>NW_024062901.1:7215000-9615000 GCF_006381635.1 Hibiscus syriacus
TTGTAATTTTTTTCGATTAAACGTTGTGAATACTAAAAATAAATGACAGGTAGTTCCTCTAATGGATTTTTGTAATATTTGGTCATATTAATTAATTAATTAATTAATTAATTATTAATAATTATAAAAATATTATAATTTTATTTCGATAAATTTAATTTTAATAATTCTTTAATCATTAAAATTATGTGGTTGTTTCTTTATAAATAAATTTATATCATGATCTCGTTAATGAATCTTTTTTTTTCATTTTCGATGATCTTTTTTAAAACATAGTTGACATTTTTTAATATTTTCACCGACAGTGAACAGGTTATTTATCCTAAAAATATAAATGAAGTTAGTAATTGTTATTTCTTAATATATTATTTTAAATAATGTGATAACAAATTGTAAAAATATTAAATATTTTATTAACATATCCTCGTAATAGATTATAGATGTGGAACAGAAACAAAGTGCAAGAAAAATTATAAAATTTGTTAATAATTATATTTTCATTAATTAATTGAATCTAAGATTTAAATTCTACTCTTTTAATTATAAAAATTGTGAAACTAATTCATGTACCATTTAATTTTATCCGTTAACTCGTTTATAATATTGAACTTTTAATTTTATTAATTATAACACTAAACTTTAGTTTTACATTCAATTATGTCACCCCACTGTTAAATCACTAACGAGACGTTTACATGGCTAACGGTTGTTGATTTGACATGTCACACCAAAATGACGTTGTTTTGGTGTGGCTATTCTGATGCTTAAAACGACATCGTTTTAGACACCGAATTTTAGAAGTGTATCGATTTTGCCACTGAACTTCTAAACAATTTACTTTTTTGACAATACACTTTTCAACCAACGTTGACAGTCAATCACCGCCTGTCACTGATCATCTTTTGCAATAAAATTAGTACCAAAATATTTACATTTCACTCCTCATCCTTCTTATATGTTTAATTTCCCACGAAACTCACTAAAAATCTACAAAATTAAACAAACAAAATCTACTATTTTTTAGATGTTTAGAGACTTGCTTAGATTTATGAAATTTAGGGTGTTTATTCGAAAATCTAAAGGTGAGAAATATTATTTTGAGAAGACAAACAACATACCTCAAAAATTGCCTCATCGAACAATCATTGAAAGAGATCAAAGTATTAATTCATTGAACTTTTAAATGGATTTTCATCGTTTTTTGGTGAGTTTCTTAAAAAATCAATTTTAGGAGAAGAAAGATGAGTAAAACACGAACGTTTTAGTATCGATCTTGCCACGAGATATGACTTATGATGGGTGTGTTTAGCTTCCAACAGTGACCAAAAAGTGTGGTGCTAAAAAATAGCAAACTATACGGATGATCCTTTATATTTTCGGTTTGATTGATTTTGATCACCAGCTAAAAAAAATAGTTTTGATCCCTTATGTAAATGATTCGTTTTATTTTAGTTCTTCAATAGTTAACTCTAGGGGTGTAAACGAGTCGAGTCGAGCTCGAGTATTGCTGAGCTCGACTCGACTCGAAAACTCTGAAATGGAGCTCGACTCGACTTGAAAACTCACGAGCTTAAAATTTTTAAGCTCGACTCGAACTCGAAATCCTGAACTGAAGCTCGTGAGCAGCTCGAAAAGGCTCGAAATGAAAAAAAAAATCTTAAACTTAACAATATTAAATCATCAAATTCAAACTTGAACCTGAACCTTAAATACATAAAAGCCTTATTGTATTTTTAAAAAAAAAAATCAACACATAAATGTTAATATTATTAATAATTTATTTTTAAAAAAAAATAAAATCTTAATATATTATATTTTCGAGTTACTCATGAGCTTTTCGAGTCGAGTATCGAGTAGCTCGTTTTGGCTCGTTAAGAATTCGAGTCGAGATCGAGTTCGAGTCGAATCCATTCGATCCGAGTATTTATCGAGCCTTGACCGAGTCGATCTCGAGTAGCTCACGATCTGTCTCGTCTCATTTACAACCCTAGTTAACTCACATTAACCGTAACTAGCTATTAAAAGATTAAGAAGAATCCAAGTGTCTTCTTCTATTATAATATATATTATTAAAAACCGTACCACCCCTGTCGAGGAAGAAGGATGATCGTTTTTAAAATCCCCAACAAAATACCAATTATTTGTGAAAACAGAAAAGAATTAAAACAAAAAAGAAATAAAGGAATGCATGATTGTTTGAATACGCAGGGAAGGAAGAAGAAGCTGTAAGTTGTGTTTAATACGCAGAGCTTCATATATGATTGTCTGAATAAAATGAAACGAATACAAGCTTGTGCTGATATAATTGGCATTTTAATAATCAACCTATTACGTAAGGGACCAACACTTTTTTTAGCCGATGATAAAAAAACATAAGGATCATCCATATAATTTACCCGAAAGAAAATTATTTAAAAGTTCAATGACAAAATCGGCACACCCTTAAAATTCAGTATCTAAAACGACGTTGTTTAGACATCATAACAATCGCATTAAAACACCACATAAACAACCGTTAGTCGTGTCATCATCTCATTATTGACTGTGCATTTTTTTTAAATTCACAAAATAAAGTTCATATTTCATGCATTGTGTCTCGGTTGTATACCAAATTGTCTCCTCTCATTTTTTAAAAAATAGTTATTTTTATTTTATTAGTCTCAAAGGCATCATTAAGGGTAATATCAGATATATTCATGATAATTATAAATAAAAGAGATATAATGAATGCTCAAACACTTCTATTGCTAATGGGTAAAGCCTATGATAATTAACCAAGATATTAATTAACGTATTATATTAACCAAGTGAAGTACTGAAATAACGTATTATAATAATTAACCAAGATAATAATTTAAATAATTGTAAAATAATAGTAATGTTTTCCTTTACTTTCAAAATGAAGTATAATTAAATTAACTCACATTTTCCTGAGGAAGCAAATTTATAATAAACTATTTAAATTTAAAAGCTAATATCATTTTAAAAACATAAAAACATTGTTACCAAAAGAAACATAAACATAAAAATATAATCCTATAAATGTTACTATTGATTTTGTTATTAAAAAATTTTCAACTTCAGTAATGATTATTTTAAATATTATAATGTTTTGGGTAAACTACATGTTTAGTCATCCAGCTCTTACTTTGGTTCCATTTTGGTCATTCAATTATTTTTTTCAAAATCATCTCTAACTTAACATTTTAGTTTCATTTTGGTCAACCGACATTAAAAAATGGGTAAACTACGCATTTAGTACTTAAATTATCAGTTTTGGTTCGTTGTAGTACCTAAACTTTCAACTTTTTCAAAATCATACCTTAAGTTTAGTTTTTATTTTATTTTAGTATCCGTTCAAAATTTAACGTTAAGTTTGAAAAATATTGAAAGTTTAGATACTAAAACGGATCAAAATTGATAGTTTAGGTACTAAATGCATTAGGTTTTTAATGGTGGGGTACTAAAATGAAACAAAAACTAAAAGTTATGTATGATTTTTAAAAAAATGAAAGTTTAGGTTTTAAAATAGACCAAAATTGATAGTTTAAGTATTAAATGTGTCGTTTAACCTAAAAATAATAGAATTATTGATGTAGTATTTTTTAAAAAAAATTAATGATAATATGATATTATCTTGTGGTAACACATTAACATGATTAATTTTTAATGACAAGTGATCAAAATGTAATGTTAGTGATGAATTAGAAAACAAGAAATAATTGCCTAACCAAAAGGCAACCAACGTGATAAATAAGTGACTAAATGTATAGTTTATCATAATATGTTTTAATTATTTTAGATGAAAATTAAATCACCATTGGAGGAACCAAATGAGAGGGTCTAAATGACAATACGCACACTATATGCATACATATATATGGAGACGATAACTACATTTTAAACACTAGGAATCAAATCATAAACACTTCAAAAACAAACAGTGCAAATCTTTCCCTTTCTTTTTATTTTCTCAATCAAATCTCTTGACAATTTTTGTTGCTGTTGTTGGCAGCTGCCCACTTCTTGAAAAAGTTCCTTCTTTCTGCAAAATCCCGAAGAAGAAGAAGAAGCAGCAGAAGAAGAATCTTTTGATTTATTTGTCACTTTCTTTGTTTTTCTTTGATGAATTTTAGGCAACAAGACGGCTACTCTTTAATATCTTTTCTTCTTCCTGTTGAGATATCTCGTTCCTTGAAACAATTGAAAAGATCTTCAAAATTTGTTTTTTTTTCTGAGATCTTGAGTGAGATTTGAAATACATCGAAATTTCGAAATTGGGTCATCGAGATTCTTTTCAAAATAAATATATAAAACCTACAATGCCATGGGAACGGCACCATGGTAAGATAAGAAAACGAGGGTGTTCATCATCGTCTTCTTCTTCATCACTGATCCGAAACTACAGATTCAAGCATTCAGTTTTGGTGGCGAAAAAAGCAGGATCGACAACCCCTGTTCCTTCATGGATTACAGCTACAACGGAACCGCCTTCTCTAGCAATGGAAACCGCTCAGTTCCCAGTTTCTGCTAGAAAGCTAGCTGCCACTTTGTGGGAGATTAATACAATTCCTTCCCCAGAAGCTAAACAAGTATTGGAGAAGAAAGATAAGAGGAGAAAAGCCCCTAGAGTTTCGAAAATGCTTCATGTTTTGCCGCAAAATTTGTCTGATCCGTCGAATAGTCCGTTTACAGAGGTGGGGATTTTAGTTGCTTTAATGCTTTGAATCGGTTTGAAGTTCTGGAAAACATTTCTTGTGAAAATCTCATTAATTTTTGTTTCGTTTCGGTTGTTTTTGTGTTGAATTTCATAGAAAATGGATCGAGGCAGAGTGAAATCTCACAGGAGAAGATCTTCAATTGTTTCTCAAAAGCTTCAGGTTACTGACCGTAGTTTCATGGAGGTGATAAAGACAATTTCCAAATACATTTTAGCTTCTTTTAATTCTTCAGTTTTTCCATTTATGCGGGTATTGCGTTAATGCAATAACAGTCTCGGATGATACCGACACCTCTATATAACGGCCGCTATTCCGATAATCACATCTATTTAAATTCTGATCTGGGCTTATATGGTATCATTTTCTGCAAATCTTGGCAATGCATGTTATATTGTTTTCTTCAGAATGGTTCTCTATTTCCAGGTTTTTCAGATGGGGAAATTTCATATTTTTAGAATTGTTTTGAGAATTTACTGCAAAAAAAGTTGGGTTTGAATCTTTATTTTACAGAAATATATGAAATATATGTTCATGCTGATTTTATGCCATGAATGCAGATTGATGAAGCTCATTCTAGAGGTAAAAATCATGGTGGATGCATCATTGGAATTAAAACTCGTTTAAATGATGTCAGTAATTGCTTAGCCACTTCTAATGAACTCGTTGAAGTTTTGAGTCGAGTTTGTGGACTAGACGATAAACATTCGAGGAGCATGTCATTAGTCTCGGCACTATATGTCGAACTCGACCGAGCTCAAATCCATGTTGATCAATTGATACGAGAGCAACGATCGAATCACGATGGAATCGAGCATCTCATGAGGCATTTTGCCAAACAAAAGGCCGCTTGGAAGAGGAACGAGCGCGAGAGAATCCGTGATGCCATATCGTGCATTGCCGAAGAGCTCGAGGTGGAGAAGAAACTCAGGAGGCAAACCGAGAGATTTAACAAGAAGCTCGGGAAAGAATTGGCTGATACGGCGGCATCACTGTCCGAGGCAATGAAAGAGCTCGAAAGTAAGAAGAGAGCAAAAGAGATTTTGGAGCAAGTCCGTGATGAATTGGCTCGAGGTATCGGAGAAGATCGAGCTACGGTCGAAGAACTGAAACGAGAGTCAGCTAAAGCGCATGAAGAAATGGAAAAGGAAAGGGAAATGATTCAATTCGCAGATGTATTAAGAGAGGAGCGAGTCCAGATGAAGCTCTCCGAAGCTAAATGTCATTTTGAGGAGAAGAATGCAGTTGTTGAAAAGTTGAGGAATGAACTTGAGACCTACCTAGGAACCCAACTAAACGAAGAAAATGTCGACGGTTCGCTGAATCTGCAGAGGATCAAAGAGCTTGAAGCCTATTTGAAGAAGATCGATTTCGGTTCCGGCCAAATGGTCAAGAAATTTGCGGATAAACTCGATGTTATGGACGGAGAAGAGTGCGAAGCAGATGATTCAGCCGATAGTGATCTTCACTCCATTGAATTAAACATGGAAAACAATGACATGTGCTACAAATGGAGTTATGCTCGAGGAAATATAGTCGGAGGCGGATCGAATAAGTTTCTGATCGAAAACGACTGTAAGGAGAGGAAATCGCTTTCCGAGACGAAGTATCTTGCTTCGCAAGTTGAGGCACGTGATTACGAAGATGAGATAAAGAGACATAGATCTGTAGAGAGTCTTAGAGATCACATATTATCAAGTAACAAAATAGCTCCTATCCAAAGCTTTCCGAGTCCGACTCGGCAATGGAGCCAGTCCATGCACCTCGAGGATGCCGGAGCCAGGACTGGCTCGCCAGTGTTGAAGGCGGATGGTTTGAACCCTAAGCTTGTTGGCTCATTAAGTGAAGGCCGAACTTCAGCAAGATAAGAGAGAAGAAACTTGCCTTTTTATTTGTTTTTCTTTTCTTTTTTGCTTTCTTAATGCTATGTTGCATTTTCTTGAATTCAAAAGCAGTTTTTTTTTTTAATGTTTGAATCAATCGGCAAACTCAGAATTGCTGAGAGGCTGAGACTGTAAAATAAAGTTATGAATTGCTATAATTTATGAATACAATTGGAGATATTTTCTTATAAATGCTTTATCACACGTGTACCTTAAAAAACAGTTGTTCAAATTAGAAATTTCTAAAAAGACTAATAATTATTTTATTACTGAATTTGAAAATTTTTAGAAAGAATAATATTTTTTTATCATCTGTTAATATTGTATCGGATTATCAATTTTCATATATTTGTGGTCAAATTATGACAACCAAATTCTAACAATGATGACCGACCACAACTCAATTATGCAGTATAATGGAGAGTTCAAAGGCAGAATAAGAGGGATGTTTGAGACAGGGATGTTTATATGAAATAAAAAATAATAAAATAATATTCTTTTTTTTTAATGAAAATATTCTATTTTTTATTTCTGAATTATTTCCAACATGTTACTTGGTATCTTATGTATGTGTTTTATTACAATATTATAAAGTCGCCATCCTCCGTGAGACATTATGTAGAATGGAAATTCTCTCTCAAAAAACAACATACATTTGACAAAACTCCAAACAACAGCTCTTATCTTCGGTTCTCTACTCCAGCTCCCTAAGGGTTTTCTTGTCTTCAGTCTCATCTTTAATTATTTCACCAATCAGGGAATTTGCTAAAATGTTATACATTTTTTCTCTTTTTGTCTAAAATGTTAATACAATTTTTTATTCTTGTAAATCTTACATAATTCAAAATTATGATGAGTTAATTGCATTGTAATAATTTAATTTAAATATGTAAAGTCTAAAATCTAATTTATATCTTTATTCTTTGTTTTTTTTATATTGAGGCTTTCTGCTATTTTTAATTTAAATTTTTTTATCTATCTCTTAACTTCTATTCAATTTTATCGTTGGAGCATGTGGTTGATCAACAGGATCCTGATCTCATCTTCCTCTGTGAAACTCAACTTCAACGGCCACGGGTCGTGTCTCTGAAACTACGACTTGGAATGGTGAGATGTCTATGTCCCTAGCAGTACTACCTGCACAGGTTTAATCCTCTTGTGGAAATCAACTATTTTGGTACAATTATTATCTTATTCTTCACTACACATTGATGTGATTATTGGGACCTATAATGTGGAGTCCAGATTCACTAGAATACATGGATGTAGTGATCGTCGTCGCCACTGTTGGGCTTCCAATACTGAGTGTATCCAATAGGTGCGTAAAGTTTGGAATAATCCTGCAGAGGACGTTATGTCCAAAATTAATGCAGTCTCTCTTCATGATTGGCAACAACAAAAATTTATCTTAAATAAAGGTCGGATTATCAATCTTCAAAACACAGTCAACAGTATGCTTCAACGCCAAATGTCTGTCTCTAAGTTAGGTACTTTTGCTGGTATGAAAGAGGAGTTACATTTGAGATTGTCCCGAGAATAAAACTATTGGCGCCAATGATCCCGAGTTCAGTGGTTGGCTAATGGGGATCAGAATACTGCCTATTTTCATTCTCGGTCCTTGGCTCAACGCAAGAAGAATATGGTGCGAGGGTTATACACTGATGACGATACTTGGTTGAATGAGGAAGATGTTATTCATCGAGAGGCTATTTCTTATGTCACCACACTTTCCCACTCATCTTCGTTACCTTTTGCCGACAAGATATTATGTGCTGTGGAACCCTGTGTTACCCGGCTATAAACTTCTGTTACAGCTGCCTACACTAGAGAGTATGCTGCCTTTTTGCAAATTCATCCCCATAAGGCATCGGGTATTGATGGTTTGTCGAGTAGCTTCTACCAGAAATTTTGGCCACTTGTAAGGGAGGATGTACTCACTTTATGCATCAATATTTTGTTCGGACCTACTCATATGTCACATGTAAACTCTGCAGTGCTTTTTTTTCTACCCAAGGTCTCTAAACCTACACTGATGAAGCAGTTTCAACCCATTGCTTTGTGTATGGTCATTTACAAAGTAGTGGCAAAGGTTTTGGTTAACCGGCTTCGGCCTATTTTGCCATATTGCATTGTGACACCCAAGAATCTTTTGTTCCTGGCCATCTTATTCCCGACAATGTTATCATAGCGTATGAATTGCTCCATTAATTGAAATCAGGTACATCTGGAAGAGGTGCGTTGAAACTTGATATGGAGAAGGCATACGATTTTGTAGAGTGGTCTTTCCTTCATGGAATGTTGCTTCGCCTTGGTTTCACCTCCTCTTGGGTTGAGCTTATCATGTTGAATGTCTCCACTGTTTCGTACCGTGTCAGGATCAATGGTTGTCTTATGGATGCTTTTGTTATCCAACGTGGCCTACGCTAAGGTGATCTTTTGTCCCCATTTTTGTTTGTTCTTTGTGCTCAGGGGTTGTCCTCCCTTCTTCATTTCGAACAACAGAGTGGTCATATATATGGTCTCCTGGTTTGTCGTGGTGGACCTCACATCACTCACTTGTTTTATGCCGATGATTGCATCTTTTTCCTTTATAGTTCAAATGCTGAGTTCCTTCGTGTTTGAGCAATATTGGATTCTTATGAATCTATGTCTGGGTAAACTATTTGAAATCAAGCCTTTATTGCAGCCCCTGTACTCCATCAGCTACTTGAACTCAGTTGAGTTCTCTGATGGGTGGTTGCTCTTGTGGATGATCCTAGGTTTTATTTTGGCATGCCACTGGTGATCGATCGCAACAAGAATGAATCCTTTGGTTTTTCCGTGATAAGGTGGCTTCTTGTGTCCGCGGGTGGACCAAACATACTCTTTCGAGTAGGGGTCGATCGGTCTATATCAAATCAGTGGGTCAAGCCCTACCTACATATGTGATGGGTTGTTATCTTCTACCGACTAGAGTTATTAATGATATGACGACGATTCTCCATTCTTATTGGTGGACTGGTGTTGCGTGTATGAGTGTATTATATATTGATGTGCAAATTGTGCAATTATCAACGTCGAACAAGTAATAAAGTGATAAGTGAGTATCGTCTCCGCAGAGATTGAAGGGAAATCAAGTAAAGTATGTGAACATAAATTATAAACAAATAAAGTGTAAAATGGTATGAACAAGTGAATGTGAATGTTATGGCAAAGTATTGAAGTGGGTGAAATGTTATGACAAAAAGTAAAGAACTGTTATGACAATATTGAGTTGAGAACTGGGGTATGAATCAAGAAGGATAAATGGATGGGTTTATTAATGAATCATATGTCTTATCTTCTAGAGTGGTTAACATCTTCCATGAGTATACTGCTCCACAGCGTTTGCTAAAGTGTTTTTAAGGCTATCTCTGATAGTGAAAATGCTACAATAATACCTCTCAATATAAACATCAACTTAATACTATCGAATGAAGTCCTACTCCTTTTATCATTGAAACCCTATTCTGATCTTAAAGGCGAGTTAAGGTTTTGCTTCCCAGCTCAACCTCATTGTTTACGTCGATCTAAGCCTAAATCTCTCGATATCAAGCATCAAATATAGATAATGACTATTTCTCGAAAGCTCTTACAAATCTAAGCATAAAAACAATGAACAAAGCAAGCATTTAACATGGAAAATATTAAATTTTTCATTCAACAAAAGCATAATCATCCATAATAAACCCGTGCCAACTAATTTTCAAGAGATGACAACTTTTATGTCTCATATGCCAACATGATTTTTCAAGAGATGACAACTTTTATGTCTCATATGCCAAACATGAATTTTCAAGAGATACAACTTTTATGTCTCGTATGCCAACTTACAATCATCCGAGATAACAGAGTGGTGTTGTTTTTTCACAACACTATTTCATGCCAACTTACAGTCACCCGAGAGAATAGAGTGGTGATTGTTTTTTTTACAATACCGGCTCCTATGCCAACTTATAGTTCCACGAGAGAAAATAGTGGTGACAGTTTTTTTACAACACCGGCTCCCATTCTTGTTGTGACTGATGAGGCGACCGACAATGAACAGGATCCCATCCAATTACAAATGCCACAACGAGATCGACATCCACCAATGCATTATTATTCTACGACACCCCAACATGGACATAAATTAAGAAAAAAAATGATTTCATGTACTTTTCGTTTTTTCAATGCATGAATAAATGACAATTATTTTAGTATTTTTAAGTAAGATGAATTTTATATTACTATGATAAATTATATAAAATATGAGATGAAATAAAATAAATATAAAAAAGAAATTTAATTTTATATTACTATGATAAATTATATAAAATATGAGATGAAATAAAATAAATACAAAAAATAAATTTAAACGTGATTTTTTATTTTAATATTTAAATTAAAACTTTAATTTTTTATTTTATTTTAATATGAAAACTCTCTACTAAATGCGCATATTTAAATTACGACCTTTCAAAAAATGAAAGTACATGAATTAAAAAAAAATCAGAAACCAACAACATGGTCAAAAGCTCATTGTCATCATTTTAGTTTCGAAAAATATTATTTTGATCTTTAATTACGAATTAATAATTCTTTTTTTAATAAGCCAACGCAATCAAAAATTAAATTATTAAATTTGAAATTTTTCTTACCGTCACATCATGCTGCAAATTGCAGCGTTTAATGGAACTTGGCAGGGTGCCAGGCCGGGGCCAGCTGCAGCACAGCAGGTAAATTTTAATTAACTCGTTTTTTATTTTTTAATTAAAAAAATATAAACAGTAAATTTTAAAAAAATTAACTTGGCGGGGGCCAAAGCAATCAAAATTTTAAAATATGTTGAATAGTGAAGACGTCGGGAAATTAAAAAATAGAATAGATGTCGACCAAAGCAATATTTTAAGAATTAAAAAATTAAACTACAATATTAAAACGTTTTAAGTATAAATATCTCAAACATGAAATCATTTAGTTATGTAAATTGGTCGATTAAGACAATTTTTTCTTTGAATGTCTCTTTGGTTGTCTTACCTCTCTATAATTAAGATCCATACTAGTTTGGATACAAGTTTATTGAGGTCTTCCCTTTAGTTGTCTACGAATTTCTTGATTCGGTAGCCATTCGTCATGCTCACTGGTGGCCAATATTGTGAATGCTCGATTGGTTGAAACTAACATTTATATATATTTAATATCGACTGCAAATTAAAGCATTCATTCGCAAATGTGTGCGGATCAACCCTTACAGACATGCATGCAGCAACTGCGCGGGCACATAGATATCGCCATGCCTGGAACCGACCACAATCACACCACCGAATCCGAAAATCAACTTAAAATATTTCTTGGTGTCATCATTCGTTGTTGTGTATAGATTCAACAACAATAAAAGTATGATTCAGTCGGTCGAACTGGTGAACAGTCATCAATGTTGCCTTATCTATGTTGTATTGCATTTTTCTCACGAGGTCGGGAGACCAACGTTGTCATCTATTTATCATGTACTTGATTTCCTTCTCTTTATCACTCCAAACATTCGCTAACATGTGGTGTGTCCTTTTTAGCACTCCATATATGGCTTCAACAAGGTTGGTTATCATTTGTTTGTATCTTCTACCTTCATCGTACGATTGAGCCCATCTTTCCCTTTCGATGTTGTTTGCCCATGTCCACACATGCATACAGTAAACCTTAAATGCTCTAACTTACTCTCAAATTTCGATCACAATAGTTCATATCATGTTTCATCATATATGAGGTTAGCATCAAGAAAAACCAAAATGCATAAATATATACACATATATAATTGAGATTGACATAATGAAACTTACCCATGCTTAAAATTTCACAACGAATGTGGTGGATTTTCCACATCTCCCAGCTATTCTTACCAATATGGCTTGCACAATACGTGGCATATGCTTGTGGAGGTGTCCAACGACTTTTTGGTCGTTCAATTGCAGCTAAAATGACTTTTCCTCTATCAGATATCATGCAGACACTGTCTTCTTGAACAATATATGCACATAAATTACTCAAAAAGAAATTCCAAGACTCTGCTGACTCCTTATCAATAATTGCGAATGCAATCGGGAAGATATTTTGGTCACCATCTTGTGCAATCGCTATCAACAGTACGTGTTTGTATCTTTCGTAAATCCACGTCCCTTCAACTTGGACCATACGTTTGCAAAATGGAAATCCCTCGATGCATGGCTTGAAGGCCCAAAATAATCGATGAAATATTTTTTTCCCTTCAACAACTCGACCTTGTCGATTGTATACATCCAAGGTTTGATACTTTACTATAGTTCTCGGGATGAAATATTGCATTGCTTGTAATAAAGCTGGTAGCTCATTGTAAGACTTATCGTAATCACCAAACACTAAATTCTTTGCCTTCTCCTTTGCATGCTAACCCTTATCGTATTTTATTTGACATCCAAACTGGTTCTTAATAGATGCTTGTAACACTGAAACGGGAACCCTTGGATTTACTGCAACCAACATCTTCATGTGTTCACATATTATATTCAAGTCTAATTGTCGGTGGTCTTGTTGGATGGAACTTCGTAAACATGTGTGATCATCATTATACTTTGTGATCACCCAAGCATTTTTCCTCTGAAGTTTAGACACTCAGATCTTCTAATTACACTATTCTGCACATTTAACACATTTTGCAAACAAAGTTCTCGGAATGGATTCTACAAAAACGAAATCCACGTGCTTTTTGATGCAATACTTTTTAATTGCCAATGGTGCTTCATTTTTTTCATTAAATTGAATCCCAATCGATAAGTCATAAGAGCTACCCGAAGCCATATCCATAAATTCAGGCCCCCTCACCGCATGCGTGAGGTTGATAGAATGCAGTTGCATCATCGTTAATAATATATTCATCGTCACCGAAAATAGAGTCTTCACCAATCAAATGGAGATCCTTTTCATCATCATCGCTAGAATCAGCAAGTGTTTCCCTCCATCGACCACGAAGGTTTTCAACGTCAACATCAACATTTGTATCTACAGTTGTGTATGCCAAAGCACAACCATATGGATGAAATGCATTCAATGTCCTACTTTCTAACATTGTAAAAAAACTATTTCTAGATTGGTATGTCTGAACCTCAATCCCACTGCTGAAACCCATTTGAGATGAATTTTCAAATACATTTTTGGATGAGTCGGGAACATCATATATTTCGCGGACCTCAACATATAACTCAATAATTTGAGTATTTTTTTTAATTTTTGTATTGCAATCATGCTTCCAACATCACTATCATCTTGAAGTGATATAGTAGAATATATGACTGGATTGTAACATGTGTTTCGCCTGTACTGCAAACCATCAATCTCAACTCCAATTTTCATTTTTATCCTCTCCTTTAATTCTTGAAGTATGATGTCCCTTTTAAACATCATATTCAAAGGGTTTTCAGATTCAAATACAACCCAACATCAGTTTTCAAAATTTGTCCATTGTAATGGACAATTGCTAAAAACTTCGCTCATTTTCTCTCCATGTTCAAAAACACATATATTTTAAATCAAAATACATAAATCAAAACAAATATACTATTAACATACTTAATTTCAACTAATAAATAATAACAAATTTAAAAAAATTACTTGAAAACCACTAAAATTCTAAACAAAAAATAATGCATACAATTTAAATTCGAGGTTCTAAACAACTTAACATTTTAGTAGATGAATGATACGTATAATAAAAAATAATTTAATTAAAAATTAGGTCAACTTACTTGTTTAAACCAAAAAGTTCTACCAAAGCTACAAATCTTCTTTAATTGTTATTTTTTGCTCCAAATCTATTGAAATTACATGTGTAAAATTAAAATTATATCAATAATATACAATATAAAAATTTAAAACAAAAGTAGAAATATAATATTACTTAAATAAAAATTAAATTACTAAATCTAACTAACTTACTATATTTTCAACCAACTTTCTTGCTCGTCTTCCTCCTCCTCGACTCTAAGTTTTCCCTACATTTCTTCGTCAACTTCACATATTTAACATAAATTATCAATTCTCTCAAAAAAAAATATTTTTTTAGTTATCTACCCTTTTCATCTATCTACACTTACACAACATAATTCAATTTTTAAAAAATTATTAATGCCCTTGCTCCCGGTTCAGGAAAATTCCCCGAGATAATGTTCGCAAACTTTTTATTTCACGAGATAATGCTCTCGCAAGATTAATTGCTCAAATAGAGTGAATTCTATAGTGCAACTGTAGGTCACCATGGCATCTGGGCGAGCTTGGAGGTCGCCATGGCATCTGAGCGACCTGTATGGGGTTTGCATGAGCCATGCACGTGAATGGATAGGTCGCCAGGGCATCCCAGCGACATTGTAGGACGCCATGGCATCCCAGCGACATGGTAGGTCGCCAGGGCATCCGAGCGACATGCATGCTTTGCATGGACAACACTTCGCATGGGATAGGTTGCCAACGTTCACGGCTGCTGCTCGCCTCTACACGACTGTCCCCTCCCACTGCGTCCCTGCAGCGTGAATTCAGCTGCATTATTACAGTACTTATTGCTTCATTATTGCAGCCCTTATTGTTGCATTATTGCAGTCGTTCAGCTCGCGTGAATTACAATTTGAGGGTGATATAATTGAAGCATACGGGATGGGTGGTTGTATTAAATATTGGATGGGTTAATGAGTGAAACATAAAAGAAAGCAAGGGAGAAGAGGAAGAAGAAGAAAGGGAGAGCACAACATCGAGGTAAGTTTTTTAATTAATTAAATTAGTTTATTATTTTAAATTATTAGTTTGTTAGTTTATGGTTTAAAGTAAAACAAAATTTTAGTTAATTAGTTAGTTAGTTTAAGGTAAAACAAAATTTTAGTTAATTAGTTTGTTAGTTTAAGTTATATTATTGTTAGTTTAAGTTATATGATACATAAATATAAAATTATTTAATTAGTTTGTTTGATAGTTATATATTAAAAAAATAATTAATTAGTGTGTTAGTTAGTCTAATATTTAATTAGTTTGTAGTTAGTTAAATAGTTAAGTTATATTTTGGTTGTTGAATTTATATTTTATAAAAAATTTAGTTAAGTAGTTTATTAGTAGTTTAAGTTTTATTATAATAAAAATAGTTTATTAGTTTAAGTTATATAAAAGAATAATTATTTATATTAGTTTATTATTATAAATTATTAGTTAATTAGTTTATTATTATAAATTAGGGTAAAACAAAAAATTAGTTAATTAGTTTGTTAGTTTAAGTTATATTATTGTTAGTTTAAGTTATATCATATAGAAATAAAAAATTATTTAATTAGTATGTTTGATAGTTACATATTAATAAAAATAATTAGTTAATTTGTTAGTCGTTAGTCGTTAGTTATATATAAAAAAATATGTAATTAGTTTGTGTTAGTTAAATAGTTAAATTATATTTGTTTGTTGAATTTATATTATATAAAAAAATTAGTTAATTAGTTTTTTAGTAGTAAATTATAAGTTATTATATTAAATTTTTTTGTTGTGTTATAAATTAGTTAGTTAGTTAGTTAGTTAGTTAACATTAGATTATATTAAATGATTTTTTAAATATTATTGTTTAATTTTTTTTATAGATTCATTCGAATGGTTGACCAAATTCCACTGTTGAGGATAAATTATTATTAATAAATATTTGAATATTATTTTATGATTGTGATAATTTTTTTGCATTATTTAATTGGAGGAGGACGAGCAACGAGTCCTTCGTCATCGGCTACATAAAGTGCCCAAGCCACACCGATTAATAGAAGAAAACCTGCAAGAGGCTGGATTTTGGTATGTAACATTTGTGCGAGATTACAAGTTGGTCCCAAGTTTGATCAGTGCGTTGATTGAACGTTGGAGACCAGAAACGTATATGTTTCATTTGTCGTGTGGCGAATGTACGATTACTCTGGAGGATGTGGCACAACTTTGCAGTTTTCTTATTGGGAAAACGCTCGTACCACCAGAGTGTAAAGGGTGGCATGTGAGGTTGTCATGGTTGAAGAATGAATTTCAGCTTCAACCAAATAGTATAGAGCACGAAATTATATATGCAACACGAGCATATATATTGCAATTGATTGGCGGAATTTTGATGTCGAATAAATCTGGTAGTTATGTTCACACTCAATATCTTCTTTTTTTAAGAAATTTTGAGAATAATAGCCAATATAGCTGGGGATCGGTGGATGTGCAAGGCCAAAAATTATGGGCAAGGCGTCATTAGTCGTGAATGATAATAATACATCAGAAATCGGTGGATGTCTACTGCTGCTACAATCATGGGCTTGGCATAGACTTCCATTTTTGACACCGATTAGTCAGACTGCGGTTGACTTTCCACTTGCCGGAAGGTAATATGAATTCTCTATTTTAATATAAAATATTAATTATAAATTTATTTATTTTGATTAAAATTATTGAACAAAATGACCATATTTTTGTTTTGATTGATATACAGATTGAGGCATAAAATTGAAGGCACGGGTTGGTGCACAACAACATTAAAGAGTTCACGCTGAAGATCGATATTAAGGCCAAAAAGGAGGTATGTATAATATGTTATTATTATTTATTATTTAAATTAATTATATTATTTGATTTAAATCAATTTTATTGTTAATTTAATTGTATAGTTTAATTGGAGACCATACATGAATGAAGAAATTTTGGCGTTGGTGCCGCACAATGTTTTAGATGGGTTTCAATATCGGTGTGCTGTTACACCATTGATCAATTATGTTTTTGTTGAGATCCAATTTGGTGATAGAGTGCTGAGGCAATTCCACTTCCACCAACCTATTCCACGGAGTCCATGGGATCATGACCTCATCCAAAACTTAGATGGCGTCATCAGGTGAATTGGGTTGAGATGCATGATCACATGCACAGATTTGATGGTCGTCACAAAGAAAAGGTGAATTGGGTTGAGAAGCATGCAACCTACATTAATGCTTGGAACAATAGGGCTTCACTCATGCGAACTCTTGACGACATTTAAGACGATGACTTTAATTTTGAGACTTCGGCTTACCTTGCTTATTTTTGGGATAATGGAAAGCCGTTCTTGACAACAATGGTAGAGAGGTGATAGTTTTTGAGGTTTAAGAAAAGATTTGGTAAAGCAGAATACTCTCTACCGAGTGGGAGTTCATCTCAACAACCTGAAGCGGAAATGACCGATGTGGATAATAGCGCACCACAACCGTTCGACGATGAGAGATCATTACATCACGCATTTGATGATTCTACTATCCCGACATACATACAAGATTTTGTGCAGCCTGAGGCACCCATATACTCTCTCATGTTTGCGTCGACGTATGACTTTGAACACATGACATCTATAATGTCAAATACCAGTATTTGTCACTCAACGTTTACAAGTGGGATGGAATCACAAACTGGTGGAATGGTAGTTCAAATGCCCCCAATGAATGAGGAGGATAGGTACCATACTCCTGAGCAACCGCAACGGCCACAACTTATCAGAAGTCCGCCCCGACATTATCATTCAACAACACCCCGGCATCGGCAAGAATTGTAAACTCGTTTGTTATTTGTTACAAATTAAATATTGAAATTAGACTAGCTTTTTTTAACTTTAACAAATTCGACATATTTATAATGATTTTTAGTATCAAATCTCGTGAAATAATTTCATTACTAGTAATCATTAGTAAATCATTAGTATCAAATAATTAAATATTAATAATAAATCATTATTAATAATAATTACCAAATCATTATTAAATCATTATTATCATTATTATCAAATCATTATTATAATGATTATTACTAAATCATTATTATAATGATTATTAACAAATCATTACTAAATCATCAGTACATTAAATATTAAAATCATTATTATCAAATCATTACTAAATCATATAATTATTAAAAAAACCCATGTGTTTTTGCTAAAAATTAAATGGTTAACGTTCGAATCTCTTTAAAAAACTTGATTACTAAATCATTAGTAAATCATTAATATCAAATCATTAAATATTTAGAAATCATTAATAAATTCAAATATGCATAAATTTAAATTCGAGTAGTCTACGCTTGTAAACTCATTTGTTATTTGTTACAAAATAAATAAGAGAAAATCGCCTCAGTGACCAAAAATGCCTTATAATATACGATTTTAACCAACTTTTTTTGGATTTGCCAAAATGACCAACAAAATCGCAACGCGAAATAAAAATCGCAACGCGATCCTATCATGAGGCAACGATACTATCATCTCACGTAGAGCGGCAACCTCACCACGTAAAGTTGACACCTCCACACGACATGCACCATCGTTATCGCGTAGAGTACCGATCTCCTCACGCAAGGCATTGACCTCATCACGTAACTCATCCCGTGGAGGTGGAGAACAAGGAGATAAATGTCGTGGCCTCTTTACTGGTCGCCTATCATGAGGTGATGGTGGAGAAGAGGCTCGATGATGTGACGGGATAGGTGATGGCTCTCGTTCTAGAGGTGTATAGTCGGGTCGATCGGGTGATGGCTATGGGTGAGGTGATGGCTCTCGAATTGGAGGAAGTGGATGCTGCTCATCATCCGTGCCATCAAAAAAACTCTGACTAGCTTGCCACCAATCAGTGGCAAGCTCTTCCTCCGTGGGTGTCAGTCTTTGTAATGGAATGTTGGCCTCCTAACAATATAAAAACTCAAATAAAGTTAAACGTCTACTATTAATAACTTGTTTATATATTATATGAAAGTATTTGTGTTAACTTACATTATTTATTGTCGCATATGGTATTAAGTCTTCCCAATCCAACAGATTTTTCCTCTTCCAGGAAATAGCCCTGGGAATATCATTTGACGTTTTTATTGCATATGTACGCATGCTGGGGAAAGCCTCGAATATCCAAATCTACAAACAATATAATAATAAAATTAGTAATTGTTAAATAATTAATTATAATTTTAGAAACATTATATAGAAATTCTTACCTTAAAGGCCCAAACAAAGCCTGACAAAGTGTATTCGACCCATCGCCACGCAAACTTTTGCGGTCATCAAAGGCAGTAGACAACTTAGTCCAGGTAGCTTTCCATATATACGAAACCCATGGAAACAGATTCCATGCATTCAGGTCCTCTACCAATATTATTAGCTCCCGAGGAATAGGTTGTCTGGCCTCTCTGCCTAAAAAGCCGGCATACACAAGTAGTAGAAGGCATACTCGGAAAACATCGACGTCATCCATCCGAGTGAAACCAGCTTTCTTATTAAACAATTTCTTCAGGTCGTCGACGTGTAGGTTCGGCTTCTCCATTGACTCATCCGGAAAAACCCGGGATAACCATGATGGGCGGGCGATATGACGAGTGTACCGGCCTACATCATCGTGTCCGAATCGTAGACCAGTGATTAAGCAGAACTCCTTCTGCCCAAAACAAGTATACGCTGGTGGAAAATGAAACCATATCTCTTCCTCACCACGTTGTATACTGTCGGGTAGATTTGATGTCATGGTCTGAAGCCACAAATGGGTCAAATTAGCATCTCCACCCGGATGTTGTACTCTCAGCCATGGCCCGAAGCAGGTTTCCTCAAACAATTGTCTTTGTGCAGGTGAAAGCTTCGAAGCAATTGTAGTGGCCAGGCTAACTTTATTCCTTAATGTCAATGAAGCCGAAAAAAATTTCTACAAAAACAATAAACATACCAAGTTAGATATACCAAAAACTACACTGAAGATATACCAAAAACAATAAACATAAAAAGTAGTAGTTTATTCTTGAAACTAAAATTTGCAACACTGTTTTGTCTTTTGGTTGAAATGAAAATCGCAACGAGAGAATGACTGTCGCAACGAGAGAAATGAAAATCGCAACGAGAGAATCGCAACGCGAAATGAAAATCGCAACGAGAGAATCGCAACGCGAAATGAAAATCGCAATGCGATTTTGGTTTCGCGTTGCGATTCTCTCGTTGCGATTTTCATTTCGCATTGCGATTTTCATTTTTCTCGTTGCAGATAGTCATTTTCACGTTGCGATTTTCATTTATCTCGTTGCGACTCTTCTGCAAATTGAAACTTAAATGGATTGCATTACTTCAACCAAAAGACAGAACAAAGACAAAGACAAATACTAACTTGAAAATCGCAACGAGAGAATAGCAACGCGAAATGAAAATCGCAACGAGAGAATCGTAACGCGAAATGAAATCTAAGTGAAATGGTTAATCTATTATTGAAATGACCAGTAAACTTATCATCAGTTTCAATATGAAAAACCTACAATAATGCAAAAATTTCAAAATAAAAATAATTAAAAAAACTAACCCTCGGAGGTTGATTTTCCATTTCTGAATATTGTGAGGGATTTCTGACCGTGAATGGTTGTGAGGGATTTTGCCGGAGATGGGGACGGAAATCTTCGGAGATGGGGACGGATTTCGCCGTAGAGAGTGAGAGATGGAGATGGGACTGAGTTGTGATTTTAGGTTTTAGGTTATGAGTTGCGATTACGGGATTTTGTCTTAATATTCGTTTTTGTAATTTGAAAATAAAATACGCGTAGCGATTATAATGGCGCTTTAAAAATCGCGTTGCGATTTACGGATACGCGTTGCGATATACAGATACGCATTGCGATTTACGGATACGCGTTGCGATTTACGGATACACGTTGCGAGTTACGGATACGCGTTGCGATTTATGTGTTCGCGTTGCGATTTTCATATTCGCGTTGCGATTCTGGAAAATCGCAATGCGAATTTGTACTATCGCATTGCGATTGTCAAGAATCGCATTGCGATTTTGGAAACTGATTTGCGATTCTGGGGATCGCGTTGCGATTTTTATTTCGCGTTGCGATTTTGTTGGTCATTTTGGCAAATCCAAAAAAAGTTGGTTAAAATCGTATATTATAAGGCATTTTTGGTCACTGAGGCGATTTTCTCAATAAATAATTATTAATGATTAAATCATTATTACAATTTCATTATTACTTAATCATTATTTAATCATGAATGTCATATCAATTAGGTCCATCTATTTAAAAAGTCCGTTCAAAATATTATTGGTAAAAATTACATAAATAATAAATCAATATGAAGATATAATAATTTATCATCCCATTACATTAAATATTATTATTCCATAATTATTAGTAATAATTATTAAATCATTAGTATTAAATAATGATTATAATTTAATGATTACTAATCATTACTAAATCATTAGTATCAAATCATTAAATATTAATAATAATTTCATTATTACTAATCATTACTATCAAATCATTAAATATTAATAATAATTTCATTATTACTAATCATTATTAAATCATTACTATCAAATCATTAAATATTAATAATAATTTCATTATTACTAATCATTATTAAATCATTACTATCAAATCATTAAATATTAATAATAATTTCATTATTACTAATCATTATTATCAAATCATTAAATATTGGTTGACTCATTATTACTTTATTATTAAATAATTATTATAATTTTAAATATAAAATCATTACTAAATCATGATTATCAAATCATTACTAAATCAAATCATATCATTATTATAAACCAAACAAGTGTTCCATTGATGTGTATTAGTTATGTAACGAAAATATGGTTAATTGAACCACATGTTCATTAAAATCTGTTCAAGTCATCGAATTATAAATCATTATAAAATTAAATCTGGATAAATACATAGAAATACATATATGATTACTAATGATGATGCCTATATCTTGGTAAATTAGGACAATTATTTTTTGAATGGCCTTCACCCCTACATAATCCGCGTCTCTTTGCTTGACTTCTCTCTCTAGCATGGAAATCCATACTGGTATAAATACGAGTGGACTCAGGTCGACCCTTTGGACTTCTATGAAGCATTGGATTTGACAGTCATTCGTCATGATCCTTTTTGGGCCAATATGATTCATTCGAGATTTGTCTGAACGCATAGCTGTAGATATTTAATATCCTACATAGGTAAAAACATTCATTAACATAAGTGTATGCACTTACACCAACATACATGCAGCGACTGCATGAGCACATGGATATTTTCATGCCTGAAAATGACCACAATCACACCATTTGTATTGTAAATCAACTATAAATGTTTGGTCTTCTCCTCCGATGTTACGACATATGCACGAAATGACAAAAGTATGACCAACTCGATTGAAATTATGAACAACCATTGATGTTGCCAATCACTCATTTGCTTATATTGATTCCACCACTGTAGGAGCCCAAGTTTTACCTCTATTTACGAGACTCTCAATTTCCTTGCCTTTATCCGACCATACCTTAGCCAATCTAAAGTATGTCTCTTTCACCACACTCGCTATTGGGAGATGGCGTGTACCTTTTAATACTGAATTAATGGCCTCAACAAGGTTTGTTGTCATATGTCCGTACCGTCGACCTTCATCGTATGTTTGCGACCATTTTTCTCGGGGTATTTTTGAAGCCCACTTCCAAACACGCTGATCATCGTAAAATACCTTCAAATTCTCCAATCTCTTGTCAAAATTTGGTCGGTGTAGTTCGTATCTTGTTTCATAATATATTGTGTTAAATCGCAATTAAAAAAACCACGTAAAAAATGCACAAATATTGAAAATAAAACTTACCCATGCTAACTATCTCGCTACGAATGTGTGCGTTATGAAACTAGTTGATACTATTCTTGCCAATATGACGGATACAAAATGTCGGATATGCATACGGAGGTATCCAACGACTTCCTGGTCGTTCAATTGCTGTTAAAATACCCGTTTCTCTATCGGATATCAAGCAAACTCCATCTTCACGAACGACATATTGATGTAGATTGGTCAGAAAGAAATCCCAAGCCTCTATTGTCTCTCCCTCAACAATGGCGAATGCAATTGGGAAGATATTTTGCTCACCATCTTGCGCAACTACCATCAAAAGTACATGCCTATATTTACCATACAACCACGTACCATCTACTTGGATCATACGTTTACAAAATGGAAATCCTTCGATACATGCCTTGAATGCCCAAAATAGTCTATGGAATATTTTCTTCCCTGGCACAAGTTGACATTCTTCGTCATATGCGGGCATGGATTGAGACTTCACTATGGTTCCTGGGATAAATCGCTTCATTGCTTGTAGCAAATGTGGTAGCTCATTGTATGATATATCCCAATCTCCATACGTCAGCTTCATTGCCTTCATCTTCGCATTCCACACCTTGCCATATTTTACTTGATATCCAAATTGGCTTCGAATAAATGTAGCTAACACTGAACAAGATATCATCGGATCCTTTTCAACCATCGCCTTCACGTATTCGCATATTACATCGGATTCCAATAGTCGGTGGTCTTATTCAATGGAGTTTCGCAAACATGTGTGCGGACCATTGTACCTCGTGATGACTCAAGCATCGTGTATTTGATTTTTCGACACTCTGATCTTCCACTTGCACTCTGGGCATATTTTACACACTTCACGTATAGAGTTTTATGCTTTGACTCTGCAACATGGCATTTGATGCAGTACTCTTTAATCGCCAGCGTAGCTTCATTTTTTCCTATGAATTGCACCCCAACTGAAAATTCACCAGAATTATCGAATAATTCAGCCATTTGGTACGGAGGTAAATGTGGCATGTCTGGGAATTCAGGTGCCCTCATCGCATCATAATCTATCTCGTACATGTGAGGAGTAGCTTCATACGGTGTCGAAACTTCATCAATTGCACCTCTACCAAAAAAAAATTCATCGTCGCTCAAAACGGGTTCTTCGGTTTCTTCATATTTGCTTGAATCGTAATGAATTTCTCCCCATCGATTTTCAGCATCAATATCAACAACCAATTCTGGTATATTTCTCGCCTCATACTTTGTTGCTGCAGATGTCCCTCCGACTTCATTTTCACTTTCTAATAGTTCCATAAAACTGTTCTAGAACCTGTATGTCGGGTACTCAAACGCACTATCGAAAGCCATTTCATATGGATTTCGAGCCACATCTCTTGATGACCCAGGAACATCACATATGTTACGCACATCAACAAATAACTCAATAATTGTTATATTGATTGACTCATGTAATCCAATCATGGTTCCAATATCATCATCTTCTTCAAGTGGAACTGCAGCATATCTGACTAGGTTGGGACATATCATAAATCTGTACCTCAAACCTTCCACTGTAGCTCGAATTTTTCTTCCTATCTTATGCTTCATTTCTATAAATGTGATGTTTTTTTAACATCATATTTATTGATTTTTCAGACTAAAAAATAACTTCGACCTCATTTTCCATAATCTGTCCATTATAACGGACAATCGTGAAAAAGTTATTGCTCATTTTCTCTACAAATTAAAAAAATATATAAATTTAGATTAAAAAAATTAGATAAGATAATTTCATAAATCATTTAGTATTGATTACTAATAATAATGATTAGTTTGATAATATTTTTATTTTTTTTAAATATCAAACAAATTTGTTAATTAATTGTTATAAATTTTAAGATTATATTCCATTCAAGTTTTATTCCTTATTAATTTACACTTAATCTAATATAAATTAAACAATATATTTTTTAAAACAACACTATATATTATTAAACACAATCTTTTTTTTAAACGAGAATAAATTAAACAAATTAATTTTATATAATCTAATATAAACTAACTAACTAATTTACACATACACAACAACAAAAAATGAAAACAAAAAATAATTAATTACCCTGTATTTATGCCTTATTCCTTTCATTTATTTTCTTTTCTTTTCCTTTCTTGTTTCTTTCTTCGAATCAATCTGTACGGGGGCAAATGTTGTGGAATAATGCCCTATACGTGTAAAAAATTATTTCTTTAAACAACAATAAATTAAACAAATTAATTTTATATAATCTAATATATTATAATATAACTTAAACTAATAAACTATTTCTTTATTATAATATAATTTAGTTAAAATAACAAACTAACAAACTAATTAATCATTAATTAACTTTTTTTATAACATAACTTAAACTTCAACAAATAACCTAATATACGTTTAAACACACTAACAAATTAATTAAATATTTTTTTACATTTAATAACTTAAACTAAGAAACTCATTAACTAATTTTTATATAATCTAATATATAACTTAAACTAACTAACAAACTAATATAATATAACTTAAACTAACAAACTAATTAACTAAATTTTTGTTTTACCCTAAACCCTAAACTAACAAACTAATTATTTCATATAATAAACTAAATTAAACAATAAAAAATTACCTCACGAACGATGTTTGAGCCTTTATATCCCTTTCTTCTTCTTCTTCTTTTCATTTCATTTCCTTTTCTTTCTCTCGCCAAATTTTCTTTCTTTCTTATGATTCTACCCTAAACCCCTCATATCCAATATATAATGATCTTTGCACGGTTGGTAAGCTGCAATCAATTTGAGCTGTATAATTCATGTTGAAGGCTGCAAAATTTTCAACCGTTGAACGCTGTAATAATGCAACATTAATTGCTGCATGCAACAGCTGATTTTACGCTGCAACAATGTAGCTATGATAACGGGAGGGGACAACCTCGAAACTATGGCACGAGGGAACAGCGGGAGCAGCTACAGAAACTTGGTCGCCGGACGTGCATGGCGACCTATGTGGGAGTGTTGGCGATCATTCTCTCTCTGTTGGACGTCGTGCATGGCACATGCATCATTTATAGACGTACAAGGTGTGGGAGTGCATGTATGGTGACCTACAAGATCGCCATGAGGGCATGGCGACTTATGGATGGGGACGTGCATGGCAGATGCAAACGTTCAAATGTTTATTATCTCTTTGCAGCTCGTCGTGAAGCCATGGCGACCTACTAAGTCGCCCGGATGGCATGGCGACCTACGACCAACACTGTGGATTTCACCCTATTTGAGCAATTAATCTTTGGAGTGCATTATCTCGTGAAATAATTTCTTCGAGAACATTATGTCGAAAGTTTTGCCGAGAAAATGGAGAGGAAATAAAATAATTCAATCTGTAAGTTGTTCAATGGGCAAAACTTTCGAGATAATGTTCTCAAAGAAATTATTTCACGAGATAATGCACTCCAAGATTAATTGCTCAAATAGGGTGAAATCCACAGTGTTGGTCGTAGATCGCCATGACTTCCCAGTGAGCTGCAGAGAGATAATGAACATTTGAACGTTTGCATGTGCCATGCATGTATCATATAACTTAAACTAACAATAATATAACTTAAACTAACAAACTAATTAACTAAAATTTTGTTTTACCTTAAACTAACTAACTAATTAACTAAAATTTTGTTTTACCTTAAACCATAAACTAACAAACTAATAATTTAAAATAATAAACTAATTTAATTAATTAAAAAACTTACCTCAATGTTATGCTCTCCCTTTCTTCCTCTTTCTCTTCCTCTTCCTTTTTTCCCTTGCTCTCTTCTCCCTTTCTTTTCTTTTATATTTCACTCATTAACCCATCCAATATATAATAAAACCAACCCATCTCGTCTGCTTCAATTATATCACCCTCAAATTGTCATTCACGTGAGCTGAACGACTACAATAATGCAACAATAAGGGTTGTAATAATGCATCAATAAGTGATGCAATAATGCAGTTGAATTCATGCTACATGGGAGCAGGGGCGCAACGGGAGGGGACAGTCCTGCAGAGGCGAGCAGCAGCCGTGAACGTTGGCGACCTATCCCATGTGAAGTGATGTCCATGCAAAGCATGCATGTCGCTCGGATGCCCTGGCAACCTACCATGTCGCTGGGATGCCATGGCGTCCTACAATGTCGTTGGGATGCCCTGGTGACCTATCCATTCACATGCATGGCTCATGCAAACCCCATACAGGTCGTTCACCCTATTTGAGCAATTAATCTTGCGAGAGCATTATCTCGTGAAATAAAAAGTTTGAGAATATTATCTCGGGAAATTTGCCCCCGGTTCATGCATGCAATTATGTTACCAAAAAAAATGGCGAATTTACTTAACTGACACCTTTTGTCTGTAATATTCCCTTTTTAACACCCCTTGACCAATATTTCCTGAAGTAGCACCCATTCGGCTGACGTGGCTCAAAGGCGCATCCCCGGGGATGCGCTTTCACGGGATTCTGATGACTCGGATGCCACGTGTGGAAGGTGCATCCCCGAGGACGCGCCTTCCATTAAATGTCATAAATGCCCCTATCCGTTTTCCCCCAACTACCCCTACTCCTCTCCTATAGCTTTATTGAAAACAAAAAAAAGAAGGGAAATATAAACATTACCCACGGGTTTGGCGTTCGGAAACATCACCCACCTTCCCCATTCTTTTCCACTAAATAATTTAATGAGGTTAGGGTTCTATATTATATTTAAAGGATCAAGTATCCAGAGAAAGATAGGGAACCCACGGAAAGCCCATGTGTTCACATGGCTTTCTTGAACCAAACGCCGCCCATGTGCCTCCCCCCATTCCCCTCTCTACTATGATCAGTATCACTACCCTCACATTATCGCCACGTGGCTATTTTCAATTTGACCCACCCCTAGACCCCTTAAAAATTTATTCGAAATCTTCTCTTTAATTTTTTATTCTTTTGGATGCTTATGACCCTTCTAGTATTTTTATGAGTTAATTGTTCAAACTATAACATTTATTCTAAATTAATCTTAACCTTAAACACTTGAACACTTTAATTTTATCCCTAAATTATGACTCATATTAATTGATCCTCAAACTTTTGAATATTCCAAATCTACCCCTAGATTATACCCTCATTCTAAATTAATCTCCAAACTTTCGAACATTCCAATAATTCCCCCTAAAACATTAAAAAGTTTGAGGACGAAATTAAAACATATAAAATTTTGGGGACCATTATAGAACGAGGGTCATACCTTGAGGATGAATTTAAAATATTCAAAAGTTTAAAAATCAATTTAGAATAATTATTAAATTTTTATCGAACTATTTAAAAATGACCATTACATTTTTATCAAAATATTATAAAATAATCATTGAACTTTTACACTTATTATAACATCACATTAACTATTTTAAAATAGATTGATAAGTCCAATAATCATCTTATTATTTTTAGAAAATAGATGATAAAAATAATCATTTAAATATAATTCAATGACCTTTGGTAATTGGTATACTTGACCCTTTAAATATAATATAGAACCCTAACCTCATTAAATTGTTTGGTGGAAAAAAATGGGGAAGGTGGGTGATGTTTCTGAACGCCAAACCCGTGGGTAATGTTTATATTTCCATTCTTTTATTGTTTTTAATAAAGCTATAGGAGGGGAGTAGGGGTAGTTGGGGGAAAACGGATTAGGACATTTATGACATTTAATGGAAGGCGCGTCCCCGGGGATGCGCCTTCCACTCGTGGCATCCGAGTCATCAGAATCCCGCGAAAGCGCGTCCCCGGGGATGCGCCTTTGAGTCACGTAAGCCGAATGTGTGCTACTTCAGGAAATATTGATCGGGTGTTAAAAAAAATATTACAAACAAAAAAGTGTCAGTTAAGTAAATTAGCCAAAAAAAATATGCTGATTCAACTGCCCCTGACGCTGTGCATGCTTCCCCGCTACCCCTACGCGCTACAGCTTTCCCGCTGGCCCCCTGACGCGCTGCTGTGCCATGATGCAAAATGCATGCAGCAAATTGGAAAAATTGCCATGCCGCCATGCTGCAGCAAAATTCAATTTAAGTGCACAGTAAAGACGTCATGTGGATATGGCGTCACACATTTTTTAATTCAAATAAAGAAGACATCATGCAATCCTGCCGTCATGATTTTTTTTATTTAATTCAAACAAATTTGTAAACAGTGAAAACACCACACTTTCCTTCTGTTTTTAGATTCACTGTAGCTTTCACAATATTTTGAAAAATATAAACACCATTACAATATGTTGGAAAAAAAAACGGCTGTGCAATATCTGGGTAAATTACCCTAAATTGTGAATTCCAGGAAATTGTTACCAAATGATAGATAAGTGTATACATGGATTGAAATAAACCCTAGATAGTTTTGAATAATCTAAAATTGTAGATCAAAATTTAGAATTCAAGAATATCTCAAATGACTATAAAAAAGAAAATACATTTGTATGAAAAAAAAATGAAAGAAAGGAAATAACATATATTAAAGAACTCAACTAGTTCTTATGCTCTTCCTTGACTAAAATCTGCAAAATATAAGGATATTTTGTCTTAGAAGCCTACACAGTGGAGAATAATAACTTAATTAGGGGTCTAAATAAACCAAGAGTTTGAACAAACCAAATTACGTGTTCTTTTGTTTATTTTTAAATATATTCATGTTCGTTTAATTTTTTAATATCATGTTCGTATTCATTTATTTGTTTTTAAAGGTTTTTGTGTTCATTCATTTAAAATTTGCGAATGTGTTCGTTTAATGTTCACAAACATGTTCATTTAAATGTTCACAAACATGTTCATTTAAATGTTCGCAAACATGTTCATTTAATGTTCATGAATAAGTTTGTTTAGTGTTCTTTTAGAGTCAGTATAATGTTCATGAACATATTTATATATATATGTTCAAAAATGTTTCCAAACAAAAATACTTATAAGAAGCACAAATGCACAATTAAAACAATATTTGTAGATTTAACAATGAAACACAAGCAAGGTAAAGAGTTTACATTATAAAATGGAATATGCTTTGTGCAATAATTTTTTTTTCAAATGGAATCATATTAGAGCGGATTGATAATTCACAATGATAATGGAATTTATCGTCTATATTAAATTTATACAATTAGCCAATATTAATTTATTCATATCATCAATCACATGAATTTGCATTATAAAATTCCCTTTCTAGATTATATTAGGGTTTATGCAACTTTAGTGGGATTTGAAATGAATCTTATAAAGAGATTAAAAATAAAATTTTCTAAGAAGAAAGTGAAACAGAAGGATTAGAAATACTTTTTTCAATTTTCTAAGAAGAAAGTGAAGGAGAGGGAGTTGCAGAAATCAATGAGAGCACCGATGAAGTATTAGAGTATGCCTAAAGACCAATTATGAGATGATTGTAATGTCATACTTATTTTATTGAGTTTATTAAATAACACACTGTCATTATTATTTTCAGTTATTTTTCCTGTGTGCTTAAATAAAACCGTAGAATAATAAAATCCATAGAATGATATGATTATTCTTAAAAAGTCTTTGGTCATGTATTATTGTAGACATGGACAACAATAATACAATTAAGGCTAATGTGTAGTTGATAAATGGCAAAGTGTTGTCAGCTCTAACATAGAAATGTCAAAAATCAATGCATGAGTATGTATTAGTGAACAACATATTGGATTGACTTGTATGAGAATGTCTATTGGATTATTATGTGACAGTCACAACATTGCTCATGGCGATAATTTCATATATGATCCTATAACTTGAGATCATCATTATCTCAACATTTATTGTCCCATGTTTTGATACAATTAAACATGTGTCGTAACTAGTTACATCATAAACACTGATTTTGGGCATGTCACAATTTATGTAGTGAGATATGATTGATCAACAAAGGATTTATTCATCCTACATAATAGGAGTAATATTTCAAGCCATTTGATTGAGTGAGACTAGAAACACATGATCATGTTCGAATAGTTTGATATGCGATATATTAAATTATTTGTTATAATAGTTTTTTCAAGATATCAAGAAACATTAGACGAACTATACATGTGTGACTATTCCATGACTTGTGTTTGATCTTGATATAAAGGATAAAAAGATGTAATATATATAAAAGGGAGTTAATCACGAATAGGTTATATTGAATCATGATTTCTTGTAGTTTAGGTGACAATGATGCATTGCTAGATGTCACTCATTGTTTGTGATATTAGAATTGTCCTAATATTTACTACTAGTGTTACAAGAACCTACAGGGTCACACCCTATGGTTGAACCGAGTAAATATTAAACAAATCATATATAAGAAAATTTGTTGCACATCAATATAATTAAAATCAATATATATTGATATATAAATGCTTTTAATTATACCTAATGACATTATAATTATTGTAATTATAACATCGGATAAATATTAAAAGAAATAATTAGTGTAACTATAATTCTTTTAATACGTAATTATAAAATATAATTCATATTAAAGTGTGAACCCAAAATTAGGGTTTCACAGACTATAAAAGCAACATAATGGTTTAGTATTCGTTTTATGTCTTGTAACCCCCTTACCCGACCTTGATAAAATAAGTCAGATTTAGAAGGCCCATTAACTAAATTTCCCAAAAGCTTACCCAATTGTTATTTTTAATACATTAAAATTAACCCTCGTATTTATTGATTTCAATAATTAAAGTAATGAAATAAACCAACATTAATTAAAAACGTAAATCAAACATTAATCAAATTCAGAGTTCAAGTCCCAAAGTCGAAAATAGCATTTATGTCCAATGTCCCAAAAATATTTAAACATAAAAAATATTATTCAAATAAAATATTAATAAAATATGAAATAGAAAACCATGTAAAATGTCGTACTATGAATATAATAAAATCTGAATAATATTGTAACTCTAAGTACCGATTCTCCTAACTTGAATATCTGAAAGAGAGAAATTAAGGGGGTGTAAGCTAATAATCTTGATGTGTCTCTAATGTAACACCCCAAAATTTGACTAGTGACTAAAATGTGAGTTTAGAAAGTTTGAGGGCTAAAGTAATAACTTTGTAAAAGTTTAAAGACCAAAAATGTAATTTTGAAAAATATATATTTTAGCCCGTAAATGAACAATTTTTCCTAAAACAAGGATTTTCTTAGGAATCAGATTTTCAATACGGGATTTGTGTTAAAAGCTATAAAGCGATAAAGTTCTTTATTGAAATTGGATAATCGGATATAACCGAAATTTTATATCAAAGAAATTTGGCTTATAACAGTGTAATTTTTCATATTTGGTCGAACAATGGAATTTTAGTGACTAAAGTACAATTTTTGAAAATTACATGACTGAAGTGAAAAGTCAAAGTCAAGTTGATTCATATTTGAGTAAGGGATATTTTAATAGAAGATAATGCAATGGCATTTGGTAACTTTCAAGTTTCATTAATGGTATTTTTTGAATTTCTCATTAATTGAATTTTAAATTCAATTAAATTAATTTTATGCCAAGTGTATTAGATATTAAATACTAGAATTATCAAGATTAAGCATCATTTTTTAGCTACTTCTTCTCCTTAGGCCGAAATTACTCTTGCTTGTAGGTAAGTATTTTTTTTAAGCTTATATGATTGATTTTTGGATTAAGTTGAGAAATAGAGAACTAATCTACATGAAATTCTCTATCATTTGGTACCAATATTTTATGGTGAAGATGCTTGAGTGTTGAGATTGAGAATTAGACTTTATGTAGGGTTTTTGAATTTTGAAGAATTAATGAAAGATTATTATGTCTTTGATGTTGGAGATTAATTTTCAAGCATGTATGATGTTTAAAATTAAGTGTATAATGATTTAAAGCATTTGGCCTAATTAGAGTTTTGGTGATTGATTGGTTTTTGGTTCAATTTGATGTTGTGTTGATTAAAATAGCATGAATTTGAAGTAAGGAAGTTGAATTCATGCTTGCAATTGAATGAAAAACTAGCCTTATGATCATAGTGATATTCGACCATTAGGGGAAAATATTGAAAAAAATTATATGGTCTAGAATTGATATTTTAATTGTTTTATGTGATTTGGAGATCAATTTAGGTCAATTTGGAGCCTTGAGTTAGAAAAAGGGTAAATATACAAGTTTTGAGAATTGTAGGATATTATTGCAAGCATGTAATATTTGGAGGATTCAATGCTGATTTTTTTGTTTAAATCTTAAGTTGAGATTTAATTTCAAGTTTATCAAGTTGTGTGGTTGAATTTGGAAAGTATAAGAAAGTTTAGGATGGAATTGCAAGCTTTTGAATGTTTAAATGTTGATTTGAATATGTTATTGAGGTACTGGAAATTTTATGTGATTAATGTGAAATGATCATAATGGTTAAGGGTCATTATGGATTAAATTAGAAATTTGATATGAATTCTAAATAGAATTCATAATTAGTGATTGGATTATGAAATTAGTAAAAGTCGAAGAGTTGATAGCGAAATTAAATTTTCAGGAAATTTAAGGAATATTTTGAGAAGTTTGAAATTATAATGGAAGTACGATTTAGTTTTATATCGATTTAAGTATCGATTTTATTTTTATCAAATTTTATATTTAAGTTTAAATTATGTTAGTTCGATACTAACATATAGCTTTAATATTTTATGATTTTATATGATGTTATCAGACTACGATAAATTTAGTGATCCAAATAACTTTAAAGAGAAGGAAAGGATGCGGAATTTAGAAGATTATCGTGAAGAATGTTTGATAATGAGGCAAAGGTAAGTGCATTTAATTTGTATTTATGTTATCAAACAAACATTGACTTGCGATGAGCCAATGCCGGAGTTAAGTTAAAAAGTGACTCTTAGTGTAATAGGAACTGTGATTTGAGCCAACATGTTCATTTAGTAAACTAATAAATTAGTGAATAAGTTAAGGATGCAAGTTGGTAAAATCTGTCTAGAAATTATATTTTGAACAGTAAGTTTAGAAAATCACAAGAAATTATATAAAAATGATTGAAGGATGAATCTTATATTATTGGATTAATATATCAATATAGTTTTGTTTAGAACAAACGGAAATTGATTCCAAAAAGTATACAAAAAGATATGCTTTTTTAATCAGTGATAGGCCAGAAAACAGGGCAACAAATTCTACCCAAAACAACTTCTGTCAGTCAACTTTGAAAATTTGGTATAAATTGTACAAGTGGAACTAGATGGAGTGCCTTATACGATTAGATTTTTATTTGAGTCAATTTTTCATTGGTGCAAACAGAATAATTTTTCAGTATGTATATTAATATAGAATAATATTTCTTTGAAGGTAGTGTAAATTGTCAAAATATGAAATTAATTTTGATAAATTGTGTAGTGGAAACAATTTAAAGTAAATGATTAAGCTTAAAGCTTAGCGAGACTTATATTTTGATTAATACGTAAAGTGTTAAAGTGAGTGCAAATTATTTATTTATTTGATTATTGTAGATGCTTAATTTGTCTGGGGCCTTTACCATTTTCAAATGAAAGCAGTGGGAGTTAAAAAACCAGAAATAAACGTGAGAAGGCAGTTAACAAAAGAGGAGCCATTATCGGTAGTGGAGGAGAACACTACTTGAACAACTAAGAAACTGTAAGGAGTCAGTTTTTTTGGAAGCATTAACCATCAGAAATCAGAGAGAGAAGGGGGAATTTAACTACTGAAAAAGGGAGACAGAACGAAAAGAAAAAAAGAACAGAAAGAGAGGGCAAAAAAAAATTAACCAAGGGGGAGGTGAGCAGAGGATCATCAGCAGTAACTAGAGAGCAATTCCAACAGAGGATTCAAGCAACAATTAAAAACAAAAAGCATTCATCAACCACAGTGGACAGAACTCTTCGAAAAAACATCCATTGCAATTAGAGTTTCACTCACCATTGTATTGAAATCCAAGAAGCAATTGAAAGCAAGGAGCAGTTTTTTTTGGTATTTTCCATCCTTATTTCGATTTCCAGTTTAATATATGTATGTCTTTATTTTGAAAGCAGTTAGAAATTTCAGCAACATACATTAATAAAATAAAATTACAAGAGAACAAAGTATAAGAGAGGAAGAGGGTCGTTTTACCTGAGGCGTTTGGTGTATTGTTCTGTCTTTAGTCTCCGGGGTCGAGCGAGGGAGCAGTGAGTTTACCATTTGTCTGTGGCTTCACCGTTGGAGTCTCTTGAAGGTGTCGTTTGAAGAGAGAGTGGGAAGGAGGAACGTTTGGGTGCGTTGGTGGTTCAAGGAGATGAGTGGTCGAGAGATGGTTGTGTGAGTTTGTGAGTTAGAAGAGAGGATCAGACGAGAGGGAGAGTGGTTAAGGGGTGAGAACTGCGCATTGAGAGTGAGAGAGAATGCGACTGAAGCTAGGGAAGGAGAAATGAGGTTAGGGTTTGATTTTTACTTAGGTTTTAAACTTATAACACTGCCAAAACGGCAGCGTTTTGGGTGGTCGGTTTGCATGGTATATCTATGATACAAGTCATTAGAGTTCTCGGGTTGATGCAATTTGGTCCTCAGATTAAATTTTTTTCAGGCTTCTATTTGTTTCTTTATATTTAATGTGTCTTTCATTTTGGTTCGCCCTTATGTTGTTTTGAGTTTTACATTATTTTTATATTTAATCTGTAATTTTGTTAGTTGACATTTTAGTCCTAGTTCAAAATTTTCATGTTTATAATCTTGTTACTTTGTTTCATGCACATTTAATTTTAGTCAATTGTATGTGTAGGGCTTATTTTGTTTTTAGTCCATTAGGATAACAAGGGTTTCTTTTTTATTTCAATACTTAAAATGGTTTAATGTTTGTTTTATCTCAATTATTGTTATTTCTATAATTAAGATGGTAAATTTCTGTTATGTAGTATTTAGCATCTAGGTTAAACATTTTACTTGATTTCTGAACTTTTTTTTTTCAGTGTTATGATTCGTTTTTTTATTTGAGTCATATTTAGTTATTTGTGTTAATATGTGTATAGTTTATAATTTCTATTTTAAAAGTATGCATATATTTTTTTAAATGTATAATTCCATATATTATTTAGTAATTAGATGTAATATATCCTTCTTTAATTAAGTTTTGCATGACATTATTTTTGCACAATTTGCATGATAGCCTTATTTGCATAACTCGACATATTACATAATTGGATTAAGGGTAATATACCTTTAATTTAAAATTGTTGAAGTGGGCAGTCATAACTGATTTGAGGTCTGCTTTTAATGATTTTAAAATAAAAGTGTATCCCGAAAGTGAAACTCAAAAAATTGATTCGTCACCTAAAATTTGGGAACGAGATAAAAAGAAATGTTCGTTTATTTAAATATATCGAGAAAAGGTTGTTATATCTTTAAGATTTGGTCTCGATATTTGTAAATAATCGAACATTCTTTATATTTCTAAAACGACTTGGTAATTTTAATTTAATTATTTTGAGTGCTTTTGAATGTTTTAAATTTACATTTTTATTTTTATGGGATCAAAAATCAAAATAAATCCGAATTTGTAAAGTTCATTGCAAAGACGTTAATTAATCGATTAGGTACCGATTTAGGGCGTTGTGGGGGTGCTAATCCTTCCCCACACGTAATCGACTCCCGAACTCATTTTTTTGGTAACGCAGACCTCAATTTGTTGTTTTAATTAAAATTAATTTTTACTTAAAATGACGAAACGTTTTTTTGGTGCCCAATCACACCCTAATCAAAGATTGGTGGCGACTCTTCGAACCGTATTTTTCGATCGTAAAGGAAATTCAAAATTTTTCGAAACGAGAGGTCTTTTAAACTGTATTTTTTTTAAATTAAAAATAAATTAATAATTAATGTGGTTTTCAAAATCTCACCTTTTAAGGAAAAAAAATCGTTTCGACAGTTTGGCGACTCTGCTGAGGACTTTTGTTTAGAGAGTCAAGCCGATAGTCGATTAATTAATTGTCTTTGCAATTGAAAAATTACAAATTCGTTTTAATTTGATTTTTGATCTATTGTTTGGTTTTTAATAATTTTTGTTTGTTTGTATTTTGATTTCTTTAATTTAATTCGATTGACAATTAAATAGTTGTACTAATCTGTTTGCTAATGGTTTCAGAATAATTGTTTGTTTTAGGAATTGATTTTGAGTGTTGTTATTGATTGTTTTTTCTCTTTTCCTCACACACTGCACAGCTGCATTATCATAACATGAGCTAAAACCCCGCTCCGTCCTATTTAAGTAGGAGTGAGAGACTATGCCCTCGTGTGGTTTTCACCTCCGCATGGGATAGTGGATCGCTCCTGGAGCTCACGCCTTATGGTCCTCGTGATGATAATCACCTCCGCATGGACATAAGGAGGTGTGTTCCCTCGAAATTGAACTCGATCCCCTAAAGCCTGTGATGGGCTAAGATTGAGGGTTCGGCAGCCCAAGGGGGCACCGGCAAGGACAATTCGAGAACCTATTGCTTTAGAACCTAACCCGGCATATAGTGAACGTAGAGCCTGAATTTAGGTTGAGCCAAACCCGAACCTTAAGAATCCCGTGAGGAGGGTACACAAGGAAAAGCTTTTTTGAGTAATTTATTTTCATTTTTCGAATAAATGCTTGCGAACTAGATATCATGCGGTTAGGTTTATTTTTCGAACAAGTATGCGAACTAGATATCATGAGGTTAGGTTTATTTTTGAATAAGCATGCGAATTAGATATCATGCGGTCAGGATTTCTTTTTGTGGATAACAAAGCATGGGGGTAGATATCATGTTGGGTAGGATCTGATAAAGCATGATTGGGTAGCCAGCATGTGGGTAGGATTCTTGAATAAATTATTATCCCGACTTAATTGCTTTATGTTTACTAACTGATCTTTTGTTGTTTTTGCCTTGTTTCTTTTCTGTTTTGCATTGCATTGTCCATTACATGGTGTTGATTTGGGGTCGATGTCCATATAGAAGGCCAGTAATATGGAACGAACGGTTCGAAAAGAGGTCGAGGACAATGCAGATGTTCTGAGGTGGTCGGAACAGTCCCAGTTGACCAATGGAGACAGCGTGATGCCTGGATATGTGTCAGAGTTATTTGGTTACACTCACATCAATGTACGTCAGAATGATCTGAGTGAGCTAAGAGAGATATGGGGAAGATGGGAAGCAGCCGATAAGGAGATGTTTTATCAGTTGTACGGCGATATTCCTTGTCTTCTGGATGTTCCTATTGACCGAAATCTGTTTAGAGCATTGGCGCAGTTCTGGAATCCGGCTTATAGCTGTTTCACATTTGGTAGGGTGGACCTGACACCAACAATAGAGGAGTATCAAGCTTTGGTCTGTTGTCCGAGGTCCCAAATGGATAGAATATATACCAAGCTGCCAGTCACTCCTTCATTTAAGAAGAAATTACTATTGATGATCGGAATGAGTGAAGATTGGGTAATCAGAAACATTAAGAAGAAGGGAGACAATGAGTGCATCTCTTGGGCGGTTCTGAAAGAAGTAATTGCTCATCATCCTGATAAAAGAAAGAAGCTTGATTTGTTTGCTTTAGGGATTTATGGGCTCATTAATTTTCCAAAAGTGCTAGGATATGTAGATGTATCAGTTGTTGACCTGTTTGAAAGATTAGACAAGCGTGTGGATCCTGTTCCAGCTATTCTAGCTGAGATGTTCCGGTCTTTGAGTTCTTGTAGGCGCGAGGGAGAAGGACGCTTTATAGGATGTGCGCCTTTACTGCTAGTGTGGATTCTGAATCATTTTAAACATGTTGAAAGAGCACCAGGACGAGTGTTTCTAGAGGGGTTTTCGCCTTTGAAAGATTTTCTTTCTAAAGAGTGGCCTGGGGGTTTTACTGAAGAAAAATGGATGGCCATCTTCAAGGATATCAGAGATGGAGATATTTTGTGGCGATCTTCGTGGAATACCTCTTCGGATATACTTTACCGATGTGGAGAGCGAGATTGGGTTCCTTTGCCAGGTATATGGGTTCTGTTGGGTATGCACCGCTACTAGTTTCCAGACAGTATGGGTCAAGGCAGTTCATTCCAGCCACATGGGACTTGGTAGGGTCGGATTTTGCATTCAAAGGAGATCAGTATAAGGGTAAAGTTAAAGGGGTTGCTGAGGCCTGGAAGCAAACTCGTCGTGTGAATCTGTTCACTTATGATCTCGAGTTATCTCAAGAGTACGAGCAGTGGAGAAGCGGTCGAGTAAATGACAATATCCCGATGGTGAATCCTGAAAATATTCAGCCAGTGGAGGAACAGTTGAGAGTGGTGCCATCTCCATTAGAGTTAGCCAAGCGCGATTTCGAAGCAGAACGGAGACAATGGAGAATGACTTTGCAGAAACTGGAAGATGAAGTGTATCAAAAGGGATTGGAGATTGATATTCAGAAGAGTAGAGCAGATCGAATTGAAAAAGTAGAGAAGCAACTTCGGCTAGACTTTGACGATCTTCGATCAACTTATCAGCGAATGGTAAAAGCTCAAGTAGGTTCTAGCTCGAGTAAGTCTGTCGAATTGAGGCAAGAGGTGGCGAGCCTCAAAAGAGTAGCCGGAGAGAGTCAAGAAGAGCTCAAGCAAAGCAGGCACCAAGTGAAAATTTTATCGAAAGAAAAGGATTCTTTAGAGCAGCGGTTACAAAAGAGTCAAGCCCAGAATGAAAAGTTGAAGGAGAAAATTTCAAGTTTAGAGACTGCATTACGATGATATCGAAATAAGGAAGGTAGCTTGAGCCAGGGAGATGTTGAAAGTCTGAAAAAACAAGTGAGTGAGCTTGAAGCCATGGTTCAAGATTTTCAGAGGCAAGCAAGTGAGTTATCGATAGTTCCTTATGAGGGGGATATACAGTGGCGTTTTCGGTGGGAGCGAGCTCAGGCGAGAGTTAAGCAAATAGAGGACTTTATTGCTTGTTACCTAGACCACGCGCGGGGGATAGCTCAATATTTGGTCATTCTATCTGAGGAAGCTGCTGATGTGACTGAAGAACTGGATCCTGAGGCTGAAGAAAACCAGAAGATCATGGAGTTGCTAGCACGAGTACAGCAAATAGGAGAAATGGTGCAGATTTATTTGTGATGTGTTTCAACTTTGTACTTGAACGTCGTTCTAATATAAAGAGTTGTTCTAAGGAGTCGTTCCAGGATCAACACCCTGCATTTTGCATATGCATTTTTAATGCATTTAATTTTTGCATCGCATTTTATTCATTCATAATCATATGTTTCATATTCATTAATAAATATCAGCGATAACAAAATGACTCTGTGACAGAGTAATACTGGAAAATCCCAAGCATATCTACAGAACCAGGAAGAAAGTTATGGAAGACAAACTTGCCCAAATTGAGAAGGCTCAGTCGGAGTTACAAGATAATATCAAGAAAATGCAAGAAGATATGATGAATGCCCAAAAGGAGATGTTTGCCAAGTTTGCGAGTATGTTGGAAGGAAGAAATCCAGAACATGGGAAAAGCCCTATGCTAGAAGGTGTAACTGAAGAACCACTTCATCATCCAGGGTTAACCCCAGAACAATCTCAGAATGTTCAAGTGACCCCTGTTCATGTCGGGAAGGTGCACATTAATCCAGTCGGTGCTTCTGTTAACGTACAGCCTGGATCTAGTTCGTATCAGGAAGAACATCAATATCATCAAGTTCCGGACCTTGATGAAGAAGCCAAGAAGGACCAAAACAATCTGTTGGAAGAAAATGGAAGCAGTTAGAAAGAGAGGTCAGAGCCATGAAGGAAGATACCAGTGTCTATGGATTCGACGCAAAGGAGTTAAGTCTAGTTCCTGATCTGGTCTTGCCTCCAAAGTTTAAAGTTCCTGACTTTGAAAAGTTTGATGGTACCAGGTGCCCCTCTGCACATATCACAATGTTTTGTAGGAAGATGACCGGATACATAGGGGATGATCAATTGTTGATACACTGCTTTCAGGAAAGCTTAACTGGCTCGGCAATTCGATGGTATAACCAGCTGAGTAGAGCTAATATTAAATCGTGGAAAGACTTGGCTAAGTCCTTTCTTGAGCAATACAAACATGTGAAGGATGTTAGGCCCAACAGGATGATGTTGCAAGGAATGGAAAAGAAGTCTAACGAGAGTTTTAGACAATATGCTCAAAGATGGAGAGATGTAGCAGTGCAAGTCCACCCGCCATTGGAAGAGGAAGAAGCAAATATGCTTTTTGTCAACACCTTAAAGGCTCCTTTTTTCTCGCATCTTATCGGTAATCCTTATCGAAGTTTTGCTGATGTAGTTACGGCGGCAGAAATGATTGAAATGGCTGTTAAGAGTGGGAAGCTCGAGGGAGGAGAGTCTAGTAAGAGGCCACCAACGAGGAAAAAGGAAAACGAAGTCAGTAATGTGAGGCAGTACGATTCTAATAACATCACTGAGGAGCAGGGTCGTCAACACAAAATCAAGGGGCAAGGACCAGAGGAGAGAGAGGCCTCAATTTGACCCCATCCCGATGTCTTATAAGGAATTGTTTCAGATTTTGTATGATCGGCATGTGGTTTCGCCGTATCATGTGACACCAATGCAACCTCCTTTTCCCAAATGGTATGATGCTAGTGCTCAGTGTGAGTACCATGCAGGGAACCCTGGGTATTCCATTGAGAATTGTACTGCTTTTAAGAAGGTTATCCAAGCTTTGAGAACGAGGAATGTCATCAACTTTGGTGACAGTGAGCAGCCAAATATAGCTCAGAATCCGTTGCCAAGCCATGCAGGGGCAGGAGTTAACGCGATTACTGAAGAGAAAGGAAAGAGAATTGTAAGGAATGTTAGTGATGTGGTATCACCCATGAGTTGGGTGGTGCCAGATGGTCAGGTAGGATTGTTGAAGCCCAGTTTGACAGGTGAACAGTTTAACATGGAGAGGCATGTCTGTATCATAACAGTGAAGGACACAATATTCAACAATGTCCTGACTTCCTATCTTTGGTACAAGACATGATGGACAGTAAAGAAATTGAGTTCTTTAGAGAGATTGCTGAAGAAGAGGAAGCGGAAGTTTGCGCTTCAGAAGGATCGTCTAAAGAGGTATACAATGCCAGTTGTCCCCTAATTATTACACCCAAAAATCGAGTTGCTGAGAAGGTAGCCCCGAAAGTGGTTATTACACCTCCATCTCCATTCCCATATCGGGATAATAAACAAGTGCCTTGGAGATATGATTGCCAGATGGGAGATGTAACAAAAGAGAATGAAGAAGTAGATGAGGTGGGACGCTTTACTAGAAGCGGTAGGTGTTATTCTCTTAATCCACCTAAAGAGTCTGAGAAGAAGGTTGTAGTTGATAAGGGGAAAAAAGTTGATGTGTAGATAGAAGAGGATAAGCCTGTTATCAATGAACCAGTAACCGAGAGTGAAGCGGTAGAATTTTTGAAGTTTCTGAAACACATTGAATACAGTGTTGTGGAACAGTTACACAAGTTGCCTGCCCGTATTTCTGTTTTATCATTACTTTTGAGTTCAGAGGCCCATAGGAATGCTCTGTTAAAGGTTTTGAACCAGACTTTTATTCCGAAAGAGTTGCCCATTGAAAAGTTGGATCGGTTAGTTTCTAATGTACAAGCTAATAATTTTTTATCTTTTTCTGAGGATGAAATCCCTTCTGGGATGATGGGTAGTCAGAAGGCTTTGCACATTACAGTTAAATGTAAAGGGTATGTGTTGACCCGGGTCTTGGTTGATAATGGTTCAGCTCTGAATGTGATGCCTTTAGTGACTCTAAAGAAGCTTCCATTAGATAGTACACTTATGAGAACCTGTCAAAGTGTGGTTCGAGCTTTCGATGGGACTAAAAGAGAAGTGTTGGGCAAGATTGATGTTCCTCTGAATATTGGTCCAGCAACTTATGAAGTAGAATTTCTCGTAATGGACATTATGCCTATGTACAATTGTTTGTTGGGAAGGCCTTGGATTCATCAGGCCGGTGCAGTTCCGTCCACATTACACCAGAGACTGAAATTTGTGATTGATGGAAGGTTGGTATGTATCATGCTGAAGAGGACATTATTGCTTCTGTTTCTACTACTGCTCCGTATATTGAAGTTGATGAGCAAGCCGTCGAGTGTTCTTTCAGATCGTTGGAGTTTGTCAATGCTACGTTTGTGGCCGAAGGCAAGAAGATACCAAAGCCTCGATTGTCAAACTGTACCAAGATGGGGCTTAAATTGACTCTTGGAAGAGGAGCAAAAGTTGGAAAGGGTTTAGACCGACAGTTGCAAGGACCGGTGAATCCCATATGCCCTATTACTAAAAAAGATCGATTTGGTTTGGGATATCAGCCAACTTCGAGGGATAAGATGAGGGGAATTAAGAAGGGCCAAGAAATCAGAAAGGCCAGATTGGCTGGTGAAGACCTTAGCTGGGAACCCATGACCTTCCCGCCATTGAGTAGCATTATCATGTCTGGGGGGCATATGTTTCAAGGGAATTCAAGGAACACTGAGACGATAGTTGAGAATGCCTTGGGAGATTTAGGCATTAATGTTATAACTGATGATGAATCCGAGGAAATGAGAGCTATGGGCATTTATCCTGCACCACCGGGCTTCGTGTTGAACAATTGGACCGCAGAAGAACTGCCTGTAGTTTACAAATCTGTTACAGAGTAATGCACTGGAACTTTCTCCCTGTTGTTCATACCCTGGGGTAATAGGAGATTTTATGTAAAGGGTTAAGCTGTTTGTTTTTTCTTGCTTTCAATAAAGGATGCATTCTGTTAGTTCCAAATGGCAAACATTCTCCCATCCATTTCATTCATTCATTCTTTTGTTGTATATATGTATGTATTTATTTCTTTTTATTTATTTATATGGGAAAAGATCCTCCCATATGTATATATGTATATATATCTTCTCTTTCATTATTTTTTCAGGAGCTCAGATATCAATAATATGAATGCCAATGACTCTGACCCGGAGATTGATTTCGAGAAGCCTATATGTCAAGGGGAAATCGAAGATTGTGATGATGATGAGAGATGTGAACTACCTTCTGAATTGCTGAAAATGGTGGAGAATGAAGATAAGCAGATTCTGCCTCATAAAGAGCCTACTGAGATTTTGAATTTGGGGACAGATGAGGATAAGAGAGAAGTAAAGATTGGTACCACTCTGTCAGTTGGAGGTCGATATGATTTGATAGAATTGCTTCAAGAATACAAGGATGTGTTTGCTTGGTCATACGAAGATATGCCGGGTTTGGATACAGAATTGGTTGTTCACAAACTGCCAATAAAGCCTGAATGTAAACCGGTACATCAAAAACTGAGAAGAATGAGACCTGAGATGCTGCTTAAGATTAAAGAGGAAGTGAAGAAACAATTTGATGTCGGGTTTCTTAAAGTGGCCAAATATCCTGAATGGGTGGCTAATATTGTCCCAGTACCGAAGAAGGATGGGAAAGTTTGAATGTGTGTTTGACTACAGAGATCTCAACCGAGCTAGTCCAAAGGATAATTTTCCCTTGCCACATATAGACACGCTAGTGGATAATACTGCTGGAAATTCTTTGTTCTCTTTTATGGACGGTTTCTCTGGCTATAATCAAATTAAGATGAACCCTGAAGATATGGAAAAAACGACGTTCGTTACCATGTGGGGAACGTTTTGCTATAAAGTAATACCGTTTGGATTGAAGAATGCCGGGGCAACATATCAAAGGGCCATGGTGACGTTATTTCATGACATGATGCATAAAGAGATAGAAGTTTATGTCGATGATATGATTGTCAAAGCTAAGACAGAGGAAGAACATATTGGGAATTTGAGAAAACTTTTTAAAAGACTAAGAAGATGCCAACTAAAACTCAACCCAAATAAGTGTACTTTTGGGGTGACATCTGGGAAGCTGTTGGGATTTGTAGTAAGCCAAAAAGGAATTGAAATAGACCCAGATAAAGTAAAGGCTATTCAAGACTTGCCACCCCCACGAACACAAAAAGAAGTCGGAGGATTTTTGGGGAGATTGAATTATATAGCTCGGTTTATTTCACAGCTGACGGAAAAGTGTGATCCCATATTCCGCCTTCTTCGTAAGAATAACTCAGGGGAATGGAGTGAAGATTGTCAAAAAGCTTTTGAAGCAGTGAAAAGATATTTGTCAAGCACTCCAATCTTGGCGCCACCCATCTCAGGCAAACCCTTAATTCTTTATTTGTCAGTTTATGAAAATTCAATGGGGTGTGTGCTGGGGCAATGTGACCAAACCAAGAAGAAAGAAAGGGCTATCTATTATCTCAGTAAGAAGTTCACTGAATGTGAGACAAGATACTCACCCATTGAAAAGTTGTGTTGCGCTTTAGTATGGGCTACCCGAAGGCTTAGGCAATATATGTTGTATCATACTACTTGGCTTATATCCAAGCTTGATCCCTTGAAATATCTAATGGGTGTGCCTGCATTATCTGGAAGATTAGCTCGTTGGCAGATCTTATTGTCCGAATTTGACATCCAGTATGTAAACCAGACGGCAATTAAAGGAAGTGCTATAGCAGAATTCATTGCAAGCAGGGCTTCGCAAGAATATGAGTCGTTGAGCTTTGATTTCCCAGATGAAGATTTAATGGCTATTTCAGTAGAAGAAGCAGTTGCATCAACTAGCAAATATTGGAAGTTGAACTTCGATGGTGCTTCAAATGCCTTGGGACATGGAATCGGGGCAATTTTGGTCTCACCAGAGGGAGAGCATTATCCTTTCACCAGTCGGCTTAATTTTGATTGTACAAACAATATGGCTGAGTATGAAGCTTGTGTTCTGGGCATTAGAGCTGCTGTTGAACGCAAAGTAAAAATGCTTAAAGTGTATGGGGATTCAGCTTTGGTAATTTACCAACTCAGGGGAGAATGGGAGACAAAAGATCCTAAGCTTGTAGAATACCGTAAGTTGGTTATGGAACTTGTTGAAGAATTTGAAGAAGTAACTTTCAATTACCTCCCCAGAGAAGAGAATCAAATGGCAGATGCCTTAGCCACACTGGCAGCAGCGTTTAAGATGAACGAGCATTCAAATATGATACCCATTGAAATGAAAGCTTATGAGTATCCAGCCCATTGTTTTAATATCGAAGAGGAAGAAGATGGAAACCCTTGGTATTATGATATCTTGCAATATATAAGGTATCAGAGTTATCCAGAACAGGCCACTGAGAATGATAAGAGAACCATTAGAAGAATGGCATCAGGGTATGTGCTTGATGGTGAGACCCTATACAAGAAAAGTCTGGATCAAGTCTTGTTAAGATGTGTGGAGGCGAAAGAAGCTAAATTGATTCTTGAAGAAGTGCATGAGGGAATATGTGGTACCCATGCTAATGGGCATGCTATGGCTAGGCAGATTATGAGATTTGGGTATTATTGGTCAACTATGGAAACAGACTGTATCAATTATGCCCGAAAATGTCACAAGTGTCAGATTTATGGAGATATGATACATACTCCTCCTCATCCGTTGCACGTAATGACAGCTCCGTGGCCATTCTCAATGTGGGGCATGGATGTTATTGGACAAATTTCGCCCAAAGCTTCAAATGGTCATCGCTTCATTCTGGTAGCCATAGATTTTTTCACCAAGTGGGTAGAAGCAGCTTCTTACGCAAATGTTATCCAGTCTACAATATGTAAATTCTTGAAGAAGGAGATCATTTGTAGATATGGTTTGCCCGAGAGGATTATCTCCGATAATGCGTTGAATTTAAATAATAAGATGATGGACTCGGTCTATAAATAGTTCAAAATAAAGCATCATAATTCCACCACTTATCGCCCAAAGATGAATGGGGCAGTAGAGGCGGCCAATAAGAACATCAAAAGGCTCATAGAGAAAATGACTGAGACCTATAAGGATTGGCATGAGAAGTTGCCCTTTGCTCTGTTTGCTTATCGAACTTCAGTACGGACTTCAACTGGGGCAACTCCGTTTTCTTTGGTTTATGGGATGGAAGCTGTCTTACCTATTGAGGTGGAAATTCCCTCACTTCGGATTTTGTCAGAGGTAAAGCTTGATGAGGCAGAATGGGTCCAAGCTAGGTATGACCAGTTGAATTTGATTGAAGAAAAGAGATTGAAAGCTATTTTTCATGGTCAGATGTACCAAAAACGTATGATACGGGCACATGGTAAGAAAGTTCACCTTCGAGAATTCCATGAGGGAGATTTGGTGCTTAAAAGGATTTTGCCTATTCAGAAGGATTTCAGAGGAAAATGGATGCCCAATTGGGAAGGACCTTATGTTGTCAAGAAGGCCTTTTCTGGGGGAGCTCTAGTCCTAACTGAAATGGACGGATCAGAATTACCATATCCAGTGAATTTCGACGCTGTTAAGAGATATTTTGCTTGAAGAAGAAATAAAAGAGAAAAAATGAGAAAAAAGAAAAATGATGGAAAAAACAAAAAGAAAGAAAAAAAGAAAAAATGGAAAAGGGAAGAAAACGTATGAAAAACAAAAAGAAAAAAAAAAGAAATAAAAGGAGGGTTCAAGATGAAAACCTGAAAAGGGCGTCTTGGAACCAAAGGAGGTCTCAAGTTGAAAACCCGCAAAGGGCGACTTGAGTTGAATTTGAAATTCAGAATTCGTGCATGGTGGAAGATTCTGGATTAATTTTGGAAGTAGAAAGAGCTCCTGATATGGATAGTAACAATGACAATTGGTGATCAGGGATGAGACTGAAGATTAATGAGTCTCGATTGAAATAACCAAGAGAAATTGAATGCATATGAGATTCAATACTGGTTTAGGGCATCCAATGATAGAGATTTGGGGAGTTTAGAAGTAGCTTCATACTCGTAAGCATCACAATTTTGAAGATCTTTTTGATAGAAGCTACACTCGAGACATTCTAACGGCGTGCCAGTTCAAAAGCATTTGCATTATTGATATTTGAAGACGCCTACTCTTTTGTTCTTTTATTGTTTCCAGTTAAAAGTTTGCCATGTAGTTACCTGAAAATTCTCGACTTTTATATAAATAAAGAGATGTCTTTCCTTGTTCGTTTCCCTCTTGTAAATCTTATTTTGAAAGGTTAAAACATATAGCTTAACTTGAAGTACATGAGATCATTTTGTATTATTGTGTAAAAGGTTTCGGAAAATGCAAGTATTCTGAAGCTGATGATGGTTTTAACATGTAAGCTTGTGTGGTTACGGGAAAATGAAATCTTGAAGTTCGTAGAAAATTTCAGCCATTAAAAGATGACCCTAAGAGATTGTTGTTTGTCGAGAAGTTGGTCAGGGATACTGGCGGGTTTCAAGAAAGAAATGAACCAAGGTCATGTTAAAGCGAGAGATATGGAATTGAGATTTTCAACTGGGGTGAACTGGTCAAACGTTCTGTGCCCAAGATGAAGCCGAGTTCCATCGAGATCAAAAGGAGATAGAGTTCATTCAAAGAAGAAAACGCATTGAATTACATAATTGCATACATTTTAGGCATGAGTAGGATCATGGCATTCATAATCGCATGATGGCTTAAATATCTACAGGTTTCCCAGGGATAGTTGAAGATTGAAGATATGAAAGCATCGAGATGAAGATAACTGGTCTTGAGATTTTGACAAGACTGATGTTTATACGAAAATTGAGTCAAAGCAGATTCAAATATCCAATGGCTCCAGAAAAGTTTTCACGATGGAGATGGATTTTCAAAAATTTTCTCAACTTCTAAAATTTTTTTTTTAGTATAATATTTTTCAAATATACATTCATGATGAATAATGTTTGATTTTCAGGTTTGACCTTTGAAGCAAATCATCTATAAGCCTTCACGAAAGAGTAGTGAAGCAAATTCGTTTGTTGAAGATTGAGTCCTATACTCTCTGAATGAATAGGGAGCGGACAAGTTCGTTGAAGATTGAGTCCTATACTCTCTGAATGAATAGGGAGCGGACAAGTTCGTTGAAGATTGAGTCCTATACTCTCTGAATGAATAGGGAGCGGACAAGTTCGTTGAAGATTGAGTCCTATACTCTCTGAATGAATAGGGAGCGGACAAGTTCGTTGAAGATTGAGTCCTATACACTCTGAAGGAATAGGGAGCGGACAAGTTCGTTGAAGATTGTTTTGAGTCCTACTCTCTGAAGGAATAGGGAGCGGACACGTTTATTGGAGATCGAGTCTTATACTCTCTGAAGGAATAGGGAGCGGACCCGTTTGTTGAAGATTATTCGAGCCTTATACTCCCTGAACGAATAGAGAACAGACACGTTTGTTGAAGATTGTTTGAGTCTTATATTCCCTGAATGAATAGGGAGAAGACACGTTTGCCAAGGATTGCTCGAGTCTTATACTTCCTGAAGGAATAGGGAGCAGGCTCGTCATTTGAAGATTTTTTCAAGTCTTATTTATCCTGACGTAACAGTGAGTGGTTTATTTTTTGAAGTTCTCATGACCAGACAAATTCGATCATCTTTTGATCTTTGCCTTATTCTTGTTACACGATAATGAGCAAAGAGGGGCAGCTGTAGATGCTTAATTTGTCTGGGGCCTTTACCATTTTCAAATGAAAGCAGTGGGAGTTAAAAAACCAGAAATAAACGTGAGAAGGCAGTTAACAAAAGAGGAGCCATTATCGGTAGTGGAGGAGAACACTACTTGAACAACTAAGAAACTGTAAGGAGTCAGTTTTTTTGGAAGCATTAACCATCAGAAATCAGAGAGAGAAGGGGGAATTTAACTACTGAAAAAGGGAGACAGAACGAAAAGAAAAAAAGAACAGAAAGAGAGGGCAAAAAAAATTAACCAAGGGGGAGGTGAGCAGAGGATCATCAGCAGTAACCAGAGAGCAATTCCAACAGAGGATTCAAGCAACAATTAAAAACAAAAAGCGTTCATCAACCACAGTGGACAGAACTCTTCGAAAAAACATCCATTGCAATTAGAGTTTCACTCACCATTGTATTGAAATCCAAGAAGCAATTGAAAGCAAGGAGCAGTTTTTTTTGGTATTTTCCATCCTTATTTCGATTTCCAGTTTAATATATGTATGTCTTTATTTTGAAAGCAGTTAGAAATTTCAGCAACATACATTAATAAAATAAAATTACAAGAGAACAAAGTAGAAGAGAGGAAGAGGGTCGTTTTACCTGAGGCGTTTGGTGTATTGTTCTGTCTTTAGTCTCCGGGGTCGAGCGAGGGAGCAGTGAGTTTACCATTTGTCTGTGGCTTCACCGTTGGAGTCTCTTGAAGGTGTCGTTTGAAGAGAGAGTGGGAAGGAGGAACGTTTGGGTGCGTTGGTGGTTCAAGGAGATGAGTGGTCGAGAGATGGCTGTGTGAGTTTGTGAGTTAGAAGAGAGGATCAGACGAGAGGGAGGGTGGTTAAGGGGTGAGAACTGCGCATTGAGAGTGAGAGAGAATGCGACTGAAGCTAGGGAAGGAGAAATGAGGTTAGGGTTTGATTTTTACTTAGGTTTTAAACTTATAACACTGCCAAAACGGCAGCGTTTTGGGTGGCCGGTTTGCATGGTATATCTATGATACAAGTCATTAGAGTTCTCGGGTTGATGCAATTTGGTCCTCAGATTAAATTTTTTTCAGGCTTCTATTTGTTTCTTTATATTTAATGTGTCTTTCATTTTGGTTCGCCCTTATGTTGTTTTGAGTTTTACATTATTTTTATATTTAATCTGTAATTTTGTTAGTTGACATTTTAGTCCTAGGTCAAAATTTTCATGTTTATAATCTTGTTACTTTGTTTCATGCACATTTAATTTTAGTCAATTGTATGTGTAGGGCTTATTTTGTTTTAGTCCATTAGGATAACAAGGGTTTCTTTTTATTTCAATACTTAAAATGGTTTAATGTTTGTTTTATCTCAATTATTGTTATTTCTATAATTAAGATGGTAAATTTCTGTTATGTAGTATTTAGCATCTAGGTTAAACATTTTACTTGATTTTTGAACTTTTTTTTTCAGTGTTATGATTCGTTTTTTTATTTGAGTCATATTTAGTTATTTGTGTTAATATGTGTATAGTTTATAATTTATATTTTAAAAGTATGCATATATTTTTTTAAATGTATAATTCCATATATTATTTAGTAATTAGATGTAATATATCCTTCTTTAATTAAGTTTTGCATGACATTATTTTTGCACAATTTGCATGATAGCCTTATTTGCATAACTCGACATATTACATAATTGGATTAAGGGTAATATACCTTTAATTTAAAATTGTTGAAGTGGGCAGTCATAACTGATTTGAGGTCTGCTTTTAATGATTTTAAAATAAAATTGTATCCCGAAAGTGAAACTCAAAAAATTGATTCGTCACCTAAAATTTGGGAACGAGATAAAAAGAAATGTTCGTTTATTTAAATATATCGAGAAAAGGTTGTTATATCTTTAAGATTTGGTCTCGATATTTGTAAATAATCGAACATTCTTTATCTTTCTAAAACGACTTGGTAATTTTAATTTAATTATTTTGAGTGCTTTTGAATGTTTTAAATTTACATTTTTATTTTATGGGATCAAAAATCAAAATAAATCCGAATTTGTAAAGTTCATTGCAAAGACGTTAATTAATCGATTAGGTACCGATTTAGGGCGTTGTGGGGGTGCTAATCCTTCCCCACACGTAATCGACTCCCGAACTCATTTTTTGGTAACGCAGACCTCAATTTGTTGTTTTAATTAAAATTAATTTTTACTTAAAATGACGAAACGTTTTTTTGGTGCCCAATCACACCCTAATCAAAGATTGGTGGCGACTCTTCGAACCGTATTTTTCGATCGTAAAGGAAATTCAAAATTTTTCGAAACGAGAGGTCTTTTAAACTGCATTTTTTTTAAATTAAAAATAAATTAATAATTAATGTGGTTTTCAAAATCTCACCTTTTAAGGAAAAAAAATCGTTTCGACAATTATTATGATCGATGACGACTTGTGATAAGTTAGCCTCATTTTATTTTTTCTAGTACGTTTTAGAAGTTCTTATGATGAAATATTTTCATAATATTTTCCATCAAGTTTTATGAATGATTTTGGGTATGAAATACCCAAGTACGATATTTATGATGATGAATTCTAAATGTTTACAATTATCAGATATTATACAGTTATCATACTTTTTAGTTATCAAATGTTTTACAGTTATCAGATGTAGATTAATAAATGATATTATGATGATAAATATAATCACATTGTATGTTGCATTGAGAGTCGTAGGTACATTTGGCATGCCATTAATTTGAGTACTTTTCAGGTTATGATTGCACTGAAGTGCATCAAATCTCAGTTTCAATTTAGCTATAGTACATTCATGTACCCTATGATCAGTACCATTGGTGCATAGGTTATGATTGCACTGAAGTGTATTATATCTCAGTTTCAGTTATGATTCGGCACCGTGTTTTGCATAGTGCGCACCTTATACTCACATACCTTGTATTCTCTTATATATACATTGGGTTATAACAGTAAATGTGAAAGTTATGACAATAAATGAAATAAAGTAATATATAATTGAAAAGAAATTTTTGAAATATGTTCGAATGAAAAGAATAAAAGTTATTTATGATATTTGATGATGACTTACATGATTTTTTGACAAAATCATGAGATAATGATTTTCAGGTTTTCAGAAGGAAAACTACTTGACTAGCCCAATATGAAGTTTTAATGTTTTATTTAAATTACAGTTTATTGCCTATATTCTTTGGAATTTATGTTTTAGCTAGACTTTTGTCTCACTAAGTTTTACTTAGCGCGTGATGATTTTCATGCGTAGGTTCTAATATAGTAGAGGACGTGAAGTGAGGAGCTTGCCATCATCTTGTGGAAATCAAACCTACCGACAGTATCAGTAAGACATCCTAACTTTGACTTATTAGTGGCATGCCCATTATATCCGTTGGGTTACTTTATGAGAATTATATTAAAAAGGGTATGAAATAGCAATTTAGAACCGTTTTAATGTTTGGTGATCTACCAAGAAGATAGAGTTCCCTTAAGTAGAAACTCTTTGACATGATAAAAGTAAATACGATATTGTCTATTTCTCGGGGACCATAACCCCTTTATGTAGTTGATTTAAGAAACAATTATTATCTATACTTATAACTCTTCCCCTCATCGAATTATAAATACAACTTTAATAGTATCTACAGTTTATTTTCATGACACCGTTATAACATAATTAGTCAAGTAATTTATGTCATGTTTTATGATAACAATATACATTATAAATATGTGTCCATAATTATGGATTTTAATCCAACATTAAACACTTCATTACTTGCTTGAAAATCACTTCAAACACCACAAAAACATATATAAAGGTGATTTATATGACAATTCTTGATTTCATCCATTTAAACTTAAGTCTAATACTTTATACACATTACATTCATCATTCCTAACCATTTAAATCACTCTACAACTTCAACACCACTAATATTATCAACTTATAATTTGTATGAAAAATCTCATCAAGAACACCAAAGAAAATTATAAAATCATTTAATTCTTGTTTTGATTTGTTAAAACAAGTTTATAAACATCATCTCGAGTTTAAAATTAATCAGAACCAAGATTAATAAAGTAAAATGAAAATCACCATTTTGCTTATCAAAATCTCATTTAGAAAATTTATCAAAATTGGATATCACATTTATAAGGATCAAACCTTGATCTGAAGAGCAAAATCACTTTAATAAGTGATGAATATAGAATCTTATCTCAATTGAAGATGAAGAGCAAAATTGTGAAAGTTTTCATGAAAATCAAGTGAAAATATGTAGAAGACAATAAAATTTTGAGAGGATTATGGGAGAATAGAAAATCAAGAAAGGGGTAAAAATAAGTTAGTCATGATTTAGGATAACAAAAACAACTAACTAAAATGTTTTGGAAAAAGATGTAAAATTGGAAGAAAATATAACGTGAGAAATGGATGAAAATAACTCAATTTCAAACTTCAAGGTATAATTAATTTTGGGAGCTTACAAGTTTTCATCCTTTTATATTTTAGTACATTTTACTGTGAATTCCAAATTAAATCAATTTCAAAGTTTTCTTAAAATTAAATCATATCTAATTTCCAATACGATTTTAACATAGTTAGACATTTAGGCTACTCAATACTTCTCGTATAACATATTTTAAAATATTTTTAAAAAATTAAAAAAATAATTTTTATGCTGAGTTTTTTTAAAAAAAAAAACTTATTTCTAAAAATTGATATGACTATTCGATCGGACTATGTATTTATATTAAGTCGGATTTTAGGACGGTAGACCGAAGGTGTTATGACTAGGTGTTGGAGAGAAGCTATATGTAGAGTATTCATTAAATTTTAATATCTTATGTGTATGAGTTTAGTCTTGATACTTTGTTACAATGACTCGTTAACTTAAATAATGGATATGTAACTAATAGACAAATAATTATAATTTAACTATATATATTATTTTAGCCTACATCATATTAGTATAGATTGTCCATTCACTACCTCTTTATAACTCATGAATGGAATGCTTCTTGATCATAGACAAATTAAATTTTTTTAGATGAGATATAGAATGTAATATATATATATATATAAGTAATAACATTTTCACTATAATGAAATATGATTTGAAAATTTAATTTAATAAGTTTGGATTAGTATTTAACTGAGTTCAAAGGGGAATATTCAATTAGTAAATCATTTATTTGATTTAATAAGGAAAAATTTAAAATTAAAATTAAATATATTTTACATAAATTTTAAAAGGATAAAATTATTAGAATTTTACGAGGCTATGAAATATAAAATATAAATAAATAGTCATTTAATAGATTTTTTTATTAATCTGAGATAATATTTGTTTGAAGATAATTCTCAACCAATTAATATTGAACGCTCACACCCTTGACATTTCTGATGTTCGAACCTGTGACTCAGGGAATAACAACAATTCTTTTATCATCGAGATAACTTGGTTCATGCTTAGTTTTGAATAGAAATCTAAATTCAAAATTCAACCCTTAGTGAATATCCAACAAAACAAGGTTTTTTTTTGCCCAATACCCTAGCTGGAATAGTTAATTTACCTAATAGGTCGAATTTAAATTTATTTTACAATCTACGATAAATACTACTGTACATGTCAAACTCGTCATGTTGACGTGATATGTCTACCAAATTTTTTTTAATGGTCTCAATTCTCAAGTCAGCGAGCCACATGTGGACTAATATTATAATATATTTTTAGAGTCTCGTTATGTCGACGTGACGAGTCTCGTGGAAAATATTTTTTTAAAAAATTTAGTAAATAATTTAAAGTTAAAAAAAAAACCTTGGGACTCGTCATGTCAAGATGACGAGTTACGAGTTACCCAGAAATTTAAAAAACTAGTAGTTTATAGTAGTTAGATAATAGGTAACAACAATGGTCATATTTCAACGGCAAATCAAAACTCATTACGTCGAGATGACGAATTTTATAGGATATTTGAATAAAATAGTCGTTTATAGCCGTTGGGATTGAGGTATAAATAGAAGTTTGGGGTTTAGGATTTTTGTTGTGTATTGTTAAAAAAAACTTGAGAAAATTTTGATTTTTTTTTGAAGAATTCCTGAAAAATGTCCACCTGAGATAAAATGTTACGTCCTGATGTTGTCTGTATTTCTACGCTCGAACTCACTATGGAAGAAAAATGAGGCTTTTGGCAATGAGGAATGCCACTTAGAGATCCGTATCAGCGAATTATTATATATCTATTTGTATCCAACCAGATTTTTACGTGGTTTTAAGTTGAACCCGTCATTGAATTCGGTACTGATTGAACATTGGAGACTTGAAATGCATACTTTCCATTTTTTGAATGGTGAAGTGACGATTACGTTAGAAAATCTCGCTTACCAACTCGGTGTTTCGATTAGTGGTGCGACACTAGCGAAGCACAATAATTTCAACCGATTCGTTGTTGTTCAAGCAGTTTTGGGAAAAATGCCACCACCAGAGGTCTTAAATGGTTTCAGATACGAATAACTCCGTTGGAGTACAATTTAATATGACTAACGACACTACTGAGAATGAGGTCATATTTGTAACTCGAGTGTATATTCTCCAATTAATTCGAAGGATATTGTTACCTGATAAATTCGATAATTTGGAGCACATTCAGTATCATCAAGAATTATGAAAATATAAATAAATTTTATTATATATTGTATTAGTTTATAAAAACTTTTATTATTATTTTTGTATTAAAAAAATTTTAAAATTAAAATTTTAATTGAGTTTGACGACTATTTTCAACTATTAAATTTTTTAAAATTCAAAAGGTGTCCGTTGCCAACAACTATTTTATTTTAAATTCCAAGGTAACTCGCAACATATCCTTGATGAATTCCTGACTTTTTTTAAAGTCAAAATATATATATATATTTTTGGATAAATTCATCATGTCGGTGTAATGAGTTTAAATTATACTTTATTATTTGGTGTAGATTGTAAAATAAATTCTTAAGTGGACTATTGGACCAATTAATTTTGACGCTCGGGGTAATGGGGCAAAAGAACCAACCAAACAATGCCCTAATAAAGTGGCGCGTAATCTTGGGATGGGGTTGTGGTTGGTGTCAGAAATGCGCGCCAAACGATCGCCAATTTATTACACATAACAAAAGGCGCGAATAGCCGGTTCGAACCTCATTTCTTATTTTCCCCCTTTAATTTCTATTTCTATTTAGAGAAATTATAATCCACAATTTCATTGAATATCCACCCAATCGCACGTCACTTAAAACCTCACTTTCTTTTTTTGAAAAAAGAAACTTCATGATAACGTTGCTGTTACAGAATTAAAACTAATCTAAATTATAATTATAATTAAAATAAAAAATTATTATAAATGAGATTCTGTCTTTTCTTCAATTGGCGGGAGTTCTACAAAAATAAGATAATATCTTTTTTTAAGCTAAAATTTATTTAGTTTTACATTATTATATCATTAAATAAAATTTAACCAAAAAGGGTCCTCCACGTCTATATCCGATCGAGAATTCCCTCCCTCCATTTTTTTTCTCGTATCGGCTCACTTTCTCTCTCCCGCTTTTTTCTTTCTTTCAATTTTCCTTCTTCCCAAACACTAGATCTTAAAAAAAAACCCTTCTATTATCCGAGATACTTTTAGTTTAATTTCTTCTTAAGAAGTTCCAAAGCATTTTTCATTTTATTTTTTTTATTTAATTTTAAGTCTTATGTGATGTCGGACTCTCAAACAACGGAGCAGTTAAAGCAATCTATGCAGCAACAGCAGCAACAGCAGCAGCAGCAGCAGAACCAAAATCGGCCGCCGCTAAAACGAAAACTACCTTTTTCTACGAAGCCGGCGTTTATGGCTCCTGAATGTGATTATCACCGCTTTGCTTCAACTGAGCCTCACCGTGTTGCCGATCAAGATGTTGAAGCCATCGTTGTTAAGTCTCCCGTAAGTTATTTTTTCCTCATCTGTTTCAAGCCTTGCCTTTTCATTTCAGTTTTTTATATAATTGTTGTTGTTCGTGAGATTTAGTTCAGATCTGATTTGAATTTGACTTGGTGGGTGGATTTTATAAATTTTGATTTTAGTTGTTGCGTGTAAAATTGCGTCTGGACTTTATTTTGGTTTTGAGTTTGATAGAGTTTCTTTTCCTCTTTGGATTTTATAGTTGATAACTTTGGCGGGTTTTGGTGAATTTAGTTAATTATTGCCTTAATTTGGTATTAGGTTTGATTTGGGTCAATAGGGTTTTATTAATCCGAAAAAGACACACAATACCAGAAAATTTATTGCTAAAAGGTAAACAAGACAAACAAAACAAGAGAAAAACAGGCTAGAACACCAGCTTCTAATCTAAAGCGATTGTTCAAGTCTATGTGCTGGGTTTGTCTGGGGATTTTTGTTATTAGAATTATGCTTGACAAATTTAAGTTCAACAATACAAATTTACTAACCATGATGTTTGTAACAATACAAATTAAGTGCAACATTTTTTAGCAGTATGTTATGCAGCTTACTTGCTCCTTTGGCAATGACAGACAGCCCACTTTAATTTTTGATCAATTCATCTGGGTTTCTATTTTGTTAATTATTGGTAATGCTGATCAGGATCATTTGTTAAAATAATAGAATGTTAGACTCAACATTAAGCTCTTTAAGTTTGACCCTTTTTTATATTTTTGCTTTACCATCTTTTCTAAGTTTACTAACCATGTTTGGAGCAGCATTTTTATTTTACAATTATTGTTTCAAATTTATGAGTGAGATGCTGATGTTAAAGGTTTTGACATTTATGAGAAAAGCAATGTGGGTGTTGGCTGAAATGTCCATAGTGATGGGAAGTATCAAGAAGAAGAAGAATTTTCCATAACTGGCGCGTGGGATACATCAATAAAATCGGATTCTACTACCAGGATGAATGGTTTTGAGGGTTCTGGAAAATAATTTATTCTATCTACACATATGGAGTAGAAATATTCATGGTGAGCAGAGAAAGCTTTCAGGTGTCACTTTTGCCACTCGAATCATGTATTTATGGTTGATGAAGGAATAAAGCCTCCTTGTTTGATGGTTGCATCCACGCAGGAAAGTTATAGAAGTATAGAGAGGGGTTTTGGCTATGGCTTGCAGAATGAAAAGGGTTTCAGTATATGAATGTGTTTGGACAAGATGCATAAAAGGTAAGATGAAAATTAACTAGAAAGAGAAGTCGGCTGAACAAGGATGTCTGTCATTATCATTGCAATCAAGCCCTTCTCAGTTGGTTATTTTGAACAAGTTGATTGGTTATGAATGGTGAATGGCTGGAACATAATTTATAAAACAAATAAACTACAATGCTTGTGGAGTACACTAATAATCACAAGGCAGAAAGTCATTTCAAGTAGTTTATGGATATTAAGTACGTTGCTTCTTAACAGATGGGGGGATTTACCTGATGTTTTCTGGTGTATAAGAAGCAGGTGATCCAGTAACATGTGTGATTTCAATACACTATTCAAACTTGAGGTTGCAAGATAAAGAGTTGTTAATGCTACCTAGTTTGGGCTGCTAAGTAACTTGTTAACTGGTTTTTTTCAGCATCGGTTTTGTAGGAAAGCTTTATAGAAGGGAAAAGGCTTTAGTATTCCTAGTGGTATGATGATATGTTTCAATGCATACATTAAGTTCTTTCACTTGGTTTGCTTCATGACATCAGAAAGAAGCAGTTTGCCGTTATTTCCTTTGCATTCTGCTGTGGCTTTTGTTTTGTCATGTCATGCTGTCTCATAAAATGCTGAGGGTTAGAAAAACCTATCCAAATTCGAAGATGATGCTTCTCTGTTTAATTGAAGTTTGGCAGACCTAGTGAAGCTGATGGGATCTAGAAAGATGTAGCATGCTACAAATATGATTCAGTGAGAGTGCAGTTTGTTTACAGACAAAGGATCATGATGAAGCAAGTTATATGTATCAGTCACTTTGAACACTTTGATCTTGCTTGCTTTCTAATTATTACTTTCCCTAATCTTCTAAAAGGAATGAACACTGTTGATCGTAGGGATGAACACTTTCAATGGTGCTTACATTTAAGAGTTATTACTTGTCATAACTTTATAAAGGGATGTACGCTTTGATCTTGCTTTCTCTCGAGAATTATTATTTCACAGCCTTATAAAGGGACAAACTTTTACTTGTTCTCTCGTAAATTATTTGTTAATGTATATTTAAAAGGAGTTTTGAAGTTGAATACTTTTTCTATCATAATCAAAACATTGATGGTACTGCTAAGTTCACACATGATGGAATCATTGTTAGTACATGCATCATATAAGTAATTATATGTTTATCAATATTTAATTTAGAGCCTCTCAAGTTTCTGTTGATTTATTGCATATCTGATAATAGCTGTTAAGATGCTGAAAGCATCATTTGGTTGCAACTTTACAAAATTTTTATCATGTCAAGAATAATCTGGAGAGACATACAAGTGCATAATGCTTAATTGGCTAATCTACTTGTCAAAGACTTGTAGGCTTATTTAATTTTAGGAATCACCATTTCTTTGTCTGAATGGTAAAACTCTAAGCAGAAAGCTAACAGACAGAACACTAGCCTTGAAGATATTTTAATAGCCTGAGCTTCAACAATTGCATCGTGATTTTGTCGACTGTCAAGACCATTATTTAGACTGGACCAGGATTGGAAATTCCAGCTAATTTTTGAAGGAAAATTGGATAGCAAAAGGATAGGATGTCATTAAGCTAATTAAAATAGTGTCCTTTTGAGGATGTTGATGGAGATAATCTTTAAGAAAACATAGATTTACAATAATTCTCCTGAAGTTCAGTTAACGCAATCCAATGAAAAAAACAAACAAAAGAATAGTTTGTCATTGTTAATAAGTTGAAAAGACAACAAGGTTATAGCACTCAGTCCACTTGCAATTCAGTTCTCACCCTTGGTGCTCCTTAAGAGGCACTGGTTTTTGTTTCTAGTTGGTGATTGTGCTCTTGAAGTTTACATGACCGCTATAGGTTCAGTTTCACTGCTGTTTTTTATTATGAACAATTTAGTCATCATGGCTTTCTGTAGAATTTAGTTGGTAGCCATTTCGCATTCAAATGCTGAGATTTAGGTGTGTAACAGAAAAGGCCTACTCGTTTAAAAATTACATTTCTTCCCCTGCTCACTTCTCTCTTTTACGGAGTCAGGCTTTTAAGGTTCTAATTTGATAATGTCACTTGTGGGGAAAAAGGATGTCAGCGAATGCAAATTATCAGGATTTCTTTCTAGGTGGATGCTTCAGCTTCTTGTAAACATCTATATTTTTCTCCCAACTTTATCATCCAATATGATAGCTTTTTTACAATGGACCGCCTCTTGATTCTTTTGTGCCTAATTGTATTTGCCCCATGATTCTAATTGCAATTTGGAAACAATATATTATGTATCAGTTAAAGAGGAAGAGTGATGGAGCAGATCGAGAAGTTGAGTCTAGTGAGTGGGCAATGCCTCCAGGAAGCACTGAGTTGGTTAGCAGTCCCCTACAGACACCTGTATCAGGAAAAGGGGGAAAGGCTCAAAAAGCATCAAGACTAACAAAAAACAGTAAATCTGGTCCTCAAACTCCTGCTTCAAATCTTGGTGAGTAGTATTAAATGCCAGGTATATGACTAAAGATAATGTATGTGATTCTTCTTTGTATCTCTTCAATATCCAGTAATTGTAGATCCACAAGTTTTACTTGCAAAATCCTTGCGTTTTTGGCTACTACTGCTGAATCTAAAGGACTAAAAGTTGATATAGATAATGAGAACTTTTCTAATTTGCAGGTTCTCCTGGCAATAATCTCACTCCTGCAGGTCCTTGTCGCTATGACAGCTCCTTAGGTGGTTCTCTTTCCTTTTGTCTCTTTATGTACTTTTTTTGGTGTTTTATTTCAAGTAATGCTAATGAAGTTAATTGGCAAGTTATTGTTGTCATTGTTTCACACCGGTTACAGAATTGAGTGACTGAATTGTAAGACTGACTCAATGTCCTTCAATTTTAACTCAGGGCTTTTGACAAAGAAGTTCATCAATTTAATTAAACAAGCTGAAAATGGTATTCTTGATCTAAATAAGGCTGCTGATACACTGGAGGTAACCTTTTCATTGTTTGTTCAAACAATCAGGTCATACACTTTAATTTCTTGATTGTTTTCTGTTCCAATAGGTTCAAAAGAGGAGGATATATGACATTACCAATGTACTTGAAGGAATTGGTCTCATTGAAAAGAAACTTAAGAACAGAATTCAGTGGAAGTATGACCAAAAACTTATTTTCTCTAAATTTTGTTGACATGGACCACTTTTCTAATTAAGAAAACATTCATCTTTTAAATATTACAGGGGGCTTGACGTCTCAAGGCCAGGGGAGGTTGATGAGAATGTTGCTGCTTTACAGGTATTATTCATGCAATTATGCACAAATTGTTAATTGAAGAGCGGATTCTTGGATGATTTAGGTTTCAGCTCTATATTTTATTTTTTGGTTTGTGTTTACTTGAAAATTAGTCCAATTTTAGCTTCTTCATTGAAGTCATGCTCATTACTCATGAGCTAGTTCTTTTTTTGCTGCTCTTTGGTTGATTCGATGCTCCTTTTATCTACTGCAGCATGTCTTCTATTTCCATCTCAAGGTATCAAATTTCTTTTCAGCTGAAAAGATAATGTCAGTCTTTTCTAGTGATATCAGTGTGCTTCATAACTTCCATCAATGCCTCCTTAACCTGCTGGATTAGGCTGCTTGGAATGTTCTTTCTAGCTTTTATTCAAACAGACTTCTTTAAAAAGCCATGAATCTGTCACTACTTCAGTGAATATTTATCATTGATAATTACACTTGAAGTTTTTGGATCAAACACTTTCTGTTTATACCATCTAAATTTGTAATGGAAACTTCTTCATGGTAACTCTCCTGCAGGCGGACATTGACAATCTTTCTATTGAAGAGCGCAGATTAGATGAGAAAATAAGGTTAAGCTACTATGGTCTTTGCTACTGTATCTCAGCTAATTAATTTCACTCCCTGCATTGTTGCTGAGGTTTTTATATTGTACAGAGAAATGCAAGAAAGATTGAGGGACCTGAGTGAAGATGAAAACAATCAAAAGTAAATCTTCGTTTATCCACTCGATAATTTTGCTTTTACCCAATTTTAGCTGAACAACTTAAATCATTTCAATTTTTCCATCTTAGGTGGCTTTTCGTGACTGAGGAAGATATTAAGAGCTTGCCTTGTTTCCAGGTTTGTTAATTGATCAAATGTTATACTATATGTTTGAGTTGCTAATTGGTGGGGTCACATGGTATTGTAATGCTTGGGAAGCATCCTAATTTCTGCTTTTAACTACATGTTCTATTGCCTTGTTTAGAATGAAACACTGATAGCTATAAAAGCTCCACATGGAACCACTCTAGAAGTCCCAGATCCTGATGAGGTACTCTCAAAGGTTTGCAGAACTAACTTTTAGTTTATGTGTTAATGTTCAATCACATTTGCAACTTTTTATTTATATAGCAGGCTGTTGACTACAACCAGAGGAGATATAGGATTGTCCTTAGAAGCTCAATGGGTCCTATAGATGTCTACCTTGTCAGGTACTGCTACTTCTTGCTGGTTAAAACTTAAAAGTTTGTATACTTGCATTAAATTAATTTTTTTATAGAATCACAACCTTTTGTGCTAAAGATACATGTCCATCCGTATTAAAAGTGGTTAACTTCCTGGTGATTCCTATCTCTCTGATACTGTAGTCAATTTGAGGAGAACTTTGAAGAGATACAAGGTGTAGATCCGGCTCCAAATTTTCCCTCAACTTCAGACTTGAATGATAACCCCACAACAAATATGGTAACAGAGGAGAGCAGAGGGAAGGAGGTTGTCATGCAGGGTCATGATGCTAATAGAATGTGCTCAGATATTATTGGCTCGCAGGACTTTGTGAGTGGGATCATGAAAATTGTTCCCTCAGAGGTTGATGTAAGTTCTACTCTTGTACCATATTGATAGTGCTTCTCTGAGAAAATAAAATGCTTTCAGACAACAGCGGTATTGTTTGTGGATCTTAAATGTATGAGCGTGTTGATTATTCAGATAGGTTTTGCCTTCGGATAACATATTGTTGCATTTCTTCAGCTGGAACAACCATTTCACAATACCTATACGATGTTCTTAATTCGTATACTCTTTTGATAAATTGGCCATGACTAATTTCCTGATTTCTTTTGCAGAGTGATGCTGATTATTGGCTTTTATCAGATCCTGGTGTTAGCATCACTGATATGTGGCGGACTGAACGTATCCTCTGCTGAGATTTTCTTGAATTAAAAGTTTATTATTTTTTTCTCGCTCATTATTTTGCATTCCATGACTCTTTTGATTATAGCTGGGGTTGACTGGAACGAGTTTGATACACTTCATGGGGACTTTAGCATGGCTGCTGTTAGCACACCGGGTCCTCAATCTCCTCCCTCAAATGCAGCTGAAGTTCCTTCTAATTCATCTGGAAGGTAAAAGCCATATTTGCATTTGTGAAACTGAAGATTAATTGACCTATTCTTTTTGTTTAGAATATTCTTCATTCTCTGCAGACTGCCGTAAAGGTTCGCAAAAGTTGGGTACTTAACGTTTCTTCAAAAGTTCTGAGGAACTAAAGAATAGGAAGTTGGTAGCTCAATCACTGTACAGTAAGTAATACAAATGATCCAACGTGATCTTGAAGTATATAAGGTCACATTTTTTATCTGAGTTAATCGCTGTATATTGTTCCCTCTCTTTTGTTTTTCTTGCATCAACTAGAACCTGTCATTAGATTCACTTCGTAGGGTCACATAGACATCTTGTGATGGAAAACAAATGATCTGATGTACCTGCTTTTACTGTATTGAGATTTTTTTTATGAAATAATGATGTTTGTGACTTGCATGCCATGTTAAGTTCATGGCATGGCTCTACGAGAAACACCAAAATTGTTGTACCTGGCAACTAGATATGAAACAGGGTATTGGACATGGAAGTGCCCCAAAGATTTATCTTTTTTCAACCTTCTTCCCTATCCAACCAGGAACAATGTGAGTCAGAGAGAGGAAACATGAAAAGAGATGCAGTTTTTTGTGCAGCATATGCCAATGGAAGGGTACGACTTTCTCCCTGGTTGCATCGGTTGAGATTCTCACCTGGAATTCAAAATTCCGTCTAATGGTTAGTACTCAGTTCCACCCTTAGTCACTAATTATGAAATGAAAGCATAAAAGAGAAATTTGTAACATATGTGTGTGTTTTAATTGTTTTATTGGTTTTGTTTGTACCTTTTAACCAAAGCTTGAAAATCAATGCCTGCACTAAGTAGTGCATAACAAAGGGAGAAGGAGATCAAAGAAAGGCTAATAGAGGTTGCCAAGTATGCTTCTTCGCTTGGTCACCCTTGCATTTCTTTTATTGACCTCCATCCTTGGAACTGAATATTTTAAGATATTTTAAAAAAATAGATGAAATCATAGGCACGAAGTTAGCTTCTCATCAAACCCAAAAACACCAATAGGAGAGAAGAGAGAGATATACAGTAATAATTAAGAAAAGAGAAATGAAGTAGGTACCTTCCATAGCCCAGTTTCAAGACCATACTCATTTGGTCTACAGATAAAGACGGGGTTTCAATTTCTTCACTTTTATATTTGATAGCTTTGATTCTGAGGCTTTAAAACCCTGGTTTGATGCAAGTTTGAGTTGAAGTCAAGTAGGAAAGCTTTTAGATATTGAAGTTGTCGCTTTGGTTTAGATTACCATAGATTCTCTATCCAAAACAAAATTTATGTTTTATGACAAAGATATTGGAAAACCAAGAATAACTTTATAAATAAATTTCATAAAATAAATTTTCTAATTATTGGGACTCCGCCTGCGTGTGTTGGAAAGGGAAGAATACAGCGTATGTTTGCTAAGAGACAATATTGACCACCAAGTGCCAATATAGAGAGATCATATGTGAATTTGCGTCTTCAGTCGCATTCTTTATTTCAGGATATAAGAATAAAGAATTCCCAATCTTATGGGGCTATGGCCTAAATCGTTATTCATATTCTTAATTTAGTCTTAGATCAACTTTTTTTTCTTAATAAATTTGAGGGGTATACAAGATAGTATTTGTTTAATTAATGATGTTTAACTATTTCACAATGAATGTTTGGTTCGTATCTGTCTTAGATTAACTTAAGTACTTAACTATATCAAAAGTAAATTTAACATATATTGTCTATTGATTAATTAATGAATTGAATATTATAGATATCTATTATGAAATAATTCTTTTAATTTAATTTACATTATTAGACTTTCTAACTTGGACTTAATAATGTTTTATTCTAGTGTTTTATCCTATTGTACTTAAAATTGCATGTTAAACACTAATGAATTTAGTTTAGGACATTGTTTAACTAATCATCCGTTTTTCTCGTTGAAATGACGGACTAATGCACAACAAAAATTCAAGAAGGAACCGGTTACTTATAATCGGGCATGTGGAAGGCAACTTTTCTAATTTTTCTCCCCCTAAAACATTTATAACATTAAACTTGATGTGTTTCAAAACTCAAGGATTTTATATATTTAAAAAGTAATAGAGCTGATAGTTTTGTTTTCCTTTCGAATCACGAGAGGTTACTGAAATTTTAATTATAATTTTTTTATAAAATATGTGAATTAGACGAAATGTGATTTTTTTCACTCATAATTGAATCTATATAACCTTCGAGACGTTGTAGCAACAATGGTGCAGTAACACCTAAATTTTAAAATTTGAATTTCACCTATTAAGGGTCATTTTAGTATAATTTTTGAAAACTGATTTTTAAAAGTTGTAAAAATGAATTTTTAGAAATATTGTATAAAAGTGTAGTTTAAAATTTAGGCCTTACTTGACGTGATTTTTTAAAAGTACTTTTAGTTAATAAACTCGTTTTGACCGCACAACCAATGTTAATGTGTAAAAAATGGAAAAACAATTACGGTGGTTTAAACAATAACAAAAACTAGGATTTATAGTTTTTTTCATTTTCAATTTTATGTTTGGGAACATATTATAATTTTACCCTCAATAATGTATGGTTTCTACTAAATTATATATTTATATTTTATTTTATTAATTTAATATTAAATCCGTACCTCACCAAGTGGATGGATCAAAGTTAACTTGGACGGAGCTCGTCACAAGGAATTCGGCCTCGTCTCATGTGGAGGAGTGATAAGAGATCATAAAGGAAGGTGGTTAATGGGCTATTCCAAATTTCTTGGAACCTGTTCAGTACTAAAATCGAGTTACAATCCTAAGGCATATTGACAAGTCATCTTGGAAACAGCCCGGAGGCTATCAAGGCAGTACAAAGAGCACGATCCGACAAAAATCGAGTTACAATCCTAAGGCATATTGACAATCTGATGAATTAGGAATGGAAAGTGAAAGTCCAACATGACCCTAGACAGAAATAATGTCGCATATTACATGGCCAAAAAATGCAGATAGGAGCAGCTTGGACTGTCTCAGATTTGTCGAACCACATGCAGAAGCAAGGAGGATGTTGCTCGTGGAAGCCAACAATGACGTTCAGTAGTTATTTAACTAGATTTTCATTTTTTATTAAAAAAATAATTTATTATTTAATAATTTATTTTAATTACTGAAAAGTAAATAAAATCCAATGGTTTATATATTATAATATTAATAGTAAGTTATCATAAAATATTTTTTTATTATAATTATATTTTTTATTTGTATTTTTATATTTTTATTCTACTTTAAACTAATATATTTCATATATAATAGCAGTTTCATTTGAATTTATTTATAATATATATTTTATTATAATAGTTTAAGTTGTATATTTTATATATCATAGTATTAATAAGTGTAAATATAATTTAAATTCTATACTTTTAGTTTGCAACATAATGTATATAATGAATATTTTATCTTTTTAAACTTAAATTTTAATAACTATCTCAAACAGTTAAATTTAAAACTATATTTTTAAACAACACTTTTAAAGTTCTTTTCTACAACACTTTTAAAAGTCAATTTTTCAAAAACTCTGTCAAATTGATTCTTAATTGTTTGGGGTTATTGTTAAAAAGTGAGTTTGAAAAGATAAAATGTACAATATAGACATTATGTTGCAAATTAAAAATATAATACTTAAATTATATTTATAATTATATATGAATCATATCAATTTAAATTATAATAAATTTTAAAAAATATTATTATATATGAATTATATCAATCTAAACTATAATAAAAAATATATATAAAGAAAATATAATTATAATAAAAAATTATTTTATATAAGTCATTTTTAATATATAAATCATAAATTTTATTTATTTTAAATAATTAAAATAAATTATCAAAAGTAATAAATTAATTTTTAATGATGTTAGTATTAAATTATTAAAATAAAGGGTAAACTATATAAATTGTCACTAATGTTTGAGTAAATTTTTGTTTTCCCACTGAAGTTTTAAAAACAACAAATTGGTCACTAACGTTATTGATAGAGTTTCTTTTTCATTGCAGTCGGACTCATAACTCCTTGTTTTCTCCATCCCCGCCTTTCTTGCTTCCATTATTTTTCTACAACAGAAAAAATAAAATAAAAATGAAATGGTAACAAGGAAAGAGAGGGGAATGGGATTAGAGGGGAATCAAATGGCTAGTGAAGCGGTTAACATGCCACGTGAGCTAATTAACATGCCACATCAGTATTTGTCACTCACAATAATAACTATTAACGGTGAGTGATCAATTTGTTATTAGTCAATAACATTAGTGACTAATTTGTTATTTTTGAAACTTCAGTGAAAAAACAAATACTTACTCAAACATTAGTGACCATTTATGTAGTTTACTCTAAAATAAAATGTAAATATGTAATTGTGTAGAGCCCCTACATTAGTAAATGTAAAATTATAATTTACTTTTAAACTCAAAGCTGAAAATAAAAAAGCTAGAAATCCTAGTTTTTGCGGTTGATATGAAACCACTGTTTCCATCGTAATTTTTTTTACTTGTTTGACATTGATTTTACGGTTAAAACGAGTTTTTTTTAACTAAAAATACTTTTAGAAAGTTTTACCAACGTACTCTAAATCAGATTTTTGGAGTAATTTTTTATTTTAATAAATGTTAAGTGATTTCAATATTTTGAAGATGATTAATCATTTTTAAAGGAATCCAATTTTTGAATTTCATATTGGATAAATTATAAAATATTTTATCGAGTGTGTTTTTAGATTAATTATTATGTGATCGATAATAAATGATTTTTGACAGTTGAAAATATTCGATTGATTTTCTATAAAATTTGTTCATTTTTTTAACAATGATAACTGGATTTTATTAATAAAAATAATGGAAAAAAATCAAATTACAATGCACTCAAAGAGAAAGGCAACAATAGTCACCAAAAAACTAATCTCAAAGATATAAAGAAAAACGAAACCTCCATTGAGAATTACGTCCAACATAAAAAAATCCAGCAACTTTCATAAAACTCATTGTCTCTGTCGAACGAGACGTTTTACGAAGTGATAAATGGGTGGTGAGAAAACCAAACAATTTGGCAAACTACTTTGCTATATAATTCTGATTATATCAGCAAACAACTTTTTACCAAATAATGGATCTAACAATACGTGACTACCAATAATCTAATCAGAAAACAAATGTCGTGAAGATCTTTGTGCGAATACCAACACGACCGTAGACGTATGCGAAAAATGTATAAAAAACCATAAGGAACGTGTCACAAGAGCAGAGAAAAAATATGTCACAAGAGCAAAAAAAAATGTACTGCAAAGATAGAGAAAAGTGTTACAAGGATATAAATTCTCATTTAAAATTGAAAAAAAACAAAAAAAAAACAAAGGACATAATAAGAAAAAGAACAAGAAAACTAATGATAAGCAGTAGTCGGTAATTAATATTAGAATTGATAACACCGTTAAAAAAAAGACGATACAAAAATATCGAGAGAAAATTTAAATTATTAAAAAAAGAAAAAAACCCTACTAATAAATTCTCAACTGATTCAATATTGATTGTTTTTTGAACGCGGCATTGATTTTACAAATTATTGATAGTTTTTTTTAAAAAAAATAATTTATCTTTTTGAACACGGGATTAATTGTTTTTATAAATTATTCTATATTGAGTATATTGTAATAGTTTTGAAAATCCAATGAATGTTTCAAAAATAATTTCAAATATCGAGCCAAGATTTAAAACGGTTGTTATTATATATACGTGTACACTTAATGTAGACACTAATTTTTCATTTTATTTTTAAACTTATTATTATTAAAATTATTAAAATTATTATTATTAATATTATTATTATTAAATAATAATTACAAATATTATTACAGGCCCAGTTACAAGATCTGGAGGCCCGTTTATAAAATCGACCCAGATCCAGACCCGACCCAAGACCTAATCTAGATGCTTTTAGGGTTTCCATATTTCCAGCCGCCATCTCTTCACAGCTGTTGGATCTCTCCAGATCCAACGGTCCAGATCTCTTCCAGCAGAAACCCTAGGGTTGGTGAACCATAGGGTGATTTCGGCGCCGCCTCTATGATCCAACTGCTCCACCGCCTCGCCTTCAACCACTTCGTCGTCATGTTCCCCAGTTATCTTCTGCCACGCCACCAAATCCTCTAGAAGACTCAAGGAGAGCCGCACACATCACAATCCGGTGACTCACCAAGGACCCTCCTATGATAGATCCATCGCGGAGAACCTCAACGAGCCCTATAAAAGGACTCGATTTACCTGCAAAGAAAAAAAAAGGAACGGGAAGGAAGCAACTACCAACGACCAACAACAAAATACGAAACAAAAACAGAAAATAACCAAAAGAAAAGAGAGAAGAACTTACCACTGTTGGAGAGGTCAAACGTCGCCGGAGAATCGAAACGTCGAGCGAAATAATCCTAGATCTACGACATTTGGTAAGGTTTTAAACCAAAACAACCTTAGATCTAAGTTTAGAAAAATAGAGGCTTTAATATAGGGTATTTTGGTGAACTCTGACCACCGTGGATGGTGGTCGGTGGTGGTTCACGGCGGTCGACCGGTGACCGCCGTCCCTCCGATGGGAGGATTTTAGAGAGAGAAATGGTTAAGTTTAGAGATAAGAGAAATGAGAGAAATGGTTAAGTTTAGGCCGGTTTTAGGCCTTTTATCTCCCTTCCCAAACGACGTAGTTTTGGAAAGGAGTGTCTGTGTAATTTCCCTCTTGGTAAAATCACGTCCGTGATCCCTACGAATTTATATCATTTTATAATTTGGTCACTAAATTGACTTTCTAAGTCTTTTAATTTTGTATTCTTATTTTATTTTATTATGTTATAGTCCCTACCATATTTATTAAATATTTAGGGTAAATACTATATTTAGTCCTTTTAATTTTAAAAAATTTATATTTTAATTACCAGTTGATAATTATAGTTAAATTACATTGTTCATGCTTATATTATATAATATTTCGAGTTATTTCTATTAACTTTAATTTTTTTACAATTTCATCCTTAAAAGCATGTTTTTATTTATTTTTTGGAATTTATATTTTATTTCTTTTTAGTCATTTATACATGTATTTTAGGATAAAATATTAGTAAGATATCATTTAATGATTTTTTATTAAACTTTATTTTTTTTCTTTCGAAATTAGTGATGATTGATATACAAATAATGATCCTATTGACTTAGTGATAGCATGATTGTCAATAAATTGATTAATAAATTTATAAAATATGTATATAGGGTATAGAATTAAATTAATTTATTTTTGCTACGCACGTGAAATGCATATTATAGATAAACAATCATATGATCCCACTTTTGACTTGATAAAATCTTAAAGAAGGATCCTATGTCTAGGTGTATTAATAAATTATTTTTTTAGAATTTAGTAATTGAATTTTTATATTAGTACATGTTGTGTTTATATATATTTTAAATAAAGTATTATATTTAATCCTATATTTTTATTTTTATCACTTTTAACTGAAATTTTATTATTACCCTTTTGTGTTTAAATATTTTAATTATTATTTATTATTTTATTAAAAGATAATATTTATTTATTTTAAATATTAAAAAAAGGTTGTCTTAAAGTAACTAGATGTCTTATTTTGATATTTTAAAAAAAAATAAATATCATGCTTATAAAAATATATATATTTCATTATTTTTTAGGAAAATTATTATATTAATATTTATTTATTTATATTAAAGAAAAAGGCAGTCTTAAAGCAACTAGATGCCCTTTTCTGATATTTTTAAATAAATGTCATATTTATAAAACCCTAAATATATATATATATATATATAATATTTTTTCTTTGGAAATGTTAGATTAAATTTGAAATAATACGATTGTAAATTAAATTAATATTCGAATTTTTTAAATTCTATTATTAGATATAATTTATAATCGATAGGTACCAATTTTGGGCGTTGTGGGGGTGCTAATCCTTCCCCAAACGTAACCGACCACGAATCCCTTTTTATTTCTAAAAAGAACGAATTTTTGGTTAAACGCAGACTGGTTTATCTTTTAACTGATGTTTTCTTAAAAACTCTTTTAAAAGATGATTTTTAGGTATTCGACCTACCTGACTCAAAAGGCCGATGGCGACTCCCAAAGTATTTTTTAAAATTATTTTTTATCCACATTAATTTTCCCGCCAAGTAAAATTTCGTGCCTGGGCAAAAACCGGTTACGACAGCTTGGCGACTCCGCTGGGGAACGGTCAAACCTAAGTCAGTTATATATTGTCTCTATAGTTAGAAATTGAGAATCCAATTTTACATAATTTATGATTTTTTCAATTTATTTTATACTCTTGTATATTTAATTTTATTTTTAGATTTTAATTTCTGTGTGAAAATTTCTCCTCACACACAACACTTGTATTTGCATAACATAAGCTTTATAATCAAGCTTGTCCCTTTTAAGTGGGAGTGAAAGCGACGTCTTCGTGAGAATTTATTCTCCGTATTAGACCTAGCAAGTAGCTTTCGGGGTTCATATGCTCTATGTCTTCGTGAGAATTTATTCTCCGTGTCAGGCATAGAGAAATGTGTCCTCTCGAATTGAACTCAATCCGCTTAAGTCTGTAATGGACTAGGATTGAGGGTTTGGCAGCCCAAGGGGGCACCAACAAGGACAGTTCGAGTACTTTTACTCTTAGAACTGAAACCTTGCATATAATAAACCCTAGAAATTCTCCTGATCTAAGACAATACTGAAACCTTACACAAAGGAGAAATAAGCTCTAGCTTTTAATTTATTTGATTTCATTTTTTTCTAAACAAAGCATGTAACTAGAAATCATGCAGTTAGGTTAATTTTTCTAAATAAAGCATGGAATTAGAAATCATGAGGTTAGGATTTATACCTTGATAGATAGAAGTTTTTATTTCCATTAATTGATACTAACCAATTTATTTTTTCCTTTCTCATTTTTATACATTTTGTTTTGATATAACTTGTTTATATTGATTTCTTTTGTTTGCATTGCATGATCATGGCATAACCAAAAGGTGTTAACTTGAAAGACTGTTCATCAAATTGGAAAGAATTCATAAATGGACAAAAAGTTTTATGTTCAAACAAAATATGACGCAACCATGGAATGGCATCCTGAGGAAACTCTGAGGATAGAGGAGAGCTATGCACCTAAAGATCGTATGCCTGTTGAAGAGCAAAAGGAGATACGAGAAATAAGAGAGCAGATGTCCAAGATGATGGGTAGAATATCTGTTTTGACCTCAATGAAGATAAATCTGTAATCTCAGATATGCAATGGACTTCTGATCCTAACCAATTTGAGAAATTACAGATAGTCATCATTCGTATTCACAAGTTATCTGGAGATACTAAAGAAATGGTGACAACTGTAAAAGCTCCTAGAGATGAGAAGAAATCATGTAATCTGAAATCGTCGAAGTTTAGTCTGCTCCCAACGTCTAAAACTCAGGTTTAATCTAAGACAAAAGGTGGTTCTCATTTTGATACTATCCCTATATCATATAAAGAATTATATGAGAAGCTACTTGAAGCGCGAGAAGTGGCTCCGTACTACATAAAACCATTCTAACCTCCATATCCGAATTGGTATGACATCAACGTTTATTGTGAATATCATGCGGGCACTCAAGGACATACCATTGAGAATTGTCTTGCCTTCAAACGTTGAGTCCAAAGTCTTTTGGATCATGGAACCTTACAATTTATGATAAATGATCGACCTAGTTTGGTAACTGAAGGTCCTGCTAGATTAATACCAAAAGTCTTCAAAGGTAAAAGTATCAGTAGAGGTGTCCAGAAGGAAGAAGATTTGCTGAGGTATGAGGCTCAAAAACGCCATTTAAAGATTGAAAACGATAAATTGAATACTGAAATGGAAACCATGCATGAAGATTTTCAGAAGGTCAGTCAAGCCTTTCAAAATGTTGGCATAAGAAATACCCCAGAAGAGTGGATAATAGGGGTCACCAAACTGAAAAAGAACTGCAACATAAATGAAGGACAAGCTAAGAAGTTTTCTCATGATTTACGAGTTACAGAAGAAATACTCAATACATCTGTCAGTGAATTGAAAAGATGTCAAGTGGAAAATCAAATGTTGAGTAGTACTATGACTAATATGGAAGCAGCATATCAGATCCATCAGCATGAGATTGATACTGAATTAAAAGCCACTATCGACAAGAACAAGACATTGAAGAAATGTTTAGATAATTATAGAGATCTTGTACGAGAACTTATGGAGCACAAAGATTCTCTCACAAGAAAAAATGAACAATATTGTTTATAACTTCGAGATTTGACACAGAGGATGAAGGAAAAAGACAATGTCGTGAAGGAAGTTGTTGTTCAAACAAGTAATGTGGCTCATAAGCTGGTGGACTTAGCTGGTTTCACGAGAGACTTAAAGCAGATTGATAACTCCACACCTAAACATGAGTGGAAGTTAATTTGGCTTTTAAGGGAAATAGAGAAATTAGGAGTGAAAGCTATCCCCTACATGTAAAAGTTTTGTTTGTTGCACAAAAACTTTTGTGTCCAATGAAATATGTTCTAAGATGATCACTCTTGAGTAACACCTTTTCATACATGCATTTGCATTTCACATATTTGCATTTTCGTTTTGTATTCATACTTTTATGTTTGCTGTTGCATTGCACAGTTTGCATTCTTATTTTTGCATTTTCTTATTTATATTACATTATTTAAGTATTGCTATATACATTAATTATAAAAACATATAAATAATTCATGAATGGTTTTGTAACAGTAAAATCGAGACCATTCATTCATATTATTGTACCATTATCATGAAAACAATGAAGCAATCTTATGAAAGACTACAAGATTAGTGGCCAGAACAATTGACAGGGTTACCTCAAGATACAAGGAAAGAAGTACCAGATGGATCAAATCAAATTATTCCGAGGGTGTCATCTGAAGAGATAATAACTGATAAAGAGCAACCATGCTATCAGATTAAAGAGTCGAGAATGATAACAAACCCTGGGGCATCCCACTTGAGCCCAAAGAATAGCCTCGTTAATTATTCACAATATGAGGAGAGATTCAAGAGGATGGATGAAGTAATCAAAATATGAAAAGTGTTAATGCCTCCCACAAAGAATTAGAAGCAAGAGAGCTCAGCTTGGTTCCAGACTTGGTTATTCCCCATGAATTCAAAATGCCAGATTTTGAGAAATACAACGGCACCAGTTGTCCCCTAATCCACTTAAAAATGTTTTACAGAAAAATGGAAGGATATTTAAGTTTTGATGATCTGTTAATTCACTCCTTCCATAATAGCCTCAGTGGAACATCAGTACTATGGTATAATCGGTTGGGCCAAGAACAAATCAAGAGATGGGTTGATCTAGCTGAGGCATTTTTGGGACAATATCGGTATGTTAAAGGCTTAGCTCCAACATGTATGAATCTTCAAGGAGTAAAGAAGAAAGCAATGAAAGGTTTCAAGAATATGCTTTAAGATGGAGAGGAGTGGCAGCACAAGTTCAACCTCCCATGTTAGAAGAAGAGATATCACATATGTTTCGGGATTTTCTTCCCGCTCCTTTCTTTGAGTTAATGCAGGCAAATCTGACGAAGGAATTCGAGAATCTTGTGACAAGTGGAGAATTAATTGAGAATGTAATCAGCGAAGAAAACTCAAAAGTCACATCCAAGAGCCCGACGGATCAAAAAATAAAAGATGATGATGTAAATGAGTGTCGTATCCAGAGTCCCTGCAATTGCAAAAGAAAAAGAACAAATAGTTGTTCGGATCGACCAAAGAAAGTCACACGATCAAGAAAAACTTTGGAAGTGTTCCAAACTTCCATTTTAGACTTGTACCCTCATTTGATTAAAGGTCGGTACATCACACCAAGACCAATGAAAATGCCACCAAACCCTTCTGCTCATAGCTATGATTAAGGTATTGTTTGTGATTTCCACTTGGGAGTATTTGGGCATTCCACGGGCAATTGTAGGGAACTATTAAAAGAAATAGAGATGCTTGTTGACAAAGGAGTCTTGACACAAGAAATGATCAAGAAATGGGGGCCAAATGAGGACAATGACCCTGGTCCTATTACACACCCAACATTAGAGGAGTAATGATGCATAAATAAGTGGAAGTGTTATCTACCACTGTAGTACCTTTTATTTTCAGCATCTTGCTTGAACTTGTTTTTTTTGTTCCTTTTCTCTGCTTTTATGCAATAAATAAATTTGTGTCGCTTTTATGGTTATGAGCAAGGAATTAAGTTTTAATCTTGAAATTTTTTAGTATCAAGTAGATTAAATATTCTTTTAATTTTGCAAGAATTATAGATCTTTGGCAAGTGGTAAAATTATACCTTCCATATCCCATCCAATGCCAATACTTGACCTTCACCAAAACCAAATATTGACCATACATTTATTTGAGACTCTTAAGTCATGTCTTTACCTGTTTTGAGACACCAAATCCAGATGTTTACCTTCATGGGTAGAGTTAATTGTTGATTGGTTTATAAAATTCCACCACATTTGTCCTTCCAAATACAAAACCATCATAAACCAAAAGACCTCAAAAGAACCAAACTTTCAAATTATCTGTGAATCTTCCTACAAGAAGAGACGAGATGAGGCATCATGGATCAACTTATCGAAGATAATTTTGAGTGATTGGGGTATACTCAAAGAAGAAGAAGAAAGATTGATTTAGATAAATATATCATGCATTAATTATATTGTTTTCATGAAAATAGAGATTAATCTTGAATATTCATCCCCTTGGGGATAACTCTTTTTACAAAGGCTTCTGTGTATGAGATGACAAACGACATTATTTCATTTATCCTTTCAAAAATATGTATATATATCCCTTGTTGTCCCCTTTTGAGCCTGAATGATTTTTTCCTGATTCAACCCTAACCAAGGATCACCCTCCACATTGGGGGGTAAGGCGAAAGATATATGCTCACAAGAATAAAGATCGTTAATCCAACTTTATTATGAAGGCAAATCTCCATGAAATAAAGAGACTTTTGAACCACAAGGTAGATCAAATGCAAAATACTTGAAGATCAATCCAATCAAGAATAACGAAAGAATTTTGAAATACAAGAGGAAAAGGAGTTTCTCAAAGCAATTGAAGTCCTATACACATTCATAAAAAAATGAGAAAGAAAAAAGGAAGAAAAAAAAGGGAAAATTTGAATCAAGATGGGTGACTCATTGAGCCTCAAGCTACAAGGTTGATCAAGTGTAATAAGTTCAAAGATTCATATTCAACAAGAAGCACAAGAAATGCTGGAGATGAATGAATCTTATGGAAAAACCCCCAACAAAGCAGATCCAAGTCAAGTAAAGCAAGATTAAAGGCATCAGAATGAATTGATCCTTGGTTTAATTACCCTTAAACACTTGTTTGAGCCTTTTTATCCCTTTCTTTCGTAACCATAAGCCCTGGCCTACGTTACGTACATGAAAAGTCCATTCTAATCATACATGGATTTTTATGTGAAAGAGACTATCTTCAGATTTCATTCCGCCTCTCAGGATTGATTTTTTATAAAAAAATAGTTTTTTAAATCTTTAATGCATGATATGAAAAATGATAAAAGGGGGGTTCAAGATATAAATTTTTAAATAACATCTTGAGACCAAAGGAGGATTTGAGTTGAAAACCTGAAAAGGCGGCTCCAATATTAAATGGTGCAACAACGACATAAGATACGATCTTAAGCTCTTAATGAAGCACCACACATCCCAAAGATGTTCCTGAGAGTCTGGAAACAAGAAGTATCTCTACGAAGATGAGCATAACAACGAGAAGTATCTCTACCAGATAAGCATAACAATCTTTTCTTCAATGGAAGCCCAAATAGACATATATGCTGGACTAACCTGAGAGGCCTTACTTTACCAGAATCAACCTACACCTTAAATCAATCAATAATTTTGACACTTTCCATAGGACTATGATTTTTTAATGATTTAAAAGAGTAGTTGATTTATTTCATATTCATTAATTTCATGTCTTATGATTTAATTCTATTGTGAACCTGTAAAGGGCAGTACTTTACAAAATTCTGTCATTCTTCAATAAAGAAAGGAAAAAAATAGTTTCAAATAGGACAGTCTCAAATGAGGAAGGTCCTTGAAGCAAGTTGTTTATTCTACCTCTATTATAGAAAACAACGAGACCAGAATGATGAAGCATTTCACTTCCTTGAAAATAAGTGGTCTGAGAAGCCAGAAAGTCTGGAGAATTAAACTTGTAACGCTCTCCTGTGACATCATTAGCAATCCATCAAGAAAGATTATCGCTCATCTCATGCTGAGGGCGATAAGCATCACTAGACAAATTATTTTCCCCAGTCATCAATCCATGTCCCTAGCAGATCCTCCAATCACAGATCTATAAGTCCCATTAAGGTGTATTATGGGAATGAACAAGTCACCACTTGCACTCTGGTTATACCATGACACTAGTTTAAGTCTTGATACATCATTGCTACTTCTTCCATGCCGATCATTTTCTTTGTCAGGATTATATTCATTATGTCCTTCAGAAGATTGTTGAACCTGAAACTGAGAACTTATAGACACAGAATAAGACATTGGAATAGATTCTACATTTATATGCTTTTTATATGGAGTAACAGTGGTTACCGGATTCCAAAAGTAGAGATAACCAGTTTTACTATCAACCAAACCTTTCCATGGTTCAGCAAGAGTGAATGCGATATAGCAGTGAGTATTTTGGAGCAACAGAAGAGACAGTCACTGTAGCAGTCATTGCAAGAAAATGCACCAACACAAATCTTCAAATCCATCCCAGTGATATTTGTTTCTTCTGGTAAGGTTGTTACACTGAATGCCACTGACAACAAGGTCGAATATGTCAAATCTACTCATCAATTGCTCCAACCGATCATCATTCAGTTCTTGCACATCTACTTTCAAAGGTATGCCAAGACAGTAGAAGGCAACATCTGCATCATTGATCCCAGAGAAAAGAGACAGGACATTGATACCACCGGGGAACGTGTCTCTAGCAGATCCTCCTCCTCGTGCATGGTTTTTAGGGAAACCTAGAAGCATTTCCACCTCATCAGGTTCAAATGGAACAACTTTATTCCTTCCAACTCATACTAGATTCCATTTTCGGTACTCATCAAGAACATACTTCTGGACACTTAAAGGTGGCTCATCATCATAAGCTTCAAGAGCCTTACGGATCCTTTCTGTCAATTTGGCATTCCTGTACATGTTTGTAAACAGTTTGAATTTGTTCTTAGATCCCAGGAAGGTCATCATTTTCTTGTCAATGGAAAAGCATCATGTATGGTGTGTGGAGGAAGCGGAATAAGAGGAAACCTGTTTTCAATTGGCAGATTATGAATATAGCCCCTTTTCTGTACAGCAGCACAAAAATACGTCAAATCTACAAATTGTGGCTCTACATCATATAAGTACCATGACATTTCGGTCTAAACATCAACTGGAGCAAGTGCCACGTTCTCATAGTAGAAATAAGGAGACCCAATAGCATCTTCTAGAAGTGTTCTTTGAGTTATCTGATCTGGTTCGATAAGAACCCCAAAACCAATCATTGGATTTAAAAGATGAACTGCATGATCGTTTTCATTAAGAAGCTTCTTTTCAAGCTTCCTCTGCTTCTTCATTTTCCAAATATCATAGCCCGAGTTTTGTCTTTTCTTGTAATTGGGGTCATTGCATAATGGTTTCCTATCTTTTACCGAAAGAAGTACGTCAGCAGCCTTAGCCATTTGAACAACACATATAAAATCTGTTAACTCTGCAATTGACTAATCTGGACCACATCTCGCCATGGTTATTGAAGCCTTAGCCTCTGAGTACTCTGTTTTCATAAAGTATAACAGTTTATTCTCCTCATCAGAATCAGAATTCAGGATTTCCTCGATATCAGAAGAACTATCAATATCTATGAAATCATCCTGAAAGATCACTTCATAATCAGATGAGTAGTTATCAGAATCAACATGTCGCATGGGTGTGGATTTTTCAAGAGCCTATACCACTGTATATGTAAATCTTGCTATTACATCAAAGTAAGATCACCGTTCACATAAACTGATTTTTCTCCCACAGAAAAGCATATTCCAGAACTAGTCTTGACTGAAAACAAGGTTCATTGTGTCAGCCTAGAATGAATTACCAAATGATTTATACCACTCTATTCAACTAGATCCCTCCAGATCCAAAAAATGGGCACCTCATTCAGAAGAGGCACAATTCAGACATTTCCATCAAAATGATTGATTACTTCTTAAGTTTGTGACAACATGAAGAGAATTCCTTAAGTTACATAACAACTATTGTTTAGTGACATCAGAATGAGGGTATTCAAGATAAATAGATTTGAGGCACGGATAAAGCCGCAAGTACCCATAACAGTGCATTGTCAAAATTAGACCTTATGGGGATCATGCTATTCAAGTTAAACAGACATTGAGAGTGAATCAGAAAAAAAATGTTGGGGCATCTCGAAAGCCCATTTCAGACATAAATGATTCATGTGGAGCATTATGAGGGCCCATGTCAGTATGAATATTTGGGCATTTTGAAAGCTCACATCAACAAGAAACAAATGTCGGGGTATGCTGAAAGCCCATTCCAATCATAATCAGGAATATTGATGCGTTTTGAATGTTCACGTCAACAAATGCTGAGGCATGCTGAAAGCCCATTTTAATCAGAAATTGGAATATTGGCGCATTTTGAACGTCTGTATTAGCAAATGTTGGGGCATGCTGAAAGCACATTTCAATTAGAAATTGGAATAACATTTTGAACATTCATATCAGTAAATGCTGGGGCATGCTGAAGGCCCACATCATTATGTGTTAAAGATCATTTCTTTGAGCAAATATTTCCAATAAAACATAAAGGCTACATCACGATTACATGGATAAAGATGGTCCACATGCAGATCATTCGATCTAGGGTTCAGTAACTCAAGATCTCGGCTTTAAATTTGATCTTTTATGTGACAGTAATGATTGAACATATTTCTTTGAGATTCCTGACAGTTAGTTTCAATCATATTGTTGGGGTTACGAAGTTGTTTTTCACATCAATTTTTTTTACTTGATGACATTGAATAAAGAGGCTCGGCTTACGTATATTGCTCTTTCCCGTTGTTACTGGGGTTATCATTGTCAGCTAGACTGAACTGAGTTTTCATCTATTTTGGTTTTATCATGTGCGCTTTATCCCCAGCATCAAGAATTCCATGGACTTCTTTTGTACATGGATCCTATAGCTGAAGTGTTTCTACTTCCTACAATGCTCATTACGGAAGAAAACGTGATCAGTATCACACTGTCTTTGACTGAGATGTTATAAAAAAGTTGATATCTCTTATTCAATTCAGCACTAGCATATTTTGTGAATTTGACCAACTTTTTGGTCATGAAACACGCTAACATTTCACTTAAATTCCCATTAAGTTTTGTTCTCAAACGGTCTTGTGACATCATACAAAAGTTATGAACACTATGAAAGAGCTTCCCTGACCAGAAATCCGAGCAGAAGCCAAAGGAAAAGAGGATTGTGTTGTCAAATGTTTTATGAGCATCTGAGTAGAAGTCACAAGAAATGATGAATGTGTTGTCAAGCGTTTTAAGAACCAGCAATTATAGTGCTGAACCAATGTTGCAATCATATGGTATTTCCATTTATGGATCCAAGATGAAGTCTTTCTTCTTCAACACCAAGCTTTGAAGTGAGATATGATGAAGATTTCTTTTAACAGAAGGGAAGCAAAAATTTTAACAACAAGAAACTAGTGGAGCCAACTAAGGTTGAACAATATATTGTTTATTGTTGTTAAACATCTTGACATGATATGGTCCAAGTTACCTTGTTCGAGATCCAATTAGATATGGAGACATGAAAGGAATTAGGATAAATCCTCCTTAAGATGTGTTTCAAGAATCAAATCAGAACAGAAGTTGATCTCCTAATTAATCTCTGCTCAGTCAGGCATATCTATATCTACACTCTTTAAAGATGATAGATTCTCTTTTCAAAGATGAAAGTTTTATTGCATTTCTACACAAGTCCAGATAAAGAAAGCTGATGTTATCAAAGACAAAATGGGCCATCAAGGTCATAGTTCTGACTACGTCAAGAGTTCCCTAAATGAAACATTTCTTCTGAGACTTAAATGAAGCAAGAAGGCACAAAGATACCAGTTGATCAGATGGTTCTTCAGCTTTATGGCATACGTTGCTACACTGATATCCGAAGGTAACCCTGGCAATAAAAGATCAAGTGACGGAAGACCAAGTTCACCACTTTGAAGTCAATTGAAGATTGCAAAAACATTCATGCATTTATAAAAACATCATTTGCATAACATAAAATGCATTACATTGCTACATTTAATTGCATTCAAACATAAGGTTTTGCAGATTTTCATATGAAAAAGAAGATTCATGATGAACAATACCTTACAAGAAGAAGGTAGAATTCAAAACCTCAAATAGGGGAATCACGCAAACATCTGAAGAATAGATGGACACAATTCACAAAAGAAGTATTATTTTGGGGCATGTTACCCAATCAACAAGTTATTTCAATGAGAAAAATGTTTTCCAAAGTTTCTCATTTAATCTTTTCTAAAAATGAAATTGTTGAAAAGTAAGAAAATGATTTCCATAGCTTTTTACTTAGTAAACTATTTCCAACATCCATAAGACCTACAGTGCAGGACGTTTTCAAAAAGCCTTCGGGAGCTTTTTGACGTTTTTAAAGCCTTCGGGAGCTTTTTGATCTTAAAGGCTCAGGGTCATCTGTAAGACCTACAGTGCATGATGTTTTCAAAAAGCCTTCGGGAGCTTTTTGATCTTAAAGCCTTAGGGTCATCTATAAGACCTAAAGTGCATGATGTTTTCAAAAAACCTTCGGGAGCTTTTTGATATTAAAGCCTCAGGGTAATCTGTAAGATCTACAGTGCATGATGTTTTCAAAAAGCCTTCGGGAGCTTTTTGATCTTAAAACCTCAGGGTCAACTGTAAGACCTACAGTGCATGATGTTTTCAAAAAACCTTCGAGAGCTTTTTGATATTAAAGCCTCAGGGTCATCTGTAAGACCTACAGTGCATGATGTTTTCAAAAAGCCTTCGGGAGCTTTTTGATTTTAAAACCTCAGGGCAATCCATAAGACCTCCAGTGTAGGATGTTTTCAAATGAGATTTTAAGAAACTGATTTTCAAAGGTTTCTTAATCTTAAATATTTCGAGTCATCTATAAGACCTACAGTGCAAGATGATAAGACCTCAGGGTCATCCATAAGACCTCCAATGCAGGATGTTTTCAAATGAGATTTTAAGAAACTGATTTTCAAAGGTTTCTTGATCTTAAATCCTCCTGATCATCTGTAAGCCTTCCGAGCAAGATGATAAGTCATCCGGGCCATTCATAAGACCTCTGGGCAGAATGTTTTCAACATTTCCCTCCTACTCAAAAGAAGCCAAATGAAAAAATTATTGTCTTTTTCGTCTTTGCTCTATTCTTGTTAACAAAAGAATGAGCAAAGAGGGGCAGCTGTAGACACTAATTTTTTCATTTTATTTTTAAACTTATTATTATTATTATAAATTATTATTAATATTATTATTATTATTAAATAATAATTACAAATATTATTACAGGCCCAGTTACAAAATCTGGAGGCCCGTTTATAAAATCGACCCAGATCTAGACCCGATCCATATGCTTTTAGGGTTTCCACATCTCCAGCCGCCAGCTCTTCACAGCCGTTGGATCTCTCCAGATCCAATGGTCCAGATCTCTTCCAGTAAAAACCCTACGGTTGGTGAACCATAGGGTGATTTCGGCGCCGCCTCTATGATCCAACTGCTCTGCCGCCACGCCTTCAATCACTCCGCCGTCATGTTCCCCAGTTATCTTTCGCCATGCCACCAAATCCTCTAGAAGACTCAAGGAGAGCCGCACACATCACAATCCGATGACTCACCAAGGACCCTCCTGTGATAGATCCACCGAGAAGAACCTCAACGAGCCCTATAAAAGGACTCGATTTACCTACAAAGAAAAAAAAGGAACGGGAAGGAAGCAACTACCAACGACCAACAACAAAATACAAAACAAAAACAGAAAATAACCAAAAGAAAAGAGAGAAGAACTTACCACTGTTTGAGAGGTCAAACGTCACCGGAGAACCGAAATGTCTAGCGAAATAATCCTAGATCTACGACGTTTGGAAAGGTTTTAAACCAAAACAACCTTAGATCTAAGTTTAAAAAATAGGGGCTTTAATATAGGGTATTTTGGTGAACTCCGACTACCGTGGATGGTGGCCGGTGGCGGCTGTCGGTGGTGGTTCACGGTGATCGACCGGTGACCGCTGTCCCTCCGATGAGAGGATTTTAGAGAGAGTTTAGAGAGAATTTATCTCTCTTTTAGAGAGATAAGAGGAAAAAAAGAAAATGAGAGAAATGGTTAAGTTTAGGCCGATTTTAGGCCTTTTATCTCCCTTCCCAAACGACGTAGTTTTAGAAAAGAGTGTCTGTGTAATTTCCCTCTTGGTAAAATCACGTCCGTGATCCCTCCGAATTTATATCCTTTTATAATTTGGTCACTAAATTGACTTTCTAAGTCTTTTAATTTTGTATTCTTATTTTATTTTATTATGTTATAGTCCCTACCATATTTATTAAATATTTAGGGTAAATACTAGATTTAGTCCTTTTAATGTTAAAAATTTTAATTTTAATTACCAGTTAATAATTATAGTTAAATTACACTGTTCATGCTTATATTATATAATATTTCGAGTTATTTCTATTAACTTTAATTTTTTACAATTTCATCCTTAAAAGCATGTTTTTATTTATTTTTTGGCATTTATATTTTATTTCTTTTTAGTCATTTATACATGTATTTTAGGATAAAATATGAGTAAGATATGATTTAATGATTTTTTTATTAAACTTTATTTTTTTCTTTCGAAATTAGTGATGATTGATATACATATAATGATCCTATTGACTTAGCGATAGCATGATTGTCAATAAATTGATTAATAAATTTATAAAATATGTATGTAGGGTATAGAATTAAATTAATTTATTTTTACTACTATATGCACGTGAAATGCATATTATAGATAAACAATCATATGATCCCACTTTTGACTTGATAAAAATCTTAAAGAAGGATCCTATGTCTAGGTGTATTAATAAATTATTTTTTTTAGAATTTAGTATTTGAATTTTATTATATTAGTACATGTTGTGTTTATATATATATTTTAAAATAAAGTATCATATTTAATCCTATATTTTTATTTTTATCACTTTTTAACTGAAATTTTTATTATTACCCTTTTGTGTTTAAATATTTTAATTATTATTTATTATTTTATTAAAAGATAATATTTATTTATTTTAAATATTAAAAAAGGTTGTCTTAAAGTAACTAGATGTCTTATTTTGATATTTTAAAAATAAATAAATATCCTGCTTATAAAAATATATATATTTCATTATTTTTTAGGAAAATTATTATATTAATATTTATTTATTTATATTAAAGAAAAAGGCAGTCTTAAAGCAACTAGATGTTCTTTTATGATATTTTTAAATAAATGTCATATTTATAAAACCCTATATATATATATATATATATATATAATATTTTTTCTTTGGAAATGTTAGATTAAATTTGAAATAATACGATTGTAAATTAAATTCATATTCGAATTCTTAAATTCTATTATTAGATACAATTTATAATCGATAGGTACTAATTTTGGGCGTTGTGGGGGTGTTAATCTTTCTCCAAACGTAACGGACCACGAATCCCTTTTTATTTCTAAAAAGAACAAATTTTTGGTTAAACGTAGACTGGTTTATCTTTTAACTGATGTTTTCTTAAAAACTCTTTTAAAAGATGATTTTTAGGTATTCGACCTACCTGACTCAAAAGGTCGATGGCGACTCCCAAAATATTTTTTATCCACATTATTTTCCCGCCAAATAAAATTTCGTGCCCGGGCGAATTAACGGTTACGACACTTAATTTCAAATTAAAGTGGATCTATATAAACTTTTTATGACATTTTATATGGATACTCTATGGTTAATATCAATTGATTGCAAAAGTTTCCATATTGTTTAGGTGAAATTGTTCATTAAAGGATCTCACTTCCTTACTTTCACTTTAAGCTTACATAATTACTTTCTTTCATTTTAGTCCTTATTGTTTCATGTAATAAATTTTTAGAATTTAATTCTTTATCCAAAACTCATATTTAATCACATAGTTAATAAAAATCACTCCACTGGTCCCCAAAGTATTTCTAAAATTATCGATTAGTCCTCAAAGGAGTTTTAGGACGTTACAACTCTCCTTTGTTAAGAAAAGTTTATCTTTGAATTTCTTACATGACCAAAATAGATGAGGACGTTGTTGGTGCATATTTTCCATAGTTTCCCATTTCCAATTTTGTGATTCCTCCATAGAACTTTCATCAATGGAATCAACTTGTTCCTCAAATTCTTGATCCCATATTCAATGATTTTCACTGGCTCATTTTTGTAAATCAAATTCGGTTGAATCTCAACATCCTCTACAGTAATAAAGTGCAAAGGATCCGAATAATATATTATGAGCATGGACACATGGGAACATTAGGAATCGTTGCCAAATTTGGAGGTAATGCCAATTGATAAGCCATTAGACTAATTTTTTTAAGATTTTGTTAGGAACGATAAATTAGGGATGAGTTGTCTCTTCCTTTCAAATTGGAGTATTTTCTTTCATGGTGACACTTAAAGAAATACTTTCTCTCCAACCTCATACTCAACATCTTTTTTTTTCAAATCGAAGTAAAATTTTTGTAAACCCCTTATATCAACCTGTAAGGAATAGGTCGGATCCAGAGAGTCCAGATTGTATTTTGTCCCTCAAGAAAACCGTAATTGTTTCAAAGTTTAAAAATTTACATTATAATTATAGAAATATTTCTCAAGTTCAAAATTTAACTAAACAAATGTATGAGGAAAATATGATATAAATAATAATTATTCGAAAGAAATGCCTAAACAATTTCAAAAATAATTATAATGTCTAAAGTCCCAAATTACATAAATAATTACAATTCTAAAAATAAATAAATATCCGACAAAGGAAAAATCTAAATAAAGTCCATATTGAAAACAATAGTTCCTCTAAAAATAAATGACATGACCCTCCAAATACTGAATAACTTATGTTGAACTTATATTTTTATATAACAAATATTTGTAAATTGATTTTGGACTTAATCAAATATTTCAAAAATAATTCAAACTCCAAAATAACTTGAAAAATATGATTTCTAAATTGTTTTATATACATGAAATATTTTTGAGTTAATTAAAATATGTTTAAAGTGCTTAGAGATTTTAAAATATAAAAAAACACAATTCAACCACTATGTGACATTGTTCATACACAGATAGTATTCATGAATAGTGAGTTGCGAAACTTTTGATAAATTTTCAAAATTTTGCCCCCTTAAATTGTTTCAAAGACCCGATTTTCTTCAACGATCATATTTCTAAGTAAGAGTTTCAGAACTTTCATTAAAGTTTCAAAACTTTCAATTATAGTGAGTTTAAGAGTTTCAAAATTGTGTCAAAAGTTTTGAAACATCATGTGCAAGTGGCCTTAATTGCACGTTTTTAAAGCTTTTAATGGCTATAACTCATCTCAACGGTTATAAACGGTTAGAAATATATTCCAACTGATAAAAACAACAAAGGGACACTTGAAGAAAGTTACTACACATGTCCCAGCTTAAAGATTAAGAGAAAAGAGTCTCACTATTATTTTCTATTTTCTTTTGAATATAGTGTATTGCGCCTTATTGAATATATTTGTATTCATTATTTGTGAGCTTAAATTTTTATAAACACCTACCTAGTGAGGTATTATTGTTTACCCAAATCGAACCTTGTAAAATGAGAGTGGTTTTAGTTTAGTCTTACAAAAATTAGAGTGGTTTTATCTTAGCAATTGAAATGATAGAGTTGTTAGGTTACACCTTATCCTTAAAGGTAAGAAGAAATTAGTGAATTTGTTGAAATCATTAGTGGTGAAAAGCTAAGGCAATGGATGTAGATTTTGGTTGAAATTTCAAATCACTGTAAATTGATTTGTGCTAACATTTTTAACTATTTGTTCAAGTTTCCACTAAAATCTATCAAATCCAATTTACCCTCCCTTTTGGTGGTTTCCGATTGATCAATTGAGTCTAACAATTGGTATCAAAACTGGTTACAATTGACGATTTAACAATCATGTAAAGATCATAGAAGTGCTCTATCAATTTTTTATTTAACCGAGAAGATGACTTCCACTTCTATTTCATTCTACGTGAAGGACTCCTAATCAATCAACAAGCCTCCATGCTTCAATGGGGCTAAATGTGGTCATTGGGGGAACTTAATGAAGTTATTCATTCAATGGGGCTAAATGTAAATTTACCCAAACACCTTACACAGTCCGTAGAGTAGGTTCCGCAAAACCACTCTCTACTAACACCATCTGAAGTGGAAGTCCTCCATGAAAGGAGTAGCCACTAATAATCCGAAGTGAGATTCATCCCGAAGGGTAAATCCACTGATAATCTAAAGTGAAATTCACCTCGAAGGGTGAAATCACTGATAATATGAAGTGAAATTCATCTCCAAGAGTGAAATCATTGAACTTCCTCGATTAAAAATCCCAAACTCAATGACATTTAAATATATTACATGATTTCTAATCTGATATGAACAATATGTATAATTGTAATTTTCTAAATGCAAAGCATATTTGGGAGTCTGACAAATTAACATGCATCTCAAATCGAAATTGGCATAACAACAGACGTCACACAATATTATTTGACTCACATGTTAGTTAACAAATGTCACATCAGTCTCATGTTCGCAACCAACAAATAATATATCAGACAATTAAATAATTCACAAACAAACAATAACACCTGACAGAAACACACCTCAAAAAAATAACTCTAACGACTAATGTGAAGATTCCCACGGCCAGTTCTAATAGTAGGTCAAACCAAATCAACTCCTACAGAATAGGTAACCATAATTTACTACATTATCGCAAGTAATGAAATCAAATTGAAATACTATTTTTTACTAAAACTCGTGATCAGTCCTCGTAACACGAGTCGGATTAAAATTAATCGCTAATGGTGGAGGAGGTGGTAATTTCGTTTCTGAGTTAATGTCTCCTGCAAAATATGATATTCGTATCAAATCCTAAATCAACACTTTCTCAAATATATTACGATAAAATGATTATAAAACTGTATTTATAATTATTCCCAGTTCGAAACGGGGAACTAGGAAATGAGGTTTCAATGCGATTATGGGATGTCGGTAACAAAAATAGAGGCCGTTGGTTCATTTTCAATAGGTCACTTGGTCGTCGATGATGTGGACCACGAAGATAGCCCCGACCAAGGCTTAAAACGTCAATAGAGGGGAAGTGGTGATCATTTTGGGTGCTGCTAACCTCGAAACAAAAGACCAAAGGTTGCACGACACCAACTAGGTCAACTTGGCCCTTGACGCGCGAAGTGTTCGACCACAACCACAGACAGAAGTGGTGCAACGACGATGTAAAAGGGGCTCTCAATAATCTTACCAAAAAGGGTCGCGACGATAACTTAGTTGCAACAACGAGGGTAGGTCGTGGTAGAAGATGGTTGCACAACGTTTATTGACACCGAAGAGCTTAATCTACAAGGAAGACGACAACACATGAAGAGAAAGAAAGGAGAAAGATAAAAGAAAAAAGGAATGTCACGGCTGAAGGAAAGAAAAAGAGCTTGGGTTTGTGAAATAAAAAATGAGTAAATTGCATCATAAGTCCCTAAATTTCTTAGGGTTTCTGAAACGAGTTGTAACGTTTACCTTTATTACAATTTGTTCACTAAACTAAATTAGGAATTGGAGGATAAATCCCTTAATTTAGTGTGTTAAATTTGAGGATAAATTAGGGTGTTACAATTTTTTTTTCTGTTAGAAGCCATCCCGAGATTGTTTTGAATGATCTTCACCTTGTCCTCGACATCCTTAACCAAAACGGGATCAATCAATTTGCTGAACATGGAGATCAAACAAATTTAAAGGAATTTGGTGTCCCATACCATACAAAGCCTTATACGGAGCCATTGATAATCTATTGGTAGCTATTGTTGTAAATGAACTCCGCAAATAAGAAGTAATTCTTACATAATCCCTCAAACTCAATCACATGATTACACATCATATCTTCAAGGATTTGAATAACTCTCTCAGATTAACCATTTATCTAAGGATGTAACATGGTGTTGAAGTTCAATCATGTCTCCAATGTACAATGTAGGGAACCTTAAATTCTTAAGGTAAACCTTAGGTCAAGATATGAAATGATAGAAATTTGCACGCCATGCAGTCTCACTATTTCCTGGATATATAACTCCACATATTTTTATATAGAATAATCTATTTTAACTAGAATGCAATATGCTGATTTGGTAAGTCGATTCACCACTACCTACACGTGCTTGGAAATGGTGGAAGTCTCATCACATAATTCATCGTGACTTTTTCCCATTTTTATTGCAGAATATATATCAATTACAATAACCCATAAGGAATTTGATTCTCAACTTTTACTTTTTAAAATGTCAAACACTTGATAATAAATTCAATCACCGCCCTTTTCATCCCAAGCCAAAAAATGGTTCTTCAGATCTTGATAATAAATTCAGGATGGATAGTGAGTGATTTACAATTAGTCTCTTGTGACATTTCTTGCTTCAATTCTTTATCATTGGGATATAAATCCTTCCTTGATAGTACAAACAACAATTAGACTTGATCTGAAAATCTCTCTTATTTGCTTCCAACTTGTATTCTTCTCATCACCCATTTTTCATATACTAACTAAAGCTCTCTAATATGATATACCAAAGTGTAATTCACTTGTAACTTGGCTAACAATACACCATCATCTCTTAAAGAAAATTGTGCATTCAAGGCCATTCGATTAAAAAACTGTTACAGATTTGCTACTGATTCTTAGGCTACCTAGTTTAACTATATTGGTTGTGTATATATTGCCCTCTCTACTGATGAATAAAAGACAAGAGAAATACATTCTCTACTAAAGTTTTACATGGTATCAGATGTTAAAAATATTTGAGTGATTGAATTTTTTGGGGGTTGTTTAGGTATCAAAAGAAATGGGTGTTTTTGGTCATTTTTCTTTGAAATCTTTCGAAGGCCGCTCTCTCAACACTGCTAGTACCAAGAGGTCTATCGTGTGCCTATTGATCGATTTGGAAAGTTCGATCACCAGACTCCCAACACATTATTTCACACGCACCTCCACAACCTTTCACCAGTTCTTCACGCGCTGATGCGTGAGAGTGTGTGGTTGTATTTTCTACCTCAAATTTCTTCCGTCATTGTCTCTACTCGATCTTGACAACACCCTGTAGTCGACTTGTAGTACTGGTTCATTTTTGTTTTGGATTGGGTGTCACCTTCTCTCTTTTTGTATCATTTAGTTACTAATTTAATTTCTGTTGTGGAGGAATTGGTGGTTAGTAGTGTTAGCATTTTAACCCAAACCGTAATAATGCAGTTATACCCTGGGGTGGGTCACCGCAAGGTCATACAATGATTCGAATTCAAGAAATTAAAAGTTAGTAGTTAGTAGTTAGTAGTTAAAAGTTTGTAGTTAGTAGTTAGAAGTTAGAAAGCCAATAGTTGGAATAATATTAAAAGGGCTCGGATCATAAAAATATGGGTCGTACCCTGGATTTGATCACCACAAGATCGAAATGAACATTAATGAAAATAAAACAATCAACAAGTGACTAAAAAAAAGGAAATAAGAGCATCAAATTCAAAATTTATGAAAAATTAGAAAAATGGTGATCATTTTATAAAAACACGCCTAAACTTCAAGGGGTTTAACGTGATTTGACCATACACTTTATCATTCAAAACCTAATGGGAAAAAGTGGAAAATGGCAGCATAAGGACCTTGACTTTGCAAATAAAAAAACGTATGGGATTGGTGACTAAGTTGTAAAACACGATAAGACTAAAGAGACTAGGAGAGAATGAACCCAAAAACGGATAGTATATGAACTTTTTTTAGCCATTTAGGTAAAAATCTAACCTAAACCTACAAATTAGCAGCCCCTTTTGTTTTATCTCCCATCTCCCTCTTATTTCTCTTAGCCGAGACGACACGAAGAGTACGACCACCACATATCTATCGTAGATCGATGATGATATGAACCCCCTCATCAATGTTTACCCAAATAAAGTAGAACCCTCTTTGTTTTATTTCTCTAAAAACGTGAAAATAAAACCCCAAAGAGTTAAACAGCCCCTCGACTCTGACTCCCCATCTCCAGTGACCCAAGACTCTGGCGAGGTCTCGATCTCACATGACTAAGGTAAATAACTAAACCTATTTTTTCATATTTATTTTCAAAACCCACACATGCATACATAAAAAATGGAAAATGGGAAATACCTTCAATTTTTTGGGTATTCTGTTGATCCATGTTTTTACATTGGTTTTTATTGGGTTTTATAAAGCACCCAATGTTGTTACAAGAATGGGAATTAAAAAAACTAAGGCTCTCTCTTTTCTGAGAATGCAATGGAGAGGCTCGGTTCAACGATCGGCGATGCAACTCTGGATGTGAGTGTGACTGGCGACATCGGCGTGGCTCGAGTGGAAGCTTGTTACACTAGGGTTTTGTAAACCCTAGTTTTTGACGCATCTAGGCTGTATATCACCCCTAATCTAATGGTGGGGACACGTGATAACTATTGTAAAATGAGAAAACCCTAGTTGCATTAGGCCTTCATATGGCTTCCATCATTCGTTAGGCTATTGGGCTTGGATGAGATAACATAGATTAATGATTATAACTTCTTGTGGACTTTAATATGGATTGATAATTTTTATTTAGTAATAATAATAAAATATATGGATGAAAATTGGTGATTACAACTACCCCTCCTTGCTCCTTGCTGTGAAACTGGAGTAGAGCAAAGATATAAAGCACCAATTATACCTGACTAGACTGCTAGTAAATCTCGAGCTCTAAGTTATTCCTATTATGAACTCTTCACCCTTTTGTAAAGGCATATGCCAAGGTTAAATAAGCTCTCCTATATGAACTTGATTTTCCTCTGTGGAAAAGTTCTTCTTATCATAAACTTATTTCATCGAACTCCTTATTAAAAATGTTAATCTACCTCATTTTGCGATGGATTTGAGCACAAGGTTAAGCAAGTTCTTCTCATTATGTACTTATTCTCTCACATCAGATAAGTTCTTCTCATTATAAACTCTCAATTGGAAATGTTGATCCACCTCTTTCTGTGATGGATGAGCCAAGGTTGAACAAATTCTTCTCATTATGAACTCCTTCTTCCATATCATATGAGTTCTTCTCATTATGAAATCTCCACTGAAAATTCTGATCCATTTCCTTCTGTGATGGATGAGCCAAAATTGAACAAGTTCTTCTCATTATGAACTTCTTCTTCCTTATCGGATGAGTTCTTATTGTTATGAAATCTTCCAATGGAAATGTTTAGTCTATCTTCTCTTTGAAGAATTTTAAACCTGCAAAAGATCATCATATGTCATTGATATGTATTTAAAGTACCCAAAGGTCCTTAATTCTTTACTGAGACCCACTTATTTCAATGGTGAAAAGGTGGACTGAATCTTTATTGAGATACTCTTTTTTTGTATGAAATTACGAAAAGAAGTCTTTGTTGACTTCTTGAATTCCTGTCAAACATTCAAGACATGATGAAAGAATGAATATGTATGCTTCTATTTTGTAAATGCCTAAATATTCATGCATGATGTTATTTTAGTGTTGCAAGCTCTACTGTCTTGTAAATATTTGCTTTTCTCTCTTTGTTGAGTCCTTATCTTTGCTTGACTCTTCATCTCTTGTTTCTTCAAAGTTTGTCTTCTCATCTATTCTTGTTAGATGACTCGAAGGAATTTTCATCAAGCTCAAAAGACTTACTGATGGCCCAGAGGACTTACTCATCAAGAAACCTTTGAAAATCAAATTTGGATTTTTTTAAAATAATTTGAAAACATCATATCGATCGGGTAACCTACCCCACTAATGATTATCCTGTGGATTGGGCTCCTTAATTCTTGAAGTTCTACTACTTGAATCTAATTTCCTCCATTTGAGGCTTGAATTCTGATTTTTCTTTATTTTTCTTCCTTTCTTGGGAGATCTATAAATATTATGCATCTATGTATGAATGTAAATGGAATGCATGTGAATGGTGCCGTCATGGATGCATAAATGTTAATTCCTCAATCTTCCTTAATCTTAAAAGTGGAGAAATTGGTCTTCCTTCATTGGATCATCCTAAAATAGAGCATGCCTTAATATCAGTGTGGCAACTTGTCAGCTCAAGCTTACATTTCCAGAGAACAATCTGATCGTCTCATGCCATCACTTCTCTTATATTTCTTCTAAAGAATCGCTTTATCTCATGAATTCTTGTTATGATCAGGCATATGGTCTTGATGTCCATTTTTCACTAACTTAATTGCTATATCAGGATTATTTTTTCTGGGCTCTTCTATCAACTGAAGCATAAATGGTTTATTTTCCACGATTAGCTCTTCTTGTTTTCATCTTTTCCCCCTAACACTCAAAGTGGTGAGGCTCACTTTCAGGTTCTTGATCTAAATTTTGCTATCTTAACATGGTTGAGGGTTCTTATTAATGTCCCAATGTAGGCATTTCATGGCTTATCCTTACTTGAATGGCAAGAAATTCAACTTTGAATGGCCTTATCCATGCGCCATTTAACAAAATTCATACATTCAACTTAGGTCAATATAAATGTCATCTTATAGTTTGAGTACTACCCTTATTAGGGTTTTATAACCAAATGGACACTCAAGAAGTGATCAATACAAAAATGTCTTAAATTTTTGCTATAAATTGAGATATCAAAAAATCTCAAAATAAGCCATGTTTCTTCTTATTAATGCGATCGACCGCTTCTTGATCGATTGATGTGAGAAAATCCATTCTTGAATCTCTTGATATTTCATTCTTTATTTCTTCCAAAATCGGAGAATGTCTTTGTTGCCCTTGCATTGCTTATTTTGGTGTTTTTTGTTGTCTCACTCTTTATTTGAGACAGAGTAAGCCTCATCAACTTCAAGGATCTCCTTCATTTTTGAGAGATTATCTTGTTTGAATTTTTTCTTTCTTCTATTTTAGAATTCAAAATAATGAAAGAATTTTATAAAACAAAATGATGCCCCTTAATTCAGGCTCACGATTGAAAAAACACAAAATATGAGTTCGCTGAATATCAAAAGAATCAAATGCTCTTTAAGTTTTCAAAGTTATTATCCTTTGATAAGTGTTAAGATTGATAGGTTGGTTTTAGGTGGGTTTTCTACTTTTTCTAAGGTTTCTATCATCAATATATTGCTCATTTCTCAGTCTTTGTGAAATTTGTGACATGCTTTTCTTTCTTGGCTTGGCATTTTAATCAGATACGAACAAAACATTAGAATTAGCATATTTGATTGATATACCTTTTAGGAAACTTCCATTTTGATCATTCGAAATATTACATTTGTTCAAGCCTCATAGACTTCTTTAGCAAAGGTAGTACAAAATAGTAGTCTAAAAATAAATTCTTGAGTGCTTGTGTGAAATTGACTATAACAAGTGTTTCTCAACTCCCTTAGTCCATTTTCACCGAAACTTGTTATTAATTAAATCTAATTTAATTTGCTTTTGTTTGGCTAGTTAAAGGAATCTATCAATTAAGCCAAGCTTTTAACCAACTGCTTTAGATGAATAACTCATCTTTATTGTGTATATACATATATTCTTTGCCTTTATTTGGCTAGCTGAAGAAATTTATCCATAAAGTCAGGGCTTTTAACCAATTGCTTTAGAGGAATAACTCAACTTTATTATACATACATAATTATATTAACTTCTTGGATATACGAATTTAATTTCTTAAGCTCATTTAGAAGAACCTGTTATAGTTTGGGTGTCATTGAAGGTTAGAAAATCTCATCTTTAGAGTTTAATTCCCAAGAAACTTACCTAAATTAAACTCCTCTACTCCACTATTCCATATGTAAAGATTAAAATTATCATTGTACGTCCTCAACAGAAGTGTAGTCTAATTGCTCTTATAATGTCATACATAATATATGCCTTTTTTCATTAGCTTATATACATACCTGAATGACAAGCTCATTGATTGTTTGTTCGTGAGAAGAGAAGGCTATTTGGGTCATTGCAAGAAAAAGGGTATGATGTTTTGTTGTACCTTTTGGAGTAGAATCAAGGTTTCTTGTTTAGAGAGATTTTATTTCAATTGATATTTAAAGAAAGTCAGAATTTCAATTTGATCATTTTTCATATCCTCAAAAAATAACATTTTATTTAATGTATTCGAAAGTCAAGCGACTTGCATTTAAAAAAAATAAAGAAAGAGAAATAAATTCAAACAAGTTAATAAACTTACAAGTCAATAAACTTGCAAGTACAATGAAGATTCCTAGTGGAGCAATAACTTTTTTTTAATTCGCATTAGAATGTCCCATTACTCATCGAAGGTCCATGACTCTAAATAGATCAAATTCTGAACCTTGCGCTTTAATTCCCATAATTTTTAGTAGTGTATCATATGCTTCCTATGTGGCAGTTACACACTACATTAACATCATAGTCTTCTGGAAACAGGGGTTTCTTTGGTTTGCATTGCAATAGATTCACTTGGCTCATTTCAACTAATATTGGTAGCAGTTCTTCATATGTCATTGGGATCGAACTAATATGAGTCTTTTCTTGTATCATTCTATGGTATCTAGCCCCGTGATTAGCTTAATAAGATCCAACTATGTCAATCTCAGCTCTTTCATTGACGTCATCCTTGCTAGTGCCCCATTATCTTACCATTCATGATAGCTCTTTCGACCATTTCTCCACACATGACGATGTTAGAGAAACTCTTGTGGTTGCCCATATCATGTGATCAATATAGAGAGATTTTAATGTATTGATGAAAAAAATGTTAAACTCCCTTTCAATTATTGGTGGATGATCGTTGTGTGTATTTTCAGAAGCTCTTGTTATATTTTATCTCCAGATTTTACAGTGTTGTTCGATCAGGTTCATATCAGTCATGTGCATGTATTGGCCCAAGAAGTCATGAGCTAAGTCATTCCAAGAGCGAATTTGAGTACGGATTAACTAATTACACCATCTAAAAGTGGGCCCAATCAAGCTTTCTTGAAAGCAGTGGATCAACAACTTCTCATTCTCCACGTGACAGACCATTTTTCTACAAAACATGGTGATATGGGACGAAGGAAAGATGGTCTCATCATACTTATCGAAGTCAGAAACTTTGAATTTTGGTGGAAGGACTAGATTGGCATCAAACCCACAAAAGACTCAACCATCTCACTATATTTTATCTTCTCTTTCAAAATTTTCAATTGTTGGGTGAGATAATTATTAGCTCTTTCATTCTTAGACATTTCATTCAGGTTGAGGACTTTATTGTCAGCATAAAGAACACTAGGTCTCACTCCAGGCATAATGGGGTTATTAATGTGGACAGAAGTTCTAGCCTGATGTTGTAATTAGTTCTTAAAGGTGAGGAAGAATGGTAATGGAATTTCCTGGTGCAATAGGGAGTGCATAGGCATAAAACATGGAGGATATGTAGGGTATTCAACTATACTCTTCCCAACGATCACATGTTTCCTGAACATCTCCTCATCTTATTCAGAAAATCTAGCTGAGAGCTAGTAATATCAGCCTCAATTTTGGCCAATCGACCTCTTATCTCTTCTTGTAGTTCCTTATGCTCTTTCTCTAGTTTGTCTTTAATTTCCTTAGTCATCTTTCTTGTATGGTATGGGTGCGAAGTATTCTTACTACTCGTAGGTTCCAAGATCACTACGATTGAAAACCTTATCTTATCATTTGGTGTGCTATAAAATGAATGAATGTTACAATGCTTCAATAAATGTACGTGTATATAAATGTAAATGTAAAGACGTAAGGATGAGAATGCAAATACAAATGTAACTGATGTTGATCCCAACGATGAATATTATATAAAAAGTTTCATTGTAAAGTGGTCTATTTTATACACATGTCTTTTGCTTAGGCGCATAATCTAAATCAAGTTGATGTTTCATCTCGGATCTTTTTCCATGAAAATTATGTACTTCAAATGCTCTAGGACGTCTTAGACTTGTGTAGAGGCTCGATTCAAAATATGACATATATCGGATGATACCTCTACGATGCCCTCAAATCTTGGATGTCATTCCCTCAATCAACTCTGATGCCTGATTCTTCAAGTTAGCTTCCTCCTCGTTTTCTTTGAGCTTCCCTTAATAATGTCTGTGTATACAACTACTTGATTGAAAACTTCTTTCTCCCTTTGAGACATGTTTACTTAGATATTCAATTGCAGATCAAACCTTTTCATCATGTGATGATTATATGATGCAAAAAAGGTAAAAATGACATAAAAACAAGAAATATGTTAGTACAAATAACATAATAAAAAAATAAAAGGACTACTCGATATTCTTTATTTCAAGAAATTAATCATAACTGCATGTATCTTGTTCACATGCTTTTATTCGGGGGGGGATTTATTCTATGAATTCAAAGCAAAAGGTGAAGATTTAGACTCATTCCTCCTTTTTGAACACCTATTTTGGTACCTACTGACAGACAGAGGTTCGTCATAGCTCTACCTAGGGTGACCAATCTATTGTTTACTACATGCATTGTTTTGGCTCTATGGGGAAAGAGTACTTGAATTGTCTTTTATTTTGGTACAAGGTTTCATACGAAACGAGTTCGATTCGAGGAGATCCACCTCCCTTTACCCATACGAGGAAATAAATTTCCACAGAGGTACAAGGAATGTATCTTAGAGGTTAGTAACTATAGCTCATATGGGGAATGAATTCACCACAAAAACATAGTGTTCACCCCTACTAAATTAAGACGGAGCTCGGTATAGAGCTTATGTCATGATAGTGCACGTGATGTGTGTGAGGAGGAACATACAAACTTTTGACCAAATACAAAACAAATATAAATACTTTCATACATAAAAATTCAATAAAGTTGCAAACATGAACTCAAACATTAGTATAACTATTTACATAAAAGAATGAATAATAAGTTAACCAATGTTCAATGAAAAGGATCATAAGCTAATTTTGGACTTAGAATCCAAAATTTCCACCACTACAACAACGTATAAGCAACTAATGGTCTGACTCTCTAATTGTCCCTAACAGAGTCACCAAGCTATCGACACCATTTTTTACAAGATAAAAATAGGTATGTACGAATTTTGAGAAATGATGGTTTTTGAAATTGAATTAATTTAGAGTCACCATCGACCTTTGGGTTAGGTAGGTCGAATACTTTGAATAATTGGGTAAAGAAAATAGAAAGAACGCAAGAATTTTAACGAGGTTCAACAATGTGCTTACATCCTCGGTGCCTTAGGCGACGCTATAATTTTTATCAATTCAATGTCTCATAGGTTTAGGTTACATCTCATTTTATAATAAATAAACCCTGGTACATATTTAAAAATATAACCCTGTACCATACCGCGGGACTGCATCCACCGCACCCCCAACCCACATAATCGTAACCTCCACTACGAGACTTTCTTGATATATTTATGAGCCATACCTAACAAATCTCCACCTTGGCGAATATTCTGCCAATTAGAAAACATTTAATGTGGGTTGGATTACCTTACTTCTTTAATAACTCGAAACACTCAACAAGTCCAAGCAATGCATGAACTTGTCTGTCATAACTGGCTTGGTGAACATATCAGCGACATTCTCATCAGTATATACCTTCTAAAACAAAATCTATCCAGATGCAACCACCTATCTGATCTTGTGAAACCTTACATCAATATGCTTAGTTCTAGCACGATATACCTAATTCTTAGTCAAGTGAATAATACTTTTATTGTCACAAAGAAACTGAACTCCACATTGCTGAACACCCAAATCCTTTACTAAACCAGTAAGCCATAAAGCTTATTTTGCAGCTTCAGCCGCTGCCATGTATTCAGCATCAGTTTATATAATGCCACAACAGATTGAACAGTAGACTTCCAACAAATAAGCCCTCCACCAAGATTAAAGACATACCCTGTCGTAGATCTTTATTATTCAAGTCACCCGCATAATCTAAATCACATATCCTACAACCAAAGGATTATCCGCTTACTACCAAAAACAATTTCATGTCCCACAGTACCCTTTAAGTACCTAAAGATCCACTTGACTGCTTCCCAATATTGCTTACCAGGTTTAGACATGTACTTACAAACTTGACTAATAACATGAGCTAAATCAGGACGAGTAGATACCATTGCATATATCAAGCAGCCAACAACATTAGAATACGAAACCATTGCCATATCTTTAGCTTCCTTATCTGTCTTAGGACACTGTTCTGATGAGAGCTTAAAGTGATTCGCCAATGGAGTGCTCACTGGTTTTGCGCTGCTCACCCCAAACCTTTCTAGCATTTTCTCAACATAACCCCGTTGAGATAGCCACAGTTTCCTTGAATCTCTGTCCCTGTAAATTTCCATTCCAAGAATTTTCTTTACAGCACCTAAATCTTTCATATCAAATTCATGACTCAATAAAGTTTTCAAACTGATAACCTCATCCATGTTCTTCGCAGCAATTAACATATCATCAACATACAATAACAGAAAAATAAAATAACCATAATCAAGGCTCTTAACATAGACACAACAATCATACTCACATCGCTTGTAGCCAATCTTGATCATATAAAAGGCAAACCGTTTGTACCATTGTCTCGGAGACTGTTTCAACCCGTACAAAGATTTCTTCAATCTGCAAACTAAATGCTCATTTTCAGGTTGAGTGAAACCTTCAGGCTATTGCATGTAGATCTACTCCTCTAAATCACCATGTAAAAAAGCAGTTTTAACATCCATATACTCTAAATGCAAATCCCAACTAGCCACCAATGCAAGTACTGCTCGGATTGAAGTGTGCCTGACCACAAGAGAAAAATTCATCATAATCAACTCATTTCTGCTGTGAAAAACCCTTTGCTACCAAACGAACGTTGAAATTTCCCCCCTCTTTTTCTATTACCGTTGTTTCTTCTTATACACCTATTTGCAACCAATCGACTTCTTACCCTCAGGAAGGCGAACTAACTCTCATGTACGATTGTGATTCAAAGACTCAATCTCCTCAACCATGGCAACCATCCACTTGTCGTTTTCCTGACTAGTAACATCATCATGAAAAGTAACTGGATCATCACTGCTAACAGTAAGTGCAAAAGAGACCAAGTCTTCAAAACCCAATCTGTTCGGAGGCTTTATATTTGTCTGTCTCACCCTGTCTCTGGTGAGACTATAATCATGCAAATCATCCGTGGCGGAACCACCAGAAGTCGGTTGAGAAGTTTCTGTTTTCTCAACTAGAAACTGCTCAAAATCCACCACTGTCGCGTCTTTCTTCTATTAACATGGGTTGTTCATCAAAAACAACATCTCTACTGATCACAATTTTCTTCGCAACTGGATCCTATAACTTGAATCCTTTGACACATTTCTTGTAACCCAGAAAAATGCACTCATTCAATTTTGCATTAAGTTTGGATCTCTCATCAGCAAGTACATGCACATAAACAGGACAACCAAAAATCCGCAAGTGATCATCATGACCAGTTCATACCTCTTCTAACCCTTTCCCAACCAATGATTCCCTTGGCGATCTATTGATAAGATAAGACGCCATGTTAATAGCCTCAGCCAGAAGTGTTTGGGAAGCCCCGCATTCAACCGCAAACATCTGGTTCTTTCATTCAATGACCTGTTCATCCGTTCCAACACCATTATGTTATGGTGTCTTGCGCACTGTAAAATGCCTCTTAATCCATGCTCCTTACAGAAGTTTAGAAATTGTGAATCTGTGTATTCCGTACCATTGTCAGACCGCAAACACTTGATTTTTGTCCTGTTTGGTTTTCTACCTCAACTTTCCACAACTTGAACTTCTAAAAAATGTCAGATTTCTTTTCAAAAATACACCCAAACTTTTTGTGAAATCATCAATAAAAGTAACATAATACCTAGATCCACCCAAAGACGATGTCATGGAAGGCCCTCATATATCAGAATGCACATAATCAAGAATCCCTTCAGTTGTGTGCTTCCCAGTCTTGAAACAAATTTTAGTCTGTTTACCAAGAACACAATACTTGCAAAAATCGAGCTTACAGCTTTAACACCATGCAACATATTTATTTTATGTAATTCAGTCATACCACGTTCACTAAGATGAGCAAGACGCATATGCCATAGTTTGGTAGTATCATCACATGACTCAATAGAATGAACTCCAGCTACAACGGTACTCCCTAATAATTTGTAAATATTCCCTGCAGTCATCTTTCTTTTCATCACAATCAAAGCTCTTTTAACAATCCAAATGGTTTCCCTATCCTCATCAACCTTAGGGATAAAACCATTCTTGTGCAAAGTGCCCAAAGAAATCAAATTCTTTTTCAAATATGGGATATGTCGAACACCACACAACATCCGAAAAGAACCATCATACATCTTAATTCTGACATCACTAATACCAACAATATTGTAACATCGATCATCACCCAAATAGACAGAACCAGAATTAACCGACTTGTATGTCGAAAACCATTCCCTATTTGACGTGATGTGATAAGAACATCCAGAATCAAGAATCCAAGCATCCTTCAATCGAGTCATTGAAATAGAGAGCATATCACCCTCACCCAAATTAGTAGTAAGAGGTTATTAAGGTTAAAAATAAAAAAATAAAATAAAAGTCAAGAATTGGCGGTTAGTAGTGTTAGCATTTTAACTAGGATAGTCATAACGCGGATCATACCATAGGGAGGGTCTCTACGAGGTCTAGGGGTGCTTAACGAGTTGAACAGCTCGTGAGAAGCTCGAACTTGACTCGGTCAAAACTCAATAAATGTTTGACTTGAGTTGGTTCGTCTCGAACTTGAACTCGACTCAAGATCTTAACGACTTGAGATCACCCTTGATCTAGCGATTGGGACACGTGATGACTATTGGTAAATGAGGAAACCATAGTTGCATTGAGGTCACACATGGGCTTACATCCTCCTTTGGGCTATTGGGCTTGGATAAGATAATAGATTAATGGTTATAGCTTCTTGTAATGGACTTTAACATGGACCGTTAATTTTTATTTAATAATAATAATAAAATATATGGGTGAAATTTGGTGATTACAGGTATTTCAATACTGTTTAAGGATTCCTTAAACTAGAGTAGTTATAGTGAGAGATAACTCGATAACCTCGAGGATACACTGCAAAATGAGCAAATGCATCTCGGTGCTCCCTAAAGAAATGTTACAAGATGGAGTGGATGCATCTCAACACTCTATGAGCAGTATTAATGATGTGACTCTTATTACTAGAGAGAAGGCATCTCGACTCTCTTAGACAGATAATGAACAAATAATGAAAATTTTCTTTAGTTATAGTGGAGCAAAGGTATTTGAACGCTCTTGACTAGAGAGGATGCATTAGACACCCATAGAGAAGTAACGATGAATGAGCGGAGGCATCTTTTTTCTCTCTGGAGAAACACTATAGAATGGGTGGAGGCATCTTCGCCTTAGTAGAAGCAATGAGGGAATTACCCTCACTAAGGCAAAGGCATGCCGATGCTCTTTAAAACACAATGGACAAACTCATATTGTTAGAGTGGAAACAACTCGACCCGTGGTGAATTCTGTAAGTTGGGGTGGAGGAAACTCTACGTCATGTTAGAGACACTACATAATGAGCAGAGGTGTCTTGACACTCTCTAGAGAAACTTTGTAGAAACTGGATAGAGACAACTCGACATTATTTATACATGACAAAGACATAACTCTTTTAGCTAAATAATGGAGGCATATTTCTAGTTAGAGTGTAGTAGAGATAACTCAACGATGTTAGCTAGCTAGAGAAGAAGTATATCGATATCTTTAAAGAGATACTAAACCATGAATGAATATATTTCAACACTCTTTGAAGAAATACTACAGAATGGATGGAGGTATCCCAACGTTATATGTGCATAACATAAAATATTAACGTTCCTGGAAAGACAATAAGAAAACACTCTTGAACTAAAACTGTGATGCTTGAGTGCAATAAAAATTTGAAGAACTCACTGAAAATCATGAAATGAAAGTAATTAATATAACTATTTAAAAAATTGAAATGATGCACGAGAAAAGGGCTGACTTAAAAATATTTGTAAAAATAATAAAAAGGCCTATTTTTTTAGAAAATTGAAGAGAGTATGGATTAAATATCAAACACCATTTCTTAGTTTCTAAAAAAATATTCACTTGATTTTATACGAATAATTAGCCAAAAAAATCACTTAATAAGTTTGGGGAGTGCCTCATTAATTACCATAACACAATAGAATTACCTTAAAGTTCTTAGAAAATGAAAAACAAACTTATTGATGAAAATGTATGTTTTTTTTAAATGCAATTTGATAAAAAATTATAAATATAGTGATACTATAAGTAATAAAATATAAATAATAAGTACTAATGATAAAAACAAATAAATAAATACAATTTATACAAAACTAAATGGGTCAATGGGTCAAGAGTGAGAGTGAGATGAGCATTCAAACCTTGAGAGACACGGGTTTCACGGTTTTTGTTAATTATGTTAGCAAGAGTATTCATGTTTCTTCTCTTAAGGAAGCTTTTCAAGCCTATGGTGTTGTTTTAGATGTGTTTATTGCGTATAATAGTTTGAAAAGAAAATCTGTGGATTCTACTTTTGCTTTCTTTAGGTTCAGAAATAGAGAAGAAACAAACTTGGCGGTAAGGAGAGCTGATGGTAGGGTGTTGGATGGTTTCAAGATTAGAGTTTTCCATGATAAGTTTACTGATAGTCTCAGTAAGAAGGTTGTTGGGGATAGAAGTTTTAACAAGGTTTGGAAGCCAGGTCTAAGGGATGCTTGGTCGTTTAAAGAGGTTGAGAGAGGTCGTTTGGCCGTAGGTGGGAAGTCAGTTCTGAAGAATGTTGGCCAGCAAGTGTGGAATCATAGTGGTTCGGTTGCAACTGTTCATGTTTCGGTTGTCGATGATAGTGAAGTTAGCTCTTCATCAAATCCTTCCGAGGATAGCAGGAGTTTTACAATCTTAAGAATGAGCTTTCATGGAGGGATAGTTGCCTGGTGGGCAAAGTAAAGAACATTTTTAACGTTAATGTGCTTCAATCAGCTTTCACAGATGAGGGTTTGGATGTGAAGGTTAGTTTTTGGCATGACATGTTGATGATTATCCAATTCAAGAACGTTATAGATCGTCAGGCGTGTTGGTTAAAAAGAGATGAATGGATTCGTTTATGGTTTGAGGATTTAGAATTGTTGGAGGATCACGAAAATAGGTCGAATATCAAAGTCTGGGTTTCTCTGATAGATGTTCCGCTTTCTATTTGGAGTGTTAAACATTTCAAAGATATTGGAAGCTTGTGGGGGAAGAGTTATCAAGATAGATAAAGAAACTTCCGATCGAGACAGGTTTGATGTTGCGAGATTTTTTGTGGAAGTTCAGTCCGATTATTCTTTTCCAGAGAAATTATCCTTCTTCTTCAAAAGTCGTTTATTCTCCATAAAAGTTCTTACCGAAGTGCAGGAAGAAGCTAGTGCTTCTTTTGATGAATCCATAGTGGATGAAGGAGAATGTAGTGCGGAGGTTGTTGTAGGCTCAAACTATCAATTATTTGAGGTTGAGGGGGCAGCAAGAGGTGGTCTCGAGAAAGGAATTGTCGAGCAGGAAAAGGATGAGGTGGTGTGTCAGAAGCGTGAAAATGTCATTGGTTTTATGGAAGTGGGTGGGAGCTATTGAAAAATAAACAAGTGGCCAAGCAGTTTCGGTGGTAGCCACCAATTTTGTCAAAAAGGGTTGGCTATTTGTTGAAAATCAACAATGGTAAAATCTTAATTTTAGTCATTGTAATTTAGGATATTTACAAATTAGTCCTTAAGCTTCAACTATAAATACCCTAGCTCATTTAGCTTCAAAACCATCCCAAAGCATTCTGGCTTTCTTACAATACTAGAGAGAATTTAGAGAGTTTCTTGAGAGTTATTTTCTCCTTTTTATCAAGAGAGAATTATAATTGTTTTCTCCTTGGTAGATAGAGAGAAGTTGTAATTCCTATTTTCTCATAGTGAAATTCTTCTACCGTTGCCCATGGTTTTTACCCTATATTATTTAGGGGTTTTCCATGTAAATTTTGTGTCTTCTTTATCTTCATTTTTATTTTCTCAAATTATCAGTTGCGATTTTGCTCTATCTGATAGCCGTCTTCCGCAACAATTGGTATCAGAGCTATATTAAAGTGTGTAATATCTGCTTATTGTCTTTGTGGTTGCCACCAAAAGGTGGATCCTCCAACATAAGAAAGTAAGAAGGTATTACCCATTCTTTGAAGGTTCTATAGAACTATTCACGATAGTGAAATAGTGGGAGCTATCCGTAAAAAAAGCTATGGCAACGAAATTTGATATTGAAAAATTCCATGGGAGAAATTTCTCATTGTGGAAATTGAAGATGAAGGCCATCCTGAGGAAAGACGGGTGTCTAGCATCTATCAGTGAAAGGCCGGTAGATTTCACAGATGACAACAAATGGATCGAAATGGATAGGAATGCTATGGCAAACTTTCATCTAGCATTAGCAGATGAAGTATTGTCAAGCATCGAGGAGAAAAAGATAGCTAAGGAGATATGGGATCATCTCACCAAATTGTATGAGGCCACATCGTTGCACAATAAAATTTTGCTTAAGAGGAAATTGTACACTCTCCATATGCCAGAATCTACTTCAGTGACAGAGCACTTAAATATGAATACTTTATTTTCTCAGCTTACATACTTAAGCTGTAAAATAGGAGAACAAGAACGTGATGAACTTTACTTCAAAGTCTACCGGATTCGTATGATCAACTCATCATCAACTTGACAAACAGTAATGTCACCAGTCTAGTCTTCGATGATGTTGCAGCTGCTGTTCTACAAGAAGAAAATCGGTGCAAGAACAAGGAAGAATACAAGTAAATCTGCAACAAGCAGAAGCATTGACAATGATGAGAGGGAGATCAACAGAACGTGGCCAAAGCAGCAGTCACAAACATGGTAGATCAAAGTCGAGGAGCAAGAAGAATTTAAAGTGCTACAACTGTGGAAAGAAGGGTCACTTGAAGAAGGATTTTTGGAGTCTAAATAAAAACTCCAATCCACAAGGTAATACCGCAAACACTTCAGATGATGGAGATGCTCTATGTTGTGAAGCGTCAACCACCGTGGAAGGCAGAAAAAGATTTGCAGATATATGGCTCATTGATTCAGGAGTGACATATCACATGACCTCAAGAATAGAATGGTTCCATCATTATGAACCTGTCTCAGGAGGATCTGTGTATAGTTGCAATGATCATGCCTTAAAGATCGTTGGTGTGTGAACCATCAAATTAAAGATGTATGATGGAACAATTAAAGTTGTTCCAGGTGTGCGGCACGTGAAAGGCCTGAAGAAAAATTTATTATCCTACGGATTGTTGGATAATAATGCTAGCAAGATTGAAACACGGAAAGGAATCATGAAGGTGTTCCGTGGAGCGCTTGTGGTGCTGAAAGGTGAAAAGATAGCTGCAAACTTGTACATGCTGAAAGGAGAGACATTGCTAGAAACAGAAGCCTCTGTTGCCTCATGTAGTTCAGATTCTGCAATGCTATGGCATAAGAAACTTGGACACATGTCAGAACAAGGAATGAAAGTCCTTGTGGATCAAAAGCTACTTCCAGGCTTAACAAAGGTATCACTTACTTTGTGTGAGAATTGCATAACATGTAAGTAGCACCGGTTGAAATTCAACACATCAAATTCTAGAGGAAAAAGTGTTCTAGAATTGGTTCACTCTGACGTATGGCAAGAACCAATAACATCCCTAGGTGGAGCAAAATACTTTGTCTCATTTATTGATGACTACTCCAGGAGATGTTAGGTGCACCCTATTAAGAAGAAGTCAGACGTGTTTTCAACTTTCAAAAACTTCAAAGCGCGGGTGGCTCTTGATTCTGGAAATAAGATCAAGTGTTTTAGAAAATAATGGAGGAGAATACACAAGCGAAGAATTTGATGACTTTTGCAGGAAAGAAGGCATCAAAAGACAGTTCACAGTGGTGAACACTCCTCAACAAAATGGAGTGGCAGAGCGGATGAACATAACCTTGTTAGAAAGAACAAGAGAAATGTTGAGGGATGCAGGCCTAGAAAAATCATTTTGGGTAGAAGCAGTCAATACCGCCTGTTATTTGGTGAATCGAGCTCCATCAACTGCAATAGAGCTGAAGACACCAATGGAGATGTGGATTGGAAAACTAGCTGATTATTCAAACCTCCATGTATTTGGAAGTATAGTGTACGTGATGTACAACTCCCAAGAAATTTCAAAGTTGGATCCAAAATCCAGGAAATGGAAATTCTTGGGGTATGCTGATGGAGTAAAGGGGTATCGCTTGTGGGATCTCATTGCCCGCAAAGTGATCATCAGTAGAGATGTTATCTTTGTAGAAGATAAAATACAAAGAAAAGAAGACGATGAAAGCGCTGAAAAGTCAGAGACTACTAAGACACATGTGGAAAAAGAGTTTGAACAATGAGATTCTTCTGAAGCAGAACCAGCACATGATGAACAATAACCAGAGAGTTCTGAAGCTCCAACAACTCGTCAATCAGATCGTGTGAGAAGACGTCCCAATTGGCACTCAGATTATGTTATAGAAGGTAATATTGCATATTCCTTTAACAGAGGACGGTGAGCCATCAACATACAAGGAGGCAATAAACAGCTCAGATGCTTCATAGTGGATGATGGCGATGCAAGAAGAAATCGAAGCCCTTCATAAAAATAATACATGAGACCTTGTTCCACTACCACAAGGAAGGAAGCCAATTGGTAACAAATGGGTCTTCAAAATCAAGCGAAATAGTGACGATCAAGTTGAGAGGTATCGTGCAAGACTGGTGGTCAAAGGATATGCTCAAAAAGAAGGTATTGATTTTAATAAATTTTCTCTTGTGGTTCGACTAACAACAGTTCGAGTAGTTTTGGCAATGTGTGCTACATTGAATTTATATCTAGAGCAGCTAGATGTTAAAACATTTTTTCTTCATGGAAATCTTGAAGAAGAATTTATATGCTTCAGCCTGAAGGTTTTGAAGAAGAAGAAAAGAAGAACTTGGTTTGCAGGTTGAAGAAATCTCTGTACGGTCTAAGGCAGGCGCCAAGGTGTTAGTATAAGAGATTTGATTCCTTCATTATGTGCCTTGGATACAACAGACTTAATGCAGACCCTTGTGCTTATTTCAAGAGGTCTGGTGATAACGATTTTGTTATATTGTTGTTGTATGTGGATGATATGTTGGTTGTAGGACCTAACAAAGATCATATTGAAGAATTGAAGGCAAAACTGGCTAGGGAATTTGAAATGAAGGAATTGGGATCAGCAAACAAGATTCTAGGGATGTAAATTCACCGAGACAGAAGTAATAGGAAGATTTGGCTTTCACAAAAGAATTACTTAAAGAAGATCTTACCACGATTCATCATGCAAGATTGTAAGCCAATTTCTACCCCTCTTCCTATTAACTTCAAATTATCCTCCAGTATGAGTCCTAGCAGTGAAAAAGAGAGGATGGAGATGTATCGAGTACCGTATGCATTGGGAGTGGGAAGTTTACTGTTCGCTATGATATGCACAAGACCAGACATTGCACAAGCAGTGGGAGTGGTTAGTCAGTACATGGCGAATCCAGGCAAAGAGCATTGGAATACAGTAAAGAGGATCCTGAGATACATCAAAGGGACCTCAAATGTTGCATTATGTTACGGATGATCAAACTTACTAATCAATGGGTATGTAGATTCTGACTATGCAGGGGATTTGGATAAAAGCAAATCTACTACAGGATATGTGTTCAAAGTTGCTGGTGGAGCTGTAAGCTGGGTTTCAAAATTGCAGTCAGTTGTGGCTACATCCACAACAGAAGCAGAATATGTAGCAGCTACACAAGCCAATAAAGAAGCAATTTGGTTGAAGATGCTATTGGAGGAGCTTGGGCACAATCAAGAGTATGTCTCTTTATTTTGTGACAGTCAAAGCGCCTTGCATCTAGCAAGGAATCCAGCATTTCATTCAAGACAAAACACATACGAGTTCAGTACCATTTCATTCGTGAAAAGGTGGAAGAAGGGACAACAGATATGCATAAGATCTATACCAAAGACAACATAGCAGATTTCATGACAAAGGTGATCAACGTTGATAAATTTACTTGGTGTCGATCCTCTTGTGGCTGTCAGAGACTTAAGCAACATGATGGTACAAGGTAGAAAGAATGGTATGAAGATATGATTGTTCCAATCAAATCTTCAAGTGGGAGATTCTTGAAAAATAAACAAGTGGCCCAGCCACTTTCGGTGGCAGCCACCAATTTTGTCAAAAAAGGGTTGGCTATTTATTGAAAATCAACAATGGTAAAATCTTAATTTTAGTTATTGTAATTTAGGGTATTTACAAATTAGTCCTTAAGCTTCAACTATAAATACCCTAGCTCATTTAGCTTCAAAACCATCCCAAAGCATTCTAGCTTTCTTACAATACTAGAGAGAATTTAGAGAGTTTCTTGAGAGTTGTTTTCTCCTTTTTATCAAGAGAAAATTATCATTGTTTTCTCCTTGGTAGATAGAGAGAAGTTGTAATTCCTATTTTCTCATAGTGAAATTCTTCTACCGTTGCCCGTGGTTTTTACCCTATATTATTTAGGGGTTTTTCACGTAAATTTTGTGTCTTCTTTATCTTCATTTTTATTTTCTCAAATTATCAGTTACGATTTTGCTCTATCCGATAGCCGTCTTCTGCAACAGGAGCATGCTGATGGTCTCGAGTACGTTATGGATGTTTTTGTTGGAGGGCCCTACGTAGTTCCTGTATATAGTTTTAATGGGCTAGGCGTGCTGGCCGTGATCGATGATAGCACTGGGTATATTACTTTTAATAAGGATAGAGATTTAGAATGGGCGCCCCAATCCATTTCAAACTTACAAAGACCCTTAGACGTGCTTATAGACGAGGTGTTATCCTTCCAAGTGTCGAATAAGTTTCATTTCTGCTGTTCGTGTAAGCAGTCCTGGATATTCTCTAAAGGCTTAAAATTCCTCTGATTTCGGGTATTGTTAGATTTTCTAAATCTAACAAGATGGGAGCGAGTCGGGTAAGCCTCAAATTATCGTCGAGACTCAAGTATGGGAGGAGGATACAACAGGGTCTTACTGATCGGGTTGGAAGGTCTAAGGTTAGAAGCAGTCGTATACAAAATGGAGGCAGTGGTGGAGTGTACTCAGAGGGTGATCGAGGTGATGTCTATACAGCGGAGAAGTCTCTTAGGGGTGTTGTTGCTTTGGGGGTTGAAGGTGCAGGGCTGAGAAGCGTTAAGTTTCAAAGGTCGGGGGCTGAACGAACTTCATTAGGACGCTGTTGATTCCAGTAATGATCGTTTTTGTGTGCATCATGGAAGTATTCGGTCGTGGTGTTTTATTCTATTCTGTGTTGCTGTGTTTAGATGAATTGGTTTCGTTGTGCAACCTGGAGTAGTTCGTGTTTCTTTGGAACTTTGTTCAGGCCTTGCATGAGTATGTTGGCAGGTTGTTCATTGAGGGAGTTGTTTTCGGAAGTTCTGAGTGCAATTGTTGCCCTTTTCTAAGTCTGCTATGCTATTTTGATTCTCAAGCTTTTAAGCCCTTCCATCCTTTTTGGATCAGTTGCAGTAAGTGAGATTTTTTGTGTTTCAGTGCTCGTTTTTGTTCAGGCTTGGTTATTGTGGAGGTTAAGTTTAGAGGTGTTGGGCCGGAAAATGGCCTGTGCATAGTTTGTTGTGTTGTTAGTTTTTTGTGTTTGCATTTTCTTACCACCTCAATGGTAGACTCTTTTTCCTTCATTTAGAATTAGGGAAGTTTTTTAACGAGGTCCTTGAGGTGATGTACTTTTTTATCCATTATAATACAAAGTACCATCTTTCAAAAAAAGAAAAGAAAACATAAATTAAAAAGGGCTAAAGTACGATTTTGCACGTGAAATTAGAACTAATCATACTAACATATAAAAAAGACCTAAACATGGTTACTCAAAACCAATCAACAAGGCGTGTCTCTCTTTTGTGTTGGGTCGATTCCTGCACATGTTATACGTAAAATGACATCATTTTGAGATATCTGATATCCTCAAAACTACGTCGTTTGAGGAATAATTTTTTTCAACATTTTTTTTCCTTTCAGTTTTTTTTCTTTTTTTCTCTTTACCATTTATTTTATTGGTCCACCGTCGGTCCAACAGATCGATAGCAAAGACAAGCTTTTTTTTTTTTGTTTCGTTTTATTCTCTTTGGTTTTCCTTTTCTATATATATATATATGTATATATATTTTGCATGTTTCAAGTGTCATGTAGGTTACTTTGAAACTTAAGGATTTAAGTTTTTTAGGGTTTCAAGTGTTATTTTGATAATTTCTTTTGTTTTGTTTTATCTTTCCGGCTTATTATTATTCAGACTGTTAGAGTTGATTTAAAGACATTATTTTGTAGAGACGGACGCAAAAATTTATGTTATGAGGTGCAAACTTAAGAAGTTATATTAAAAGTGTAGGGGTACAAAGTTATAAAAATTTAGGAGTTGTGGAATTAGTTAATTACTAGAAAATATAAAAAAAACTTTAAAATATAAGAGAATTTAAAATTTCTAAGGGGTGCAACCATACTCTACAATTATCCTTGGTCTTTTGGTTATAGCATTGAGCTGGTCCTGGTCATTTAATTTTCTCAAAATCATATCTAAAATTTAATTTTTATTTTATTTTAATATCCTATTTTAAATTTAACGCCATGTTTTAAAAATAATAAAAGTTTAGAAATTAAACTAGATCTAAACTTATAGTTTAAGTACTAAACACGTTAAATTTTTAATGACAGAGTACTAAAATAAACAAAAACTAAAAGTTATATAAGATTTAAAAAAAAATTAAAAGTTTAGGACTAAAACGGAACAAAACTGACAGTTTAAATACTAAATATGTAATTTATCCATTTTTAATTTTTAAATAAATTATAAAAATCGAAAAAGAAACCCAAAAACTAAACCAAAATCAAGCAATTCAATATTGACAATAAAATCAATTCACTTTATTCAATTTATATGGTATATTGATATATATATATGATATAACTATTTATGGCATGTAAAACACCAAAACTAATATATGCATATCAAAAGAATATAGATTGTTTTGATAAGGAAATGAAAAGAAAATAAATACAACTTTCAAACTCTCAAAATACCTAGGAATTAAATTAATAAACCCTCTAGATTTTTGAGGACTAGATTTATAATCATCATCATCATAATAATAAAAAATAATAGCAAATTAGTATTTTATTCACTCTAGTCCCTAATATATAAGCCTACTAGGAGAGCACCATCAAATTTACATTCATATGTAACACATGATTTAAGAAAAAGTATGGAGATTGTGGGGGGCAGATTAACATTTGCCAAAACTACTCAAACAATTTGTTCATTTCTAATTATTTCTTCATCCTCCTCTTGTCCGCTTACCCTTTTAACCATGCATGCAGTGAATAGAATGCATTTGCAATAGGGTTTCATAGTAGTGAGCCATCCACACCTGCAAAATCAGAAGATGAAATATTGAGTGCACAAAGGACACAATACCAAAAAGAAGTGGCATATTCTATTACTGATAAAGAAGATGAAGAATAACGACAAAGGCAATGATGGACCAAGGGTGGTCATCCCCCTAAAAATTTCAAATTTTCGTATATTTTACATGTTTTTCCCTAAAATTTTTCAAGTTCACCAGCATAAAATTCTGTGTTTGTCCTAGGACAAAGACACATTCGCCATCACTCCCTCACATGTTAAGTTCCATGAACCAAATTACTGGTGAATTTTTATTTAGATTCCTAGTCTCTAAGAAAAACTAGAATCAAGAATGAGCTAAATGTTCATTATACCAAATGTAACGAAAGAGTGGATTGACTAGATCCGAGAGAAAAAGGTCATGCACAAGAAAAAAATGTAATAAAAGGGAAAGCTAAAATATAAACAAGGCTAAACAGTACACTCCAAACTTAGTAAAGAGAGTACAACTAAAATCGAAGAACGGAGCATAGACGTACAAAACTGTTTCTAACATTAATCATGGGGGAAGATTTAATTGTCTATAGAATATTAGAAACTAGGTAACTAGAACGACCGAGTATGCACAAAGGTGGGAAAGCTAACAACCCATAGAAAGAACTGCAAAGTAAATAACGACCAGACTACAAGACAACATTCTTGGCATGTAAAAATCACAAAAAAAAGAGTATTGAGTTTGACTTCAAAGTTCAGTTTCCAATCCACTTACAAAACAGAGAGGAGCTTTGAATCCACCAACTGGCAAACTTAATGGAACTTGGTTCAACAAATAGGCCAAAAACATGGATTAAAAGGATCAACATGAATCTGTGACAGCAAACTAAGATGGTGAACTGCTCTCCATCGTAAACGAAATGACCCAAATTCAGGTCCTCTCCCCTCCCATTCATCTTAAAATTTCCCAGATCACTACCCCAAGAATTAGTTCTACAGCCAAATCTTGGTATAAGACGTTCCTACAGGTTTACAGGTATAATTGAGTTGGCCAGCAGTCCACCATCAACATGGTCCCTCATACAAAGTACAAACCTCTGCCAACTGCCACAGCTATTATCTACATTCTTGTTCAGAACAAAGTCAGCCGAGCACCGCCTGCTCTTCCTCATTTTATGGAAGTATTATACCAGTAGTGTTATGAATCACTTATGATAATTAGCTAGGTTCGATCATATCTTGGATCAAAACTCAACATTCTCAAAGCATAAGCATAGCTGAAGGTTCAAACTTCTAAACACTAGACAAGGCTATAGTAAGCATAAAACTTGGATCAATTTTCCTTTTAAAAAAAATGAACCTATCCGGCAACAGTATGTCACTGCTGCAATCATTTTCATTGGAGTTAATGAATGAATTTTACAATTACAACCTAACAATACTCACGGTGACATTACCATCAATTGAAATCCAGGAAATTACCTAAATTAGGGCATGATAATGACAAGCTTAGAGAAAACGAAGAAAGAAATTGAATTCAATACTCACGTTGAATCAATCGACGCTGCATTTTTTGGAACCACCGGTCATCTTACCGGAGGAACCTGAAAGGGTCAAGTCGTCACACCAAACCCTAAGAAGCCTACGCCGTCCTCTCCACCCACCGTATCGAAACGCAACGTCGGCGACAACCTTGATATTGAACTTGATCTCACCACGTGTCCTCTCTCCATCCATCGCGTCCACAACCTTGCCTTCCACGAAAGAATCAACCACGGAGTAACTTGCCTCCACTGTGTTCACCTCGCGCGTGCCCTGCACGAACGGCTCGATCCGAGTCTCAGTCAAGAAGTCATCCTTGTGGAAGACAGAGGAAACGATGTCTCCGTAGTAGATGGAGAGTTTCTTATTGGGATTGGAGACCTGGAACCGGGCATTCCACGTGCCGTTCACGTGCTGGTTGGAAGCGTTGAAGTTGGAAAGGGAAAGAGACTGGATGGAGAAATCAGGGAGGTGAGGACGGAGGACGAGCCAGAAGATGAGAAGGATGGTACCGAAGATGATTAAGAGCACGGCGAAGGCGACGAAGAGGCGGCGGAAGAAGGTGGGACGTGGGTTTTGGGGTGGTGGTGCTGGGTAGTAAGGGTATGGGCTGGGGTTAACGTAAGGGTAGGCGGTACTAGAGGTAGCGGGCGGTGGCGGAGCGCAGCCGTTAACGTTCTGAACCGGGTAACCAGTTACCGGTCTGGAAGGGTCTTGCATTTTTTTTTCTTTTCGAAAAGAATATTGTTTTGCTTTGCTTGCAAACAGTGGAATCGGAATCGAAGAGATGGGGAGGCCAGTAATGATCTTTGCTGTCACCTGTTAATATAAAGTTAATTTATGGGTAAACTACACATTTAGTATTCTAGCTATCATTTTTATTCTGTTTTGGTTATTTAAATATTATGTTTTATAAGATCATACTTAAAGTTACGTTTTGATTTCATATTGATCATCAACCGTTAAAAAATAACAGAATTAATGATGTGGTATTTTTATTATTATTTTTCAGTGATGATGTGAAATTAACTTATGTTGACACATCAACATCACCATTAATTTTATAACGGTGGATGACCAAAATGAAATCCAAAACATAACATTAGATATGATTTTTGAAATAAAAATAGTTGGTGACTAATATAGAATAAAAGTAATAGTTGTAGTACTAAATATGTAATTTACTCTAAATTTATTTAAAAATTTAAATAAAATTTAGTGTAAACTACGTAAATGATCACTAAAATATTAGTAAATATCTTTTCTTAATATTGAAATTTCAAAAGTAATGAAACAGTCACTAACATCATTTTATAACAAATAGCTCACTTAAGACAACTGAGTCGTTGAACTCTGGACCTATTCTTATGTTCTCTTTTTTTAGTATATTAACATATATAGAGAACAAGAAGGTTATGAATGGCGATGAGTTCGGTTAAGTTGGGTTTTTGATCAATTTTATTTTATTCAAAAATATATTATTGAAAAATCACGTTAATTTGAGAATAATATAATGATAATAATATCATTATAATAATAAAGAGAAATAATGAGTTTATCATGTATTGAGATTGTCACGTAAAATAATAATATGAGGCGAAATCGAATCTGAGAAAATAAAATAAAGAAGTTAAACTTCTTAAAAAATAAATAGAAAATACTTCTTTTAGGGTAAACTACATAACTAAGGGTCGGGTCGCGAAATGACCACTATTTTTAAATTTGCATAAATATGACCAATGAACTATTTAAATGGTTTTAATATAGCTACTGATGTTAACATTTAACGGAAGTGTTGACGTGGTAATTAATAAAATTTGGTATAGTTAGGGTATGAGTCCTTGTAAAGTTATGTATTCGTGATGCTAGCACCCTACTTTGTTTTCTTTCATTTTGGTTAATACTTGTATATGATTTGTTTCCTTAGATTTTTATTTAATGCAATGTGATCCTGATTCTGTTTTTAATTTGTTTAATGCATTAATTTGAACATTAACTTTAAAATCTTTATTCTAGTCATGTATTAAATTTATAGATTACAGTTAATTTTTTTTATATTTATGAATCAATTAAAATATTTTCATATATTATATATTATAGTTAATGATGAAATAAAAATAGACTAGTGAGGAATTAAATCTAGGCTAATTGAGAATATGATAACACTTAAATTGCTAAAAAATCTAATATATTATTTATAATTAGTTTAAGATTTTAATATTTTTAAATTAAGTTTATTTTATATTTATTTATTAATGATTATATATATGATATTATATTTAAAATTAAATAAAAAAATTATTTAACATACCCAAATAGGGATGGGAATTCTGACCCGACCTGACCCGAAAATTTAAATCCTCCACCCGACTCGTATTTTGAGATAAAATCCGAACTCTACCTGACCAGACTCGATATCTTGAGAAATTTAAAATCAAAAGATAAATTTCTGATTTGAATCTTAAATATTTTTTTCTTATGATTATAATTTGAATATTAAATTATATTTTAATGATTTCATATATATAATCATTAAAAATAAATATGAAAACAATAAATTTAGTTTAAAAATAATAAAATCTTAAATCAATTATAAATAAACTAGTAGATTTGTTTAAGTGATTTAAGTGTTGTCATATTTTCAATTGACCTAGATGTAAGTTCTTACCTATCCATTTTTATTTTTTTATCATTAACTATAATATATATATATTATAATATTTTTTCCTAAACTTAAACAAGTTATATAACATGTGTATTATCTCAATAATAAGTGTGAGAATTAAAATTTATCAAAACTCATCTTCATTTATTCTCACTTCATTTCAAAAGGTGATATGTGTGGCTAAAATTTGCATCAATATGATCATTAATGAAGCAAGAGAATCGTAGAACATATCTAATGAGACCACATTACAGTTCAATAGCATTAAACTATGGAATCAATATTATTTACGTTATAATATTATTATAAATTAAATTTATGTATTGAGTAAAAATATATATAACTTTATATATTAAATTTTTAAAAATAAATTGAATAAAACTAGGTGACTAAAATTGAACAAAAACTTAAATTTAGTGATGATTTTGAAAAAAGGTAAAAGGGTGACTTTTTCTCCTGTAGTAGATTCAATTTATCACTTTTGTCCCTATCGTATTTTCGCACAATTTAGCCCTCGAAGTTGCTAAATTGCATCATTCTATACTTTATTCCTTACTTTAAACCCTAAATTATAAACCCTAACCCATAACTCTAAACCATAAACCATATACGATAAACCTTAACTTAGAGGTTAGGGGTTATAATTTAAGGTTTTAAATTAGGGATAGGATATAGAATGATGCAATTAAACAACTTTGAGAGATAAATTGATGTAAAAATATGATAGGAAAAAATGATAAATTGAGTCCATTACATGGATAAAGGTGACCCTTAAGCCTTGAAAAAATAGTTTGGAGAACAAAATAGAACCACATGAATAGTTGAGTGACTAAATATGTAATTTACTCTCGTATTTTTTAATGGAGTTAATGGATTGAGGCAAATGAGGTAACAATTTAAACTTTAAGGAGCAAAATGTCCTATAATTGCTTTAAGAGGCAACTTTTAGAAATAGTATATTTTAGGGGACAATGATACATTTAAGCCTTAGGATAATGCCAATAATAATAGAATGGTCGATTTGTTATAAAATAATAATAGTAGTGATTATTTCATTACTCTAGAAAGTTCATTATTAAAAAGACAAACTAACATGTACTTCAATGACCATTTAACATACTTTACCCTTATATTTACAACATATAACGTTATTTTGAAGTTTTTATGTATTTTTCATCTGGTCTAAAGAGCCGTTGTGAAATAAATAATGAGTTGAAGTTAGCCTTAATTTAAAAAAAATAATTGAGTATTTATGAATAAAAATCAATTAAATATAATATTATTTATTAATTTTAATCTTTAATTGATAAATACGTACGTCATGATATCATGAAATTAGTAAACCAACAAATAAAAAACATTAAAGACCGTAAAGAAAAACCATAAAAAATGATTTTAAAGAATTATATAATATTATATCTCAAGAATACTAAAACTTTTTGCCTCGTTCTTCATTCTTGGTTGAAAGGTGGCTATAGTATTCTTTGCGATGATTGTCGTCGTCTAAGAAAGGTGGTGACAATTGTCACACCCCAATTTAGGGGCTAAATTTTAATAGTTTAAAGTTTCGAAATAAAGTCGTAACAAGAGAAAAAATTGAGGACCAAATTATAAATTTTTAAAAGTTACATCTCGATTTTGGAACTTGTGGGAAGTTCAGAGACTTAATCCTGAATTAGACAATTTTTTTGGTTAGAGAAAAATAAACCCCTAATTAAATCTCAAATTCCTCATTCCCCAAAACCAACATGTCGCATTCCTTCTCGATTCTCCCTCCTTCGGCCGGCGGTGCACTTCACCGCCCGTCCCAGTGAAGACGTTGTCGTCTTCCGACCGAAACCCCTTGACCAATTCGTCGAAAGGAGCCGATATTCATCGGGAATGAACGGTTGAAGTTTCATTGAGAAACCCCCCGTCGCTCTGGTTTTTGCTCGATTTCGGTCGATCCGGTGATTGACTCGCCTCATCGTCATCACCAACGTTGCCAATTTCGCCGATTACTGGCGTGGGTAAGTATTTCGACCATTTTTCTTTATTTTGATGGATTTTAGGCTGGTTTTGGATAATTATTGATTTGTTATTTGTTAGTGCTTGAACAAGGAGTAATCGAGATCCGTCCCCCGACCCGTCACGTCGTCACACACCATCATGCACTGTCGTATGCGTGTGGGGCTAGCCCTCAGCTCTGGAAACCTTCTAGAATCAGTCCCGTCGGTCTGGACCGGTCCCAACCGACCCAACTTGATCTAAACTGAGCCAACCCGATCTGAACTGAGTTAACCCGACCCGACCGAGTCAACCTGACCCGTTGAATTTGACCCAACCTATTGACTTTGACATGACCATTGACTTTAACCGGTTTGACAGTTGACTTTGAAAAAAAGTCAATTTTTTTTTCAAAAGTCATATTTTATGTTTTTCGACGTCTTGAGTCCGAATATGAAGTCCGTTTTGCCAAATTCGCACTCGGTAAGCCGTTTTCAGTGTTTTACCTTTGGAATCAAATTTGGTTTTTCGATTAAATTTAGTTTCTGACGTAAATTCGTTTGATATGATTACAAGACATGATGGGACGTGGAAATAAAGTTCGAGGGCGATCGAGAGTTTAAATGGTCGATTGATATGGATCATAAATCGAGGTAATATATTACTACCTTATGCATGCTTTATGGAACATGTTGGAATCGGTAAATGCATGGATGAATACGTTTGGTCTCATCTGTATAGTAAATTATTTCTAAACTCGATTCAAATACGATAAAAAGTCGGTAGTTGAATATGACTCAGATGACTCGTATAAGAAATTGGGTGATCTATAGGAATTAAATTACAAGTTCTGTGATTAAGTGGTAAAGCAATCAACCTCAGGATCTGTAAATACTGATTTATCTCTTTAAAAGTTAAATGCCAAAGGTACATGGATGAGAAATTATGACAATGCTTTTGTTAGATAAAATTTCGAAAATACCCTTATGTTGTAAAAAGACAAGAAGTGTCCTTGGAAGTGGAAGATTAACTCCGAAAAGACATATTGATCCGAAGAAACTACTTATGTACATGAAAAATGCTAGTTTTGCCCTGAAAATCTTGGATAACCAATTTCTAACCTTCAAGATGGAAAAATATTTAGATTCAGTGATCTTTGGACAAAACCACCTGATAAATAAATTACCATAATGATTCATACGTTTGAATAGAAGAAAATGATTGAATACCCTTAAACCATAAAATAACTAAAATACCCCTGGAGTGTAAATGACCTAAGGTAACTCCAAGTCATGGAATGATTGAATACATGCTCGTCTCCCTAAGATCATTTCAACGATGATTTTGAAGATGATTAGTTCGACAAAAGTTGTTTAGTATTAAAGTGTGAATACCATTGAAGTGAATCAATTTAACCGGTTGATAGTTATCATAGTGCTGGGTTTGTTCATATTGAGTTAACTTGATATCCTATTAAATCGAAACGAATCTTAAATACCATGAATCATCGTTTCTCCCTTATTGGATCAAATTACTAAGAATTCTCCAAGAACCTAATGTCCAAATGTCCTTGATTTCCTGAATAGTGGAAACACTCATGTCATATTTGAAATTACAAGTAACTATAATGTAAAGGATTATGAATACCTTTTTGATTTCATAGTGTCTCCGAAAAATATCCAAATACTATATGAACTTGATAAATCATGTCCGAATAATTGATGAATCTGTCAGCTATCAAACCCTTTTATAGGGACATATTTGAATTTAATCAGTTTACAGAAGTTTCATGGCTCTCTACCTGATAAATACCAAGTACATTCGAAAAATAACTCGATAATCTAGTGTGTTCCCTATGTGTTATATGATTGTTTTATCTGTTCTGAAATGTGTTTTACCGAGATTTCTGAGTTACTAATGTTTTAGGTCTGCCTGCCTGATTCATGATCTCTGGATACAGTTTCTACTAAATTGATATGTATGAACTCCGATTTCATGCTACCACTGATTACTGTATGAAAAATCTTTTTCTTCGGGGTACTCTGGGATATGGTATAAAGTCTCTGTAGGTTCAGCTCGATCAAACTGGTAATTCCTTATATAGGTTCAGACCTATCAAACTGGTAATTCTTTATGGCAGATTTAGCTCGATCAAACTGGTAATTCCTTATATAGGTTCAGACCTATCAAACTGGTAATTCTTTATGGCAGGTTCAACTCGGTCAAATTGGTAATTCCTTATATAGGTTCAGACCAATCAAACTGGTAATTCTTTACGGATATAAGGATACCCTTGGGTTGGCTCCTAGGCCTAATGGGCCTAGTGGTAAGACCTTATGGACCCTAAGGAACTACCTTAGGGTGACACCTCTGCTATGTACTTTGGGTAAGTCCTTATGGACCTGAGGGCACTCCCCTCAGGTGGGCACCCACTTTGGCTAAGGTAAGACCTTATGGACCCAAGATGTTCCTTTAGATTTACACCTATGCTCAATGGGCCTAGGATAAGTCCTTATGAATGCAGTTATGGGGAACTACATATTGGCGTTCGGTTGAAGGGTTTTAATATGGTTTTAAAAATATGTTTTAAAATGTTACTATTTTAAAAAGATATGTACCTTTTTCACTGTTTTGTGAGAACACACTAGACCCCTAATCTGATCTCCTAAACCTAGTCCTTCGAACGTTTCCTCTAAACTGTAAGCTTCTTATTTTTTACTACCTGAAATATCAGTAGGACCTCAGTTCAGCACAAAAATCTGTAGATGTTGAATCAATAAGGAAAATTATGCTTACCTATTATCTGCATGTCCTTCAACATCACTTGATAATTCTGTATTACTGAGCTTCCCAAAGCTCACTCTGTTACTCACTATATTGGTTAAAAGAATCGAACCAGTGCAACTATCAACATCAGTATTGGAGTTCCACCAGCGGTGCATGTAATTAGGGGGCATGTAGGATGTATACTATTTTTATATTCGAGTCTGAAACGTGTATGATTTTAATTCTATTTTTAGTATATGAATGATTTTCTGAACTTGTATTTTAATTATAATTTGTTTTATGATTTACATGTTTTAACAGAAATCTTAAATTATTCCAAGATTTTTACTGTGGGTTGCTCCAGTTGCCCTAATGTGACACATCAAATTGGATCGAGTCATTCTTATCGTCTATGGGGTTAGTGGTATCAGAGCTTAGGTTGAGTTGAGTTTTTCTGGGTAGACCTGTTAGTTGATTTTCATAAGATATATGGTCAGTACATGCCTATAGACTATAACAGTACTGTTGAGTTAATCGATCGATGAAATAGACAAGAGGGGGTGAATTGGCAATTAAAATTTTGGTGGAAGCTTTTGCAGAAAATAAAAAATATTTACACAACGATTTAGAGTGGTTCGACTTTCTCAACCAAAGTCTACGTCCACTACCTTAGCTATCCACACTAAGGATATTCCAATAAATTCACTAATTTGTTCTTTTTTTAGGACAAAGAGTAACCTTACAACTCCCTCAAGAATTATACCACAAATTCTTGAGAACAGTGTCTCCCAAAGAGAAGAATACAAATTTCACAAACTTACAGAAAAAATATCACTAGGCAAGATGTTTACACAATTCTAGAACAAAGAAAGAACACTCAAGAATAATACAATTGAGTACAAGTAGTGTTCTTGAAAGCAAAAATGAATATTGAATGAAAATTGGCTTGAATTGCTCAAACTTGATGTTTAAGGCTTTCTCTTTGTTTCTCTCACAATTGTTGTTGATCAATGGCTCCTAAGCTTGCTTAAATACACCTTGAATTGATTCTTAACGTTGGGGATCATTGGTGAAGTCAATAGAGCCATTATGGTGTAATTATTATTTAAAAATATGTTGAGAGCGTAGGTGTATCGGTACACTGCGTGTAAAATTCAAATATTTCGACCGTTGGTTGACCTAGTATATAGGTACACTTGGGGTGTATCGGTACACTAATTACATTCGATGTTTCTCGGAGTCAGGAGTGTATCGATGCATTAGTTGTGTATCGATATACAAAATGCATTCGATGTTTGGTGTGTATCGATACATCCAAGAGTGTATCTGTACATCCCTTAATAAAAATTATTTTTGGCTCGAGTAAGGTTTGAAATACTTTGTCAAATTGTTTCAAAAATATTTTAAGACCCATACTCAATTTTACACTTAAGCAAGGATTAAAATTGTCATTTGAAAAACTTGGAGTAATATTTTTGATATTCAAATAGTTTAATCGAATATTTGAAATTGGATAAAATCTTAAAATCATTTATACTCAATTTGTTATATTGAAACATCAAAATGTTTTCAACAATTTCCCCCTTTTTGATATAACAAAACATTTAAGTAATTTTAAGATTTTCTTTGAAAAACATTTTTGAAAATTACTCCCCCTTATTTTATTTTCCCCTTACTTTATTCTCCCCCTTTTTGTTAAATCAAAAAGACTATATAAAACATTTTTAAACAAGGTTTTTTTAAAAAAAAAATTAGCCAATTGATATTTAGATAAAACTTAAGCTGCTAAGATCACAATCAAGAGAAAGATTAGCCATTAGTTCCAAAATAAATATTAAAAATAATGTGTAATGGTAATTGGTCATAATATTTCTAAAATGTAAATGATGCAAAGTTAATAAACTAATATAAACATTTAAATATTCAAACCAAATTCAAACAGTCAAAACCAAATATATATATATATATAAGCATTTAAGTTCAAACATCCATAAAATCCAAAATAAATCAATCCAAAAACATCTAAAATGTTGTAACAATTAATTTTTAAATCAACCAAAGAAAACAAAGCAAGAAAAAAAATCTAATTGTCCATCGGTGGAGCAGGAGGTGATAAACGTGCCCATATATTGGCCACATCTCGTGTAAGTGTGTGACCCTTTCGTCTATAGCATCGAAACGATGATTAATCGCTTCTTTGTTAGCAGTTAAATGTGACTCGATAGATGCAAATCTTAAGTCAAGATTCTCCATAAACGATCGAAAGTATGAAGGCATATGACTTTCTTGCTGTGCCGACTCATCATCGGGTACGTGATCATCAATGTCGCGCATAAGTTGTTCAAACTCTGGATCATTGTCCACTGCCGATGCCGGTGCCAGTGAGCTTGTGAAGAGCTAGCTCCCGGTGTTTTCTCGGAGACCGAACCCAATGATCCTTGTCCCCGGACCATCCCGATTTCTTCAAGGATGTGAAATTTATTGTGTTCTTGAGAGGGATAGAACATCAAGCGTGACCCTAAGACCGATTTTAATAAACATATTACTAAGGAGACAACCGTAAACTAAAGTTTTGACATATTTAGACGGTACATTGTTCACGGTTTCTACTAGTTCACCAAAAATGATTTGTGGCAAATTTATTTTCTTTTTATTTTGGATACAATGTATCCACCAAAGGTCTAGTACTATAAGTATATAAAGTCTACCTCCGGATGGTCTAAACCACCAAGAGATGATCAAGTAAAGACAACGCTCGTGAAAGGTCCGTAAGGTACTTGCACTAGCCTTAGCTTTAAAAAGTGTTGCCACAATCTCTTTTTCGTTATCTAAACCTACGTTATCTAGTCCAAAGGTGTTAGTGATAGTGTCGAAGTCAATATAAACGAATTGACCGAGAAGATAGGATCGAATTCCTATGGTTTCGGTACGAGACTCGTTTTGGACAAAAACCGTATTAAAATAGAAAATGCGAACTAGTTGGTGATAAACGATAGGTTTGAGGTGAAAGAGTTTATCAAATTTCCAAGAACGAGAGTAGGAAGATATTCAAATTTCATATCAACCATTGCTTGGGTAGAGGGAATACGTTCTTCCCCGATTTTATATGACCAAACTGAATATGGAACCTATGGTAGAAATCTTGTTTACGAACATGCTCATTAAAATAGGAGTTTAGAATGGCCATTTTCGGTTTGTTCGGGTTTGGATTTGGATTGGGAGGAGGAATATGAGGTCGTTTTGAGGCTGGTTTGAAGACGATTAGAGGATGACCTAGGGCGTTTTGGATTAGATATGGTTAAAGATCGGAATGGATAGGATTACCTGCAATTTGAAAACACATGTATGCAATATAATCAATCCCAAAACTCAATAAGAGTCGCAATATTCAAGGTTCTCTAAACCAAATCCTAATGGTCAATTTTTGAAAACAATGTTTGGAAAATTATGATACATATGGTTTTCATGAAAACAACATAATTAAATCAAAAACCATAATTTTAAAATCAAAACAATTTATTTAATTTCAAAATTTCAAAATATTTTGACAAAATTGTGTGTTTTTGATGAAATTAGTTGTAGAATCTGGTTTAGAAACATAATGTAAGTAATGCTCGATATATAATTCATCCTAGAACTAATTAAAACTAGTTCTAAGTTCAAAAATTAATAAAATAGTAGTTTTTAGAAAAATACCTTGAAAATTTTCGGATTTGAGTGAGAATAGATGTTGTTTGCACGAATTTGATTATTCCAACAGGTTTAGAAGTTGAAGAACAGTTGGATTCCGACTGATTTTGTTGATTTTAAGCAAAATAGAGAGTAGGGGTGATTTGGAGAGGAAAGACGGCAATGAGTATATTTTGGGGTTTTTGACAAAATGAATGAATTTTAGGGATTTTAAGCCTAAAGCCTGACGAGTGTATTGGTACACTCCTGAGTGTATCGATACATAGAGGAATGTAGGATTTGAGTGAGAATAGATGTTGTTTGCACAAATTTGATTATTCCAACAGGTTTAGAAGTTAAAGAACAGTTGGATTCCGACCTGATTTTGTTGATTTTAAGCAAAATAGAGAGTAGGGGTGATTTGGAGAGGAATGACGGTAATGAGTATGTTTTGGGGTTTTTGACAAAATGAATGAATTTTAGGGATTTTAAGCCTAAAACCTGACGAGTGTATTGGTACACTCCTGAGTGTATCGATACACATTCTAGGAATGTATCGGTACACTATCATAGTGTATCGATACATAGTGAGGATGTATCGATACATAGATATTGATACACTGTGCATAAAAATGGAAAATCTGATTTTTAACACTTAAAATGCTAAATTAATTAACAATTTTCAATCAATCAAATCTATCCTTAAATTTTATTTGAACATAATATTAATTTTCACTAAAGATCATAAACTCCCCCTAGTATTAGCAAAGAATGCAATAAAAATATTATTTTTATAAGCATTTTTCAAAACTAATTAAAAGTGCTAAAATTATTTTAAACATTAAGTTAAGGTAGGTTTGTTAAACTTAATTCTCTCCTAAGTGTCCAAAACCTTTCTTATATAAAGGTTTTGTAAAAATATCCGCTAATTGATGCAAATTATCAATATATTCTAGAACTACATCTCCTTTAGTGAAATGATCTCTAATGAAATGATGTCTAATTTCAATGTGCTTAGTTCTAGAGTGTTGGATGGGATTTTTAGTGAGACAAATAGCATTAGTATTGTCACACTTGATAGGAATGGTACCAACTTCAATTCCATAATCTAAAATTTGTTGTTTCATCCATAAAACTTGTGCGCAATAACTACCGACTGAAATGTATTCCGCTTCAGTGGTAGATAATGCAACACAATTTTCCTATCAAGTACCATGAAATCAGCATATTTCCTAGGAATTGACAAGTATCAGAGGTGTTTTCCTATCTATTTTGCATCCTCTATAATCCGCATCAGAGAAGGCATGCAAGCTAAAGCTAGAGTCTCTAGGATACCAAAGTCCTAAATTAGGAGTGTCCTTAAGGTATCTAAAGAATCGCTTAATGGCTTTTAGATGTGATTCCTTAGGGAATGATTAAAATCTAGCACATAAGCAAACACTAAACATAATGTTCGGTCTACTTGCAGTTAGATAAAGTAAAGAGCCAATCATATACCTATAAAGTTTAACATCTACACATTTACCTCCTTCATATTTGTCAAGCTTTGTAGGAGTGGCTTGTGGTTTTCCATTTTCTAATCCAAACTTTTTGAGCATATCCTTGACGTATTTTGCTTGATTGATGAAGATGTCATCTTTTCTTTGCTTGATTTGGAGTCCCAAGAAAAATGAGAGCTCCCCATCATGCTCATCTCGAATTCACTCTGTATTAGCTTAGAAAATCGTTGGCAAAGAGCATCATTAGTAGAACCAAATATTATATCATCAACATAAATTTGAACTACTAATAAATCTTTATCTTTTCTTTTTAAAAACAATGTAGTTGTCAACCTTTCCTTTTTGAAAAACCTTTTTTTATTAAAAAAATTGACAATCTTTGATACCAAGCTCTAGGAGCTTGTTTTAAACCGTATAAAGCTTTTGTCAATTTAAAAACATGATTTGAAAATTTTGAATCTTTAAAACTAGGAGGTTGTTCCACATACACTTCTTCTTTTATAAAACCATTTAAAAATGCACTTTTAACATCTATTTGATATAATTTAAATTCATTGAAACATGCAGATGCTAATAACATTCTAATTGTTTCCATCATAGCTACGGGAGCGTATGTTTCATCATAATCTATGCCTTCTTCTTCAGTATAGCCTTGAGCAACAAGTCTAGCCTTGTTCTTTACTATATTACCACTTTCATCAAGCTTATTCCTAAATACCCATCTAGTTCCTACAATAGATTTATTACTAGGCCTTGCAACTAATGTCCATACTTTACTTCTCTCAAATTGATTTAACTCTTCTTGCATAGCCATAATCCAATTTTCATCTTTTAATGCTTCTTGGACATTCTTAGGCTCTATGCATGAGATAAATGCAACATAATTACATATATTTCTAAGAGAAGATCGAGTTGTTACCACTTTGGATGGATCACCTATAATTTCACCATCCTAAACATAGTTGTATTCTCTTGGGTAAGAGACTTCCCTTTCTTCAATGGTTGGATTCTCGATAACATCATGAGTTTCCTCATCTTTCAATTATTCTTTTTTGATGATGGTTCTACAATGTCATGTCTAACGTCATTTGTATTTACAATACCTACATCATCATCAACACAAGAATCATTCCTCGGAAGGGGATTATCATAAAAAACAACATGTATATACCATTCTACCACTAAAGTTCTTTTATTAAATACTAGATAAGCTTTAGAATTTAATGAATAACCCAGAAAAATTCCTTCATCACTTTTAGCATCAAATTTGCCAAGATTTTCTTTACCATTGTTTAAAACAAAACATTTACATCCAAAAGGATGAAAATAACTAATGTTAGGCTTTTTATTTTTGAAAAATTCATATGGAGTTTTCTTTAAAATTGGCCTAATCATTACTCAGTTTATAACATAACAAGTGGTATTTGTGGCTTCCGCCCAAAAATATTTTTGCAAATTGTTTTCACACAGTATGGTTCTAACCATTTCTTCTAAAGTTCGATTTTTCCTGTCAACAACTCAATTTTGTTGAGGGGTTCTAGGTGCTAAAAAATTATGGCTAATCCCATTTGAATTACAAAAATCAGTAAATCCAAGATTTTCAAATTCAGTACCATGATCACTCCTAACACTAGTTATGGAGTAACTTTTTCGTTTTGAATTACTTTTGAAAAATGTGATGAATTTTTCTAATGCTTCATCTTTAGTACTTAAAAATAGAACCCAGGTATATATAGAATTATCATCTACCAATACAGAACAATATTGTTTTCCACCCAAGCTAATAGTCCTAATTGGCCCAAAAAGATCTATATGGATCAATTGTAATACTCTACTAGTTGATACATCATTAATGGATTTAAAGGAGGCTCTTTTGTGTTTTCCTTTAGCACACGCATCACATATTTTATCATTATCAAATTTTAGCTTTGGCAATCCTCTTACTCAGTCTCCTTGAATTAGTCTTTGTAAAACACTCATGCTACTGTGTCCTAGTCTCCTATTCCATAACCAACTATCATGTTCATCTTTAGCAATTTGGTACAAGTTAGTCATATTAATAGAATATAAATGCACCGTGTATATGTTTCCTATTCTATGACCAACAAGCATAATCCTATTAGATGCAATGTCAATAATTTTACAACCATTTGTTTCAAATAAGAAATTGTATCCTTTATCATATAATTGACTAATACTCAATAGATTATGCTTTAACCCATTCACATATAATACTTTTTCTATTTGTATGGAAGAGGTATTACCTATAGTAGTTATACTTTCAATGTAACCTTTTGAGTTGTCACCAAAGGTTATCACTCCTCCATTTTTGTCGTTAAGCTCTATAACCCGGCTCTTGTCTCCGGTCATGTGTCTTGAGCATTCACTATTAAGGAACCATGAATTTGAACTTGTATTTTGCGCCTTGTAGTCATGCTCCTTTTCCTACAAACATAGATTAATTTCTAATTTTTGGTACCCAATTTCTTTTGGGTTCATATTCATTAGTTTCTAAAATTCTAGTCCCCTTGGGTATCCATTTGTGTAGGATATCCTTATCTTTAGTAGTAACGAGTTCTTTAGGAACCCATATACTTCTAACGATTTTTACCATTAGAGGTTCTTTGGGGACCTATACGATTGTAGTTTTTAAAACTTTTTCTAACAAAGTTGGATTTTGAACTTTCTCCATTTTCAAAATGTTTTGTTCCAACTTTTTTGAAAGAAGCTTTAAGATCATCAATTTCTTTTTGATGATCGTCATGAACTCTTGAAAGTAAGTTATGCAAATCAATATTTTTCTTTTCAAAATCTTCGATTTTGATATGCAATTCTTTAATTTTACTTTCAAGATCATTGTTGGTCTTGGATATGAGATCATTTTCGTTTTTCAATCTTGAAATATCATTTTTGTATTTCAAAAATAATTTCTCATAATCGAAGCCAACCCAGTATATTCCTCTACTAACTCATCAAAAGAATAATCTTTGAAATCAAATGAGTTAGAGATTACCTGAGAATCTTCCCGGTGGCCATCAACATATGTTCACTACTTATTGTTCCTCTTCATTTGATGACTCATCATCATCACTCTAAGTAGCCACGTGTGCCTTGTGTTTTTTCTTGGATTGACCCTTTTTCTTTAATGTGGGCAATCATATTTGACATGCCCGGCTTTTTGCATTCGTAGCAAATGATCGGGTCCTTCTCCTTTGGTTTATTTTTGAAGTCTCCATTTCTTTTGAATTTTCTTCCTCTATTGGGCTTCATTAATTTTCTGAACCGTTTGGCAAATAATATAATTTCTTCATCATCGTCGTCGTCATCAGAATCACTATCAACTTTTGTGGATTTGAGAGCAACTCCAACGCTTTTCTTCTTCTCTATCTCTTTCTTTGGCTTGTCCTTCTTCTCGAGGTCTACCTCATCTTGAATCATCATTTCGTGCGTGAGGAGAGAACCGATGAGTTCATCGAGATGAAGTTTCAGATATATAAAATTTTGGATTTGATTAAATATGATATCCAAATTTGTACACCCCTAAACATGACTATAGAAGTTATTATAAAACAACTAAAATAGTATAATCAGGATTTTGATGACGTTGAAATGTTAAATTGATATCGTGAAACATATTACATGTGATGTTTGAAGTATGTTTATGGATGTTCATTAATTAAGTAAGCAATTAAGTTTTGGATTGTAACTTAATGATGTATAGTCATGCTGAATTTTGCAAGTTTTCAGAAAAGAAAAAAGAAACGATCTTTTTGGAGAGAAAATCGATCCCTAACTACTAGAATGAAAGGAACTGGTCTCTTTCCAAAGTAATCGATTCCCATGTGGGGAGAGGTTTGACAGTACTTTTAAAAGCCCCAAAAGTTGGGTTTGATTCTTAAATGTTTGATATTTTACAAAGTGGTCCTCGGATTTTAAAAAATAAAATAAAGCATAAATTGAGACCCAAACTAAGATATATTTTTGTATGTTTCGAATTTAAGTCATTTCAGTGATTAATGTGACATTTGATATTTATATCAGATTGTTTCAACCCCCATCAAATATTGAATGTTAGAAATAATGTATCAGTATTACCAAGGCTCTATTTAGTACCTGCAATTATGCTAAATATGTATTAACTCCATAATCTAAACAATTTACAAGACATACAAAGCAAAAGCATATCATTTTGGTAATCTACACGATGAAGCTTATCAACCATAATTTCAACATAAGGCATACAAAGCAAAAGCATATCATAAATGTATATACAATTCAGAAAAACTTGCCAAATAGTTAAAATATTATGGGTTCTAAAATAAGAAATTTTACATTGAACGCTGAAAAAAATTAATTTGAGTTCTCTAACACACAATATGGATCAATATATCAAAGTCAAACTCTTATGAAAATTCAAACAAACGTAATAAGTTTTGAGTAGTTCGTTGAAGTATTTGAGACAAAAATAAAAGCAAACATATCAAAATATGAAATATTAACAAAGTATGAGAAATTTGCATGTTATCATAGTAAAGCATTACTTATTAAAACTAGTATAAAATGTTCATTATATTTACAAAAGTATTTGTAGGTATTTTATCAAATTTAGACAAATGGTTTATATTCCACTGATATATAGATCTTATCGCTTTATCAAGTACCGATATGAAATAAATATTATAGTTATATCTAAGGATAGAGCTAGAAATTTTAAACTACAATTTAAGAAATTAAAACATCTAAATAAAGTTATAAATTAATGCATAATACTAACACCTCGTAGATTAATGTATAATATGGCTAAAATAAGGGTTTGAAAGAATAAAATATTTGATGATTATTCGTGAATCGTTCTTATAATGTTCATTTATTAAGTTGAATTTATGATATTAACAAAATTTGTAAATTCATTTAATAAACGAAAGAACGCGAACAAATGTGTGTTTAGTTCATTTATCTTCATGAACAAATTTATTTATTTATTCGTTTAAAAGCTAATTTATTTATCAATGATATTTTCTTTATAAAAAAATTAAATTAAATTTCCTCTATTTTTTATTTAAATTTCAACTCATTAATATAGATGGTATTTACATCAATGTAATTATATGTTTATCTGTAGATACTAGATTTACATTAATGTAAGTATCTACATCTACCATTATCTTCGTACCGAAAAATAAACAAATTCTTACACCAATAAAGTAAGTTTGGAGATAAGTAAATTATGAAATAAGAGTAAATGGACTAAAAGTGTAGTTTACCCATAGTCATTTTGGAAGCTGAAAATCCCTCCATATTTTATGTTTTCAGCGTGAACCAAAACCCCTTACACAACTCACCAAACACTCTTCCTATCTTCTCATCTTTCTCTCTTCTTCATTCTTTCCTAAATTTAGGAACTTAGAGAAATTCAAGCTTAGTTGAGTGAAGCCAAGGCAATATTTCAACTCCTTATTCTTCAAGCTTCAATATAAGCTCAATTTCATTAGTTTTTGTGCATAGAACCAAAAATGGGTTTTGAGAGGGTTGTGAGAATCTATGGATTCTAGCTAAGTTTTGAGTTATTGGGAGTTTGTTTAGATGTTATTCAACCTAGATGGATTGGTAATCCGTTTTCTCATTTTGTTTACTAAAGGAGATAGGAGAAAGCTCAAGAGCTAAAGGAAAAGAAAGGTTGAATCTTGAGTGAGTTGAGAAAGTTTCTAGCCATCCTAGGAGCAAGGTAAGACCTTTATAACTCTTCTATACTCTTAGTGAGTCAGTAGAATTTTAAAATAGTTTCAATGGTTGAGTTGAGCATGATAAACATTTTCATGGTGAAATTCTTGTTTTAGAGTTATTAATGTGTTTAAAGCCTCTATTATGATCATTGTTGATCAAATAAAACTTCAAGCATGTTTAAGGACCTCACTAAGGTCTTTGGTTTTGAAATGTAGCATTTTTAGTATGTGTTTTATGACTTTTACATGTAGAGTATCGATACTACTTGTTCTTCATTTTGGGCAAATTCGTGAGTTTTTGGGCAAGAGTATCGATACTCTTTCAAGAGTATCAAAACTTTGGGTCATCGTTTCGAAACTCCTATAATAAAACTGGTCAGAACAACATTTTTAAAAGTATTGATAATTATATAAAGTATCAAAACTATTGCATGAGTATCAATACTATTGGAATAATATCAATACTTTCAGTCTGTTTTGGGTAAAAATGTTAGTTTTTAAGGGAATTAGACTCGAGGTACCCTAACATTTCATTTTATCATCAAATAAGACTACAAGTGAGAGTATTAATGATATTAAAATACACTTAGAAACAAGATCAATTAGGGTGACATAAAAATAGCCTTGATTGATGCTCGGGAAACAATTAGGACACCCGAGTTTCTTTAGAAAATGCTAGTATTATCGAAAGTATAGATTCAGTCCGGATATATCCTTAGGTAATGCGCAAGGCTCTTAAAGCTAACTAGCTTGGGCACAAGGTCCGACACTCAAGGAGTGGTATAGTCGAGGGGGTTGACCGATGCAGAGATTCAGATCAACCAACCTTGGTAGACTAGAGGGGCGTGTGAGCTCCGAAATGCAGAACCCTCAGCCACACCAAGATGTCTATCATAGAGTAGAGAGTGCAGTATACTCGTATACTCACTATTACAATTATCAGTTAGCTTAGCGTTTGGAATTTGTTTCCTTACGAAGGTTAGACGAGGAGCAGTCCGAGGACTTTTTGGGACCAGTAGTGATCCAAACCCAGTTAGTGTGAGTACAATCAATATTTTTATGTGTTTATAGGATTGAAATGAAATTCTAAATTTTGTTATTAAATATTTTATAAATCAATTTAAAAATGTATAAGATCAATTTCATTTTAAGGGGTGTCAATTTTTTAAGAGTAATATATTTTTGTTTGTTTTTCATATTTTAAATATTTAATTTCTATATATAAAAAGTTTTTAAAAAAAATTGGGGTGTTCAATTGACATCCCTCATAGTGTGCCAGGTCCGCCCATAGTTATCTCTTTGTCTTGTCGAGACACGTCAATGTCTTAAAATAATTCATCCATTAGCAAACGTTATAGACCCTATAACATGCCAATTATATCTGAAATTGATATAATAATCAAAGGTTCAATTCATATCGTTATTAAAGTTTCTGAAATTGTCATTTACTTAATTAAATTTTCCTTATTTTATTATCAATATCAGACAAGCATATTAGCTCAATCTCATACTGTAATTAACTTTGTTTCACAAAGATACTATAATTCTCATATCAATCATAGATACTAATATATTCGAACATATCTAATTATCCAAAATTGATATCGGAACATATAAAGACATTTTTTAAGGCACAAGCTATGCATTTGTTCGGTTTAGAGCCAATAATGAAAGTTAATAATTTAACCATATAGGCTTACACAATCAATTCACAACAAATATACATACAAATTTGGATTTGTTATTGACTACACTCACCTAGTCTGAGTTTACGATATTTCTCGGATTAACGTATTATTTTATAATCTTTGTTTTCTCCGTAATTTGAAGATTTCAACTTCATATTGCACTTCAAATAAACACGTACATATTTCAACAACAAAATCCTAATCAAAGATAATATTATAATGTATAAACCCTAATTTTAATTTAAGGTTCAATGCTTCACTTACCAAGTTAGAAATTCAAAGGTGAGAAAGATTTAGACTTCCGTATAGACGAAACATGCAATCATAAGGTTGAGGGAGATTATTCGTATTAAAGAGGCAAATATCATATAAATAAGCAATATCAAGTCAATAACGAGAGGAAAATAAAAATAAAACACGTGGTCATTTTGAGCCCTTAATTAAGTAATGTGATCGTAAGAATAGGGCAGAGAAAGAAGGAGCTGACAGTTTCAAGTAGCAACGGACTTGCAAGCATCTCGAAAGATTAGGAAATCTCATTTTTACCCCTTATCTTTCATTTTGAAAAAAAGGACAGTTTCGGTTTTCCCCATATCTTCAAAATTCCCGGGCCAACGTGTCCTGGGCGTCTCCTCCGTTATAAGGACTCTTACTCTTCTCTAAAAGATCAAATTTAACCACTTTCTCGATATTGCTATTGGAATCTGAAAATATAAAGAGATTTTAAAGCGATCGAGAGAGTATGAGGAAATCGAATGCTTTGGAGTTCGATATAGAGGCGGGCAATGAGGAGTCGTTTCAGAGACCGTCGAACGCGGAGGCGGTTCAGCAAGACGAGGAAGATCTTGTATGGGAAGCGCTTGCTCGGTTACCGTCGGTGAAAACAAGGTCGTTTCGCGATTTTGAGGAGGACTCCATCGGAGATTGAACAATATGATATAGGAGGAGAGGCAAGTGCGAGTACGGAGACTATTGATGTGACGAAGCTTGATCGAGCTAGAAGAGAACTGGTTGTGAAGAAAGCTTTGGCTACAAATGATCAAGATAACTATATGCTTCTCTCCGCCATTAAAGATCGCCTTGATAGGTAAAGCGTTTCCCATTCTAATTTTTTTAACTTCATTTTCCTCACAAGTTTTTATTTCCCTCAAGTTTGAGTTTGTATTAATAGTTAAGAATGAATAATTTTTTATGGATAAAAAATTTGATAATATGAATATACAAAATTTTAATCTTATTATTTGTTTATAATTATTCAATGATATTAAAATCAATGAAAATTATAGACTTTCACAGTAAGTGGATCCTATCTCATCCTATAATATATATATATCATATATATAAAAGTACTAGTATGTGAATAATAATCTTTTGATAAATAATAATAATTGTAGATAAAAATTCATATAGAATTAAACTTGAATAGTTAAATTCTTTAAAAAATCGTTTTTAAAAAAACCAACGCTTTAAATAAATATTAAGTTGATTAATATGAATAATAAGCTAGTTGATTACTTTAATCATTTGCAAAAAATTGTACGTAACAAAAAAATATTTAACAAAATTATAAGTGTGCAACCTACGTGATTGGAAAAAATAATGAGATAAAAACATTGTGAGTAGAGTTGGATTGGAGGTGCCAAAGGTTGAAGTAAGGTTCCAGAACATAAACATTGATGCCAAAGTTCAAATTGGCTCAAGAGCTTTACCTACTTTAATCAACGTTGCTCGTGACTTCTTCGAGGTTCGCTATCTTTCTTTTCTTTCATTTTTTCTGTGATCAGTCTAATATATGATTCATTTCTGACCATAATTATGTTGCTTTTACAGAATATCTTAATACGTCTGAGGATTTCACGTCCAAATAAAAAATGTTTACATATCTTGAAAGACATCAGCGGTGTTGTTAGGCCAGGAAGGTACTATAGCTAGTATTGCACAAGTGCATATATATATATATTTATGGTTCACTCTGAAACAGGAAGTAGGGATGTGTATTCCACTAACATTTGATGTGTTTTGATTTGATTTGATTCGGTTTAATTAATTTTTATTTTAAAATTTAGGCTTGGAGTAAGTTCCTTTATTTTCAAAAGTGAAAGTGGTTCACTCAGAAACGGGAAGTAAGGATGTGTATTCCACTGACATTTGATGGGTTTCGACTTCATTCGATTCAGTTTAATTAACTTTTATTTTGAAAATTTAGGTTTGGAGTAATTCCTTTATTTTCAAAAGTGAAAGTGGATTGGGTTTAAGTTTAGAGTAAAAAATTTGACCCGATATAATATTATAATTTTCTTATATATATTTAGGTTATTTTCAAAAGTGAGAGTGGATATGGTTTTTTATATTAATTTTTTCAGCTAGATCGGTTTGAGTTTGGTATAGGTTTTAACCGAAAAAATCGAGTGAATTTTGAATAAGATGAAACTCTCTTAGATATGGGGTTGAGTTTGAATAGGTAAAAAATCTCATCCAACTCATGTCCATCCTTATGGGTAAACTTATATTATCATGCATATGAAAAACAATTGAAAATCACACCATCACAGTTTGGTATGAGTCACTATTTGCATCTGTCTTAATTTGTAAAATCATTTCATATCAAAGTTTGGTAGCAGTTGCAGATTGCTAACTTTTTCCCATTACTTTGTTTGTTTTAGGATGACGTTGCTTTTAGGACCTCCAGGATCGGGTAAATCGACCTTGCTTTTAGCGCTTGCTGGGAAACTTAACGATAAAGCTTTGAAGGTAAAGTCATTGTTTCCATAACTTTTGAGCAAATAACTTTTGCATGCTTGTTACTGACAGTCATTTTCACGAATCACTCAGTATGACCTTTTAAGTTGCTTTTGCAGGTGAGTGGTGATATTACGTACAACGGCACAGAACTAGATGAGTTTTATGTTAGAAGGACTTCAGCATATATTGGCCAAACAGATAATCACATACCAGAGCTTACTGTTCGAGAAACATTAGATTTTGCTGCCAGGTGTCAAGGTGCAAGTGAGGGCATGGCAGGTATATTTACTTCCAATCTCAACAAATATTAGTAGTTGCTTTTACCAACAAAGATGGGTGCAATAGCAATGCTCGTTACATATTTTCAACAAGAGTTCATATTCGAACTGTATATAGGTTATTGTTTTCGCCTGAAATTTAATTTAATTTTCTGTTTGTTATTACTTTATTGATTGTGTTAATCTTAAAATTTTATTTGTGTATACACCGTACAAAAATTTTATGTTATTGATACATGTATGCTCACTCTAAAAAAATATTTATAGATCTATTATTACTTAAACATCAACCCATAAAATAGACGTGAAATCTACCCAAAACAATATCACTAATATTTTGTTCTTTTACGATAAGTACATTATTTATAATCTCTAAACTCTTAATTAATTAATTAGAAAAAGTACATGTTTAAACAGGTTGAAAATCATATCCTCTACATCAAGCTAGGACTTGATATGCTCAATTATTATCAAAAGCACTCTAAGAGATGTTTTTTTTACAAAATTAATTCAATTATTATGATATTATTTATATTATTTCGGTGAATAGTCAATCTGTGTCATGGCTTTTAGTATAGTAGGAAAGAGCAAATATTGTAATTTTAAACTGTGTTTTTAAGAATTTTTTACCAAGTATAAAGATTCATAATAAAATGAGACAACACGTGCATACTCTTTAGAAGAAACCCCCAATCGGATAAGAAATATAGCACCGACTCCATTAGGCTTTATATTTCTTGAAGATTGCAGATTTCAGATACACCACTCTATCTTTGGTGATTCATGATGAAATTAATCTCAACCCATACATAGTTTGGCTGGATAATATGAAGCCAAACATCTCTGCAGACTGTTGCGGTCTAACTAAGATTGTACACTATGTCAACTTCGAAAGATTTTAAATTACTTGTATTATTGTATTGAGGATAATTATGTTTTGATTCTAATTTTTGTTTTATTTCACTACTTTTCTATTAAAATAACATACTTACAGGGTATATGAAAGATTTAACCAAACTAGAAAAGGAAAAGAATATACGTCCAGCCCCAGAGATTGATGCTTTCATGAAGGTAAGCTTTTTACCAGAAAAAAAAAACGGTGCATTTGTTCTCATTATTTATTTATTTATTTACTGCCCTTTTGCTTTTATTTTGATATTGCACAGGCATCATCTGTTGGGGGTAAAAAACATAACATTGCAACAGATTATGTCTTGAAAGTGCTTGGTCTTGACGTATGTTCAGACACTGTCGTCGGAAATGATATGCTCAGGGGTGTCTCCGGTGGCCAAAGGAAAAGAGTTTCTACAGGTATCTCTCTTGAGTCTTGACTTGATACAGTTTGGTCAACGTTGAAAGGCTTCATTGAAATAAAATGAAAGACTTTACTTAGGGTTATCATTTGAATTTTAATTTATAGAGTTTACAGTTATAATGCTTTTTTATGACCCATTATCTTATTTTGTGACTCTCCATAAAACTGTACTTGTCTGCATCGTCTCTGTGCAGGAGAGATGATTGTTGGTCCAAGAAAAACTCTTTTTATGGATGAAATATCCACTGGTCTTGATAGCTCTACAACGTTTCAAATAGTAAAATGTGTCCGAAATTTTGTTCATCTAATGGAAGCAACTGTACTCATGGGTTTGCTACAGCCTGCACCGGAGACGTTTGACCTATTTGATGATCTAATTCTGTTATCCGAAGGATATATGGTGTATCAGGGACCTCGTGAAGATGTTTTGGAATTTTTTGAGTCGTTAGGATTTAAAATACCATCGCGCAAGGGCGTTGCAGATTTTCTCCAAGAGGTTTTTTTACAGCTACTCGTATCGTATGGTTAGATCTTCTTTTTGAACTTGCTTAATTGTTTTTGTTGTCAGGTGACCTCCAAGAAAGATCAAGCTCAATACTGGGCTGATCCCTCGAAGCCATATGTGTTCATTCCTGTTTCAGAAATTGCCATTGCATTTAAAAATTCCAGATTTGGAAAGTCTATGGAAACAACACTTAGCGTTCCATATGATAAATCCCGGAGCCATCCTTCATCACTGTCCAAAACAAAATATGCTGCATCAAGATGGGAACTTTTAAATTCCTGCTTTGCACGAGAAATACTTCTGATCACCCGGCATGGTTTCCTTTACGTTTTCCGGACACTCCAGGTATGTTTTCAATAAACAAATACTTCACATCTTTATGTATTTCACTTTTAATATATGCATTATGCTTTTAAGGTTGCATTTGTTGCATTCATCACGGGCACAATCTTTTTACGAACAAGAATACATCCGAGAGACGAGATTAATGGCAACCTCTATATCTCTGCCCTTTTCTTTGGAGTGGTTCATATGATGTTTAATGGTTTTACTGAGCTGTCCCTAATGATATATCGACTCCCGGTATTTTACAAGCATCGAGATAATCTGTTTCACCCTCCGTGGATATGGTCAGTTGTCAGTTTTATTCTACGTGTACCTTACTCTGTTGTTGAAGCTATAGTATGGTCTTGTGTTGTATATTACACAATTGGTTTTGCCCCTTCTCCTGGGAGGTATGTCTTATTTCACTCTCTCGGATTATGTTTTTCCTAATATCGATTCGTTCTTCTTACTTGTTGTTTCTTGGATTCAGATTTTTTCGCTTCATGTTTGTAAAATTTGTAGTACACCAAATGGCAATTGGTCTATTCCGAATGCTGGCTGCTATTGCTCGAGATATAGTTATTGCAAATACCTTCGGTTCAGCTGCAATTTTAATTGTACTTTTATTGGGTGGATTTCTTGTACCTAAAGGTATTCTATTTAGGAAAGGAGGATAAAATATTGTTTCTGTTGATTCTTCAAGTATATATTGTTGTTATTCTTCTTGTTTCAGACGAAATTAAGCCATGGTGGACTTGGGCTTCTTGGCTGTCACCATTGCAGTATGCACAAAGAGCAGTTTCTGTTAACGAATTCACAGCCACAAGGTGGAAAAAGGTGCACAAATCAACATGCTTTGCATCCATTTTCGATTTATTGATAATTATTTTATATGCTAAACATGTGAGAGTTGAAACATGTTTCAGATATCTATTACGAGAAACGGTACAGTTGGAGACAATGTCCTTCATGCACATGGTCTACCTACTGATGAATATTGGTATTGGCTTGGAGTTGGTGTGTTAGTATTTTATGCAGTGCTTTTCAACGTCGTCGTCACATTGGCTCTGATCTATCTGAATCGTGAGTTATATACCTTTCTACTTATGTTTAAATGTCTGAAGATTAGCTCTCATATCTTTCTTTTTCTCTTCATGACAGCTTTAAATAAAGCCCCGACGGTTGTACCTGATGAGACAGAACAAGGTTCTGTCACAAGCAATGGTTAGTCATCTTTTGGTACATGTAACATCAACATAGTTCAGACTCATAGAGGCTCATGTGCCCCTTTTAAAGGACTGCAAATTCATTCACAAATTTCAAAACATATTGACAGTTGGAAACGAAAAGTCGATATCGGAAGCTCCATCTGCTGAAAGCAGCAGCAAGAAGGGAATGATTCTTCCATTTCAACCATTAGCAATGACTTTTCAAAATGTTAATTACTTTGTTGATATGCCTAAGGTACGATTGTATATATATCTTTTATTGATGTGAAACTCAAATTTCAATACCCTTGTTTTCGTTTTATCGAATATCTCAGGAAATGAAAGAACAAGGAATACCCGAAACAAGATTGCAGCTCCTCTCAAATGTTAGCGGAGTATTCAGTCCAGGAGTTCTTACGGCCTTAGTCGGGTCAAGTGGAGCGGGAAAGACTACATTGTTGGACGTGCTTTCTGGAAGGAAAACTGGTGGATACATTGAAGGGGATATTAAGATATCAGGGTTCCCAAAGGAACAGAAAACATTTGCTAGAATTTCAGGATATGTTGAGCAAAATGATATACATTCTCCTCAAGTGACGGTCGAGGAGTCTCTCTGGTTTTCCTCCAGTCTTCGGCTTCCGAAAGAAATGAGCAAAGCTCAAAGATCTGTGAGCTGCATAACCCTTAAAGTAACTTATATTTGTTTTAAACTTCATCTAGTTTGACTCATTCTTAACCTATAGGAGTTTGTTGAAGAAGTGATGCGTTTGGTAGAGCTTGATAGACTAAGGAATGCCATAGTTGGTTTACCAGGTAGCAGTGGGTTATCGACGGAGCAAAGAAAACGTTTAACTATTGCGGTCGAGCTTGTCGCAAATCCTTCCATTATTTTCATGGATGAGCCTACATCTGGACTTGATGCACGGGCGGCAGCAATTGTGATGAGAACCATTCGTAATACCGTTGATACCGGAAGAACTGTGGTCTGCACCATTCATCAACCCAGTATTGACATCTTTGAAGCATTTGATGAGGTCTGTTTGATTATAGTGTTTAAGAAGCTTTACATAATACGTGACTCTTCATCCGAATTTTCCAATAAATTATAAAATCCAGCTGCTGCTTTTGAAACGAGGAGGTCGGATTATATACGGAGGAAAACTCGGAGTGAACTCACAATTCTGATAGACTATTTCCAGGTGACTTGTATTGCATCCTCAGTATTACTATCATTATATATGAGGTTTCAACATGTTCACATGTCTTTTCTTTTATATAGGGCATTGAGGGAGTCCCCTCGATTCTGGATGGATGCAACCCAGCGACGTGGATGCTCGAGGTTACTAACCCTGCAGTGGAGCAGCGACTTGGTTTAGACTTTGCTGATTTATACACAAACTCTGCACAATACAGGTAATTAGTACGGTGCCATGTTAATTAATCGGTTTAATTCGGTTTCTTCCTAAGCAAGTAAACATTCCGATATCATCGTTACAGGGACGTGGAAGATACCATTACACGTTTGAGTGTTTCACCTCCAGGGTCCAAACCATTAAAGTTTCCTTCCACTTATTCGCAAGGCCAACAGTCTCAGTTTCTTATCTGCTTGAAGAAGCAAAATATCGTGTATTGGAGAAGTCCACGTTATACCTTGGTGAGACTGGTTTTACGACGGTTTGCGCACTAATATTCGGCTCTGTTTTCTGGGATGTGGGTAACAAAAGGCAAGTAATCTTGGTTATTTTTCATGTTTATAAACTCCAAATACATAGAAGATGGCCTGAACAAAATGTTTGTGCAGGGATACAATTAAAGGTGTGTTTATGATAATGGGTGCCCTTTATTCGGCATGCTTATTTCTTGGGGTCAATAACTCTTCCTCAGTTCAACCAATTGTATCCATTGAAAGAACAGTGTTCTATAGAGAGAGAGCAGCAAGAATGTATGCTCCCCTTTCTTATGCAGCAGCACAGGTAAACTAGTGTGATCATGAAAGAAACTTCGGTTTAGTTTACTTCATTTTCTACCTAAAAAATAGCTAGTAACACATGGTTAAATTTTTTATTTTGAAAATTCTGGTTCGAGTTAGATTAGTTTAGGTTTATGGTAAAAATACCTAACCCGTTTGAAATAATATATAATTATTCTTTATATTTACGTATAATTGTAATAATACTCCTTTCTATTTTGTTATTTTCAATTAGGTACTCAATATATATATATATATATTATAAGCGTCAGGTATGCTATTATCTAAAATATCATATAAAAATTTTGGGTCAAGTGGAGGTCCTCCTAAACTCATATCAAGTCATGTGTATGTAGATGACTTTAATTTTTGAATCAGATTCGGATGAGACAAAAATACGACTGTTGTATTCCCTAATTGATCACGAGGGAAATTTTGGTTTTAGTATGTACTTCATTTTGACCTAAACAATTGGTACTAACACATGGTTCGATTCTTTTGGAACAGGGTCTTGTTGAGCTTCCATACATTGTTGCTCAAACAATTTTGTTTGGGATCATCATATTTCATGATTAATTTTGAAAGGACAGCTAGTAAGATCCCTTATTTCCTTTTAACATCACCTTTTTTCTATACAATAAATGCAACTTTGGTTATAAGAATCTGTGTTGTTTATGCAGGAAAATTTTTCCTGTATCTTGTCTTCATGTTCCTTACCTTCACCTATTTCACCTTTTATGGTTTGATGGCTGTGGGTCTTACACCTTCACAGCAAACAGCAGCCGTCGTCTCTTCTGCATTTTACTCTTTATGGAATCTCCTCTCAGGTTTTCTCATCCCACAGCCAGTAAGTAATACAATGCTTTTTACATATCCTCTTATAACGAATGAATTTATAAAATTTTAAGGAGATAATACAAAAAATTACATAAAAACTTGAAATTTTCAAGAAACGATTTTTCTATGCTTACAATCTTAAAATTTCAAACCGGTCTCTATGAATTTATGTTTATCTCATTCCTGTCTGAGTATTTTGGGAGCAAGTTGTTTAACGTGTTTTGTTTTGTAGAGAATACCAGGATGGTGGATATGGTTCTACGACATCTGCCCTATTGCATGGACTTTAAAGGGAATAATAAGCTCGCAGCTGGGTGATGTAGAAACCATGATTGTTGAACCAACATTCAAAGGAACCGTGAAAGAATATATATCAACAGTATTCGGCATTCACACCGGGATGATCGGACCTTCGGTGGTTGTATTGATCGGCTTTTGCGTCTTGTTTTTCGGCGTGTTCACTTTGTCAGTCAAACATCTCAACTTCCAGAAGAGATGAAAAAAAGAAACCATGAATCCCTCAGAAATTATCTGCACTTGTGATTTGCGACTATTTGGTATCCACCCAAAGAATTGTGGATTGAATGGAACAATCCGAGTTGCAGATCGCTTGCGATCCCGATCGAAGATTTTAAGGTTCCAAAAATAGACAATGAACACGAGAATGAACCCATAAAAAAAGCCACTTGCATGTGAAGAAAAGGTGTTTAATGTTCTTGAGTCCAAACTTTATTTTTATTTTGTTTCCATGACATACCAAATGCATGTCTTGGCTCAATGCTTTGAGCTCCATTTACTTCAACCCAAGGGTCTGGGGTTTGAATTCCCTGCTTGCTTGCTGTGTGATTTATTGTTTTCTTTCAAAAGGGCTTGGTTGGGAGAAAATAAATCTATTAAATTAAAAATAAATTAAAATAAATTTAGTTTTCCAATCGAATGAGGACATGTGTCATGACAAGTATCACCAAGGACACATGGTATCTCTTGGTTCGAGGGTTAAATTTATTTTAATTTATTAAAATTATGATCAAATTGAAATAATATATAAATAATAGAAACCAATTGTGTAATTATACTAAAATATTTTAATTGCCATGTCATCTCCTTCGTTAAGTAATAACGGAGGGAGGGTGGCTTGATTAAAACATTTAAATAGTTGGGTGGTCTGATTGATCGAATTAAAACATCAATGATCAAAATGATTTTTGATCATAGTTAAGTGGTCATCCGTGTAGTTTACCCTAAAACTTAATGTAATTAATATTGTATTTTAAATAAATTATATTTAGATTTTCAATTAAATTATAATTATACATTGAATACTTTATAATTTAATGTTTTATAAATTAATTTATTTATGATCATCGTTAATGGTACTTATCAATACTCTATTTTGATATGCATAATCAAAAAGTTTTTTACTAGAAAAACTGCGTTTGGATAAAAACCTAGCAAAGGAATATATATAGTACCAATATTATCACATCATTAAAAATATGGGTAAATTATCTATTTGGTCATTCATATATTCTATAATTTTGTTTTAACCACTCAACTATTTTGTTTTAAAAACATACCTAAAATTCTTTTCTGTTCCAATTTCAATCATCCATCATAAGGTGATTACTAAGTCAATGAAAAAAATGACATGACATAATAATAGTTTTAGCCCTTAAAACTTATAAATTATATCAATTTTGTTATAGTTTAAACTAATTCAATAAATCTTTAATGTTTTAAAATTCTATCAATTTAGTCTTTATTTTAATTTACAATAATTTCACAATTTAGGACGACAATGAATTTAAATGAATAACCATATTCAATGCAATATGATCACTTTACCTGTATTACAAATATGTTACCATATATTAACATGATATAACCGGATATCAAGTTTCTTACCAATATACTTCTCATTCATTCCATAAGCTCGTAAGCTTATTTGCGTTTTTACCATTTATTAACTAATAAATCATAGCTCAAAGTATAACTTTATGAGGACCTTGGTATAGGAGTCAAATATTGCACTGTGGTACTGAGGTCGAGCCTTGCTCACCTAATAATGCACCGTAGTGCTGAGGTCGGGCCATGCCCACCTTATACACTGTAGTGTTTTGTACCGTGTGTCTTCGCCAGACACTCTGAGGCTTGCACTATGTGCCTTCGCTAAACACTCTAGTGCTATCTAATATACAACTGCTAGACTCTATGGGATGCCATTAATACCACTGACTCTCAATAACATACTTGGGCATATAGTCTATTTTTATTTGATCCATCCATGGAAATGTATATCAATATCATTTACACTTTGGGCAGCTCATACCCGAAATAAGATTTATGTATTCAAGATAACATCATGTGAAATAAACAGTTAACAATGCATTCTATATTCTCCTTTGACATGTTTATAAAATATCAATTATATGATAAATGCCATGAATATCATGACAATATAATTAAGCTAGACTTATCTCAGGTCCTACCCAATGAAGTATAAACATCCATGTATAATATTATGCATGCATTGCACTCATTTTGAGACTTTATATGCAAGTCAAAATATAAGCCTCACTAAGCTTTAACTTGATCCTTTTCGTCTAATTTGGTTAAATCCCAAAATTTGTCATAATTTCATATCCTGGTAGTTTGCACTACTTTTAAATAAATATTATTTTGTATTAATATACACCTTGAAAAATTATTCCGTTGTACAACTGGAAACTAGACTCAAATACGAATCTATCCATATAAGACACTCATTCTTGTTCAATTTTTACAATTTATGGTGAATTTTCAAAGTTGACCAACATAATCTGTTTTGAGCAGAATCTGCTGCCCCATTTTCTGACCTATCAACAGTTAAAAAATTATATCTTTTTGTATATACCTTGAAATCAGTTTTCGTTTGTTCTAAAAAAACTAGATTGATATATAAATTCAAAGGTATAAAAATCATTCACTAATCATTTTTTTATAGTTTATGGTGATTTTTCTAAACTTACTGTCCATAACTAAATTCTAAGCAGATTTCAACAATTTGCATTTTCAACTTGTTCACTAATTCTATTAGCTCACCAAATGCACATATATACATGCATAAAAAATCACATAACATTTTAGTAGTCACTCTTTACCGTAGTCACTCTTTACCATAGTAACTCCGTCACTGGCTCATCGCAAGCCAATGTTTGTTCGATAACATAAGTACAAATTAAATTTGCACTTACCTGGTGTCCTTAGCTTGCAAACTTCCCTTAGGATTTCACATTCCATAAGTTTTTCCTTAGCTTTGATATTGCTTGATCTTGATTTCAAGCACACAATCTAAATAAGCATCATTACCAAACATATACAAATTCAAATCAAATATTAGAATTTTACTAACATAGACATACTTTGGAAAATAAATTCCTAACAATTTTCCGATGCTTATTCGATATAACTTCCATGTAACAACATAAATGTTGACTTTAATACTTCTAATTGACCACTCAAGTTCCTTTTTATCCCAACATCACAAAATATTTTCACTTAAGCTCTCAACCTTTCTGTATTTGTGATTTAAACCTTAACTTTTACAAGCTTTCCAAAATAATCCAATTTCACAGCCTAACTTCAATTTCAACACTCAAACATTAATTTCCAGCATAGTACATCAACTATTGAACACTTACACAACAATCCAAAACACATTTCAAAAATTACCAATTTGGTCCCCCAACTTTTCAAAAATTACAAAATGGTCTCAACATTTTTATAAGGCTTGTAGAATACTTCCTACATCATTTCCAGCCCCTACACAAAATTTTCATAATTTTCTCATCCTCTATAGTCAAGGCCTAATGTTTTGTATGTTCAAGATTAGGGTTTTCAAGATTTTACTCGATTTTGATTCGATTCAAGCATGAAATCAACTTTGATTCAACCTTATAAAATCTATACAATCAAAACCTAACTTAATTTCATCAAAACATATCTCTCCCCTAAATTTAGGGTTTGGTTGAAACTTTCATATAACCATATACAAGTGATTTTAATCATCAATCATGCTTGGAAATGATTCTACAACCTCAAAAAATCAAAATCTTTCATCAATTCAATAAACACTAATGTGAACATAAACCCTAGAATTTGGGATCTTTTGAACACAAACCAAAATAGAAACAATAATGGTACCAAATGATAGCGTTTTTCGAATAGAACGATTTTCTATTTCACAACATGATCCAAAATCCAAAGGAAATTGCTAAAAAATGAAAAATAAAAATTCTCTTACCTTCTTCATGGGAAGAACGAAATGTTGGCTGAAAATGGCTAAGTTTTCATGAAATTTCTAATGAATTTCATGTTAATTTAACCTTTATTTAAGCTTACGTGAATAAAAATATTAATTTAATGAGAAATGTCCATTTTTGCCTTTAATGAAACTTGATATTTACAATAATAACTAGCCACGTAACCTTATCATCTTTCCAAAGTCAAAGATGAACAAAATATTTTACCCTTTTCCAATTTTACCAAGCAACTTTCCAAAAATTTCAATATTGTTATGTAAATCCAACGATCCAAATTGAACATGGAAATAAACTATCAAATCCAATGCTTTATATTATTTTCCATCATTTTAAAATGTGGAAATAATATTTATAGGCTTAATTTATCATCATTCAAAATTTCCTAAAATTTCTATTCGATTCGATTTATCAAATTTTTACGAACTTTAACACTTTTCAATTTTTAACACAATTTCCAGATCAAGAATCTGATTTCAATAAAACCCAACTCTCAAGAGTAAACTATACATTTAAGGAATAATTTTTTTTGGGAAAATTACCACTTAGGTTCCTAAACTTTCCCCAATTTTCTACTTTGGCCACTAAACTTTCAAAATTTACATTTTGACCACTAACCAAAATTTTGGAGTATTACACAACAGCGAAATATCATACTTCATTGTTGTCATAATCTTGAACCCGAAGCTTTGATACCAATTTGTTATAATATGTAAGCGAAAAAATAATCACAACGATATCAACATAAAATAATATATGCACAATAGACAAAATTTAACGTGGTTCGGCCTTGCCTACCTCCATGGGTGAGATGAACAATAATCCACTAGATGTAGAGAACACGAAGAGTATAAATACATGATATCACATTTATCCCAAAACCCGGTATAGACACCAAAACCCGGTGTATCCCAAAAACTCTCTCAATCCAACAAAACTATCTCTGTAACATAAACCCCAAAAGTTACAAAGATCCTAGAAAGATTACATCTCTCCAAAATAATTCACTTTCACTAATTAGGTTATAACATTATCACTATTTATAAAATCAAATACTTTATCACCAAGAATTCTTAATCTATAAGAATTATTACCTAAAACAATTACAATAAAATTCAACTTAATTACCAATTATAATTTGAGTCAAAATATAACAAATATCCCCCTTTACCCAAATTTCATCCAAAAGTTGGTCTTTAAGTCTTCAACAACTTCATTCTTTACGTAAGTCGCATATTCGTCGAAGCACCGTTATCAAGTCTTTAACAACTTCAATTCTTACGCAATATCCATTGAAGTATCACTATAGCAATAGAGAATTACTTCCCTACAACTGAAAACTCATTAAAGCAAATTAACCTTACATGTCTCCAAAATCGCTAACAAAATCCGCAACAACAAATTCCGTTAAAAACTCTACAGCCCAAACCATAGCTCTGATATCACTTGTTATAATATCGAAACGATGATTATTAGAAAATAAATAAACATGGTCGAAAAGAAAAAAAACAAAGAACATGATTTACGTAAAAACCCCAAAAGGAAAAAACCACAGACAAATGAGAAGGATTTCACTAATATGAAGGAAGAAAATACAAGATGATTTTGAAAAAAGAAAAACTTGATATCTAACCTTGAGCCTTAGTATTTATTTATATGGATACATACTTGATTACAAAAGAAAACTAAATAAAGCAAAAAATCTACTTTAATAATTTTTTTTTACTTTTAACCAAACTGGATTTCTTACTTTCCCAATATTTATATATTAATTAGTTTGTGCCACTTTGAATTTAAGTTAAACTCTAACATATTTGATTCCTAAATTATCTACGAACAGTCTAACCATATATGGAGTTTGTTCCCATGAAAATACGTCAAAGTCCTCTCCTCTCAATATTCCCCCTCTGAAGGATAATATTCTTGACTCGTCAAAGCACCAAGTTGTTAAGCACCAGAACAATGATCACCTGATATTTATGTCATTTGCTATAACAGGATCGACCTCCAAAAATGGCCTTGCAACCATGTAAGAGTAACTTCTTAATGCTAGTACTCACTGTTGCGAAAGACGACTATCGGATAGAGCAAAATCACAACTGATAATTTGAGAAAATAAAAATAAAGATAAAAGAGACACATAATTTACGTGGAAAACCCCTAAATAATATAGGGTAAAAACCACGGGCAACGGTAGAAGAATTTCACTATGAGAAAATAGGAATTACAACTTCTCTCGATCTACCAAGGAGAAAACAATGATAATTCTCTCTTGATAAAAAGGAGAAAACAACTCTCAAGAAACTCTATAAATTCTCTAGTATTAGAAGAAAGCTAGAATGCTTTGGGATGATTTTGAAGCTAAATGAGCTAGAGTATTTATAGTTGAAGCTTAAGGACTAATCTTATAAATACCCTAAAGTTTAGTGACTAAAGTTTATAATTTTCCCATTTAATTTTCAAACATTGTTGCACCTAATTTTGACATTGTATATTAGGTGCCTAACCAATTTTCTACCGCCAAGCTTTGATATTTCAACAATCTCCCACTTGAAGATTTGATTGAAACAATCATATCTTCACACCAGTCTTTCTACCTTGTACCTTCATGTTTCTTACGTTTATGTCAGGCCACAAGAGGATCGACACTAGGTAAATTTATCAGCAATGATTGTCTTTGTCATGAAATCTGCTATGTTGTCTTTGGTATGAATCTTCTACATATCTACCGTCCCTTCTTCCACCTTTTCACAAATAAAATGGTAATGAACTCGTATGTGTTTTTTCCTTGAATGAAATATTGGATTCCTTGCTAGATGCAAGACGCTTTAACTGTCACAAAACAGAGAGACATACTCTTGATTGTGCCCAAGCTCCTCCAATTACATCTTTAACCAAATTGCTTATTTACTAGCTTGTGTAGCTGCTACATATTCTTCCTCTGTTGTGGATGTAGCCACAACTGACTGTAATTTTGAAACCCAGCTTACAGCTCTACCAGCAACTTTGAACACATATCTTGTAGTAGATTTACTTTTATCCAAATCCCCTGCATAGTCAGAATCAACATACCCATTTATAAGTAAGTTTGATCCTCCGTAACATAATGCAACATTTGATGTCCCTTTGATGTATCTCATGATCCTCTTTACTGTATTCCAATATTCTTTGCCTGGATTCGCCATGTATCGACTAACCACTCCCACTGATTGTGCAATGTCTGGTCTTGTGCATATCATAGCGAACATTAAACTTCCCACTGCCGATGCATATGGTACTCGAGACATCTCCATCCCCTCTTCTTCACTGCTAGGACTCACACTGGAGGATAATTTGAAGTTAATAGGAAGAGGGGTAGAAATTGGCTTACAATCTTGCATCCTGAATCATGACAAGATCTTCTTCAAGTAATTATTTTGTGAAAGCCAAATATTCCTATTACTTCTGTCTCGGTGAATTTGCATCCCTAGAATCCTGTTTGCTGATCCCAAGTCCTTCATTTCAAATTCCCTAGCCAGTTGGGCCTTCAATTCTTCAATATGATCTTTGTTGGGTCATGCAACCAACATGTCATCCACATACAACAACAATATAACAAAATCGTTATCACCAGACCTCTTGATATAAGCACAAGGGTCTGCATTAAGTCTGTTGTATCCAAGGCACATGATAAAGGAATCAAATCTCTTATACCAACACCTCGGTGCCTGCTTTAGACCATACAGAGATTTGTTCAACCTGCAAACCAAGCTCTTCTTTTCTTTTTCTTCAAAACCTTCAGGCTGGAGCATATAAATCTCTTCTTCAAGATTTCCATGAAGAAAAGCTATTTTAACATCTAGCTGCTCTAGATGTAAGTTCAATGTAGCATACATTGCCAAAACTACTCGAACTGTTGTTAGTCGAACCACAGGAGAAAATATTTCATTGAAATCAATACCTTCTTTTTGAGCATATCCTTTGACCACCAGTCTTGCACGATACCTCTCAACTTGATCGTCACCATTTCGCTTGATTTTGAAGACCCATTTGTTACCAATTGGATTTCTTCCTTGTGGTAGTGGCACAAGGTCCCATGTATTATTTTTATGAAGGGCTTTGATTTCTTCTTGCATCGCCATCATCATCCACAGTGAAACATCTGATCTATTTATTACCTCCTGGTATGTTGATGGTTCATTGTCCTCTGTTAAAAGGCAGTATGCAATATTACCTTCTATAACATAATCTGAGTGCCAATTGGGACGCCTTTTCACATGATCTGATTGACGAGTTGTTGGAGCTTCAGAACTCTCCGGTTCTTGTTCATCATGTGCTGGTTCTGCTTCAGAAGAATCTCATCGTTCAAACTCATTTTCCACATGTATTTGTGTAGTCTCTGACTTTTCAGCGCTACCATCTTCTTCTTTTCTTTGTAGCTTATCTTCTACAAAGATAACATCCATGCTAATGATTACTTTGAGGGCAGTGGGATCCCACAAGCGATACCCCTTTACACTATCAGTATACCCCAAGAATTTGCATTCCCTGGATTTTGGATCCAACTTTGAAATTTCTTGGGAGATGTGCATCACGTACACAATACTTCCAAATACATGGAGGTTTGAATAATCAGTTGGTTTACCAGTCCACATCTCCATTGGTGTATTCAGCTCTATTGAGTTGATGGAGCTCGATTCACCAAATAACAGGCGGTATTGACTGCTTCTGCCCAAAATGATTTTTCTAGGCCTGCAGCTCTCAACATTTCTCTTGTTCTCTCTAACAAGGTTCTATTCATCCGCTCTGCCACTCTATTTTGTTGAGGAGTGTTTGCCACTGTGAACTGTCTTTTGATGCATTCTTTCCTACAAAAGTCATCAAATTCTTCACTTGTGTATTCTCCTCCATTATCTGTTCTGAAACACTTGATCTTATTTCCAGAATCAAGTTCCACCCGCGCTTTGAAGTTTTTGAAAGTTGCAAACACATCTGACTTTTTCTTAATAGGGTACACACAACATCTCTTGGAGTAGTCATCAATAAATGAGACAAAGTATTTTGCTCCGCCTAGGGATGTAACCGGTGCTTGCCATACGTCAGAATGAACCAATTCTAGAACACTCTTGCCTCTAGAATTTGACGTGTTGAATTTTAACCAGTGTTGCTTACTTGTTATGCAATGCTCACACAAAGGAAGTGTTACCTTTGTTAAGCCTGGAAGTAGCTTTTGCTCTACAAGAACTTTCATTCCTTGTTATGACATGTGTCCAAGTTTCTGATGCCATAGCATTGTAGAATCTGAACTACATGAGGCAACAGAGGCTTCTGCTTCTAGCAAAGTGTCTCCCTTCAGCATGTACAAGTTTGCTGCTATCTTTTCGCCTTTCAGTACCACAAGCGCTCCACGGAACACTTTCATGATTCCTTTCCGTGTTTCAATCTTGCTTGCATTATTATCCAACAATCCGTAGGATAATAAATTTTTCTTCAGGCCTTTCACGTGCCGCACATCTCGAACAACTTAATTGTTCCATACATCTTCAATTTGATGGTTCCACGCCAACGATCTCTAAGGCATGATCATTGCAACTATACACAGATCTCCTGAGACAGGTTCATAATGATAGAACCATTCTCTTCTTGAGGTCATGTGATATGTTGCTTCCGAATCAATGAGCCATATATCTGCATATCTCTTTCTACATTCCACGGTGGTTGACGCTTCACAGCATAAAGCATCTCCATCATCTGAAGTGTTTGCGGTATTGCCTTGTGGATTGGAGTTTTTATTTAGACTCCAACAATCCTTCTTCAAGTAACCCTTCTTTCCACAGTTGTAGCACTTTAAATTCTTCTTGCTTCTCGACTTCAATCTACCATGTTTGTGACTGCTGCTTTGGCCACGTTCCGTTGATCTCCCTCTCATCGTTGTCAATGCTTCTGCTTGTTGCAGATTTACTTGTCTGTCTTCCTTGTTCTTGTGCAGATTTTCTTCTTGTAGAACAACAGTTACAACGTCATCGAAGACTAGACTAGTGATATTACTGTTTGTCAAGTTGATGATGAGTTGATCATACGAATCCGGTAGACTTTGAAGTACAAGTTTAGCACGTTCTTGTTCTACTATTTTACAGCTTAAGGATGTAAGCTGAGAAAATAAAGTGTTCAATGTGTTTAAGTGCTCCGTCACTGAAGTAGATTCTGACATCCGGAGAGTGTACAATTTCCTCTTAAGGAAAATTTTATGTGTAACGATGTGGCCTCGTACAATTTGGTGAGATGATCACATATCTCCTTAGCTGTCTTCTTCTCCTCGATGCTTGACAATACTTCATCTGCTAATGCTAGATGAAAGTTTGTCATAGCATTCCCGTCCATTTCGATCAATTTGTTGTCGTTTGTGAAATCTATCGGCCTTTCACTGATAGCTGCTAGACAACCGTCTTTCCTCAAGATGGCCTTCATCTTCAATTTCCACAATGAGAAATTTCTCCCATTAAAAATTTTTCAATATCAAATTCCGTTGCCATAACTTCTATTACGGATAGCTCCCACTATTTCACTATCATGAATAGTTCTCTGGAACCTTCAAAGAATGGGTAATACCTTCTTACTTTCTTATGTTGGAGGATCCACCTTTTGGTGGCAACCACAAAGATAATAAACATATATTACACACTCAAATCTGGCTCTGATACCAATTGTTGCGGAAGACGATTATCAGATAGAGCAAAATCGCAACTGATAATTTGAGAAAATAAAAATAAAGATAAAAGAGACACAAAATTTACGTGGAAAACCCCTAAATAATATAGGGTAAAAATCACGGGCAACGGTAGAAGAATTTCACTATGAGAAAATAGGAATTACAACTTCTCTCGATCTACCAAGGAGAAAACAATGATAATTCTCTCTTGATAAAAAGGAGAAAACAACTCTCAAGAAACTCTCTAAATTCTCTCTAGTATTGGAAGAAAGCTAGAATGCTTTGGGATAATTTTAAAGTTAAATGAGCTAAGATATTTATAGTTGAAGCTTAAGGACTAATCTTATAAATACTCTAAAATTTAGTGACTAAAGTTTGTAATTTGCCCATTTAATTTTCAAACATTTTTGCACCTAATTTTGACATTGTATATTAGGTGCCTAACTTGAACCAATTTTCTGCCGCCAAGCTTTGACATTTCAACACTCACCCATCTCCTTTACAAATCCATGAATATTAAAATCTTTATATGGAATACCAAAGGCTGCAGGAATGTGCCTTCCTTCACACTACTCATAAGTATATCCGTGATCACAAGCATGATATTATGGGTTTTTTTGAAACATGCATTAGCTCTGTCAATGCTGAAAAGTTTTATTGTAGCTCTTGTCTATCCTTACTTCTTTTGCGTGGAAGCTATGGGATTTTCTGGTGGCATCTAGCTCTATTGGAATGATTATATTCACATAGACATCTTATTCAATCATTTTCAATTAATTCATTTTAGAATTCTCTCTAAGAATGATAGTTGATCCTATCTTATTACTTTAATTTATGCCAACCCAAACTCTTTAAAATGGAAGCATCTTTTGCCCTATTTGAAAATATGGGAAGTCTTATTCATGAACCATGGTCTACCTTGGTTATTTTAATGTTACGCTCTTCCCTGATGATTAGAAAGGATGCTTCAACAATAGAAAACCTGACTAGGATTTCATCGATGCTACATTGTCATCGGTTTCCAAGATATTAGTTATCATGGCCCTGGCTACACTCGGTATAGGGGGAATTATGTTGTCTGTTTAGACCGTTGCATAGGCAATGACTATTGGCTTTAATCATATCCATATTTTCTCTTGAAAACCTTCTCCGTATGAAATTGGATCATCGCCTACTCATCCTTTCAATTTCTCCCCAATCTTGTGGTACTAAGTCTAAGAAAATTCACTTTTTTGACCGTCTTGTGTGTGAAAATTGGGATGGTTCTCTCCTTCTATCTGAAGCCATCGATAAATTTTAATGTTATCGTAGACTAGAATCATTCAGTTTTTGGCTCTCTTACTCAACGCAAGAAATCACTTATGGGTATTAAGTTGTCTTAATCATCGTTGTACTTCCAACCTGGATAATCTTGAAGTTTTGCCTCCAACTCGAGCTTGAGCAGACCTTAGACCAAAAAGAGCTTCTATGGAAGCAATAGTCTCACTCGGACTAGATTATCTTTGATGATCGCAATACATCATATTTCCGCAATAAATAAACTACGAACACACGCTTTTACGGTATCAACTCTCTGAAAATCTCTTTAAAAGAATGATGCAATGATGAAGTTCTCCATACCAGGGCTATTACTTTATTCCAAAAATCATTCGATATTAATGATCGTGTCATTACCCGTTCTCCTTTAATACGTCTTTTCCCATCTCTACCCGATGATGAGATACTAGCTCTGGAATGTATCCCCGAACCCGCTAAAATTTAAGAAACACTTTTTGCCTTGGCCCTCTTATGTCACCGGGTGTAGATAGTCTTTGTGCTCAATTTTCCAACATAATTGGCACATTGTTAGCGACTCTATTTGCAACATGGCCGCAACATCATTATTGGTTCGACTTTTGATCCTAATCCCAATACTACGATCTTGGTATTATCTCAAATTCCAAGGCCCCTCATGCTTTAAGGATTTTTGGCCTATAGCATCTTCTCAATTCTCTATAAATTTCTTACCAAGCTACTAGTCCGTCGTATCAAGAACATTTTACATCTTCTAATTGCTCCCAATCAGACTAGCTCCATTAGAGGTTGCAGTGTCTTTGAAAATATGATCATTAACAAAGAGGTTATACATTCAATGAAATATAAAAGGACGGTCTAGTTTGATGACCATCAAAATCGATCTTGAAAAAGCTTTCAACAACTTGCAATGAAACTTCATTACTGACACCCTTGTTGATGCCAAGTTTCCCCTTCTCTTTATTCACATTATGGAGCTCTACTTATCCCTTTCTACCATGAGAGTTCAACTAAATGATGTTCTCGATCCGTCCTTCAAGTCTTCTAAGGGTGTTCGTTAGGGTGATCCACTATCACCCTACCTCTTTTTCCTTACCATGGAGAGACTTGGCCATTCTATCAACACTTTGTTAGCCAAAAGTGTTGGTCTCCTTTCCAGTTTGCTAGTGGAGGCATGCCCATCTCCTGCTTCTTTTACTGACGACCTATCCTGTATGCAATGGCAACGCAGGAGCAAGCTCACCTATTGATTCTCTTCTTGATTATTTTAGAAGCTACTCGGGCCATTGAGTCAATAAAGCTAATTCACATATTTTCGTTTTTTCCAAACACAAGTGACAACATTGCTTCAGAAGTTTGCGCTCAACTTGGTATTCAAAGAACCAATGACCTTGGAGCCTAGCTTGGTGTTCCAATTAGAAATAAAAAAAAGATTCCATTAATCTCTATAGATTTATCCATGACAAAATTCGCAAAATTGACGGATGGTTGCCCGCACTCCCTCTTTTGCTGGTCAAGTATGTCTAGCAATTCGGTTCTTTAAGCTTCCAACATATTATACAATCATGTCGTCATACTTCTCGGATTTGCACTGATATCGAAAAATCTATTAGGCATTTCATCTGGGGAAGCTCTTCTCTTTCTCAAGGCATTCTGCTTGTCAACTAAGATATTCTAACCCAACCAAAATCCAATGGTGGTATTGGTATCAGAAAGCTCGGTAATCGTAAAGTTGCGTTCTTATGACGATTTTCTATAGTCTTGTCACTAACACAAAGACTATTGAATTAAGCTTCTTCGCCATAAATACAAGTTTGTCGATGTTTTTCCTTTCGATTACTAGATCGTCTGGCTCCATCTCCGGTGTGCTCTGGCAAAAATTTTGTCTCTCTTTATAACTTCTTATCTTGGTCTATTGTTGATGGCTCCACTGTTCATTTTTGGCATGATAAATGGATCTCGAGTCTCTCTCATTTAATCAATTTTTGCTTATCAACTGCTGTAGTGAATGGTGATCTTTTGGTCAAGGATGTCATTTTATAGGATGGCTCTTGGAACTGGAACCTTCTAATCACTTTTCACTTTTGAGGCTCTCAAACACATTCAAGGCATCCCCTCTCCAGATTTATTCTCGGGTAATGATCACTGCATTTCGGAGCACGATACAAAAGGGAATTTTACGATCGACTATTTCCTATAGTCAAATATCAAGTGCTAATTGGCTACCAAAAAATAGCTGTTGGCCTTTGGTTTGAAACTTCGTTCCTGTGAGCATTTAAAATATTTCATTTGGTTATCGCTTCATTACAGAGTTCTCACCAACATAAATAGATGGAAATGAAACCTCACCAGTGATCTGACCTGCCTAATCTGTGGTACCGGTAATGAATCTACCTAACATATTCTTCGAGACTGTTCTGAGACTAATAAAATTTAAGACTCCTGATATATGAAACACAATGCTCACACTGAGGAAGAAGGATTAACGTTTTCAACTGATCCACACGACAAAAAAAAATAGTCGTAGACTACTTTTTAAATAAGAACTGAAGTTATTTGGTCAACATGTATTCTAGATTTACAGTTGTCTGTCTCTTAGCTTTCCAACGATTTTAAATCGTATCAATCGATATCTAAAACTCAAGATACGCTAAATTTAGTAAAGAGAGTGCATGCAGAAATTCCTATACATGATTAATACAAGATTTTATAATTATTACAAATTTTTAATAATTATTTTAATATAATTTTACGTAGAATGATATATTATCTTTTAGGATTAAATTTTAAATAGGATAAACTATATATATTGTCACTAATATTTAAATAGGATAAACTATATAAATGATCACTAATGTTTGAGTAATTTTTTTTTCTATTTAAGTTTTAAAAATAATAAATTGGCTACTAACATTATCGGTTTATCAAAAATTGATTACTAACATTATCAATTTATAATAAATTAATCACTTGACGTTAACTGTCGTTACGGAATGTAATAGATTATTGATATGATACATTGAATTGACCAATGTGACACCTTTTGATCACTTGGGGCAACTTAGTTGACCATTTACTCCAATCCTCTCTCATCTGAGCATTTATTTTCCAGCTCTTACCTTTCTCCTTTATTTCTTATGGCCATCCCTTAAAACTCACACAACCCATTCTTTAAGAATTAGGAGTTCTTGCCAAAAGCTCGTCATGCTTCTTACTCAAATATAAACAACGACTCTCTTATTTCATTCAAAGGCTTTTCTCATCAAAAGGAAATCAACCAACACCCATCTGTTTTACCCTTGCTAAGATTAAAATATGATGATTGGCTGCTATATGAAGGGATGGACTAGGGGGGGTGGGGCAGTCTTCCATTTAAAAAATTAAAATTGTCTTGTATTTTGTATTTTATATGTATTTTTTGTTAAAAATTTATTTTTAGCCCCTAAAATTTTATAAGTTAAAATTCGATCTGTTAGAATTTTATAAGTTCAAGTTCGCTCATAACATAAGATCATGCGTCTGTCCTTGACTACATGCTCAACCATAAACTATATCAGAGTAAGAAGCATGACGAGCGTTTAGAAATAAATTATTTATTTAAAAAATATACATTTAATTGAATTATATTAAAAAAAAATTAAATATAAATTTATTAAATTTATATTAATATCTTCAAAAAGATATTTATGATTATTTTATTATTTAAATAAAGTTTTTCAATTTAGAAATAAATCATTTATTATTTTTATTATATTATTTTAATAAGTTTAAATAATAATTTTAGAAAAAAAATCAATGATTTAATATTTTAAGAATAGTTGATAATATAAAATTAAATTTTTGTTTTATGATTTTTCAACAAAAAATTAAAAAATGTTAGGTATGAGAATATTTTCAATACTTCTTTTCATTTAATTGTATTAACTTATAAAATTTATATTTATTAACCACTCTAATTATATCCAATATCTAATTTTTAAAAGTAATTTTGTATTTAATAATCACTTCAAAATTGCAAACAAAATTAAAAGATATTAAAACCTATTAACTGATTAAGTGATCAAAATATTTATATTATTTCATCATGAGTTTAAATTTTGATATTTATTTTGGAAATATAATAGATCTCTACTGAATTAAAAGAATCAATATATGCCGGCGAAAACTGGGTCTTAATTCTCATGTATACTTGAGTGGTCAAGCCCTGGAAGAAGAATCTAGCTGAGGGCTAAGCTATGATGTTTCGGTATTGGAAAGGGACTTAACTTCAGAGCCCAATATTTACCCCCCCAAAAAAGCTACAAAATAAAAATTTTACTCTTCGGCTAGAAACTCGAGAGCCGAAGCATGCAAACACTGGTTTTGCTGTGAAACCTTAGGTTCTTTCAAGCAATACATCAAACACTTGTAGTACCTTTCTCTCAAGTTTCTGTGTTACACAACAGCTGATAAACTTCAAACACAACTTCGGAGTCAGAACAAGAACAACCCAAATGCTTATCGTTGAGAATTGAGAGACTCCCTAAAAGGAGAAACTGTTGGGTTAGCGTTTAAAAGTTGGATTGCTTATGGATTTCCCATTCACAGGGGTGATATTTTTCTCTCTATTAATCATTTGAGGAAATTTAAATTGAATAAACGAGTTCTTAAGGAAATTTTCTCTCTAAAAATTTAGTCTGATATTTTTTAAATTTTTTATTGATTGCTAAAAAGTTAAAAAGAGAGAAATAATAGTTCCGAAATCTGAAGAGGCTTAATCTCAAATATTTCAAAGAATAAGCTGCTTTTCATGTAAATATTCGATTTCTTGTTTCCTTTAGAAAAACCCAGATGTTTGAAGAACTTAATTTACAACGTTGAATTGTTAGCTTGCTATGTTGATTACTATGTTAGAACAAAGAAGACATTTCATCTTCATCCGTTGAGTACTTCCCACATTCAAATAGGAATGGACCGAGGGGTTGGTCGTTCATATTTTAGTTATTTCTACCATAATCTGATTTCGCCCCAGAATTTTATAAGTTCACCTCTAACATAAAGTCTCGAGTCAATCCTACAACCAAAATGTATGTGTGTGTTTGTAATTTGTTAGCTTTAGAACCAATGGCAATCTGTGTGACCCTTTGGAATTGTGCATTGTAATTGTGATGTTGGGGAATAGGTGGGATCAACTCTTAAAATTTGATTACTTTGACTAGGTGATAGAATGGGGTGATTAGAGAGACGTATCGGCTGAAACAAAAGGAGGCCACCAAATTCAGGGATTGTGCATTCTGTAATTAATTGTGTTGAAATTTTGAGATGGGTGTTAATTATATTTTAGTCCATGCATACTTTAAGGTATTTATAAGATTCCTTAAGCTCCAACTATAAATACCCTAACCCATTTTGCTTCAAATAATTTCAAATCATTCTTAATACTAAAGAGTTTAGAAAGTTTTCTATGATTATGAGTGTTTTGTAAACACATGTAAATTTCTGTCTTTAGTAAAAAATCTGCAACAGTCTGGAGACGTAGGCAAAAATTGGCTGAACTCGTTATCAATTTGTCAATTTTATGAGAACTATTCATTGAATAGTGAATTCGTGAATAGTGAAATTTGGTCGGCGATATAAATTTGTCGACGGAGGTGTTCTAATACACGGTGGTTCACAGAAATTGTCAGAACGATCCAAAAGAAGCCAGATTCGAGTGGGAGCGATGGCTTTGAGAAACGAAGGGATGAGCTCAAGAGGGAGCTGCATATGCAAGGGAGCAATGAGTGAATGGGATGCGCTCATACTTCTTGGAAGGACTTAGACCAGGGGCAATGCTCGGGGGGAGAGCAATGTGATGCCCGAGACTTTCGAAAGCATAGCTGTAGCCGGAAAGCTGATTGAGCTTGCAGATGTCAAGTCAAGTAGCAATGTGTCGTGCAATGAGTGAATGGGATGCGCTCAATACCTTCTTGGAAGGACTTAGACCAGGGGCAATGCTCGGGGGAGAGCAATGTGATCCCCAAAGACTTTCGAAAGCCATAGCTATAGCCGGAAAGCTGATTGAGCTTGCAGATGTCAAGTCAAGTAGCAATGTGTCGTCCAGGCCCATGCCCAGGTATAGTGGCAATAGTGGGAGGGACCGAGAAAAGGTGCAGCAGGGAGATGATAGAGAAAGCTCTTCGAGTGGCCAAGGCGAGCCATCGACTGTTCGTAGCCAAGGAATATCATCGGGAAAGAATGACAAAGTTAAGATCGGTGCAAAGAAGAAAGCGAGCAAGGAAAAGCTTAAGTGCTACTTCTGTGCTGGTCCTCATTTGATTAGAGGATGTCCCGAGAAGCGTTGCCTTACAACTATCATGAAGAGGATAGGAGAAAGAGAAGTAGCAGGAATTGCGGAGGAACAAGTGTTAAAGCTGCCAAGTCAATAAAAAGACTTGGTCCGATTGAGGGGATCAATGCGGCCAAGCAAGGATCAAGAAGAGGCAAGGCTATTGATGTCGAGGCAGTCGAACCCAGAGGAAAGCTCGATGCGATTGCGAATGTTCAAGCAATCAAGTCAGGAGCAAAACTTGGTGAGGCTACGTGTTCCAAAGTAGCCGAATCAAGGGGCAAGCATGGTGCGACTATAAGTTCTCAAGTAGTCAGCCCAGGATCAAAACGTGACGAGACTGCAAGTGTCAAAGCAGTCGAGCACAAGAAGGGACCCGGTGCGATAGCAAGAGATAAAGCCATCAAGCCAAGGGTGCAGAGTGAGCAAGTCCGCTCACAGTATGCCAGGATGGAGGCGTGGTTCAAGTTGAGGTGTCTCAAGCATAAAGGGACACTTATTTAGTATGTGAGTCGATTCAGAAGACTCGTGCTCAAAGTCCCAAGTTTGACTGAAGAAGATGGATTTTTTACCTTCATGTTCGGATTGAAGCCATGGGCGAAGAGAGTGTTGGAGCGAAGGGAAGTCAAGGAGTTGTCTAAAGCCTTGACAACCGCTGAGTCCATCAAAGAATTTGGCAAGTCAGAGAATGAGGAAGTTGTTGTCTCTCGAGTGGCAGAGAAAATCCACTCAATGATGAACCAAATGGTGAGTCTGGGGAAGATGCATGCAGTCTTGGAACAAGTTCGAGTGTCAAAGATGCTAAGATGAGGGTAAGAGTTGAGCAAATGAGGGAGCGTAGACTTAAGATGCCAGAAGTGTTGCAAAATTACCCGAGGGGAGCTGAGTCATCCAATGTGATAGAGAGCCAAGATCGAGTTGTCCAGAGAAGAGGATGAACCCAGGATCGAAAAGGCGTTGAGGCTTGGCTCAGTACAGTTCATTTCTGGCAAGGCAAGTAGAAGCCAAGTGTAGGAGGAGTTAGTCATGTCCAAGGAGTTTGCCGAGCATGTTCGTGTAGAGAACATGGCTTTAGAGACCATTATAAGAGAAGGGTCGAAGTAGGGGCTTACTGAGAATGTTCAAGTGAGGAACAATCCTTCAAAGATGGTGACTACGAACAAAATGAAGTTATGTTCAGCTGCAGTTGGCATGCTAAAGTAATAAGACCAGAAATGCTGCTGCATTGATCGAGGTGTGAAGACAGATTAAAATCAGTCTTCAAGTGGGAGATTGTTAAAGTTAAAAAAAAGGGGCTGCATTTTCAACAAAGTGAGGCCACCGAATTCGGTGGATTGTGCACCGAATTCGGTGCAATTAATTGTGTTGAAATTTTGAGATGGATTAATTATATTTTAGTCCCTGCACACTTTAAGGTATTTATAAGATTAATCCTTAAGCTTCAACTATAAATAAACTAACCCATTTAGCTTCAAAATCATCCCAAATCATTTATTTCTCCCAACACTAAAGAGTTTAGAAAGTTTTATTGTGAGTTGTGAGTATTTTGTTAACACATAAATTTTCTCTCTTTAGTAAAAGATCTACAGCAGTCTGGAGACGTAGGCAAATATTGGCTGAACTCCGTTATCAATTTCGAGTATTGTTTTTCGCTTTTATTTAACATTCTCACTAATCTGGTTATAGGGAAATTACTCGTACTCGGTTTATTTCCCAACAAATCCCTGCAAACAAAATGTATGTGTGTATTTGTAAATTTGTTAGCTTGGAACCAAATGGCAATCTATGTTACCTTTGGAATTGTGTGCATTTGTACTTGTGATGGGGGAATATGTGGGATCTAACTCTCAAAATTTGATTACTTTGACTAGGTGATGGAATGGGTGATTAGAGAGACCGTATCGGTTGAAAGAATTAGACTACTCTTACCTATTGGAATTTACAACTAAACTCCATGGCATATCACAAGGTGAAAAGCTATTGCTCTACAATAATCTTGTGATTGCATGCTTGGATAAAGGCCTGATAAGGCTTTTACTCGAGTACTTGAAGAAAATGAGGGAATTAAGGCACCCTGTCTCATACTTGGTTTTCAACCGTCTGATAATCCTCCATTCATCTTTGGGACGTAGGAAGACTATTCCTAAAATTCTAAGTCAAATGAAGGCAGATAAGGTGGTTCGACACGTCTCCACCTACAATATTCTCATGAAAATAGAGGCAAATGAACACAACATTGAAGGGTTGGTAAAGGTTTTCAATGATATGAAGCAAGTAGAAGTTGATCCGAATGAGGTATCTTACTGCATACTAGCTACTGCACATGCAGGGGCAAGGTTATACAGCAGCTGAAGCTTATGTTGAGGCTGTTGAGGAGGCTATGACTGGAATAACTGGTCAACGCTAGACGTCCTAAATATATTGTTTGGGTATTTGGGAAAAGGGAAGGAAATAGAGAGAACTTGGGGCACTGTGCAAGAGTTCCCCCATGTTCGATTGAAGAGTTATATTCTGGCAATTGAAGCATATGGTAGGATAGGAAAGCTAAGTCAAGCTGAAGAACTTTGGACACAAATGAGCTTTCTCAGCAAGGCAACCGTGGTTTTCAGAGAAATGAGGATGAATGGACACATAAGACTGGTGGAGGAATGCTTGAAGACTCTAGAAAAGGGGATGAATTTGACAACATGCAACAAAGTCAGATGTTCGACACCATGGTTGGAGACCACCTTTTCAACATTTCAATGGTAGAAATTTTTGCTGAAAACGGTGATGTGAAGAATGCTGAGAAGTTATTTGATCCCGGTATACTTTTGTGTACAATACTTTGATCAAGGCTTATGTGAAGGCCAAAATCTATGATCCTAATCTTTTGAAAAGGATGATTCTCGGAGGAGTGAGGCCAGATACTGAAACCTATAGCTTACTGAAACTTATAGCTTACTGAAACTTATTGACCAGTTTCAAAGATAAAATATAAAGCATGTATCGTTAGGACTTATTAATTGTATTTATTCTTTCCCATTGATCCTTCTCAAGAAAATTAATGTCTTGTACATTTGGTCAAATTGGTATGTCACTGTGAAAATTATATTATTGTTGAAAGTATATTCTGGACAAATTTGTGCAGCTTATTAGGAAAATCATTGATCTTACAGAACTTAAATTATTATGAACATGCAAATTAAATGAGCTGCATTCAACCTCTTCCTTTGCTTCACTGCTCAAAATCTCTACTCAAATAAGAAGCTATGGTTAAAGGAGATTGATGGCATAATCCTGTTATTTTAATGCAACCATGTTTTCTTACAACCAGATAAATTCACCAAGGAAATGAGGGGGGAAAATAGGATCACACTACTCAGAGATACTTGATATTCAAGAAAATAAAGCACAATCAGTTTGCGGTTGTTTTCACATGTTGTTTAGGAACACTGAGGCAGTGGCAATGGCACCGCCTGTGAATGCATCTGATACAATTCGTTCTTTGTCGTTGTTGGTGGCCGCAGAGACGATGGCCCCTGTTAGGGCTCCTCCGATCATGGCATTCTTCTGTAACACAATGCCACATCCGAAAAAGAATCGAACTTTAAATCGCTATATATCGAGATTATTATCAAAATGGATCTTGAATCCTTCTAATAGCATTATCATTTTCCCCTGTACTGTGAAAAATAGTGGACATTAATGGACAAGTCTGGTGAACATACCCAGTCCGTTGGGCAACGGATCCTCCCTACCCCATACTCCATTCCCACATATACTCCAGCTACAGTTCCTATGAGCAACAAAGGGTAGGCAAAAATAGCAATCATAATCATGGATGGGAAGGTCATATATGTAGTTTCATCAACATAGATTTAAATTGCGGTTGAGGTCGCGATTTTGGTTGCGATATGCTTGTCGCGACTATGGCAATAGCATGTGCTAGTACGGTCATAACAGGTTTTGGACGGCACCTTTGTCGTTATATAACAGCCGCTATTCCAATAACAAATTGCTATTTAAATCTCTGGTTTCGTATACTTACCCCAATAAGCACTCTCTTTGCACATCTTCTTGACCTGCAACAACAAACATTTCACAGTAATAAGCTTTTGATGCTGTACTTGATAAGACAATAACAGCCGAAGATCCTAAGCATCCATTAAAATGCAGCTAAGAAGAGAAAAGGGAACTGCTTACAGAGTGCTCCAAACAGTGTTTTGATATCTTCCCTGCAGAAACACATGAGAAGTTGACATGAAAACAAATACAATCAACACATAAAAAACAATTTGGGAAAAAAGAAGTGAATAAAACCTCTATTGATAGCTTTAAATGAATCATCTGCAATTGACCTCGTAGCTGCAACCTGAAAAAGAAGCCATGGCAATGGCATGATGGAAATGCCAAAGAAAAGTTTTTCTAAAAGAAAGAAAGAGAAAGGAGCATAAATTACAGTTCCAATCTTCAAGAAACCATCTGAAGTGTGATTCAGAATATGATTGCCGGTGTCAATTGTAATATCGACCCTTGGTGTTGACAATGAACCAAAAAACCTGCCTGATGGCATTTCTTCTTCTTTACTGGATTTAAGAAATTCTGTTTTATTGAAGATGCGTGCATTTATCTTCTACTTCTTAGAAAGTGAAAATAGTTTGATTGAATGCAATTCCCGATATCATAGCATCCGCCTCTCATATTTTATTTTCCCATTTGACACATTCTGAACGACCTTCCTGCAACTCGATTGCATAGTATGCTTCATATAATTTAACCCCAACGTTTATTATTATTATTATTATTATTATTATTATTATTATTATTATTATTATTATTATTATTGAGTATTTTAGACACCAATCTTTCATTTTAGATTAAAAAGATCTCTAACGAATGATAATTTAAATATCACATTTAGGCGGTGAGCATTTAATCGAGTTGAGTCGAATTAAAAAATTTTAAGTTATTCAAGTTGACGAATCTTATTTTATAACTCAAATTTAATTGAAAAAAATTTCGAGTCGAGTCTATAAAATTTAGTTCGAGTCGAGTTGTTTGAGTTTTTGTTTAAATTTAATTATAAATATTTATAATATGATATTATTTGATTTCAGTTTAAACAATTTTCTATAATCAAATACAATGCATATATATTTCTTCATTTTTTTCATATGTGATATACATATATCATTCAAAGTCAAGGGACTCGAATGAAACTTGAAAATAAATCTACTAATTAATAAAAAAAAATTGAGTTATTCAAACTACTATTCGAGTTATTCAAACTCTATTTTATAACTCGACTTGAATTAGAATTATTTTCGAGTCAAGTCAAGTTTATAAAATGACAGCTTAAAATCAATTTGAGTAAATTTCTTCGAATAGTGTCCAGTTTTATTCTCCCCTTACTACATTACATATTTCGACAAACTATAAGCATCGCATTGCATATTTTAAAAGTACATGTATCATGTTGTAAATTTTCATAAAGTACAAATATTATATTATTTTTTTCTTAAAATACAAGTACCAAATGTAATTATTAAAACACATTTTGTGAAAATGTGGCATTACAAGTATTATTATAAAAAATAAATTTATTTCGTGATATATAATTTTTTTTAATAAGATGAGTATCTCATGCATAACACGAGTTTATAACAAGTAATTATTGAGAACACATCAAATAACTTTAGAGAATATTATTCTCCTTAATAATTTTAAATTTAAATAATTGTATCTAAAAAAAACGTGTTATCAATAAATTTAAAAAATAATACATTATAGACTATAAAAATACTATATTGTTTGAGATGATCGAAACCAAAACAAATCAAATCAAACTGTATACTCCCAAAACCCAACTTGAACATCAATGGTCCACCATGTTTAAATTCCCTGTATATAATATAAGAGTAAAGACAAATTCATGAAACCGCAACAATTTAATCCCCACTCATGCACTTCATGCAAGTAGACGCGGCTTCAAGTACACACGAAGCCCTTTCTTCATAAACAGTGTGAGAGACATCTTCTGCTCCACCCAGGGCCGGTTCTGACTTTTTTTTAGCACGGGACAAAATTAAAAAAATTAGACCCTAATTTAAAAAGAATATTAAAAAATATGTAATATAAAATTTTAATTAATTTTTTATTAAATTAAATAAATATTAATTCATTACAATATAAAAAATGTCAAAAACATATTTAAGTATATAAATACTTATAAAAAACATTGTCTTCGAGCATTTCTTGATGCAAAATCATTGATGATAGTGTCAACATCAATGTTTTCCAACATATTTTTTTCAATATATAACATAACTAGCCCATTCAATCTTTCTTGTGACATTGTTGACCTCAAGTAATTCTTCAATAATTTCAGCTTTGAAAAATTTCTTTCCGCGGATGCTACCGTTACCAGCATTGTTAATAAGATTCGATAAGCAATTGAAACATTAGGATAACAATCTCTAGCTTTAACAAACTCAAGAACTTCAAGCGCTGACATGAATACATTTGGCAAAGTCAATTGCAACACTTTATTTTCAGAAAAAAATCATCTGCATCAACATCCGACAAATTATTATAAGAAAAATTAATCTTAAAATTATTACATTATTCTTTTAATAAGTCAATAAGAAATAAGTTTATGGGCCCTGCTTTTAATTTAGTTTATTAATATTTATGAGCCCTTCTTTTAATTTAGTATATTAATATAATTTTTAACGTTATGATAAGAACAATAAATCAATAAGAAATAAGTTTATGGACCCTCTGGTATTAATATAATAAAATGATATATTAATATTTATAAGCCTTATTTTTAATTTAATTTATTAAAATATAATAAATTAATATAAAATTAAAATTATGGGCCCTGGGCGGGTGCCCCTTTTGCCCCTGCCCAGAGCCGGCCATGGCTCCACCCTATGTCCAGGCACCGGCGAAAGCCGATAACGCAGCAAAATGGCCGACGCCACCGACTTCATTTGAAGGTAAGCCAAGTCTTTCCCCAAACAAGTCCTCGGTCCGGCATTGAACGCTACAAACTTGAAACCATCTTCGGTGGTTCGAACTTGTCACCTTCCGGTGTTAGCCACCGTTCGGGCCTGAACTCCAACCAATCATCTCCCCATATCGTCTTCATTCTTCCGACCGAATATGTCACTGTTGAGCCGGCGGGAACGAACGTGTCGTCCGGTAAGACATCATCTCGGACCACATACTTGAAGTCATGTGGAACCGAGGGGTATAGACGAAGTGTTTCGGCTAATGCTGCTTTGAGATATACCAGCTTGTCAGATTCATCGAACATTAGGGTTTGAATCTGGACCACGGGTTTTGAGGAGAACCGTTGATATTTCGTCGATGATCTTTTGTTCAACCTCGAGGTGATTCATTGTTAGCCAGAAAAACCAGCTGAGGGCCACGGAAGAGGTGTCACGGCCGGCGAGTACGAAGTTTAGAGCAATGCGTTGAAGAAGGGTGCCCTCGACATCTTTCTTCTTCATGAAACGTGACAATAGATCATCTGAGGGAGCTTCTTTTCGTGCTTCAATGGCGTCGTTCATGTAGTTTTCGATAATCCTGAGGCTATTCTTTAATCTCTTCTCTGGTCCAATCCCAAAAATCTTCTGCAATCTCCATAATAAATCAGGGTAAAGAAGCCTTTTGAGAGTAGCTTCAGTAGCTGCATCAAAAGCAATAGCAAATGGATTTTCAGGTAATCCAGGAGATAAAAGTATCCTGATCATTACCAAAGGTAAGTCCACAAATATTATCAAATGTTAAACGAAGCAACAAGTCCTGCAAATCCATTGGCTTCTTCTCATTCGATGCTTCGTCCAAAATACACCATAGCCGATTCTTCATCGTCCGATTCACCCACCGACCCATGGCTTGCTTGAGAGACCTTGTGGTGAACTCAAGCGCAGCTGTTTTCTTCTGCATGAGGCAAGCCTCCCCATCGCTATTGAAGATCCCTTGCCCCAAAAGATCACGAAATGCAGCTTGCCAATGAGGCCCTTTGGGGTAATTATTGAACCTGGTACGAAGAACATGCTCGATGTTCTTCGGGTGACAAGTGACAGTAAAGAACCCTTGCTTCCGAGCCAAGAACGGAACAGAAATAGTACACGTTTGATAGGTTGACGAACCACCTATGGCTCGAAGATGACCAGCGATCCAATCATGGATCCTCGTCCGGTTCATAAATATAAATGGTAGGCTACCGACCAGAGGCCATACGGTTGGACCACTTAGCCTCCTGGCTAGAAGATAGAACCAAATTGCATAAGCAAATATTGTTGCAGCAGCTATGGCACTGAACCCAAATGGAAGGGTTTCCGATTCCATTGAAATGATGCTAAGGTCTAGAATGATTTAACTAGACAGCTCAATTTTGAGAGAGGGGTAGGATTGAAGTTATATATATATATAAAGCGATTGAAATGAGGAAGGTTTAGGAAGAGTAGTTAGGAAAATTTTAGTTTTTTTTTATATAAATTTACTTTAATTCACTCTTATTTTTTAAAAAAAGTTGTATTCTTCGATACTTGATTTATTTATAGGCTTAAATAAAAAAATATCAATGCTACCTAATTATTAAGGTAAACTATACCCATTGATCCCATAATTATAGAAAGATTTCATTTTAAGTATCAATCTTTTAATTTTGTCAATCAGATCATTTAATTATTTAAATATTGTCAATCAAGCTACCAACTATTAAATATTGTTAAAAGAATTAGTATACTAAAAAATTCAGTCCTCAATATTGACATATTTTATCATTTTGGTTATAGAATTAAAACTATTGATAAAGTGTGTAAATATTGAGGATTAAATGTATAATTATTTTATTTTTTACCAGTCATGTCAACTCCTCTATTAAATGCTAATGACTAATGGCTAGATTGACAAGATCAATGATCAAAATGGAATCTACCTCTAATTGAATGGTCATGGGTGTAAATTACCCTAATTATTAAAACTATAAGCTATTAAACGAATACTAAGAAAAACTAAAATATATACTACACTAATTATTAATATATTTATACTTAATATTTACGAGTGATATTGTACTTTTAATGTAGGCTTAATATAAAATAAAGTGTCCAAATTATGCCGCTTTTAAAAGATATTATTTTTAAAGACGGTGTTTATATTTTTTTCCGATCCATCCAGTATCTAACGTTAAACATTACCATTTTGAGTGACTGCATTTGATTAATTAATTTGCTGAAAGATAATGGCATTGGCTGCCAATTAACTATCCTCGGAAAATTCAGTCCAACACAACAGTATTTCACACTTACCGTGTCATCTGTATATTTAATTGGAAGTTATTGTTATAGGTAAACTAAGACAATAAAAAAATGTTCATCCCAACTGGCTCTAAACTCATACAACAATAAATGTTCTTCCCAACTGCTTCTAAACTCAATGATACAACTCTTTAACATGTTTAAAGTTTAAATCACTTATTCTAATTGATCATTTGCATTGCAAAGCAAACAAGTCCATACAACTTAAATAAATTACGCAAATATTTGTTGAATGCCCCACAGGTGTTAAGATAGTCCAAATACAATGCGGCAAATATTTGCCAAATTTCAGTACACCAATAGTTGACTATGTTGCCCGAACTCTTCATTTTTGTTAACCCTTTTCGTGTTCGGACATTGATATAAGAGTATGATCCTCCAAATATATGAAAAGGGAGGAAAATTGAAAGAATTCCCCCCCAAGTCTGGATAACATAAATAGTTACAAATTACAATAACACTACTTTTATCCAAGGAAAATGAAGAGGGCAATGCAATGCATACCTTATTCATTGTTTAAAAAATACTCCTTGAGAATTCAAGGGACAAAAAGCAAGCAGTGTGTCTTCCTGGTTATAAACCAAAATCAATCGTAATATATTTCCCCCCGGAATGCTTTCTTGGCCTGTCATCAATGTAATGAAGATGGTTAACATATTCGTCAGTTTAGGTTCTTTCTTAAGGTATATTATGCTGCTATGACTGTTCCTTTTTCTTTAAGAACCCGTGTCCAACATCAAAACGCAATGCATACATGGACCCGAGGATCGAAATATGCTATAATATCATGAAAATCAATAAAAAAAAATTCAAATTTATCCTCTGTTATCACACTCATACTTCAGTCCAAGTACCTAGTATAAATGAAGTCTACTGCTTATAGATGTTAGTGTTTTTAAACTAAACTAGAATATACCCTCACTACGTTTCAGTAAAATCAAATTAGAATTATAAATATAAATTTTCTTCAAGGTAACATAATATATATATATATATATATCCTTCAAATTCCTTTTGAAGGTGCCTTCTTCCCGGGGGGGGGGTGCTTTTAATTACTTCAGTTAATATTTCCTCAGCTCAATCTGATAAACTCTAATTATTTTTCATGGCATTACCTATGTGTCCTCATCAAAGAAATTCTCAATCTTAAGTTCAGCAATCATTCAATTGGAGACTACTTTTATAGTATGTATAGATGTGGAGATGACACTGGAAATAATATTGTAAAATGGACGAAGGAGATAACTATGCACATGAATACATGTAGTTTTTTTTTATAGGAATGAATACATGTAGTTTAAAGAAAAAAAAGGGACTAAAGATTGAAACTAAAAAGCAGATCTTACTTGCTCAAGAGTCAAAAACATAACCACATTCCAAGATGCCAGCCGGCTAAAATTAGGAACAAAACCCTTGTAAAAGGCAAGGAATCCCTGTGATGCGTCAATGACAAAGTTACTACTCGATATAATAAAGCTTTTCTAGGCAAAAGTTTGTTTCTATCAAATTGTCACAAGATGACTCTTTGATAAAAGGTTAGCAATAAACACGTAATGAACCACAAAAGCCAGATATTTTACAAATCTTGAAGTTAACTAAACAGAGAGAAAGTAATAACGCTGAAGGTAAAATGTTTCAGCCTAGACACATGCAAACAGTTGTAGTTCAGGTACCAATTTTGACACTTACAATACTTTCAACTATCAAGAACATAGAGCAAGAGGAAAAAGAGCGATGAAGAAGGAATCCAGATAAAACAATCAGAAAATCAACATACCTCATTCTTCAAAGTTCTAATGAAACAATCAAGAGTGCTTTTGTAGGCACCATCTCCCATCATTCTTGATTTTACCTGGAACATAACAAGCAGATCCATACATCCCACATAAGTTTTGTTACATTCGTTTATGTGATATCGAGCTCCAAAATCTTCTATAAGAAAAGCCTTGTGTGTTCGTTCCTGTGATGCTTAGAAGACAAAGTAGACCAAAACTGAATTATCAACATGGAAAAAGAGTTGCAATTTAAACTGTATTATATGTGACCATGGCACATCATCTTCTTTAACAACACCAACCTAGAACACCGTTGCACTTTAGCACGTAACGGCACAATGGCTCAGTAATATCCAGTGGTTCTTATCTCTTATATAAGGGTAACCAATCAGAAAAGTTTCATAAAATAGTACTTTCACAAAATGTTGGTTTAAAAGAGACAAACTTTGAAGCATAAATAGAAAAGCAAGATTATAATAAAATTTGGTTTTATGAATGGTGATGCAGGACCTTTTAGTTATTTATATTATTCTTTTACTTCAGTAATATTTATTAACTATAAGATATTATGGACGACTAAGATAGGACATCTTTAGGGTTTCAATTATAAGCCTATGTTTTCTAAAGTTCCAACTTATTTGTTGCTCATTTGTTCAGCCCTAATTCTATTCATTAAATATAGTTTTTCCCTTAAACCACATCATATGGTGATAGAGACAAGTGACAGACATAACTCTAGGTTTGAACCAATCATTAAAATAAAAGCCCAAAGCGGTAGGGCTAAATTTTATGATAGAGATCCAATAATCGAGTTAGAGTTACTAATCTTATAGTTCTTCATGAGTATAGCAGATGATGAAATCAAGATCAAATACCTACCACATCAATTGGAGTACCAATACAGACCGCAAAGAAACCTGCACCGAGACCTGCTAGAAGATGTGTTAGGACATTGTCCGAGAACCCTGGAATTTTCAAAATTGTCTGCATTATATTAAGATTGTAGAAGTTAGAACATTCTCAGAACTACCATGCTAGGAAGCATAGTACCAACTCTATTAAAATGATTTACTTCAAATTTATTTGTTTCAAATTGAAAATTTACTTGTTTCACTTGATCATAACTGGCTAGTTCAGCAGCATTTACAATGGCATTTCGTGCAATGTGGGTCCAAGACCAGTCCACAGTGCTGCTAGTCCTTCCTGATTTGAAAACTTTATATGATAAGCAAACTAATTTCTCATGAAAAAAAAGGATATTATTATTCTGAGAGAACTGACTTCTCTAACTATTGTGTGGTATGCATCCAGAGTCCCATAATAACGCCTAGCAATCCCAGCTGGAAGTTTGCGTTCAGCTTGCAGCCGCACCTTGACAAGATCAGTTGGATTAGCGACTGTAATAGCTATAGCACCTGTTGATGTAAGAGGTTTTAATGAGAGTTAATTGCAAAAAAGTATTATGTTTATAAAAAATAAAAAGAATGGTTTATTATAACTGCAACACCTACAAACGGCCAAAACGAGGTATAGAACTTAAAAGGAAGATGTACAGAGTTTAGGGTGGCAAAATAGTTACCATTGACTCACCAGTCAATAAAGCTGCAATAATTTTTTGGTACAAAGGAATATCCCCAACATAATCAGCGCCAACTAAAAAAGTTTTGACCTGTCCATTTACACATAAATTTCAGACTATTACCGAAAACACTCCAGAACAAGCTATTTTGGGCCGGATCACAGCCTTACAGGTTCATATAGCCCAATCCTTAGACCTCCATAAATGCATTGGCGATGTAAACCAGCAACTATTCCTTTCCAAAGTGCTGACAAACGTTCTTCCCTAGCAATGGTAGCCAAAGTACCCAACAAACCACTATATTTTGGAAAATTAACTTCATCACCAACAGCTTTCTTTTGGAGCTGTAGTCTGACTTTGGCAGTGTCCAAAGGAATGGTACAGAACTACAAAACCATGAACACAAATGTTTATGTAAAACAAGAAAGCTACGCATAAAAGGAAATAAAAGCAAGTATGGGAAACACCTCTCTGAATGTTGAGTGAACAATTTGAAGGATTGAACAACAATGGTTCAATTAATACACGAAGTATCTATAATGCCACATCACATCAATTTTATGAAAACAAGTATTCCATATCAATGTTTCAATGCTACCATCTAAAGCTAATTTACAATATATCCGTCGATAAATCAGTACAAAAAAAAAATTATGCCAAGAACATCCTCAACTTATGGAGATTTATAATTGAAATAGTAGCAATTGAACATACATTACTTACAAAAAAGCCAAACATCTAAAATCTCGCTGGGCTAGTACCACATGGCCTAATTCCCACAAAGCTTGATGATTTTTTACAGCACAAAACATTTAAACATTCAATCAAATACCCAGAAAGAAGGAGCTAAAGGAAAAAAGAAACTGAATCATCAACAGGCGAATTAAGCAACTATAAAAGGCAGGCGTAATAGTAAGCAATGAGCTTCAGATGAAAACATTAAAAAGCTGAAATATGCATATAACTACCAACTTAATTCAAAAAATGTCATCCTTTTCCCCATTAAAATAGCAACCAAGACCCAAAATAATCACGAATGACAAACAAAATAAACAGAAAAGAAAAGAGCATATGTAAATTTTATACCATAGATCGTGAATACCTCGGCAAAACAAGCAGCAAATGCACTGCAAAGAAAAGTTTCAGCGAAGGAAAACCTGAGATCTGCCATTAAGGACAGAAAATGAGAAATGGGTAGCCAAGATCTGGGCCAATAAAAGGAAAGAAATTGGTTGAGTGACAGTGAAACAACGAAAGAAGAGTGAAAGCAACATAAATAAGAAACTGGGTAATTAAAAAAATGCCTTCATTCGCAACCATTGAAGGTAGTGTAACTGGGTTTTTCACTCGCTTTCTTCTTCTTTCTTTTATTTACGTCAATTTTTGCGATAAAACATTAAATTATCGTTTTATTTCACATGCAGAAGGTTGTTGGTTTTGTATTAGACCATTTAACGAATCGGTCATGTTATCAGTTTATTAGTTTAATCGATCGAATTAATTCTGACCACATGTCATAATTATTTAAAAAATTAAATAAAAATATCAAAAATATTTAATAAAAAATAATTTTTTATATTACAAGTCATATTCAAAGCAAGTCATATCATATATAAGTTAAAAATCATAAAATCAAGTGAAACAAAATATTCAAATTAACTACAACATAATATTTAAGGTAAAACATATTAAATAATAATTATAATTATATAATTATAATTAAAAAATAAATTTGAGGCTAAAAAATCATAACAAAATGATATTGTTTGATTTATTTTTTTTAAAAAAAATAATCTCATATGACTAAGAAACATAAAAGAGCATCCCAAAAGTCTAAAGAGTAAAAATATGAGAACAAAACAATCCCACATGGCTAAGAAACATAGAAGAGCATCACAACTAACTTCTATAAATAATAGAGGTAATTTGACATTCAAAATTATGGATCCTTTTGGTGAGCATTGAGTGAACTATTCTTTCACTTCAACCAAGCTCGAATTTTAAGCTTCAATCGAGCTTCTAAATTTTTTTTTGAGTTCAAGCCTTTTTGAGTTCAAGTTTCAATATTATATTTCGAGTTTGAGTTGAACTAGATATTTTTTAGCTCGTGAGTTTGAGTTGAGTTGAGCTTACTTTTAAAGTTTTCAAGTTCGAGTCGAGCTCAGCAATACTCGAGTTCGACTTGGCTTGTTTAACAAACAACGTTGTTTGGTTTAATTTTTAAAAAAAAAAAAAATTGGCGGGTTTTTTCGGTTTTCAACCGGTCCGATTCGAACGGTTCAGCGGTTCTGACCGGTTCACTAGTAGCGGTTCAACAGGTATAAATTGAACCGGACTAGGTAACAGATTAAATACGGATCGATAAAATTTCACTTTCAGATTAATCAAAAATTCAAAAAAATTGGGATTTTAGATACATTTAGCCCAATAAATAAGTAACTCACTAACCCATTAAAGTTATAATCTAATAAAAATTAGAATTTTTAATTATTTATTGTGTAGTAATTATATATATATATACACACATATATTCACACAATAGAAGTATTGAGTAAACTACATTAAATCACAAAATTTAAAATTAATTTTTTTATCAAATTAAATTTTATATTCAGATCCAAATATTCAAATATCTAATTTGAAAATTTGGATATCCGATTTTTTCGAATTGGATCTGGATCACCATTTTAGATATTCAAAATTTTTGAATATCTGAAATTTCGGATCAAAATAGATCTGATATCCGAATTTGCACACCCCTACCCCCATCGTTGTCGTAAGTATCTTCCTCCCAACATGACCGTTGTTCTAGCCCAAACGTCTTTCATGCAACCAATCCGATAAGGTAAACTTTATTTTTTTTTTATTTTTTGTTTCAAACTTGGGTGGTCGTCTAAGTCATCATCGATGGGTGCCGCCTTACCGGCTATCGGTGCCTTCACCAGTAGTGGTCATAGTTTCCCGTGTGCGGCGGCCGCCATCTCATCCCAGCTTTCCCTAATCCCCCAATTCCCAAACCATAATCATAACCCTAATTTTCTAATTAGGCTAATTATAAAACTCTAATATCCTAATTGAGTACTATAATTCTCATATTAGAATGCTAATTCCAATAATTGAACCCTAATTTCTATATTAGAATCGTATTTACCAAATTAAATTTTGAATTCCCAAATTGAATCCCATATGTTGTGCTGATACGTTGGCTCATGTGTACCAGTACGCAGGCAATGAGTATCGGTATTAGATACATACCAATACAATAATTGCACAAAGTTATTTATTTCATATAGGTGTATTGGTACTCTAGTAAAGCGTACCGGTACGATATGTTTGAATTGTACAATTTTATGTTAAGTTTAAATGCATACAAGCTTAGATTTTATCTTTTTAATGTAGATAATTGATCTAAACTTAACGTCTTTAAAACAAGTTAAGATGATGAAGTCTAAGCGTTATATTTACATTAATCCAGAGAAGACAAACAACGAGGTACATTCATTACAATTAATTGAAAATTTTAATAATAGTGATGAATTTCTTTTTGTCAATATATATTATTTAAGACTATTGTTGCTATATTTATTTATTTATTTTGTATACATATAAGAAAAAGTTGAAGTTGTACATGAGGAAAAGATAAGAACTCCTTATCAGAGTGATCACAAGTTCGAGAAGCTCATTCATTCGATACAAAATATTGAAAAAAATTACTATAATGAATGGTTAATTCGAAAAATTAAAAGTTTAATTTGAAAAAAATGAAATGGCCAATTTAAAAAATTAGTGAGCATATTAACATCGAGTAATGTTAAAAGTTTAATACAAGATGATGATTCAGTAAAATGAGAATGTAAACATAGTCTGTCTTTAAAGGATGATATTTTAAATATTAGATCATAAGAGACTAATTTATATAGTGTTCCATTGAAAGATGAGAGTTTAGAAAATAAATCACACATAGAGGAAGGATTAAGTGTCGCGTCATTGAAGGAAGAAACTGATAGTCGTATTAAAAAATTGAGTTTGTCTCCATTTATTAATTGTGATTGTGATTATTATTCTTTCTCATTAGAACGTATTGGTAAAAGAAAACTTAAAGTTAATTCTGAAGACAACATCAAGACTAACAGTGATGGTTTTCCAAAAATTCCAAACGAGGTTTTTAACTTTCAACTTAGTCCCCATCAATTTCCTAGTCAATTAGTTACGTTGAAGCAAACTCCAATGATTAAAAAAATTAGGCCTAAAATGTCTAACGATCCTAAGGCTTTCTCAAAAAGTAAAGACTCCCAACATAAAATAGAGCGTGAGATGTTCGATTGCACGTTCTGATTTTACCAATGATCCAAAGTCGAAAGATATGACATCGAAAAAGAGCTAGAACATCTAAAGTGAATACAAATGTATGTATAAATCATTATTTATTGGTTATATTTCTTTTTAAACTTTGATATTATTTTAATGCAATATAAATGTTTTTAAGAGTTAAATGGTTTCCATGCAGTATAAATATGAGGTAGGTGATTTGTTATCAGAAACTTCCAAAGAAACTAGTATGATAAAATGCGTACAAACAATATTTGGAGTTCTTAACGCTTGAAGAACGCAAAATTTGTACGAATGTTGCTACTTGGAATGATACATCCAACACTTTTTATATGGCCAAAAATAATAGTTTGGACGTTGACAATGCTCGTATTATTTTTCCATAAAAATAGTTATATGATTGGGAATTATAAATTAGATTATTAAATCTTTTACACGATAAATATTTACTATTTTTTCTGTTATTAATACAAGTGTTTGTATTGTTTTTAAATATTTAATAGTTTATCGATCTCTATGTGTATGATTTGCACTTGAGACAAGAGCTTATGCGAAAGAAGTTATATTTGTCTCTGTCCTTTCAAGTAAAAAATAGGTTAGGGATCACATTATTTTTAGTTTAGGATTTCATGAGATTTTCAAATTTAATGTTTGTCTTAGAGTTTTCTTACTGAATATTTCACACACGCTCAGAAGTCAGGAAAGAATATTATGATTTTCAAATTTCATTCCCAATGGATAGAGAACTTTATACTTATTGATAGTAGTAATGTTGAACATGTATATTTATAATTTTTTCTTTACGTGTATGTAGTTGACAATGATTTTTAACTCATATGATTTAACAAGTATATGTTCCTTTACATTATGATGAAGGCAATCATTGATTTTTATTAGTTGTTGATGTTGTGGAGGGACATAATTACGTTTTGGACTCTATTGGCGTCAATGAAGTTAAAAATATTGCACAAAATATTATAAATTCTTTATTCATTTATGAGAACTAATAAAATTCGTGTATTTTTTAACAATTAATTTCTTAATTTTTTTGACTTATTATATCAGTTGAGTAAAGCTCCACTTATGTATGAGGGTCATGCTCATTTGGATGGATTATTTGAAGATGATGCAAAATTTTCTATCCATTTTCTTGAATTACCGAAGCATCCAAAATCGTACGTAATTTAAATTTAAAATAAAAGTTAATATTGATTTGTTTGTGAATTATTTTATTTTATATTGGATTCAGAGATGATTGTGACATGCACATATAGAAGTATATAGAAGCCGAAAACAAAAGTGATTGGTCAAAGATTATTTTCATGGTAAAGTATACCATGTAGTTTCATTTAGTTATTGTGTGATATTGAAGAATTTGATATATTTATTGTGTAGAAGCAACAAATATTAGTTGAAAATTTGAGAATTTTGGCAAAACTTGTCACAAACAACCTGTAACACCCCTTACCTGGTCCAAACGTATAACCGAGTAAGAGATGTCATGTCAATCATAGAAACAATATATGGTCTAACATATATTACTAATAATCATCTCATATTTTTGGTGTAGCATGTTTCAAAACACTGATTTACTCCAGTAAAAGTAACACATAGTTACACCGATGAAATTTAACATATGGTTCAAATCACTAAGCTTATAAAAAATTACAACAGTTAAAAACACATAAATCCAACATTAAACTCATAACAAACTTACACCAAAAAATTTGGTTTCCAACCTCAAAACCTGAGTTGCAACCAAAAAACCTGGATTCCAACATAAAATATGGTTCCTCACACATAATTCAAATATTAAACTCATAATAAATCTACACCGGTAAAACTAATATTTAATATACCCATGAAACACATCAGAAGATAAACTAAGCATGCTTATAATGATTCTACTTAACCTATGTGTAATCAAAACGAGGTTCTTAAGAACCATTACAATTCTTTATAAGAGTAAACTACATCGGATGTCTAGAATTCACCATATACATGCAACTACTAGGATATCAAAAATAAATAAAAAAAAGTAAATCCATTACAATGATTGCTTTTCGGTGGCCCTCGTTCGGTGATGCAACACTTGTCTAACTATGATTCTTTCGAAGTACCTACGTGCGGGAACAACTCACACTAAGAAATCATCTTAGTGAGACAATAAGAACTAAAATTACAATAATAAACAAGTGAAACATTTTATGATAACTCATAAACCAACATGTATAATAATTATGAAATTCATACTCAAACATTAGAATTCATTAATGATGCGCCCAAAGTAATCCTTATAAGAGGTATAACTAGGTGACGCGAGCCAATATGATTAGCATATAATACCAAACACAACACCAATATAGAACTCACCTCGCAAGGGTGAACGAACCAATAGCTTTAAACGCACCAAAGTGTCAATCGCACTATAATGCCAACACCAATATAGAATCACTCCTCTATGGTGAAAGAATCTGAAGGTCCAAGGAGCAGTTGATCGACCCTATGTATGCCATTGTTCCATAAGACCACTATCTAGGCTACTTGAGCAATTCATTTATAAAACCAAATTTCCATATTATTATACATTCACCCGGACATACGATGTTTTTTCATAAGACTTACCACAAGCCTCCATGGATAATAAATCAAGTTCAACAATTTGAATTGCACTCACCTTTACTTATCTTACCAAATACCAACTCGAGCTCTAAGGAGGCTCATTTATCAACTTTCTTCTTGCCACGAGAATTTCCAACCTCTGAGTCTTCTTGAGTAACTTCAAAAATTATTCCACACATGCGCAAACAATAATTTCTCATCAATAGTTATTCACCAACTATACTCATATATGCATTATTGGCCTCACAAGTGCATATATACTCAACAATTAATTTCAACATGGAATAAATATACTAGTTAGGTTTCTATTAGTATTGTCACTCTATTTGATGTTTTCTATAAAAAAAATCTCTAGTTTCTTACACAAAACCCATATGGGTTTTCTAGAGTTTTAGCCACACTCCTTAAACTAGAACAATACTATACTCATTTTAAAGGAAATTCCATGAAAAACCTTTTTGTATTTCACGAACTACCCTAAAATCCCACTCTTTTAATAGAAAAGTGAAGAAAAAAGATAAAAACCCTTGCATTGGCTAAAATGGCGTTTGAGAGAAGAATAAGATGAACAATTTTTTGTTTTATCTTTTCCTCTTTCAAACCTATAGTATAATCCCTTTTTTATTTTCCCTAAAAAATAACTATAATATCTCAAATCTAATGGCTTAGATCAAAAGTGGATTTCCCAACAAAGTCCAATGGTTCACATCCCTTGATTGTACTGGTATCCATAACTCTTTTGGGAATATTATTCCATAAAGAGTCCAAATCCTTCCTTATTTCCACTTTAGAGTTGCATAATTCATTTGTACGCAATTTAATCCTTACTCTTCCATTTAGTCAATTTTTTCCAAAATTAACTCATTTAACCAAGACTTACATCTAATTCTACCACTAATGAAAATCACTACACTAATTCTTAATAAAAAATTATTGATTTAGTCCTTAAAGAATTTTTTAGGGCATTACAACTCTCACTTACATAAGAAAAATTCATCTTCGAATTGTCTTACCTGAACAAAGCAGTTGAGGATTTTGCTTGTGCATGGCTTCCTCAGTTCACATGTTTCTTCCTCGACATTATGGTTCTTCCATAAAACTTCCAAAGAAGAATCGACTTATTCCTTAATTATTTGATCCCATACTCACAAGCTCCTCGTCGAAAGCCAAGTTTGGTTGAATCTCAATGGCCTCTAGAATTATGACATGTGAAGGATCTTAATGATATCTTCTCAGCATAGACACATGGAAAACATTGTGAATTCTAGCCAAATATGGGGTTAACACTAACTGATATGCTACTGGACCGATCTTTTTTAAGATTTCATAAGGATCAATGAATTAAGGCCTGAGTTTTCCCTTTCTTCCAAATCAAAGTATTTTCTTCCATGGTGAGACCTTGAGAAATGTTTTTTCTCTAATCTCATACTCAATATATTTTCTTTGCAAATCGACATACGAATTCTACCTATCAGAAGCTATCTTGAGGTTGTCTTGAATAACCTTCACTTTGTCCTTGACATGCGTAACTAGATCAGGACCAATTACTTAACGATCATGAGTTTAAACCAATTCAGCAAAGTCCAACATCTCCTACCATAAAAAAGCCTCGTATGGGGTCATTTTGATACTTGATTTGTAGCTATTTGTATGCGAACTTGGCTAACAACAAATACGGTTCCCATGAACTCTCAAACTCTATCACAAGGCATGCAACATGCCATAAAAAATTGGATAATTCTCTCATATTGACCATCTGTTTGAGGGTGAAACTCAGTGTTGAATTTTAATAATATCCCTAAGGCTCTATGTAAAAAAAAACTCAAAATCTTGAAGTAAACCTCATATTACGGTTTGAAATGATAGAGATTGGTACACCATGAAGCCTCACAATCTCTCGTATGTGTAACTCGATGTACCTTTCTATGGAGTAGTTTGTCCTGACAAGATAAAATGGGCTGACTTGGTAAGTTGGTCCGTCACTACCCATATAGAATCCCATTTGCACTGTGGAATAAATATCGGTTGTAAAATTCCATAAGACACTTGATTCTTAGCTTTCACTTGTTGGCACATCAAATACTTAACGATAAATATCATCACAACTCTTTTCATTCCCAGCCACCAAAAACAACTTTTCAAATCTTGTTATATTTTGTTACCTCATGGATGCATTGTGAGAGGACTACAATGAGCCTCTTGCAAAATTTCTTACCTCAAGACTTCATCATTGGGAATATAAATTCTCTCTCGGTAGTATAAACACCCATTTGACTTGATTTTGAAATCTTTGGCATCCTTGCTTCCAAATTGCATTTTCTTCATCATGCACCTTTCATCTATTAGTTGCAGCTCCATAATCATATCTACTAAGTTAGGCTTTACTTTTAATTCAGTTGATAAAACACCATTTTCTTTCAAAGACTCAAGGTCCTTAAAGTAGAAAAGGCCTTTCAACTCAATGCGTCAGCCACTACGTTGGCTTTTACCAAATGGTAGTCAATCATGAAATCATAGTCTGTTAGAAGCTCTACCCATCTCCTTTGGCACAAGTTGAGCTCTTTTTGCGTTAATAAATACTTTAAATTCTTGTGGTCCGTGAATAAGTAGCATTACTCTCCATACAAGTAATGACGCCAGATCTTGAACGCAAACAGAACTCTACGAGTTCAAGATGGTGAGTAAGATAATTTATGTCATGTGTCTTTAGTTTTCAAGATGCATAAGCTAGAACCATACCTTCTTGCATTAACACACACCCTAACCCATTTAATGAAGCATCACTAAATAAGAAAAAAGCCTTTCCTAATTTTGGTTGTAATACCAATGCTTCAGTCAAATTCTTTTTAACTCTTCAAAGCTTTTTTTTTCATTTCTCGTGTAATATCCCAAATTTTAGCAAGTGGCTAAAATGAAATTTTTGAAATTTTAGTGGCTAAAATATAAATTTTAGAAAAGTTTAAGGACCAAATAAGTAATTTTCCAAATGTATCCATTAAATGAATAGTTCCCCCAAGAATGATGCTTTTGTGGGGTTAAGATTTTTTTCCCAAAATTTGTATAAAAAGCTATAAACCACTAAAGTCCAATAAAAATTCGAATAATCGAATCGAATCGAAAATTCAGGAAATTTTGAAGGATAATATTAAAAGGTTAATAATTTCATTTCAATATTTTAGTTTAGTAAAATTTAACATGGATTATTGGATTTGAGTTAATATTTTATGTTAAATAGGGATCGTTGGATTAAAATGGTAAGATTGTATTTTTGGAAAAGTGTAACACCTATTTCCCGTATACGTCCCCGTACACGAGTCATAGATGTCACATCAAAATGGCTAAAATCTTGTGTCTTTCACAAATTCCATATTTGTACATTTATTATGAAATAAATAATCAGAGGAATTCAAAAATATAATATTTCCACTTCTAATTCAAATCCAATCTCAGGTAGTAACAAGCATTTCTGCTTTGTTCATTTAATAAATAAAACTATTTTATTTAAAAATCTAATTTAATTAATAATTAAAATATAATTTATTATAGTAATATATATATTTATACTATAAATTTATTTATTGCTAACTATTATACAAATTTGCAGACATTTCATTCTCGTATACATGCCAACGAGAAACTTTAGAACAATGTAGGATGTCACTACTGTTACCTAAAATATTCCTTGGTGATTGATGCCAAGCTCAGCTCCTTACACCTTTTTCTTCCTTTTATCTACGTGTGAAAATCATCACACGCTAAGTATACACTTAGTGAGGCAACCATAGAAACATTCAAGGCAATGTAACACATAAATGTAAACAATAATAATATTCAATGCATTATGATCACTTTACCTGTATTTCCAATCATGCTACTAAACTAACATGAACATGATATGAATCACATATAAAGTTCTTACCAATATACTTTTCATGTATTCCATAAGCTCATAAGCTTATTCACATGTTTATCGCTTATTAACCAATAAAACCTAGCCCAAACATAAACCTATGAAGACCCTGGTTATTCGAGTCAAAGATGCACCAAAGTGCTTACCATATACACTAAGTGTCCTTACACACCACAGTGTTGCACTGAGTGTCCTTACACGCTACAATATTGTACTAATTGTCCTTAAACACTATAGTATTGTACTAAGTTTCCTTACACACCACAGTACCATATACACTAAGTGTCCTTACACACTATAGTGCTAATCTGATTATGCAACTGCTAGACTCTATGGCATGCCAATTACACCCTTTCCTTCAATGACTTACTTGAGCAACCAATCTATTTTATTTCATTCATCCATGGCAAAATATATTATCATAATTTAACATTGGGCAATTCATACCCAAAATATCATTCATTATAAATATCATATATGTTCATGATAAACATCGTATGTAACGATTAGTGTTCAATGCATTTTATATTCAACCTTTGACATATTTAGAATATGTCAAATATATGATGAATGAAATATCATGCCCACATAAATAAGGTAGACTCATCGCAAGTCCTACCCGATTATGTATAGAACACCTATGTATAATGTTATGCATGCATTGCACTCATTTTTGAAATTATATGCAAGTCAAAATATAAGTCTCACTAAGCTTTAACTTGATCATTTGCTTCTAATTCGGTTAAATCCCAAAATTGGTCATAATTTCATATTCTGGTAGTTTGCACTATCTTTAAAGAAATATTATTCTTTATTAATCTACACCTTTAAAAATTATTTTTTTTATACCACTGGAAGCTACACTAAAATACTAATATATCCATAGAAAGAACTCCTTCTAGTTCAATTTGTACAATTTATGGTGATTTTTCAAAGTTGACTGACAAAATCTATTTTGAATAGAATTTGGTGCCCTGTTTTCTGACATATACTCGATTAAAAATTCATATATTTTTGTATATACCTAGAAATCAATTTTCGTTTGTTCTAAACAAAACTAGACTTGTACAATAATCTAACAATGTAAAAATAATTCTCTAATAAATGTTTTAGAATTTATGATAATTCTCTAAACTTAACACAAATCTAGGAAGATTTAATCAATTTGCATTTTCAGCTTATTCACTAATTCTATTAGCTCACCAAATGAACATGTATGCATAAACCAAAAATCACATAGCAATTAGGAGTCACTTTTTACCACTTGCTCATCGCAATCCAGTGTTTGTTCAATAACACAAGTACAAATTAAATTTGCACTTATCTGGTGTCCTTAGCTTGCAAACTTCCCTTATGATTTCACATTCCATCCTTAAGTTTTCCCTTAGCTTTGATAATATTTGATCTTGATTTCAAGAACAAAATCTAAATAAGCATCATTACAAACATATTCAAATTCAACCCACATGTTAGAATCTTACTAACATAGGCACACAATCCTAAAATTTTTTCGATGATCATTCGATACTAATTCCATGTCACAATATAATTGTTAACCATAACACTTTAAAATTGACCATTCAAGTCCCTTTTTATCCAAATTTCACATAACATTTTCACTTAAGTTCCTAACTTTTCCATACTTGTGATTTGAACTTCAACTTTAACAAACTTTCCAAAATAATCCAATTTCACATCTAAACTACAATTTCAACACTCAAACATTAATTTTCAGAATAGTACATCAACTATTGCACATTTACACATTAACCCACAACTTTCCCATAATTGTTGAATAGGTCCCTAATTTTCCAAAAGTTACAAAATGGTCCTCAAATTTTTTCTAAGGCTTGTAGAATACTTCCTACATCATTTCCAGCCCCTACATAATTTTTCCATAAATTTTTTTCACCCTCAATTGCCTAGGTGGAATACTTTGAACATTCAAGATTAGGGTTTTCATGATTTCAATTCGATTCGAGCATGAAATCAACCTCTATTCAACATTTTAAAATCTATAAAATCAATCCCGTAGTCAAATTTCATCAAAACACAAGCTTCTCCTAAATTTAGGGTTAGGTCAAAAATCATAAATCCATTTTTAAGAAGCTTGATAATGATTTGATCATCCATCAAGCTTGGAAATGATTCTACAACCTCAATAACATCAAAATCCATCATAAATTCAATAAACCCTAGAATTTGGGATCTTTGAATACAAGCAAGATTAGCATGCAATAATGGCACCAAATGATATAGCTTTTCGAATAGAACAATTTTCTATTTCACGGTTCGATCCAAAATCCAAAGGAAATTGCTCAAAAAATTCTCTTACCTAGGTATGGCGGAGCACGAATTGGAGCTTAAAAATGGCTTGGTCTTATGAAATTTTAGTTAATTTAATGTTAATTTATCATTTATTTAAGCTTAATGAATTTAAAATTCATTTAATTGAGAAATGAGTAATTTACCATTAATGAATCCTTATAATTACATCCACACCAAGCCATAATCTTTATAAAGTCGAAGATGAACAAAATAATTCACCCTTTACAACTTTACCCATGCAATATTTCCAAAATTTCAATCTTGCCATTTTTCATCCAACGGTCCAAATTTAACATGGAAATAAATTCTCAAATCCAATGGCCCATATTATTTTACATCATTTTTACACGTGGAAATAATATTTCTAAGCTCAATTTAATGCACTTCAAATTTCCCTGAATTTTCTATTCCATCTGATTTATCAAATTTTACCAAATTTCAACACTTTTTAGCTTTTAATCATAAATTCAAGGTAAAAAAATCTGATTATCAAGAAAACGTCATTCTTGAGGTTGAACTATTCTTTTACAGGGGAAAATACATAAATTTAGGAAATTAACCTTTTGGTCTCTAAACTATTGGAAAATTATCATTATGGTCCCTAAACTTTCCAAAATTAACTTTGGCCACTAAACTTTCAAACTTTACAGTTTGGTCACTAACCAAATTTTTGGGGTATTACACAATGACTCGATTCTAAGTCGTGAGAATCGAAGAGTGTTTCATACCCTCAAGGGTTACATTTTCAGTTTTCAAAAATCAAGGATCGGTATCAACCATCCTTTTATAATCAAGGCATATTCATTTCAAAAAGTGCACGTTGGAATTGAATTTCGGTTTCGATTAATAGTTAGGAGGAAGGATCTCCTTGTGGTACATTCGAATTCCTGTGAACACACTTAACGACTGTCTGCTAAGGGAAACTGTAATCGGGTTAGATTCTCAATTGAGACGATAGAATTCGAGTCGGGTTTTTCCAAAATTTTAAAGCATTGAATTAATAAGTGATTGACGCTAGTAACTCACAATGAACCGAACCCAAGATTAATTTTTAGAAATTGAATTTTCACTTAAAATTTACTTAGTTTACTTTCTTTATTTTTCTTTCACATTTTACTTTTTTATTCCAACTCTCAAATCCCCCCTTATTTTCTTTTACAAATCAAGCCTGAAGCCAGATCAAAAGCGAGGAAATCGTCAAACTCCTAGTCCCTATGGATCGACCCTTACTCTCGCTATTTTTCTTATTCTTATTCATTTTATTGGTATTAAGGCTATTTATTTTGACATTATAATGATGCGTGTTAAAATTAGCACCGTTGTCGGGGACTATGACATAGTTATTGTTTTAATTTTCTTGTTTTTAATATATGACCAGGAATAATCCGGACACATTAAAATGTTTTGATCCAAAAATCAAAGCGTGAGCAAGACATATTCATGGTCAGATACTTTGGGAGGAAAGAAAAAAACAAGAACAAGGAAGTTATGAAGATACAATTAACTCCACATACAAGGAATCAACAGATTCCATGCAATTCACCAACTCAATCGACGCCGATAACACACCCATTGTCGATCCAACGCACAACATACAACACCTAAACCAATGGGCGATCAAACCATTCGTGAACTAGTCTCAGCTCCTGTGGTATAACAACCACTTTGCATCGCCTTCCCTTAAGGTGAAACACCGTTTCAACTCAAGATGGGTTCGATACATTTACTTACGACCTTTCATGACCTTCCCAGTGGAAGTCCGCATAAGCACTTAGCCAAATTTCATTTAGTCTATTCAAGCATGAAACCTCAAGGAGTATCCGAGTACCAAATTAAATTGCGAGCATTTTCATTTTCTTTTTCTGCATTGCAAAAGAATGACTATTTTACTTACCACCAAATTCGATAAATACTTGGGCTAATTTAAATTGCATTTTGCTTGACAGGTTTTTCCCAGTAGCGAAGGCAAGCGAACTAAGCCGAAGCATCATAGGTACTAAACAAAAGAACAAGGAGTCACTTTACGACTATTGGGAGCGATTCAAGAAGCTATGTACGAGCTATCTGCAACAGAGATTGATCAAACAAACACTTCTACAATATTTCTATGAAGGTTTGCTTCCCATGGAGATGGAAATGATCGACGCTGCTAGTGGGGAGCTTTCGTCAACATGACACCAAACAAAGTGAGCGAATTATTTTCAATTGTAAAACCCCAAAATTTCATCTAGTCACCAAAATAAATTTTTTGAAAGTTTAGTAGCCAAATTATAAATTTGGGAAAGTTTAGGTACCAAAGTGTAATTTTAAAAAGTTATGTAATCTGGTCCCGTAAATGAATAGTTCTGCCCAAAGAATGAAGTTTCTGTGAGAATCAAATTTTTCGTACGGATTTTGTATTAAAAGATATGAAACAATAAAGTTCGAGAAAATCCGGATAATCGAATCGAATTGGATTTTTGAGATATTTTGAAAGATGATAAGGAAAGGTCAAGAATGTTATTTCCATATCTTAATTTGGAAAGATTAAATGTCAATAATTGGTTTTGAGATAATTTTTCATGTTGAATATGAACCGTTGGATTTAAGTGACTAGATTGTAATTTTTGGAAAATTCAGTGATGATGTAAGGGATTGAAAGCATGGTAATTTAGAAATTATCATGAAATTCAAGGGTAAATTGATAAAGATATATAATTTTAAGGGTAAATTGGTAATTTTGTTTGAAATGCTTTTATTTAGGGGGAGTTTTTGATTTTTCAAATGCTTTTAATTATAAAATTTACCACTTACTCTCCATTGTTAGTTTTGAACTTTAAAGTTGAATTATTTTTTATATAACAAAAAGGAGGAGAAGTTAGGTTTTAAAAATTTTAATTTCTCAATGAAAAAGGGGGATCTTTAATATTATCCAAATATTTCTCTTTTTTTTATTAAATGTTTTATTAAGGGAGAGTTTTGTCAAAAAATGATTTTTCAAATGTTTTTTTATATCAAAAAGGGGGACATTGTTGAACAATGTTTTATAATGTTTTGATATAACAAATTAGGGAAAAATGTTTTTTTTTTGACTTGATTGAATTTATTCAAAGTTTTCAAAAATAATTCAAAGTCGATTAAACAAGAATTTGAGCACAAAACGTTTTCTGAACAAGTAGTACCAATATTGTTCTTACAATATCGATACTATATTAATAATACTGATATTGTTCATGTGGTACCGATACCAAAGGTAATAGAAGTATTGATACTACCAGTTGTTTTCCAACGACTCAAATTCCATAAAGCAAAATAGGTACCGATACCCAAAGGGTTACCGATACTACTTTACACAGTAGTATCAATACCATGACCATAGTATCGATACTATCAAGCCTAACGATCTTTAACAACTAGTTTTATTTAAAAATAACAAAGGAAGTACCAATACTTATTAAAGGTGTATTGATACTCCTTGTTCTGGGTAGTTTATTTTTCAGAGAAAACATCCCCAAATGGCTAGAAACAACCACAAACACATTCCAACCTATAAATACAAGTTCAAGACAATTGGAAAAGGTAACCAACACCTATCCAAGCAATCAAACACAAGAGAAAAGCTTTTTCACTCTTTATTTTCTTTCTCTTGTAAATATTAGTGTTTAGTGAGCTTAATTGTGTAAACACCTACCTTGTAAGAGTTTTATTGTTTACATCTTTTTACCTTTTATAAAAGGGGGGTGGTTCTATCTTAGCCATTGAAAAGATAGGGATTTGTAAATGTTATCTCTTTTTCCGTGAAAAAGAAAGAACAAATTAGTGAATTTGTTAGAAAATCCTTGGTGAAGAGCTAAGGTAGTGGATGTACACTTTGGTTGAGAAAGTCGATCATTTTTCCTATCCTTAAATTTCCTTAATCCCTAAATTTCTCAAAAAGCCAATTCACCCCCTCTTGACACATTTTTGGTTGTTTAATTGAGCTTCTTCAATGCCAATAGATTTACACTTAATTGATTATGCCTTTCTTGATTGATCTTGAATTTTAACATTTAATTGACTGAGTTTGTTTAGAGATCTTGGAAATTCTATCAAATTGAGATTGACAACTTTAGATTTTTGGCATGGTAATTGAGAAATCATTGAGGACAAACATCAAATAAGGGGAATTTGATTAGTGTTTAAATTATACATTATTTTATTATTAATTACTCATTGATTAGATCATTTTAGTTTCTAACTTGAGTCTTTTCATTCATTTTCGATGCAATACATTGAATTCCAGAAATTATGCTAATAACAACGAAATCGTACAATTTTTTATTTTTCTAGATTCATGGAAATTCATGCACGACTTGGAACATGATACACCTGACATGGCATCTAGTCAGCGAATGATGTGGCAGCTGACATGTTGATGATGTGGTAGCTTACGTGGTGATGATGTGGTAGGTGATGTGTCATCCAATCAACACCTTTTAGAAAGCTCAGTCATCAGCTTCTAGTAGATCCAATCAGTATTGGCGTGGAGAATAAGAGTTAGCCGATTTTTTTTTTATTTTAAATTAAGATATCTTATTTTTATTTTTAGGAATTATCTTTTGTTTTGAATATTATTTTTCTAGGGTTTTTGAGGACTATAAATACCCCAATGGGGTAAACCTCAAATCATATTCGACTCATCACTTGAGCATTCAATCATTTTCAAACTTTCTCATTTCTTTCTTTCTTTATATTTATAAAAGTTTTTCTTTCTTTTATATTTTTCAAGTTACTTTATTTCTCTTTCAAAATGCTAAGTATGGTTTCTACCACGCTTAGCTAGGTTTTCTATAGCCAAAGGCTAGAGCAATTACTCTATTCTAATTCGTGAGAATCGAAAAACGCTTCATACCCTCAAGGGTTACATTTTTAGTTTTAAAAAATCAAGGATATATTTTCGAAAAGCGATTTCATTTCAAAAAGTGCACGTTGAAATTGAATTTCGGTTTCGATTAATAGTTGGGAGGAAGGATCAACTTGTGGCACATTCAACTTCATGTGAACACACTTAGTGGTGGTCCGCTAAGGGAAATTGAAATCTTGTTAGATTCTCAATTGAGGCGATAGAATTTGAGTCAGGTTTTTCTAGATTTTTAAAGCATTGAATTAATAAGTGATTGACGCTATTAACTCACAAAGAACCGAGTTCTAAAGATAGATTTTAGATTCTCGATTCATTTGAGAGAAAAACAAGTTATAGGGCTTGGGTCCTATACACTGTAACTGTCGTGAGTCCGAAGGTAAAATCCTATTCGAGGATCGATTTAAATCGAGGCAAAAGCTTTACCCCAAGGCTAATTTTTAACAATTGAATTTTCACTTAAAATTTACTTAGTTTACTTCTTTATTTTTCTTTCACATTTTACTTTTATTCCAACTCTCAAACCCCCCTCTTATTTTCTTTTACAAATCAAGATTGAAGTCATATCAAAAGCGAGGAAATTGTCAAACTCTTAGTCCATTTGGATCGACCTTTCCTCTTACTATTCTACTTATTCTTATTCATTTTATTGTGATTAAGGCTATTTATTTTATATCATAATGACGTGTGTCAATCTCATAAATGTCATTATCTTCCTTTATAACATGAATCTCTTCTTTAAGTTATTTCCACTTCTCTTCCATTTGTTTGCTTCGCTCTAACCTTGCTTCTTCTTCTAAATCATGGACACGCTTAAATTGAGGCTCTTCTTGATAAGAACTAGCTCCTTGTTGCAAATTCACGGAAACACCAGCTTGATTAATGTGTACTTTCCCTGTATAAAGTGGGGTTTATTGATGAGTTTTGATGTGAGTCGAGGTGAATCCTGGCGGATAAGTTGGACCTTCAGTCACAATTTCGGGCTCTTTACCTTTTCCACATTGTGGGTTTCTCTACCTAAGTAGACTAAAAAATCTCTAAAAATGTCTTCCTGTTCTTTTAAAATCATTTCTTCCATTTTTGCCTGCATCTTTTTCACATTTTCCTCAATCTCTTGCTGCATTTGGGAAAGTTTATCATCCATGTCTTTCTTTCTAGTGTTGTACATGTAACACCCATTTCTCGTATACGTCCACATACACGAGTCATTGATGTCACATGAATTTCAAAACATTTTCATACTTGAAAACGAATAAATTTTTTTTTAAATAAACGGTTTAATAATATAATTTATAAAATATTTTTCAAATACATATATATATATATATATATATATATATATATATATATATATATATATATAAATAATAACTTTTAAAAGCCATCAAACAATAGTTTAAGTTCAAATAAAATATAATACTACAACCAAGTATCAAGTATCTTATCAGAGCATCACAACATATATAAGTACATACCAACTAGTAATATCAAAATAAACATCTGGAGATGTCAAATTGTTACTGATGAGGCAACCCTTGAAAGATGTTGTCAGTTGCACTCTTTACTCCTATTCGTACACTAAACCTACGAGTGAAAATCATCACACGCTAAGTATTCGCTTAGTGAGGTATATTAAAACAAATAAGGCATTTTTTAAAACATGAGTAAACCATTATAATATCAAAATATGATTTATCATATAAAATACATAAAACACATAAAATCTGACTTGATAAGCCAAGTTTCCGTCAAATAACCTGTGAAACAATATTTAGTATGCCCATCATACCTATCAATCGATATATTTCAAAATAGCCCAATGTATATCAAATGATAAAGCAAGGTACATGGGTTGCACATAAGTGCTAAATAAAAGCATATGTTCTGTAGTAACAGGAACACTATACTAATATATCGAAACTGTAATTCACAAACTCATTATGAATATTATGGATGAACACATAGTGCCAAAAATACACAAAGTACTTATACGAAAATGCAACATCTGCATTAAATAAAATCGATCGATAACCATCATACACAAAGTATGTCGAAATGTACCTACGACTCTCAATGCACATACAATATGCCTTTAAATCAAATTCGCAGATTAAACATTTATTCTAAAACATCGATTTTCATAAAATTATTTTCATAAACTTTATGAAAATATTTCAAAATATTGTAAATTATGCTTTTATAAAAACATTCGAGGTTGACTCATTGTAAGTTGTCCTTATATCATATAAGTATATAATCAATGCATTTACCTAGTATTCCTCACTATTATGCCTTCCTATCGAAATTCGATTATTCTTGAACTTTTTTCCTTGCCTTTCGCTTTGCTCGTATCACGTGTTCGTTCACGATCTACACGAGTATCAATACAAAGCACATACAAATATATAATACATGTTAGTATTCTTACTAACATTTCAAACTTAATAATAATACTCCAAAAGTACTATTTTTTCGAATTCTTTTAAAATTCATCTTAACTTTTCTTTTTTATTCATAATGAGACATTGTCATAAATTCTTCAATTCAAGCCCAAATAAGCCCATTAAATTTCCATAATAGATGTTTGAAAATATATTTTTTGTTATTTTTATTTTATCAAAGAACCTATATTTCCATCGAAGACCAATAAAATTCAAAAACGTTTTATTGATTTGTCATCTGGTGGAATTGAAATTATCCAAATCCAGGGAAATTACATATCATTTGCATTTTTATAGTCTATAAATAAAACCACCTTCACTATCTTGAAGTTGACCACGTCTCGCTTTCATTTTTCCTTCTCCAAGTGCTTCAATGGAGAATGATCATCAGCCTTCACCAGACAAGGAATCCTCGGATGAACAAGAAGCAAGCCCCGCAAGATCATATGACTGCACCTTTTGTAAGAGAGGTTTCTCCAACGCACAAGCCCTAGGTGGCCACATGAATATTCATCGTAGAGACAAAGCTAAGCTCAAACAACCTTCTCCAACTCATGAAAATGCCCTACAATCTTCGGAGATCTATAAGACCACCCCCTCGTATTCTCCGAAACATCCAAGCTCCGCAACTAGTAAAGACGAAAGCAGCCATGGAAAGTGGCCTTGGGTTCATGATGACGATGATGATAGCCAAATAGACAAAACCACTAGAATCCGAAAACTGTCTTTATTTGATGAAAATCCGAGCAATGAAGTTCAAGAGGGTATCAAGAATAAGTTTTCATCGAGTCAGAGTCCGTCGATGTCTGAAGTGGACCTTGAACTTAGACTCGGACTTTAACCTAAGGATTCATCATCACCGAAGATATTCAAAAAGTTCTTTTAACTTTTAAACAATATCAATATCATATCATGGATTCATGGTACGTTTTTCCCCTTCCTTTGTTATTATTATTATTTTTAAAAATTGTTGGATGATAAATATAACCTACATCTATACTTAGCCTCAAACTCTTTAGGGGCAATAATATTTAGCCACCACATTTGTGATCGTATTTATTTATTTCAAAATTTTTCATGTATTTTAATTAGAATTTAGCTTGATCGGATTTAAAATATCATGTTTTGTAAATTTTATATATAGTTAGTAAGGATTTCTCAATTGCTTGATTTGCTTCTAGTTTGTGAGCAATCGTTTTTTTTTCTAGGGTTTTGCTTTGGTTCTTTACATGAGAAATAGAAAAACAATGAAAATATGAAACACTAATGTTTAGTAGAGGAATTTGAACCATGACTAATGTGTTACACATTAATCCAAACAGAAGATTATAAACAAGTGATTCTTGTCGAAAGCTGTCGGCCATTAACGACAGGTTTTCAGCAAACTCGGTTCAGATTGATTTCTCAGACCTTATTACATAACATAAACTACACTTTGAAGCATTCCAATGGACTGGTTGGATTTTCTAAGGAGATTCGGTTTAACCTTTCACGTAATATTATGGATTGTCGAAGATGTAGGATTCAATATATTTAGAGTATGATAAATATGACAGTTTATAAGATATTGAGCGAGATTGGATTGTTTTAGTTGCATTTATGTGATAATTTTGTTTTTTGTATAAGGATAATAGCTAATCTAATAAGGAGAATTTTTTTAGAGTTTATTTTTATCTTTGACTTATTTGTGGTCTTTGTACGAATATTTTTGAGATTTTTTTACATCCATGTGAATCTTATAATAAATCAAATATGTTTTGTGAAAAATATTGGTTGGATATATATATATGATAAGATCCAATTACACAATATAAAATTATTTTAATTTTATATAAATTTAATATCGTTAGATGAAAATAAATAAATAGATGAGATTAACAATAAAAAAATAAGAAGATATTCGGCAGAAAAAAAAACAAATATTCAATCACCAAACATTTAACCCCAACTGCGCATGCAGCATGCATGTTAATGTACGTTTCATGTAGTTTTGGCTAAAAGAATTTCGATTTTGAATTCTTTATTGCTCTGTTTGGAAACGATAATGTGAAAATTTGGAATTAGAATTCATCTTTCTACATGAATGATGCAAATGAAATGAATATGTTGTAGATAAATATTTAAATTTTAATATAATGTATAGTTTGAAAATATGATATATTGGATAGATCAAATCCAAAAATAAATTAAGGATTTTTAAATAATTATCATATTGACATTTGACAAATTAAAAATTTTAAAAATAATTATTTATAATAATTTTTAAGTATTTTATTCCTTAATTTATATTATGTCTAAAATTCTTATTAAAAAATTAAAATCTAAATTCCTCACCATTTAGTAGCTTATAGCTTAAAGTACTTGAAGGGGCCATTGATTTTCTGATTCTTCGGAAAATATATATCACTTTCTGCGTGTCTGAATTAGTTTTGCATGGAAAGATGAAAGTAACATCAAATATTGAGAAAATATAATTATTTAAATTTAAAAATACAATAATGAATTCAATTTTTAAAATAATGTTTTTAAGGGAAAAGGCTTGTCTTATATGAAAAATATTTGAGTTATAATAAGTTACGATTTAAATATATATATATATATATATATACAAATGAGTAAGGCATATGATCGGGTTGAGTGAGATTTTATTTGGGCTGTCACGCGAATGGGTTTCTCGGCAAGTTGGATCGAGGTAATTAAAAGATGTGTGTGCACAATATTTTATTTTGTAGTAGTGAATGGTAGAGATGCACATAGCCGGATTTAAATCTGATCTGGATCGGATAAAAATCGATCCGGTTTTTTCATTAAGTCAAAAATTCAGTTTATAAAAAATCGGTTTGGAGGGTCGGATGATGTAACCGGTTTCGGTTTGAAAAAAACCGATTTTTTTTAAAAAAACCAGTTTTTAATCCGGTAAAAAATCCGGTCATCCAATTTTTTAAACCCCATACCGGATTTTTAACCCCATACCGGATTTTTTTTGGATAAAAAATCAGTTTTTATCCGATTTTTTCAAACCGATTTTTAATCCGGTAAAAAATTCGGTCGTCAATTTTTTTCTCAAACTGGTTATACTATCCGATTTTAAAATATCCGATCCGGTTTAAAAAAAATCGGTTTTTCCCAAATCCGATTTCGGATATTTTTTGTGCACCTCTAGTGAATGGTGTGGTTGGGTAGAAGTTTGTTTCCTTAGCTTGGTCTCCGATAAGGTGATCTTTTGAGTCCATATATGTTTCTAATATGCAGTGAAGGCCTATCATCTCTACTACGTCAGGCGACGGTCTCTGGTCACTTGAAGGGTGTTCGAATTAACCGTTATGCCCCAACGATTTCGCATTTGCTTTTCGTGAACGACAATCTTATCTTTGAGGAAGTTTTTGGCAAGGATTCATAATTGGTGCGTGCATACTTTATCACAAGGTGGTAAGGAGGTGTTCGTTAAATCGGTCCTTCAAGTTATTCCATTGTCTGCAATGAATGTCTTTTATTGCCTAAAAGCTTGTGTTCTGAACTTGAAGGAACAATGGCATTCTTATCACAAGGTGATAAGGAGGTGCATATATATATTAAAGTTTTTTTTAAATACACTTGTACTTTAAAAAAATACACTCATATTGGTAGCCATACCTCGTTTATTATCTTCAATTCTATGTTGATGATAGATTTTTTTGAATAAAAAGTTAAGTTTTCATTAAATAAAAATGTAAGGGATAAGAAAAGCAACATAATTCTAATATAAAAATTCAAAATACGTGAAGAAAAATAACATTAAAACTTTTCATTTAATACATATTTTACTTAAAAATATTAGTAATTATCAATAATTTTAATGTCTCTATTTGAACTTATACGCAATATTAATGAAATAATATTATTTAACTTATATTTTTATATAAAAAATAAGGGCAAAATATTTTTAGATTTAACTAAATTTGCTCAAATGATTCAAAAATAATTAAAAGTCCAAATTAATTTGAAAATATGTTTTAAATGTTTTCTAATTTTGTCAAACTTTTACATATTGTTGAAAAACTCAAAACACTTAAAATCAACCAAAAACTATTTCCAATCTCGAGACCAGCATGTCAGTCTTGAGACCGGAATTCCTGAAGGCTTTTCTGGTATCGGTACCATGGTGTGGTATCTATACTAAAAGGTGAGTATTGATACTCCTTTAAATAGTATCAATATAGAGGTTTCAACGGCTATAAATTTAAATTTTTTTCATGCTCAATCTCGATACCAACTTCTCGGTATTGATATCATAGTTGCATGTGAGCATTTAATGCTCAAAATTAATGCTTTAAATGGCTCCAAAACATCTCAACGGCTAGTCACTCATTCCAACATATAAAATCAAGTTGAGGAACTTGAAGAATATTACAACATCTATCCAAGCAATCCACATCAAGAGAAAAGCTCTTTCAATCTTATTTTCCTTTTCTCTTGTACATAGAGTGTTTTTGTGAGCTTAGTTTGTAAACACCTACCTTTTTGAGGTTTTCTTGTTTACATTTCTTTATCCTTTTGTAAAAAGGGTTTTGGTTCTATCTTAGCCATTGTAAAAGATAGATAATTTGAAAAGGTTACTCTTGATCCTAGAAAAAAAAAGAATAAATTAGTTTGTGGATCGCCACGTCAACACCATAAATTGGCATGCCAATATTGTAACTGTCAAAGACAAAAAATATTGGCCAAAGGGGCACATTGAGTTTGTTTCTAAGCTGGAGGGTTACATTGAGATAAAAAATAATAATACGAATGTCACATTAGTTTTTTTTTCGAAAGTACAAGGACCTCTGATATCTTTTGGGAAAAAAATATATGATAATACTAGAGAGTCACCTGAAACAATACTTAAAAAAAAAATATAAAAAAATCACTTTAAGAAAAAATAGGACAAAAGCTTCTTTCATGTTGAGGATATATTTTATTAAATGGTCGAGGATAATATTTTTTGAACAATTTTTATTTAAAAGAGGTGAAGGAGAATTTTTACTTTTAATAGGTATTTAACCTATAACATAAGAGAAAAAAATATATATCAACGGATAACTTTTAACCACTTACTTTAAAGATTATTAACTATTGAGGATAAATTTTAAACTTAGATCATATATATTACTTAGGGTGTTTGGTTAATGGAATGTAAGATTACTTTTGAGAATAGTATTCATGGAATATAACATTACCGGTCATATTATTGGGAATGTTACATTATCTTGTTTAGTTTGTTTTGCTAGATTATAAGATTATAATATTTGGATGAGATAATATAAGATTACCTGAATATATATTTTATTAAATTGTCCTTGTGGCGTATTTTATTTTTAACAAATTAACCTTTCAATGTTAAATTAAACTTACATAAAAATTTATAATTTTTTTTATTAAACTATTTAAATTTTATAAAAAAATCATATTTAACACATTATTGATATACTTAATATATTAAATAATCTTCAAATATAACTATATTTTCACAACGGAAAATGATGCCACAACATATATTATTTTAAATGTATGTAAAAAAATATAATGTTCGGTAGCTTGTTTTGTTTAACTTCTGCTACTCAACATGCAAACTTTGTATTTAAATATGCTCCAATCTTTTGGTCAAATAATTACTTATCTAATTAAAAAAATATATGATAAAAAGAATTCAAATAAGGAAAACTCAATACATAAGAGATAATATTATCAAATTTGATGGGAATTAACAATTATCTAAAGTGGCGTTTGGTTCACTGGAATCCCTTGGAATTAGGGGGAATTGAAATCCAATTATGTCACTTTCCCATGTTTAGTTCAAGTTTTTAAAGAGGGAATTGGAATCTAATTCCATCAAGGGACGGAAAGTAAATTTCATCCATAACATGATGAAATTGAAATCCTTTGGAGGAGAGAATGTGAAATTTGACCATACTACCCTCATCAATCTTTTGGTATTCGGGTTGGATTTTTTTAAAAAAAAACCGGGATCGGTCGGATTTTTTTTTTAAATTTCGGGTTCGGGCCGGGTCTATTTTTTTAAGTTTTCTATTCGGGTCGGGTCGGTAGGGTTTTTTTAAGTGTGATATTCGGGTCGGGTCGGGTTTTTTTAAATGTGATATTCGGGTCGGATTCGGGTTTAGGGAGAAAAATACCCGACGCGACCTGAAAAAATATATAATTTTATCTTATATATTTAGGAATAATTACAATAATACCCCTCTATATATAATTTTTTTCAATTAAGTCACTATTTTTATTGAATAAAAATATTTTTTTTATTATTTCGGGTCGGTTCGGGTCGGGTCAAACTTTATTTTGGTCGGGTCAGGTCTCGGGTGGAGGTTTCCTTGTTCTCGGGTCAGGTCGGGTGGACCAAAAACCCGACCCAACCTGACTCATGGCCATCCCTAATTAGAATGATTTTAACTTATGATGTTTATTAGTACGATTTTTATAATTTATCGAAATAAATAATCAATCAATAAAATGAAAATTTAATATTTTTTAATTTTTTATAATATATTGTTACATGTAAGTTATAAAACAAACTAAAATTAAGCAAAAAAAAAAAAACAAGAAGGGTAATTTTATCATTTTACATTACTAAAATCAAGTCCATCTTATATGTCTGCGAACCAAACAGAATATGAAATTGGATTCCAATTTAATTTCCTGCTAACTAAACAGGTTTCAAATTCTTCATATTTCAATTCCTACAGATTCCAATTCCTTCACAGATTCTAATTCTCTCAGAAACATTACAGCGAACCAAACGCCACCTAAGAGAATGGAGGGAATCGCATTCCACCATTTTAACAAAAAAATACGATTAGTAATAGTCTTTTCCAATCCACCATTTTAACTAAAAAATTATTATTTTTATTAGTATCAAGGTTGAGACCTTGTTTAGACATATTTTATTATAAAATTGAACATGATAACTAAAAATGGTAAACTATATATTTAGTACACAAATTATTAGTTTTGTTTTATTGTAGTATTTAAATTTTTGTTTGTTTCAAAATTTACTTAATGTTTACTTTGTATTTCATTTTGGTGCCTTATCGTTAATGACACCTTTTTAATAGGTAAATTGCATCATTTATCACTCAACTATCTTCTCACTCCTAGTTTGGTCATTGAAGTTTAAATTTTTTTTAATTTAATTACTTAACTTTCAAATCACTCCTAATTTAATCACTCAACTTTCAACTTTATTTTTTTATTTTAATTATATATTAATAAAATAAGAATAAAAATGTCATGTTATAAAAATTATTAATAAAATAAATTAGAATAATTAAAATAAGAGTAATTTGAAAGTTGAGTAGTTAAATTGAAATTTTTTCAACTTTAGCTAGTAAAATAGGAGTGAAAAGATAGTTGAGTGATGTATGATGTGATGGTGAAATAAATGAAAGTTTAAGTACTAAAACGAAACAAAATAGACAATTTAAGTAAAAAAATGTGTAATTTACCTTAAAATATAAAACAAAAGAAAGACCTTAAAGCATATATCGAAAATATAAAAAAAAAGTGTAATTTACCATAAAATGTTAGATATGATTGTAAAATAAATGTTAGATATGATTGTGAAATAAATGCATAATCATACATTGTATAGAATTAATTCAAAACAGATGTCGAAAATATTCTTATCAAATGAGTTAGCCTTTAAGCAGTACATGTTTCTTAAATTTGAAGCACCTTTCAACAATTATTACACAATATTTGCTCAAGCACGAAAAAGTTATCTTAAAAACCGACAAAGTTTTTGGTTTCAAATGTGTTTTTTTTTTCTCAGTCATCGTCTACGTAAATGGTTTCCTGCTGAAACAGGCCACCAAAAACCTTCCTCACTTCAGTTTTGTCTGCCTCTTTTACAGTAGGCTTTGGTGCCTTTGGTTTGGTTTTGGGTGCTGTTTCCTGCGCCTTTGGGAGAAACGATGTCGTAGCTTGCTTAACATTGGCCTTCTGTGAAGGTAGATTTCTAGCCTTGGCTTGTCCCCTAACAGTGGCAACCTGCACTTTAGGCTGCTCTCCATTAGAACTCTTTTGAACGGCTGTGGCTATTTGGGAACTGAATTTTTCCCATGAAAGTCCTGTGCCCAACTCTTTTGCTTTACTCAACAGTCCCTCCACAGAGGCACCTGCAGCCTGTGCTTTCTCTTGTGCTTCTTCAGCTAGTGTGGCTGCCCTCGCTTCTTGCTTCGAAAGCTTTTTCACTTCCTCTTCCAGCTTCTTCGCCGCATCGGCTGCGTCCCGAGCCTTCTCGGCGGCTAATATCGCCTCTTCTTCGGCTTTAGCCTTTGCCGCAGCTTCGGAATACACCTTCCTTCTTCCATCCTCAGGAATACCACTTCAAAGCAAGTAACAAGATACTTGAGTTCGAGTAGGACAGATAAAATTGAAAAACTAACACCAATGCAATATACCTGAAAAGCTCATCCACACCCTTTAATGGAGCTGATGGACTAGTAGAAACTTCCACAACCTGTCTCATTTAGCAAGCATTAAGATATATAAGTACCCGAAAATCAAACCAGAAAGATAATCCTAATTCAAGCAGGCTTTAAATACTTTGCTTTATGAAGAATCCAAGTTTTTACATAAACAAGACTCACATGGGACCAATCAATGCTACATTTGGTTTCGTATCTCCTCTTAGATCAATCGTCTTACCGACGAACTCTCGCGACGAAGGTTTTAAGACAAAGAAGAATGAACAGATTGAATGTGTGTACCTTGTTCTCTGCCACGGCTGTGTTGGAGAAAACATCTGCCACTAAAGATGCTATCTGGGATTTTGCAACCTAAACAAAGTGTTCACAAATATTGAGCATCAAAACAAACAAAGATTCTGATCAAGAAACAAAAGGTTTTTTTTTTCTTCAATGGAATAGAAAAAACTGCATACATTACATTATGTTACATTACTTTGTAGTCGTTTGCATCAACGCTTCCTTCAGCTGACACCACGACATTGTAAGATATCTCCGCCGAGTAATCTTCTGTCAGGGTTGTCTTTAAGAACGTGTAGCTAACGTCAGTTTCGATCACTTTTTGCAAGAATTCCGGCAGACTTAACGGTTGAGATTGAGAGAAGAGGTTACTAAAGAACGAAGTGATGCCGTCGAGCACATTGTAGGTAGACGCATTCCCGGCATTACCGTCATAGACTATTACAACGTGACCTACGCCTGCTAGTTGAGCAGCTTGAATCACTTGCACCGCATCTGATGCAGACACCGCAGAAGAGGGACCGTTCTCACCAGGGCCTATCGTGACGACAACTTTGCTGGCATTGCCAATGGCTTTGGCTATCGATTCTGCATCTTCGAATGTGGATTCGACGGCATTTAGGCGTTTTGATTCTTCATTCGATATGATCTGTAGTGAGAAAAGATTAATTTTAACTTTTAGCAGACAAAATTAAGGTCTATATGATGCATAAATGTATCAATTCGACATATATATACATGAGTGTCATCTTCTTATGATACTGCATGGTGCTAACCTTGTATTGTGCAGCAAGTTGAGCCAACTCCTGAGCAGCAGCGAGCTCCGGCACACCGGTACGTACCGAGAAACCCTGGCGCAGCAACGTCTGTGCAATGCGAATGCCAGCCTGCCCCGTTGCGCCGGCGACATACACGGTGTTCGGATCTTTTCTTCTTACGTTCCCAAACGACAGACGGGTGGAAGGATTAGTGACTACGGGGACCAAAGTTTTCACATCAGGTAAATTACCAAAATTGAACCGGAATGGACTAGAATTGCCCGAGTCTTTAGCTTGACCATCTTCAGGGTTGTCTTTAGCTTTCCCGAGCTGAAACGAAGAGAAGGGTCCGGACCCTTTGGCAAGCACTGCGAGCCTTGGAGCCTTGAGGGTTAGCCTTGACTGGGGCGTGGAGCTTAAGAGAAACGAATTGGAGGTGAGAGATGGAGCCATGGATGTGCTAATGGAACCAAGAAACGATCTCAAATGGCGACTCTCTCCTTCAATTCAAGTCTTTTCTTTTTTCTGTGTGTTACAGATATCTAAGGTCCATGTAGTTTGTTCATAGTCCTCAATCTCCGTGGCTAATGGCAATCGAAATTGCGTTTTATCCAGATGGGAATGGTGATAGAAAGCTGACAAATAGAATTGAGCCACGTAGTCTGAGTTTTATCTACTCAAGGAAGTTCGACACCAGTCATTGAGAAACATATTAGATTATAGGGTAAATTTTATAATAAATCACCCAACTATCACTTTGGTTTTGTTTTGGTCACTCAACTATTTTTCAAATTGCATTATATCAAAAAAGGTATCTAACTTTTGACTAAATTGTCACTTTGGCTCTTATTCCTTTTTAAGATCATTTAATTAATGCTCCAAAATAGTCGTCTTTATATCCTAAGATGAAACATTGAGGGCCAAAATGCTCCAAAAGAAAGAATAAAGCTCAAGCTAACTATTTTGTCAAATATTAGGGGTCTTTGTCCTAAAATGAAACGTTGCGAGTCAAAAGACTCTAAAAAAGAATAAGGGTCAAAATGATCATTTTGGTAAATATTAAGGGTTTCTTTTGGTAATATGCATTTTTAATTTATCACTTATGTTACGTTTTGCTTTCATTTAGTCACCCGATGTTAAAAAAAAAGCTTAATACAATTTTTAGTGCCCAAGTTATACCTTAAAATATGATTTGTTGCCTAAAGAATTTTTTGATAGCAATAGTTGCCTAGTGTTTCCAACGTTACAGTTTTAGGTGCCTAGATCATAACGACCATTAAATTTGACATTTATCTGACACGTGTTACGCATATAAAATTTCAAAAATTATTTTATTTTAAAAAACTTAATATTATAATTATAAACAAAAAACAAAAAACCCCAAAATTTTACATCTTACGCCGTTGATCAGTCACCGTCGGTCCTTGGCCGTCACCGTTAACACCATCAGAGTGGTCTCCACCCATCGTGAAAGTGCACCGATCCTCACGTCGAGAATGGTAGTTGGATTTATATGCTTTTTGTTTATTTTTTCGATGATTTTGAATACTATAATCGTTCGTACGTTACACGACCGTCATCGTTGAGTTTCTCATCATGTTCCGAACAAAAACCAACCGGTAGTGACCATTTTTTCGTCAGTGGTGGTGGATGGGAGGAAGAGGGACGACGGAAGGGTGGGTTTTGATTTTTTAAATTTTTTCTTCTCTAAAAAATAATATTTTATTATTAAAAATTAAAAATATAAAGGTGTGTATCTAAAAGTATAACGAAGAAAACTATAAGCATCTAAAAGTGTAACGGAGAAAACGTTAGACACATATTGTTAGCTAAAAACTATTTAGGTATCAAATCGTATTTTGAGGTATAGTTTATTCTCTAAAAATTGTATTAAACAAAAAAAAATAACAGTGATGCTGACATATCACCATAAGGTAATGTCATATCATCATTTAAAATAAATAAATATTACATTATCTATTGATTTTTTTAACGGCAGACAATCAAAATAAAACCAAAACGTAACATTAGTGATAATTTAAAAAAACTAAGTGATCAAAATTGAATTAAAATGATAGTTGAGTAACTAAAGATATAATTTATCCTTAATTATACATGTCGAACCAGCAGAAAATGACAGATCCGACCTAACGTTAACAGTTACATTTTTCAAGCTTCACCTATCCACTCAAGACAAACTCGGATAGGCATGGTCCACAAAGCCAAAGACAACAGCTATAAGCATGCCGAGATCAGATTAATAAAGACTGATCCACAAACCCTAGCTTCACCATTTCCTACTCTTTAATCTAATGGACGCCCAAGAGCTCAATGTCACTCAAACAAGGTTTTGGTGAATAGAAAAGACAGGTACTAAGAGAGCTTTTCCGGTTTCATTGGGCTAATAAGTCTAATACGGGCTTCCAAGAATTTAGAGAACAAAAGGAAAAAAATGAAAAATTAAAAGTCCGTTTGATTTTAAAAAATATACGTAACTTTTATTTTAATTTTATTATAACATAGAAATATTGAAAAAAGAAACGTGTTTGGTTATAAAATAAAAAATGATTTCTAAAAAATAAAAAATAAAAAAGATAGTTTTCAATATTTTCATTATTATTATTTTTTTAGAAATTTGAAAAGTAAATAAACTTAAAATTTAGATGTTTAGTTTAACTCACATGGGTTTAAATCATTCTGACAATAAATTTGTTGACTTAATGGTATATGAAACCCTCAAACTTTTACAAAAAAATTAATACGTTCCATAACTTTTTACACTCAATATATTCCTTAAATTGAATTTTTTTAATAATTTAATTTTATAGTATTTTATATTTAATGTATTGAATATCTTAATAATTGTTTATATTTTTAATTTAAATAAACTTTTAAAAGATTAAATAAGTCCTCCAACTTTTTAAAAAATCAATTACGCCATCAAATTTAGCCAAAAAATTAATTAAGTTCATCTACCACATCATCGTCTGTCAATCTTGCGCAACCCAAGACATCTAGTCCTTCAAACCTCTTCCCCCCATTTTATTCCCTCCGATCTTCCAACTTTTCTTTCCTTTACATTTTCATTTCCCTGATAGATTTTTCCTTTTACATTTTCATTTCCCTGATAGATTTTCCTTTCTTATTACAACAATAGAGCCTTTTGTTATAGTCAATTGGAGCTTCACAAGCACGTGGTTAAAGACTGTGATAAGGTGCTTCAGCTTGACCCTACCATTCTTCAAGCTTATATTCTTAAAGTGGCGTCTCTCCCCTTTTCCTCTGCCTCTGAGCGTGTGGTCGTGTTAGCCAAAACCGCAGATTTCCAGTAACAACCCTTCTCTCTCAAGATCCAGTCTGCTATTTTCTTCATCCGGCTAAGTATTCTTATTTGTTTTCTTAATATTTTTCCTCCTTATTTCTATTCGCTCTCTTTGTTTTTTTTATTTTATTTTATCTGTAGATCTGGTTTAGATCTAGGATATTTCTCGTGTTTTTCCTTTGTTATTTTTAGATTGTTTTGTTCATGTTCGATCTACGGATTACTAGTCCGAATCATTTTATTAAATCATTCCAGTGATGCATATTCAATTAATTATTTTCTTGTACTTTATACTTCACTTTTTCTTGAGTTATTCTTTTCATAGATCCAGGGAGGTCTTGTTCCCAGGCGGTGTTATATCCCCTTGTTATTTTCCAATCGACGTCATCATCCTCGCGATTCTAGTTATTGTCATCGGAATTCTCGAAGCACCGATCGTATATGTTCTTGCTTCTGCTTTCAATTTATACTCCCCCTTTAGTTTTTTTAGGGTTTGTATATTCTTCTTGATTTCTTTAGGAAATTAATGTTCTTTTTCATTTATTAACCTAGGGCTAGTTATTGTGTAATGCTTAATTCTCTAATTAGTAATATCATTTTTTATCTGGGAAGATAAAAATCAATATTATTCTATTTCCCCCCTTTTAACACTAGTATTTTAGCAATATTAATAACAATAGTATTATATAAATTAAAATCCTATTTAGTAACCAACTAGGCTTCTTAGTACCCCTAATTCTCTAGCGTTTTTTTGTGCATCTTCTGTTTTCTTTGGATTCCTTTTTCATAGATCCTCATAGCTTCGGATATAGATGATTACCTGAGGTCATGTCCTTCTTTTAGACCCCATATGGCGTATAGGGGGCGGGCTCGACAGAGTGGTATCAAGGAGATTAGACTTAGAGTTTGTATATTGAATGTAGGCACATTAAATGCTAGGCTGCTGGAGCTGACTAACGTACTAAGTAATAGGAAAATAGATTTTGAATGTATTCAAGAGACTAGGTGGAAAGGGGCTCGCGCCATAGAGTGTAACGGGTATAAGTTGTGGTATTCAGGTGTAGATAACGCTAGAAATGGGGTGGGTATCTTGGTATCCTCTAGGCTCAAGGAAAATGTAGTTGAAGTTTGTAGATACCGTGATAGGATCATGATGATTAAGGTTATTATAGAAGCGGAAGTGGTGAATATCCTTTTAGTGTGGCCCTACACGTTGGCCTAGGGGAGGGGGAAAATGTTGCTTTTGGGATTCGTTAGATGATGTACTTAGGAGCATTCCAGAGGACCAAAGAGTTTTCATAGGGGGAGACTTCAATGGCCATATAGGTAGTGAAATTGATGGGTATGACGGTGTTCATGGGGGTTTTGGTTTTGGTAGTAGGAATGAGGAGGGGCGTACGTTGCTTGAATTTTCTACTGCACATGATATGGTGGTCACTAACTCCTTCTTCAACAAGAGATATGTGAACTTGATTATGTTCCATAGCGGGGGACATTGTACCCAAATCGACTACATCCTGGTTCGAAATCGAGATCGATGGGCTTGCATTGACTGTAAGGTGTTCCCTGAAGAGGTATGTACATCACAACACAGATTGTTGGTTTTGGTGTTCCGCGTACGCCATGGGCAGAGCACTCATAGGAGGGATAAACTAGGTAAACCTAGGATATTTGGAAGAACTTACATGGAGCGACATATGATGACTTTAGGAGTAAGGTTTTGTCTCATACAGGTTTTGGAACTACAAACTCAAATAATGCAGATATGTTATGGAAAAATATGGAAAATTCCATCAGAGAGGTGGGCAAAAACACCCTTAGGTTGTCGATAGGGAAGGTCAAGGAACATAAAAAATCGTGGTGGTGGAACGACGAAGTCCAAACTAAGGTGAAGAAAAAGCAAACTTGCTTCAAGGAGTTGCTACAATGCAATGACGACGAAGAAAGATGGAGAGCTAAACAAAGATACAAGGAGGCAAAGCGGGAAGCCAAGAAACCAGTGGCTAAAGCAAAGGATAAGGCATACGAGGAAATGTAGAAGAGATTAGACACCAAGGAAGGACAAAACGACATCTTCAGGCTTGCAAAATTCAGGGAGAACAGGAAAAATGATCTAGGTAGCATTAGGTTTCTTAAGGACAACAATGGTGTTCTTTTAGTAAAAGATCATGATATTAAGAGGGTTTGGGGTAGTTACTTCTTTGGCTTATTTAATAACGATGCCTCTCCCTGTAGACATAGTATCGTTGATGGGTCAGCCGACCATCATACCACGGCCAATGACTGCCCTACAAATAGGATTGAGATTGAGGAAGTCAGAATGACCCTTAGAAAGATGGGGAGGGACAACGCTGTCAGTCCATATCATATTCCTATCACTGTGTGGTTGACCCTATGACAAGAAGGAGTTAAGTAATTGAAGAACATCTTTAATATTATTTTAGAGACTGCCAAGATGCCAGAGGAGTGGAGAGAGTCTACGATGATACCAATCTATAAGAATAAAGGATATCCCCAATGTTGTGGTAACTACAGAGGTATTAAACTACTCAGTCATACCATGAAGCTATGGGAAGGGTGATAGAGGCTAGGTTCAGAGATGTTACAAGGGTTTCGGAAAACCAATTTGGCTTTATGCCAGGCAGGTCTACTACTGAGGCGATTCATCTGCTTCGACGGCTTATGGAGAAATATAGGGAAAAAAATAGAGATCTTCACATAGCGTTTAGTGACCTTGAGAAGTCCTATGATAGCATACCCCGCGATACGATCTGGAAGACCTTGGAAACGAGACGGATCCCAACTGCTTATATACGGGAGATTCGTGATATGTACTGTAGATCTACTACTTACGTCAGGACTATAGTTGGCGACACCGAGGCATTCCTGGTGGAAATCAGACTCCACCAGGGGTCGGCTCTTAGCCATTACATTTTCGCCTTGATTATGGACAACATCTATTGTGCGACACCAGAGGGTATTTCATGGTGTATACTTTTCGCTGACGACATTGTCCTAGTTGTTGAAATAAAAAATGAGCTGAATAGTAGACTGGCTACCTGGAAGACTGCTTTGGAAGAAAAAGGTCTAAGGATAAATATTGAAAAGAAAGAGTATTTATGTTCAAACTTCAGTGGGAACCAAAATGATGGAGATGTAGAAGTATGCATCGAAGGGCACATTATCCCTTCAAAGGATTGTTTCAAGTACCTAGGTTTTATGATACATAAAGATGGGGATGTAGATGATGACGTTACACACCATATAAAGACGGGATGGCTAAAGTGGAGGGCTGCTACTGGAGTTTTGTGTGACAAGAAGGTGCCTCTAAAACTTAAGGGAAAAATTTATAGAATGACAATTAGACCAGCGCTACTGTATGGATCAGAATGTTGGGCAATCAAGAAGGATCACGTAAGGAGGATGGAGGCCGCAGAAATGAGAATGCTTCGATGGGCATGTGGTAGGACTCTGTGGGACATGACACCAAACACTTCAATTAGGATGTCCTTGAGGGTGGTGCCTGTATCCGAAAGTTGAGGGATGAAAGACTAAGGTGGTTTGGGCATGTCCTTAGGCGACAACCGTCGGATGCGGTCAGGAGGGTAGAGTCGATTACAGCTGATGGTGCCAGAAGGAGAGGACGGCCAAGGAGGAAGTGGGTAGACTGTTTGAGATCTGATTTGAAGGATTTAGCCCTTACCAAGGACATGACCTCTGATAGGAAAGTATGGAGACTTAAGACCAGGGTAGCCGAATAGTGTGGGTCACAACAATAGGGTGTAGAATCTTTGTCTTCTTTTTAATGCCTTTGTAGTAATTTCCATGACTTATTCTTTCTTACGTTTCTATCATTAGAATTTATGAAGGCTTAGAACTAGGGTAGCGGAGTAGTGTTGCCTTAGTTTAGGTTTTAACCCATTTGACTTTATTCCTTCTCGTAACTTACTATCGCTGACTTACGTTTCTATCTATATGCAGAGATTTTTACGCAAGGATTTATTTGCAGGGATTACTTCTTATTACAGATGTGCATATGTAGACTGCATGTGAAGACTATTCAACTATGTATTTATTCATTTATTTATACATGCATTGTATTTTATCTTTATTTTTTAATTTTCTGACTGTCGGAGGTCTTCCACGGAAGCTGCTCTCAACCTGGCGTTAGGGGCAGCCTACTACCCTACCTCTCCCTTACTCTATTGTATATGGGAATAGGGTTTTGTTATTGTTGTTGTTGTACCACATCATCGTCTATCGTGTACTACCACAATAGTATCGTGAACTGTCACTCAATATTATAGATTTCTATGTAAGTTTATGAACTTTCACGTAAGCTTCATGATGATAAACTTTTGATTTTGTTGTTCAAATGATTAGATTAATTTTTTATAAGACTAAGGGTCACATTTCATTAAAAAAAAACGTTCAAGGGCTACACTAATTATGTTTCCCTAAAAGTTTGAGGGTCTTAATTTCTACTAAACATATTTGTTATTTTAATGAAACTTTTGTGTGCTCTTGTTTATAATAATTTTTTTTTGTATTTTTTAAATTTAATTGAGGTCCAATATGCATTAACATTATATTTTTATTATAAACTAAAATAAATTTTGTCCCATAAAATTTCTTATCAACTATATGCTTTTTTTTGTTTGTATAACTTACATGTTGAATTTATGTAATGATTTTTTAATAAGTATAGTTAAATTTAATTATTTAATAAATATTTATTTATTTCTATATTTTAAAAAATTATATACTAAACATATATTCTAATTTTTGAAAAACTTAAAATAAAAATTATTTTCTAAAAACAAAAATAAAAAATAAGAATAGAAAATATTTTCTATTTTTATTTTATTTTATTTTTTATTTTTTATTTTATTTTCTATTTTTGTTTTTAAAAATAGTTTTCATCTTTATTTTTTTAAAATTAGAAAACATTGGTTAATATAAATGAAAAAAAATTGAGTTACAGGCCTACCCTCATTTATTAATACAAAACCAAATTAAACAACCACAAGCTAAATGAATTCTAGTTGTAAAGCACCAGACTCCAACAGCAACCACAAAATTGAAAACCTCACTTCCTAAAAAAAAGTGACCAGCAGACTTCTCTTCTGCAAGAAGAATTGAGAAAAACTGTGAAGGAACAACACAGACAGAGAAAAGAAACACATATTGATCCTAAAAACACAAGGCAAACATCTAGAATGGAAGCTAAGGAGGATCCAGCCACTGGTTCTCCGCTGCAGGAAGCTCCTCCACTCCCCGTAGAGCTCTTCAATCCAGTACCGGTCAGACAGTCCAAGAGATGCTTCCGTCGCCAGATAGTGTGCCACACTGTTGCCATCCCGAGGGGTGAACTGAAAGCGACATGCATGTAACCCTCGAGCTCGACCCTTGATCTCCCGCAGTAAAGGGACTATTTCAGACTGATTTGTTGTGTCTGATGAGAGTTTTGTGATGACATTCTGGAGTCTCCTTCCAGAATAACCTACGGAAAACCCATATCGAGCGCGAACTCCACACCATGCAAAGTTGCCATGGCCTCCGCTCCAAACGGCGAGGTAATTCTCCTAAACCCCCTCCTGCAAGCAACCATTATTAATCCTATCGAGTTTCGAGCGATTAACCCTGACCACCCGTTTCCTTGTGACTACGAGAAACCAGTGTCGAAATTGATCTTGATCGATTCCGGTAGAGGTGGAGACCAACGAATCAGAGGTGATGTTGAAAGGTATCGAAGACAAGCGTTTGTAACGGCATAATCCAGACATTGGGCTCGAATGAGTGTAAGCAATTCTTCCGCGCTGCTGACTTTACCTTCTTGATAGTATTTATTTCGTGTGCATACCATATGTCGGTCCAGGCACGAATTTTTACTTTGTGATAGATCAAATAGTTAAAAATAATCTTTTAAAATAGTTTTAAGAAAAATATAATTTAAAAAATAAATTGATTTGTGTTTTAATCAAAAAAATTTAGTAAAGAAGGAATTTGTGGTCGATTACGTTTAGGGAAGGATTAAAACCCTATGACACCCAAAATTGGTACTTATTAATTATAAATTATCTCTATTATTGAAAATTTAAGAATTCAAAAATATATTTAATTTATAATCTTATTATTTCAAATTTATAATTTTAAGAAAATCTATTAATTTATATATATATAATATTTATTTATTTAGAAATATCAGAAAAGGGCTTCTAGGTACTTTAAGACAGCTCTTTTCTTAATATTAAAAAATAAATAAATATAAAACCATATTTAAAAATAATTAAAAAAGATATAATTTATAAAAGTAAGATATTTATTTATTTAAAATATCAGAAAATGGACATCTAGTTGCTTTAAGACTGCCCTTTCTTAATATTGAAAAATAAATATTAAAATAATTTAAAAGCAATTTATATAAGATTAAATTTATAAATAGGATTTGAATAAAAAATATTTTTTATTATATATATTTATATGAATAAATAATAATAATAATAATTAAATATATAAACATATAAAATTAAGATATACTTAAACAGTAATATTAAAACTAAAGATACAAAGTAATAAAACATGTAATTAAATAAAAGTATTAAAATTAGTGACTGAATTATAACTTATTAAAATTAAATACCTAATTTATAAATTATTATTTAGTATTTCAGTGACTAAACATGCAATATTTCCTATTTTTAATTTAGCGACTAAATTAAATATATATAAAATTTGAACATCAAATTAAAACAAATTAAAACATTTTGTTCATGATTAAAATATTAATTATTAAAATTAGAGGACTAAATCTGATATTTTATCTTAAATATATAATTACGGTTAAGGGCTAAAATGTAAATAAATAAAATTTAGAGAACAAATTAAAAGAATCATAAATTTGATTCAGTGACTAAAATATAAAACATATAAAATAGAGGGACTGTGGACGGGATTTAACTTTTAGTAAATTACACACAGACCCCTCCCCTAAACGACGCCGTTCAGGGAAGGGTATTTAAACCCGAAACCTAACAGCCTTAAGGCCAAAAAATTTTATTTTCTTCTCTCTCATTCTCTCTCTAAACCGAGAGAAATTTCTCTCTCGCCTCACTCTAAAATGGAGAGAGAGACCACCGGCCGGCAGTCAGGATCCGTCACCGACCACCACCACCGGCCACCGCTTACGGTGGCCATAACTCTCAAATTACACCAGAATATAGGTTTTTACCTCATAAGGCCAAATACAACCTTTGTTTTCCCTAAATCCCCTTAAATTCTCGTAGATCTAGGAAAACCGAAGCATTTACCTCGTTAAAACGACGTCTTCGACGATGAATAGACTCTCTTCGTTGGTAAGTCCCCCGTTCTCACTCTGTTTTATCTCGGTTTTTGGTCTCTGTTGCTGTTGTGTGTTATGTTTGTTGGTTTTTGGTTCGTGTTGTTGTACTCTCGGATTTTTCTCTCTATCTTCTGTTGGCATGGCTCGGTGACTTTTATTGCCACCACCGGAGATGTCTTCGGACCGGTTAAAAGGCTAAAGCTTGGTAAGTCACCAAACTTCCAGTGGTGACTCACTGTTGGGCGACGTGTGCGGCTGAAATTGCTCTTCTGGAAGCCTTTGGTGGGCATCGTGGCAACAGCATCAGCAACGTGGAGCGGCGACAACAGAAGCGGCGGTCGCGTGTCCCTAGGGTTATGATACCCTAGGGTTTCATCTGAAGGATGTGGGCTGTTAGATCAAGGTTAGATCAACGGCTGAGAAGAGGAGCGGCGGCGGCTGGAGAGGATGAAACCCTAATATGTTTAGGTTTTTAAACTTGGGTTGGTTGGGTTTTGTTTGTAACTAGGCCGATCCAGTTTTGATTGGGCCTGTAATATGTAATAATTATTTATTATTTAATAATAATAATAATAATAATAATAATGATATAATAAAATAATTATAATAAATCAAAAAATAAAACACAAATGGATAATAAAAACTAGTATCTTCAGCTGCCCCTCTTTGCTTATTCTGGTGTTAACAAGAATAGAGAAAAGATGAAAAGATAATAAGTTTTTTATCCATTTTGACTTCACTTGATTATGATGGCAATGTTGAATAAGTTCTTCTTATTATGAACTCTTTCATTTTTCCACTGGGGATGATAATCTGTGATGTAATGTAACAAAAGGTTGAACACGTTCTTCTCATTATGAACTTCTTCTTTCTCTTCAGATGAGTTCTTCTCATTATGAACACTTCTGGAAATGTTGATATTGATCTATCTCCTTCTGTGATAGAATTAAACAAAGGTTGAAGAAGTTCTTCTCATTATGAACTTCTTCTTTCTCTTCAGACGAGTTCTTCTCATTATGAACACTTCTGGAAATGTTGATGTTGATCTATCTCGTTATGTGATAGAATCAAACAAAGGTTGAACAAGTTCTTCTCATTATGAACTTCTTATTCCTCTTCAGATAAGTTCTTCTCATTATGAACTTTCTCTGGAAAAATTGATCAATCGAGTTATGAATTCAAACAAAAGGTTTGAACAAATTCTTCTAATTATGAATTTCTTCTTCCTTCTTCAGATGAGTTCTTCTCATTATGAACTCTACCTGGCAATGCTGATCCATCAAATGATGAATTCGAGCAAAAGGTTGAACAAGTTCTTCTCATTATGAATTTCTTCTTCCTCTTCAGATAAGTTCTTCTCATTATGAACACTTCTGGAAATTTTGATCCATTGAGTAATGGATTCAAATCTTTCCTAAAATCTTTGAAATTCCTGTAACATATTTAACATGGATAAACTGAATAAAAATGCCCCTATTTTGAAAATGTCTAAATATGATGCATGAATGTTAAGTTCATCTTTATTTGATTTCAAAGTGGTGAACTCGGTCTTTCTTCAATTGTGTAGAAATCCTTTAAATCTTTCTTCTTTGAAAAGAGAATCTATCATCTTTGGAGAGTGTAAATGTAGATATGCCTGAATTTTTGTATGATGTCACAAAACTTGAGAACAAAACTCAATGGTATAGGCTCTTGAAAAGTCTGCACTCATGCAACATGTTGATTCTGATAACTACTCATCTGATTATGAAGATTTCACAGATATTGATAGTTCCTCTGATACAAAGAAATCTTGATATATGATTCTGATGAGGAGAATAAACTGTTATACTTGACGAAAATGGGGTACTAAGAGGCTGAGGCTTCGATAGCCATAGAGATATGTGGTCCGGATTCGTCAATTGTAGAGTTGAAATATTTTATATGTGCTGCTCAAATGGCTAAGGTTGCTGACGTACTTCTTTCGGTAGAAGATAGGAAACCATTATGCAATAACCTCAATTACAAGAAAAGACGAAACTCAGTCTATAATTTTTGGAAAGTGAAGAAGTAGAGGAAGCTTGAAAAGAAGCTTTTTAATGAAGATGATCATGCAGTTCATCTTTCAAATCCAATGTTTGGTTTTGGGATTCCTACCGTACCAGATCAGATAACTCAAAGAACACTTCCAGAAGATATTATTGGGCCTCCTTATTTCTACTACGAGAATGTGACACTTGCTCCAGTTGGTGTTTGGACTTAAATGTCACGGTACTTATACGATGTACAACCAAAATTTGTAGATTCGAAGTATTTTTGTATTACTGCATGGAAAAGGGGCTATATTCATAATCTGTCAATTGAGAACAGATTTCCTCTTATTCTGCTTCCAAATGACTCTATGATAGAAATAACTTGTTGCTTTTCAACAGTAATTGCAAATGTCGATAAGACTTACTTTAGATTCCATGCACTTAAAAGTATAACATAAAGTAATAGCCAGAAATATTTTGTTTGTCTCAAGATTATGTTAATCCATTTACAGGATGTTTATGGAAAAAATAAATTGCATTTCGAACAAAAGAAGTTGAATTTCAAAAAGATAATCTTGGAATAAATAATAAATATAAAAATGTATTCAAAGTCATGGCAAATATGGGAATGATATAATTCAAATGACTCAACAAATTATTAGCATAAGTATTTCTAAACTAATCAACTTGATATAATTTAGAGCGCTGATGTAAACTTATGTCTGGAAGATCTCAAACGTTGCCAGAATGCTTGTAGATGTAAAGTTTCTCCCAAAATATCAGGCTCTTAAGAGGGTTTGATTGCCAGATGCCTAATATCAACATGCATTTGAGCAGCCCTTTCAGGTTTTCAACTGAAATCCTTCCTTTGGTTGCAAGACGCCTTTTGCGGGTTTTCATCTTGACCCTCATTTTCTATATATTTTTTCATCATTTTTTTCTTTTCATTTCATTCATTTTTTTTCTTTCCTTTTTCTTCTTCTTTAAGAATAATATTTTTTTTACAAATTGAGTTTATTGGATTTCTCAGAACTTTTCCATCCATTTCTGGCAAGATCAATGCTCATCCGGAAAAGGCCTTTTTTACAACAGATGGCCCTTCCCAATTAGGCATCCATTTCCCACGAAAATCTTTATGTATATGCAAGATCTTTTTCAGCACTCGATCACCTCTTGGAATTCTCTTATATGTACTTTCTTGTCATGAGACTTCATCATCCTTTTCTGATACATCCGTCCATGGCAAATAGCTTTCAAACTATTCTCATCAATAAGGTTTAATTGATCAAATCGAGCTTAGATCCATTCAGACTCATCCAATTTTACCTCTCTCAAAATTCTAAGTGATGGGATCTCAACTTCAATTGGTAAGACTACTTCCATCCCATAGACTAAAGAAAAAGGTGTTACCCTAGTAGACGTTCACATAGTAGTTCGGTATGCATATAAAGAAAAAGGTAACTTCTCGTGCCAATCTTTGTAGGTTTCAGTAGTCTTCGTAATGATTCTCTTGATGTTCTTATTCGCTGCTTCAACTGCCCCATTCATCTTTGGGCGATATGCCACTAAGTTTGCATGTTTGATCTTAAACTGTGCACAAAGTTCAGTCATCATTTTTTTGTTCAAGTTCAGAGCATTATCTGTGATGATTCTCTCCGGTAGCCCATACCGGCAGATTATTTATTTCTTTATAAATTTGCAAACTGTAGACCTCTTAAAATTGGCATATGAAGCAGCTTCAACCCATTTGGTAAAATAGTCAATTGCCACTAGGATGAAACAATGTCCATTTGATGCTTTTGGTGTGATTTCCCCAATGAATTCTATTCCCCACATAGAAAATGGCCAAGGTGCAGTCATTACATGTAAAGGCGATGGAGGTACATGAATCTTATATGCATATATCTGGAATTTATGACATCTTCTTGCAAAATCAATGCAATCAGTATGCATGGTAACCCAATAATATCCATATCTCATTATTTTTCTAGCCATGGAAAGACCATTTGCATGTGTTCCACATATCCCACTGTGTACTTCCTCAATGATGCTTCTGGCTTCGCTCGTATTTACACATCTCAATAGCATTTGATCATTGCTTCTTATGTATAAAGTTTCGCTATCAAGAAAGTATCCAACATCCATTCTTCTCAATGTTCTTTTATCAATCTCAGATGCATTTTGTGGATAGCTTTGATACTTGATATATTGCAAGATATCATAATACCATGGCTTGCCATCTGCTTCTTCTTCCACACTGTAGCAATGTGCAGGAATTTCATAGACTTGCATTTTGATTGGCATCATAGCAACTTTCTTAGTTGCTTGAAACATAACAGCTAATGTAGCCAAAGCATCTGCCATTTGATTTTTCTCTCGGGGGAGATAATTGAAGGTGACTTTCTTAAATTCTTTCACTAATTCGAGAGTAAAATTTGGTATTCCAACAATTTGGGATCTTTTGTTTCCCATTCTCCTCATAGTTGATACACCACTAACGATGAATCTCCTTATATCTTGAGAATTTTAATTTTTCTTTCTATGGTTGCCTTTAATCCTATGACACAAGCTTCATATTCTGCCATATTATTGGTGCAAAAGATCTCCAGTCTGCTTGTAAAAGGATAATAAATATTTTCTGGAGAAATTAACACTACTCCAATTCCTCGTCCCAAGGCGTTGATGCTCCATCAAAATAAAGCTTCCAGGATTCATCATTTGTTTCGACTTCGTCATTCATAGATATGCATAACAAATCTTCATCTGAAAAATTAAAACTCAGAGACTGATAATCATCGGATACACGACTGGCCAGAAAATCAGCTATGACACTTCCTTTTATTGTTTTTTGGTTTACATATACAATATCAAACTCGGATAATAACATTTGCCATCTAGCCATTTTGCCTGTCAAAGCTGGTGATTCCATTAAGAACTTTAAAGGATCAAGTCTAGATATCAACTAAGTGGTATGATATAACATGTATTGTTTGAGCCTTCGAGTAGCCCATACCAAGGCACAACATAATTTTTGTATTGGTGGGTATCGAATTTCACCATCAGTAAATTTCTTACTCAGATAATAAATGGCTTTCTCTTTTCTTCCAGATTCATCATGTTGTCCAAGTACACATCCCATCGAATTTTCAAAGACCGTCAAATAGAGAATTAACGGTCTATCAGGCACTGGTGATACTAAAATGGGGGTATTGGATAAATATTTCTTAATAATATCCAAAGTTTCTTGACATTCATCATTCCAGACTTCAGGATTGTTCTTTCAAAGTAACTTGAACACTGGATCACATTTGTCAGTTAATTGAGAAATGAACCGAGATATATAATTTAATCTTCCCAAAAAGCCTTGAACTTCTTTTTTTTGTATTGGGTGGTGGAAGATGTTGAATTGCTTTTACTTTATATGGATCAATCTCTATTCCTTTTTGGCTGACTACAAATCCCAAACGCTTCCCTGATGTCACCCCAAAAGTGCATTTAGCGGGGTTGAGCTTTAATTGATACTTTCTCAATCTTTGGAAAAGCTTTCTTAGATTTTGAATATATTCTTCTTCATTTCAGGACTTGGCAATCATGTCATCCACGTATACTTCAATCTCTTTATGCATCATGTCATGAAACAAAGTTACCATTGCTCTCTGATACGTTGCCCCTGCATTTTTCAATCCAAATGGCATTACTTTGTAACAGAATGTGCCCCACATGGTTACAAATATTGTTTTTTTCCATGTCCTCAGGGTTCATCTTTAACTGATTATATCCTGAAAAGCCATCCATGAATGAAAACCATGCATGTCCAGCAGTATTGTCCACTAATGTATCTATGTGAGGTAACGGAAAGCTATCTTTCGGACTAGCTTTGTTAAGATCTCTGTAATCCACACACATTCGAACTTTCCCATTCTTCTTTGGTACTGGAACAATGTTGGCTACCCATTCTGGATATTTTGCTGCTTGTAAGAAACCTGCATTGATCTGTTTCATCACTTCTTCTTTAATTTACAATAACATTTCTGGCCTCATTCGTCTGAGTTTTTGTTGAAAGGTTTGTACTCTGGACTATTCGGAAGTTTATGGACCAATATATCTATACTCAAACCAGACATATCTTGATAAGACTAGGGGAAGATATCTTTGAACTCTTGTAGGAGATCTATCAATTCTCGTTTTATCTGGGCTGACAAAGTAGTACCAATTTTCACTTCTTTCATTTCTTCATCGGTTCCCAGATTTACAGTCTCAATTTCTTCTTTGCGAGGTAAAATTTGTTTGTCTTCTTTTTCTACCAGTCTTAACAATTTAGTAGGAACATCACATTCTACTTCATCCTCACACTCATTGATTTCCTCCAAACATATGGGCCGCTCTAAATTTATCTCATGATTAAATTTACGAATAATCAGGCTATTAACATTGTGACACCTGCAAATTTAAATCGGACATATTTCTGAAAGGATATAGTAAATTTATGAAATATAAATAATGAGAAATAATGATTGTAAAAATGTAAAAAAAAGTAAAAATGTAAAGAATGATTGCCATTTGAGAATTTTAAGAAAACTTCTTATATTTGATATTAAGTGAACTTAACAACTGCCCTTACAAGATAACAAAAACTTTTTATATTCATGGGCTAAAACATAAAGATTAGTTCTGAGTATTACTATGTGTTAATACTAAAAACTACAGGTAGATATTCAACAATCCAATTGTTGAGTGTTTCTCCAGGAAGACAAGGGCGAATTCCAGTCAAGTATTTGTCAGTCTTATGGTCATCTGTGATCATGTTGATAAATAATTCTCCCATAGCTTTTTCAACCATGCTTTGATCTTTTGTAAACTTTTCTTCTTTAAGAGAATCAGCAAGCTGTTGTTCTATATTAACCATTCCTCCTTATTTGAACGTGGTCTTCAAATGAGGGAAAGACATGTGTTCTTAAGGGATTTCTTCTCATTTCAACCTTGCATTTATATCTTCGTATCTTCTTTTCATCTCTTTGTTCTTTTGCTGAAAATTGGGCTTAAATCCAAGCCCAAAACGATCTTTCTTCATCTTCATACTTACAGGAACTGAACTTCCCTGAAGATTCTTTGCCAAACCTTTCCCAGTTTTAGCTTCAATGCCTAAAGTCTGTTGTACAGTCATTTTGGTGCAATCGGACAATCTGGGATGTGGAATTTTGCTTCCCTCAGTAATAAAAGTTGCATTGACAAATTCCAAAGCTCAGAAAGAGCACTCAAGAGCATCATCATTGGTTTCAATATACGGAGCATCACTTGTTATAGATGCAATGATTTCTTCCTCAGCTCCTACGCATATCAGTTGACCCTCAACAATGAATTTCAGTTTCTGATGCAATGAAGAAGAAATAGCTCCTGCAGAATGAATCCACGGCCTTCCTAATAAACAATTATATGTAGGGTGGATATCCATTACCACAAAGTCAATATTGTATATGACTGGTCCGATCAACAGTGGTATTTCCATTTTTCCAAGCACCTCTTTTTGAGTGCCATCAAAAGCTCACACTATATTCTGATAACTCTTTATGTGCGATTTATCCACCGACATCCTTTGTAATGTAACCAAAGGCATTAAGTTAAGAGCAGATCCATTATCAATTAGTACTCCTGGAAACGCATGGCCATGACAATGTGTTGTAATATTCAAAGCTTTTACTGATCCTATTCCACCTTCTTGTATTTCATCATCAGTGAATGTGATGTAATTATCAGCGGCTATGTCCCCCACAATCCTGTCAAGCTTGTTGAGAGATATATCTTCAAGGATAAATGTTTGATTAAGAACTTTTATCAAAGCATTTCTGTGTATTTTGAATTCATCAACAGATCAAGAATTGAAATTCGCGCTTGTTGTTTATGTAGTTGTTCAACCACACTATATTCGCTATGTTTCAAAAATTTCAAGAATTATTGTGCTTGCTTTTCTATTATGGGCTCATTGACTGTTGGCAGGGATTTATCATCAAATATCTTTTGGGGCATCACTGTAGTTTTTCCTTTTGTATTTGCCTGTTCTGATGCATTCGATGTCTTGGGAGAATAACATCTCTCACTTCTTGTAAAGAATCCGACTTCACTTACTGCTTCATCCATATTCTGTATTTTCTCTTCTTCTTTTTCCAGAGAAACAGATCCTTCTACCATTGAAATATTGGTAGTATAATTCCAAGGTACCCTGCGGGTATCCTTATACGGAAATGGTAAATGAGTAGTAATAACCACTTTCGACTTTGTTGGTGCAAGATTCACTGTAGATGCTTTTACAGTGATGATCACAGGATCACTTGTTCTCTGCTTAGGTTTAGAATCTTCTGATGCGCAAATGTCATCTTCTATTTTTCCTAGTTCTTCTTTAAAGAACTATATCTCTTTGTTATTCATCAGTTTTTGCACCAAATCCTTGAATTCAGGGCATAATTGGATTCCATGTCCCTTTTCTTGATGATATTTACAATAATTCTCGACTTCATTATGCTTTGGCTTGAATTGTTGTTGAATCATACCAGTTAGGGAGAGTTGTTGAAATATCCAACCAAAGGGGTATTTAATTTTAGAAACATCAGTTTTGGTTTTCCTTCTATTTTCTTCCTAGATTGTGTTAACGTTTTTATCTCCATGATTTGGCAGCGGATGATTTGATGTAGTTGGTGAATTGAATTCCAGTTTTCCTGTATTAATCAAATTTTGGACCACCCTTTTGAATGCCAAATAGTTTTCAACAGAGTGACCCGTAATTTCGTCATGATAAACACAGTGAGCTTTCATATTGTACCATGGAGGGAATGGTGGTTGTATGGGAATCAATGGATAGGGTCGTATAACATCTGCCTTTAACAGCAAATCATAGATCTCAGTATAGGGTACTGGTAATGGTGTGAAGAAAAGCCTTTCATTTTCCCTGCAAGATCCTCTGTATTCCGTTCGATTAGTTTTGTTTCCTCTTTCTTAACCATTGGCTGGGTTATCGTAACATTTTTTGAGGTATCCTTGTTGTAAGCGTTCACATTGTTAACTTCATTCTCTTTTTTTCGGTACATAGGTCTTTTGGAACTAGACCCCTCACTTGATTCCATTTTGCCACTTTTCATGACATTTTCAATGAGTTCTCCATAAATGACCAGATCTGTAAAATTTATGGTTGCGTTCCTCATTAAATGGCTTAAATAGGGAGCCTTTAAAGTATGGACGAACATTAATGTGTCTTCTTTTTTTGATAGAGGTGGCTGAACTTGGGTCGTTGTGTCACGCCATCTTTGGGCGTACTGTTTGAATGTTTCATTGTTCTTTTTCTCCAAATTTTGAAGAGTCATCTATCAGGGACCATATCAGTCACGTGGCGGTACTGTTCTAGGAATGCTTTTGCCAGACCCTTCCAAGATCTCATATTGGCTTTGGTCAATTGAGTATACCACTTTAAGGCTGGTCATGTCAAGCCATTCTGAAAGCAATGAATTAACAATTTCTCGTCTTTCATATGACCTGTCATTCTACGGCAAAACATGGTAATATGGGAAGAAGGGCATTTAGTACCGTCATATCTATCGAATTCAGGAATTTTGAATTTGATGGGGAGGATTAGGTCCGGGACCAAACTCAACTCGCTAGCGTCAAACCCATAGAACGATTCAGTTATTTCCACAGATTTTATTCTTTCCTCTAAGCTCTTGATCTGTCTGGTCAATTCTTCATTGGATTTTTCTTTTCATTCAACTAATTCAAATCTGGAATCAGATGCTCAGCATTAAATTCCCCTATCTTTACATCTGATATAAGCGAATTTTTGCTTGAAGATGCGGGATCCACTTGTTGATTATCATTTGGTTTAGTTTCTTGAAGTGCTGAAGTGCGAGCATGGATTTGTACAGGTTTGATGCCAGAATTATAAACCGGTTCCGGCGTAAAACCTAGGATACATAGGTTCCTGGTTGAAAGGTACATGATTTGTATGAATTTTTCCAATGGTAGCTTGCTTCCTGAGCATATCTTCAATTTTCTGCATCATATTGTCTTGTGAGTTTGCAATACTAGCTTCAATTTTCTCTAAATTCATTCTCATTTCGCATGTTCTTTATTATGTTGTTCCTCGAGACGTTGTATTTTATCCTCCATGATTTTCTTAGTAGCTTGTCTAGTACCGTAGTGATGTTGAATTTCTCGTTTGGCCAGAATAACTGCGATTGAAAATCCTTTTGATATTTTTTTTCAAATTTTATTTAATGAATGTTTATCTTAATGTAAAATAAAAACTATAAAGAAAATAATGTAATGAATAATGAATATATGCAAAAGGTATTGATCCCAAAAAGTTAACTGTCATAGAACAACTTCTATCGGCATACAAAAGTTTCTTTATAATAGTTCATAACTATAGATACGACATAGCTTTTCTATTAAGCTATATGATTTCTTTCATCATCCATGTCATATTCTTTCCATACTTAGAAACTGGATCGACGTGATGCTCAATAATCTTTGCTTCAGTAGCTAACTCCCCAATATATCTGGCAACTTCACTCATTTGTATCATAGCCTCGAATACCATACTGCCTCTTTCTTCATTTCTTTCTTCAAAGAAGTCAGTAGATTTTTTCCATTGTTCATTAGTTCTCTCGAGAGTCTGCTCTAATTCAGTGATTCTGACTTGACAACAGTCAGAGTTTTTTCAAGATCTCATTCGTCTTCGTAGCAAAGCGTTCTCCTCATAACTCTCTTTAAGATCACTAGGTCCTAGACGAACCTTCTCTTGGAATAATGATTCTTCAAGTTGTAAAATGTAAGCATTAAACTCTGAGTTTTTATTTCTAGACTGATCCATATCCTCTTCTAGTTTTGTTCATGCTTCTTGTGTTTTTGTCTGGTTTTCTGGATTTGCACATTCTTGTTTCTACATCGTTGCATCCAAGTGCTGGCCACTTCTTGCTCTACTTCAAGTCTGGTATTGAAATTCTTCCTCTCTAACTCCCATTTTTCTTTTTCAACATCGAACTCTTCAATCCTTTGGCCCCTGACTTCAAGTTCGGCAATCAGATTGTTCATTTTAGATTCAAATCCCTTAAACATGGTGTTTTTCTCATCCTCAAATCTCTTAAGCATGTCATTCTTCATATCTTCTAATTTTTTTGCTCGATCCCTTTCTTTTTGCATTTCATTCATAATCTCTCGACTTTCAGCTTTTGCTTTATAATTTGCTCCCTTCTGTCAATCTCAAGATTCTCTATTTTCTACTTTCCTTTCTCAAGGCTTTTGAGTAAACGACTACTTTTTTCTTTCAAATCTTCAACTCGGCATTTCTCGATATTTAACTCTTTGGTCATCTGTATTGTTGCTTTGCTCGATCCTGATGCTCTCCTGGATTTGTGTAGTTTATGGTAATTCTTCTTTAACATTCTGAACTCACCATCAATTTTTTCTTTGTTTTCCCTCAGCATTGCACATTATGCTGAATTAAAGTCAACATCGACGCCCATCATAGCTTTATCTCGTCTCATTTATTCTAATTCTTTTGACTAACTTTCTCTTTCTGCTTTAAACTTAGCTCTTAGGATTGCAATCTCTGATGGGACTACCCGGATGCGGTCTTCCATAGAGATATCCTCATTTTGATCTGGTAGAGGAATATTTTCGTTTTTCCTAACAGACCTCCATTCCTCATAATCAGGACTTAACATTACCTTTGTTGCTTTGGATCGAATACAGAAAGTTATTTTCCAAGCTGTAACAACATCCATGATGTTTCTTTTGTAATTTTTACTATGAAATACGAACTCGGATGAATGTAACCCTGCAGTAACATGAACAAATTGATGACCCTCGTACTGTCTTATAACCAGAAGTGGTGCATATCCAATTCCTCCCCACAAACCAAGCAGCATCACCCAGTTGTAATCACCACATTTGTAAAAGAATTCCCTTTGAATTTTCCACGGGGCACGCCAAATGATATCATCGCTTTGTATATTTCGAAGGTCATTGATTCACATATCTTTCGTGACTTCTTTCGGCCATTCTTGCTCCAGAAACTCTTTCAACGGTGAGTAGTCCATTTTAAAGCGACGGTATGCAACCTTTTCTGTCCTCCAAAAATGGCTACGGATCCATACATATAACAATGGTGCACATCCCGAAAATCGTCCACCTCCTAGCCTTCTGCAAGCACTTAACGATCGAAAAGTCTCTGCTAGAATTGCAGAAGCAAGATTGACCCTTTTTGGTAGCTTCTCGAACAAATCTACTACTGTAGCCTCAATGTATCCCAATGCTTTTTGGGAAGATAACCATACCGTATATACCCAGAGCAAAGAGATCAAATCGTACTTTATCATCTGGATGACTCTGAATAATTTCTTTGATGTTGGTCCAAGCAATGCCTTCGCCCTCGCCCTTTTGTTTCATGCGAGCTACTACCCATTCCTCTCGTACTCCTGTAATCTTTGCTAATTTAACTCGGAAAGGTTGAGTTTTAACTGACCTTGAATAAATTCGATTCTCCAAAGCCCTTTCTATATGTAGCAAAGTTGTATACTCTTTAATAGTAGGAACCAAGTCCTTTTTATTGAACGTGAAGCAATTATACCCTGGATTCCAGAATTGAATTAGGGCTCGAATCAAGTCATCATCAACTTCAACATAAAGCAAATATGAGATGTCCTCGTAAGACTGATAGAACTGTAGCTTTTTATTTGAATCACAACTCTCCCAAATGTCACGCAAATCTTGCATATCATTTCTTTTTAGAGAACCAGAGCATAACTTGCTAACTCGGGTACATAATCATCCTGTAGACTGTCTCCCCCTTGTCTCTGTAAGTTCTCAGCCCACTATCTTACTTATGAGTTTGGAACTATTTGATTTGAACACTTTTTATCCATAGATGAAGGTTTTCCAGTAAGACGATTAATTCGAAGATCAATACCTTTAATCCTTCATGATGATATGCAAACAAAAATAAAAGAAAACATAAAAAGAAATGAATTAGTTCGCATAATAAAGGAAAATTTTAATTTAATAATAATATCTGTCCAAATATTTCTATTTAACATGCTTTTTACATAGCATAATTTAAATAATCTAAATTCATATGCAATTTATTTAACAGAAAAATAAATAATTAATTAAAAGGAAAAAAGTTAGAATTCATTTCTCATTTGTGTACACCTATTTTGGACAAAATTTCGGCATGGCTTCAGATCGGAAGAGTTTCTAGGGTTTACTATATGCAGAGTTTCAATTCTAAGAGTAAAGGTACCGAATTGTCCTTGTTAGTGCCCCCTTGGGATACTAACCCTCAATCCTAGTCCATCACAGACTAAAGTAGATCGAGTTCAATTCGAGAGGATACACTTCTCTATGCCTGACACGGAGAATAAATTCTCACGAAGATATAGAGCATATGAACCTTGAAAGCTACTTGCTAGGTCTGACATGCAGAATAAATTCTCACGAAGACGTCGCTTTCACTCCCACTTAAAAGGGACGAGCTTGATTATAAAGCTTATGTTATGCAATGCAAGTGTTGTATGTGAGGAGAAATGTTCAAACCTCTGACAAACAAATAAATAATGAAATTTAATACTTGAAAATAAAATAAAAACATTAATAAAAAGTAATATATAAATATTATGAAAATAATAAGTATATATAAAAATTTTGAAAAGAAAGAATTATAAATTAAATATACGAATTTTTAATTTCTAATTAATAGAGACAATTTATAATTGATTTTAAAGTTTGACCGATCCCCAGCGGAGTTGCCAAGCTGTCGTAATCGGTTTTCGCCCGGGCACGAATTTTTACATGGCGGGAAAACTAAAATAAATAAACAAATGATTTTTTAATTAAATAATATTTTGGGAGTCGACATTGACCTTTTTGGGTTAGGTAGATCAAATACCTAAAAATAATATTTTAAAATAGTTTTTAAGAAAAACATAATTTAAAAGATAAATTGATCTGTGTTTTAACCAAAAAAATTTAGTAAATAAGGGATTCGTGGTCGATTACATTTAGGGAAGGATTATCACCCCTATAACGCCCAAAACTGGTACTTATTAATTATAAATTGTCTCTATTATTGGAAATTTAAGAATTCAAAAATATATTTAATTTATAATCTTATTATTTCAAATTTATAATTTTAAGAAAATCTATTAATTTATATATATAAAATATTTATTTATTTAGAAATATTAGAAAATAGCTTCTAGGTGCTTTAAGACAGCTCTTTTCTTAATATTAAAAATAAATAAATATAAAAACATTTATCTAAAAATAATTAAAAATAGATATAATTTATAAAAGTAAGATATTTATTTATTTAAAAATATCAGAAAATGGAGATACAGTTGCTTTAAGACTGCCCTTTCTTAATATTGAAAAACAAATATTAAAATAATTTAAAAGTAATTTATATAAGATTAAATTTATAAATAGGATTTGAGTAAAAAATATTTTTATTATATATATTTATATGAATAAATAATAATAATAATAATAATAATTAAATATATAAACATATAAATTAAGATATACTTAAACAATAATATTAAAACTAAAGATACAAAGTAATAAAACTTGTAATTAAATAAAAGTATTAAAATTAGTGACTGAATTATAACTTATTAAAATTAAATACCTAATTTATAAATTATTATTTAGTATTTCAGTGACTAAACATGTAATATTTCCTATTTTTAATTTAGGGACTAAATTAAATATATATAAAATTCGAACATCAAATTAAAACATTCTATTCATGATTAAAATATTAATTATTAAAATTAGAGGACTAAATCTGATATTTTATCTTAAATATATAATTACGGTTAAGGGCTAAAATGTAAATAAATAAAATTTAGAGACCAAATTAAAAGAATCATAAATTTGATTTAGTGACTAAAATGTAAAATATATAAAACAGAGGGACTGCAAACATGATTTAACTTTTAGTAAATTACATATAAACGCCGCCGTTCGGGGAGGGGTATTTAAACCCAAAACCTAACGGCCTTAAGGCCAAAAAAATTTATTTTCTTCTCTCTCATTCTCTCTCTAAACCTAGAGAAATTTCTCTCTCGCCTCTCTCTAAAATAGAGAGAGACCACCGGCCAACAGTCGGGATTCGTCACCGACCACCACCGCCGACCACCGCTTACGGTGGCCTGAACTCCCAAATTACACCATAATATAGGTTTTTACCTCCTAAGGCCAAATACAACCTTTGTTTTCCCTAAATCCCCTTAAATTCCCATAGATCTAGGAAAACCGAAGCGTTTACCTAGGTTAAAACGACATCTCCGGCGACGATTGGACTCTCTTCGTTGGTAAGTCCCCCGTTCTCACTCTGTTTTATCTCAGTTTTTGGTCTCTGTTGCTGTTGTATGGTTATGGTTGCTGGTTTTTGGTTCGTGTTGTTGTACTCTCGAATTCTTCTCTATATCTTCTGTTGGCAGGGCTCGGTGGCTTTTATAGCCACCACCGGCGATGTCTTCGGACCGGTTAAAAGGCCAAAGCTTGGTGAGTCACCAAACTTCCAGTGGTGACTCACTGTTAGGCGACGTGTGCGACTAGAATGACTCTTCTGGAAGCCTTTGGTGGGTGTCGTGGCAGCAGCGTCGGCAACGTGGAGCGGCGGCAACAGAAGCGGCGATCGCGTGTTCCTAGGGTTATGATACCCTAGGGTTTCATCTGGAAGGATGTGGGCCGGTTGGATCAAGGTTAGATCCAACGGCTGAGAAGAGGAGTGGCGGCTGAAGAGGATGAAATCCTAATATATTTAGGGTTTCCAAACTTGAGCTGGTTGGGTTTTGTTTGTAACTGGGCCGGTCCAGTTTTAATTTGGCCTGTAATATGTAATAATTATTTATTATTTAATAATAATATTAATAATAATAGTAATAATGATATAATAAAATAATTATAATAAATCAAAAAATAAAACACAAATGGATAATAAAAACTAGTATCTTCACCATAAACACCAAATTCCCACAATAATTTCTAAATGACGATCTGGGTTATTGTGCATGATTAACCAAATAAGTTTCAGATAGCAGTAGTTAATTGACAGTCTCTTGCAACATGGGCACTTGTCTCAACACATCTATTACAGACCGGGCACAAAGGGTCATTTATCAAACGCCTATTATACAAATTGTATTTCCTGGGAATAAAATTTTGAATGAATTTCCAAATCTGCAATCGAATTTTCCATTGACAAGCACTCTCCCACACACGAGATAACAGTACCTCTTTATATATCGGTGATCCACTATCCGCTGCAGTCAATCATCTATGGCAGAATTAAAACTTGTCAGCGGAATGTGAAGTATACTCATCGCATCCTCCTCATGTAACAACTCCATGAATAGATGCTCATCCCACTCCTTAGTATTTGATTTCATCAGCTCCACTACCCATTCCTTAAGGTACTGGTACTCACCTTAAGGTGGCGTTTGGTTGGATGAAATCCTTTGGAATTGGGGAGAATTGGAATCCAATTCCACCACTTTCCCATGTTTGGTTCAAGTTTTCCAAGGGAATTAGAATCCCTCGTGGCTTCAACTTTCCATCAAATGAGAGAAAGTGAATTCCATCAAAGAATGGATGGAATTCAATTATCTTATTGGAGGGAACTGAAATTTGACCATACTACCCTCATCAATCTTTTGGTAACTTATTCGTATATTGAATAAAAATATTTTTTTATTATTTTAGGTCGGGTCGGGTTTCTAATTCATATATTCGGGTCGGGTGAAACTTTATTTTGGTCGGGTCGGGTCAGTTTTTTTAAGTGTGATATTCAGGTCGGGTTGAGTTCGGGTTTAGGGTAAAAATACTCGACCCAAAAATATATATAATTTACCTTATATATTTAGGAATAATTACAATAATACCCCTTTATATATATTTTTTTTCAATTAAGTCACTATTTTTTTAATAAAAATAATTTTTTATTATTTCGGGTTGGATTTCTAATTCATATATTCGGGTCGGGTGAAACTTTATTTTGTTCGGGTCAAGTTTTTTAAGTGTGATATTCGGGTCGAGTCGGATCGAGTTTTTTTAAGTGTGATATTCGGGTCGGGTCGGGTTCGGGTTTAGGGTGAAAAAAACCGGACCGACCCGAAAAAATATATAATTTTACCTTATATATTTAGGAATAATTACAATAATACCCCTCTATATATAATTTTTTTCAATTAAGTCAATGTTTTTATTGAATAAAAATAATTTTATTATTATTTTGTGTCGTGTCGGGTCGGGTTTCTAATTCATATATTGAATAAAAATAGTTTTTGGTATATTTTTTGGTAACTAATTAACATACTCCGATTGGAATGTATCGAAATATTACTCTAGCTTTTGGTAACTTATTAACATATTTTGATTGCGATAATTTTTATAATTTATTGAAATGAATAATCAATCAATAAAATGAAAATTTAATATTTTTTATTTCTTATAATATATTACTACATGTAAGTTGTAAAACAAACTAAAATAAAGAAAAAAAACAAGAAGGGCAATTCTGTCATTTTACATTACTGAAATCAAATTCATCTGACATGTCTGCGAACCAAACAGAATATGGAATTCGATTCCAATTCCATTTCTCCAAACATAATATGGAATTCGATTCTAATTCCTGACAGATTCCAATTCCCTCATAAACATTCCAGCAAACCAAACGCCACCTAAGTATCAGTACCAGAATAAACCTCGATGTTTGATAAATCTCGTATTGATACCCTCATAGGGTACTGATATCACCCCTTGTCATATTGATACCCTCATAGGGTACTAATATCACCCCTTGTCATATTGATGCTTAGCTTAAGTATCGGTACTAAATCTAATTTTCAAAATTGAATAATAATATGGTATTGATACATAAAGGTGTGTATCATCAATACTAGAGGAACGATAGTGATTCTACTAGAACAAGGTATCAATACTCTTGTTTAAAGAAATCTAAATCTCCCCTTAATTCTTACGATATTGATATTGCAAGAATAATATTGATAAATGACCTATTTAGGTCTAGAATGCACTCTCACATCACCCTTAATGGTCTAAAGTTACCTAAGAATCTTTTTGGGACCTAGTCATATGCATTCTACCCTCTATGGCTCTAAAGAGCAAGGTGCAAGTAAGTTTATAGAAATATGAAATCAAAGATTCCTATTTGAGCTATGTGCAACACATGACATTTCAAAATAACAATTAAGTATGAATAGATGAATGAGTAGCATGTCAAGTTATCAATGATTTTTATTTTTTAAATAGATTTGAACACCCACAAGGTAAACTAAGCATATCAATAATTTTATTTTGCCATCGGATCTATAAAATAAAGGTCCTTAGAGACCATACAATTAAAAAATGACCAGCTATACAAAATGAATTTGATGAAGTAAGGTAGTTAAAACAATTTAGTAAAATCAATTAAAATTTGAATTAAAATCGAAGAGATCCAAACAAGAGGAGTTCACGGCAAAAGTTGGTTGAAAAAGAAGAAAGATTAATATTGGCAAAATAGTTTTAGAGTTGTGAATTTTAATCCTTTTACCATTTAATTACTGAACTTTAAATTTTAATAAAATTCAATCCATTCCTTTCTTTAAAAATCGCACACCTTGTAAAATCATATTTTAAATTTCCAAAATTATTTATTATCATTAAAAAAAGTTCTCATATTATTTCAAAAAAGTTTCATTTTTCTAATAATTATGAAATTTTACTCGATTGCAAACCCGATTCTATGGATCTGGATTTTGAGATGTTACATTGCTCGATTGGTAAATTACCCCTAGGTCCCTCTCATTTCAAGTAAAGCTCAAAAATCCCCTCTTATCTCTTATTAGTCTCATTTCTTATCCGAATAAGCCCAAATCCGACCCATTACACTTTCATACAATCATACTATAATTAATTTATTCAGCTAAATCCCAGATCAATGCTTGAATGTTGACTCAAATTTTTGGGTTGTGACAAAGTTGGTTAACTAGGATTAGGTCTCTTTAATTCATAAAGTTATTGATAAGATTAAATTCTGGAATGTCTCTATGGGATTATCTAATAAAAAGGCAAATAATCATTGAAGTGTCTCTTTGATTATCGGTTAACTAAAAGGAGAGTAGGCTATTATGGTATCCCGAATGACTATAACCAACCTATTCAAAAATAATTTAGATAATCCTAAGCTAAAATCAATGAGAAACATAACTAAATTATATGATTTATCTTCACATCATTGAATTCCAATTTATCTTTAATTGCTTTCTTTCATCAAGTCTTCTAATCTAACAAGTATTATACAAACATTTTTTATTTTTTGTGTTTATTTTAGAAATTGATTTAACATCATTTTCTGTGAATTTAACTTGTTTATTATCGCTAAAAGGTTTGTTTTGAGTAAAAAAAAATATGATTTTCTTTTTAGGATTGATTATGTCACGTAAAACAAAGATATGTGTATAAAATATATTTTATGAAAAATACTTTTAATAGGGTATACCTTCATTGAACATGACACAAAAATACGTAATTTTCATAAATAATTTTCAGACAGTGCTATATATAACATCTCTACTGGAAGTATTGATTATCCTACACCCGTGAATGATAGCGGTAATACTAATATAAAGGGTGTATGGTAAGCAGTGCTTTGTTTCACTTTCCTTTAGGCAGCATTGTGTTATGGTTGTTGCAATTTTCTACTCGCCACAAGGAACTAACCTTTGTTGGGTTGTTGTGTATGTTTTGTTGACTTTTTCTTCTTTTATTCCTTCTGCAGCAATCTCCTTCTCCTTGGCCTAATCAAAGGACTCCACTAAGTGTTGATGTTAATGTCGGTTAGTATGGCATTAAATTAGCAATATGTTTTAACCACTATTGCTTGTTAATATTCAACCTATTTTCTTGTAGCTTATGCGAAAGGGCGGGAGGAGGTGGGAGGAACATCTCATCAACCCATGACACAGGTAACTCCTGATATGACTAATATTAAAAATTTAAAACTGCATATTGATGTCTTTTTTTCCTTTTCTTTTTCACTGGTTTGAGGAGACCTCGTGGGTCATGGAGAAAGGATTTTATATCCCAATGCTTTGAACATTTGGGGATATTTTTCCTTCAGTAATCCTTGTTCTCATGGAAACGAACTGGTATTACTTAAGTTGGTGATTGATTTTAATAATGGATAAAATTCCAGGACTTCTTTATGATGTCTTCTGGAAAGAGAAAACGTGATGATTTTGTTACACAATATCAAAATGGTGGATACATACCCCAACAAGATGGAGCTGGAGATTCTACATCTGAAGTTGCAAATGCAGAGGTTAGTTTTCCTCTTATTTAGTGTCTATCTATCATGGTTGATGGTGTTTGTTGTTCATGGATTTTCCTTTCTTTCCCAGAAAGATGTAGAACCCTTTTCTTTTCTTTTAATTTCCTTCAGGGCAAGAACAAGGATTCTTGGATCTATTTAGTTGCAGCCTAATAAAAATAATAGCATGGTAATTCAAACTGTTGATTTGATATAGGAACTTGGAATTGCGGTAGTTACATGATTTCTAAGAGCTGTTGGCTGTTATCACTGCTGCAGGTCTTATGCAGTTGAGAGCTTTACAACCTATCAATCTAACATCCCTTGATGAACTGTTGACAGATGGAAGAACGTCAGGTAATTTATATATGGAACTCATCAGAAGGAACTCCTAACCTTAGACTTGTTACGAAGAGTCTTAAACCTCTATAAATTGGAATGATATGTCTTAATTTATTACTACAAATCGTCCTCTTAAAAGAGGTTACATAGGTTTTATTCTTGTAAAGTAAGAAACTAAAATTAAGGACTTTATTCCAGTAAATAAGATACTAAAATTAAGGATTTTTTTATTGCAATAAAATACTTGCCAAGATTAAATTATTCCAAGTAGGAATATTTAACCAAAAAAGCCTTCCGTAACATTCTCCTTTGTGATTGCTTCATAGTCCTTTGATATTGGCTCTCTGGTATTTGGTAGGAAAGTGGCTAGTTTCTTTTATTTAAATGAAAACAAACGGATTGATAAGTTGATTACTAGTACTTGACGTAGTAGATCAATCTCACCATCCTGGAAGTTCTGCTTCTGGACTGTATCATAGTTATGGTGGTCTTATGTTTAGGTACAGGTTTTAGGTTAGTTATGAATCAGGAAAGAATATTCTCAGAAGTCAAATCATGTGTTGTTGAGTATAGTTGAGAGAATGTTCTCAAAGGTTAAAGGTCTTTCAGACATACACGACAGTACTTGAAGATCAGTGTGATAAGAGGTCTTTTATAAGAATTCCCTATACCTGTTAGCGTTGGTCATTTCATCTGTTATGGTTAGAGACTTCAATATGCCTCAGACAAGCTGTTTTTCTTTTGTCCCCACATTATATTTTTATGCTTACCTTCTACCTTACTAAAATGCAAAAGAAAATTGGTTCAAGCTCTGTTCTATAATTTGATGAATATTTGTGAGGAAGTTTTTTTTTTTTTTGAAGAAGAAGAAGAAGAAAAAGAAAGTTTTCTTTCATAACTAAACCTAAAGGACACGTTTCTACAGAGTTAATGTTGTAATATTTGATTGGAATTTGTAATGTGTTATACACCCTTTTAAATCATATGTTTCTAAACTCAGGGAATTAGTAAGGGTTGTAATATCCGGGATAGATGCGAGTCATGTGACTCGGCAACCATTGCAAAAAAAAAAACAAGATCTTAGCAGACTTGGCTACGTCATCAACAAAGATTCCTCAACTGGATGGACCAATTCCTAATCTTGTTTTGTGTAATTCTGCAACGTAGTTTTACTTTGTGTATATGTTATGGAATGGGCCTTTTTCTATGTTTCCCGTGTCTATCATTGGAGAGTTGATGGACTTTGTGCTGTTGCCTTTTTTCTTTGCTTGACTTGAAGATATACAATTATCAAGGAGTTGCTAATGAAGATTAAAATGTAGTGAACACGCCGGCTCCAAATGGCAACTTTAATCGGTGGAAGAGCTTAGGATTGCATCTTATGACTTATCTAAGCACCTTGGTTTTTTTGGTTGACCAGCTTTTCTTGTTTCCTGGCCAGACCTTCAAGCTGCAACTCCTGCTCCCATTCCCCAAAATGACATAGGGGACGACGACAACGATAAGCCATTGAATGAAGATGATTTGGATGATGTGGACCAGGGAGAGGAGCTGAACACACAACATTTAGTTTTGTCCCAATTTGACAAGGTGATTTTACTATTTTTACATTATGAATCATCACTTCCCATGACCTGTTCATAATTTGTATTTATACAAGTTATGATTATCTCATATACAGAAAATGATATATGTTTTGTGTCTAGGTGACTCGTACCAAGAGCCGATGGAAATGCACGCTGAAGGATGGTATCATGCATATAAACAATAAGGACATTAACTCTTCAATAAGGTATGCATGTCACCGAATGATATTCGACATTCTTTTTTACTGTTTAGGACCATTACTTTTTATAATTTTGATGGCATTGTTCATTGAACCCTAGTTCTTGTGCCGGATGCTATTTATCCTTTTTTTGCAGGCAACAAGCGAATTTGACTTTTGATTATGTTAGATAAATGTAGTTGCCTTCTTATTGCAGCAGAGCAAGTCAATGGGGGTGTTATTCAGTGTTTCGTAATTTTTCGGCTTTCCTTATAGACTTGGGTTCTGGTTGTGTTGTACATAAAGGAAGAGCTATTTCGGGCTTAGAATGGATGACTTGGACACTGCTTCATGCAGTTTTATAAACTATTGCAATGGCATTTATACTTGTTATGCTTTAGGCTTTTTGGTTAACATCCTGGAATCACATATCCTTCCTTTATTATCCCTACTATGGGAGAGCAAAACTCGACTATAGAAAAATTTAACTTTTGATTCGGTTTGACGTTAAAAAACTCGACTAGTGATTTCATAAACTCGAGTAGAGTCTCTAACGCTGCATGATATGAAAAAATATATTTGTATATTGTTTATGGTTTTAGAAAGCTTTTTTTAAATTAGAATTAGTTGATACTATAATATTATAAATATTTATAAATAAATATAAATAAATATTCGAATAATTTGATTTGACTTAAAAAATTAAATAAAAAGTAATAAAATAGGATTTGTTAACTTGAATTATTCAAAAATTTTGACTTGATGAGTACTCACCCTAGGCCCCTCAACTCTTAGTATAGATTTAAACATTTATTTTTTCATTGAACCCTAAACATTTACAAACGCATTGTCAATAGCCAGATAAATAGAAGAATTTGTTATTCCATAGAAACAAGTTGTTTTTCTACAGCGAAAAGATTGTAAGACGTTAAAAAATTGCATAAATGAAAGTTATACAAGTGAATAGAAAATCAAATAATACATAAGCTTGCCTTCATGGGGAAAAAATATGCAATGGAGGAAAGAATCACATCACAATCGGTAGTGGCAGTTGTACAACGCAGAAGAAGAAACATGGCATCATTTTGCATCATTGACGAGAACACATTTGTTTCGAACCAGAGGTAAGAAAGTGGAAGCCTTCACATTAAACCCTGCCCCAACTGCTTGTTTCTGCCCAGATGATGTTGGTGTGGCAGCAGCATTCACGTCCTTTGGTGTCGGAAACAATAACTCATCCGCCTCCGGAAACGGACTAGGCGATGCGGTGAGCGGTGTGAGCAGAGGAATCGGAGATCGAGCTTCGTCGGGGGCGGTCCTGGCAACGGGAGCTTTCATTTGATCAAGCTTAAGAGATCGAGGGGCATGCGTTTGTAGCCTGGTGGGCGGCTTCCCTACTTTGGTTTTGCTTATCCCAGTTACGCCTTTCTCAAATATGTTCCCACTCTCCTCCATTTCTTGAAATCGATCTTATCTTCTCAATGGCTAATCATAAGCATGCATGGCAATGGGAAGACATTTAAAAGAAGAAAAAAAGTTGAAAAATAGAGAGGTGGACAATGAAGGCCTTGTTTTGGATAACGGAAAATTTGGAGTAAAAAGTCGTTATGCAATGATAAATTTTCAACAACGGCTAATAAGTTATTTATGAGGCTATTTTCTTCACAAAGTAAAGCACAAGAACATGATTATTGATCCATTTTAGGGACAACAATACCTTGTTTTAATCCGTTGGATCCGAGAGCTTGTGAAGCTGGAATTCTGAGATAGCACCATAATGAGTCATACAAGGTTGTAGGATTACTTGGTAGAGGAAAGTAAAAAAGGAGAGAGATTGTCGTTGAAATGTTAGCTATGTATGTCAATGCCAAATCTAACATATCCAAACTTAATAGTTTTATGATAAACCATTGGAATTTTCTTTTACAATAAAATACCAACAGTTAGACGTGGGAGTTATCTTCTTTTTAGGAAACACGTGCTGGTGTTTGTTGCATCATTAGTATTTGGTACATCATTAGTATTTTTTTATACAAAGATTTATTTGGAGATTGTAAATCATTAAATGATATATTATAGAGTTGGTCACTTTTGTTTCATTATCTTTTGTTTTATTTTTATAAATGTATGATCGAGTTTCAAAAACCTTAATTTGTAGTAATTTTCGTTTCATTTTAATTAAAATGTGTCAATTCAATAGAACTAATTGTGCCCATCGCGTGTGGAAAGAAGAGAGAATTTCGAAATCGGAGGATGAAATCGATAACTAAATATTAGCGATGGATGGGACTTTGAAAAGAGTGGAGAAGGAAATCGGGAGACAAATTAAGGAACAAAGATCGAACGGAGCATCGAAACACAATTTTCTCTCCTCCATTACGTTTCACAATCAACAAATTCAACAACTTTTTGATATTTTATCGATTTCGTTTGGGGAAGATGAAGCAGTGGAAGCGGCGGAAGATAGGTTTGGAGAAGAAAATATATGAAAAAAAAGAGTAAATCGATATTTTATCACTGAACTATTTTTGTTTACAAAATGACTCATGTTTAGTAATTTATCTAAATTTCAAGATTTTAAATAAAAATTAAACCGTTTTAATAACATGTCACGTCATCAAACTAACAGAAGTTAACGTCTTAATGTCTATATCTTAATTAAAACGAAATAAAAGTACCTACATTTTAATTAAATCGAAACGAAAATAACTACGAATTAAATTTTTTAAATCGAGTGACCATACGTTTATAAAAATGAAACAAAGTGACCAACTCTGTAGTTTACCCATCTTTAAAATATAAAGAAAAAAATTACGAGATTCTTACATTCTTAATTACAGGTTAATTTGCACATCTTAAATATTCTTAATTGAATTAAACTTAAAAAGTACTTTTAAATTTTAAAAAAATAATGCCGAACACTTATCTTGATAATTATAATACATCTAGGGAGGGAAAAGAGTGATGGACAGACAAACCAAAAGACTCAAATTGGGCATATTACCATTCAAGTGAAACCTATAACTGCATTACTCAAATGCCCAACGGCGAAGCCCGAAATTTCCATCAGCCCGATTGTCTTCCAATAAACTATACGGTACTAGTGTATTTTATTTAGGAATGGACATACGACTCGAATTCGATGAGTTCCGATCAGTCTTGATCCGATTGGGTCGGTTTTTTTAAAGTGGGGTTCGGGTCTAATCGGATTCGAATTTAAGGTAAAAAATACTCGATCCGACCTTAAAAAATATAATTTTACCTTATATATTTAGGAATAATTATAATAATACCCATCTATATTTATTTTTTTCAATTAAATCACTATTTTTATTGAATAAAAATAATATTTTTATTATTTTCGGATTTTATTTCAAGAAGTCAGGTCGGGTTCAGGTATATATTATGTGGGTCGGGTCAGATTTCGGGTGGAGGAGTCATTATTCTCGGGTCGGGTCTGGTAGACAAAAAATCCGACCCATGCCCTTCCCTAATTTTATTCATGCAATTATGTTTTAGTCATTCAATTACTTTATTAAAATTTTGTCTAACGTTATATTTTGGTTTCATTTTAGTCACACGTCATTTAAATGTTAACATAACTGTTGACTTTATATCTTTTGTTTTCAATGATGATGTGATATCACTTTATGAATACGATGGTATGTAAACATTATTATTAATTTTTAAGGATGGGTGAGAAAAAAAATATAATGTTATATATGATTTTGATAAAAATTTAGTGACCAAAATAAAATAACATAAATAATTAAGTGATTAAATTGGTAGTTTAGCCTAAACTAGAATACAGCCATTTTATCTCAAAACCCGGTGGGGCTAAGAAGAAAGCAGAGCAGAGTTTGGATGAGCTATGGCTTCCATTTCCATTCCCAACATCCCCATTGCTCTACCTTTCCTTTCCAAATCAAAATCTCACTTTTCTCAAAATCCCTCTTTACTCTTCACTCCTCTCTCCTTATCACCAAAACCCATTCCTTTTCACAACCCAAATAATCGCAAGAACAAGGGCAGCAAATTCTGGATAACTTTAGCCACTCCTGAAGAGGTTCTGCCATCAGATTCCCGGCAGATTGTGTCCACTACAGGTGATGAAGGCGTTGCCACTGTTATTCAGGCTCTTCTATTTGTTGCCTTTGTTGCTCTTACAATTCTCACTATTGGGGTAACTTTACAAAATTTGCAGCTTTTTTTTCTTCTTCATGAATTTAACATGAAATCGTGATATTGAAGTGTGGGTTTGAATTGGGGGTTGCAGGTTATATACATAGCAGTACAGGATTTCTTGGAGAAGAGAGAGATTGACAAGTACGAGAAAGAAGAGGCTGCCAAGAACAAGAATGTCAAAAAGAAGAAGGTGAGAGCCAGAGCTGGGCCTAGGGGATTTGGTCAAAAGGTTGATGAAGACGATGAGGATTTTTAGGTTACCAATTTCATTCTAAACTTTACATTTCCATTGCCTTTGTTTCATGCAAGGCATTGTTTGGACAATAATTTCTGCTACTCTGTGCCGTTTTTTTTCTTGGATAAACAACTTTTTTTAGTCCTTCAATTATTATTACGTTTCTGTTTTAGTCACTTAATTTATAAAATAGATTATATCATCACTAAAGTTACATATTCCTTTCATTTAATTTTGGTTAACGGCTTTCACAAGAAAAATTTGGTTAATGAAAGCAAAAATATTATTAGGTCGAGTTTGAATATTATTGATTTGAAAAGTTTAAATTTAAACTCAAACTCAATTTGAACTCGAAAAATCTTGATTTCAAAATATTCTTAGATTTAATTCGATTAAAGTTTAAACGCAAACTCTCATCTAAATATTAAGTACATGAAAATTTTATATAACATCTTCTTTAAAAAATTACATAAAAATATTAAAAATTTAATTTAAAAAATTAAAATTTTAATATATATATTTTTAAATTATTTACAATTTTTTAGAGTAAGATATTAAATAGATTGTTTTATCTCTTTAATAACTTGAATTAAGTCCTTTTAATTTAAATGTTGACTAAACATTAACCAAATCAAACTCGAATAACATACCATCTATTTAATCTTAATTATAACTTCAAACTCTTAAAATCTCTTATTCTAATCTCATTTACTCCTCCAGTCACCCATTCGCCGAAGAAGGGCTACTCATATGTCACTGACCACCTACTAACCGGTTACAACTCTTAATATCATCTCAAAACTTAAAATTCCTAAATTCTTAAATTTCATGTGTCACTTAACAAATTTTTTTAACGACTGCTACAACAAAATTACCTAAAATAATAACATTTATAACATTAGACACTTAGTAATAATGTTTAAAACATTAAACATCTGTATGAGTTAAAATAATTTAGACACTTATTCGAAAAAACGATATGATTTGAACACTTATTTTGGTATTAAGCATTTCTTTTTATTAGAAATTTTCTTTTCTTCGTTTGATTGTTAGATTGAGGTCATGATTAAAAGAAAAAACCAAAACCAACAAAGGTTATAAACATAATATAAAAAATACTATATCATTAAGCAGACATTGAAGGTGTGGCCTCAACTAAAACATCATGCCAACAACATTCGACTTTGTACAGTCTCTTTATAGTTCATATTAAACTAAACTACCTCAGCCTTTTAAAAATTCTTTTTTACACCCTCAAACACTTGTAAGAATCATTTTAAGTCCTCACCGGGGTCATCAACATCAGCTTTGTTCCATACTCCATCCTATGTATAAAACCTTAAGCTACACAATGTACAGTTCCGAGTGCAATCAACAAATTTATTTCCACACACCTCTTACCGTTCTAAAACTCGAACTCGAACTCGAACCATAGCTTCAGATACCGAACGAAAAGGAAGACGCGGAAGCTCCTATAAGCTTTCAGTTAGCTGTACAATTGCAGATGCGTTCTTTCCTGCACTGACTGAGCAACGCGTTGACTGCTCATCCATTCTCCGTTCTGAAAAATGATTAAAATCCCATGTTAGAAGGGTTCAACAAACAGAAAATCCGACAGTGACAGAGGGGCTTAAAGGGAACTTGTAGCAGTAGATGCAAATGTTAAGACAAAGAAGAATCAATACCCCCAGCAGAAACGAGTTTCTCTACACGTGCGACGATATGCTTTCCGTAAGTGTACTTCTTTAATGCATTTAAATGGACCTTAATTCGAGAAAGGATCAGCTCGCGTTGCTGGTCATCACAAGTCTCGAGTACTTTCTGTACCACATAATTTGCAAACTGATCTTTCATCATTGCCTGGGATGGACAAACAGCCGTCAGAAAAAGGACCCCTGACCGACATGAAATTTATCGAAAGCTTTCTAGAGAAAATTAACCAAAAAGTCGAATCCGGAACAATATATCAAGCATTAGGTAACAATCTAGTATCATAACATTCATATATCAGTATGATGCCAATTTTACAACACAAATCTGAGTTTTCTATTTGAAGTTCGAGAAGAATATCAAGCACAAACCTGTAGAGGCTCGTTCTCATCCGTAGATCCAAGCATTTCATTCACCAACAACAGTCGTTCGGCAGGACCACCAAAAGTTAAGCACTTCTCAACAACATTAGAGGCGAACTTCTGCTGACTCATCTGGACAATCTTTCCAGCTAACTCCTTTATTATAATCGACCGCTCACGAGGCTTTCCATACTCCAGTACGTGCTGTTAAGTGAATGAAAGAGGTAAGTTCTTCCATCAATTAAGCAGTAAAAGAAATACTACAGCGATGCCTAATGATAAGTACAAGCACATTTCGAATCTACACCGTAAAATAAACAAATACAACAATTTTTATCAGCAATTTGTAACAGGAAAAAAAATACTTATAGGTACTATAAGTTTGCCGAAAGAACAACAAACCTGGACAACATAATTGCCATACTGGTCTTGTGCCAACATGCTAACAGATCCTAAGATCTCATCCATCACCTTATTCTGTGTTTTTGGGTCCGTGCAGTGCTCCAGTATCCTCTGGAGTATCAGAAAAAAGTTATACAGGATACACATTGACCATTAGCATAGAACAATTGTGAAGATTAAAAGATAAGCAAAACAAAGGTTCCACACCTGTATCACTCGGCACCCATATGGATGGGTGGAAAGGGTCACAACTTGATCAAAAAATGTTGTAACTATAAATTGAATGTGCTCCTCAGGAACACATTCAATACACTTCTGGATGACATGATTGCCATTCTGATCACGTACACAACGCATAACACTACCATCAAGCTCTTGAACCATTTTAATCTTCTGATCCATATCAGCAACTTCTATGGCCTTGAATGTAAAAAAAGCTTATAATATTTGTCAGAGTGCAAGGAAGTATTTGTCGTGTAACCATTCAGAAACAGATTAAAAAACACAAGCGCTCTATGAAAAAAGCAAGATAAAGCAACGAAAAAAGTTTAAATTCCTATAAACATTATTGAAGCATGTAAGCACATGATTACAAGTATAACTCGACCAAAGAAATGAAACTTGTTCACTTAATCAATAATTGTGCTATCCCATTTAGGAAGAAACTCATAAATTGTCAACAAACTGTAAAATTATTATTAAAGAGTTCAATAAACGAACAGAATCAACAGGAGAAATTCTTTAACATACAACTCCAAGATCATAAGCAGACACTTGATCAATAATTCTGCCACTTAATAAATAATTATGCTGATCTCAATTAGGAAGAAACTCATAATTTGTCAATAAACTGTGAAATTATTATGAAAAAGAGTTTGATAAACGAACAGAATCAATAGGAGAAATTCTTTAACATACAACTCCAAGATCATGAGCAAACAGAGAAGAAGATTAACTCTTGAAGAATAAAAAACATTTACTAATACCTTCTGGATTACCCAGAAATCATACATTTGAAGGCTAAGTGTTAAAAGTTAAAACATGAAAAAGGAAGATAAACTCTAGGAGAGAAACCATTTACTAATACCTTCTGGATCACCAACAACCATACATTTGAAGACAAAGTGTTAAAACATGACAAAAGAAGAAGATAAACTCTAGAAGGAGAGAAATCATTTACTAATACCTTCTGGATCACCCGACAACCATACATTTGAAGACTAAGTGTTGAAACATAACCAAAAAGCTTGCCCGCAAGTTCTCTTCTCTGAGCAGGAAGTCCATGCTCAAAAAACTGTACACATAAAGATTTGTTTGGTAAATACAGTAAACAATAGACTTACACAACTAAGCATAGAAGCAGCACAGTACAAGGCCAATACCTTTTGAACGACATAATTCCCAAACATATCGGTCATCAAAGCAAGTGCTCGAGGCCATATTTCCTCATAAACCATATTTTTCTCTTCAGTAGTAGCTGTTTCAAGTTTTTGCTGAATAAACCGGCTGCCATACTGATCCGCGCTGCTCACAAAAAGCATGGAAATGTGAAGATGGCAATATGTCAACATAAAAATTCAAGAACTGCATAAGAGCATACCTGAACTCAATAACATGACCAGTGATTTCCCAGAAGAAAAGCACATACTCCGATCAGCATGTATCATAGGACTAACCGGTCCAACTGGAGAATTTGGAATAACAGGACTAGCTAAGGGACCTCCAGGATATGACATGCCAGCTCCAAAAGTGGGGCTTCCATAAAAACCATCAATATTATAACTACCAGATTTGGCACCTAATGGCACACCATAGGGTGATTTCTGAGGTGATAGCAGAGTTCCGAGATAAGCTTTTTGAAGCTTAAACAAGTTCATGTATGGATTACCCATATCCATGGAAGGATCATTAAGAGGTGCAACCTGTGCCACAGAGTAATCAGATGACATCAGATACTGAAGATACATAGGATCAATAAAAGGCGCCTGCACACCATTCCTAGTTATTTGGCTTCCAACTCGACCAAAAGTATGTGACTCAGAAGAAGCATTCAAAATGTTTCGTCCAGATCCAAAACCTCCTCCAAGCACTCTGGAGTCCATTCCAGGGACGGGTATATCTGACGAAGCAGCAACACTTCCAAACAATGGTGGCAGATTACCAGCTCGAAATTGGCTAGCCATCACAGAGGCCAAAGCAGGATTTAAAGAGTAACCACTTAACGCATCATACTGATACTGAGCAGGCAAGATGCCTCCACCATTGAGAGGGGAAGCAGGTGATCCTTTCAAGTTAGAATTTTTTGATGCAAGGGCATATTGCTGGAGTTCAGCTTGCCTATCAGAAAGCAAGGATGGGTTTTTCAGGTCTGATCTGCCCCCATTACTCTTAGCCGAAGGCAGATGTAAATGGCCAGATTCAGATTTCAAGTACACTTTCTGTTTAATATGATTCTGACCATCTTGAAGTCCAAACAAATAATTCCGGTGATTTTCAACATCTTGTTCAATCTGGCATGGTAATTGATTATCGTCATCTATAACACCATTAGATGACAGATTCATGCCTGATAAAGCAGCTACCAGACTTGCAGACTCATTGACACTAGATTTAATGCCACCAAATGTGCTTAAACTATTTATGCTTGTTTTTTCTGAGTTACCAACTCTGTCTCCTCCAATTGGTGTAGGACAAGGACTAGGAGCCCTAGCACTGAGTTGGGGATCAGGAGTAGCACTCCTAGACAAGTAAGCACCTACATCATCAGCGTAACTGCATGAAGAAGGTGGCCCAATGGTATGGACTGCAGATAATCCTTGGACACTCACACTTGACCGTGAAGTACCTGAAGAAGTCAGCTCATGGCGCAAATGAGCCAGCTCAGATTCAGCAGAACCTACAGTCTCAAACTTCTCCTCGAAAGCATTACGGCTAGCAGGAAGAGATGGTATCCTTGTGAGAGGAGCAGAGTGTCCCAAAACATTCTGCAAAAATACTATATATGAAATTACTGAAACAAAAGAAAAAGCCTACTTCCAGAAGCTTTTGATGTATGGACAAGAACTTGCATGATAGTTTCCAGGAGGGTTAAGGAAAGAAGAAAACTTCAAAATTTATACGAAAAAGATTTCCAAATGCAATTTGGAAACAAACTAGCTATTTATGAGAGAGAACATGAATCAATAAAAACTTTACCTGTTAGTTTCGTACAATTACTACCTTGGAAACCAAAGGAAAGACAAATACTTGTATCAGTCATACATATGGTCATTTCGTGAGTCATGCGATGTACAAATCTTGAGACAACTCACAGATGGAATGCTAACCATAAAGTCCAAAGGAATGGACCCATGAAACCATAAAAGCAAGCACATTGACTACAAAAAGCCTATATAATTGAAACTTAGACATTCTTAAGAAGGCATGCTCATGAGAAAACAACTACTGGCAAAAACAAACCACTTTTAACAATAAACAAGCTAATTTTCAACAGCCTTTAAAACTAATGAAGTGAGAGTGAAACAACAAATTCATCTAAGAGATGTAGCAAACTGCTAGATAGTTTGCCAATGATAGTATTTCCTCATACGTATATCATTATTAAAACTGTAGATTTTCAATCAAATAGAAGAATGTACTTTAAGGACGTGCAGATGCTACATGTAAAAAAAAAAATCGAAAAAGTCGCAACAAATAATTAAAGCGAGAATGCAGGATAAGCAAACCAACCAGCAACAGAAGGCAAAGACGGTTAAAAACTCGAAAACCTCCATACAAGCGGAATTTATGAGCAAATGTAAAAACTAAAACTGGTTATCACCTGAAAATTTTCAGGAAGGCCTTTCTGTTTGCTTCCAAATCCGATACCAGACAAACCAATCAGTCCATCATCACCCCACTCCGCTGAGCTGTGAACATTTTCTGCCTCTACTTCAATCTCTTGTTTTCCGGAATCAAACCCCGGTGGCATCGAAAACAACGACCGACCACTATCAGTCCTACTTATTTTTTTCTTATCACTTAACCCTGAATTCCCTCCTTTCAACCTCTGTGCATACTTCCAATCCTCCTTGGAAAGCAAAGGAGGCGGGAGCCTTGGGTTGAGGTTCACATTAGAGTAATAGTATGAATGATATGAAGGATCAGACCTGAGCTCTTCCTCAGAAGCAAACACATTCCCATTTTTCACCTCAGAAAAAGCTGAAAACGGGGTAGCCCCACCACCACCGGCAGTGGCAGCTCCACCGCCAAACAACCCGCCGACTGCACTCAGTGAGCCCTTCACGGTAGGAGGCGCAGAACCGCTTCTATACAAGTTTAGCTCGCGTTCGAGATCATCGGCGTCTTGCCTACAACGCTGTTCGCGGAGCAAAAGGTCTATCTCCGCCAAATCATCCCCAAACGATCCTTCATTGTTTCTTATCATTGGTCTCCTGCCCAATTCAGATAACATTCTCAAATAAAGTAAAATTGATAGTACAGCTCTAAACCCTACACTAGTACAGCTAAACGCATATATACATACTGCAAAGATGCTACCTTTAAGTACCAAAAGGGTCAAAGATGAAAGCTTTAATCCCCATTACCTTGTGGTTATCAGAAATAAGATAAAAAAATTAAGAGTAACCAAATTCAATATTCAATTGGATATCAGCAACAGCAAAAAACAAAAATTAGAGACAAAAATAGAGTTGAATAGCGAGGGAAGGAGAAAGCTTGAATAGAGTATAAAGAAGCTTAGTACTCCTACTATATAAAGAAAGAAAGAGTTAACGATTTAGATCAAATTTGGCGGCGATTGTTTATTACAATAACCCTTTTTAGGGTTTTGGTGTCGTTAAGGGATATGCTAGGATTAGATGCGGTAAGAAAAAAGTTTTTATTTTTATTTTTATTTTAACCTAAATAACACCTAAAATATTAGGATAAAGTAAGTGAAGAGTCCCTAAAATAGTAGTATGGGCATAAGCTGAGCTAAAATAAAAGAAAAAAAATTAAAAATATAAAAAAATATATGAATATTTTTAAAGAGAATAAACACATGTGATACAAGAGCACAAGTCGAGCAGTGACAATGACACACATATTAATTTTATTTTCAATCATAAAATAAGTGCATGTTTAAAAGGATATATATATTTTTATGATAATATTATTTAATTATTTATTGCATCTGAAATAACAAGGTTCAAGAGACAACTCGGGATACATGAAACAAATCAAATAGATGAAAAACAATTGAAAGCCCAGTGGACAAGAGTATGAGCAACAATGTTTGCTTCTCTACAGGTGAAGACAATTTTAATATTAGGGTACAAAGCAAGTAAATTTTGGGTTTCTTTCAAGTGGAAACTAGCAATGGACAAGTCAAGAGAGGGGTGGGCTAACATGAGTGTTATATTCCTTGCATTACCTTCTATGAAGATAGATTTCCAACCATTTTCAATGGCTAGGTTAGTTCCTTCTGCAAACTCATGGGCCTTGATGGATTCAGTTGAGTGGTAGCTTGAGAGTCTCCTCTCTAGCAAGGACTCCTAAAGTTGTTTATCTAGAATATGCATGCCATGCACCGTCAAAATTACTCTTCAAGTAGCCTTCTGGTGGACACTTCCAAGAATTCAAAACTGCAGCGTTTGTTTTTTTTAGCCCCTAGCAGTTTGGAAGTCAAAAAGTAGCAACAATGCATTATTGTGGACTAGTTTGGACGACAGAAGGGTGTCTTCATGCATCAGCTTATTTCTTATGTTCTATATATGCCAAAGAAAAACGAGCAGCATTGTAAAATGGTCTTCATCTAAGAATTGAAAGATATTATTGAGTCAATCTTTATAGTTTAGAAGAGAGGGATTGAAGATTCTATTATCCTAAATGGTGAAAGATAAAACTTCTCTAAGAAGGGTGCAGTCACAGAGTACATGGATAGAAGTTTCTCATGCTGCAACACCACAAAGCTTGCAAGCTTCATTATCTAAGTCTACTCCATGGAGTTTGGAGCCTACAGGGATGACTTCATGGTAAATGTTCCAGTTAAAAATTCTGATCTTTGAGGGAATTTGAGCCTTCGTCAGTGCATGCTATAGTTTGGATGGGTCCCAGTCGAGATTCTCGTTCTTTACATGTCAAAGATAGGCTGATTTGGTTGAATAAACTCCTGATGAATGGTGACTCCAAATTCTTAAGCCATGTTTCATTGGGGCAATCAGACAATCAAAGATCTTTTTTGCATCATGGTTGAAAATACGAGTGATTTTTAAAGCATCCCACTCGGACATTACAAGTATTATGAGTTCTCTTTATTTAATAGGGTTAATCGGGCTGCCACTGTAGGTATTTTCAAAGATTATTTTAGAAGTTCCACCGCAATTATCAATATGAATTTTAGCTCTACTCTCAATACCAATCCTCTTAAAGAAGCATTGCTTTAGAGATTCCTTTGCTTTAAAAAAATACTAAACCACGTATAGGATCCTCCTTAGACGATTTAGCATATAAAATGCCACATCTCGAGAAGTATTTGGCCGCTAAGATTTTGAAACAAAGTGTATCTTTATTGTGTAGTAGTCTCCATACTGCCTTCCCAACAATAGTTATGTTAAAAAGTTTATGGTCTCTGAATCCGAGTCCTCATCTCCTTTTGGGTAGGAAAAGTTTCAGCCAAGCGACGTTTGCCCATTCTCTTTCATTAGCTTATCCTTGCCACCAATAAGCACGAACGGTAGAGGTAATCTTGTAAGAATACCTTCGGGGAGAATGTATCATGACATAGTGTAGGTGGTGAGAGCTTAGGCAACAATTTTAATGAAAACTTCTCGACCACCGTATGATAGTAGATTCCATCTTGTGACTCTTTTGGATACTCAACCATGAAGAAAACCAGAGACATTTGTTTTGTTTTTTTCCAATTATTAAAGGAACATCAAGATAATGACCAACGGTCGAAATAATAGGTGCTCTTATGACGTGGGAGAGAGATTCTTTGAGGTGGTCTTGTATGCCTTCGCTAAATAATATTCATGACTTATCATAATTCACTTTTTGTCTCGAGGCTTCTTCATAAAGCTTTAAAGTGTCTTTTAAGTCTTCAAGCCTCATTCTCCGAGTTCTTGAGGAAAAGAAAGCAATCATCGACATAGAGAAGGTGATCTATCATTGGTCCTCGTTGACTTGCTCTTATTCCTTTAATGTTTTCAGCTTCTTGATCAGTTAGTAGCAAAGCGAAAAGACCCTGTGTGTAGAACAAAAATAAGAGCGGAGAAAGGTGGTCTCCTTGACGAAGTCCCTTCTCAAGCTTAAAAATAGAAGAAAGTTTCTCATTTATACGGATACAATACGAGACAGAAGAAATACAATTCATAGTAAGGTCTACTCATCTCAAATTAAAACTCATTTTAAGCATGACTTTTAAGAAAACCTCACTCCACTCTATTGAAAATTTTCTCCATGTCCAATTTAACAAAAATTTCATCTATTTTCACTATTTCATGAGCTATTTATGTAATGAAGAGTTCATGGGCAACAAAAGCATTTTCATTCTTAGAGATACATGATGACAATATTTTTTAGTTAACTTTAGAGACCATTTTATAGAAAATTGAACAAAGAATGAGGAGTCTAAAGTTTTTCATTACTTTGGGGTTGTCAGCTTTTGGAATAAAACAGATTATAGTTTCATCGACTAAACTTAAGCCCATTTCACCATCAAGAAGTTTAAGGCAAAGGTTCACAAAGTTTGTACCAATCAAATCCCAAAATTTGTGAAACAAATTAGTATATAAACCATCTAAACCAAAAGCTTTATAGGGGTTAATTTGAAAGAAAACATATCGTATCTCATCGGATGTGAATTCTTTACCAAGATTTGTGTTCATCTCTTGTGTTATAATGGTCTGAATGTGTGCAAGGATTGCCTCCATTGAAATATTGCCAGATGATCGGTAGAGATTGGTAAAAAAGCGCGTGGCCACACCAACGATATTTCGAAGACCATCAACCCATTAGCCAGATTCGTTTTCTATACCCTTGATCCAATTCTTTTTCTCTTACCATTAGTACGAGCGTGAAAAGTCTTTGTGTTGGGATCTCCATCTTTGAGCCATGCAATTTGGGAGCGTTATCTCCAATAGATTTCCTCATTTTCAATAATAGAATTTATTTCCTTCTTATGATCATTTAGGTTACAAACGTTTACATTAGAGAGAGAATTAGTGAGCAGAAGATTAATTTTTTTTAGGAATCCTTTTTCCAGCGATCTCGTTGTCACTTGTCAAGTTTAGCTCCCACAATACGAAGTTTATCTAGCGTTGGACCATACGTGCAAAATCAAGTAGTTTGAACAGTACGAGTACAACCTTCTTCTTCAGACCAACGGTCTTCGAATTTGAAATAGTTAGCGAACCCACTATCAGGTGGTCCTTGGCGAGAAGTCATGGAGGGGGCCAATTGTGATATTAGGTTCCACGGTCCATACGGTATAGATTTTCAAAAGGGCAACCAACTCAAAGCCAGGTCTAACATTTCTAACTGAAGCTTTTGGCTTCTGTGAAAATTCCACATAAATAACTCGTGATGCGGTTTTTACCAATCTTTAAGTGATCAACTGGAGGATGTCAAGACAATAATCCTACAAAATGAAAAAGAAACCATTATAACACCAGAGATTTCAATAAAGAAATGATTTAGAACCCCAAACATGACTTTCGAGGTGACAAACAGAATAACTACATCTTGAGAAAATCTGGCATCCTAACAGTAGACCTAAAACCCATCTCGAATTACTAGGATCAATCATTGGAGAACCAAGAAGACCTAAAACTCATCTATATATGGTGCTGCTATAAAAAAATTATATTTAAATACTAAAAAAATCACATATCTACACAGTGTGAGATTAGAGAAGCTCATGGTTAAACATGTTGATTTTTGAGCTGTTAAAATAAGTTCTAAATTTAATCAGATCCATCAGTACGTCAATCAAAGATAATTTTTTTTATACTAGATTCTGAGTATTTCAAGACAGCAGCCGCTAAAATTTAGGATACAATCTGATCAATTTTAGGAGTGGATCAAGTTCATAATGTATATTTGACAAGTCAAAATCAACATGTTTACTCTTGAGATTCTCAAATTTCACATTGTTTAGATATGTAATTTTTTTTAAGATTTTAAATAATCTTTTAAACATACACTATTTGAGTGAATGAAGACAAGAATAATACATATATCGTTATCACCGCCATACTCATGCTCATGATTGTGCTAATATGCGTCTTTAACATCACACACTTTGTAATCAACAGAAGATGCTTCCTATAACAACGATTACAACGATGACAACATCATATAAGGATAGCAGTGACGACCATTCCTTCTCTTTACACCACCAGCCTTAACCTACAAAGTCAACAATTGGTTAAACCATGGGGAAAACAAAAAGAGACAAAAAAAAATCTCGATGAGATTAACATTTAAGTTTCTGGTGATAGAGGCTGTGATTGGGAGATCCAGATGGACTTCTCGCGATAACGGGACTTACATATCTTAAAGGTGGGATCATCTGACGGTGAGGACGAATGAAACAGACTAGGTTTGAGGATATAAATTTTCTACTTGATCTATAACAATTGGAACTGTTTTTTTGATAACCAGAGGCCAGATTTGAGATTAAGAGATCAGAAATATCTTAACCAAGATGGGGGCAAAATAACCACTAGTGATGACAACAGTCAATGACAATCAACAACAAACGATAAATGGTTCGATTATTTAGTAATTGAGTTTATTTAATAAGTAAATGCTTATCTTGAGATACATGTTATGTCATGTATTTTTATTTTTCGTGACCTCTACATTTATAGTGGATTATTATTCTTCTCGTCCGTGGAGGTAAGAAAAAATCGAACCACATTAATATCCTCTCTTGTACATGACTTTTTTTGTTAATGAGACACTTAGTTATTTTACGCTTATAAATTTTTAATTCATCGAATATGATAAAGGAGATTAATGATAAGAATCCATAATTATGCTTAAATTTATACGCATATACTTTGTAGCAAAACACAATAGAGACTAGTGGGGGCCATGGTCAACCCCAAAAATTTAAAAAACTATAATTTAACTCCTTAAATTTTTTTTTAAAAAATTAATTTGTCCCCACAAAATTTTTATAAATTCATATTGAACTTTAAAAATTTTTAATGTTCTTATTGAACTCGTTGCCAAAATTTTTAAAAGTTCTCATTAAAGCTCTCAAATTTATTTTTTTTAGTTATACCCTAATTTTTTGAAAAAAATATAAACAAAACCCTTCAAAAAAAAATTGAAAATTTTAATTCACAACTTAGAATTTTATAAAGTTTTAAGTTTTCCCTCAAACTCTATCACCAAATTTAGACACTATCTGTGTTGCTTCCTAAAGATCTTACGAGTCAACCAAGTCTTTTTATATTGTTTCCTAAAGATCTTACGAGTCAACCAAGTCTTTTTATATTGAACTTCTCTATCGACTTATAAAAATTGAGGACCTTGAAAGATGTTACAGTTAGCATTTCATACCCAAGAGGACTCTTCTAACGAATATAAACTCGTCATTATGAATGAAGACGTTACTTAGAGTAACTCATGATCAACATCGGATAAATATATTCAACGTTGTTGTAATTATCGGTATAATTAATGACAAACAATATGAATAAAGTTAAAAAATATCAAAATTTACGTGAAAATTTTAAAAGAAAAAATCACGGTAATCAATCTTTGAGGTGAGACTTTCAAGCACCCTCTTTGTTGAGCTTCGAATATGTATCATGCTCTAATCTTAGGTTATTCTTATTTCAACCTTGCAGTGCTACTTGAGTTTTCCATATGAGACAACCCAATCGGGTGAGATGATCACCATTTATGGAACCATTTTTTTTGACACAAGGTTCCAGAATATCTAAAAAGAGTTTGATCAATTCTATCAGTATGAGTAAATTAATTTAGACTAAGATGCCTCGCGAAACATTATTTTCATACTTTATGTAAGCTTATTAGCCATTATAAGATTCTTTTATCGTATCGGTATAATTTAATGATAAGTCCACATAATTCCATAAATCCATTCTCTTTGTCAATGACTAAAAGTTTTAGAAGTATTACGAATTTAGATGAAAAAATCAAAGTGATAATATGAAATAATACACTTAAGAGATAGGATTTAATGTGGTTCTACTTCCACATACGAATGACAATAATCCACAATAATGTATAGATCATAAAAGCGTACAAATACATGATCTCTTATATCCTAAAATTTGGTATTTATCATAAAATTCAAAGTATCTCAAATCACTCATTCAATTTCCCTAAAATCATTTGTGCAATGACAGGTGTAACACCCCAAATTTTGGTTAGGACCAAAATAAAATTTGAAAGTTTAGTAGCCAAAGTATAAAGTTTAAAAAACTTTAGGGTCCAAAAGTGTAATTTTCAAAAGTTAGGTGTTTTGACCCTATAAATGAATAGTTCACCCCCAAGAATGATTTTTTCTGGGAATCAGATTTTTGAACCAGAATTTATGTTAAAAGCTGTAAAATGTTAAAGTCTAGTAAATTCGGTAAATAGGATCAAACAAAATTTTGAAAGTTTGAAATATTAAATTAAGCTTATAAATATTATTTATACATTTTAAAATGATGGAAAACAATATGGACCATTAGACTTGAGAATTTATTTTCATGTTCAATTTGGACCATTGGATGAAAATGACAAGATTGAAATTCTTGGAAAGTTGCATGGATAAAGTTGTCAAGGTAATTATATTTTTTTCATCTTTGACATTGGAAGATGATAACCAACATGTGGCATGGTATGGATGTAATTATCAAGTTTCATTAATGGTAAAATTGTTATTTCCTAATTAAATGAATTTTAAATTCATTTAAGCTTAATAAATGACAAATTAACATGAAATTAACTATAAATTTCATGGAAATAAGACATTCTTCAACCTCCATTTCTTGCTCCTCATAACCTAGGTAAGAGAAATTTTATTTTTCATTTTTTGAGAATTTTCTTTGGATTTTGGATCGAACCGTGAAATAGAAAAGGTTATATTCGAAGAGCTCTATCATTTGGTACCATTATTGCATGATAATCTAGCTTGAATGTTAAGTTCCCAAATTTTAGGGTTTATTTTCATATTAGAGTTTTATGAATTGATGATAGATTGTGAGGTTTATGAGACTGTAGAATCATTTCCAAGCTTGTTTGATGGTCAAAACACCTGGAAATGATATATTGATTTTTTGACTAAACCCTAAATTAGGGGAAGTTTATGATTTGATGAAATTGAGTAAGGGGTTTGATTGTAGAGGTTTTAAAATGTTGAATAGAGGTTAGAAATGATGTAAGAAGGACCGTACAAGCTTTAGAAGGTTATTTGGACCAATTTATAATTTTAAAAAAGTTTGGGGACTTATTCAACAATTTTGAAAAGTTATGGGTTGATGAAATTATTCAATACATGAAGTACTATGCTGGAAATTATGTTAGTGATGAATTTGGTGTTAGAATGTGTTTGACTATTTTGGGAAGGTCAAAGTTTGAGTAATAAATGGCAAATTGAGAAAGTTAGTGGCATAAGTGGTAATAATGGAATTTTTGAGGTATGGGCTGGAAATTAGATGCTGAAATTTAAATAATTTTTTTTGAGACTTGAATTGAAGTAAAAGGGCATAGGACTATTTAGAATAAAATGGAAATGTTGAGATGAATTCTTCTGAGATTCATAATTAGTAGTTAAAATGGAAAGTTGAAAAAGTTATGTGAAGTTTGGGTGAATTTGGATAAAAAGGGACTTGAATGGTCAATTAATATTTATGTTGTGACATGGAATTAGTATCGAATGAGCATCGAAAGATTTTTTAGGAATTTATTTTCTATTATGTGCCTATGTTAGTGAGATTCTAACATGTGGTTTGAAATGTACATGTTTTGTAAATGATATTCATTTATATTACATTCTTGAAATCAAGATCAAACAATGTTAAAGCTAAGGAGAGCCTAATGATGAAATGTGAATTTCTAAGAAAAGTTGCAAGCTAAGGAGAGCATATTTAATTTGTATTTATGATATCATGCAAACATTGGATTGCAATTGGATAGTGACGGAGTTACTATGGTAAGAAGTAACTCCTAAATGTTCTGAAGTTTTGTGATTCATGCATATAGTTCATTTGGTATGCTAATAGTAATAGTGAATAACTTGAAAATAAAGTTAGTGAAATCTGCCCAGATTTGTGTTCTGAACAGTAAGTTTAGAAAATCACCATAAATTCTATAGAAATGATTAGAATGATTTTTTATGCTTGATACATATATCAGTATATGTTTTTGAGAAAAAAACAAATAATGCTTTCAAGAATTATACAAAAAGATATGAATTTTTAATTGAGGATAGGTCAGAAAACAGGACATCAGATTCAGCTCGAAACAACTTTTGTACGTTAACTTTGAAAATTCACTATAAATTGTACATGATGAACTAGAATAGGTTCCTTATATGGTTAGATTCTTATTTGAGCCTATTTTACATTGGTATAAATAAAATAATTTTTAAATGTGTAGATTAATACAAAATAATATTTCTTTAAAGGTAGTGCAAACTCCCAACATATGAAACTTGTCATAAATTATGTTTTCATGTTACTCCTTTGTTATATGTTATTATAAATTTTTGAAATGATTCAAATTTATTACATTTGGAATGATAATTAAGATTATTTATTTCATGACGAATATGATATGTTTATGTTCAAGAAAGGTAATTGATGATGATTTTGATATATAAATGTTATAAATGTTTAGGGTATGAACTGCCCATTATGTTATGATATGAAAAGTTATTTATGTTGATATATTGATATCTTTGATATTCAATGACATATACTAATTAATGGAAAAGCCCATTGCATGTTGCATTGAGTTGTAGGTACACTTGGCATTCCAGGAAGTTGAGTAAAGTTCAAGTTAAGTCAAGTTATGGTACATTCATGTACATTACATATGGCATCGCTGGTGCATATGATATGTTTTGCACTTGGAGTGCAACTTATGATGATGATTGGCACCATGAAGAACCTAGTGTTCACATTATGTATGACTCACGTACCTTGCATTCTCATAAATATTCATTGGGTTATGAACTTAAAAATAAGATATGAATATGAAATTAAGTTATGAATCTGAAATAAGTTATGAGTCCGAAAACAAGTTCTGAATATGAGAATAAGTTCTGAAATGTGAAAGTATGGATTATGAAAATGAAATATGAAAGTGAAAGATGAAAATGAGATATGAAAGTTTTGTATTGTATATGAATGAAAAAGAATATGGTGTTACTATTATGTATGATATTTTTTTTTATCATGGCTATGATATGACTATTATGTATGATATTGTTTATCATGGTTTTGATAAAATAATGAGATGATGATTTTCAGGTCCTCAATGAGAATAATGGATTGAATAAATCAATTGGATATTTAGTGATTTTATTGGAATTTAAGTTAATGTTTTAAATTGTTATGATATTATTAAGTTTCCTATAAGTGAATATGTTGTTTAGATGTCGTTAAGCTGTTTGATATTTATATCACTTTAGTTGTTTATAATGCCCCAATAAGTGTATACTTTGTGTGATGATTTTCAAGCGTACGTAAAGAACAACAAGTGACTTAAGGAGCTGAGTGGGCATCAATCAATAAAGAAAAGATACAGGTATCAATAATGACATCCTACTATTTTAAATTTTCTAGAGGCATGTATACGAATAAGAGTCTAAGTTGTTATTATGGATATAAATACGAATTTAATTTGTGTTTTAGATAAAAAATAAATTTGATAGGAAAGAAATATTTTAAATTAGACAGTTTATCTTATGATTTGAACATGTAGAACTGTTTAGTTGTTACCTAAACTGATATTGATTTGGAGGCTTAAAATATATATGATTTTACGTGATTACATTATTTATTGAAAGGATTAAATTGGATAAATTTCAAAAGTTAAAAAATTTATTGGATTTTCAACCTTAGAATGTATGTAAAGCTATGTGACATCTTTGACTCATATTCGGGTACATATACAGGTTAAGGGTGTCACATTTCAGAGCTACAGGTTTAGCTGATTCTAGGCCTAAACCAAACATGTTTTAAGTCGAAAAGTGTATACATGCCAGTAAGATGTCATTATTGCTAATATGATGTTTATGTGATTTAATTGATGCCACTCCTTACTAACGAAAGTGGATAAGTATAGTACATGTATAAAATGTATGAAATAGAAGGTTTAAGGTAAATGATCAAATAAAATGTTCGAGAATAGGAAGACGATGATAATAATATAGTTAATTATAATCCTCCTGATTAATTTGATTAAGATGATGCACCGACATAATAGGAAGTGCCAATGTAAGATTAAGAAGCTTTTATTCATCTACAAGTACCATACTGATTTAAAAAGGGATAATCTAATAGAATAAACCCTAAGTAATATGTGCATGACTAACCCTTTAGTCCAGAGTGTGAGGGTAAGTCGTATATGTAGACAGTAACTATCTGTTAAAGGTTCAAAGTGTTGAGTCCTGACGGACTTGATAGAATTACCTTTCCCATGTAATTTTTGGTATGGATTGGTTTCTTCCTACCATGCCATAATGAATTATTGCTTAAAGTGATTGATTTAAAGAACTCAAAAGGTTATGAGATTATAGTGGTAAGTAAATTCGTTAATTGATGTGATTTTAGCAGTAACTGCCAAGAAGTTATTGGTACAAAGTTGTTAAGTCTTCTTAATCAATGTGAAGGATATGAAAAATTTCAAGGTTAGGTTGGAAGATATTCCAACTAGTTGAGAGAATTAGATATGTTCCTAGAAGAATTATCTGGATTACCTCTAGATTGATATGTAAGAAGATATAAAAAGGAGATGTTACCAGATATTGAGTTTATTTCTATAGCCTCGTATCAAGTGGCTCTGAATGAGCCAAGAGAATTAAAGGCATATTTATTAGGATTGTTAAGATCTAATATTTAAAAGACCAAGCGTGCCATCTAGGATACACCAGTGTTATATATGTAAAAGAAAGACAAGTCTCTGCAATTACGTATGGATTATTGTCAGTCAAAATAAGGAAAATTAAAGAAAAAATATCTTTTTTCGAGGATTGATGATCTTTTGATCAATTAAAAGGTGTATTAATGTTTTCTAAGATTCATTTCTGATCTGGATATTATCAGTTAAAGATTTAGGAAGAAGATCTTCCTCAGATATTTTTTCAGAATTCAGTATAGACACTACGAGTTTACAGTAATGTCGGTTGGTTTAATAAATGTTCCTATGACATTTATGGATATGATAAACTGAGTATTTAAGTTATACTTGGATTATTTAATGGTAGTATTTATGATAAGTTGGTATATTTTAAGACTAAGAAAGAATGTGAAGTGTATTTTTTTTTGCATAATTCTCTCAACTTCTCGATAGAAAAAGTTGTATGTTAAATTGACAAACTGTAAATTTTGATTGTCTGAAATTGCATTCCTTGACCAAGTGGTCTTAGAATAGGGGGATAAGAATACACCTCAAGAAAGTACAAGCTATAGTCAAATGCTAAATTTTAAACAGTTTTTTTTTTTTATATTTGAAGTTTCATGGGACTTGTTAGTTACTATTGAATTGAAGGTTCATGAAGAACTTTTCAATGATTGTCTCCCCTATGAAGTTATTGAGAAAAGATGTGTCATTCATTTAGACTGATAAGTGACAAGGAATTACGAGACATTAAAGAGAATTCTAACAGATATCCAATGTCAGTGCAATCAAATCTGGAAAGGATTGTGTGATTTATAGTGATATGTCTCATAATGGTTTGGGGATGCGAACTCATGTAAGAGGAAAAGTTATAGCTTATGCTTTATATCAATTAAGAATCATGAAGAAAATTATCTGACTCATGATCTTGAGTTAGCAAGAGTTGTGTTCACCTCATAAACATAGCACCACTATCTATATGGTGAGCGATGTTATATTTACGTTGATCGCAAAAGCCAAAAGTATGTATTAACTTGAAAGAGTTAAAAATAAAGGAAATGGATTAAATTCCTTAAATAATGATGATGTACGTATAGATTACACTCAGGAAAGGCTAATATGGTGGTTGATAAGATAAGATTGAAAGACAATTATGTTCTAGGAGTTTCGAATACATAATTCTCTTTAAAGAAAGAAAGTGCTTTGATTGTAGAATTAAAGTTAAAGTTGCTAGATCGAGTAAAGGATCTTCAATGAAATGATGAAAAATGCTTGTCAAAGATTGAACAAATGGAAAAAGTTGAAACCAAAGACCTTAAAGTTGAGCTTGATGGATGTTTGTATTATTGAGAAAAGAGTCAATACTAGTGGCAGGCATGGAAAGAATCATCATCGAGTTTGTTTCTAAATGCCTGATATATTGACAAGTTAAAGTTGAGCATTAAGTTCCTTCTGGATTATTATAACTGATTTCCAACCCTTAGTGGTAATAGGAAAAAAGTTATAATGGACTTTGTAATGGGTAGAGATTATTTAAGATAATCTCAAGATAGTTGTCGATCTACAAAAGACATATTCAGATTTGAAAAGAAAAGAGATATTCTATTAATCTAGTGATAAGTGTTCTTAAAGTATCGATCATATATTTCTTATGTTATCACACCAAAGGATATTAAATTCAGTCAGAATTGGAATTATGAAATCAATAATAATTAAAGTTCATTAGAGAAATTAAAAGTTGGAAAAACTATTTGGAATAAAGAACAAGAAATGAAAGAGTATTGTCCTCATCTATTTACATCATGTGCGCATTGAAAATTCAAGGATGAATTTTCTTAAGGAGAAAGAATTCTAACATCCCAAAATTTTGGTTAGTGACCAAAATTTAAATTTTGAAAGTTTAGTGGCAAAATACAAAGTTTAGAAAAGTTCAAAGATCAAAAATATAATTTTCAAAAGTTAGATGTTTTGACCCCATAAATGAATAGTTCACCCCCAAGAATGAAGTTTTGGTGGGAATTAGATTTTTGATACGTAATTTATGTTAAAAACTCTAAAGTGTTAATGTCAGATAAAATTCGGTAAATCAGATCGAACAAAAATTTTGAGAAAATTTGAAGGATATTAAATTAAACTTAGCAATATTATTTATACATTTTAAAATGATGCAAAATAATATGGACCATTGGATTTGAGAATTTATTTTCATGTTCAATTTAGGCCGTTGGATGAAAATGACAAGATTGAAATTCTTGGAAAGTTGCATGGATAAAGTTGTCAAGGGAATAATATTTTGTTCATCTTTGACTTTGGAAGATGATAACCAACATGTGGCTTTGTATGGATGTAATTATCAAGTTTCACTAATGGTAAAATTGCCATTTCCTAATTAAATGAATTTTAAATTCATTTAAGCTTAATAAATGACAAATTAACTTGAAATTAACTAGAAATTTCATGAAAATAAGACCTTCAACCTCCATTTCGTGCTCCTCATAACCTAGGTAAGAAAAAAATTATTTTTCATTTTGAGCAATTTCCTTTGGATTTTGGGTCGAATCGTGAAATAGAAAATTGTTATATTTGAAGAGCTCTATCATTTGGTACCATTATTGAATGCTAATCTTTCTTGAATGTTAAGTTGCCAAATTTTAGGGTTTTTTTTATGTTAGGGTTTTATGAATTGATGATAGATTTTGAGGTTGTTAAGGCTGTAGAATCATTTCGAAGCTTGTTTGATGGTCAAAACCACCTAGAAATGCTATATTGATTTCGACCTAAACCCTAAATTAGGGGAAGTTTTTTATTTAATGAAATTGAGTAAGGGGTTTGATTGTAGAGGTTTTTAAATATTAAATGGATATTGATTTCATGCTCAAATTAAATTAAAATCATGAAACCCTGCCCCTTTAACATTCGACCTAAGCTTTGGTAGTGATAAAATTATGGTAAAATTATAAAAGGGTTAGAAATGATGTAATAATCCTACAAGCTTTATAAAGCTATTTGGACCAATTTGTAATTTTGAAAAAGTATGGGGACCTATTTAACAATTTTGAAAAGTTTGGGATGATGTGTAATTATTCAATACATGAAGTTGTATGCTGGAATTGATGTTAGTGATGAATTTGGTTAGAATGTGAAATTTGACTATTTTGGGAAGTTTCAAAGTTTGAGTAATAAATGGCAAATATTGAGAAAGTTAGTGACTTAAGTTGTAATAATGGATTTTTAAGGTATTGGGATGAAAATTATGATGTAATTTAATTAAGTTGTTTGAGACTTGAATTGAAGAAAAAGGGCATAGGACTATTTAAAATAAAATGGAAAAGTTGAGATGAATTCTAAGAGCATTCATAATTAGTAGTTAAAATGGAAAGTTGAAAAAGATTCTGTGAAGTTTGGGTGAATTTGGATAAAAAGGGACTTGAATGGTCAACTTAAAGAGTTAAAGTCGATATTTATGTTGTGACATGGAATTAGTATCGAATGAGCATCAGAATGTTTTTAGGAATTTATTTTCTATTGTGTGCCTATATTAGTGAGATTCTAACATGTGGTTTGAAATGTACATGTTTTGTAAATGATGTTTTTAGATTGTGTGCTTGAAATCAAGATTAAACAATGTTAAATCTAAGGAGAGCTTAGGGATGAAATGTGAATTTCTAAGAAAAGTTGCAAGCTAAGGACTACAGGTGAGTGCATATTTAATTTGTATTTATGATATCCAACATTGACTTGATATGAGCCTGTGAAGGAGTTACTTTGGTAAGAAGTAACTCCTAAATATTATGAAGTTTTGTGATTCATGCATATTTGGTATGCTAATAGAAATAGTGAATAAGCTGAAAATATGAGTTAGTGAAATCTGCCCAGATTTGTGTTATGAACAGTAAATTTAAAAATCACCATAAATTCTATAGAAATGATTAGTAGATGATTTTATGCCATTGGATTCGTATATCAATCTCTTTTTTAGTAAAAACTAATAATGCTTTCAAGAATTATACAAAAAAGATATGAATTTTTAATTGATGATAGGTAAGAAAATAGGGCTTCAGATTTTGCTCGAAACAACTTCCGTAAGTTAACTTTGAAAATTCACTATAAATTGTACAAGATGAACTAGAAGGATTTCCTTATATGGTTAGATTTTTATTTGAGCTTAGTTTCCATTGGTATAAGCATAATAATTTTTAGGTGTGTAGATTGATACAGAATAATATTTCTTTAAAGGTAGTGCAAACTACCAACTTATGAAACTTGCCATAAATTATGTTTTCATGTTACTTCTTTGTTATATGCTATTATAAATGTTTGGAATGAATCAAATTTATATTGGGAATGATAGTTAAGATTATTTATTTCATGATGAATATGATGTGTTTATGTTCAAGAAAGGTAATTGATGATGATTTTGATATATAAATGTTATGTGGAAATGAAATGTTTAGGGTATGAACTGCAACTTTTGTTATGATATGAAAAGTCATTTATGTTGATATATTGATATCTTTGATATTCAATAATGTATAATAATTAATGGAAAAGCCCATTGTATGTTGCATTGAGAGTCGTAGGTACACTTGGCATACCAGGAAGTTGAGTAAAGTTCAGGTTAAGTCAAGTTATGGTACATTCGTGTACATTACATATGGCATCGCTGGTGTATATGATATGTTTTACACTTGGAGTGCATCTTATGATGATGATTGGAACCGTGAAGTACCTAATGCGCACATTATGTATGACTCACGTACCTTGCATTCTCATAAATATGCATATTGGGATATGAATTTAAAAATAATCTATGAATATGAAATTAAGTTATGAGTCCGAAAACAAGTTCTGAATATGTGAATGAGTTCTAAAATGTGTATTACGGATTATAAAAGTGAAATGTGAAAGTGAAAGATGAAAATGAGATATGAAAGTTTTGTATTGTATATGAATGAAAAAGAATATGATATGACTATTATGTATGATATTGTTTATCATGGCTATGATCTGACTATTATGTATGATATTGTTTATCATGGTTTAGATAAAATCATGAGATGATGATTTTCAGGTCCTTGATGAGGAAAAATGGCTTGAATAAATTGGTTTGGATATTTAATGATTTTATTGGAATTTAAGTTAATATTTTAAATTGTTATGATATTATTAAGTTTTATATAAGTTAATAAGTTGTTTAGATGTTGTTAAGTTTTTTTTATATTTATATCACTTTAGTTGTTTATAATGTCTCCCTAAGTGTATACTTAACATGTGATGATTTTCACACGTAGGTGAAGAAGAGCAAGTGATGTAAGAAGCTGAGTGGGGATCAATTAGTAAAGAAAAGTTACAGGTATCAATAATGACATCTTGCTATTTTAAATTTTCTAGAGGGAATTTATACGAATAAGAAAAGTCTAAGATACGTTATTATGGATATAAATATGAATTTAAGTTTTGTGTTTTAGATAAAAATTAAATTTTGATAGGGTAAAGAAATATTTTAAATTAGACAATTTATCTTTTGATATGGAACAATATAGACCTGTTTAGTTGTTACCAGAAACTGATATTGATTTGGAGGCTTAAATACTATAATATTATTTTACATGATTACATTATTTATTGAAAGAATTAAGTTGGATAATTTTAAAAGTTTAAAATTTTACTGGATTTTCAACCTTCGAATGTATGTAAAGCTATGTGACATCTTTGACTCATATTCGGGTACGTATACGTGTTAAGGGTGTTACATTTCAGTACAAGTTTAGCCGATTCTAGGCCTAAATCGAGCCTATTTTAAGTCAAAAAGTGTATACATGCCACTAGAATGTCATTACTACTAATTTGATGTTTATGTGATTTGATTGATGCCAATCCTTACTAACAAAAGTGGATAAGTATAGTACATGTATAAAATATCTGAAATTGAATGTTTAAGGTAAATGATCAAATAAAATGTTCAAGAATAGGAATATGGTGATAATAATATAATTAATTATAATCCTCCTGATTAAACTGATTAACATGATGCACCGACACAATAAGAAGTGCCAATGTAAGATTAAGAAACTCTTGTTCATCTACAAGTACCACACTGATTTAAAAAAAGGGATAATCTAATAGAATAGACCCTAAGTGATATTTGTACGACTAACCCTTTAGGACAGAATGCGAGGGTAAGTCATATTTGTAGACATTAACTGTTTGTTAAAGGTTGAAAGTGTTGAGTCTTGACAGACTTGATAAAATTACCTTTCGAAGGTAATTTTTGGTATGGATTGGTTGGTTCCCACCAAGCCATAATGAATTATCGCTTAAAGCGACTGATTTAAAGAACTCAAAAGGTTTTAAAATTATAGTGGGAAGTAAATCCGTTTATTGATGAGATTTTAGCAGTAATTGCCAAGAAGTTATTGCTACAAATTTGTTCAGTCTTCTTAATCAATGTGAAGGATATGCAAAATTTAAAGTTTAGGTTGGAAGATATTCCAACTAATTTAGAGTATTATATATGTTTCTAGAAGAATTATTTGGATTACCCCTAGATTGAGATGTAAGATATAGAAAGGAGATGTTACCAGACATTCATTTTATTTCTATAGCCTCGTATTGAATTTCTCTGACCGAGCCTAGATAATTAAAGGTATATTTATTAGGATTGTTAGGATCCAATATTTACAAGACCAAACTTTTCATCTAGGACGCACCAATGTTATTTGTGAAAAAGACGAGTCTATGCAATTACGTAGGGATTATTGTCAATCAAAATAAGGAAAAGTAAAAAATAAGTATCTTTTTCCGAGGATTGATGATATTTTGATCAGTTAAAAGGTGTATTTATGTTTTCTATGATTCATTTCCGATTTGGATATTAATAGTTAAAGATTCAGGAAGAATATATTTTTCAGATATTTTTCAGAATTAAGTATAGACACTGCGAGTTTACACTAATATTAGTTGGTTTAACGAATGTTTCTATGATATTCATGGATATGATAAACTGAGTATTTCAATTATACTTGGATTATTTGGTTGTAGTATTTATGATAAGTTGGTCTATTTAAGACTACGAAATAATACGAGCGTATTTTTTTGTTGCTGCATAATTCTCTCAACTTTTTGAGAGAAAAAAATTGTATGTTAAATTGACAAAGTGTAAATTTTGATTGTCTAAAATTGCATTCCTTGACCAAGTGGTCTTAGAAGAGGGGATAAGAATAGACCTCAAGAAAGTACAAGCTATAGTTTAAAGAGTTTTTCTGAGATTTGAAGTTTCATGTGACTTGTTGGTTACTATTGAATTGAAGGTTCATAAAGAGCTTTTCAATGATTGTCTCCCCTCTGACTAAGCTATTGAGAAAAGATGTGTCATTCCTTTAGACTGATAAGTGACAAGAAATTATGAGGCATTAAAGTGAATACTGACAGACATCCAATGTCAGTGCAAACAAATTTGGAAAGGATTGTGTGATTTATAGTGACACGTCTCATAATGGTTTGGGGATGCGTACTCATGCAAGAGGAAAGGTTATAACTTATGCTTTATATCAATTAAGAATTATGAAGGAAATTTTCTAACTCATGATCTTGAGTTAGCAAGATTTGTGTTCACCTCATAAACATAACGTCACTATTTATATGGTGAGTGATGCTATATTTACATTGATCATAAAGGCCAAAAGTATGTGTTAACTTGAAAGAGTGAAAAATAAAGTAAATGGATTAAATTCCTTAAATAACGATGATGTGCTTATTGATTACACTTAGTAAAGGCTAATGTGGTTGCTGATATAATAAGATCGAAAGACAATTATGTTCTAGGAGTTTTGAATACATAATTGTCTTTAAAGAAAAATGGTGCTTTAATTGTAGAATTAAAGTTAAATTTGCTAGATCGAGTAAAGGATCTTCAAAGAAATGATGAAAAGTGCTTGTGAAAGATTGAACAAGCGGTAAAAGTTGAAACCAAAGACGTTGAAGTTGAGCCTGATGTATGTTTGTATTATCGAGGAAAAAGTCGATAATAGTGGCAGGCATGGAAATAAGCATCATCGAGTTTATTTCTAAATGGCTGATATGTCAACAAGTTAAAGTAGAGCATTAAGTGCCTTCTGGATTATTGTAATCGATTTCCAACCCTTAGTGGTAATAGGAATGAGTTACAATGGACTTTGTAATGGGTAAAGATTATTTAAGATAATCTCAAGATAGTTGCCGATCTACAAAAGACATTCAGATTTGAAAAGAAAAGATATATTCTATTAATTTGGTGATAAGTGTTCTTAAAGTATCGATCATATATTTCTCATGTTATTACTCTGGAGGATATTAAATTCAGTACTTATTAAATCAGTACTTATTAAAGTTCATTAGAGAAATCAAAAGTTGGAAAAACTATTTGGAACAGAGAACAAGATATGAAATAGTAGTGTCCTCATCTATTTACATCATGTGTGCATTGAAAATCGAGGATGAATTTTCCTAAGGGGGAAGAATTGAAACACCAAAAATTTTGGTTAGTGAGCAAAATGTAAATTTCGAAAGCTTAGTGGTAAGGTATATAGTATGGAAAACTTCAGGGATCAAAAATGTAATTTTCAAAAGTTAGGTGTTTTTTAACCCATAAATGAATATTTCACCCCCAAGAATGACATTTTGGTGGGAATCAAATTTTTGATCCGGAATTTATGTTAAAAGTTGTAAAGTGTTAAAATCTAATAAAATTAGGTAAATCAGATTGAACAAAAATTTTGAGAAAATTTCAAGGATATTAAATTAAGCTTAGCAATATTATTTCTACATTTTAAAATGATGGAAAATAATATGGAGCATTGGATTTGAGAATTTATTGTCATCTCAATTTAGATAGTTGGATGAAAATGACAAGATTGAAATTCTTGGAAAGTTGCATGGATAAAGTTTTCAAGGGAATAATATTTTGTTAATCTTTGAATTTGGAACATGATAACCAACATGTGGCTTGGTATGGATGTAATTATCAAGTTTCATTAATGGTAAAAATTTCCATTTCCTAATTAAATGAATTTTAAATTCATTTAAACTTAATAAATGACAAATTAACTAGAAATTTCATGAAAATAAGACCTTTAACCTCCATTTCACGCTCCTCATAACCAAGGTAAGAAAAATTTTATTTTTCATTTTTGAGCAATTTTCTTTGGATTTTGGATTGAACCATGGAATAGAAAATTGTTTTATTCGAAGAGCTCTATCATTTGTTGCCATTATTGCATGCTAATATTGCTTGAATGTTAAGTTTCCAAATTTTAGGGTTTATGTTCATGTGAGGGTTTTATGAGTTGATGATAGATTTTGAGGTTGTTGAGGATGTAAAATCATTTCCAAGCTTGTTTGATGGTCAAAACCACCTAGAAATGCTATATTGATTTTCAGCCTATACCCTAAATTAGAGGAATTTTGTGATTTGATGAAAGTGAGTAAGGGGTTTGACTGTAGAGGTTTTAAAATGTTGAATATTGGTTGATTTCATGCTCTAATCAAATTGAAATCATAAAACCCCCTTTAACATTTGGCCTAAGCTTTGGTAGTGAGAACAATTATGGAAAAAACTATACAAGGGTTAGAAATGATGTAAGAAGGATCGTACAAGCTTTAGAAAGTTATTTGGACCAATTTATAATTTTGAAAAAGTTAGGCGACCTATTCAATAATTTTGAAAAGTTATGGGTTGATATGTAATTATTCAATACATAAAGTATTATACTAAAAATTAATGTTATAAGTGAATATGTTCTTTGGATGTTGTTAAGTTGTTTGATATTTATATCACTTTAGTTGTTTATAATGTCTCACTAAGTGTATACTTAACGTGTGATGATTTTCACGCGTTGGTAAAGAAAAGCAACTAACGTAAGGAACTGAGTGGGCATCAATCAATAAGGAAAAATTACAACTATCAGTAATATCATCCTACTATTTTAAATTTTCTAGATAAAATGTATACAAAAATAAGAAAAGTCTAAGATATGTTATTATGGATATAAATATGAATTTAAGTTTTGTATTTTAGATAAAAATTAAAATTTGACAAAGTACAAAAATATTTTAAATTAGACATTTTATCTTATGATATGGAACAATATAGAATTGTTTAGTTATGACCTGAAACTGATATTGATTTGGAGGCTTAAATACTATAATATGATTTTACATGATTACATTATTTATTGAAAGGATTAAATTGGATAAATTTCAAATTTTCAAACTTTTACTGGATTTTCAACCTTAGAATGTATGTAGAGCTATGTGACATCTTTGACTCGTATTCGGGATAAGGGTGTTACAACAGGATTGTTGAAGTACTGCAAAATAAAAATTGATTTCACTAAACTAACTTCTAGTAATAGCAAGATCAGGTCGAACTCCAAGAGAGCTGAAATTAGAATCTCAGTGTTAAAAGAATAAAAGTATAATTGGGGGTTTTAGTTTATGAAACTAAATAGAGAATTGAAGCTAAAAATAAATAAAAAAATTAGTTCTTACCAAACTTCAAATTCAAAGGTATCCTCATCCGCTATAATTTTTATAATAGGCTTAAAAGATCGATTTGTCAATATCAAAGTAATTAGTCACTCGGTCGGAACCGAAACAACTATGGTTCCCCTTTTATAATTGATTGTCCTACTCATTTGCAACAAGCATTCAAAATCAAATCTTACCATTAATGATAACATTAAGAATCGTGGGAATGACTAAAAAATCAATTAATTGCGTACCTTTATTTCCCAGAGACTATTATGCGCGATGCAAAGTTCAGATAATAAACCGTAAGAAACACAAATCATGAAACTTACCCCTTGCTACTTGTGATTAGTGATAGAAAATCAATATTGAATTAAGTCTTTAATTTAATAATTATCAAGAATTCATAAAATAAGAACAATAAATAAAGATTACTTTGATTAAAGGAGAAATACTAGTTGAGCACAAGCCTTCATAATCGCTTGAACCTCTCCAATACTCGCTTCCTAGTTGGATTAAAATCTAGTCCGAGATTTGATGATGATGGAAACTAACACTTAATTGCTTGAACCTCTCTAATACTCGTATAAACTCTCGATGGTGAGTTGTGTAATGATATAATTCTTTTCTGATGTTTGCAGCCTTAGACACAGGAAAAAACTTCTCCAAAAATAGTGTCTCCATCACATTCCATGTTAGTATTTGATCCGGATGATAGATAGTAGAGCCAATCTTTTGCTTGATCTTTTAATGAAAAAGGAAAAGCCTTTAAACTGATTTGATCATTGGCAACTCCATGTGGTTTCATTCTGGAGCAAACAATATGGAATTCTTTGAAATGTTTGTATAGATCTTCGCATGCATGTCCATGAAAAAAAGGAAGTAAGTGAATTAAACTAAATCTTAACTTAAAATCACCTTCAAAATCAGGAAAATAATGCATAAAGGTTGTTGATTTAAATTCGGTGCACCCAACTCCTTGAGAGTCCTATTCACCATTATTTCTTTAACTTCCTAAAAAATAGAAAATAAAATATAAAAAAAACGCAATGAGAAACTAAAATATCTCCTCAGGAATGACACTAATTTGACAACATTGTCGAAGTCCTACAAAATAAAAATTGATTTTACTAAACTAACTTGTAGTAATAGCGAGATCAGGTTGAATCCCAAGAGAGTTAAAATTAGAATCTCAATTTTAAAACAATAAAAGTAAAATGGGGGTTTTGGTTTATGAAACTAAAATCGAGAATTAAAGCTAAAAATAAATAAGGAAAATCAATTCTTATCAAACTTCTAATTCAAAGGTGTGTTCCTTATCAGACTATAATTTTGATCATAAGCTTAAAAGATCAATTTTTCAATATCCAAGTAATTAGTTACTTGCTTGGAACCGTAACAAGTATGGTTCCCCTTTTATAATTGATTAGCCTACTCATTTGCATCAAGCATTCAAATCAAATTTTACCATTAATGATAGCATTTAGAATCATGGGAACAACTAAAAAAATCAATTAATTTTGTATATTTATTTCCCTAGAGACTATCATACGTGATGCAAAGTTCGGATATTAAACCGTAACAAATACAAATCATGAAATTTACATGTACTTGTGATTAGAGATAGAAAATTCAATATCGAACTAAGTTATCAATTTAATCAATATCAATAATTCATAAAATAAGAACAATAAATAAAGATAACTTGGATTAAAGGATAAATACTAGTTGAGCACAAGCCTCACAAAATTACAGCAGAATCGTTTCATGCTTGAATAAGAAATAAAAGCTTAGCCACTCATGGTAGGTCCCTTTAAATAAAGTCTAAATAAAATAAGGAAGAAGCTAAAATAAACTCAAATAAATAAATTCCTAATTGAAAAGAGATTGGTTCTTGACCATATACTTTGAAAATAATGAAAATGTCCATAAAAGTGAGTTTCATCCTGGATTTGCTTCCAAAAAGTTGGACCCTTCATATCATACAACATTCTTGTATAAGTCATAAGGTGTGGTCACGCCTTATCAAAAATGGTCTTCTGCTCAGTTGTGTATTAGACATCATTCACGCATTCTTAAGAAGGTGTGTAAAACCCCCATACCAATATTGATGACCTGATGATATCCGAGGTATCATATTAGGGCCATCGGAGCGACCCACAATAAAAATACAAAAACTAAATTTTTGATAAACTATTTCAAATCATAAAATTTTATAAATAAAAACACAATTTAAAAAAAATCTACATACATTAAAAGATAATTCAATAATGCATACATCAAATCAAGTTACAGACTCCAAATGAAAACAAATTTGACATACATGCCCCTTAATTATACCGATACCATACTCTGTAAGCAACGCTGAAGAAACCTCCACATTGTGCATAGGATCAATTTCTTTAACCTGAAAGAGTGAGTAACAAAGTGAGTTTTAGGAAAGATCAATAATACAAAACTATTAGATGAATGCTAAAGGACAAGCAAATATGAAAGACATAACATTTCCTCAGTTATACAAGCATATACAAATCATAGTGATGAGTTGAGGTTTCACTAATTAATTCTCCAGGTTACAATTAAAAAGCTTATAGTTCAGAGAAAATGTTCAGATAGACATATTCAGAAGATGGAGTTAGGGAGTCTAGTGTGTTCCAAAACAACCATAAATAATAGTTTATTTCAGTAAAACAGATTTTTAAAATCATAGTAATGCCCTTTAACCAAACACTCCATATGTAGTTCCCCTGAACTGTATCCATAAAGACTTACCCTAGGCCTATTGGGCGTAGGAGCCAACCTAAGGGAACACCTTTGGTTCATATGGACTTACCCTAGCCAAAGCATAAGTGTCACCTAAGGGGAGTGACTTTAGGTCTATAAGGACTTACCCAATGCACAAAGAAAAGAAGCCACCCTAAGGAAGTGCCTTAGGGTCCATAAAGTCTTACCATTACGCCCATTGGGTCCAAGAGCCACCCAAGGGTCGTCTTAGGTCCATAAGGATTTACCAATCTGATTGGGGTTGAACCTACAGAACTCCATAACAGATCCTGGATAGTACCCCCAATATAAAATAAGTTAAATAGTAATATCATAATCAAGAGCTAGATGTATCTAGAATCAGAAACCAGAGATCAGAAACCATCTTTTTATTTCAAATATCAGAGTTATACTTCTTAAAAATTAGAGAAAATAATTATTGCATAAAGAACAAGCTAGAGGATTCAAATATCTTTTTGGAGGCACGCGGTGATTACTAGGAATAGAAACACGAATTTCTACGAGTTGATCAAATTTCAGAAATGAGGGTCCTACTAAAAGGGTCCGATTATTAAAAGATCTAATCAGATATTCAAAAATTGATGCTTCGGGAGCATTTAGAATTTTAGGGGAAATATAAAGGTATTTCAGGCACCTTACATCAGAATTATTTAAGATTCAGATGTAATAAGAGTGATTCCGTTACTTAGGCCATTAGGGATATTTTAGACATTTTGATTTTGGTAGAATTCTTAGTAAAATAACCCATTAAGCATAAACCGATAATTTGTAGTATTCTGAAACTATATCAATTCTTAGGATTTAGAGTCACATTGAACTAACAGACCCCTATACTACGATTCTTGCCAATCAATTAGATCGATATGTTTCAAGAATATTCATTCCTTAATACTGACAACACTAGTTGAACTGATCTCCATCAAATTCACCATTAAATAGATCTCGAGGGGACGAACATGATTCTAATGATATTATTTATTTCTGTATTGCAACAATATTCAAAATGATCGGTATGCTTGGGTCATGCTCCAAATCCTTTAAGGGCAGTACATCACTTAAGTTTGTAGGTGTTTCTAGAGTTCATCTAGTGACATCCACTTATTCCTAGGTCATGAGGGTATTTAGGTTATTTCGGTCCTGAGGTATTTTAATCATATTATTCGATCATCTTTTCAGAAAGTTCAATCACTTCAAACATTCACACGTAAAGAGTACTTTCAATAGTTTAGTCTCCGGGTGTTTGCTCAGGAACCAGAAATTCTAGTTCTTGTGACTTCTGAAAGGTTAGGCATTAATTATTCAAAATTTTCTAATCAGATCATAAGTTTAATCAGTGGGTCCATATTTCTATCAAGTCAAGAATAAATTTTTATGTCAGTTTCACTATCATGAGAGATCCAGGTCCCGATTCATTTCAAGGGTATTTCCATAATTTCTTAACCAAGTTTTTATATTTAATCTTTAACGAGAATAATCAAAATTTATGGATCATGAGGTTAATTCATTTATTGCTTAATCACCATCCTTGAAATTATTTCTTATTGATCTTTTAGTTTCTATACACTTCAATCGAGTCTTAACCAATTTAATATCATTTTCCCATATTCAGTACGAATTTAAGAATACTCATCGGGATTTACTATACCAACCATTTTAAATCATACATCCATAAATTACCAACATATACCATAATGCATACACAGGGTAGAAAAGTATTACCTCAATTTATGAGCCATATCAATCGACCAATTAAATTCCATTCGATCACCTTTGAACTTGAATTCAACATCCCGTAATATCTCAGATACAAAGCAAACAAATTACGTTAGAAACATAACCTAATTAGGTAAACTATTCGAATCGAAAGATAAAATGCTAGAAAACAACTTATCTGGTTTAAATTTGGTGAAACGAACTTCAGATTTGGACTCAGAACGTCGAAAAAGATAAAATATGATTTTTGAAAAATTTGACTTTTCGGTCAACAGTCAACAGTCAACACAGTCAAAGTCAAGTCAACAGTCATGTCAAAAAGTCAATAGTTAGGTCAATGGTCTGGTTAAAGTCAATGATCTAGAGGGTCAATGGTTTAGTTTGTCAGTTTGGTTGGTTTTGCCGGTTCGGACAAACCCAATTCAAGCTGATTCAAATTGGTTCGGTTTGACCAGACCAGTTTTAGAAGAATTTAGCTTGGGAAGGCAGCCCCACGCGTGGTGGAGGTGTGTGCAATGGCATCAGGGTTGGTTTCGAATGATCAGTTACTCGGAAGGCATCCAAATACCAATAACAATCCAGATCAATATAAAATTCAACCAAAACGTTGACGAAACTTGACGAAAATAAGTTCAGAACTCACCCAACAGCGACGACGGAGGAATCGACGATTATGAAGCAACCCACTAGTTGGTTTTGGTTTGAACGGTGCGAGGACTCCAACGGTGGTGACGATAAGGCAAACGAATGATCGTGGTGACCAAAATTGACTAAAATAGTGATGGGTGTTAAATTTTTCAATGTATCTTCGATCGGTCCTCCACGACAAACGGTGAAGAGTTTCAACGATCGACCACCGGGGTTTTGGTCGTGGTGGTCTGGCGCTCAAACTGATACTAGTGGTGACAATCACCACCCAACAGAGACGAAGATTAATGTTGGATCTTCGAATGGGGTTTTCCACGATTTGTGACCAAAGATGGCTAATTTGGGTGCTTGGTGGATGGGGTTATGATCACGAGACACTGAATAAATTGATGGTGACAACAGTGCAAGCCATCGCTGACCAGAGGCAGCACACGACAAGACAACAACGACCTAAGGGAGTGAGATGGTTTCTGAAGTTTTAGGTGTTTTCAAGATTGAGAGTTTTAGGTTTGGGTGAAAAGGGACTTATAAAATCTTACCTAGAACAACTTAAGAAAAATTCTCTTTTCAAATCAACTATAGTAACCTAACCTAGACGGCTAGGAATTAGGTGAACACTTTAGAAGGGCATAGGTTCATTCACTGTAATCACATTTTTCCTAATAGTTAAAGAGATGGAATAATTAGGGTTTAAGTCCCTAAATTTATTGAGAACTTGAATATTAACCTATTATTTCAAAAACTCACAATAGAGTCCCTAATTAACTTGCTTTAATCTAATAATTAAATCTCAATATTTTTGGGGTGTGACAAGACGTGGTCACACCTTATCAAAGATAGTCTTCGACTCAATTCCACATTCTCCCAAAAGACTTGAATCTCACATAGAATGCTAAAAACATGCTTTTGAGTCAAATTTCACCTTTACATCTATATTTCATCTCCTAAATCAAAACAATCATAATTTCCACATTTAAACTCAAATTATAATAATGATATGGAGGAATTAAACATAAAAGGATGTATCTAATTATAACTTATCATGCAACATAAACTCGAAAATTTATAGATATCGCATAAAATATTACATTTCTCTTGAATAATTCTCTCACCTAATTTTAAAGAGTAAAGCATGCTCTATATTTATAGCATCGATCAGTCTAACTCCGACTTATAGTAGATGACTATTCAATGGTAAACCCAAGTTATACCATTATTAGCTATTATCTCTTGGTCAAATTTTCATAACCTGAGTCGAAGTAAACACATCAATTCATGCCCCCATCATGTTATTTAAGTATTGGTAGAGATAAAACCTTTTATTAGTCATTTATAAGCTTGGATTCTAACTTTTTAGCCACTGATGTCAGCCATCTATTAGCTATTAAACAATGACCAGTTGCTCTTAATAATGGTATAACTTTTTGATCATTCCACCTCTTAATATTGTTAGATTAAAATCCATAATTATGAACATATATTTATAATGTATATTGTTATTACAAAATAATGAATAAATTAAGTGACTGATTATGTTATAAAGTCCCAAGGTATTAGAAGTATAATGAAAATAAAAGTGTAGATAATATTAAAGTTGTATTATAATTTGATGAAAGACAGAGTTATAAATACAAACAATAACTAATTCAATCAGCTATATAAAGGGGCTATGCTTTTCAAGAAATAAATATCTCGCATTTCTCTTAACCCGTCAGAGAGTTAATACTAAAAGGAATTATAACTTCTTGGAAGATCGCAACTGGAAAACAATCTTCAATATCTCAACCTTCTCGGTAATCTTCAACAATGGATTTATATACGCTTCCGCAAATCTAATATTTATTCTTGATTCTTTGGCATGATTAGATTCTGGTTACATTTTTTAAATTTATTTATAGTTTGGTTCTAACAAGTGGTATCATCGCTTATCATGTTATATCGTTAAGAATATATTAATTTTAAGGTTTATAATTTTGAGACTAAAATCTTGATTAGAAAAAGTATGTCATAAACTACCTGCCACTTTGCGATAAACAATTGTTTTTCTTTATTTATGTTTTTGTTTGTCGATTGCTCAGAATTAATTTCACATGTGCGATAAACTTAATTATTAAGTTTTGGTAAATTAACTTCATGATTAATTTCAATTCATGAATCTAGTTTCGGTGATTTCACATCTGTGGGATTATTCAAATTGTTTTAATTTTTTAATGTTAAACCTGATTACTTTTGGGTGGTAATGTTGCATGCCTTTATTTAAAAATTTGTTTTAATTCTTGATTCTGTTATGCTCTGGATTTTGCGTATAAAAAATAAATTTGGTTAATTCTTAATTTACTGTGGTTTGTCATATGGTGAATATATATTTAAAATTAAAATATATATTAAATCTGGTTTGATTAAAATTTCACTTTTAATCATTGATTATTAAGGAAATTGTTTAGGAACAAATAAATTCGTCTTTTGGCTATGTCTGATATCTTAGTAAATTCATTGAAATAAAATGTTGCTAAAGTGACATCTTTTGCGTAAATTAATTAATTTAAAATACCAAGATGATTATGTGTTCTTGTAATTCATGCGTTTATTAATTGACTCAAATGAAAGTTAATATTTGGCCGGATTTCAAGTGACACATGTGATAATAAATATGTGACAATTATAAGGTAATCTTTATGTGAGAATTACATTAGTCCAAAGATTAGTCTTTTGTTCGACATAGTTTATTATCAATGTTTGATTACTACAACAGGAGTACCATTTACTGTTAGTATTACTGTCCAAAGACTTTGTATTAATGTAGTGTTTGATATTTTGTGATGGGAATTAGCCATTATTACGAATTTTTTTTTTTTGCTTATGTGAGCTTGTTATTTATTTTGTTGAGCTAGTTCTTTTGCTGCCACAGTTATTGCTAACATCAATTTTATTCTCATTCTTAATGGGACAAATTTCAAGGAATGGAAAAGGCAGTTACTTATAGTGTTTGGCTTTATGGACATAGACCTTACATTAAGGGAAGAACAACATGCACCTCTCACTGCGAAAAGCAACCCTGATACAAAAAGGGATTTTGAGAGGTGGGATTGTTCAAATCGCATGAGTTTGATGATCATGAAACACAGTATTTTGGAAGCCTTTAGGGGTACAAAATCTGAAGGGATTACTACTAAGGTTTTCCTTGATGAAATTGAGAAACATTTTGCTAAAAATGATAAGGTTGAGATGACATCACTTCTGACTTCTTTGATGTCTATGAAGTAAGAGAGTAATGAAAATTGAGGGAGTACAATATGGTAATGTTCCATATTGCTTCAAAACTTAAGGCAGTTAAGATCGAACTTTCTGAAGATCTACTTGTTCTTCTAGTTTTGGTATCGCTTCCTATGCGGTTTAACCAATTTAAAATCAGTTATAAATGCCAAAAGGAGAAATGGACTCTAAATGAGCATAGTTCTCATTGCATGCAAGAGGAAGAAATGTTGAAGCAAGAAAAAACTGAAAGTGATCATTTGGCCTGTGCCTCTAAAGATAAGGGCAAGAGAAGGAAAAATCAGAATGAAGTTGCTAAGGGTCCAACTCAAAAGAAACAAAAACAAGATAAAGAAAGTTATTTCTTTTGTAATAAGTCTGGACACGTGAAGAAAGATTGTAACGCTTGTCGTGTAAAGAAAGGTATGATTCTTACTTTGGTATGTTCTAAGGTTAATTTAACTTTAGTACCTAGAAATATTTGGTGGATAGATTCTGGTGCTACTACTCACATAAGTGTTTCTATGTTAGGTTGCCTAAACTTCTGAAAGCCAAATGATGGTGAAATATACATTTTTATGGATGATAGAAAATCGGTAGAGGTGGAAGCAATTGAAAATTTTATGTTGCTATTAGGAACTGGTTATTATTTGGATTTAAAAGACAGTTTCGTTGTAATGTCTTTTAGGCAGAATTTTCTTTCTATTTCTTTATTGAACAAATCTGAATATTATTGTTCATTTGGAAACAATCAGTTTACTTTGTTTTTAAATTTAAATTTTGTTTGAATTGGTTATTTGAATACGTATGACAAACTTTATTTACTCGATACAATTGCATCCTATAATGAAAACTTGCACGTGGAATCATGTGGTACTAAGAGAAAATTAAATAAGGAAAATTTAACATCATTATGGCATAAGCCTTTAGATCACATCTCAAAAGGTAGAATTGAGCGCTTAGTGTCTAATGGTCTTTTAGGGTCCCTTGATTTTACATACTTTGATGTATTTGTTGAATGTATTAAGGGAAAATAGATCAAAACTAAGAGATTAGGTGCCAACAGATCTACAGCCGTCTTAGAATTAACTCATACGGATATTCCCTACGGCATACTAGAATGATCAAACATATTTTATAACATTCATAGATGACTACTCACGTTATGGGTACCTATATCTCATTCATGATAAAAGCTCAGTATTTAGACATGTTTAAAGCTTATAAAGCTGAAGTTGGGAATCAACAAAACAAAAGAATTAAGAAAGCCAAATCTGATCGTGGTGGTAATTTATGATGGCTCGGGTGAACAAATTCTAGGACTGTAGAATTAATATTTTGATATAACAAATAAGGGAAAATGTTTTGGGCTAAATTGAATTTATTCAAAGTCTTCAAAAATAATTCAAAGTCTAAATAAAAGTTAAAAATATGTTTTTATATGTTTTTCAAACTTAGTCAAACATTTTCAAAACATACTTGATCGTTTTCGTACTTTAAAGTCTTGTTTCCAAGCTTCTCTGGCTCAAAAGATCGATCCCTTTGACCAAAGGATCGATCCCCTTTAAAAATGATCGATCCCTTGGACAACAGTGAGATTGGGATCGATCCCTTCCCAAAATGGATTGATCCCTTTGGTATAACGTTCGAAATATTTGTAAAGGGATCGATCCATTGTGCCTTAAAAGTTACAGGTAATGACTATTTTGATCCCCAACGACTCGTCCGAAACATTCCCAATGACTAGAAACGGCTAGTAACTCATTCCAACATATAAAAACAAGTTCAAGACACTTGAAGAAGGTTACCAACACCTATCCAAGCAATCAAACACAAGAGAAAAGCTTTTCAATCCTTATTTTCTTTCTCTTGTAAATATTTGTGTTTTGAGCTCAATTGTATATCTTTAGGGTTTTTTTGTGAGCTAAATCTTTGTAAACATCTATCTAGAGAGTCTTCTTGTTTACACATTTCTTATTCTTTTTTAAAAGGGTTTTGGTTCTAGTTTAGCCAAATGAAAAACTAGGGAGTTGTAAAGGTTACTCTTGATCCTTGAAAAAGAAAGAACAAATTAGTGGATTTGTTGGAAAATCCTAAGCAAGAAGCTTAGGTAGTGGATGTAGACTTCATTGAGGAAATTGAACAATTATAAATCATTGTGTAAATTGTCTTTCCTTTATCTCCTTTCTCCCTAAATTTTCAAAAAGCCAATTCACCCCCTCTTGGCATATTTCAGTTGATCGATCAAGCTTCATAAATCCTAACAAGGACAATTTGCTAAATTCCTAGAGGAATGTTGTAACACCCATAACCCGTATAATTATACCTATACAGATTATAGATGTCACCCGAATATCGAAAACCATTTTCATTTTAAAACTCGATTTAGAATTTTTAATTTCTTAATTGGTAATTGATATTTTAAAAATATCATATCATATAATTTATATTATGTTATAAACAAATTTAATTCAAAAGATTGTTTTTTATAAATAGTGAACAGTACCCGTGAACAGTGAACATTGTACAGTGGCGATGAACAGTGGGGGAATCGGTTCCCTGTAGGGGGAATCGGTTCCCCTTTTATATTTTGGAAAATTTTGCTAAAGCGTGGTTATTGTAGCAATAAACAGTAACCGCTATAGTAACTGCTACAGTAACTTTCGAAAATACATATAAATTCATAAAAATTTCATTTTTGTTCCCAAAATTGTTCAACAAAACAAATAAAACATTTATAATTACATACCTAATAAAATTACACAACTTAGGATGTCTTACTGATATTGAAATATACTTCTTGATCTTTGATGACGCTTAAAATTCTTTATTCCATTACTGGCTTTTTACCTACGCGTGAAAATCATCACACGCTAAGTATATACTTAGTGAGGCAATTAAAACAATAACAGTGCAATACAACTCATGCATGAATTTCATTATAAAAACCAAATACCTTAAAATCATATTACCAACATATCCAATATTTTACCATGATCAAAATAATGAAATTGAGTATAAAATTTCTTACCAATATACTTGTCATTTACTCCATAAGCTCATAAGCTTATTTACATGCTTACGATTTATTAACCAATAAACCATAAACCATAGACAATAGCCCAATATAAAACCATGAGGACCCTGGTACACGAGTCAAATATATGCACCGTAATGCAATCCCGAGTATGACACATAAGGTCGTGTCCACCATCTGTACTAGGTATCCTTAAGTACAGTCCGAATATGACACATAGGTCGTGCCCACCATATACACTAGTATCCTTTAGTGTATTCCCGGATATGCAGTCTGCTGCTGGACTCTATGGCATGCCAACTATATCATGTCCCTCAATGACTTACTTGGGCGTACAATCTATTTTATTTAATCCATCCATGACAAAGTATATTATCAATATTTAACAATGGGGCAGTTCATACCCGAAATAACATTCATGGTAAAATATCACATTCTCCAAAACTAATGCATTATAATTTCATACTCTGACATATCAATGTCATGTCAGTTTCTAAAAATATGATATAATATCATGCTAATAAAACAAGGTCGACTTATCACAAGTCTTCCTGATGATGTATAAAACATCCATGTATAATTTCATGCATGTATTGCACTCACCTTGACACTTTATGTCTTCCAAAATATATGAGCCTCACTATTGTCCACACAATTCAATCACAAACTGTATAAATCATCATTCATAACGATTTCATATGTTAGTATTGTACTGACATAAACACGTTCCAAAATAACTCCAAAATATATTTGAACTCATTTTCTATCCAAATACTCAATACTTAATAATTCCTTTTAACATTGGAACCAAGTTTTCCAATTTACAAAATGGTCCTTCACCATTTCATCACTTAGATTCTTAATACCAATAATTCCATCATTGAAATTATTACCATTCAAATGCTTTGACAAAAGCATAATTACATTTAAGTACCCCAACAATACAAAATTTTACTTAAACCACAAATGTTTTCAAACTTCCAAAACAGTCATATATCACATCTAACTCTCATTTTAATTCCAAAACAACATTTTCCAGCATAGTATATCAATTATACAACACTTACACAACAACCCATCAATTTTCCATATTCAGACAGCTCGTACTACCTTTAAAGATCAATATCTATTTATATACACACTGGAATTCAAATCTGTTTCTTCCATTGAAAAACTAGACTCGAATATGAATCTATCCATATAAATAATTCTTTCTAATTCATTCTGTACAATTTATGGTGAATTTTCAAAGTTGATCAACAGAATCTGTTTTGCAGAATCTGCTTTGCAGAATCTGCTGTCCGATTTTTCTGACCTTTTCTTGGTTAAAAATTCATATCTTTTTGTACACACCTTGAAATTGATCCCCGTTTGTTTTAAACAAAACTAGATCGATATATGAACACAATACATAAAAATAACCTAGAAATTATTTTTATATAATTTCCGATGAATTTTCGAACCTACTTTCATATTCAAAATCCAAACTGTTTTCTTTAATTTCACTTTCTCAACTTATGATTTGGCCGAAATTTTGAAGAATTAGCTCTAAAACATAAATCAATTCTTAGGAAGATTGAACGTGTTATAACCATAAATCAAACTTGAAAATGAATCTACAAACTCTAAAAAATCAAGATTCATCATCAATTTCATGAATCTTATCATGAACATAAACCCTTAGATTTGGGATCTTTGAAATCCAACAAGATTAGAAAGCAATATTGGTACCAAATGATAACGTTTTTCCGCTTAGATCACTTTCATATCTCATGACGTAACTCCAATTCCAAAGGAATTAGCTCAAAAGTGGAAAATAAATATTATTTTTCTTACCTTGGAAGCTTTCTCACGTGAAGATGTTGGAGAAGATGAACATTGGCATGATATTTTAGATTGATATCATGCTTATCATCTTTTAAAATCATATTTAAATCATTAACTTGGGAAAATACCAATATACCCTTAATGAAACTTCATAATTACCATAAAACCAAGCCATCTGATCATTATCATATTACAAAGTCAAACATGAATTATTTTGACTTTTATTTCCGAATTTCCCATTGAATTTCCAAAACTTTCGTTTTAGTCACTGAATTCCACTGTTTCGATTAAATCTGAAAAATTGCACAATTCCAAACCAAATTTCTCTGATCCAAAATATTAAAATAATATTTCCAACAAATTTATAACATCCTTCAAATTTTTGTAAAATTTCAATTCGATCGGAATTACCGATCCTTATTGGACTTTAGCTCTTTCAAATTTTTCTTTACTAAAATTCAAATTCCAAAAAAATATGATTTCCATAAAACCCCACTCTCAAGAGTAAACCATCTATTTATGGAATAAAATTCTTTTTAGGAAATTTATCACTTAATTCCTCAAACTTTTCCCAAGTTTTATACTTTGACCATCAAACTTTCAAAATTTTCATTTTGGTCATAATCCAAATTTTTTGGGTATTACAAATGTGGTGTTGTCCCATAGTACACCATGACAGGATCACCTAGTATGCATAGTGTAGCTGAGAGACATAACATGACTCTTAAGGATATGGTAAGGAGTATGATTCTTCATTTTACTTTACCTGAGTCTCTCTAAGGAGAAGCATTAAAGAAAACAATTTACATTCTAAATACAGTGCCTACTTAAACAGTTGTAAAAACACCTTATGAGCTTTTGACAGGTAAAAAGTCTAGTTTAAAGCATTTTCACATTTGGGGATGTCCAACTTAGACAATGCCTTATAGGCTACATAAAGATAAATTGGACTGAAAAATAGTGAGCAACTATTTTATTGGCTATTCTAAGCGATCTATGGGCTATAAATTTTATGATCCCACAATTAAGAAAAAATTCTAGATGGGAATTACAACACTTTTTGAGGATGTTGAGTTCGGAGGGAGAAATAAGGTTAAAAACATTGCTTTTAATGAGGAATTAAATTCCAATTTAGCTCCTACTATCACTTTTGATGTTGTAATGGTAAGTGAATCGAGAACCTCAACAAGAGAATGTTGAACAACTCCCTATTCAAGATGAGGTAATTGTTCCAGAAGAACAAACTCAACATGTGTCATTAAGGAGATCCACGAGACAAAGAAGAAATGATATTATGGATGATTACATTGTATTTCTTTAAGAAAATGAGGATGATAATGGAATGAAAGAAAATCATCTAATCAACTTTCATCAGGACATGGAAAGTACTAACTCTCAAAAGTGGATTGATGCCATGCAAGACGAATATAAGTCCATGCAATACAATAAAGTTTGAGAACTTGTCCCATTACCTGAAGGTGAAAAACCAATTGGCTGTAAATGGATATTTGAAACCAATAGGGGATACAAATGGTAATGTGGAGAGGTATAAGGCATGTCTTGTAGCTAAAGGGTATACTCAAAAGGAAGGCATTAACTTTACAAAGACTTTCTCTCTAGTTTCATCAAAAGACTCTTTTAGGACAATCATGGCACTTGTTGCTCATTTTGATCTTGAGTTGCAACAAATGGATGTTAAGACTGCGTTTCTAAATGGCAACATTGAAGAAACAATTTTTATGGTGCAACCAGAACACTTTGAGTTGGGAGATCCAAAGGATATAGTTTGTAAATTAACTAAATCCATATATGAACTCAAGCAAGCTTATCTTCAATGGTACAAAAAATTTCATCAAGTAGTTATCTCATTCAATTTTGAGATGAATATGGTTGATGATTGTGTATATCACAAGTTCAATGGGAGTAAGCACATATTTGTAGTTATATATATTGATGACATTTTGCTCGCGTCAAATTATGTAGTTTAGTTACATGAAACAAAGAGATTTTTGTTTAAGATTTTGAAATGAAAGATCTTGGTGACACTTCTTTTATCTTAAGAATACAGATACATCAAGATCGATCACATGGTATTCTTATATTCTTACAAAAGAATTACATAGATAAAGTACTTAAAATATTTGGCATGCAAAATAGTAAACCAGCTGACGTCCCTGTAGCTAAAGAAGACAAATTTAGTCTTTCTCAATATCCTAAAGCCGACCTTGAAATTCAAGAAATACAAAAGATTCCTTACACTTCAGCTGTTGGGAGTCTTATGTATGCTCAAGTATGTACACATCCAAATATTGCGTACATTATTGGGATGTTAGGAAGATACTCAAGCAACCCTGGTATGAGCCATTGGATGGAAGCCAAGATGGTTATGAGGTATCTTCGGAGAACAAAAGATTACATACTCACTTATAGGAGATCAGATCATTTGGAGGTCATTGGGTATTATTATTTTGATTTCACTGGATGCCAAGATAGTAGAAAATCCACTTCAAGCTATATTTACATGCTAGCTGGAGGAGTTATATCATGGAAAAGTGCCAAACAAATACTTGTAGCTTCTTCCACTATGGCGGAAGAGTTTGTAGCATGCTATGAGGCATCAAACCATGGAATATAGCTGCATAATTTTTTTTCATTGGGCTGCATATTTTGGAGAATGTTGAAATACTGCTTAAATTATTTTGTGATAATAAGTCAGTAGTTCTATATTCCAACAAAAATAGGAGCTCGTCTAAGTTAAAACATATTGAGATAAAACTCCTAGTTGTGAAAGAGAGAGTGCAAAATGGACAAATATCCACTGAACACATTGGAACAAACTTCATGATAGCTGATCCGCTCACAAAAGGTTTAGTACCTAAGGTCTTTCATGAGCGCACTACTCATATGGGTGTTATATCACTTGATGATATCATTGTTTGAGTGGGAGTTTTGTTTACTTATGTTAGTTTTCAAACATTTAGTATTTGGTTATTTTCTGATCAGAAATAAAGTATTCAATTTATTCGCTCTCTTTTATTGTTTAGAGACTGACCTCACTTATGTTTAAAGAGGACTAGTTGGAAATAGACATGTGTGGTTCACATTGCATGTAATTTCCATGCTACGCTCATGATTGATCTATGTCATTTGATTGTGTTTGTATACGTGATCATTGATGTGTCTAGTCATGATAGTTATGGTAAAGGTCGCTTTGATCCTATATGGATATAGTTGATGGACGAGATTATTATAGAATATCTATTGCATGATAACAAATTTTGAGCTGATAAGGTTATACATTTATCAAGAAACATATGTTGCCCAAGTGGGAGATTGTTGGATTAAAATCCATAATTATGAGCACATGTTTATAATGTATATTGTTATTATAAAATATGAATAAATTAAGGTAACAATTATGTTATAAAGTCACAAGGTATTAGAAGTATCATGGAAATAAAAGTATAGACACTATTAAAGCTGTATTTATAATTTGATGAGGGACAGAGTTATAAGTATAAACAATAACGTATTCAATCAACTTTATAAAGGAGTTATGGTCCCCAAGAAATAAATATCTCGTATTTCTCTTATCCCGTCAGAGATTTAATACTAAAGGAAATTCTATATTCTTAGAAAAGCACAACCGGAAAGCAATCTTCAAGAGCTCAACCTTCTAGGTAATATTCAAGAACTCAACCTTCTATATAATCTTCAACAAAGGTACGCTTCTGCAAATCTAACATTTATTTTTGATAGTTTGACATGATTAGATCCTGGTTAGATTTTCATATTTATTTATGGTTTGGTTTTAACACATATATCTTCGTTCTTTCTCAATTCTACAAGCCCTAGTGGCAATAAGGATGAGTAATTTTGCTTAATATCGTATTCCTCGTAGGAATAATGGAAATATGAACACTTATAATCTTATTCTGTTATTACCTGCGAACCCCTGATTATATGAATCTTCAGCATGTGAGACTAACACTCATGAGAACCTCTAAATATACAGAGTGTACAACACGAGCGACCATCAACTGCCATGTGTCAGGAACGTATGGTTCTCGTGAACATGTCCCGCGTACAATCACATTTAATCACTTTTTGATACACGTGGTCTCATTTAATGACTAACTAGTCTATATCACTACTTTTTAAGACATCTACTCAATACTAATATCACAGCAATTCTCGATCGACGTCTATCCAAAATATTACAAATAGTCATGCAAGAGAAAATAAAAACATGTACACTCTTTTCAACCACAAAACCAAATCAACATTATCAAAACCACCAAAATCACCACTAGGACCATTAACTCACCGTCATCTACTGTTGTTGTCTATTTCACCGGTCAACATATCTTCAAATCATTAATTAGTTAGAGTTATTGGTTTCTTAATTATGCCAACAATCTTCATAATTTCAGGATACCTCATGTAATTCAGTTGAATTTTCAGTCCCCTCGAGAATATTTATCTTAGATACAACTCTAATCACATATGATCCTTAGTATGATATGATGTTTGAATCATTTCAACATACTCTAAAACTATCTCATGGTAAAACCAAGCATACATATCGATCACAAGAGGATATAACCATTCTCGTGGGATAAAGCCCTAGTGATATATCATATTGTAATTTATTCCATTTTTAAGCTTCTTCGTGGAAGGATATGTTAAAGTTATGACTCAATTTCTTTTTGGATCAGGTCATGAAGCTACAATGAAAACAGTGGTTTGCGGGCCTATACGATGAGGGTATTGTTTGATTGTAATTTCATGGCTGGATCCAACAAAAAAAAATCGGATCACAACTCTAACAAGATACATATATTTACTTCTCATAATAAATTTTTTCAACTAACATTAATCGATTCATTGTCATTGTGCACTCTAACTATGAATGTAACACAGTAGGCAAATAATCAATTGCTATAGCAATGAGTGGAGCTACCAGGATTAACTATGAACTCTAGTTTAAGGTTGGGTAAATAGAGTTTAAACTATAAACAACATAGAAATTTTATCGAATAGTTGGGAAACTAAAAAGAAATTGCAATGGGGAAACAGTTCAAGATCAATCAGCTTTCTTTCCAGCTCTTTGTTGTTTCTCCTTTCTCAGTGTTTAATTATGATATTACTCTTAAACGAACGATGAATGCACTAGAGTTTCAGAAACTTTTAATTTAATTCAAATCTTCTTCGGTCTCGAATGTAATCTATCCTTTTTATATGGAATTACCGGACCAAACGTTTGATTCGAATTTAATATGATACAAATTAATTAATATATAATTAAAAATAGTATAAAACCTAGTTTGATTAGAAGTATATATTTTCTTTTTTGTCCTCCAGGTTATATATATGTATATTTGACATTAGTAAAAATTCTCTTCTTCTATTTGTGATTTTTCTCGAAAGAATTTTTTACATAAAATATTAATATCTATTTTATTGGACTATCATTGTATTTTTTTGTTATTTTCTAATAGATGCATTGAAAAATTATAACAACCATGACTTTCAAAAGTTCAATATGAAAGCATTGTAATAAAAATTGGAACATGAGTGAAATTTATCTTATAAATTATAAGCAGAAAAAAGTTTTTTTTTTAAATTAGTATGAAGTGATTATAATTTTTAAGATAACAACTCTTAATCATTCAATGATAAATATTTAAATATATTCATAAACGTTATATCTAAATTAAAATTTTCTAAATATAATAATCATATATTTAATTATCGAAATCATTTATTTGCATTAAATAAAAAAAAGCTATTTTCCTTTTTTGTACAAAAGAAAGGAAAAAACGACAGCGTTTAACCCTACCACCTAATGAATTCAATTCCCACTTTGTTTGCCTGAATCAATTTCTTCATTTCCTCCGGTGGGGATGCCAGAATGTGAACTCCTCCTTTTTCGAAAGCAAGGTTAGCGAGGCGGTCGGCGCACCTATTGCCTTCCCTCCAGGTATGGCAGATCTCCGAAATCCAACCTTCTTTTTTTTAGTTTTCCAATCTCTGAATATCATCTCTTTTTGAATGTCATCGATTCTATCTTTGTTTAGGGTTTCCACTAGCCACAAGGCGTCAGTTTCCACGATCAAGTTTTGAGCACCTAGGGATTTGGCCAACAACAATCCTTGTCGAAGGCCCCAAATTTCAACCATTACAGAGGAGGCTTTCCCGATGTTCACCATAAATCCCTATATCTAGTTTCCCTTATCGTCGCGAATGATTCCGCCAGCAGTTGCATCACATGTGTTTGATTTACAGCCTCCATCGGATTTTGGTTTCCAGCTACCCGAAGGTGGACGTCTCCATTTTACCCATTTTGGCTCTTTGGTAATCCTTGCATGTAAGTTTTCCCTCGCCGATTTTATATCTGTTGCTAATCTTGAGCTATATCTCTTAATCTGGGTTGGATTTTGACTGTTGTGTGTTGAAAATTTTTGCATTCCGTCCCTTCAATAAGCCCCATATGGTTGCCGAGAACAACGTTTTCTAGGTCATATCCTCTTTCCCTTCGATCTTCGAACAACAATTCCTATGTAACCAATCCTTAAAACCTCCTGAATCGAAATTTCTGTTCATTTTTTGCACTTCTATCTCCTTCCATGTAGGCTTTGCAAAGGGCAGAGCCTTAAAATATGCTCAATAGATTCAATTTTGTTCTGACAGTCACTGCAGTTTGGGTCTTGGGTCATTTGTTTTTTCACTTTAACTTTATTTGTGTCGAGTTTATTATGAAGGGTTAACCAGATAAAAATTCTGATCCTTTCGATAGTCTCAATATTCCAAACCCAGTCGAATTTCTCACCTCGCTGCTCCATTAGAACGTTGTTTAAAATATTACTAAAAGCAGACTTTATTGTAAAGGATCCGTTCTTAGAAAAGCCCCAATTACGAGTCCCGAACCAGTGGGATGGAGAAATAGGGTTTTCCATTGGTGAATGACGTCTCCCTGGCATTAGGATTAGGAAGGAAAAAAAATGGGTTCCCCTTGTAACATGCATCTGCCACGTGTACAAAGCTGGAGTCAAAGTAGGAAAGCCCTGGACTCGTGGCTCAATGAAAACCACCTACGTGGCATCTACGCTCCCTGGAAAGTCCACCTTGGAGGCATGACGTGTCGGGATTTACTTGCGGCCGCCCCCAATTTTAATTCCTTCATATTTTTCATACGTCTTATCCTTCATTACTGACGTCACTAATGCACACGTGCACAGTGCAAACTGCTTTGTACGGATTGAGTTCCACGTTGGGAGTGGAAGCCACGCGCGGTGAGAAAAAGTGGGTGAAGAGATGATTGTGGTGATTGAGGCAATGCCTGGTAGGGGTGTGCATTATCGGATATCAAATATTATCCGATCTGAATTTTCGGATATCTGAATATTTCGGATACTTAAAGTAATGATCCGTATTTGATTCGAAAAAATTGGATATCCAAAAATTCAGATATCCGAAATTTCGGATCGAATATCTAAATATTCGGATCCGAATCTAATTTTAGTCCTCCACGCCAATCCTTCCCAAGTTTACTTGACATGAATGACCTATGGATTTCTTATCAACAGTTGTATCTAGCCTCCATACCTCACAACAATAGAAATAGTTGTAAGTCGATCATACACAATATTGAAGAGATTGGGATCTCCTTTAATGCTCAAAATATTAGAAGAAATTTAAATGGCGAAAGATGGTTTCATTGGGACAAGAGACGGAGCAATGGAGATAATATGATGGGACTTTCTTATTTGATTTAGAAATGAAAGCAGTATACCTATTTTTGCAGTTTCAATAGTTGGATCAACTATTATGCTTATTATCTCTGGTTTCGAACAAATCTCCATCAAACACCATACTCGAGCTACTAATCTTGTTATTACTCTATACCCCTGATATCAGCAAAAACAATACCATGGTCATTTAAAAAATATATGCACCATAATGAAACACTGACATTGGTGGAAAACAAATGAAGACAAACACCTTAGGTCGAAAATCTAATATTTCTTCTTATGCAGCGAGTACAAATAGGAAAATTCAGTTATTGAAAATGTTTGATTTCAATTAGAAAAGTTAGCTTGATTTGGCAAAAATATAGATTATTTGTGGAGAAGAAACACTCACTGCTAGACGAAATTCTGCAGCATGTTGAAGAATAGATACGAAAAGACCCTGCAAATGGTTCCAAATGCTGTCAGCAGAGCTCCACAACTAGGGTTGTAAGTGAGACGAGACAGATCGCGAGCTACCCGAGATCGACTCGATTAAGGCTCGATAAATACTCGGATCAAATGGATTCGACTCGAGCTCGACTCGAGTTCTTAACGAGCCGAAACGAGCTACTCGATATTCGACTCAAAAAGCTCGTGAGCAACTCAAAAATATAATATATTAAGATTTTATTTTTTAGAAATTAATTATTAATAATATTAATATTTATGTATTGATTTATTTTAAAAAATACAGTAAGATTTTTATGTATTTATGGTTCATGTTCGAGTTTGAGTTTGAAGCTTCAATCGAGTTAAGTTTAAGAATTTTTTTTTTCATTTCGAGCCTTTTCGAGCTGCTCACGAGTTTCAGTTTAGGATTTCGAGTTCGAGTCGAACTTGAAAATTTTAAACTCGCGAGTTTTCGAGTCGAGTCGAGCTCTATTTCAAAGTTTTCGAGTCAAGTCGAGCTCATCAATACTCGAACTGGACTCGACTCATTTACACCCCTATCTACAACTCCTCCCAAACAACAACAGCTCTTTATCTAAAATAGCAAAAAAAAAATCGAATTTTCTGATAATCCAAAAATTATTTTGTATCGATCCATATTCGATCCGATAATCTAAAAAAAATTCAGATACCCGATCTGAACTATCCGAAAATTAAAAAATCGGATATCCGATTTTTCGAATCGAATCAACGGATCGGATCACTAAGATCGAGTTTTTTTACACACCCCTAATGCCTGACACGTAGAACGAGGAAGTTTTAGGAAAAGGGCGGGCCCGTGCACCACGTGAAGTTGTTGGGCAGGTACTTCCACTCTCCTCAGCCCTTTCCTTCCATTTACTTTCACGTGCCTTTTACTTCTTCATTCATCATCTCTCTCCCTCTCCCTCTCCCTCTCCCTCTCCCTTCTTTATTTTTCATTACACAAAATTAGGGAGGTAAATAAAACGTAATGTTTGATGAATTATTTGTAAATTATTCTTATAATATTCGTTTATATTTTTTTTTAATTTAAATAAATAAATATGAATATTTTTTATATTTATTTAATAAAAGAATAAATATAAATAGATATATGTTTGGCTTGTTTATATTTACGAACAAACTCATTTAAAAACTCATTTATTCAATTCTCATTTTTTTTATATTTTAAATTTTGGTGAAGTAAGGATTAAATTGAATATAAGATAAATTTTGGAGTTTAAATTTTGAATTCTAAAAGAGTTTAAGGTCTAATGGCATAATTTCACCATTTTTGGGTTGCAAATAAAATGTAAAAAGGGAACAAACGTGTTAACGAACGTATAAATGAATATGTTCACGAATATTAAATGATCTTGTTTGCGAATTCTAAACGAATCGAACACGAAACCTTAAAAAATAAATAGACGAATACATAAATAATGTTAAAAATTTAAATAAACACGAACCGAACATGAATACTTTAAAAATGAATCATATACTAACAAAATCTTATATGTTCAAGCCTAATTTATTTAAGGGTATGAATGATTAGAGCTTGAACAAATAAAATTTTGTTTGTGTTCGTCTGATTAATCTTTAAAGCGTTCATGTTCATTTAAATTTTTATTATTGTCTTCATGTTATTTTATTTATTTTTACAAGTATTTGTTTTTATTCATTTAGTGTTCGCAAACATATTTGTTAAATGTTCGACAAACAAAACTCTCTTTTTACTCTTTTATTTTCGTGCCAACGAAATATGATAAGTTGTACCACTAGTCTTTAAGTTTCTTAATCCTTAAAGTTTGATCTTTAAAGTTTACTTTATGTTCAATTTAGTCCATAACTTTACCATATTTAAAATGTAAATATAAAAAGAAAATTAGAATCCAATAAAAGAATTGATAATTGAGATTATAAACTAACAAATAGGTGAGCTTGTTCGTAAACATAAATCAATTGAGAATATGTTATATTTTAATTATTCTTTTATTAAATGAACATAAAAAAAAAACTCCACACTTCTATAATCTCACCTTTTTTCAATCATTGAAACTATTTGAAAGTAGATAAAATTAGGGATGACAAGGGTCAGATTGTGTCAGATTTTTAGTTAATCCTGCTTGATCGAAAAATATATATCCTCCATTCGAACCCAACCCGGTTAAAAAATTATATAACTTTCTTTCGACTAGAAAAATATATATCATTTACTCGACTCTAACCCGACCTAAATTTTTAGAGTATAAATCTAACCGACCTGACTCGATATAAAATAAGAACATAATTAAAAATAATAAATAGTTGGGGTATTATAGTAATTACTCATAAATTTATTTAAAGAAATTATGTTGAGCTTGTACGAACAACTGAAGATGCCAAGAAGGGTGAAATGGCCTTTTACCAAGTTTGGTGGAATCAATCGAAAAATAGAACTTTTTGCACAATGATTTAGAGTGATTCGACTTTTAAACCAATTCTACAACCACTACCTTCGCATCCAAACTAAGGATTTCTCAAATCCACTAGATTTGTTTACCTTTAAGGACAAGGTGTAACCTTACAAACATTTTAAGGTTTATACCCAAAACATTGAATACACTCTCTCCCAAAGAGTAATTACAAATTTAGCAAACTAAAGAAAAACCTCACAAAGGCAAATAAGTTTAAACTAATTAAGCTTTTATCTAAATTACACTTGAGCAAAATAAACATTGTAACTCACAAGTGTGTTTACAACAAAGAATTTTACAAATTAAGCACAAAACTAAGCTTTGATGTTGGTAGATTGGTTCAATATGATTCTTGATGACCTTGGGAAGCTTATACCTTCAATTTATACCTTCTCCATTAAATCTAGTTGTTTGGAGCCGTTGGGGATCATTGTAGACGTTACATATAACTAAAAACAACATTTAATGCACAAGGGATCGATTCTTTTTCAAAATTTTCGACTGTTGTAAGAAAGGGATCGATCCTTTAAGGTAAATGATCGATCCTTTTGGTGAAAGAATCATTCCTTTTACTATAGGGATCGATCTTTTTTGTAAAGGGATCGATCCCAAACTCACTATTATCCAAGGGATCGATCCTTTTTCAAGTGGATCGATCCTTTGGGCCAAAAATCATTGGAAACTTAACTTTAAAGCGTGAAAACGATCGAGTTTGTTTTTTAAAAGGTTCAAGTAAGTCGAAAAACATTTAAAAAATATTTTTCAAGTTAATTTGGACTTTGAATTATTTTGGATAAATTTTTTACAAATTCAATTAAGTCCAAAATCAATTTTTCAATTTAATGTTATATCAAAATATTAATTCAACAATTTCCCCCTTTTGATATAACAAAACTCTTTGATTTTTTTTTGAAAAATACCCCCTTTGAAAAATAGTAAAATATATTTAAGAATTTGTGAAAAAATTTTAACCTCTAATTTTAATTTTGAAAAATCAATTTTCATTTTATACTTACTTCTCCCCCTTTTTGTTATATAAAAAATAATTCAGCAATGTTAGTAGTATATAACAATGGAGATAAAGTAATTAAAATAAAGCTAGAAACAATTAGAGACATATGGAGAATTATATATATGAAGCATCAAGGTGCTTTAACATAAATAGATGAATCCATATAAGGCATAAAGTACCAAAGTAATAACAAAAATTCAAATAACCAAATAAAACATTCAAGTACCAAATATCAAATAAACATCAAAGATCCAAATAACATAAATGCAACAAAGTCTAAAAATGCAATAACAATGATATGATATGTCTGGCCTAAGATGGTGACGAATGAGGGAAAGAAAATCTGTCAATCTGATGTTTAATAGCTCGAACCTCCTCGGTCGTAACATCCTGACGACGCACTATCTCGTCAAGGCGGGAATTGAAATGAGATTGAAGAGAATCAAAATACTTAATATCCTCTCCTCAAACCCTAAAAAGAAATATGCATGATGTGCCGAGTCAATATGAGGCGCTCTCTCGAGCTCCTCGCCAACGTCATCATGTGCGTCGTCCATGTGATCATCTCTGTCATGCTCATATTCATCATGCTCATCCTCCATGTTCTCTCCATGGCGACTACGAAACCAATGCATGGAACCCTCGGGTGCCTCTATATACCTAATCTTCGTCGTGGTGCTTCGACCAATGGCCCTATTGTCTGAAGGGTACGTATGGACCCAATTGTTGAATTAATATTTTGATATAACATTAAATTGAAAAATTGATTTTTGGACTTAATTAAATTTTTCAAAACGTTTTCAAAAATAATTCAAAGTCTAGTCAAAACCTTAAAATGAGTATTTTGACCAGAAGTTTCGAAACTTCTATAAGTGTTTCGACACTTTCCAAGACAGTTTCCCAAAAAGTTTTGATACTTTTCAAGAGTTTCAAAACTATTTCAAGAGTTTTAAAGATTTCCTTAAAGTTTCGATACTTTGGCTTCAACAGTCATATTTTTAATTAAGAGTTTCGAAACTCTCATCAAAGTTTCAAAACTTTCAAGAACAGTGTGTTTAAAAGTTTCAATACTTTCACAAAGTTTCAAAACTTTCTCAAAAGTTTGGAAACTTTTTTCAAAGTTTCGAAACTGCATGTTCATGTAGCCTTTATTGCATGGATTTAAAGCTTTCCAATGGCTATAACGCATCCCCAATGGTCATAAATGGCTAAAAACTCATTTTACACAATAAAACACTCCAATGAAACTTGAAGAAGGTTACTACACCTATCCAAGCTTAGAGATCAAAAGAAAAGAGTTTTCATTCATATTTCCTTCATTTTTCTCTTGTACATAAGTGTATAGAGCTTAATTGAATATCTTTTGTTTTTATTTTTTTCGAGCTTAAATCTTTGTAAACACCTACCTTGTGAGGTTACTTGTTTACATTTCTTATCCTTTGTAAAAGGGGAGTGATTATGGTTTAGCCTTAAAAAACTAGAGAATTGTAAAGGTTACTCTCGAGCCTATAAAAAGAAAGAACAAAATAGTGAATTTGTTAAAATCCGTAGTGTGGAGTTAAGGTAGTGGATGTAGAATTTGGTTGGGAAAGTCAAACCATTATAAATCGTTGTGCAAAAAGTTCTATTTTTCGATTGCTTCCACCAAACTTGGTAAAAGGCCAATTCACCCTCTCTTGGCATATTTAGTTGTTTGTACGAGCTCAACAATTGGTTTAAGAGATTGAATCATTAGAAGGTCTAACAACCTTGAGATGGTCCTTGAAGAAGCTCTATCCATTTTCGACACAACTAAGAAGATGACTTCCATATCCAACTCATTTTATATGGAAGACTCTCAATTGATCGACAATGTTTCATACTTTAGTGGAGCTAACTACCGTAATTGGAAGAAATTAATGAAGCTATTCATCAAATCCAATGATCTTGATGCATGGGAGATGATTGAGAATGACTACTCTTTTCCAAAGAATAAGACGAAGGAGTGGAGTGACCAAGAACGGAAGAAAACTCAACAAAATGCCAATGTCATACACATGTTGTTTTGTGCATTTGGTCTCGATGTATACGAAGGAGTTTCTTCTTGTTCAAATGCCAATGAGTTTTGGAATAAGCTCGAATAGATCCATGGAAACAAGAAAGAAGAACCAACAAAGGTGGTGTGCTTAATGGCTCTTGAAGAGCCCAAGGTATATTTTAATTATAGTGAATATAATTCATATTCTTTTATTGAGTTACAAGATGTATACGATGAATTATTTTTGGATTTTGAGACCATAAATTCCAAATACAAGAAATCGATTTATAAAATTAAAGTTAAAAATGATTTTCTTTTGAAAGCTAAAATGGATTTTGAAAACCAAAATGAAATTTTGAAAAAGGATTTAGAGCTTTCAAAAATGAAAATTGAAAATTTTGAAAAAGAAAGTTTTTATTTGAAAGTTACGATTAAATGCTTAACAATAAAAAAAGAAATCATTTTAAATAATTCATATAGTTTAATAAGGGAAAAATGTTCCATTGTCATTATCACGGTCATTTGGAACATACTTGTCTTTTAAAGAAAGAAAAACATTTTAAAATTAAACAAGTATGGGTTCCTAAGGGAACAAGGGGCATTGAAACTAATGTTCAAGAATCCAAAGCAATTTGGATACCAAAATCCAATTAAATGTCTCTTGTAGGTGTGTGGGAGCAATGATGATGAAAGTGAATATATTCAAATGCTCTAGTCACACTTGAAAATGAATGGGTAACCTCTAATCTTAATGTTTTTATTTTGATTAATTGGTTGCCTATTTGTTGTATGCATGCATGAATTTTGAACTTAAATGATTTTGTGTTGATTTTCCATCTTATGTATGTTAAAAAGTGTTGTGATGAACATTTTCTAAAGTTTTAATGATTTTTCATAAATATTTGTTTATCATAATGAATTTTGGTCAAAATTGGTTTTAATGTTTTATTTTTACAAACTTTAATTTTTGAACTTAATTTAAATGTTTATGCATATGATTTATTACAAATGATATCTCTCTAACAATTGATATCAATTTTTCAAATGCATAACATTTTTGGATAGCTTTATGCACATGCACTTAAATACAACAATTGGTATTGCATAAAATATATTAGACTTTGATATATTGAATATCATGTGCGTCTAACATGTTTTTCCATCTTATTGAAATTCAATATCCTTCTTAAGTGCATAAGTGTTTTTGTGCCAAAACTTTTCATGGAATGCTTTCATTAAAGGGAGCTTTGTTTTTAAATGATTTATGTGCTTGAACCTTTTATTTTATTTTTTTACTTATTCTCCATTGTTGAATTACCATTATTGAATTATTTTTTATATAACAAAAAGGGGCAGAAGTAAGTGAAAAATTAAATTTCTCAAAGAAAAAGGGGGAGTTTAAATATTTTTTTATTAAATTCTCCTTTTCAAAATATATTTTTCTAAAGGGTAGCTTTTGTCAAAAAAAAATTCAAAGAAGTTTTGTTATATAAAAAGGGAAGATTGTTGAACTTATTTTTTATATAACAAATATTTGTAAATTTGATTTTTGACTTAATCAAATTTTTAAAAAATAATTCAAAGTCCAAAATAACTTAAAAATTATGTTTTCTTAATTGCTTTATATATGTGAAATATTTTTGAGTTAATTAAAATATGTTTAAAATGTGTTTAAAGCTTTTTAAATATGAAAAACACTATTCAGTCACTATTTAGCACTGTCCATGAAAATGTTCATACACGAGTATTGTTCATATTTTTGGAAACTTTGTAAGAGTTTTGAAACTTTTATTAAGAGTTTCAAAACTGTTGTCACTAGTTGGCACTGTTCAGGATACTGTTCATACACGGGTACTATTCATAGATTGGAAAATTTGTAAGAGTTTTGAAACTTTTATTAAGAGTTTTGAAATTTTTATTAAGAGTTTCGAAACTTTTCAAAAGTTTCGAAACTTTGCAACCATAAACTGTTTCAACGATCCGATTTTCTTCAATAGTCATATTTTTAAGTAAGAGTTTCGAAACTTTCATCAAAGTTTCGAAACTTTCAAGAACAGTGTGTTTAAAAGTTTTGATACTTTCACAAAGTTTTGAAACTTTCTCAAAAGTTTCAAAATTTTCTTCAAAGTTTCGAAATTGCATGTGCATATGGCCTTTATTGCATGTTTTTAAAACTTTCCAACGACTATAATTCATCCCCAACGGTCATAGACGGGTAGCAACTCATTTCACACAATAAAACACTCTAAGGACACTTGAAGAAGGTTACTACACCTATTTAAGCTTAAAGATCAAGAGAAAAGAGTTTTCATTCCTATTTCCTTCATTTTTCTCTTGTACATAAGTGTATAGAGCTTAATTGAATATCTTTTGTTTTTATTCTTGTGAGCTTAAATCTTTGTAAACACCTACCTTGTGAGGTTCCTTGTTTACATTTCTTATCCTTTGTAAAAGGGGAGTGATTATAGTTTAGCCTTGAAAAACTAGATAATTGTAAAAGTTACTCTTGAGCCTAGAAAAAGAAATAACAAATTAGTGAATTTGTTGAAATCCTTAGTGTGGAGCTAAGGTAGTGGATGTAGACTTTGGTTGAGAAAGTCGAACCACTATAAATATTGCACTATTACTCTAGGTTCGGCCCCTTTTGGCGATTTTTGGTTTATCGTAAGAGCCATCAGATTACACTATTACTCTAGGTTCAGTCAGGTCAGAGTTTTTTCACCCTCCATCCGAACCCAACTCGACCTCACCCTCTTAAAAAAATCCCATGTGACCCGAACTAAATCCGATTTTTTTTTTAAAAAAAAACACTCGATCCTATTAAATCAGATTGAGTCGAAATATGTGAGTTTCAGATTAAATTGTCATTCATAGATAAAATATTTGTATATTTACTTTACAAATTTACACGATTTAAATAAGAGATTCACGCAAGTAAAATTATTGAAAATTTCAAATAATTAAACAATATTTTTTTTGAATAATCTTGGATAAGTACAAGGTAGTATATGTTCAAAGATAACTCTCAATATTTCAATATTGAACGCTCGCACTCATGGTATTGATGGTTCTCAAACCCGAGTCCTCAAGAATAACAACAATTTCTTTATCACGAAAACATTTGATTTGTGCATTAAACAGTAAATTTTGAGAATCAAAAAGTCAATAATTCTTAATATTTCCAACGCAGCAATTATCTAAAATATAGTATTATACATTTAAAATGATAATATTGATAATGTTAAATACTTATATTAATTGAAAAAGTTTAAACACTTAAAAAAATATGTATAAATTTACACTTAAATAAGAAAAAATGTATAGTTTAGATATTTATTATTTTATTTACTTTCAAGAGCAGTCCAGCAGGAGACCGGAATCCTAACGACCGCAAGGGTACGGGGGACACTGCCTACAGCTCTTCCACACCAGCAGTTAACCAGCAACCTCTACCAGACGACAAACAGCTAAACCGACGGCACAAAATCTCACCTCAGTGAAGGTTGAGTCTCGGATTGACAATATTCTGCCTTGAAATACATGCAGACGATGCTGATGTCCACACCAATAGAGACGATGCATGCGACCTCTACAGAAATAGAGGTAACTCGAGGAGATTAAAAGATTGCTAACCGCCACTATAGTTGCTGAAAACGACGACCGCCGTAAAAGAACATTGTGCGGAGGCAACAAGGTTTGCATTTCTTTTCTACTTTTTTCAATACTAATCAGAAAAAAAATGCAAAACAAATCAGGAGGAAACTTTACCGATTAAAAAAGGCAACGATCCGCAACGGTGTGCAATCTTGACGTATGAGGGTAACTGTGTCGATGGAGAAATAGATGAGTTTGGGAAGCAATAAAGTGGTATTTAAGATATAGATTGTCCGAAAAAGAACTCATCGGGGAAGAAAGGGTGTTGTTGACTGGGGTCAACAAAACTTGAGTCAGACTCAAAAAAGTTAATTTCTTTAATTTGATTCCATTTAACTTAAAAGAATGTTGTAATCTACGGAGTTTGATATGTCTGTCCTCAGCTTCACCTTGGCGGAAGAACTGGGTATACTGGAGTAAAATCCGAATTTCAGTATCTGTTCGCCGGACAGCCAACGTTGCTGCTCACACTTTGGCCACATAGGCTTCCAACACGGGTTCTTCGTTATCCTTTATACTTGATTATCCTAATAATATTGCTGATATTGTTGTAAAGGATGGTATTTTTGGTTATTATAAGGTTATTGTAAAAAAAATTTAAGTTGAGCTATAAAATAATTTTTTTAAATAATTTAATAATTTGAAATTGTAATAATTAATGAATTATATATATATATATATATATATATATTATATGATAGAAAACTTAATATAAAATTATAAAACAATTTGAATACTTGTATTAATGACGTATTGTAAAATTATATAATTTATATTAAGAACAAATAAATAAAAAGAGATAACTAATATGATATAAGAGAGAAATACTGATTTTTAATTGCTTACCTATAATCAACTGTATTTTTAAGTTAGGTCAAGTTTTAATTTCATCATCATTCTCAATAAAAGGTTTCATTTTTCTTCGTATCTTTAGGTTAATATTTTTCTTTTGTAAGAATATTTTGGTGACTATAGTCTCCAAAATTTTCTCATATTCTGTTTCGTTATAATTTTTATTCCTTCCATATTATTGAAATTCAGTTGCCATTGTTCAAAAAATAATAATCAACTTGTAATAATTACTTTGATTTATGTTTTAATTTTATATTTGTTAAAAATTAACAAAATTATTTGTGCCATTTTTTATATTTTATTTTCAATAATGGTGTGAAATTACCTTATGTTGACATATCAACATCAATATTAAGTTTTTAATGGCGAAGTATCAAAATGAAACATTAACTAAACGTTAGATATACTTTTGAAAAAAATAAAGTTTGGGCACCAAAACAAAACAAAATATAATAGTTTAGGTACTAAACTTATAGTTTGCCCTAATTACTATTAATAGGGGTTGAATAACCTAATCTTAAAACATGTAAATTATACTTTTAGTATCTTAATTATTAATTTTGTTTCATTTTGATTACTAATTATTTTTTTTAAAATCATACGTAACATTATATTTTGATCTTATTTTGGTCATCCACTATTAAACAAGTAATAAATTAATGATGTGATATTTTTCAATGATGATATGGTATTATCCTATGATGTGTAGATACTAGATTTGTCCGGGGCTAAGTCGAAGCAGACCCGAAACAATGGCAGCCTAAAGAAGAACCCAACCAGTTGGAGGCCCAATTCAAGCCCAATGACCCAACAGAGCAACCTCCAGCCCACATGACTATTCTTTGAAAAACAAGGACAGTTATGGGGGTTAACAAATGTTATTGGGAGTTAACCAAGAGAATCGGGGTCCATGATTTTCAGTAGAGAGAAAGAAACTGTAAATGGAGTAAGGGTCGGTTTTTATTAGAATTAACCACTATCAACGGGAAGATCAGATTACACAGAGAAAAAAGGGAGGAATCATCCGAGAGAGATATCAGCCATCACGAGAGGAGAACGAGAGGAACTAGAGAAGAATTTTTTGAAAGGCAATTAACTGAGTGAACAGAAAAAACGACCTCGTATATTCTTTGTTTTTATAGAGAAAAGCAACAAACAAAAAAACATTGTACAAAGAGGTATTTTCCTCATGTTTGAAGATCAAAGGAAACAACCCCATTTTTCATTGAACCACATCAATACACGGAATCAAAAAGGGTATTTATTTTTTCAGTTTCCATTCTCAATTGCTTTCATAATTTTCTTTTGTGTTCATGTGTTTTGAACCGAAACCAAGTCAAAATCATAAAGGAGAAAGTTTAAACGTTTACCTTAGTTGTCTCGTTTTGCCTCCTAGTCGTTCGATCTACACTGTCAAAATAAAAGGATTGTGTTAGTTGGAAATAGGTTCATTATAAAATAGAAAGAATATGGTCTTGATAGTTTACCATACAATGCATCGGGGCTTGGAGTTGAACTTGATAGCTTTAGAAGTTAGGGGTCGATTGTGGTGTTGTCGAGCGTTCATGACTCTCAATCGAAGGGGATAGAGACATTTCTTGGTTATTTAGATCTTTGGGTTGTATTCACTGCTCGTTTTATTACTGGTTGAGTGGTTAAGCATCACTATAGGAGCGGTGGCCAGCGGTATTCAGTTGTGGGTTGGCGAGAACGGCGCTATGAGAGAGGGGAGAGGGAAATGTGAAGTGGTCGTTGATCATGCGTGAGAGGTATGAGAGAGAGAGAGAGTGATAACGGGCTGTGATCGGAAGAGGCCACCAAGGTACGGGGTCGAACGACGATGAAGGGTAGCTTGGGCGAGGCTTCAACTGAGCGTGGAAGAAGAGAGGAAGAATGAGGAGAGAACGGCTAAGTTGTTTAGTTTTGGGTAAATCAGTTTAGGTTTTTTTAATTTGGTTATATATTAGACTTTTTGGTTAAATTAGTATTTAGTCACTGAAACTTTTAGGTAAAATTATCTTTTGATTCCCATAGGTTTAGCGCTTATTTTCACTTTAGTGACTAATCAAGACTGCTTTTGAATTTAGCCATTTGTATTTGTCCTGATTTTGTTATTTTTCAGATTTAGGTTTTAGTTATAATTTTTGGGTTATTTAACTACGGGTCATCTCATTTTATTTTTAACTCATTTTGTCCCCGAGTCAAAACATATATATTTATTGTTTAGCCTTTGTATTTCACGAATTTTTTATTTTGACCCCCTGTTTTAGTCAAATTAAATTTCTGTCTATTTTTACATTTGGTCTGTAATTTTTTCTATTTTTTGTTTAGTCAATAGATTTAAATTCAAGATATTTTAGTCATAATTTAGATTATTTTATTTTTTAGATTAATTCCTTAAATTTAAATTTATTTTAATTTAGTCCATTGTTAGGTTTATTTTCTTAATTAGTTGTTTATGTTCATTTCGTATGATGATATATTTGCATAGATATGAATATGCGAATAATTCATTAGTAAATCACATGGCATCATTTTTGTATGAAATGTATGATACCCTCACGTGCATAACTCGACCCGTAACTACATAATTGGATTAAGGGTAATACCCTTTTAATTTAAAATTGTCTTGAGTGGCTTGTCTTAACTCATTATAGAGCCATTTTAATGATTTTAAATTAAAAGTGTATCCCGAAAGTGAAATCTAAAAATTGATTCGTCACTTAAAATTTGGGAACGAAAGAAAAGGAAATGTTAGATTATTTAAAATTTTCGAGAAAAGATTGTTACAACTCATCTAAGATCTGATCTCGATTTTTTTAAATAATCAAACATTCATTATCTTTCTAAAACGACTCGGTAATTTTAATTAAATTTATTTGGGGGTACTGTGGGGGTGATAATCCTTCCCCACGCGTAACCGACTCCCGAACTCGAATTTTGGTAACGCATACCCCAATTTATTGTTTTAATTAAAATCAATTTTTATTTAAAATGACAAAACGTTTTTTGGGTGCCCCAATCACACCCTAATCAAAGAGAATCCCAAATTTTTTGAAACAAGAGATTTTCTAAATCACATTGCTTTTTAATTAAAAACTAATCTAGAAAGAGATAATTAAAAGTTAGTTTTCAAAATCTCACTTTTAAGGAAAAAATCGTTTCGACAGCTTGGCGACTCCGCTGGGGACTTTTTTTAGAGAGTCATGCCGATAGTCGATTAATTAATTATCTTTACAAATGAAAGTTATAAATTAGTTCTAATTTTATTTTTGATCCCTTTTTTGATTTTAAATAAGTTTTTTTATGCATTTTGATTGGTAATTCGATTAACCAATAAATAGTTGTATTGATCTATTTGCTAATGGTTTCAGATTAATTGTGTGTTTTGGGAATTGATTTGAGTGTTTTTATTGTGCATTTTTGCTTTTCCTCGCACACTACACAGTTGCATTTTCATGACATGAGCTAAAACCCCGCTCCGTCCAAATTAAGTAGGAGAGAGAGACTATGCCATCGTGTGGTTTTCACCTCCGCATGGGATAGTGGATCGCTCCTAGAGCTCATACCTTATGGTCCTCGTGATGATATTCACCTCCGCATGGACATAAGGAGGTGTGTTCCCTCAAAATTGAACTCGATCCCCTAAATCTTGTGATGGGCCAAGATTAAGGGTTTGGCAGCCCAAGAGGGCACCGACAAGGACAATTCGAGAACCTATTACTTTATAATCAAACCCAGCACATAGTGAACGTAGAGCCCGAATTTAGGTCGAGCCTAACCCGAACCTTAAGTGTCTCGTGAGGACAGTACACAAGGAAAAGCTTTTTTGAGTCATTTATTTTCGCTTTTTGAATAAATGCATGCGAAGTAGAAATCCTGCAGTTAGGTTTATTTTTCGAGCAAGAATGTGAATTAGATATAATGTGATTAGGGTTTTAATGTACAAATAAAGCATGTGGGTAGATATCGTGTTGGGTAGGATATGATAAATCATGATTGGGTAGCCAACATGTGTAGGTAGGATTCTTGAACAAATTATTATCCTTGATTAATTGTTTTATGTTTACTAACTGATTTTCTTTTGTCTTTGCTTTATTTCTTTTTTTTTTGCATTGCACTATCCATTTCATGGTGATGATTTGGGATCGATGTCCATATAGAAGGCCAATAATATGGAATGAAAGGTTCAAAAAGAGGTTGACGATAATAAAGATGTTCTGAGGTGGTCGGAATAGTCCCAGCTGACCAACAGAGATAATGTGATGCCCGGATACGTGTCGGAGTTGTTTGGTTACACTCACATCAATGTACGTCAGAATGATCTGAGTAAGCTAAAAGAGGTATGTAGAATATGGGCAGTAGCTGACAAGGAGATGTTTTATCAGTTGTATGGCGATATTCCTTATCTTCTAGATGTTCTAATTGATCAGAATATGTTTAGAGCCCTAGCATAGTTCTGGAATCCTTCTAATGGGTGCTTTACTTTGGTAAAGTGGATTTGACTCCAACCATAGAAGAGTATGAGAAATGGAGAAGCAGTCGAGTAAATGACAACATCCCAATGGTGAATCCTAAAAAACATTTAGCCTATGGAAGAACATTTGAGAATGGTGCCATCTCCATTGGAGCTAGCTAAGCGCAATTTTGATGCAGAAAGGAAACAATAGAGAGTGACTTTGCAGAAGCTAGAGGATGAAGTGTATCAGAAAAGATTGGAGATTGATATTTAGAAGGGTAGAGCGGATCGAATTGAAAAGTGGAGACGTAACTTCGGCTAGATTTTGTCGATCTTTAGTTATCTTATCAGCGAATGGTTAAAGCTCGGATAACTTCTAGTTCGAGTAAGTCATCTATCGAATGGAGACAAGAAGTGGCGACTTTAAAGAGAGTAGTTGGAGAGAGTCAAGAAGAGCTCAAGCAAAGTAGACAATAATTTAAGATTTTATCGAAAGAAAAGAGTTCTTTATAGCAATGATTGCAAAAGAGTCAAGCCCAGAATGAGAAGTTGAAGGGGAAGATTTCAAGTTCAGAGGGTGTATTACGACGATACCAAAGCAGGGAAGGTAGCTCAAGGTGTGGGGAGGTTGAAAGTTTAAAGAAACAAGTGAGTCAACTTAAGGCTATGGTTTAGGATTTTCAGAGGCAAGCAAGTGAGCTTCAGATAGTTCTATACGAGGGGGTTATGCAGTGGTGTTTTCAGTGGGAGCAAGCCCATGAGAGAGTTAAGAAAAATAGAGGACCGTATTGCTTGTTACCTAGGACATACGCGGGGAATAACTCAATATTTAGTCAATTTATCTGAGGAAGTTGTTGCTATAAGTGAATAAATGGATCTCGAGGTAGAAGAAAACCAGAAGATTGTGGAGTTGCTAGTACGTGTACAGTAAATAGGAGAGATAGTTTAGATTTATTTGTGATATGTTTCACCCTTGTAATTGAACATCATTTCTAATATAAAGAGTTGTTCTAAGGAATCGTTCCAGGATCAATACCTTGCATTTTGCATATGCATTTTTATTTTTTTTGCAATGCATTTGCATTTAAATTTTTGCATCGTATTTTATTCATTCATAATCATATATTTCATATTCATTAATAAAACGTCAACGTTAAAAAAAGGACTATGTGGTAGAGGAATACTAGAAACTTCCAAGCATCCCTATAGTACCAGAAAGAAGGCCATAGATGAGAAAACTACGCAAATTGAGAAAACTCAGCTGGAATTACAAGAGAATATAAAGAAAATGCAAGAAGACATGATGAATGTAGAGAAGGAAATGTTTGCTAAGTTTGTAAGTTTGTTGGAAGGAAAGAATCCTAAACATGGAAAGAGCCCTGTGTCATGAGATGTAACCGATAAACCACTTTATCCTCCAGGGTTCACCCCAGCACAATCTCAGACGCCTGTTCATACTAGGAAAATACACATCAATTAATCCAGTGCTTCCGTGAACTTATGTCCTGGGGTCTAGTTCACATAATGAGGAACATCAATATCACCAGGTTCCAAACCTTGATGAAGAAGCCAAGAAAGACCAAAACAATCAAATGAAAGAGAAATGGAAACAATTAGAAAGAGAAGTCAGAGTTATGAAAGAAGATACCAGTGTATATGGATTCGACACTAAAGAATTAAGCCTAGTTCCTGATTTGGTCTTGCCTCCGAAGTTCAAGATTCCTGACTTTGAGAAATTTGACGGTACCAGGTGTCTCTCTGCTCATATTACGATGTTTTGTGGGAAGATGACTAGATACATAGGGGATGATCAGTTATTGATACACTGTTTCCAAGAAAGCTTAACAGATTCAACAATTCGAGGGTATAATCAACTGAGCATAGTTAATATTAGGTCATGGAAAGATATGGCTAAATTCTTTCTCGAGTAGTATAAACATGTGAAGGATGTTAGGCCTAACGGATGATGTTGCAAGGCATAGAGAAAAAATCTAACGAGAGTTTTAGATAATACGCTCAAAGATGGAAGGATGTGGCTGTGCAAGTCCATCCACCACTGGAAGAAGAGGAAACAAATATATTGTTCGTCAATACCTTAAGGGCTATTTTTTTCACGCATCTTATAGGTAATCCTTATCAAAGTTTTACTGATATGGTTATGGCAGGAGAAATGATTGAAATGGCGGTTAAGAGTGGAAAGCTCGAGGGAGGGGAATCTAATAAGAGGCCACTAGTGAGGAAAAAGGAAAATGAAGTTAGCAACGTGAGGCAATATTATTCTAATAACATCACTGTGTCCCGACCACAAGGAATAGGGTCATCAACACAAAATGACAATAGATAAAGGGCAAGGGACCAGAGGAGAGAGATGCCTCAATTCGACCCTATCCCGATGACTTATAAGGAATTGTTTCAGATATTATATGACCGACATGTAGTTTCACCATATCATGTGACATCAATGCAACCTCCTTTTCCCAAATGATATGATTCTAGTGTTCAATGTGAGTACCATACGGGGAATCCCGAACATTCTATTGAAAATTACATTGTGTTTAAAAAGGTAGTCCAAGCTTTGAGAACAAGGAATGTCATTAACTTTGGTGACAGTTAATAGCCGAATATAGCTCAGAATCTATTGTCGAACCATGTAGGGGCAGGGGTTAATACAGTTATTAAAGAGAAAGGAATGAGAATTATAAGGAAGGTTAGTGAGGTGGTATCACCCATGTATTGGGTATGGTGCCAAATGATTAAGGTAGGATTGTTGAAGCCCAGTTTGACATGTGAACAGTTTAATAGTGGAGAGGTATGCCAGTATCATAACAGTGAAGGACACATTATTCAACGATTTCCTGATTTCCTATCTCTAGTACAAGACATGATGGAAAGTAAAGAAATTGAGTTCTTTAGATAGATTGTTGAAGAAGAGGAAGCAAAAATTTGTGCTTCGGAAGAATCGTCTAAATGGGTCTACAATGCTAGTTGTCCCCTAATCATTACTCCTAAGAATCGAGTGACTGAAAAAGTAGCTTCGAAAGTGGTTATTACACCTCCATCTCTATTCCTATATCGAGATAATAAGCAAGTGCCCTTGAGATATGATTGACATATGGGAGAGGTAACAAAAGAATGTGGGAAATAGATGAGGTAAGACATTTTACCAGAAGTGGCAGATGTTATTCTCTTAATCCACTTAAAGAGTTTGAGAAGAAGACTATTATTGATAAGGGGAAAAATGTTGATGTACATATAAAAAGAAGATGAGCATGTCATCAATGAACCTGTAACTGAGAGTGAAGCAGTGGAATTTTTGAAATTCTTGAAACACAGTGAGTACATTGTTGTTGAACAATTGCACAAGTTGTCTGATTGTATCTTTGTCTTATCACTCATTCAGAGTTCAGAGGCCCATAGAAACACTTTGTTGAAAGTTTTGAACCAGACCTTTTTTTCAAAGGAGTTATCTATAGAAAAGTTAGACTGATTAGTTGACAACATACAAGCTGATAATTTTCTATATTTTTCTGAGGATGAAATCCCTACTGGGATGATTGGTAGTCATAAGACTTTGCATATCACAGTTAAGTGCAAAGGGCATGTGCTGTCCAGAGTATTGGTTAATAATGGTTCGGCTTTGAATGTGATACCCGTGGTGACTCTGAACAAGCTGTCATTAGATAGTTCACTTATGAGAAGCTATCAGAGTGTGGTTCGAGCTTTTGATGGGACTAAAAAAGAAGTGTTAGGCAAGATTGATGTTCCTCTAACCATTGGTCTAGCAACTTATGAAGTGGAATTTCTCGTGATGGACGTTATGCCTACATACAATTGCTTATTGGGAAGGCCTTGGATTCATCGGGCTGGTACAGTTCCATCAACATTGCACCAGAGATTAAAATTTGTAATTGATGGAAGGTTGGTATGTATTCACACTGAAGAGGATATTATTGCTTCTATTTCTACTATTGCTCTGTATATTTAAGTGGATGAGCAAGCTGTTGGATGTTTTTTCAGATCGTTAGAGTTTGTCAATGCCACGTTTATAGCTGAAGGCATGAAGATACCAAAGCCTATATTATAAAACTGTACCAAAATGGGACTCAAGCTGACCCTTGGAAGAGGAGCAAAAGTTGGGAAAGGGTTAGGAAGTCGGTTGTAAGGACCAGTGAATCCAATCTTCCATGTTAATAAAAAAGATCATTTTGGTTTGGGGTATCAGCCAACTTTGAGGGAAAACCTGAGGGGAATTAATAGGGGCCAGGAAATGAGAAATGACTTATTGGCTAGTGAAGACCTTACAAGTTGATAATTTTCTATATTTTTCTGAGGATGAAATCCCTACTGGGATGATTGGTAGTCATAAGACTTTGCATATCACAGTTAAGTGCAAAGGGCATGTGCTGTCCAGAGTATTGGTTAATAATGGTTCGACTTTGAATGTGATACCCGTGGTGACTCTGAACAAGTTGTCATTAGATAGTTCTCTTATGAGAAGCTATCAGAGTGTGGTTCGAGCTTTTGATGGGACTAAAAAAGAAGTGTTAGGCAAGATTGATGTTCCTCTAACCATTGGTCTAGCAACTTATGAAGTGGAATTTCTCGTGATGGACGTTATGCCTACATACAATTGCTTATTGGGAAGGCCTTGGATTCATCGGGCTGGTACAGTTCCATCAACATTGCACCAGAGATTAAAATTTGTAATTGATGGAAGGTTGGTATGTATTCACACTGAAGAGGATATTATTGCTTCTATTTCTACTATTGCTCCATATATTTAAGTGGATGAGCAAGCTGTTGGATGTTCTTTTAGATCGTTAGAGTTTTTCAATGCCACGTTTATAGCTGAAGGCATGAAGATACCAAAGCCTATATTATAAAACTGTACCAAAATAGGACTCAAGCTGACCCTTGGAAGAGGAGCAAAAGTTGGGAAAGGGTTAGGAAGTCGGTTGCAAGGACCAGTGAATCCAATCTTCCATGTTAATAAAAAAGATCATTTTGGTTTGGGGTATCAGCCAACTTTGAGGGAAAACCTGAGGGGAATTAATAGGGGCCAGGAAATGAGAAATGACTTATTGGCTAGTGAAAACCTTACAAGCTGATAATTTTCTATATTTTTCTGAGGATGAAATCCCTACTGGGATGATTGGTAGTCATAAGGCTTTGCATATCATAGTTAAGTGCAAAGGGCATGTGTTGTCCAGAGTATTGGTTAATAATGGTTCGGCTTTGAATGTGATACACGTGGTGACTCTGAACAAGCTGTCATTAGATAGTTCACTTATGAGAAGCTATGAGAGTGTGGTTTGAGCTTTTGATGGGACTAAAAAAGAAATGTTAGGCAAGATTGATGTTCCTCTAACCATTGGTCTTGCAACTTATGAAGTGGAATTTCTCGTGATGGACGTTATGCCTACATACAATTGCTTGTTGGGAAGGCCTTGGATTCATCAGGCCGATATAGTTCCATCAACATTACGCCAGAGATTAAAATTTGTAATTGATGGAAGGTTGGTATGTATTCACACTGAATAGGATATTATTGCTTCTATTTCTACTACTGCTCTGTATATTTAAGTGGATGAGCAAGCCGTTGGATGTTCTTTCAGATCGTTAGAGTTTGTCAATGCCACGTTTGTAGCTGAAGGCAGGAAGATACCAAAGCCTAGATTATCAAACTGTACCAAAATGGGACTCAAGCTGACCCTTGGAAGAGGAGCAAAAGTTGGGAAAGTGTTAGGAAGTCGATTGCAAGGACCGGTGAATCCAATCTGTCATGTTAATAAAAGAGATCGTTTTGGTTTGGGGTATCAACCAACTTTGAGGGAAAAGCTGAGGGGAATTAAAAGGGGTCAGGAAATGAGAAATGGCATATTGGCTAGTGAAGACCTTAGATGAGATCCCATGACATTCCTACCATTGAGCAACACTTTCATATCATGAGGGCATATGTTTCAAGGGAATTCGAGGAATACTGAGGTGATGGTTGAGAATGTCGTGGGAGATTTAGGCATTAATGTTATAACTAATGATGAGTTTGAAGAAATGAGAGCTATGGGCATTTACCCTACACTGTCGGGCTTCGTGTTGAACAATTAGACCGTGGAAGAATTACCTGTAGTTTACAAGTATTTTACAGAGTAATGCACTATAACTTTCCCCTGTTGTTCATACCATGGGGCAATAGGTGATTTTATGTAAAGGCTTAAGTTGTTTATTTTTACTTGCTTTCAATAAAAGATGCATTCTGTTAGTTCAAAATGACAAACATTCTTCTATGTATTTTTTCATTCTTTGTTGTATATATATATGTATGTATTTCTTTCTATTTATTTATATGGGAAAAGGTCATCCCATATATATATATATATATATATATATATCTTCTCTTTTATTATTTTTCCAGGAGCTTAGATATCAATAATATGAATGCTAATGACCCTGACCCGGAGATTGATTTCGAGGAGCCTATATGTCAAGGGGAAATCGAAGATTATGATGATGATGAGAGATGTGAACTACATTCTGAATTACTGAAAATGGTGGAAAATGAAGATAAGCAGATTCTGCCTCATAAAGAGCTTACTGAGATTTTGAATTTGGGGACGGGTACGGGTAAGAGAGAAGTAAAGATTGGTATCACTCTGTCAGTTAGAGGATGACAGGACTTGATAGAATTGCTTCAAGAATACAAGGATGTGTTTTCTTGGTCATACGAAGATATGCCAGATTTAGATACAGAATTAGTTGTCCACAAACTGCCGAGAAAGCCTGAGTGTAAGCCAATACAGCAAAAACTGAGAAAAATGAGACCTGACATGTTGCTCAAAATTAAAGAAGAATTGAAGAAACAATTTGATGTCGGGTTTCTTAAGTTTGCTAAATATCATGAGTGGGTGGAGAATATTATCCCAGTACCAAAGAATGATAGGAAAGTTAGAATGTGTGTTGACTACAGAGATCTCAATAGAGCTAGTCCAACGGATAATTTTCCTTTTCCACATATAGACATATGTACTTTTGGAGTGACATCTGGGAAACTTTCGGGATTCGTAGTGAGCCGAAAGGGAATTGAAATTGATCCAGATAAAGTAAAATCCATTCAAAATTCACCAACCCCCAAGAACATAGAAAGAGGTTAGAGTATTTTGGGGAGATTGAATTATATAGCTCGGTTTATTTCACAGTTGAATGAAAAATGTGATCCCATATTTCATCTTCTTCGCAAGAATAACTCAGGGGAATGGAGTGAAGATTGTCAAAAAGCTTTTGAAGCAGTAAAGAGATATCTGTCGAGTACTCCAATCTTAGCGCCACCCATCTCAGGCAAACCTTTGATAATTTATTTATCAGTTTATGAAAATTCAATAGGGTATGTACTGGGGCAACGTGACCAAACTGAGAAGAAAGAGAGGGCTATCTATTATCTCAGTAATAAGTCCACTAAATGTGAGACTAGATACTCACCAATTGAAAAGTTGTGATGCGCTTTAGTATGGGCTACCCGAAGACTTAGGTAGTATATGTTGTATCATACTACGTGGCTTATATCCAAGCTTGATCATTTGAAGTATCTAATGGATGTTCCTGCATTATCTGGAAGATTAGCTTGTTGGCAAATCCTATTATCCGAATTTGACATCCAATATGTAAACCAGACAACAGTTAAGGGAAGTGCTATAGCGGAATTCATTACAAGTAGGGCTTCGGAAGAATATGAGCCATTGAGCTTTGATTTCCCAGATGAGGATTTAATGGTTATTTTGGTGGAAGAAACAGTTACATCCACTAGTAAATATTAGAAGTTGAACTTCGATGGTGCTTCAAATGCCATGGGACATGAAATCGGGGCAATTTTGGTATCACCAGAGGAAGAGCATTATCCTTTCACTAGTCGACTTAATTTTGATTGTATAAACAATATGGCTGAATATGAAGCTTGTGTTCTGGGTCTTAGAGCCGCTGTTGAACGCAAAGTAAAAATGCTCAACGTATATGGGGATTCAGCTTTGGTAATTTACCAGCTCAGGGGAGAATGGGAGACAAAAGATCTCAAGCTTGTAGAATACCATAAATTGGTTATGGAACTTGTTGAAGAATTTGAAAAAGTAACTTTTAATTACCTCCCTAGAGAAGAGAATCAAATGGAAGATGCCTTGGCCACACTGGCGGCAACATTCAAGATGAACGAGCATTCAAATATGTCACCCATTGAAATGAAGACTTATGAGTATACAACCCATTGTTTTAATATTGAAAAACAAGAAGATGGAAACCCCTTGTATTATGATATCTTGCAATATATAAGATATCAGAGTTATCCAGAACAGACCACTGAGAATTATAAGAGAACCATTAGAAGAATGACATCATGGTATATGCTTGATGGTGAGACTCTGTAGAAGAAAAGCCTAGATCATGTATTATTAAGTTGTGTGGACACAAAAGAAGCTAAGTTGATTCTTGAAGAAGTGCATGAAGGAATATGTGGTACCCATGCTAATGGGCATGTTATGGCTAGGCAGATTATGAGATTTAGGTATTATTGGTCAACTATGGAAACTAACTGTATTAATTATGCCCGAAAATGTCACAAATGCCATATTTATAGAGATAAGATATATACTCCTCCTCTTTTATTTCATTTAATGACAGCTCCTTGACCATTCTCAATGTGAGGAATAGATGTTATTAGACAAATTTCGCCCAAAACTTCAAATGGTCATCGGTTTATTCTGGTAGCCATAATTACTTCACCAAATGGGTAGAAGTAGCTTCATATACAAATGTTACCCAGTCGACAGTATGTAAATTCTTAAAGAATAAAATCATTTGTAGATATGGTTTACCAGAGAGGATTATCTCCGAAAACGCATTGAATTTAAACAATAAGATGATGGACTCGGTCTGTAAGTAATTCAAAATAAAGAATCATAATTCCACCACTTATCGCCCAGAGATGAATGAGACAATAGAGGTGGCTAATAAGAACATCAAAAGGCTCATAGAGAAGATGACTGAGACTTATAAGGATTGGCATGAGAAGTTTTTATTTTCTCTCTTTGCTTATCGAACTTCAGTACAGGTGTCGACTGGGGCAACACTGTTTTCTTTAGTGTATGGGATGGTAGTCGTCCTATCTATTGAGGTAGAAATTCCCTCACTTCGAATTTTGTCAGAGGTGAAGAATGAGGCAGAATGGGTACAGGCTAGGTATAAACAATTGAATCTGATTGAGGAAAAGAGATTGAAAGTTATTTGTCATGGTCAGATGTACCAAAAACGTATGATACGAGCACATGATAAGAAAGTTTGCCTTCAAGAATTACATGAATGAGAATTGGTGTTTAGAAGGATTTTTCCTATTCAGAAGGATTTTCGAGGAAAATGGATGCCCAACTGGGAAGGACCTTATGTTGTCAAGAAAGCCTTTTTTTAGGGGAGCTCTAGTCTTGACTGAAATAGATGGATCAGAATTACACTATCCAGTGAATTTCAACGCAGTTAAAAGATATTTTGCTTGAATGAGAAAAGAGAAAAAGTGAAGGAAAATAGAAAAAATGAAAAAAGAAGAAAAAAATGAAAAAAGAAAAAAATGAAAAAGAAAAAAATGAAAAAGAAAAAAAGGAAAAGGAAAAAAGAGAAAAAAAGAAAAAATAAAAAAAATGGAAGAAGAGATGAAAAAATGAAAAATAAAAATAAAAAAAGAGAAAAAATAAAAAGGAGGTCTCAAGTTGAAAATCCGCAAAAGACGACTTGAATTTAAATTCAGAATCCGAGCATGATGGATGTTCTGAATTGATTTTGGAAGCGAAAAGAGCTCCTGATATGAGTAGTAACAATGGCAGTTGGTGATCAGGGTTGAGAATAAAGATTAATGAGTCTCGATGAAAATAACCAAGAGAGAAATTGAATGCATATGAGATTCAATACTGGTTTAGGGCATCCAATAAATGGAGATTTTTGGGGGTTCAGAAAGAACTTCACACTCTTAAGCATTATTACAATGTTGGAGATCCTTTTGAAATAAGCTACACTTGAGTCATTCTAACGGCATGCCAGTTCAAAAGCATTTGCATTATTGATATTTGAAGACGCCTACTCTTTTGTTCTTTTACTGTTTCCAGTTAAAAGTTTGCCATGTAGTTACCTAAAAATTCTCTGTATTTATATAAATAAAGAGATATATTTTCTTGTTAATTTCCCTTTTGCAAGCATCTTATTTTGAAAAGTTAAAACATATAGCTTAACTTGAAGTACATGAGATCGTTTTATATTATTATGTAAAAGGTTTTGGAAAATGTAGGTATTCTGAAGCTGAAAATGGTTTTAACATGTAAGTTTGTATGGTTATGGGAAGCTAAAACCTTAGAATTCATAGAAAATCTCAGTCATTAAAAGATGACCCTAAGAGATTATCGTTTATCAAGAAGTTGGTCATGGGTACTGGCGGGTTTCAAGAAAGAAAGAAGTCAAAGTCCTGTTAAGCCGAAAGATATGGTATTGAGATTGTTAACTGGGGTAAACAGGTCAAATGTTATGTGCCCAAGACGAAATCGAGTTCCATCAAGATCAAAAGGAAATGGAGTTCCTTCGAAGAAGAAAACGCATTAAATTGCATATATTTTAGGCATGAATAGGATCATGTCATTCATAATTGCATGATGACTTAAATATCTACAGGTTTCCCAAGGATAGTTGAAGATTGAATATATGGAAAAATCAAGATGAGGATAACTAGTTTTGAAATCTTGAAAAGAATGATGTTTGGACGACAACTGACCCAAAGTTTGACCTTCGAAACAAATCAATCTTAAGCCTTCACGAAAGAGCAGTGAAACAATTCAATCTTAAGCCTTCACAGAAGAGTAGTAAAGCAAATCATCTATAAGTCTTTGTGGAAGAGTAGTGAAGCAGACTCATTTTATGAAGATCGAGTCATATACTCTCTGAAGGAATATGGAGCAGACACATTTGTTGAAGATTTCTCGAGTCCTATACTCTCTGAAGGAATAGGGAGCAGACACGTTTTTTGAAGATTGTTTGAGTCCTATACTCTTTGAAGGAATGGGGAACATATACGTTTGTTGAAGATTGTTCGATTCCTATACTCTCTGAAGGAATAGGGAGTGGACACGTTTGTTGAAGAATGTTCAAGTCCTATGCTCTCTGATGGAATAAGGAGCGGACACGTTTGTTGAATATTGTTCGAGTTTTATACTCCCTGAATGAATAAGGAGTAGACACGTTTGCTGAAGATTGTTCGAGTTTTATACTCCCTAAACGAATAGGGAGTAGACATGTTTATTCAAGATTGTTTGAGTCTTATACTCCCTGAATGAATCGGGAGCGGACATGTTTGTTGAAGATTGTTCGAGTCCTATGATTTCTGAAGGAATAAGGAGTGGACACGTTTGCTGAAGATTGTTCGAGTCTTATACTCCCTGAACGAATAGGGAGCATACATGTTTGTTCAAGATTGTTCGAGTCTTATACTCCATGAAAGAATAGGGAGCAGACACATTTGCTGAAGATTGTTCGAGTCTTATACTCCCTTAAGGAATAGGGAGCGGACCCGTCATTCAAAGATTTTTCAAGTCTCGTTTATCCTGAAGTAACAGAGAAGCGGATTAATCTTTTGAAGTTCTCATGACCAGCCAAACTAGATCATCTTTTGATCTTTGCTCTATTCTCGTTACACGACAATGAGCAAAGAAGGACAGTTGTAGATACTAGATTTGTCTGGGGCTAAGTCAAAGCAAACCCGAAGCAATGGAAGGCCTAAAGAATAACCCAACTAGTTGAAGGCCCAATTCAAGCCAATGGCCCAGCTGAGCAGCCTCCAGCCCACATGACTATTCTCTGGAAAACAAGGACAGTTATGGGGGGTTAACAAATGTTATTGGGAGTTAACCAAGAGAATCGGGGTCCATGATTTTCAGCATAGAGAAAGAAACTATAAATGGGGTGAGGGTTGGTTTTTATTAGAATTAACCACTATCAATGGGGAGATTAGATTACACAGAGAAAAAAGGGAGGAATCATCCGAGATAGATATCAACCATCACGAGAGGAGAACGAGAGGAACCAGATACGAATTTTTTTGAAAGGCAATTAAATGAGTGAACAAAAAAAATGACCCCACTGATTCTTTGTTTTTACAGAGAAAAACAACAAACAAAAAAACATTGTAAAAAAGAGGTATTTTCCTCATGTTCGAAGATCAAAGGAAATAACCCCATTCTTCATCGAACCAAAGCAATACACGAAATCAAAAAGGGTATTTAAGTTTTTTAGTTTCCATTCTCAATTGCTTTTATAATTTTCTTGTGTTCATGTGTTTTGAACCGAAACCAAGTAAAAATCATAAAGGAGATAGTTTAAACATTTACCTTAGTCGTCTTGTTTTGTCTCCTAGTCGTTCGAGTCTACACTGTAAAAATAAAGGGATTATGTTAGTTGTAAATAGGTTCATTACAAAATAGAAAGAATATGGTCTTTATAGTTTACCTTACAATACGTGGGGGCTTGGAGTCGAACTTGTAGGCTTTAGAAGTTAGGGGTCGATTGTGGTGTTGTCAAGCGTTCGTGACTCTCAATCGAAGGGCATAGAGACATATTTTTGTTCTTTAGATCATTGGGTTGTATTCACTACTCGTTTTAGTACCGGACGAGTGGTTAAGCGTCACCATAGGAGCGGTGGTCGTCGGTATTTAGTTGTGGGTTGGCGAGAACGGTGTTGTGAGAGAGGGGAGAGGGAAATGTGATGTGGTCTTTGATCATGCGTGAGAGGTATGAGAGAGAGAGTGAGTGATAATAGGCTTTGATCGGAAGAGGCCACCAAGTTACGGTGGCTGAACGGTGATGAAGGGTAGCTTGGGCGAGGCTTTAACCGAGCGTGGAAGAAGAGGGGAAGAAGGAGGAGAGAACGGTTTAGTTGTTTAGTTTTGGGTAAATCCTTTTAGGTTTGTTTTTAATTAGTTATATATTAGAGTTTTTGGTTAAATTAGTATTTAGTCACTGAAACTTTCAGGTAAAATTATATTTTGATTCCCATAAGTTTAGCGCTTATTTTCACTTTAGTCACTAATCAATACTACTTTTGAATTTAGCCATTTGTATTTGTCCTGATTTTGTTATTTTTCAAATTTAGGTTTCATTTATAATTTTTGGGTTATTTAGCTAAGGGTCATCTCATTTTATTTTTTAACTCATTTTGGTCCCTGAGTCAAAACATATGTATTTATTGTTTAGCCTTCGTATTTCACGAATGTTTTATTTTGACCCCCTATTTTAGTCAAAATAAATTTCTGTCTAGTTTTACATTTGGTCTGTAATTTTGTTGTTGTTTTTTAATTTAGTCCATAGATTTAGATTTTAGATATTTTAGTCATAATTTAGGTTATTTTATTTTTTAGATTAATTCCTTAAATCACATGGCGTCATTTTTTGTATGAAATGTATGATACCCTCACGTGCATAACTCGACCCCTAATTACATAATTGGATTAAGAGTAATACCATTTTAATTTAAAATTGTCTTGAGTGGCTTGTCTTAACTCATTAGAGAGTCATTTTGACGATTTTAAATTAAAAGTGTATCCCGAAAGTGAAATCTAAAAATCAATTCGTCACTTAAAATTAGGGAACGAAAGAAAATGAAATGTTCAGTTTTTTAAATTTTTTGAGAAAAGATTGTTACAACTCATCTAAGATCTGATCTCGATATTTTTAAATAATGGAACATTCTTTATCTTTCTAAAACGACTCGGTAATTTTAATTTAATTTATTTGGGTGCTTTTGAATATTATTAAATTCACATCTTTGTTTTATGGGATCAAAAATCAAATTAAGTTCGAACTTGTAAAGTTTATTGTAAAGACATTAATTAATCAACTAGGTACTGATTTAGAGCGATGTGGGGGTGCTAATCATTCCCCACGCGTAACCGACTCTCGAGCTCGAATTTTGGTAACCTAAACCCCAATTTGTTATTTTAATTAAAATCAATTTTTATTTAAAATGACAAAACGGTTTCGGGTGACCCAATCACACTCTAATCAAATATTGGTGGCGACTCCTCGAACTGTATGTATCGTAAAGGGAATCCCAAATTTTTCGAAACGAGAGATTTTCTAAGTTGCATTGCTTTTTAATTAAAAGCTAATCTAGAAAGAGATAATTAAAATGATGTTGGTTTTCAAAATCTTGCTTTTAAGGTAAAAAGTTGTTTCGACATGATGACACATCAAAATAACCATTAATTTTCTAATTGCAGGTATGCAAAATGAAATCAAAATTAAACGTTAGATATTATTTTAGAAAAATAGTTGAATAACCAAAACATAACAAAAATGAAAATTTAGCTACCAAATGTGTAGTTTAACCCAAAAAATGAAATGCGAAGAATTAAGAGATGCTTGGCGAAAGGTTCCCATAAAAATATTAGAGACAACAAAATAAATATTTTTTTTAAATAGTTTATAATGAGATTAGAAGATAGAATCTGTCTAGAATATTTTTTTAACAATTAATAATATGTATATACTTGTAAATATAAATTTTTAAACCTAAAATCTCTAAGAAAAATTATGGTACCATTTGGTGATTCACATGTTAAATAATTTTTTCTCACATTAATGATAAGTCTAATGTGAATCAAAATATTTGTTACCCTCCTCTCTCAAATTATGAGATTAGATACGATAAAAACTAGAGATGAAATTATGTCTCGTTTCGAGTTTACTGTTATTATCATTTTCTATTATTTAAAAATATATAAATAAACATTAAATTAAACTTTTTATTTTTAAATTTTATAGATTCTTTAAATATAAAATAATATTTATTCAAAAAATTATTATTTAATAGTGAACCCTCTATCCTTCACATAATCAAAACTAATTATAATTGAATATATTTTATTTTTTTATCATTAATTATATTTTGATTTAGAATTTTGACTCCTATTTAATAATAGATAGATGAATTTTTTGATTAAAAATGGAAAATAAAAATGAAAGAGGTACAGAGAAGTGTTCCAGGTATGTGGTGACGTGTGTCAAGCAAGACCCGCACCTAAGCAAAGAGAGCTATATATATATATATATATATATATATATATAACTCCTTCCCTTTCCCTCCCTATATGCACACTCTTCCCATCATCTTTTTTTAATTCCATTCCATTTTACACATCCGCTGTTAAGAACTTAAGATGCTACTCCTTCTCTTCCCATTTCCCATTATTACCAAAATTCTATTCTCCTCTTTCTTCTTCTTCTTCTTCTTCTTGTCGTTGGTGCTGCTGGTATTGTTCTCCAATCATCAATGGCGCCACCACCACCTCAAGAGTAAACTCCTTCCTCCTGGTTCAATGGGTTGGCCTTATATTGGTGAGACTCTCAAGCTTTATACCCAGAATCCAAATTCCTTCTTTGCCAACCGCCAAAAAAGGTATACATAAAGACAAATATCACCTTCTTTGTAAACAAAGAAACAAGTTCAAATATTTTCCTTTGATTTGTTTTATAGGTACGGAGATATATTCAAAACTCACATATTGGGGTGTCCCTGTGTCATGATTTCAAGCCCCGAGGCGGCGAGGATAGTTCTTGTGACGCAGGCTCATCTTTTCAAGCCCACGTATCCACCCAGCAAAGAGAAAATGATAGGCCCTGAGGCTTTGTTCTTTCACCAAGGTGCCTATCATTCGAGGTTGAAGAAGCTGGTCCAGGCTTCTCTTTTGCCCTCTGCGATTAGAGGCTCGGTTTCTGAGATTGAACAGATTGTTTTGAGATTTCTACCCACTTGGGAGAATACCACCATTAACACCTTGCAAGAAATGAAGAGAGTATGTCGGTTTCTTCAACTATTTTTGTCTTTTAATCACGGAATGGAGGAGCATCATTAGTTTTTGTTTTGTTTTTCTTTTGGCATGTTTAGTACGCTTTTGATGTGGCAATGATTTCGGCCTTTGGACATAAACGAGATGATGAAATGAATGGGATCAAGCAGCTGTATCAATGCCTGGAGAACGGTTATAATTCCATGCCTATAGATATTCCAGGAACTCCTTTCCACAAAGCAATGAAGGTATTCTTGTTTTTCTTCTTTTTCATTCAGATTCTTTCAAGATGAACTTGTTCAATGAATCTTTTGAAAGAAAAAAAAGGCTAGGAAGCAGCTGAATGAGACCCTGAGAAGATTGATACAAGAAAGAAGAGAAAATGATGAAGCGGGAGGAGGGTTGCTGGGAAATCTGTTGAGGGCCAAAATCCACAAGGTTGATCAACTCAGTGATTCCCAGATTGCTGATAATGTTATTGGAGTTATCTTTGCTATTCATGACTGTTAAAAATTCAATATTAGCCTAAATAAGTTCACACTTTAATTAATTTAATGTCATTGCTTACATCAATTTAGTTTTGATGTCATTGCTTACATCAATTTAGTTAGGTGAAAATTAAGTATTTTTCTCATGTTTTAATTTCAATAGTTTAGATTATTTAGTGCTTATTTTAATGAGTGGTTTAGATTGTTTCTTGTAACCTATAAATACCCTACATGTATTTGAGTTTTATCATCCAACAATCAAAGCTTAACTATAAGCATTTGAAAGCTTTCTTAAGAGTTCTTCCCTTTTGCAATTTTGTGAGATTATTCTAAAGAGTTTTTTCTTCTTCTCGATCAATTAGAGTTTTTACTCTATTTTGATTCAACAATTGGTATCCGAGCCACGTTTTTAAGGTCTCTTGAAATTCTGAGTATGCTCTGTGGCTGCAGTTTTTAACTAATCTTCCACATCTGAAAATATTTCTTGAGTTATTGTCGGGGTTATTACAAACCTTGTGGAGTTTCTTTGTGTTTAGAGTAATTTAGTACTCTGCACGTTTGTTACTCAAGCTTGTTCGGTGTAATCAAAGCCTTGCCGTTAAGATGGGTGATCTTCAAGTAGTTGGAGGGATCAAGAAGCTCAACAACAAAAACTACAACACGTGGGCAACATGTATGGAGTCATACTTACAAGGTCAAGACCTTTGGGAGGTTGTCGGTGGTGGTGAAGTTACACAACCGGTGACAGAAGATGCCAATGGAATATTGCGAAAGTGGAAAATTAAAGCAGGCAAAGCAATGTTTGCTTTAAAGACCACAATTGAAGAAGAAATATTGGAGCACATTCGGGATGCTAAAACACCAAAGGAAGCATGAGACACTTTTGTTACACTCTTTTCGAAGAGGAACGATACAAAATTGCAACTTCTCGAGAATGAACTTCTATCAATGGCGCAACGCGACATGGCGATTGCCCAATACTTTCACAAGGTGAAGTCGATATGTCGCGAAATTTCAAAATTAGATCCGACAGCTGCTATTGGGGAAGCCAGGATAAAAAGAATAATTGTCCATGGTTTGAGACCCGAATATCGAGGGTTTGTTGCCGCTGTACAGGGATGGCCGACACAGCCATTGCTTGTTGAGTTCGAAAATTTACTTGCATGTCAAGAAGCCATGGCCAAGCAAATGGGAGGAGTCTCGCTGAAGGGTGAAGAGGAAGCGCTCTACACCAGCAAAAACAGAGGCACTTTTCAGCGGTATACTGGCAGTGGATCTAAAAAGGATGGTGACAAGGTGAAAAATTACCAAGGAAAGGGAGGCCCTCATTCAGGGGGAGCATCCAAGAATCGCGGTAATAGTAGAAAGTTCGATGGCAAGTGTTATAACTGCGGGAAGATGGGTCACATGGCAAAAGACTGTTGGACCAAGAAAAAGCCTGTTGAAAGTAATACTGCTACTTCTTGTTCGAAGGAGAATAGTGAAGATGGTTGGGATGCTGAAGTGTTATTTGCTACGGAGGAAGAAGAATTAGCTCTCACGGTAACAACACCAGAACGGATTGACTACAAGAATGATTGGATCGTAGATTCTGGCTTCTCAAATCATATGACGGGTGACAAACAGAAGTTACAAAACCTGTCTGAGTATAATAGAGGTCGTGTGGTGGTGACAGCTGACAACTCAAGGTTACTGATAACTCACATCGGTAAGACAATAGTTACGCCTCGATATAATACTAACCAGGTGCAACTCCAAGATGTTTACCATGTCCCAGGAATGAAGAAAAATTTGCTATCTGTGGCTCAACTAACATCATCAGGCCATTATGTCTTATTTGGTCCCCAAGACGTGAAGGTTTATCGTGACGTCAAAATCTCAGAAACACCAACAATGGAGGGACAACGTTTGGAATCAATTTACGTGATGTCAGCAGAGTCTGCATATGTAGACAGGACAAGGAAAAATGAGACATCAGATCGATGGCACATGCGGTTAGGTCACGTTAGCTATTCCAAGCTAAGTGTGATGGTGAAAAAGTCGATGCTTAAGGGGCTTCCTCAACTAGACGTGAGAACATACACGGTCTGTGCGGGATGCCAGTATGGTAAAGCACACCAATTACCATATGACGAGTCGAAGTTTAAAGCAAAAGATCCATTGGAGTTGGTTCACTCTGGTGTGTTCGGACCGGTTAAGCAACAATCAATTAGCGGTATGCGGTACATGGTAACATTCATTGATGACTTCTCCAGGTATGTGTGGGTTTTCTTTATGAAAGAAAAATCTGATACTTTCTCAAAGTTTAAAGAGTTCAGAGACTCAGCTGAAGGAGAAGTGGGAAAGAAGATATGTTGCTTGTGCACAGACAACGGAGGAGAATATAGATCAAACGAGTTCTCTCAATACCTGAGGGAATGCCGAATACGTCATCAGTACACTTGTGCCAACACGCCACAACAGAATGGTGTAGCGGAAAGAAAAAACCGACATCTTACAGAAATTTGTCGAAGTATGCTACATTCAAAGAATGTACCTGGAAGGTTTTGGGCTGAAGCAATGAGGACTGCAGCCTTTGTGATCAACAGACTTCCTCAACCAAGGTTAGGATTTGTTTCACCCTTTGAGAAACTATGGAACATAAAACCTACAGTTAGCTACTTTTGAGTATTTGGCTGTGCATGTTATGTGTTTGTTCCTGATCATTTACGGAGCAAATTTGACAATAAAGCTGTTAGATGTATCTTTGTGGGATATGACAGCCAGAGAAAGGGGTAGAAATGTTGTGATCCAATTAGTGGAAGATGCTACACGTCACGAAATGTGGTATTTGATGAAGCATCTTCTTGGTGGTCCTCAGAGAAGGAGGTGTTGCCAGATTCGAGAGAATTTGGAGACAAGCTACAACAAAAGATGGGGGAGTATGTTGTTCAACTCCAAACAAGTTCAGATGAATCAGAAGATCCAAATGGCGATGATGTCGAACAAATAGTGACTCAGAATCCTTGGCAAACTGGCGTGTATCAACAACCAAACGAAGAAGGTGGGCCTAGTAAAACAGAAGAATCAATTCCACAATCTCAACTCCGAAGGTCAACAAGAATACGAAGGCCAAATCCCAAATATGCCAATGCATCCATAATTGAAGAAGCAACGGAGCCTGAGACGTTCGAAGAAGCATCGAAGAGTTCTGAGTGGATGACAGCTATGAAAGAAGAGATCGATGCACTTCAACAAAATCAAACTTAGGATATTGTACCAAAGATAAAAGATGTGAAACCCATATCTTGCAAATGGGTTTACAAGATAAAGCGCCGTCCAGATGGGTCAATCGAGAGGTACAAAGCACGATTGGTAGCTCGTGGTTTCTCTCAACAGTATGGACTAGACTATGATGAAACATTTAGTCCAGTGGCGAAACTTACAACCGTACGAGTCTTACTTGCACTTGCAGCCAACAAAGACTGGAACTTGTGGAAGATGGATGTGAAGAATGCTTTTCTTCATGGAGAACTAGATCGAGAGATCTACATGACCCAACCAATGGGTTTTCAGAGTCAAGATCATCCTGAATATGTGTGTAAGCTGCGAAAAGCACTCTACGGATTGAAACAAGCACCTAGGGCGTGGTATGGTAAGATTGCTGAATTTCTAACGAAAAGTGGTTATTCAGTAACACATGCAGATTCTAGCTTGTTTGTCAAAGCCAATGAAGGTAAGCTAGCTATCGTGCTAGTGTACGTGGATGACTTAATCATAACCGGTGATGAAGAGGCAGAAATTCTTCAGACGAAGGAGAATTTATCAGTTCGTTTCCAGATGAAGGAACTTGGACAACTTAAGCACTTCCTTGGTCTAGAGGTTGATCGCACACACGAAGGAATATTTCTATGTCAACAGAAATATGCTAAAGATTTGTTGAAGAGGTTTGGAATGCTCGAATGCAAGTCAACTTCAACGCCAATGGAACCAAATATCAAAATGTGTGCACATGAAGGAAAAGTTTTGGAAGATGCAACAATGTATCGACAATTGGTAGGTAGTCTGATCTACTTAACCTTGACCCGACTTGACATTTCTTATGCAGTTGGTGTGATGAGTCGGTATATGCAAAATCCAAAGAAGCCTCATTTGGAAGCAGTTCGACGAATACTGAGATATGTGAAGAATACAATTGACTATGGTCTTTTGTACAAGAAAGGTGAAGACTGCAAGTTAGTTGGTTATTGTGATGCTGATTATGCAGGAGATCATGACACCAGGAGATCAACAACTGGATATGTGTTTAAGCTTGGCTCCGGAACAATTTCTTGGTGTAGCAAAAGACAACCAACGGTATCATTGTCAACCACTGAAGCTGAGTATCGAGCAGCAGCAATGGCAGCTCAAGAGAGTACATGGTTGATACAGTTGATGAATAATCTACATCAACCAGTAGATTATGCAATTTCGTTGTATTGTGACAACCAATCAACAATTCGACTGGCGGAGAATCCTGTCTTTCATGCAAGAACTAAACATGTGGAAGTACATTACCACTTTGTTAGGGAAAAAGTTTTGCAAGAAGAGATTGAGATGAGGCAAATCAAGACAGATGAGCAAATTGCTGACTTGTTTACAAAAAGCTTGAGTGTTGGAAAGTTTGAACATTTCCGTCGTCAGCATGGCGTGATTCAAAAGAATGGAGGCTAACATTGAGGGGGAGTGTTGAAAATTCAATATTAGCCTAAATAAGTTCACACCTAAATTAATTTGATGTCATTGCTTACATCAATTTAGTTTTGATGTCATTGCTTACATCAATTTAGTTAGGTGAAAATTAAGTATTTTTCTCATGTTTTAATTTCAATGGTTTAGATTATTTAGTGCTTATTTTAATGAGTGGTTTAGATTGTTTCTTGTAACCTATAAATACCCTACTTGTATTTGAGTTTTATAATCCAACAATCAAAGCTTAATTATAAGCATTTGAAAGCTTTCTTAAGAGTTCTTCCCTTTTGCAATTTTGTGAGATTATTCTAAAGAGTTTTTTTTTTCTTCTCGATCAATTAGAGTTTTTACTCTATTTTGATTCAACAATGACACCACTGAAAGCGTTTTAACCTGGGTTTTGAAGTACTTGCACGACAATGAAGATTTACTAGAAACAGTCACAATAATTTTTTTCTCTGCGGCTTGCTGATGTGTTGATCATTTCACCAGAAAAAATAGAAAAGAATGCAGTCAAATATATATATATTCAATTTCAATCATATGTTGCAGAGAGAACAAGATGCTATTCAACGCAGAATAATTGAAGAAAACCGCAGGCTTGCGTGGGATGATACAAGGCACATGCCATTGACTACAAGGGTACATTCTCATTTTTTACAATAAACGTTCAAATATCTTTACAAATGTTATTGTTCAAATTCAAAACCTCTAGAAATAACAATTATCTCGTGCAGGCTTTGAACTGAAATATCTGAATTAACTAAACTGACATACAGGTGATTCAAGAGACTCTAAGAAGAGCAAGTATTCTATCATTCACGTTCAGAGAAGCAGTGCAAGATGTTGAGTTTGAAGGCTATCATATCCCAAAAGGTTGGAAAGTTCTTCCTCTCTTCAGAACCATTCATCATTTTGCAGATTTCTTTCCTCAACCTGAGAAATTCGACCCTTCAAGATTCGAGGTGAGGCCTAGCATTAAACCAAATAAGTTATCTAAAATAAAACTGATATTTTTTTAATATTCTAGGTGATTATAAGATAATATTTGTTTAAGATCTTTTATAGTTCACGCATTCCTTAAAAGATGCAAATGCTTAAACATAGTATTTTAAGAAATAATATGGGTTCATAGAATTGATATTTTACTCACCAATATATGTTGACCTTCCAAACATGACATATCTATAAAATGCATGGTTTTTCAGAATCGGACCGGTTAGCGAACCGGTCATGCTATCGGTTCACTGGTTCAATCGGTCGAATCGGTTCGACCGGTCAGAAGAACCGGATGACGTCATAATTATTTAAAAAATTAAATAAAAATACCAAAAATATTTAATAAAAAATAATTTTGTATATCACAAGTCATATTCAAAGCAAGTCATAACATATATAAGTTAAAAACCATAAAATTAAGTGAAACAAAATGATTCAAATTAACTACAACATAATATTTAAGGTAAAACATATTAAATAATAAATATAATTATATAACTATAATTAAAAAAATAAATTTGGGACTAAAAAAATATAACAAAATGATATTGTTTGGTTTAATTTTTTAAAAAAAAAAACAATCTCAAATGACTAAGAAACATAGAAGAGCATCACAAAAGTCTAAAGAGTAAAAATATGAGAACAAAACAATCTCACATGACTAAGAAACATAGAAGAGCATCCCAACTAACTTCTATAAATAATAGAGGTAATTTGGCATTCAAAATCATGGAGCCTTTTGGTGAGCATTGAGTGAACTATTCTTTCACTTCAATCAAGCTCGAATTTTAGGCTTCAATCGAGCTTCTAAATTTTTTTTGAGTTCAAGCCTTTTCTGAGTTCAAGTTTCAATATTATATTTCGAGTTTGAGTTGAACTTGATAATTTTTAGTTCGTGAGTTTGAGTCGAGTTGAGCTCACTTTTAAAGTTTGAGTTGAGTTCAGCAATATTTGAGTTCGATTTGGCTCGTTTAACAAACGACGTCGTTTGGTTTAATTTAAAAAAAACAAAATTTTCGGTTTTTTCCGGTTTTTAGCCGGTCCGGTTCGAACGGTTCAACGGTTCCGGCCGGTTCACTAATAACGGTTTAACCGGTGTAATTTGAACCGGACTAGACAGTGGTTCCCGGTTGAACCGGCCGGTCCGGTTTTCAAAAGACTGATAAAATGAAACATTTGGAATCCCATACCAAGATTCCTGAAGTGGGTCATCCACTATCCGGTTTTTGACACAAATAAAAGGTTATAAATGGTTTCTCTGATTTTTGCTCTTCCTGTACCGTCCTTTTCATTTGTTTACCGTCTTCTCAAGCGGTTCATGAAATCTTTCTTGTTTCATAGGCACGTGAGCTCATCTTGTAGCCTAGTAACCCTAGAATTTGGTTTCACAATATTATCCAACTATCAACGTACGCATCCTACAAATATAGTTGTTCGAACTCGAATCCTTACATCCTGTAATTCAAATATGCATCAAATTTCAAGAAAATCATGGTAGTTGAAACCAGAAAAAGAACAGTATGATCACAATAAAATCGTGTGCTGAAAGTTTTGTTCCTTTCGGTGATGTTTTGCAGGTGACACCGACATTTATTCCATTCGGCAATGGTGTTCACTCTTGTCCAGGTAGTGAGCTGGCTAAGCTTGAGATGCTGGTTCTTCTCCACCATCTCACCACTACTTACAGGTTCCCATTTCTCACCATTATTTTTTTATTTTAATCCTCTAACTCAGGGATAGATCCAAGCATTTCCATTTACATTTTTTTTATTAATAATCTATTTTATCTCTTTAAAAATTTCATAAATTCCTCTCTTTAAAATTTATAAATTTATTATTATCGTAAAATCATGTGTCTATTCTCTTCCAACTCAACGACATCACCATTGCTTCTTGTTTTTGAAAACGTAAGATGAAAAACAAAGCTACGTAGATCGGTGTAAATGAAAGATTTTGTTTAAAGTATTTTGTCTACTCGCAATTAACTAAAATAGGGTAACTTAGAGCGGTCCTTTTACTTTGTGTTCTTTAGCAGAGAATGCAGTGGAACCGGTGGATTTGTCTGTATGATTTCCTAATTCGATTTTAATTTTAATAGAACTTTAGTTTTGAATTTAATTTTAAAAGTAATGCATAAATAATTTATAATGATTATAAAATAATATATATTTAAATATTTTTAATCATTAATAATACATACGTATCCTATAAATATAGGAGTTCAAATGCGAGTCGTATAATTTTAATAACCGGACAGACATAAAAACCTTTTATATTTAGTACACAGAGTTTTGTAAATCAAATTGGATATTTGAATCCAATTTTAGGACAGGGTTTTCCACAGTGGTATGTAAGTGACCCATACAGGTGGCTACCATCCGCAACATTCTCTTACCATATTCCATGAAAGACAACACCAAACCTTTTGAAAAAAAAAAGTGTTTATCCAAACTCAGTTTTATGTGACAACGTGCTTAACAGAGAGAATCCAATGTTGGATTACATAATAATAGAAGATTGAGAAAAGTCTGATGATAGACAAAAGTTACTATAGATTTAGGTTTTCAAATGAAGATATTGAGGAACTAGAAATGACAAACCAAATTTGCTTTGTCCACAATCTGGAATGCATGTGTGGGACCCTCTATTAATCATGAACTATTATTACAAAACCGATTGGGACCGTCCATGTTTTTGAGACAATCTGATGTCCACATCAGGATTCAAAACCATTGAATCCGGTGTTTTGAAAATCGTACCGGTTGGTTCAACCAGTTAATTGAGAATCGTTGTCTAGTCTGGTTCAATCGAGAATCGCTGTCTAGTCCAGTTCAATCTACATCGATTGAACCGCTACTAGTGAACCGGCCGGAACCGCTGAACCGTTCAAACCGGCCCGGCTGAAAACCCGAAAAATCGGAAAAAATCGTTAATTTTGTTTTTTTTTAAAATTAAACCAAATGACGTCGTTTGTTAAACGAGCTAAGTCTTACTCGAGTATTACTGAGCTCGACTCGAACTTGAAAACTTTAAAAGTAAGCTCAACTCGACTCAAACTCACGAACTAAAAATTATCAAGTTCAACTTGAACTTGATAACTTGAACTCGAAATATAATATTGAAACTTGAACTCGAAAAGGCTTGAACTCAAAAAAAAAATTAAAAGCTCAATTGAAGCCTAAAAATTCGAGCTTGATTGAAGTGAAAGAATAGTTCACTCAATGCTCACCAAAAGGCTCCATGATTTTGAATGCCAAATTACCTCTATTATTTATAGAAGTTAGTTGGGATGTTCTTCTATGTTTCTTAGTCATGTGAGATTGTTTTGTTCTCATATTTTTACTCTTTAGACTTTTGGGATGCTCTTCTATGTTTCTTAACCATGTGAGATTATTTTTTTAAAAAAAAAAAATTAAACCAAACAATATCATTTTATTATGATTTTTTTAGTCCCAAATTTATTTTTTTAATTATAGTTATATAATTATATTTATTATTTAATATGTTTTACCTTAAATATTATGTTGTAGTTAATTTGAATCATTTTGTTTCACTTGATTTTATAGTTTTTAACTTATATATGTTATGACTTGCTTTGAATATGACTTGTAATATACAAAATTATTTTTTTATTAAATATTTTTGATATTTTTATTTAATTTTTTAAATAATTATGACGTCGTCCTGTTTTTTCGACCGGTCGAACCGGTTCGACCGGTTGAACCAGTTAACCGATAGCATGACCGGTTCGTTAACCGGTCTGGTTCTGAAATACATGATTGAATCCTCTCATCTTGTCCTTCCTCGTATCTCTCTAATCTCATGAACAGATTAAGATAAACTTTTGAGTTGCTTAAAGGGTTTGATCCTAGGGAGATGGCGGGTTCAAACTTTCTTATGATTTAAATATTTTGTTTATTTTTTATTAATTATTTAGTTTCACACCTTAAAAATTTATAATTTTACATCTATTTTTTACTATAAATTACCAAATTCATAGCTTAACATAAAATACTGAGTCATTCTTATTTAAGAAGACGATGGATTTTAGTCAGCTACTAGGTTTTGATCTTAAGAACAAAATAGATAGAGAGATGATGGAGGTATAGTCACAATCCTAAAAGTTTTAATTTTTTTTATAATTTATTATTTTCTTTGTATTTTATGTTGATGACATCCATGAAATTTTGTAACTTTGCATTTCTTAAGTTTTTACTATAAATCCTGAAGTTCACAAATCACACGTTAATGTAAAATTCTGTGTCTGTCCCAGTTAGGAAGATGGAATTTAGACAGCTGGTAGGTTTGGATGGAATGGCTAAAAGACATTGATGTAGGGTTTTCCAAGCTATACAGAGCATGGACCTCATTTGAAACCACAGCTTTTGATCTGCAACTTTTGCGCCACACCATTTGCTACTTTGTCGTCTATTTCATCGCTTGTTTAAAATATCAGAGATTTGAAAGAAGTTGTTTATTCTCAAATGATTATCCGCTAAAGAAGGGAATTAAATATATATATATCAGGTCCCAGTTTCTTTGAAATGAAGGCTGGTTGAGGATAACTGTGAATATTTAGCAAAGTTTTCGAAATTTTCCCATCAATGTTGTTTTCAGTATATATTAGTTTTGACAAATACATAGATTTTGCTGCCATTTTCATTGAAAATTTGAGCTCTTGTTGGTCTTGAAACCCTTGAGTGTTTGTCTGCAGGTGGCAAGTTGTGGGAGATGAAGATGGGATCCAGTATGGTCCCTTTCCGGTGCCTAAAAAGGGCTTACCCCCTTCAAAAAATAAAACCCTTCTGCTTTTTATTTCCCCCTTTTTTGCTTGTAAAATTCTTCTTTTCTAATTGGTCATGGTTTATTTGGGTAAAAGTAAATGTATGGTGTATAAAAACAAGCAAAATGAAAAAAAATGTGTGCATTGGTGCATTTGAAGATCAAATCTGTGTGGCTTCCGACGAATTTTGGCCCATGGAAAATTACCACCAAGTATCAGATTGTCTAGCACGTGGCAGTAGTGGGTAGTGCACCTCCAAAGTCCACGTCGGTCTGACTTTCAACCAAACATGTATTCAAAAGTCGGAATATAATCCATTACTATTTCAATGATAAAAAGAAATAGGGTAAATTATGTATTTAACATCTATATCATTAGTTTGATTTGTTTCAATACTTAAAATTTAATTTTTTTTAAAATTATATCTAACGTTTAATTTTTGTTTCATTTTAGTACTTCACCATTAAAAACTTAACGCATTTAGTACCTAAATTATTAGTTTTAGTCTATTTAAGTATTTTTAATTTTTTTAAATTTAACGTTAAATTTTGAATAGGAGTATTAAAATGGAACAAAAGTTAAATTTTAAGTATGATTTTGAAAAATTAAAAGTTTAGGTACTAAAACAAACCAAAACTAATAGTTTAAATACTAAACATCTAATTTACCCAAAGAAATATTGTTTCTTCTAAACGTTTTGGCTTTGAACAACTAAATCTTCTCTGCATGTGCGTATTGTCAAGTGCCCAATAATTTTTTTAATAAATAATATTTTACAATTACTCTAAAATAACAATATTGAATTATTAATTTAATTTAAAATATTACTTGATAATGTGAAATTAATTATGGAAGTCACTTAATGTCTTAAACCTGTCTAGTCGCACTTGTGTACGGGAAAATTGCATGGTGAAACTTTTTATATAATATTTTTTCGTGAGATTTGAAATGGAATTCAACATGATCCAATCCTTCTTCTTCTTTTTCTTCTTATTTTTACTCCAGGTTACGTGATCTTTCATTACAAGGCATTGAACTAACTATGACATTTGATAAAACTTTAGATGTCTCATACATCTCTTGATGTGCTTTCCCCTCATATAATTCCTTGAGATTTTGAATCATCTCATATGCAACCATATCCTCAGATTTCTTCTGAAGCTAACGGGTTATGGTGGAAAGCATTAGACATCCTACGTCTAACATGTCATCCACGTGTGTCATAAACTTGACTTTCTCAGCTCTAGAAATAGTAGTTACTGATTCACTAGGAGCATGTTCTTCAATGACACATTCTTTCCTTTCCTGTTTGAGAACAATTCTCAAATTACTGAACCAAATAAAGAAGTTTAAGCCATTAAGTTCATCATTCTCAAGGATAGATCGCAATGGTAATGTGCTATTTGCCATTAAATCTAAAACAATGGCAATATAAGATGTGAGTAAATTTACCGAGTTTAAAATTTGTGCATAGGTCTTTATTAATAAATTACTCCCACTATTTTATTCAAAATTAAAAACCCTCATGTTTTAATTTCGGAAAAACTTCTTGAAAGTATTCTAATGAGTGAGGATCCATATATCACTATTTTCCTCAATCAACTTTGGCTTTTCTTTTAAGAGAATGGTTATTTAGGTAAGTAACACCTTACTAATTACATCTCACGTAACTCCTCCATTTGGTGAACAACTTTTATTCAAATCGTCTCATTATTTATCCAAATAATTAACCTCTAGATTTCTAATCTTGTTAGAATAACATAGCTAAGTTGTTACCAATATTTCAACCGGTGAATATCTCTTGCTTTGGCAAAGTGATAAACTCATGTGTCATTACTTTGGAAAAACCCACATAATATCGATCGAAGTCTTAACAAGGGTAAATATTGGATGGTTAAATCAACTTAGATTAGATAGAGGAATTTTTCATAACTATCTCATCAATGTTCATTTTAATCTTAGGCCCTTAATGATCTCATCAATTTATTAACATGCTAACATATCATTCATTGCATCATATACATGATAGATATAAATCAGTAAATAAAATGCAATGGTTATAGCCCAAATAAATAACTAAGGTGGCTCATCCCAAGCCAATGAGAGAACCTTTAATCCTAAAAATAAAGATAGTTTCTCAACCATCTTCCCTTTTTAGCTAGTCCATTATTATGATCATTTGAATCTTCATATGATTACAATTTCATAAACTTGTTTTACACAAGAGGGAGTAAGAAGAGAAGAGAAATACAATAGAAGTATAAAAAGGCACGACACATATGCCATATTTAAAATTTACAACCATTGCAAATAAAGGGTTATAACCAAGCATGTAAAACATCGTGCATATCAAACATATCATACATATGTCATTAAGAGCTTATTAATAATTATCGATATGGGCCTACAATCCTTGTTGCCTACGAAGAGGTCAAGGGGCGGAGCCCCTTACTGGGGTCAGGATCAGTAGGGGCTGCCGACGGGAAATTTTTGAAAACATTATTCACTGTTTCGATGGAAAAACCTCCCAAGTTGATAACTTTTATCAATAGAATCGTGGTTTTGGGATTTTTCAATCTCAAAGGTTTTTTGTACTAGAATAATCATTATTCCTCTGCCAAAAATGATCTTCTATCACAACCACAAGTTCATCATATTAACAATTAACATACGAACATAAAATCCTACCACAACAAACATATGATTAACGTTAAATCAGTGATTGTAATAACTTGTTTAACTATATTAACATATTAATTGCTACAGCCATTGAATCAAACACATACTATTATATACTCGCAGAAAATAGTAAAATCAAACATGTAACTCATACATATCGCATCAACTAACTAATAACCTAAATCTAGATCATACAAGTGGCTCTGATATCACTGTTGGGATCACCGGTGTACCCCATGTCATAGCGGAAAAAATTATCCGATGATCTCACCAGTGATCCAAGTATGAAAAATCAACATAGGGAAGAAGGGATGCATGATTTACCTTGGGTTCCTGTAAAATAGTAATTCGACAATTCAGTCACAAACAATTCGAATCCTAAGCCTCCATGAAATCATCTCAGCCTTTTGAGAGCAGTTGCTAGACCATACTTACCATTTTATATTAAGTTACCCTAACCCTTAGGGTTTCTTCATATCTGAATTTTATTTATTAAAAGAATTATATTCATAATTAAATTCTTTTAATATTTATTATATTCGATATAATTAAAATTATATATATATATATATATATTATGTTTAATCACATATACTTCACTCATGTACAATTACAATTCGTTTAACATATGGTCATTTCAACCCTGGGGTGTGGCCCTATAGGTTCCTGTAACATTAGTAGTAATTATTAAAACCATTCTAATATTACAAATAACGAGTCACATCTAGCAATATACCATTGTCACCTAAGTTACAAGAAATCATGATTCGACATAACAACTTCCTGTCTAACTCTTTTGTGTATTATATCCTTTTGTCCTTTATATCTAGAACATATACAAGTTCTGGTATAGTAACACTTGTATAGCTCATCTATTATTTTCTTGATATCTAGAGTAGACTAAATAAAACAAGCAACTTGTGATATCTCATATCAACTTGTTCGAGCATGACCATGAATTTCTAGTCTAACTCAATCAAGTGGCTTGTGATATATTTCTTATTATCTAGGAAGGACAAATCCTATCTTGATCATTCACACCTCACTACATACATCGTGATATGTTCAATATCAATCTTTACAATACAACCAGTTACGGGGCATGTTTAACTGTATCAAAACATACAACAATATATGTTGAGATAGTAATGATCTCAAGTCCGAGGATCATATATGTAGTCATCACAATGAGCAATGTGGTGATCGTCTCATAATAATCCAAGACACATGCTCATATCAGGTCAATCCAATATATTTTCTCTAACAACATACTCATGTATCAGTTTTTGACATCTTTATGTCAATGACAACTCGTTGTCATCAATCAACTTCATGTTAGCCTTAATCGTATTATTATTGTTCATGCCCATAATAACACTTGACTAAGAATTTTAATAATAATCATAATATTATTTTAACATCCCAAAAACCAGGTTACTGACTAAAATAGAAGTTTTTTAAATTTGGTGATCAAATTATGAAAATCTGAAAGTTTAAGGACTTAGTTGAGAATTTATTTAAGATGATTGATTGGTAGATATGAAAGGTTTGAAGGGTAAAATGGTAATTTGACCACCAAGATAATTTTTTAGATGGGATATATATGTTACACGTGGGGTGAGGAAAAAGGGAAAAGAAGAGTTCCAGAATTCTCTTCATCTTCTTCTTTCTTCCAAATGTGGAGCCAAGCTTGATAAAGTGAGTTCTCTTGATAGTTAATTATTCATTGAATTTAAGTTGGGTTTATGATTCTTAAGTGATAATTAAGCCTAAGGAAGGCTTAAGTTAGCTTTAAAACAAAGAATGAAAGAGTTAGGAGAGATTAAAGTTAAAGAGATTTTAAATAGAATTTTAAAGAAGTGTTGATAAGTAAATTTGAGGCTAAATTTGACTTGTCAATAGTTAAATTAAGAGATATGAAGTGATAGAATTAAATTTAGAACAAGTAGAAAATTTGGTATGATTCTTGAATTCCATGTAGAGGATAGGGTTTTGAGGATAAAGAAGTGATAAATGAGTATTAATGAGTTTAAGCATGTATATGTAAGTTAAGAAAATGAAAGGGAATAATAAATGAAGCATTTGAGCTGAAATGAAGTGATTTTCGGGCTTAGAAAGTGATTTCTGGAAAGGGGTATCGGTACCCATTCAACAAGTACCGATACTTCAAGAGTAAAAATAGGAAGATCTTTAAAGGGTATCGATACTTGAGGTATATCGATACCCTATAGTAGAGGTATTGGTACTGTGCCTGTAGTACCGATACCCCTAAAGTTAGAAAAGTTAATATTAGCTTTTTAGTTAGTTCAAGTTAGTATGAATCATTGTTGAGCATTTCAAATTCTGATATTCATTAGATTATATTCGTGTAGATACTGAACACAAACAAGTTCCGGAACGGTTACGGAGTCAGGATCGATCCAAAGAGAGAGAATTATAAGTGAATTTGGGATTAAGCAAAATTAAGGTGAGTGCATATTATTGATGTATGATGAATTGAATAAGACTCGTGATGAGTCTATTTCCTATTGTAGTATACATGAATCATGAATATGAGCATGTGATTGATATGAGGATATGTGATTATACATTTTATATGATTGTGTGAATATATGTTAATGTATGGAATCTATGTGATATGATATATATACTACAATTTGGACATAAACAATTGTATAAACAGGTGATATGTGACTATATATATACTTCATGGTATATGTGAATATAAGAGGTCAAATTATAAGCTATATGATATAATATTAGTAATAATAATAAGTTATGAGAATATATGTCCATATAACCAGATATGAGAAAATGAACTAAGAGAATCTAAAAAATTAGTATATAAGAAATATGATAATAGACGTAGACATAAATTATATCATGAATTAGTGATATAAGATATGATATAAATTATTCCATAAGAATTATGTGTTATAAGATAAATATGAACATATGAGAACAAGAGATAAGATATGTGATTTGTGATAGAAAACATAAGACATGATATATGATATATGAGAAAAGGTATATGTGATGATTTAAGTGAATATATGAGGTATTATGTGACTACGTGAAATGTGAATCATATGAAAATGTTCTACATGTAAATGACCCGTATGCCTATGTGAATATGTGAAAATAAGTGATAGGATTACATGAATACAAAATATAAAGCATGTTAAAAGAGACATGTGGTTACATGAAAGTATGATATAAGTTATGTAATGTGAATAGATGAATATGTGAAATTATAAAAGATAATGCCCATGATATGAATCATGAGAGCTAGAGGTATAGTTGGCATGCCAAGAGTCGAGGTTACCTATGTCCTTCGGGACATATGGACAGGATTACCTATGTCCTTCGGGACATATGGACAGTTACCTATGTTCTTCGGAACATATGGATAAGTCCTTCGGGACACCGATTTCATATGCCACTTAGTGGATGGTTTACGAGCTGTGGTGATAGCATATGTGTGAACAACCTCAAAGTACTCACATACCTTGAGTTTTCAATAATGTACATGGGCTTATAAAATATGTAACAAGTATATATATAAATGTTTGCATGTTAATATGTTATTATGATTTATATTGATTCATATATGGCATAGTAGACTTATGATAAGTATAATTATCATTGGATAGTTAACTGCTTGCTCATATTTATAGAAATTCTTTATTATATGTTATGTCTCACTAAGTCTACAACTTAGCGTGTAAGTATTTTTACACGTAGGTTCAAAAGAGTAAGAGGATCAAGATTAGGAAAGTGTTGAGCATCATATCTTCATTCAAAGATCAGATCAAAAGTAAATTTACAGTATGTATTTTGGTTAGGTTAAAAGTGTCGGCATGTACGAAAGTGTAATTTATGCATGCTCTGGTCAATTTTGTAATGCTTTGAACTCAAGTATGTAATTATGGCTTTTGTGTTAATAAAAGTTTAAAATTCCGTATAGTTTTTATGAATGTACATGTTTTGAAAAGTCAATGTGACATCTCGGACTCGTATCCGGGTCGAGTACGGGTTGGGGGTGTTACAATTATATAGATTTTATTATCTTTCAGTTTATGTTAGAGACAAAAATATAACTGAAAATAATAGTGGCAATGCCTTTATTCAATAAAACTAGTAAGAAAATGTATTATTACAATCATCTTATGATTGGTCTTTGAGCATATTCTAACAAATAACACATGTAATAAAAATGAAAAAAAAAATTCATGCTTATATCTTAATTGCAAATGCTATGAAATACAATCATAATAGAACATGTAATACAAATGAAATGAATGACATGCCTATATCTTAATTGCACATGCTATATCAAGATGTCAAATTATATTCATATATGAATATAATGTATAACAAACCTTTTAATATGTAATATGTATGAGATTATATAATAATATAAATATTTAGTTAAAAATAAATCCCTTCAAATTAATCATTGATATCTTTAGTGGTGTGAGCAAGAAATCGAAAAGTTTGGTACTGGTCAAAATCACATCAATATAATTTGAAGTCAATTATCTGTAGGAGCCTCTGAAATAGAAAATTGAACCATCTGTTGTGCTCTCTAGATCGAAGCAATGATTTCTCCATAAAAATATCTGTGTCAAAGTTTAATAAGAAGCACATTTTATCATGAGTATAAGTAACAATGATGGGATATGTTTAGTTTGATTGGACCTGGGAACTGAATAAGTCATCATAAATAAGAATACTACACATCTTCATTTTACCTTACTGTGTTAAGTTACTAAGAATTTTTCAGGAAATGAAATATCAAAATACCTATGGTTGCCTGAATAATGGAATCACTTCTTTTATATATGAAATCTTGAATAGCTCTGATTACAAGTCCCTGATTTCTATTATAAAATATTTGAATCCTAATGGTCGTAATGTATCAAATCTTGAATGTTTGATTTGATCTGTTAGCTACCGAAACCCTATGAATTGGGATCTCATTTCTGAAACCAATTTGGAATTGACTGAAGTTATGTCTTTCCCTTTATTATAATTATCAAATACTTATGAGTCGTAAATTTTCCCTTAGGGTGTTCCATATGCATCGAATATTTACTTTGATTTAATACTGATACCATTTTCTCTAGTTTTAAAAGTATGATTATGTTACTTTAAATAAAAACATAATCTCTGATTTATGTTTCTTGAAATAAAATATGTTAAAAACATTTTGATGTTTCGATATAACAAATTAAATTAAAAGAATTTTAATTTTGAAAATGATTTTTCTAAGCATATTCGATATATGAAATCGAATATCAAAATATTACTCAAATTATTTCAAAGTTCATTTTAAATCCTTACTCAAGTGTAAAATTAAGTTTTAATTTTAAAATAATTTTAAAACGATTTTACAAAATATTTCAAACCATTTTAAAGCCAAAAATTCCAGATTGCTCAGAGGGAACCGATTCCCCCCAAGGGGGTACCGACTCCCCCTGAATGGTTTGGCTCCGAGAATTCCAGTATGCTCGGAGGGAACTGATTCCCCCCAGGGGGTACCGATTCCCCCCACTGTGCAACGGTCCAAATATTTGAATTTTACACTTAGGGAACCGATTCCCCATTAGGGGTACCGATTCCTCCACGCTCCAAGCAGAAATATTAATTGTTTTCACACTTAAACGGCTCCAAAAACTTCATTAATGATCCCCAACATTCAGAAGTGATTCAAGGTGTATTTAAGCAAGCTTAGAAGCCATTGATCAACAACAAGAAACATCAAGCAACTAGAATCAAGAGAGAATCAAAGAGAAAGTATAAAACCTCAAGTTTGATCATTTCAAGCCTATTTTTCATTCAATATTCATTTTGGTTTCAAGAACACTTATTGTGCTTAATTGTATTCATTCTTGAGTGTTCTTTTCTTTGTTCTAGAATTGTGCAAACAATTTACCTTGTGAGGATTTCCTTGTAAGTTTGCAAATTTGTATTGTTCTCTTTGGGAGAGAGTGTTCTCAAGAATTTGGGGTATAATTCTTGAGGGTTTGTAAGGTTACTCTTTGTCCTCAAAAGAAAGACAAAATAGTGAATTTGTGGAAAATCCTTAGTGTGGATAGCTAAGGTAGTGGACGTAGACTTTGGTTGAGAAAGTCGAACCACTCTAAATCGCTGTGCAAATTTCTTTCAATTTTCTGCAAAAGCTTCCACCAAAATTTTAATTGCCAATTCACCCCCTCTTGGCCATATTCGTCAATCGATTAACTCAACAATTGGCATCAGAGCCTAACTCATTTGAAGGTTTAATCGCCTCTTGAGTCGATTCGGGAAGAGTTACATCGATAATCAAAGTCATCAATGGCCTCTACTTCAAACTTCGACTCCGGTCTCGATTCGATGCCCGTTAACAAGCCTCATTTCTTTAATGGGGCTAACTATGCCTATTGGAAAAATAGAATGATGTACTTCATTCAAGTAAGTGACATGGGAGCATGGAATGTCGTAGAAGAATGATACTTTAAGCCTCTCACTCATCCAAGATTATGGAGTGAAGGAGAGACAAAAATGTTCCAACTCAACTCCAAAGCCATCCATATTATATTGTGTGCTCTTGGACCAGATGAATACGGAAGAGTTTCATCTTGTACAACCGCCAAAGAAATATGGGACAAACTTCAAGTCACTCATGAAGGTACCGATGAGGTAAAGAAATCTAAAATTAGTATTCTAACGCATAGCTATGAAAATTTCAGGATGAAACCAAATGAAGATATCAAAGCTATGACGGATAGATTCTCAACGATTGTCAATGGTCTCAAATCATATGGAGAGATCATTTCAAATGAAAAGCTTGTGAGGAAGTTAGTTTACTCCCTTCCAAAATCATGGCAATCAAATAAGACGGCAATCATCGAGTCTAAGGATCTAACGTCCTTAACTCTTGAAGAGCTAATCGGTTCACTCCTCACTCATGAAATGATGCTTGAAGATGAGGTGGACCTTGATAAGATTGAAGAAACACCAAAGGAGAAGGAGAAGAAGAAAAATATTGGAGTTGCTCTCAAATCCACAAAAGATGAGAGTGATTCGGATGAAGATGACGATGACGAGGAAATGGCATTGTTTGCCAAACGGTTCAGAAAAATGATGAGACCTTACCAAGGAAGAAAATTCAAACGAAATGAAGGCCTCAAAAATGAACCAAAAGAGAAGGACCCAATCATTTGCTATGAATGCAAAAAGCAGGGGCATGTCAAATATGATTATCCATAATTGAAGAGAAAGGGTCAATCAAAAATTAAGCACAAGGCTCATGTGGCTACTTGGAGCGATGAAGAAGGTTCCGATGAAGAGGAACAAGAAGTAACAAACTTGTGCTTGATGGCATTCGGGGAAGATTCTAAGGTAACCTCTAACTCATCTGATTTTGATGATATATCCTATGATGAGCTATTAGAGGAATATAATGGGTTGGCTTCGGATTATGAGAAATTGTTTTTAAAATATAAAAATGATATTTCAAAATTGAAAAATGAAAACAAACTCATATCCAAAACCAACAACGATCTTGAAAGTAAAATTAAAGATTTGCAAATCAAACTAGAAGAGTTTGAAAAGAAAAATTTGGACTTGCAAAATTTACTTTCAAAGGTCAATGATGATCATCAAAAGAAAATTGATGATCTTAAAGCTTCTTTTGATAAAGTTGGAACAAAACGTTTTGAAAATGGAGAAAATTCAAAATCCAACTTTGTTAGAAAAAGTTTTAAAACATACAATCATAGAGGTCCCCAAAGAACCTCTAATGGAAAATTTGTTAGAAGTATATGAGTTCCTAAAGAGCTCATTACCATTAAAGATAAGGATATCCTACACAAATGGATACCTAAGGGGACTAGGATTTTGGAAACTAATGAATATGGACCCAAAAGAATTTGTGTACCAAAAATTAGAAATTAATCTATGTTTGTAGGAAAAGGAGCATTGCTACAAGGCACGGGAAACAAATCCAAATTCATGGTACCTTGATAGTGGATGCTCAAGACACATGACCGGAGACAAAAGCTAGTTCATTGAGCTTAACGCCAAAAATGGAGGAGAAGTGACTTTTGGTGATGATTCAAAAGGTCACATTGAAGGTATTGGTACTATTGGTAATACCTCTTCTATACAAATTGAGAATGTTGTATATGTGAATGGATTAAAGCATAATCTATTGAGTATTAGTCAATTTTGTGATAAGGGGTTCAATATCATGTTTGATATTAATGGTTGTAAAGTCATTGACATTGCATCTAATCAGATTATGCTTGTTGGTCATAGAATAGGAAACATATACATGGTGCATTTAGATTCTATTGGTATGACTAATTTGTGCCTAGTTGCTAAGGATGAACATGATAGTTGGTTATGGCATAGGAGACTAGGACATGCTAGTATGAGTGTTTTGCAACGGCTAATTCAAGGTGATTTAGTTTGAGGGTTGCCTAAGCTTAAATTTGATAATGATAAAATCTGTGATGCTTGTGCTAAAGGAAAACAAAAGCGAGTTTCTTTTAAATCCATTAATGATGTATCAACTAGTAGAGTATTACAATTGATCCATATAGATCTTTTTGGGCCAACTAGGACTACTAGTTTGGGTGGAAAACAATATGCATTTATCTTGGTAGATGACTATTCTAGATATACTTGGGTTTTATTTTTAAGCACTAAAGATGAAGCATTAGAACATTTCATCACATTTTCAAAAATAAATCCAAAATGAAAAATGTTACTCTATAACTAGTGTTAGGAGTGATCTATTTTGCGTGCGTTTGAGCCTCCCGTGTATAATATTACTTAAAAGTAATAGCCTTCAGGTGAAATTAAAGTATCGAGACCGATATAACAAAGTATTGATACATATATAAAAGTTTATGATATTATCATTATACCAGTATAATTTTACCGTGTACCTTGTAAATTTAACTATTACTTATACAAAGCTCATAAAGGGTTATCAAAATGTTGGATTTACACAAAGACATACACTATAAGAAAATATACCTTTAATGACACACGAACGATGACACACGCTAATTTATGACTTGCAAAATAGGTGTGTCATAAAAAAATGTCATGTTTCTTAAAATATGAACAATTTATGACTTACAATAATGTGTGTCATATTTAATAGTCATAATCCAAAAAATTTGTAAAAACACGGAGTACACTTTTAATTGTGTGTCATTTGTAAAAGTCGTATTTTAATTTCCCCCCCCCCATTATTTTCATTATTTCCCGCTTCCCTTTGTTTCTCTAGAAAATTAAGCATTCAAACGACAGAAACTAGATAGAGAAAGATCTAGACATGTGTTTTTTATGCTCTTCTCCTCAGCATGTTTTATCTTCTGTGATTTGTAACTTTTATCTAAAGTTTTGTCTCTTTGTTGCTTCCCTTTGTACCTTAGCTTCTGTGATTTGTAATCTTCTGGCAACATTCGTTTCAATGGAAGAAATGATGAGAAATGATCAGACTTCACCAGATATTCAGGTCAACACATTTTCTCTCCTGAATTTTCTATTAGTTTCATGCTTTACTTCTTCAAGTTATAATATGTTATGTCTGTAATTTTTTAGACAGAGCTCTTGCTCTCTTTTTCTGAAGCTGCTAAAGGATGCACAATGGATCTATGTTTTGATGCATTTGTTCCTTGTGATTCTTGTGGTAAGTAGAGTAAAAAGATTGCTTGAATTATGACACATTCAAGAATCTTACAAGCACAAATATAGTAAATTACATGCGTTAATGCCCTTCTACTTCTTAATTTATGTTTGTCCAAAATTGTTCTGTATTCTTGTTGCTAATATTTTATAGCATTATGTTAAATGTATTTCTCTAATCTTTCCATTTTTGTGAAGGATTTCTTCCTCCGGCTTTTATATATGTAGTTTTCTCATGCCTTGTTTATTTCTTAATGCAGATGGGTGTGGCTATCCACCAAATGCCAAAGTTAAAGTTTGTCCAATTTGCAGAGGCAAAGGGACTGTGAGTTTATAAATCCTCCCAAACGGGTTCACTTTTTGAAGAGAATACATGTTACCTTTTATTTATTATACTTTATTGACTCTTTAACTCTTAACAAGGTTACAATTCCTCCTTTTACATCAACATGCAACACTTGTAACAGATTAGGACGAATAATCAAGGTCTGGTTTCATTTTCAACAAAACCACAATTTTCTTTTACTTGTATATCATATTAACAATTAACATGGTTTTACAAATATGATTCAGGAATACTGTATATCATGCCAAGGATCCAGGGTTGTTGAAGGTGTTAAGCAAGTTAAAGTTACAATACCAGCAGGTAGATATTAGTTGCTTTTCTTTGACAAAAAACTTTTTCAAGTTCAGAAGATTTGAGACGTAGCTTTGATTCTTAGCAGTTCATATAAAGAAAGGGTTTCACAGGAATTCCTCATATGGTTTATCATATAGCCTTGAGATCAAATTCGTAGATCTTTTTTTTCTCTCCCCTCCTATGGTTGGTTTTTCAGATCTTAGAGTGTTATTTCTCTCTCTTTTTCAATTTTTTTTATTTTCTCGTTTCGTTTTCCTAATTTTTATTGCAATGCTTCGTTAGTAATACATTTTTAGGTAATTTACCCATCTTTATGAAAGTATTACTTTTAGTTTCTGCATTTTGCATGGATGCATGAATTATCAAACTAGTTATAGGATGTAACCTTTGTCTGCATAGGTGGCTACTTGACTGTCACAAAGAATATGTAGCTTAAGATTGCAGCATTAATTTTATTGACTCATTTGTATTTTTCTATAAAATGATTAGGTATGGATTCTGGAGATACAATTTGTATACCAGAAGCTGGTAATATTAAGTGACAGGGAAATCAACCTGGTAACTTGTTTATTAGGATAAAGATGCAGTTCCTTCTGTTGCCTTGTATCTTTAAGAAGCACATTACTGAAAGTAGGTTATGTGCAACTGTAGATTCATTTCTGGTTTTGAAAATTTCTGCTTATTAGTTTTGTTGCTCTACTTTTTCTTTGAGCTGGGATACATAATACCTTTTCATGAAACTAGAATATGATTAGCTTTGAAACTTGATTTGAGGTTGCCAAATTGGGTAGCAGAGAGGTAAATAATTAATTACTATTTGATGGTCGAGTTATATATCATCCTTGCTTCTGAACTTTGCTTTTATAAACTAGGTTACAGATGATCTTGTCTTTGCTAGAGATGGTACAGATGTTTATGTCAATTATAATATTATCCTTACTCAGGTAAGAATCTGGGCTATGCAAAATAATTACTGCACTTGACTATGTTCCATATAGTTGGACCAGATCTGATATTTCACCTACATTCAAAACATTTGATGCTGGAATCTTATTTTCTCTTTACTTCTATTTGTTCTTTGTTTCATGATGACATTTGTCTCACCCTGGTCATTTCTTTGGCTTTTACTGTATATTATCTCTTTCAGTGGAGATATCTTCGTTGATTTCTGAGTGTCCAAGCCTGCTTCCTTTTGAATATAGCTTTTCGTTGCCAAATAATCTTATAGATTAGCTAACAGAATCCAAATATTTCTATCTGTAATGAATGTTTGGATCTCTTACAGGCAATTCTTGGTGGTGAAGTTGAGGTGCCTACATTGTCAGGGAAGGTTCAAGTGAAAGTAATTCTCTTGGTTTTATGCAAATCTTTTATTTATTTGTGCATTGCACTTTGGTGAGAGTTACTGAAAGGAAAAAAAGAAAAGAAAAAAGAAAAAAAAAGTGTGTAAATCTTTCTTTATTAGAGGAGGTTGTCTAGTTATGCAAATGTAAGTACTAAATCTTTGAATGTCATTGGACATGAGCCTCAGTCTTGTCAAGAGTTGGGCATGTTAATGTGTAAAACCTGACTTGAATTTGTCATTTGATATAAGATAATCTGACCTTTTCTTTTTGGTCCACCATATAGAGATTCATTTTTCATTTATTAACTTTTAATAATCTACATGTATCATTGTATTCGGCAAAAACCATTTTGTGCTTTGAAATTATGGCGTTCTCATATACCAAAAGGATGCCAACATGGAGAACTTCTTGTTCTAAGAGGCAAAGGTATGTCTAATCAGTAATCATTCCCCTACTGTACCACCTCTCTCTATTTCTTTATGTTGCTTGAACATATTTTATTGTGCCATTCCTGCTACAAATGCACTTTCTTTGTGAGTTCCTGCAGGATTGCCAAAGCATGGTTTTCTACTATATCATAGAGATCAGTATGTCTGCTTACGTTGGCAACGTAAGCTTCCTTTAGCTTTTTCCAACTTACATTATTGGTTGGGTGTTTCTAAATTTATTACTGATGATGTTAAGATATATAGGTATGTTCAGGATAGCATTGTACTAAATTAGTCTATATGCTGTAACTTATCAAGTTATCATGTTAGGAACTAGGACGACTTATGTCTCTGAAAGGTTTTCGTTGGCTCTTAACTTGAAGTATGGCTACTGCGTGTTGTTTCTACAGATCGGAGATTTTGGATTATCAAAGAATGCATATGTAAAATTGGTCATTTTGAAGATGTTTACTCTTTGGGCATTTACTCATAAAGTTTTGAGAAGCCTTTCCTGGAGTGCATATCCGAGTTTTATGCAGCTGAAAGAATGAAATACATGCAACAATCAGATGTTCCAGATTACTTGAAGCATGTAGAGGTAGCTCTTCATATTTCACTTTCTCAGTTAGCAGTGATTGTCTGTATTTTGAATTGTGCATGTTTTATCCTTCTAAAAAGAATGTTAAATTTGTCACATTATTCCATACATTATTCCATATATATGGAATTTGAATGTTTATCCCTCTATAAATTTTATGTAAGTTTATGTAACTGTTTGTGTGTATTGATGCAGATGAGGTTACATGAAGAAAATGAAAGATGTTTACTCTACATGGATGCTATTACAAGAAAGCCACTTATAGCAACAGGAGAAGGGACACCGCAAAGAATACACAGATGATGACATTGATGATATTTTCAAAGAATGGGTATCTTATGTGGCAAATTTTATTATGCCTTGATATTTTGTATCGACATATGATTACAATATTTTTGATAACTTAATGTGAATATGTTGTATACAAATGGATTGCTTATATATAATATGATATATATTTAGTATTATGAGGCATTAAATGTGATTTAGTTTGATTATTTGTCAATCTACAATATATATATATATATATATATATATATATATATATATATATATATATATATATATATATAATTCATGAAATACAATCACGACACATGAATGTGTGTCATTTTCATTTATGACGGGGGCTTCAATGACACGCAATGTAAGTCATAAATGCGTGTCATAAATTTATGACACACAAATGTGTGTCATCTTCATTTATGACGGGGGCTTCAATGACGCACAATATAAGTCATAAATGCGCGTCATAAATGCGTGTCATAAATGCGTGTCATAAATGCGCGTCATAAATTTATGACGCATAGTTACGCGTCATCTTAAATTCATGTCGGTAGCTTCAACGACGGGAAAATGTGTGTCATCTGCACCTATAGATGACACGCAATGCGCGTCATTAAAGGGGTTTTTTCTGCTAGTGATATATAATGCATTTGAAAGATGTCAGGCAAAGGAAATCGTCAATTGGGTGTCAATGCAGTAATTGCTTACTTTTAACTGGTACTTGGATACTCTGATACTTTAACCTTGCCAAACATTCTGTAGAATAGAGTCTCCCACACTTCATGGACGGAACAGTTATGTAACTGGGATTATCCAGGTTAATCATGTTGACTGTATAGCCAATAAAACCTGGGGGTCCAAATAGTAAGCTAGGAATTGGTAATACAAGCTTCCTTTAAGGGTTTAGGGACTGAATCCCTCCAACGTAAGGAGTGCATGATTGAAAATTACATATAATAGTTGTATTTAGTTGTTGAAGAATTGTTCTTCATTTTATATAAGGATAGTTGTAATGATACCCGTTTACGTTTCGAGACCAATTAGTTAGATGCATGCAGTACCCTATATCCTCGAGGCAGAGCACAAGAAATCTGACACTTAAAGATTTACCAAGAGAAGTAGTTTTTTCTCTGCATGAAGATCGAACCTAGAATCAACATTGCAATTATGCCTATACTGCTGAAGAGAACCTGCTGAATGATAGGATTTGCACACAACTGCAAGCATTTTATGGGAAATCCTGAGATCTCTATTGTGTGCAAATCCTATAATTTAGCAAGTTCTCTTCAGCATGGTAGGCTTAATTGCAAAGTTGATTCTAGGTTCGGTCTTCATTTAGAGCAAAAACTATCACTCTTGGTAAATTTTTAAGTGCCAGATTTCTTGTGCTCTGCCTCGAGGATATAGGATATTGCATGCATCTAACTAATTGGACCCGAAACGTAAACGGGTATCATTACAACTATCCTTATATAAAATGAAGAACAATTCTTCAACAACTGAATACAACTATTATATGTAATTTTCAATTATGCACTCCTTACGTTGGAGGGATTCAGTCCCTAAACCCTTAAAGAAAGCTTGTATTACCAATTCCTAGCTTACTATTTGGACCCCCAGGTTTTATTGGCTATACAGTCAACATGATTAACCTGGATAATCCCAGTTACAGAACTGATTCCGTCCATGAAGTGTGGGAGACTCTATTCTACAGATTGTTTGGCAAGGTTAAAGTATCAGAGTATCCAAGTACCAGTTAAAAGTAGGCAATTACTGCATTGACACCCAATTGACAATTTCCTTTGCCTGACATCTTTCAAATGCATTATATATCACTAGTAGAAAAAACCCCTTTAATGACGCGCATTGCGCGTCATCTATAGGTGCGGATGACACACATTTTCCTGTCTTTGAAGCCACCGACATGAATTTAAGATGATGCGCAACTATCCGTCATAAATTTATGACGCGCAACTATTATATGTAATGTTCAATCATACACTCCTTACGTTGGAGGGATTTAGTCCCTAAACACTCAAAGAAAGCTTATCTTACCAATTCCTAGCTTACCATTTAGACCATGTAAGGGGGTTTTATTAGCTATGCAATCAACATGATTATGAGCTTCCTTTATCCTTTGGTATTCAGTCAGACTGTAGAGATTTGAAATTTGTAATCAATTAAAAGTTCTTAAATATTTTAATCCAATTATCATTTCAAAAACAATTACATGAATATGTTGATACTTACTGGTCGCTTTCGATTTTATTCAATGTTGATATGCTGGGGCTCCATTTGAATGTCATCATGTTCGTGAACAAAGATTGAACTTTCAACCTACAATGAGTCCATTCGAAAACATCAAACTTTAAAACCTAACCCCTATTTTTGAAGACTAAAATTCTAAAAAATAGGGTTTCGACAACATACCTATCGAACACATAAAGGAAAAAAAGTGTCCAATCTAGAAATCAATCAATACCTAATTTGAATACCACATTATCGAAAAATTTATATGAAGATCTGATCATAACTGTTATGAACGCTGGTATTCGTCGGATTGGAAGAGTTCTCTTCTGCCTTTAGGTTTTTTGATTTGGGGTTTATATCAACGCTTTTAACATATAAATAATGAAAGGGAAAAACACGTGTAATTTAAAAAGTGTATCAACACATATTTAAAAAGTGTCGATACATTATGTAGACTTATTTTCTCATAAAACCGCTATATTTATACCAGTTACATTGTAAATTTACTTATTACATTATAATTATCGATTTCGATGTTTTTAGGATCGATACAATTTTAAATATATCGACACTTTATGCGTGCACCTTGTTTGTCATTCATTATGGACAAAAAGTATCGACATAAATTTAAAAAGTGTCGATACATTATGTAGATCTATTTTCTCATAAAACTAGTATATTTATACCCGTTACATTGTAAATTTATCTATTACATTATAATTATCGGTTTCGATATTTTTTGGATCGATACAATTTTAAATGTATCGACACTTTATGCGTGCACCTAGTTTGTCATTTATTTTGGACAAAAAGTATCGACAAAAATTTAAAAAGTGTCGAAACATTATGTAGACCTATTTTCTCATAAAACTGGTATATTTCTATCAGTTACATTGTAAATTTACCTATTACATTGTAATTATTGGTTTCGATGTTTTTGGGATCGATACAATTGTATCGACACTTTATGCGTGTACCTAGTTTGTCATTCATTCTGTACAAAAAGTATCGACACCAATTTAAAAAGTGTCGAAACATTGTGTAAACATATTTTCTCATAAAACCAGTATATTTATATTGGTTACATTGTAAATTTACCTATTACATTATAATTATCGGTTTCGATGTTTTTGGGGTCGATACAATTTTAAATGTATCGACACTTTATGCGTGCACCTAGTTTGTCATTCATTCTGGACAAAAAATATCAACACCAATTTAAAAATTGTCGAAACATTATATAAACATATTTTCTCATAAAACCAATATATTTATATTGGTTACATTGTAAATTTACCTATTACATTATAATTATCAGTTTCGATGTTTTTGGGGTCGATACAATTTTAAATGTATCGACACTTTATGCGTGCACCTAGTTTGTCATTCATAATGGACAAAAAATATCGACACAAATTTAAAAAGTGTCGAAACATTATGTAGACCTATTTTCTCATAAAACCAGTATATTTCTACCGATTACATTGTAAATTTACCTATTACATTGTAATTATCGGTTTCGATGCTTTTGGGATCGATACAATTTTAAATGTATCGACACTTTATGCATGCATCTAGTTTGTCTTTCATTTTGGACAAAAAATATCGACACAAATTTAAAAAGTGTTGAAACATTATGTAGACCTATTTTCTCATGAAACGATATATTTATACCAGTTACATTGTAAATTTACCTATTACATTATAATTATCGGTTTCGATATTTTTGGGGTGATACAATTTTAAATGTATCGACACTTTATGCGTGCACCTAGTTTATCATTCATTATGGACAAAAAATATCGACATAAATTTAAAAAGTGTCGATACATTATGTAGACCTATTTTCTAATTAACCGGTATATTTTACAATATCATTTTCTACCTATAATATTATATACATGTATCCATATTTATTTTCTACCTATAATATTATATAATCGGTCCCAAATCCTTCTTGGCTTCGATTCAAAATCCCCAAACCAAACCCAAAAACCCTAATCCCTATTTCCTTCAAACGAATAGGAACACTCAGTACTCCAAGTATCGACACATTTTTACAACTTATAATATCATTTTCTACCTATAATATTTAATAAAAGTATCGATATTTAGCATCTATCTAGAATATCACTTTCTACCAGTAATCGGTCCCAAATACTTCTTTACTTCCAAAACCCCAAAAACACATAATACCCTATTTCCGATTACTGTAGTAATAAAAAACTAGGGTTTCGATAATGTACTTTTCGATTCGACTACAACAACAAACAAATAAATTTCTCTTTAAAAACGTCTTTTGAAATGCAGCAACAATTACGCTTCGATTTCTCAAAAACTCGACCGTGTTCTGTCTATTTTCAAAGGAAATTTAGCTATGCCCTTTATATTTTAACCGGATATGTTATTTATAGTTAATCGATACAATTACCAAAGTGTCGATACTTTTAAGTCAGGTGTCGATACTTTTGATAGGATATTTACCTATTTCTTTAAAAAGTATTGATAATATTTTACGCGTACTTATTAAAGTATCGACACTTTCAATATATTCGGTAGCGCTTTACCGGTTTTGTCATTTCGAGACTGGTTTTGTCATAAATTTATCTGTTATATTGTTATGGATCGATACATTTTTATAAAGTATCAATACTTTATAGACGCTATTACTTCTTCACTTTTAAATTCCAAAAGTGTCGATACTTATATCTAAGTATCAGCACTTTCAACATATCCGGTAGCTCTTTACCGGTTTTGTCATAATGATACCTGTTTTGTCATATTTTTACATGTTATATTGTTATGGATCGATACATTTTTATAAAGTATCGACACTTTATAGGCGCTATTACTGCTTCTCTTTTAAATTCCAAAAGTGTCGATACTTATATTAAAGTATCGACACTTTCAACATATTCAGTAGCGCTTTACCATTTTTGTCATTTCGAGACCGGTTTTGTCATATTTTTACCTGTTATATTGTTATGGATCGATACATTTTTATAAAGTATCGACACTTTATAGGCGCTATTACTGCTTCTCTTTTAAATTCCAAAAATGTCGATATTTATTTCAATCTAATCGATACTTTCAACATATCCGGTAGCGCTTTACCAGTTTTGTCATAATGAAATTGGTTTTGTCATATTTTTATCTGTTATATTACTATGGATCGATACATTTTTATTTGTATCGACACAAACCGGCAAATAAGCTAAGTTTGCCTGTTGCTAAATTTTTTAATATTTCTTCATGATTTCCACCTACAACATTATTATTACTCAACATTTTCAGTAGCGCTAAACCGAATTTATTAAATATCTTTTAATGTATCCGGTAACGCCATATATTAGACGTATAATAATCCGTCTTTCCTGAGACAACCCGTTGTCATTCTTATCACTTCCCAAAACCATGTGAATGGCAGTTTCAGATATGGTTCAAAAGAAGCTCGACTTCTCTTAGCCATTTGCTTCGGCATCTCGGTTTGTGTATCAAGACAGTGTTGTTGTTTATCCAGCACAATCATATATTCATCATGCTTAACCATTTATCATCGTGCATTACCTTCAACTCATTGTGCTTCAGCTTCTGCCCGTTGCGGTCAAAGAGCTGGCTATATATGAGCTTGGATTGATTTTCAAGACTTAAATGAGTTAGCCTTTCTACCTCTTTCAGCTCCTTATTTATGTCCAACAGATAAGTATCAACTCCAGGGAAATTCCTCAGCATTGTTTCTCTGAAATTTTACACAAATTGAGCTACTGTAATGTTGTTGTAGACACACTTTTCTTGACCGAAAGAACATATATATATTTATATATTATATATTACATATATATATTATATCAATATTATTATTTTAAACTAATACATGTACATTTTTTTTTTAAACAGGTCTCTGCAACAGGCCTTACAAATGGCCCGTCTTCAACAGCCCAGAAGGCCCAGTACAGGTGGCCCAAGCCCCGGATTGGGTAGGGTTTCCAGAAACTCAAACATCTGCTGCCTCAGCCGCCAAGCGCCTTGACCGTTGGATCAAGATGTGATCCAACGGTCCACAATAGGAGTCAGCCAGGGTTCCGTTTTCTTTCATGAGAGCGCCGCATCCCTTGCCTCACGAGTCCACACCGATTCTCACGCAACAACCCCGGCGAACGTGGAGCCTCTCCAACAAACGTGCAAACAACAAACACAATATTAGTGTTCTACGCGAGATCAAACTCTAGAATATTAGGCTATAAATCCCATATAAATAGAACACACAGGGGGGAGATAGGGGGATACTGAAAAAACCACGCAGCTATAGCAAATATAGAGAAGCAAGCCGAATCTTTGTACAACGTTTGAAAGGAAATAAAGGTAGCATTTTTACCTTATTTTGTTCGTTCTTGGTTACTTGCATGCGTAGTTACTCGCGTTTTGTGCTTGAAAACACCAAAGAAAAACGTTTTGGCCGATGACAAAGGAGTGGATCTTTTGAACCTTCGATCTTAGATTTACACTCCGAGGCTTGTTTTCCAAAAAAAGTATTCGGATATTCTGAAAAAGGAGGCAAAGGGCTCTTAAAAAATCGAAACTTTTTATATTTTGTCGCCGACGAACGGTGGTCGGCGCCAGCAACGACGGCCGGAATCTGGATTTGGCGGCGGCGTTCATGGGTTCATCAAGAACACATGAAACGTCCAGAGAAACGAGAGGGAGAGAGGAAGGGCTTCGGTTTGGAGGAAGGAAAAATAAGAGTTAAAACAGATTTTTTAACTTAAATACACAGCCCGCAGACCCGACCAGCCTAGCTAACCCGCGTGTTTTCACTGTGAAATGAGTAAATCCCACTTTTGGTCCCTTCTTGTTCGCAGGCTTATGATTTTACCCCCTAATTCGAATCCAAACCCCGATTTTCTTATGATTTAGCCCTCTATTTCACATTTTTTTTAATTTAATCCTTCATTTGTAATTACTTTATCTTTTTACTCTATTTATTATTATATATATATATATATATGTATTTTATCCCTTTTTTCTAATATAATCATATATATACGCATGTATATTTGTTTATTATTATTTATTGTTGTATGTATATTTATTTTCATTTATTCGTTTTATTTAATACTACATTGGATATTTACGTACGTATATTCTTTGTGTTTTTTTTTTAAATTTTTTATATTATTATATATATATATATATATGTATTTTTTCCTTCTTTTCTAATATAATCATATATATACGCATATATATATTTGTTTATTATTATTTATTGTTGTATGTATATTTATTTTCATTTATTCGTTTTATTTAATACTACATTGGATATTTACGTACATATATTCTTTGTGTTTTTTTAAAATTACCATTTTATATGTACATATTTAATTATTTTTCTTTTCTCCTTTATTTATTTCATATGTTTATTTTATTCGTTACTATTATATATATATGTATCTTTTTTCTATTGTTTATATCTTTGTTATTGTTATTACCCTCATACATACTATTTTTTACCCCTCGTTTCATTTATTTTTCCATTTTTATCTTATGTGTTTTATCTGCATTTTTTATCTAATACATTTCTTGATCTTTTAAGGGCAATTAAAGTATTCTAAGGCAAGTGATTTGGATCGCTATTTTACCTTTTAATGTAAATTTACATTTTTCTTAACTAAAGACAACTGGAAATTACATAGTACCGAAAGGGTGGTTCAAGGGTGCTAATCCTTCCTTGACCGTAACCGACTCCCGGATCCGACACATCTTTGGTACGACGCAGATCGGGTAAGAAATAAGGTATCCGATCAACCCATTTTTCATAAAATAAATGATCGGTGGCGACTCCAATTCTTTTAATCCAAGTCGAAGCCCAATCCCGGGGCCCAACCGAAAGACGGTTACGACAGCTTGGCGACTCCGCTGGGGACACAGGTAAGTGAGTCAGGCTAAGGTAATTTCCAGTTGTCTTTTTAACGAAAAGGGTAAGTTTGAACTTTAAGGTAACATTTCGATCCTTATTACTTACTTTTGGTTATACATTTTTTTTTCGAGTAAATAGTTGGACTGACCGTTTTCTAATGATTTCAGCTTTCCAAACTTTTTCATCCAAAGGCTCTATACCCGAGCTCCGAACCCTTTAAGTGGGGGTGAAAGCGACGCATTCGTGTGAATTTATTCACCGCATATGCCTAGCAAGTAGCCTTCGGGATTCATATACCTTATGTCTTCGTGTGAATTTATTCTCCGCATAGACATAAGGGAATGTGTCCCCTCGAGTTTAACTTAGTCCACACAAGCCTGTGATGGGTTTAGGACTAAGGGTCTGGTAAGCCCAAGGGGGCACCGGCAAGGAGAACTCGAGTACCTTTTAGAACCTAAACCGGGAGACTTTTGAAGAAATAGAGCCTACCCCAAAATCACATTCCAAAACCTAGGGCATTGTTTACCTAACCATGTTTTTGTCCCTATGCTTTTTTCCCCTTTGCCATTTTTTTTCTTTCTTCATTTATTTATTTATTTCTACTTTTACTAACTTTTTACCTTTGTGTTTGTTTTTTTAGCATTTGCATCATAACAAGAGGCCATTGATCCCTAAAAAGACGTTCATTACGCACAAAATAATCTGAATTAATGGATAAAGGTGTTGTAATACAAGAGATTAAAAACCCTGAGGTACGACTATGGTCCGAGAAGACTCAGAAGGAAAAGGGAGACAGTCTTCAAGACAGCTATGTGTCAGAGCTGGTTAGCTACACCTTGATCAGCCTAAAGCAGAATGACGTACAAGAGCTCCGGGACATCTGGGACAGTTGGAAGAATGAGGTAAAATAGAAGTTCAGCCAACGGTACGGTGATGTTGCACTTTTGCTTCATGTTAATATTGATGAGCCCTTAATTAGAGCTTTGGTTCAATTCTGGAATCCGGGATACAGTTGCTTCACCTTTAACCGGGAAGACATGGTGCCCACCATAGAAGAGTACACTACACTGCTGCATTGTGAAAACATCAAACTCGAGCGGGCCTACCTTAAGCACATTAAAAGTCAACCTTTCAAAAATGCACTAGCTAAGGTTGCCGGAGTTGATGAAAAATGGGTAACTGACCGAGCTCGATGTAAGGGTAGTGGAGAAGGAATCGCTTGGCTTCATATCAAACAACTAATGAAGCACCATCCTGATGAGTGGAAGACAATAGACCTGTTTGCATTAGGTCTGTATGGTCTAATTTTATTTCCAAAGACCTTGGGATACATCGATGCCACCGTAGTGGAGCTATTTGAACAACTCTCGAGAAGAGTCAATCCAGCACCAGCCATCTTGGCTGAGACCTTTCGATCTCTCAATCATTGCCGAAGAATTGGCGGAGGAAGATTTTCTGGGTGTATTCAACTCCTTCAGGTCTGGATTCACAGCCACTTCTGGAAGACTAACGGGGTTGCCTACTGCCGTTTCAGCACCACCTATTCACCTCTAGGTGAATTCATCACCTTGAAATGGCATGAAGGCGTTTCGAAAGAAAAATGGATGAAGGTCTTTATGCATCTTCAGGACCGGGATATTGTCTGGAGAGCCCCCTGGCTATTTCTCAGTGACGTTCTTTTCCGATGTGGTGACTCTGACACTGTGACCTTACTTGGACTTTGGGGAGCAGTCGGGTATGCTCCGCTATTAGCACTTAGACAGTATGGAGCACGTCAGTTTGTCCCAGCAACATGCGGGTTAGCTAGGTCAGAGTTTGAGTATCACGGCAACAGCTATAAAAAGATTATCAAAGAAGCAGCCTATTCGTGGAGGAAAGTATTCCGGATGGATGTTGTAGCTGCCAGAAGCATGCTCACTCCGGATTATGTGGAGTGGCGAAGATTGAGAAAGAATGACAATATCCATGTGCCAGACTGTGATGACACCCGGACCATGGAAGAACATCTCAGGCATGTCCCTTCTGAACTCGAGATAGCCAAGACCGAGTTTGAAGCCGTGAATAATGAGCTGAAGCAAAGAATAAAGGAACTTGAAGCTGAACGTTATCAGTGGAAGCTTGATGTTGACTCTCAGAAAGATCGGGCAGAAAAACTGGAAAAAGAACAAAAAAGAGTCCGTTTTGAGCTCGAAGACTTGAGAAAAGGGTATCAAGATAAGGTCAAGGATAATTCCAAGTTGAAGGTAACCTCTGAATACTGGAAAGACGAAGCTCATAGCCTGAAAAGGAAGTTTGAGGGGCCTGATGAGAAAGCTTGGAAGGAACAGATGAAGACTGCCCAAAGACGCTTGGCAGATAGTCAATATCAGAACCAGCGCTTGAGAGTTCGGGTAGCTGACTTAGAAAAACAACATGAGAAAGATGGCAAGACAATAGCTGAGTTAGAAGCTATTGTAGATGGGTTCAAGAGGGAAGCAAACGAGCTTCAGATAGTGCCTTTCGACGGAGGATTACAATGGCGTTTCCGTTGGGAACAAGCACAGCGAAGGGTGAGGGCCCGAGACGCAACCATACGAGATTTCCTGGATCAAGTGCAAAAAGCAGCCCGTCATCTTCACGGCCTAGCAAGGGAAGCTGGTGTGGTTCGACAAGGCATTCAACCAGTGACAGATGAAGGCAGAAGACTTGTCAACCTACTGGAAGCTGTTCAGGGTCTAGAGGATTTAGTCCGAATGTACCTTTAATCTGTTTTTATGTCTCTTAAAAAGATAAGACATTTTTGTCTGAACAAGGGTTATTTATAATAATGAATACTTTTCTGGATCAATGCCTCCAATTGCATACATCATGCATTGCATTTCTTGCATTTTATATTTCATGTCTGTTATTTTATATATATTTTTTTTCATGTTTTTACATTCGTATTAACTAACAGAACATGTCTCAGACACCGAGCTTACCACCGCAAGCATCAGATACCCATCACCCGCACAATACTCGAGCAAAAAAGAGACAAATGGAAGCCAGAATGGAGAAGATCGAAGAGCACATGGCAAGACTTCAAAAGGAACTAGAAGATAAGATGGCTCAGAACAGTGAAAGTACTCTTGAGTCCATCAAGAAAAATCAGGAGTCCTTGGTCGACCAAATCATAGCCAAGTTGTCGGGTCTACAGCAAGCTAGTGCATCAAGGGGTATTTCTTCCGAGGGAGTGGCCATACCATCAACCCCGCAAGTGGTTATCTCACCCGGAATATTACCCGGGGACGCATCTGCTATTAAAGGGAAAGCAGCACTACCCGGGGACTCATTCGTTACCAAAGCAAAAGTTGCACCTGCTGTGAAGATGCAAACTTCTACAATCACCCCTGATGATCATTCAAATGATTATCATGTCCCAGACTTTGATGAGGAAGATAAAGCCAAAAAGATGGAAGAAAAGATAAAACTATTAGAAGATCAAATAAAGATGGTCCAGGGAGACCATGATTATTATGGAGTGGACGCAATGGAGCTGAGCCTAGTTCCAGACCTGGTGCTTCCACCAAAAGTTTAAAGTTCCTGAGTTTGAGAAGTTCGACGGGAACAGTTGTCCTTCAGCCCATATCACTATGTTCTGTCGAAAGATGACAGGATATGGCGGGAATGACCAACTCCTGATCCATTGCTTTCAGGAAAGCTTGTCCGGTTCAGCTATTCGGTGGTACAACCAGCTTAGCCGGACTCATATCAAGACGTGGAAAGACTTGGCCAAGTCTTTCTTGGAGCAGTATAAGCATATCAACGATATGAGACCAGACCGGGTCATGTTACAAAGCCTAGAGAAGAAACACAATGAGAGTTTCCGACAGTACGCACAGAGATGGAGGGATTTATCTGTGCAAGTTCATCCACCCTTGGATGAAAAGGAAACAAGAAAGCTATTTGTACAGACCTTGAAGGCACCTTACTTCGGGCACTTGGTAGCAATCACGTCGGGAAGTTTCTCAGATTTAGTCATGGCCGGTGAAATGATCGAATTGGCCATTAAACAAGGAAAGATTGAGGGAGGAGACTCCACTAAAAAACCTCCCATGAAGAACAAAGAGCGAGAGATCAACAATGTAAACACCTACAGTGTTAGCAAAGGGGTAACGATCTCAAGCTCAAATTCCACAGCAGCTGTACCATTCGGTACTTCTAGACAGAACCAGAGAGAACCAAGAAGAGAAAGGGAAAGGGAACAGTTTGACCCCATTCCCATGACGTATAAAGAATTATACCAACAGCTCTTCGACACTCATGCAGTGTCGCCTTATCCTATGAATCCAATAAATCCCCCTTACCCGAAATGGTATGACGAGAGCGCCCACTGCGAATACCATGGCGGTGTGCAGGGGCATTCGATTGAAAGTTGTCTCGCATTCAAGATACTTGTGCAACGAATGCGTAACAAGAATTGGATCACTTTCAACTCCGGAGCACCAAACGTCGCCCAGAATCCCTTGCCCAATCATCAGGAGACAGGAATCGATGCCGTTACTACCGAAGGGGGCAGGAAAGTTAAATCGAGTGTTTTTAGAGATCAAATCTCCTTTGGCTTGGGTATGGAGCCAAATGGTGAAGGCAGGGCTTCTTGTACCATATCCAGATACGATAGAAAATGAAGATGGTAACCATTGTTGTTACCACAACGAAGAAGGACATAAAGTACAAGATTGCCCAGAGTTCAGATCGTTAGTCCAACTCATGATGAACCAGAAAGAGCTGGAGTTTTACGAAGAAATTCTAGATTCTTTGGAAGCAGATGTTTATGCCACCGGAGAATCATCAGATAGAAAATTTGGTAGGGGTAGTCCTTTGATAATTACCCCTAAGGCAAGCATGACAGTAACAACACCAGCCAAGGTAGTAATCTCAGCACCTCGGCCTTTTCAGTATAAGGACAATCGGCAAGTGCCATGGAAGTACGAGTGTCAGGTGAGTACTTCCGGAGGAGGTAATAGTAAAGTGGGGCAAAAGACCACTGGAGCCGTTCAAGGAAGATGTGCTAGTTGTCAATGAACCTATAAAGGAGGAAGAAGCTAAAGAGTTCCTCAGGATCTTGAAGCACAGCGAGTACAACATTGTAGAACAGCTCCACAACTTACCTACACGTACTTCAATGCTAGCACTATTTTTAAGCTCGGAAGCACACCGAGAAGCGTTGTTGAATGTCCTTAATCAAACATTCGTGCCACAAGACATACCAGTCAGCAAGATGGATCGACTGGTGAATAATATTCAAGCTGATAATCTCATCTCGTTTTCAGATGATGAGATTCCATCAGGAGCAAGAGGCCGAACAAAGGCGTTACACATTACTACCTACTGTAAGGGGCACGCTTTACCAAGTGTCTTAATCGATAATGGTTCGGCCCTGAACGTGATGCCTTCGATTACATTAAAGAGGCTACCAATAGATACCTCTCATATGAGAGCTTGTCAGAATGTGGTCCGAGCATTTGATGGGACCCAAAAGATAGGTAATCGGAAAGATCGAAGTACCATTGACCATCGGACCAACCACCTATGATGTTGAGTTCCTTGTGATGGATATCATGCCGTCCTATAGCTGTCTTTTGGGAAGGCCGTGGATTCATCAAGCAGGTGCAGTACCCTCCACGTTGCACCAGAAAGTTAAATTTGTCATTGATGGGGCCTTAGTAATTATCAACGCTGAGGAAGATATCGTGGCCAGCGTGACCACAGAGGCTCCATACATCGAAGTAGACGAGGAAGCGATAGAATGTTCGTTCCGCTCCTTGGAATTTGTGAATGCCACATTCGTGGCAGAAGGAGAGAGAATCCCAAGACCTCGACTCTCCAAATGCACAAGGATGGAGATCAAGCAAACCCTAGGCCGAGGCGCAAGAACCGGGAGAGGTTTTGGGAAATATTTGCAAGGAATGATCAATCCTGTCCGTCCTATCCCAAAATTAGACCAATTTGGGCTCGGATTTCAGCCCAGTTATCATGAAAAGAGAAAGGAGATCCAAAAGAACCGGGAGAGAAGGTTGGCCAGATTGACAGGAAACGAACTCCAATGGAAGCCTATGACATTCCCGCCGCTCTTCAGAACATTCAAGTCAGTTGGTTATGTGTTTGAGACCACCATATCCGAGTTAGAAACGGCTCTGGAAGATTTGAGCGTTAATGCCGGGATATGCCCTCTGCCACATGGGTTTGTACCTAGCAGTTGGTCGGCGGAAGAACTACCTGTGGTTTACAAGAATCTTTCAGAGTAATATTCGAACTATCCCTATTTGCCTATACCCCGGGGTAATAGGTGATCTTTTGTAAGGGTAAATAAACATTTGGTTTAAGTTTAATAAAAGATGCATTTTTCTTCTCCATGGCAAACAAATTTTTCTTTTATTCATTATCTATCTCCTTCATTCCCGTACTTCATTTCCAGTTACTCTCAAAGTTAATTCTTGACCGTTCCGTGTGGGATATTATCCTCTCACACATACACATCTTCCTCCTTTCAAGTTCCCAGATAACGATAATGTGGGCATTGATGATCCTGATCCGGAGATGGATTTTGAATCAACCATTTGTCTTGGGGAATTTGATGAATGCGATAATGAAGAGGAGTACAACTTGCCTACCGAATTGTTGAGAATGATAGAAAGAGAAGAAAAGCAAATACTGCCACATGAGGAGGCGATCGAAATCTTAAATTTGGGCACTGAGGAAGATCGAAAGGAGGTCAAAATCGGCACAACTCTTTCGACTGAAGCAAGAAAAAACCTGATAGTCTTACTTCAGGAGTACAGAGATGTGTTTGCTTGGTCGTATCAAGACATGCCGGGACTAGACACGGATATGGTAGTTCACAAACTGCCAATCAAACCAGAATTCAAACCTGTGCAGCAAAAACTGAGAAGAATGCGACCAGAAATGCTCCTTAAGATCAAGGAGGAAGTCAAGAAGCAATTTGATGCCGGTTTTCTCCAAGTAGCCAAATACCCTGAGTGGGTGGCCAACATAGTGCCTGTGCTGAAGAAGGACGGGAAAGTGCGCATGTGTGTCGATTACCGGGACCATAATAAGGCCAGTCCCAAGGACAACTTTCCTCTGCCACACATAGACACTCTGGTGGACAATACGACCGGGAACGCCTACTTTTCATTCATGGATGGATTTTCGGGGTACAATCAGATCAAGATGCATCCCGAAGACATGGAGAAGACCACTTTCGTCACAATGTGGGGAACTTTCTGTTACAAAGTGATGCCTTTCGGATTAAAGAATGCTGGGGCAACATATCAGAGAGCTATGGTGACCCTGTTCCATGACATGATGCACAAAGAAATCGAGGTTTATGTCGACGACATGATTGTCAAGGCACAAACCGAGAATGAACATGTCAAGAATCTGAGGAAGCTCTTCCAGAGATTGAGAAAGTTCCAACTGAGACTAAACCCTAGCAAGTGTACCTTCGGAGTAACATCTGGAAAACTATTAGGCTTTATAGTCAGCAGGAGAGGCATACAGGTCGATCCTGATAAGGTTAAGGCTATCCAGAATCTACCTCCACCACGAACCCAAAAAGAAGTCCGAGGTTTTCTGGGCAGACTAAACTACATAGCTCGGTTCATCTCTCAGTTAACAGACAAATGTGACCCCATCTTTCGTCTCCTCCGAAAGAATAGCCCTGGAGCATGGGATAAAAACTGTCAGATTGCATTTGAGAAAGTAAAAGAGTACTTATCTCGCACTCCTGTCCTGATGTCCCCTATCCCAGGAAAACCTCTGTTTTTGTATCTCTCCATATTCGAGAGCTCCATGGGGTGTGTCCTGGGTCAACACGACGAGTCTGGGAAGAAGGAAAGAGCCATCTACTACTTAAGCAAGAAGTTCACCGATTGCGAGGTCCGATATCCTCCTATTGAGCAGGTTTGTTGTGCCCTGGTATGGGCTACAAAAAGACTTCGACAATACATGTTGTATCACACCACTTGGCTGATTTCCAAGTTAGACCCACTAAAATACATGATGGGTGTACCTGCTCTATCCGGAAGGTTAGCCCGATGGCAAATGTTTTTGTCTGAATTTGACATCGAATACGTGAGCCAAAAAGCGGTAAAAGGCAGCGCCATATCCGATTTTTTGGCAAGCAGAACTGATGAGATCTATGAGCCGCTGGACTTTGATTTCCCAGACGAAGACTTAATGGCCATATCTTTAGAGGAAGCAAGTATTTCAACGGACAGTTCCTGGAGAATGCACTTTGATGGGGCATCAAATGCACTAGGACATGGCATCGGGGCAATCCTAGTCTCCCCAGAAGGGAGTCACTACCCATTTACCAGCAGACTGAACTTTGATTATACCAATAACATGGCAGAATATGAAGCCTGTGTCTTGGGAATTCGGGCTGCATTGGGGCAAAATATAAAGACTTTGCGGGTGTATGGAGACTCAGCCTTAGTAATCTATCAGCTCCGAGGAGAGTGGGAAACCAAGGATATAAAGCTGTTAGAGTACCGAAAACTAGTGTTGGATCTGCTCGAAGAGTTCGACGAAGTCACCTTCCACTACGTGCCTAGAGAATAAAATTAGATGGCTGACGCTTTAGCTACATTGGCAGCCGCATTCAGAGTTGGTGGGGAGTCTGAAATGATGCCAATCAACATGCAGTCGTATGAGTACCCAGCTCATTGTTACCAAATTGAAGAAGTGAAAGATACTAAGCCTTGGTACTACGACATTCTGCAGTATATCAAGCATCGGAGTTATCCAGAGAAAGCCACCGAAACCGATAAGAGAACCCTTAGAAGGTTGGCAGCTGGATACGTCCTTGACGGAGAGGTTTTATACAAGAAAAGCCATAACCAAGTTCTGTTAAGGTGCGTCGATGCTGAAGAGGCAAAAATGATAGTGGAAGAAGTACATGATGGAGTTTGTGGAGCACATGCAAATGGGCATATGATGTCAAGACAAATAATGAGATGCGGATATTTTTGGTCCTCGCTGGAAAGCGATTGCATCAACTATGCTAGGAGATGTCATAAATGTCAGATTTATGGAGACAAGATAAATGTTCCACCCCATCCGCTTCATGTAATGACGTCACCATGGCCTTTCTCTGTGTGGGGCATGGACGTTATCAGGCAAATCCATCCGAAGGCTTCGAATGGTCACCGTTTCATTCTCGTAGCAATTGACTATTTCACGAAATGGGTAGAGGCTGCGTCATACGCCAGTGTCACTCAATCCACTATTTGCAAGTTTCTGAAGAAAGAAATTATATGTCGGTATGGTCTACCTGAAAGGATTATCACCGATAACGCAACAAACTTGAACAACAAGATGATGAGTGCTGCTTGCGAACAGTTCAACATAAAACATCACAATTCCACTGCTTACAGACCAAAGATGAACGGAGCAGTAGAAGCAGCAAACAAAAATGTTAAGAAGATAGTGGAGAAAACAACTGAAACTTACAAAGACTGGCATGAGAAGTTGCCTTATGCTTTGTTCGCTTATCGAACCTCGGTACGAACTTCGACTGGGGCAACTCCATTTTCACTAGCCTATGGAATGGAAGCAGTGCTACCCATTGAAGTTGAGATTCCGTCTCTCAGGGTCCTGTCAGAAGTCAAACTGGATGATGCAGAGTGGGCACAATCCAGATATGATCAGCTTAATCTGATAGATGAAAAAAGACTGAAAGCCATTCATCATGGTCAAATCTATCAGAAACGAATGATCCGAGCACATGACAAAAAGGTGCGCCCGAGAATATTCCGCGGAGGGGATCTAGTGCTAAAAAGAATTTGGCCAGTCCAGAAAGATTTCCGAGGAAAATGGACGCCAAATTGGGAAGGACCTTAAGTCGTGAAAAAGGCTTTCTCCGGAGGAGCCCTTATCCTGGCTGAAATGGACGGACCTGAACTGCCACATCCCATTAACTCGGACGCAGTCAAGAAATACTTCGCTTAGGATGAAAACCCGAGAGGGCGTCCTAAGTTGAAAAAAAAAGAAGAAGAAAAAAGAAAAGAGAAGAACGTTTAGGGTGAAAACCCGAAAGGGCGCCCTAAATTGAGAAAAGAAAAAAGAAAAAGAGGAAAAAAGAATAAAAGAAGAAAAATAAGGTGGGTTCAAGATGAAAACCCGCAAAGGGTGTCTTGTAACCAAGGATGAGTCCAAGTTGAAAACCCGGAAAGGGCGATTTGGATATTAACAGTGGAAACATCCCGGCACAGGAATCTTCTACAAACTCAATAAATTGGAGAAATGTCGCACCCTCCCAAACATTGTCGCATTTTCAAAGATCCTTTGGCAAAGGCTGCATTCAAGGTCACCAAACGGCTTTTCAGCCCAGAAGTGCCCACGTTATCGAGATCTAAGACATCCATTTACACATCATCGTGTATTCGTTTTTTAGAATGTTTTCCATGTATTATTTGTCATTCTCCTCCCTTGTGAATAAAGACATATTTCCTCTAATTCCTTCGAGCATCTTGAATTAGATTTAAACCTAATGATTTATTTATTTTTTGTGAAAGATAAGCTTATATTACTGTACAAAGATTCATTGAAAAGTACAGGTACCCAGAAGCCGATCAAGGCTCATGCACATGCTTGAGATGGTTGAGGAGCATCTCCAAAAAAAAAACCCAGAATGTGCACATCAGATTCAGACATTTGCAGAGATCGGAACTTCAAGCTTTCAAAATCAAGAGTCAACAACGACAGGCCACCGGAAATCAAGATTTCTCTCCAGAGCCCAGAATAACATATGTTGCCCATACATTTTTAGGCATACCTAAGAGCATGACATCCATACCATCGCATATATGCACATCTTTGCAGGTTTTACCCAGAGCCAATTTCAACTTCACAACGAAGGATATTGGACTACAGACAACGCAAGTTCAACTTCACGACGAAGGGACCGCTGGTTGTCAACAAACATTTCTCAATTCCAGAGTCAATTTCAACTTCACAACGAAGGATATTGGACTCCAGACAACGCAAGTTCAACTTCACGACGAAGGGACCGCTGGTTGTCAACAAACATTTCTCAATTCCAGAGTCAATTTCAACTTCACAACGAAGGATATTGGACTCCATACAACGCAAGTTCAACTTCACGACGAAGGGACCGCTGCTTGTCAACAACAATTTCTCAAATTCAGAGCCAATTTCAACTTCACAACGAAGGATATTGGACTCCAGACAACGCAAGTTCAACTTCACGACGAAGGGACCGCTGGTTGTCAACAAACATTTCTCAAATTCAGAGCCAATTTCAACTTCACAACGAAGGATATTGGACTCCAAACAACGCAAGTTCAACTTCACGACGAAGGACGCTGGTTGTCAATAAACATTTCCCAATTTCAACTTCACAACGAAGGATATTGGACTCAAGACAGTACAAGTTCAACTTCAAGACGAAGGGACCGCTGACTGTCAGCTTCTCAATTTCAGAGCCAATTTCAACTTCACAACGAAGGATATTGGACTCCAGACAACGCAAGTTCAACTTCACGACGAAGGGACCGCTGGTTGTCAATAAACAATTTCCCAATTTCAACTTCACGACGAAGGATATTGGACTCAAGACAGTACAAGTTCAACTTCAAGACGAAGGGACCGCTGACTGTCAACTTCTCAATTTCAGAGCCAATTTCAACTTCACAACGAAGGATATTGGACTCCAGACAACGCAAGTTCAACTTCACGACGAAGGGACCGCTGGTTGTCAATAAACAATTTCCCAATTTCAGTTTCACAACGAAGTATCTTTGGTTAGAAGACAATCCATGAGCTACTTCCAGAACTCTGAGTTCGATTTCAACTTCACGAGTTCATTTTCAACTTCACGACGAAGGATTCAGGCTCAGAATTTTCCAATTTTAACTCAACCTCACGATGAGGGGGTCATCTCGTGATTCATACTGGCAAACCAGTTCCCATATCGGATGTCAACTCTACGGCAGAGGATATTCGATGTGGCAGAAAAGTGTGTATTTTAATCTTTGCCCTATCCCCGTTACACGACTATGGGCAAAGAGGGGCAGCTGTAGACACACTTTTCTTGACCGAAAGAACATATATATATTTATATATTATATATTACATGTATATATTATATCAATATTATTATTTTAAACTAATACATGTACATTTTTTTTAAACAGGTCTCTGCAACAGGCCTTACAAATGGCCCGTCTTCAACAGCCCAGAAGGCCCAATACAGGTGGCCCAAGCCTCGGATTGGGTAGGGTTTCCAGAAACTCAAACATCTACTGCCTCAGCCGCCAAGCGCCTTGACCGTTGGATCAAGATGTGATCCAACGGTCCACAATAGGAGTCAGCCAGGGTTCCGTTTTCTTTCATGAGAGCGTCGCATCCCTTGCCTCACGAGTCCACACCGATTCTCACGCAACAACCCCGGCGAACGTGGAGCCTCTCCAACAAACGTGCAAACAACAAACACAATATTAGTGTTCTACGCGAGATCAAACTCTAGAATATTAGGCTATAAATCCCATATAAATAGAACACACAGGGGGGGATAGGGGGATACTGAAAAAACCACGCAGCTATAGCAAATATAGAGAAGCAAGCCGAATCTTTGTACAACGTTTGAAGGAAATAAAGGTAGCATTTTTACCTTATTTGTTCGTTCTGGTTACTTGCTGCGTAGTTACTCGCGTTTTGTGCTTGAAAACACCAAAGAAAACGTTTTGGCCGATGACAAAGGAGTGGATCTTTTGAACCTTCGATCTTAGATTTACACTCCGAGGCTTGTTTTCCAAAAAAAGTATTCGGATATTCGAAAAAGGAGGCAAAGGGCTCTTAAAAAATCGAAACTTTTATTTTGTCGCGACGAACGGTGGTCGGCGCCAGCAACGACGGCCGGAATCTGGATTTGGCGGCGGCGTTCATGGGTTCATCAGAACACATGAAACGTCCAGAAAACGAGAGGGAGAGAGGAAGGGCTTCGGTTTGGAGGAGGAAAAATAAGAGTTAAAACAGATTTTTTAACTTAAATACACAGCCCGCAACCCGACCCGCCTAGCTAAAACAGATTTTTTAACTTAAATACACAGCCCGCAACCCGACCCGCCTAGCTAAATCTAATATAATCATATATACGCATATTTGTTTATTATTTTTATTGTTGTATGATATTTATTTTCATTTATTCGTTTTATTTAATACTACATTGGATATTTACGTACGTATATTCTTTGTGTTTTTTTTTAAATTTTTATATTATATATATATATATATATATATATATGTGTATGTATTTTTTTCCTTTCTTTTCTAATATAATCATATATATACGCATATATATATTTGTTTATTATTATTTATTGTTGTATGTATATTTTTTCATTTATTCGTTTTATTTAATACTACATTGGATATTTACGTACATATATTCTTTGTGTTTTTTTTAAATTACCATTTTATATGTATATTTAATTATTTTTCTTTTCTCCTTTATTTATTTCATATGTTATTTATTCGTTACTATTATATATATATGTCTTTTTTCTATTGTTATATCTTTGTTATTGTTATTACCCTCATACATACTATTTTTTCCCCTCGTTTCATTTATTTTTCCATTTTTATCTTATGTGTTTTATCTGCATTTTTTTATCTAATACATTTCTTGATCTTTTAAGGGCAATTAAAGTATTCTAAGGCAAGTGATTTGGATCGCTGTTTACTTTTAATGTAAATTACATTTTTCTTAACTAAAGACAACTGGAAATTACATAGTACCGAAAGGGTGGTTCAAGGGTGCTAATCCTTCCTTGACCGTAACCGACTCCCGGACGACACATCTTTGGTACGACGCAGATCAGGTAAGAAATAAGGTATCCGATCAACCCATTTTTCATAAATAAATGATCGGTGGCGACTCCAATTCTTTTAATCCAAGTCGAAGCCCAATTCCGGGCCCAACCGAAAGACGGTTACGACAGTTGTCAACAGCTAAAGGTTAAAAAAGCATTATAATTTAACCTAATATGCGGGCTGGGCTGGACTTAGATTATAAAAGAAAGTTACTTTCATTACTACTACTAGACACTAGTAGTATACATAGTTGTTTATTATCAAATAAATTTCAGTTTCATTATATGTAATATATATATTTTTAAAGGTTTATCTATTTTATTATATATACATGGACAAAGACTGTTATATGGGTATAATTTTAAGTGGTTCCATCAAATTGTAAAGGATTTATCTAATTTGAAGGGGAAAAAAGAATATTAAGGGACAATTAAAGGCAGTAACAAGAGCATGACCAAAGTGACTAAAACTGTAAAGGCTAAATGCTTTTTTTTATAAGTACAAGTTAATATATGTTTAAAGATAATTTCAACAATTTGACATTAAATGCTCATACTTGGTATTTTGGTGCTCAAACCCGTAACCTAAAGGAAATAACATAATTTATCACCGAAATCATTTGGTCCGTGTTGTAACGGCTAAATGTTAAATTTGTGATTGTGCCTAATTTTTAGATGGAATTAATCAAAGAAGATATTCAAAGGATTGGAAACCAACTATTCAAAAAGTAGATGGAAAATTTTTAAGCGTATAGAAGTAGAGCGACTGAATCTTAACAGATTGATAAGTTATGGATTAGTTGTAAAATTTAACCATGTTTACTTAAACCCTAAACCCAATAATATTAATCCATGGCAAATCAATTATCCAAGACTGATCTTAACAGATTGATAAGTTTATGGATTAGTTGTAAAATTTAACCATGTTTACTTAAACCCTAAACCCATAATATAATCCATGGCCCAAATCAATTATCCAAGACTGAACTAAACTAAAAATATCTCAACCCAAACCCAATAAACATCTTACAGATTAAATATTAAAATTAATAAAATAAAATAAACAGAAAAGAAAAAATGAATAAAATAAACAACAACAAAACCCAATTCTCATATGCAATAGGGTAAGGGGAGGTAGGGTAGTAGGCTGCCCCAACGCCAGGTTGAGAGTAGCTTCCGTGGAAGACCTCCGGCAGTCAGAAAATTAAAAATATAGATAAAATGCAAGCATGTAAATAAATCAAAAATACATAGTTGAACAGTATTCTATGCAGTTATTAATATCATTAAATCATGTGCGTCTGTAATGGGCAGTAATCCTGCAAAAAAAAAATCCCTGCGAAAAAATCTCTGTATATAGACAGAAACGTAAGACCCGACTAAAATTAAAAGTAGAGAGAATGATACACAGAAGTCAAACGATAGTAAACCCGTTCTAAACCTTCATAAATATCAATAACAGAAACGAATAAAAAGTAAAAATCATGAAAATTACTACAAAAATATTAAAAAAATACAGAGATAATACACCCTAGAGATGCACTACTCGATTATCCTAGTTTAAGTCTCCATACTTTCCTTAAAGCTAAAAGCCCTAATATTTTGCATTCGGCTCACTCAGTGTGTCACTCGTTTAGAAAACTAATGCCGGTCGCGTTTAGAAAACCCTAATCTTTCTTTTCTTAATTTTTATGAGACTTTCATGGTTGGAGCTCTCAGCCTCTCATCGTGTAAGATTTCATTTCGGCTCATCGTCAAAGCTCTCAATAGTAAGTTCTAATTAATTGTTTTTTATTATATTAATTAATTTGATGTTTATTAACATATTATTTGTTATTGGCTTCTATTTAAGTATTTGGATTCTGTTTTCCGTCTGGTTTGTAACGCTGCTGCCTGTTTTCTTTGTGTAAAAGTTCATTTTTTTTAATTTCTTTGGTTTTGTTTTAGTCTAATTCTGGTGCTTTAGCTAATGTTTCATTTGTTTTTTATAATTTACATTCTTATGTGTTTTTTTCATTACATATAGATTTTCAAACTTATTTATATGGTTTGTTTGTTTCTCGTTTAGTGATGTAATAACTATTTTTCTTATTTTTTAATCCAAAACTTGTGGGCTCTACTCTTAGTTTCTTTTAAATTAAGATGAAATTATAACTGTTCGGGGATTTACTTGTAAACCTTAGCTCATTGGGTGTTGATTCTTCTTTTTCCTTTCAGAATTTCAAACGAAGGAAAAATGAGTGATATCACAAAATCCAGTGTCTAGAAACAGAGTGAAGGCTAAAAGGGATGATGAGGTGCTCTCAAATAACGGAGATAGAAAAGATCCTGAGAATGGGTTGGAATCTGATTCCGAAATCTTTAAGTTGAAAAGGAGAAAGAAAGAAAAAGAAAAACGGATTGAGCATGAGCAAGAGAATGAAATGAAAAGGCTTGAAAATTTTCTTTTTGGGTCGATTTATTCCCCTGTTGAATTCGGTAAAGAGGCTGAGGAAAATGCTCAAGATGTTGTTGCTGAAGACGGTTCTGCCTTGTTCTTTTTGGACAAATCCCCAAACGATGTGGAATTGTCCAAGGAAAGTGATAATGAGGAGAAGATTCCTAAGGGGAGGAAAGCTGTTTGGGGGATGATGGGGAAAGAACCGCTATAAACATAGCTAAGGTTAATAGGTTGAGGAAGCTGAGGAAGGAAGACGGCGAGAGTGTGATTTCTGGTTCTGAGTATGTTTCCAGATTGAGGGCTCAACATGCTAAGCTGAACACTGGAACATTTTGGGCCGATTTAGATTCGGGGTTAAGGAATGATTGTAGTTATGATGACGAATCTTCTGATGAAGAAAAGGGTGTATTGCCAGCCTCTGTTTTTGGAAATGGTGAAGTTGTTGATGATATTCTTAGGACAAATGAAGATCTGCTGGTGAAGAGTAGGGTTAAGTTGTTGCCAGGGCTTCTCGAGTATTCGAGACTAGTGGATGCAAATGTTGAAGAACCTTCCAACGGTCCACTAAATTCAGTTCAGTTCCATAGGAACGCTCAGTTACTTCTTGTTGCTGGATTGGATCGGAGGATCAGGTTTTTCCAGATCGATGGTAAACGGAATACCAAAATACAAAGTGTTTTTCTTGAAGATTGTCCGGTTCATAAAGCATCTTTCTTACCGGATGGTTCCAAGGTCTTATATCAGGAAGGAGGAAGTTCTTATACTGTTTGATTTGGTGAAAGAAAAAGTCGATAAGATAGGACCATTGGTTGGTAGGGAGGAAAAAAGCTTGGAAGTTTTTGAGATTTCCCGGATTCTAGTACAATTGCATTTGTGGGAAATGAAGGCTATATTGCTGGTGTCATCCAAAACAAAGGAACTGATTGGAACACTTAAGATGAACGGAACAGTCCGCTCCCTAGCTTTCGCCGATGACGGTAACCAATTACTGAGCTCGGGTGGTGATGGAGAGGTCTACCATTGGGACTTGAGAACGAGAACATGCTTCCATAAGGCTGTTGATGAAGGCTGCATTAATGGTACGGCTCTTTGTACATCGCCAAATGGAAGAATGTTTGCAGCTGGATCCGACAGTGGGATAGTGAACATATACAACAGGGATGAATTTTGGGAGGAAAAGAAAACCGATCAAGACTGTCGAGAATTTAACCACCAAAGTCGATTTTATGAAGTTCAATAGTGATGCTCAAATACTGGCCATCTGTTCTATCATGAAGAAAAACAGTTTGAAACTGATGCATGTCCCATCGTTTACGGTATACTCTAACTGGCCTCCACCAAATAAGAACTTACATTATCCTCGCTGTCTGGATTTCAGTCCCTGTGGCGGTTTCCTGGCAGTTGGAAATACTGCTGGCAAAGTACTATTATACAAGTTGCATCATTACGATCATGCCTAGAGTGGATCTTCACCTCTTCAATTCGTTTGAAGCATTGTGTAGTCTTGTAAGGTGAGTGCACTCTGCTGATATATTAGTTTCACCCTTTCTTGATATCACGCGGAAGGTACCGCCATTTCCGATCGCGGAACACCATTATCTATTTTTTGATGTTTCGGTTTTTGCCGTTTACCTTCGGTTTCGGATACAACAGCTTAAAACAGGTGTTTATAGTGTATGAACTTATTGGTTGTTTCTAGATTTTTTCTTCTCTGATATAGTTTCGCGTAATGATATATTCTTCCAACAATTTTGGCATGCATTATTGGATATTGGAAACTATTTTTTTCGCATAATCTTCCCCATCCGAGGTTTCTCTCATTGGATTTGCGCTTGAGTTTGTTGTTTGCCTAATGGAATCATGGGTGCTGAAATGCTTGGCCCATGCTAGGCAGTGCAGGAATACTGTCGTTATGCTTTGGCCATTCTGTAAGTAGAAGATCATTTATTCACACAGGAGAAGCAAATAGAGATTTCAATGTGTACCAAAAGTATCATCAGTAAAAGCATCTAATAACCAACAATAAGATCTTTGGTAATAGGTTGAGCCACAAAGATGGCTAGAAGGATCATCAGATGAATTTTTATCAATATCAGAAGGCGATCCCTCATAATAATCTACACGAAAAAAAGGCTCACCTTATAAGTTCAACAGCAAGAGCCTCTAAACTATTTCTCAATCAACTTGCTCTTCTCTTTTTCCTTTCAGGTTTCTCCAATTGGATGAGAATTTTTTTTCTCCTTTAGTGCTCAAACTCTCTTGAGAGGAAATGAGGACGCTGAGCGACGGAGAAAGCTGAAGGAGATCACAAATAGAGTTCACTCCTCTTTTTGTCTCTCTTAAGCTCACGCCTAAGTGGTGTTGGGTACGATTGTATATGAGACGAGATTGATCATCAGTTATTTGAGTTTAACATCAAAAAGGAATGGACTCAACTCGATATTTTAACAAGTCGAAGCGAACTTCTTACATGAAAAAAATAATATATTAAAATTTAAAATAAATTATTGATAATATTAACGTTTATATGTTGTTCTTTTTAAATTCAATATAAGGTCTCATGTATTTCAAGTTTATGTTGTTATTTTTAAATTCAATATAAGGTCTTCATGTATTTAAAGTTTAGGTTTGAGCATGAACCGAGCTTGAATTTGAGCTTCAATCGAATTAAGTCTAAGACGTTTTGAGTTAAAATATTTTCAAACTCGAGTCGAGCTTCAATTTTTGATTTCGAGTCAAGCTTGAAAGTTTTAAACTCGTGAGTTTTCGAATCAATTCGAGCTCAACTTTAAAATTTTCAAGTCGACTCGAGCTTCAAACTCGACTCCAATTCGTTTAGAACTCTAGTGTTGGGACAACTTGGTGTGCAACCAGTTTCCTACAACTCGGTAAACTGCCCTCCAAGTCCCCAACTCTTATTTTTAATAAAAAAAAATCATCTTTTTAACTTATTATGGGTCCAAATCTCATCCATTAACCCTAATCTTGGCTCATTATTCTAATTAATCCACTACTCATTTATCTTAATTGGAATCAACATACGGATATTATTAATTCTAAATTTTGGATCGAGACCCAACCTAAGTACTCTCTTTGAAACTTTAATTTACCTTATCATTACCATTTGATGTTTGGATCTAAAGAAAATGAATTTATCTTGTCCAATTTAATTTTACATGATCATATTAAATTTGAACATTTTTTGCATATCTCAAATCAGATCGGATCTAAATAGAAAGGAAACAGTCAACATGAGTTTTAGGCCGATGGTGCAAATTGTATAGGCAAAAAGAGGTCGTATATTTAAAAAAAAATTAATGTGATTCTCGTATATTTTTCTTTGAATGTGACATTTCAACTCATAAAACAAATCCAATGTGATCATTTGATCAACGTTTTTTAGTTGTTGTGACAGTTATAGTATTGGTGTGCCAATTCACGATGTTGATGTAGCGATCCACGGTGCTAACATGGCAGTTTATCACCTTGTTGAGTTACCAATTTAGTCAGTCTACCATGTCACCGCCACGTTAATCTACATGTGGACTGTCATGTCAACATTGTGGATTGTTGTCAGCACCGTGAACTACCATATTAGTATAATGGTCAACGATGAAAAACGTGGTCAAATAGTCACATTATATTTATTTTTGAATTAGAGAATCACGTTGAAAGAAAAATAATATTAGGAACATATTATTTTTTTTTCAAAAGAACAGAAGCTCCAGTGTATCTTTTTTTCTTGCCAATTTTATATGAGCAAATGTCATTCCAACCAAGATTGTCGGGGAAAATTTCAGCGACAGTGACATTTTCAAGAACTTCGTTTCGAAATACTAAAGTGATCGCCATCCATTAAGGCAATCTCTCATCAGATACACAGTTTTTAATATAGATTTGACCATTATGATCAACTAGAAATCATTTGATCAAAGATCTTGAATGGTTCAAACAGCTTCCATTTTCTCTCATTTTCCCCAGCAGAAATTCCAGCATTGCTTTCCTTTTGGATGATTTCCCAGGTTTTCTTTACCGTTACTGTGTTTTGTTTCTGCATGAATCATATACATACAACTGTATGATCAGTAAAACGTTAATGGAGAAGCCAATGACTGTAAAATATCCTTGCAGAAGCCAATCTTCGTACATTGTTTTGATCTCTTTTTATATGGTTCACACTGTTTACCTGTATTCTTCGTCTGTAACATTTGTGAAAAGGGCAGATGGTTTCCTAGGCAACAATCGAACTGGTTTCATCAGTTCATCAGAGTCTTTACATGATCATGTTGCTAAAGATGAAGCAGGGACGAACTCTTCTCATGTTAAAACTGTTAAGATTGAAGACAATGTAGAAAAAGCCATTGAAGAAACCGGAAACAAAAGAAAGCCTATTAAGTTCTACATCGACAGGGATATCGATATTGATCAGTTAATTGCTTCGTTGATGTCTGAAAATAATGAAACCGAAACGTTTGAAACAATAAGTGGCAAACTGCTTGAAGGAGAATTGAGAAATGCAATGGCAACCGAGGCAGGAGGGAAAGAGCCAGGCGTAGCAGGGGATGAAGCAGGATTAAACCCGCCGCCGCCGCTTCTTTAGCCAAAATCACAAGGACAAAGGTGAACAAAGTTGTTCCGGAACCAAAGTCACATAATGTGGTAAAACCCGAACCTGTTCCATCATCCTGTTCGGGTCGATCATATTCATTCATGACATCCCCAGGAAATTTAACCAAGACTAGCTGGATAACTCAAGTCACTTGGTGCATGGACAGATGTGTGTCTGCATTAAACCTAGGCTTAGGCTCCCCTCTTCCAAGAAATGAAAAGATTATTCGAAACGGGCTGGTTTTCGACGAACCATTCTTGTTAGAAGTTATTTTTCACAACAGGATGAAGCAGTATAAGTGTTTAATTAATGATCGTATTTGGCTTCGGCAATCTATGTTCCATACTATGCAGGCCTTGATGTTGGTCGTACCTTTGGGACCCTACTGGTTTTAGAGAGACCATGATGCGGTTGAGCTTGTCAAGTGGTTTGCAGGTAGACCTGAATGGACAAAAATGTGGGGTCGAGATCATTTCTTGGTTGCTGGATGAATCAATTTTAGGAGGGACCCAAAAATGTGTCTGATTGAGGGAACGGACTCCTGAATTTCCCTGAATCGAAGAACATGACGATGCTGGTGATCGAGTCAAGTCCTTGGAACAACAACGCTTTGCAATACTGCATCCTACGTATTTCCACCCTTCAAAAGAGTGATGATGTGTTTCAATGGCAGACAGAATGAGAAGACTGAAGAGGCGGTTGCTGTTTTCTTCGCAGGTGCACGAAGGCCTAATCCAGAACGAGTCAATCCGCAACGAAATTATTGATCAGTGATTAGCTTCAAGGAAGAAATGAAGGTTCCTAGAATGTGATCAAAGCCAGAGGTGCACAAGGCAGACAATTTGATGAAGTTGTTTCAAAGTTCCATCTTTGCTTACCTCCAGGGGATTACTACACCCATGAGGTCAATATTCGATTCGATATTGGCCGGTTGCATTCCAGTTTTCTTCCATCCAGGTTCAGCGTATGTTCAATATATATGGCATTTCCCCAAGGATTATACACAATACTCGGTGTTGATACCAGCCAGTGTGGTTAAATCCGGCGACACCAACATCGAAAAACTATTGCAAAGATCCCAAGAGAGAAAAGAGAAGCAAGAGGGACGAGGTCATAAACCGATCCCGAATGTGATCTATGCAACCCTGCTCGATTGGAAACAATTGAAGATGCATTCGACCTCACAATTAAGGGGTGTTGACAGAGTCGAAACGATTAGGAAGAAAAAGAAAGATGGGAAAGAAGTGAATTCCGAATTCCCTGAACACGAAGTCTTGGAAGTACTTCATTTGGGAAACTGGGAGGCCATGAATGGGATCCTTTCTACTCAGAAAACTTGGAACACGGCACATGAATCCGAAAAGCAATAAGGTAAAAATGAAGGGCCTTCAAGGATGAGATGCAGCTTTTTCCTTTCAGTTCTAGCTCGTTAATGTCAAGTGGTGGTGATGTATTAGCATAAGAAACTTGAAGGAGAAGCAACAGTGTAACGGCCGCATCGTAACGGTTTTAAAGGCCACCGCGAAGCAATATTATAGCAACGCAACCACCCGCGACAACCGTAACATTTTAAAAAATTACGCCAGCTACAGCCGCAACACGTTACGTAACGTCCGTAGCATCCATAACTAGATTTTACATATTGCGGCTGTGCGGACGGTTGCATTGCTATAATATTGTATCGCGGGCCTTCAAAACCATTACAATGCGGTCGTTACACTGCGTTGCGGCCTCAATTTAATACCACGACCCAAACGGTCTTCTTATTTATTTGATTGATTGCTATTTTTCAATTAATGGCGACTAGATGTTATACATTTAATTAGAATGAGAGAAATGCACTGGGTAAGGCTCAAACCCAGGTCAAGGATGATACATCCATTGGGCCAACCAGGTTACTCATGTTGTTTTTATTTTTTTTTTAAACGCCAAGTTATACTTTTGTTATTGGTTAACTAGAGTTCTCGGTCGAGAGATCAAAATATATAAATCGAAAATATAGGGAGCAAGTCTGATCTTTTTTTAAAGTGATGATCAAAATCGATGGAGCCAGAATATAAGGATCAAATGTGTAATTTACCCTTTTTACTTTTCTTGGACATAACAATCCAAACTACGACGAAAGAGTGAGGCATTGTCTTGTTAATACCATTAAAATTTTAATTTTATCTATTATAGTACTAAATTTTTATTTTCGTTTTAATTATGTCATTGGGTTATTAAATTATTTACAATTGGTTACGTCATCGTGCCCTTAAAGATTTAACAATTTCAATTGTATAATTGAAACAGAAATGAAATTTAATGTTATAATTGATAAAATTGAAAGTTAAATGATATAACAATATAACGACTAAAGTTTGGTGGCATCTGACGCAGTTTATCCTATATATAAGAGCCAGTGGAGCAGATATTAAGCTCTCCCAAAACAAAAACCATTCACAGCCTCAAGCCATAAAATTTGCCTCAAATCCCTTTCAAGATCCTTACAACTTACAAGCCAAGCCAATCCTTCATTCCCCCCCTTTCGTGGTCTCAAAAATTTCCAGTTTCCGGTTTCAACACGCCAAATGTCTGCCTTGCCACGGCAGTTGTAATATACCCGCCACCTTTTCATGGCTGGCATGTCCACTCTATTAGACCTCGCTTCATCGGAGGTTCCTCCGTCGTAAACCCACCCTTACTCCGGACCAAACAACCGTCGTTCTCGTTCGCGTCTCGGGTTTCTCCGCCAGCGAGAGCCAGGGTTTCACCGCCGCCAAGGAGGAAGGTCCATCTTGCCTGTTCGTTGGCCCCGAAACCGCCAGTCAAGAAACCTTAGAGGCCCTCTATTGCCAAGTAAGAAACCTAACTTAATTTCTCTTATTTAAAAAAATAAGCAATTGTTCACTGAACTAATTACAAACTGTTTTTGGAAATTATTAGGCACGAGATGCATATTACAGTGGGCAGCCTTTGATTGTTGATGACATGTTTGATAGAGTAGAGGTAACTAACTTTGTGTAAATTTTGAGTATTTTTTATCAGCCAACTAATTTTCCCTAATTTAATTTTGACTGATGCATAGTAATGTTTTTGCTTTTATATACAGTTAAAGCTACGTAGGTATGGTTCTAAATCCGTTGTTAAGTACCCTCGATGCAGTATAAGGCGACATTCTACTTATGCAGATGCAGAGGTAATTCTTTTTTGTATTATGTATTTGTTCTACATATCATTGTTGGTTCTTATGCCTGTTCAATGCTTTACGTATGTCCCAATTCAGCTCTAGGTTCACGTTACTTATATCTGGTTAAGCCTAATACAAGTAAAAAAGAAAACAAACCCATTTATATTATGTTGCTCCCTGATTTTTTTATCTTTACTATATCTGATGTGGTAAGGTCTTATATGATACGTCTATATGCTAAATGAGTTACTAGGGTAGGAAGATTTCCTTTTATTCGTGCTTGTTCTGGTTGAATATGAGCTTTTCTTGGATGTAGGGCAGGAAGATTTGTCGCAAAGTTGGCATTAGCGAGCATATGGATCCTGATTTTGCATTTGGCTGTACTTTGTGCCTTGTGCCTATCATTTACACAATTAGTCTAGCATATCAAGAACCATTCAGTTCAGATATGCCCTATGACAGCCAAGCAGCCACTTAGAGTTTCTTCCACTGTTAATGGCATTCTCTTTATGGGCATTGGTTCGTGACTGGCTATCCACTTGCATCAGCTGCTGGTAAGAGTTCTAACAAATTGATATGTTGGCTTTTGACTGCTACTTTGGAATCACTCTAATTCATACTTTCTTCAGTTCGGGTGCTTCAAAGACTGTGGAGAAATGATTTGGTTAGCTCTGAAGGGGGCATGCCCTAATTGTGGGAGGTGAATCCTAACAATTTTTTATCTTGCGTTTATTTTGTTTCAGAAATCAGAAAGCACCATATCCTTTTTTTCTTTTAACCTAGTCATTAGTAGCTTCTCTTACAAAAGTAACCACTGATAGGCTTCCTGTTAGTCTTAACTGATTTATCATTTTTCTTGTAGGTATTTGCATTTGTGAAATCTGAAAAATTCAATGGTTCCCCACAGAGAGCAGAGTGTCATGTCTGTGACAGCACTCTAGAGTTTGGTGCTAAGACTGAGGTAATGTAGCCTGCTTACATTGATACCTGAATGGTACTTTCTAGTACTGTTCTTTAACTTATTTAAATTGGGCGGGTGAGTTTTGTGGGTGCTTTCTTAGAAATGCCTTAATAGAAACTGCTTATATATCATAACATCTTAAGTTTTACAGGATTTATTTATATGTTTCCTAGTTATTTTTAGTGTTTAAATCAGATGAATCAGCATTCTTTTTTAGTCTTTGTTTTCATAATATTTTGTATGATTACATATCATAAATTACTATGTATAGGGAATATCAATGGTGAAACTATCAGCTATTTTGCTGGGTTGTTGACCTGCACTCTGGTTTTGCAGCAATCTGTGTCTAGACTTGGGAGAAAATGGTATATGTCGTATTTATCTCGTGTCACGAAGAGGTAGAAGCCGGAGGTGGATGTGAGCCATCTGCAATGCGTACACAACATAACTGTTAATAAAAGCATGATTCTTCTCTTCAATTTTCAGTTCTTTTTTGCAGGAACTAAATGGACTACTGGACTTGTTATACTGTAGAATGATGTAACGAGACTCTTGAAATTTATGTATAGAAGACTTGCTATCTTAGTATGAAAAATAAATGGTTATATTGCTTTTGGAGAATGTTATGTTGTACAAAACAGCGAGCCAGCTTATGACATTATCCTGCATTCATGCAATTGACTTGATATTGTAGTCTCTGTCTGAGTCTGAAGAGCGGAAGCGTAGAGCTCCGTCATGGAAACTAGCTTTGACGATCTGCAAAATCAAAATTTTAGATGTAAACTTTAATGGCTATTTGCATTTCTCGAGTAACGAAGTTTCTCATTGTTTTGGGAACGATGAGTGATTTCTCATCTATGGTCAAATCCTTAAAATGACTTGAAACAGAGAATTATTGAAGCAAAAAAGCCCTTCTAATTCTTCGTCTACTTTTAGTTATCATTGCTTAATAGTCATATATTATCCCAGTGGACATGACTACAAAACTACAAACAAATAGCGAAATAATTATGAAGGGTGTTCGCATTTTGAAAACGGTAGTCTTTATCCATCGTTATGGGTTAAGTATGGTTAAATACTAGCGATTGTTATGGGTTAAAGTATGCTTATAGAATCTCATATTATCGATCGTTTTGAGTTAATTATGATTAAATACTTACAGAATCTTAGAGTTTAATATGATTTTAGAGATTAAATTTGGATAATTTTAAAGATTTGTGTTTTAAATATGATAAAAGGATTAGGAATCAATTACGTGAAATGTTATACATATTCTTAGAATTTTGAATATTTTTTTTAAAAAAAATATGAATAAAGATAAAAAAAAAATATTAGAACTTATTTAGGAGATGGAATCAGGACCCATAATTGTTTTGTAATTTAAAATTTGCATTAAGATTTTGGGAGATTCCCCACACATGAATCATCATGTTATACATTGAACATTTAACAAAAATGAATCGTGCCTCAACTTTAAATCAGCATTATTTAAATTCATAAATGATTAAGAATCATATCCACATAGATTTAAATCAGAAGGTTAGATAATAATAAAAAAAAACATGGAGACATGATCATTTGATTTAAAGTGGATGAGTAAAGAAGGAATATGATTTCTTTACTATTTTGAAGGGTTCTGAATTTTGACTAATTTCATTCACAATCCAAGCTAAAGCGCAGTGAAACCCACAGGCTGCTTTACTATTTTGATCTGAATTTTCTTTACTATTTTTGCTATTTGCGATTTTAATCATCATTCTTACTGTCCAATATGTCTCAAGATAAAGCACAGTGATTTATGCTTATAAAGAATTAAAGAAATGAGCCCACTAAACGATTTAAATGATAAAAGAGATGGTGTTCTCTTTAGAAGTCCTGAGTTCGAATAACAACATTTACATGGTGATAGGAGATGATAATGGAGTGATGAATGTTGTTCGAAGTTGAAGAATTAAGCCTAAGGCTCTAGACTCAATCAAAGAACAAACTAAAGATGGTTTAGGGTTCTTTATGGGTAAAGTTGCTAGAAATCAAACAAGAAGATATTGATTAGTTTAATGATGAAGCAAGAACAATAATTGAATGAAAAGAACAATGAAGAATGAATCAAACAAACGAAATAACAAGAATCGATGAAAGATGAAAGAAGAACTCCCTTAGGCAATTTAAGAGTTAACACAAAGCCCCTTAGGATTATTGATTGAATTGGAAATTTCAAACAAGAACAATATGTGATGAACAAGACAATGGAAACTAACAAAAAGGATAAAAAAAAAGATAAACAAGCGTATAAAGATAGAAACACTTAGCCAAATTAGAATTTTTTAGCTAAAAAACGTTACTAACACAGAATCAAACAAGAAAGTGAACATTAGAAAGATAATGTGACCACTATGATGAATATATATGTAAAACGAATTACGAAAAGATAAATAAAATAATGAAAGAACTCGAATTGAAGATTCCTATAGTATGTATGGTGATGGTGATGGTGATGATGATGAAGATAAATTGATGTCTTCTGAACCTTTCTAGCCGAAATTAACTAGGCAAACTCGATAATTGACTATAACCAGCCCTCTTAATCATAATTAAGAGGCCTCTTAATCATAATTAAGAGGCCTCTTAATCATAATTAAGAGGCAAACCGGAGCGTTGAGATCTCATTTACGAAGAACATGAAGAACTAAGTGATAAAGAATGATTCAAAAGCACAAGGCTATCAATACATGCAAAAACTTACTCACGTTGTATTGTTATTCAATAAAGATGTGATTTACAATGGGAATGGAGTCTCGTTTATGTAGGTGAGGAGTTAACATGAATCCTAAGTAATTAATGAATAAAATAATAAAACTCTATCTTAACTCCTAATAAAATAGTAAATCTAATCCTAAAAGATAATGCATTTTCATATATAATTATATTACAAATTAAAGTATATTTTATTAAAATATTGATATGAGAAACTATTGGTCGAACAGAGAACCTTAGTGAATAGATTGCAGCAAGTTCATGAATCTTAACAACATTATCAGTGTCCTCCACAGACCAGGGCTTTTTATTACTACTCAAATGACTCTATTAAACATAAAATATATTGATTCAATGAAAACTCAAAATATTGATTTTTAAAAAAAAAATATGTTAAAGGTAGGGTTGTAAATGAGACGTGACATATCCTGAGTTACTTGAGTTTGACTCGATCAAAGTTCAGTTAACATTCGAATCGAATATACTCGATTCAAGCTCGAATTCAACTCGAGTTCTTAACAATTCGAAGCAAGTTACTTGATGTACGATTTGAAAAGCTTGCGAATAACTCAAAAAAATAATATTGTTAAAGTTTGACCCGAATTCAAAGTGGCACAATTTAATTAAGAAATTAATAAACTTAGTTTGATTAAAAGTATATAAATTTACTAAAGCAAAGAACTTTATTAAATTAGCTTTTTATAAAGTAACTTTTACTTTATTTAGTTTCCTTTGTAATCAAGTATTTATCCCTATAAATAGATACAAAGGGTTTTTCTTTCTCACCTTTTGTATTTTCTTCCTTCATATTAGTGAAAATTTTCTCCTCTATTCGTGTTTTTTCATTTTGAGTTTTCCACATAATTCTTGGTGTTCTTTGTTTTTGTTTTGTTTTCTAATTATGTTTATTTGTTTACCGATAATCGTTTCGATATTATAACAAATTGTTATAAAAGCTTCGGGTTTAAGATTATGGTAACAATGAAGTATGATATTCTACTGTTAGATCAACACACTAGGTTCCCTATATGCCGGTGAAGATTCAAGATGTTCTTCCACAATTAGATCTTGATGATACAATAGAAGGATTTAATAAGAAGTTGATAACACAATAGAAGAATGATGAAAAGTGTAAGGATCATAAAGCTTTTTCACATATTCATTTACACATACAAAAATTAGATTTTGTAAGATGTCTTGAAGGAGCAGACAACTGCTTCGTTGTGAGTCAAGTTAGAGCAACTGTGCATGCGAAAATCATTAACCAGTAAGTTGCACTTAAAGCAGTGACTTTATTCACTCAAGTTGTTAGAAGGTTCGTCTCTTGAAGAGCACCTAACCATATTCAAGAAAATTGTCTCTGATCTATAGACTTTAGAAGAGAAGCATTACCAAGAAAACTTAAGACTAATCCTCTTATGTTCACTGACTCATTTCTACTCATCTTTCAAAGACATAATTTTGTACAGCCGTGAAACACTAACTTTTAAAGCGGTGTACAATGGCTTGTACTCATTCGACAAGATGAAGCATCTGTTTATGGTTGTGAGTCTCAGACAGAGGGTCTGGTGGCACATGGATTGACTAGCTTAGACCATGGAAGAAAAGGCGAGTATTCTTCTGGTGGTAAAGAAATGGGTAGATCAAAATCTTCTAACAGAGGTAAAACTTGTCGCTTTTGTAAAAAAAATGTCATATTAAAATAGAGTGTTATAAGTTTCAGATTAAGATAAAGAGAGAGGCTGAAGAACAATCTACAAAGAGATCTGGTGTTGCAGATGTTAAATAAGATGTTAAGGGTAAACTCCTAGTAGCTTCTGACAATATTACGAAGGCGAGTGAGAAGTGGATCCTTGACTTTGGTTTGCACCCTATGAATTTGTGTCATTAGGTGTTACATTGATGGGTAAAAATGCATCATGTAAGATTGTAGGTGTTGGCAGTTTCAGAGTTTATATGCATGATAACATTGTTAGAACATTGAATGATGTTCGTCACGCTCCATATTTGAAGTGTAACCTAATATCACTAAGTACCCTCGATAAAAAAGAGTATAAGTACTCCGCTGAGATGGAGTTTTGAAGGTTAGAAAGGGTTCACTTATTGTGATGAAGGTAGATAGAAAGAACAGAAGGTTGTAAATTCTCCAAGGGTCTATGATTACTGGTGATTTTGTTGTTGCATCATTCGCGCTGTTAGAGGAATATGTAACTAGACTTTGGCATATGCGCCTGGGGGTATATGAGCAAAATTGCCATGACAGAGTTGATGATGGTCAAGGAATTTGTAAGCTATCATTCTACGAACATTGCATGTTTGGAAAAAAATGAGAGTATGTTTTGCCAAAGGAATCCATAACACGAAGGGTACATTAGATAACATTCATTTTGATATATGGGGTCTGTTTAGAGTACCTCTCATAGAAGCGCAAACTATATGTTAACAATCATTGATGACTATTCCTAAAAGTTTTAGTCTTTCTTCCTAAAGTAGTTTGAGTGATGTGATAGCCACATTCAAGAATTGAAAGATAATGATTGAGAAACAGACTGAAAGGCAAGTTAAACACCTCTGTACTGATAATGGCTTAGATTTCCATTGTGATGAATTGAATAAGTTATACAAGAAAGAAGGGATTGTGAGGCACTTGATAGTTTGTCATATGGCACAACCAAATGGTGTTGCTGAGCGAATGAATATAATGATAATGGAGAGGGTTTATTGTATGCTCTCCAATTCTAGTCTATCGAAATCATTTTAGGTTAAAGCTGCTTTGCTAGCTTTTTTTTTTGATTAACATGTCTCCATCCATGGCTATTGACAAAAAGACTCTGCAAGAGGTATGTTTTAGCATGCCTGGGGAATACTCTGATTTAAAAATATTTAGTTATCCTACGTATGTTCATGTAAACAATGGTAAATTGGATCATAGATCCATGAAGTGCATATTGATAGGATACAAATCAGGAGTAAAAGGATATAAGCTGTGATGTCCCGTAAACAGAAATAGTTATCATCAAAGATGTTATATTTGATGAATCTTCTATGTTACGAGGATCAACCCTCAGTGTAACTACTAAGGATTTGCAAGAAGCATAGTGTACACAAAAATAGTGGAGTTTCAATTTGGAAACAAGATCTGTGTTGAGTTAATCGATCGACGGAATAGGCTAAGAGGGGGTAAATTGGCAATAAAAATTTCGGTGGAAGCTTTTGCAGAAAATTGAAAATATTTGCACAGCGATTTAGAGTGGTTCGACTTTCTCAACCAAAGTCTACATCCACTACCTTAGCTGTCCACACTAAGGATTTTCCATAAATTCACTAATTTGTCTTTCTTTTGAGGACAAAGAGTAACCTTACAAATCCCTCAAGAATTATACCCCAAATTCTTGAGAATACTCTCTCCCAAAGAGAACAATACAAATTTTGCAAACTTACAAGAAAATCCTCACAAGGAAAGATGTTTACACAATTCTAGAACAAAGAAAGAACACTCAAGAATATTACAATTAAGCACAATAAGTGTTCTTGAAAGCAAAAATGAATATTGAATGAAATAGGCTTGAAAATGCTCAAACTTGAGGTTTGATGCTTTCTCTTTGATTCTTTCTTGATTCTTGATAATTGTTGTTGATCAATGGCTCCTAAGCTTGTTTAAATACACCTTGGATTATTTCTGAACGTTGGGGATCATTAGTGGAGTCAATAGAGCCGTTATTGTGTGAAAACAATTAATAAAACAGTTGGGAGTATATGGTGCATCGATGCATAGGCAATGTGCATCGGTACACTATGTATAAAATTCAAATATTTTAACCGTTGGAAGACTTAGTGCATCGGTACACTAGGGGTGCATCGATGCATAAAATACATTTGATGTTTCAAATAAGCCTGGAGTGCATCCATGCATGATTTGTACATCGATGCATAAAATGTATTCGATGTTCAAATTATTTAGGAGTGCATCGATGCATGCCTTGTGCATCGATACACAAAATGCATTCGGAATTCAATTTATTCAAGGGTGCATAGATGCATTATATAGTGCATCGGTACACTACTCTGAAAAATTGATATTTGGCTCGTTTTTTGGTTCGAAATACTTTGTGAAAATTGTTTCAAAAATATTTTAAGATTAAAACACAATTTTATACTTTAGTAAGGATTTGAAATTGATCTTTTAAAGACTTGAAGTAATATCTTGAAATTCGAGTAAATTGATTCGAATATACTTAGAAAATAATTTGTAAAATCTTAAAGTATATTTATACTTAATTTTTTATATCAAAACATCAAAAATGTTTTCAACAATCTGTATATGATATACCCATAGAGAATAAAACTTCTCTACAACAGTATAATCTATCGTCGTCTATTGCACGAAATAAACCCAGAAAAGAAATCAAGCCCCAAAAAGGTACATAGAGGTTGATCTAGTTGCATACGCTTTGAGTGTTTCTGAACAAATTAATACGAACCAATATCCATCATCCTATTTAAAGGCAATTAGCTACGAAGACTTAGTTAAGAGAATAATCGTAATACATGCGGAAATAGAGTCACTTCACAAGAATGACACTTGAAATTTAGTGAAACTTCCCATCAGAATGCGAACTATTCAATGTAAACAAGTGTAAAAAAAGAAGGAAGGAATTATGAGAGTTGAAAAGCCTAAATATAAGGCAAGACTAATTGCGAAGGGATTTAACAAAATCCCAGGAATTGACTTTAATGATGTGTTTTCTCCAGTGGTAAAACATAGTTCTATTAGAGCTGTTCTTGGAATAGTTGTTATGTGAGATGAGCTTGAGCATCTACACATGAAAACAACGTTTTTACATGGTGAACTTGAAGAATACATTTACATGAAACAATTAGAGGATTTCATCGGTCTCAAAAAAAGATGACCATATCTTTTCATTGAAGAAATCTCTTTATGAACTTAAGTAGTTGCCCAGACAATGATATAAGAGGTTTAATTCTTTTATGGTTTCTCTCGAGTTTAAGCAAAGTAACTTTGATAGTTGTGTTTACTTTAAAAAGGGTCGCAATGGTTCACCCATATATCTATTTCTTTATGTTGATGACATGTTAATAGTCGTTAACAATAAATAAAATATTAGACACTTAAAGACTGAACTTAACAAAGAATTTAAGATGAAAGATTTGGGTTATGCGAAGAAGATCCTTGGAATGGAGATTAGAAGAGACAAAAAACAAGTATATTGTACCTAAGTCAAAAGAGTTACATTAAAAAGGTTCTTCGCAGGTTTAATATGCAGTGTGCGAAGCCTGTGAGCACTTCACTGGTAGCTTACTTTAGACTTTCATCGGATTGTTTGATAAATTTAGAAAAGGAGGTAGAGTACATGTCATGTGTTCCATATTTTAGTACGGTGGGATCTCTAATGTATGCTATGGTTTGTAAGCATTCAAATTTAGCGTATGCTACTAGTTTAGCGAGTAGATACATGGTGAATCTCGGTAAAAAACATTGGAAAGTTGTTCAATGGATTTTCAGGTAACTTTACAGTACTATGATGTTTGCTTATAGTTCGGGTGAATTAGAGATGAAGTCATGTGGTATGTTGATTTTGATTTTACGAGAGATTTAGATAAGAGAAGATAACTTATGAGGTATGCATTTATGGTTAGAGGGTATTCCATTAGTGGGAAAGCAACTCTTTAGAGTACGATTTTCTTGTCAACTACATAAGCAGAGTACAATGCGATCACTGAAGCTTGTAAGGAAGCGATCTGGTTGAAACGACTCTTTGGTAAACTTAGTGAAAACCTTCAGATTAGTACGGATTTCTGTGATATTCAGAGTGTTATATTCTTAATCAAAGATCAAATATTTCATAAGAAGATGAAATATATTGATATTCGTTATTATTTTGTGCGTTATGTGATTGTTTGAGGTAACATTATTGTGAGAAAAGTTAGCACTCACGAAAATCATTTTAACATGATGATCAAACAACCCCCTATAATCAAGTTTGAGCATTGCTTGGACTTGGTCGGTGTTCATTACTAAAGATTACCCCTTGGAGGGGTGTTGTAGAAGAGGTGAAGAATTTGTTCGTTGAAATGAAGAATTATTTTTGTTGTGCCTCATTGAATTTGTGTGTTTTATCTTGGATCTTTCGCACTTGCAGGATTCTTATCAAGGTGGAGATTTGTTAAAGTACTCAAATTCAAAGTGGCACAATTTAATTATGAAAGTAATAAACCTAATTTGATTGAAAGTAGAGAACTTTTAATGTTAGTGGCAAGCCAAGAGTCATTATGGCTATCCATAGCTTTAATGTTAGTGGCAACTCGGTATAAATACATTAATGTTAGTGGCAAGCCAAGGGTCATTATGGCTATAGCAACAATTATGTTAGGGGCACTTAATGGATGTTGATTCCTTAATAATAACTACTTTATGCAATTGAACTGCTCACTTTCACAATCTTCCTTAAACAAATCCTGAAGAGACACAAACTTTATTCATATCATATATATCCTTATTTTTATAGTGTAAGAGTATTATAAAAGTCCAACATACTCATATTGTACTCCATAATTCTCCAACTTTATAGAGAGAATTTTTCCAGTATTTTTAGAACTTATCCAAAGGCATTCACTTAATCTAAGTCATGAGAGTATTTAGGTTATTCCAAAATTCGAGAGTATTTCGGTCATTTTAGAGCTAGGGTATTTCGATCATTTTAAAACACAGAGAGGGTAACTCGGTCATTTTTAATAAATCCAGTTATATAGGGTGCTTTCGGTAAAATAGTCTTCAAGAGTTTCTCAGAAATCAGAAATTTAGATAGTACCTTCTCAGAGGTTGACATCTAACATTCAAAAAATTTTGTATAGATAAGGGTTTATCATATAAATTGATAGTCCTATCGAATCGAATCTAAATTCTTAGATTAATTCTACCATTAGAGACAATCCACGTCCCTTTTAAACCTTAAGGGTATTTTCATCATTTCACATCTAAATATTTATAGTATAAAAACTATTAATAGGAAATATCAGAATTTATGGTTCAAAGGCTAACTTCATTCCTTAAAATTTATACTGGTCCTCTAGTTTCTTATACGGTCATTCGAGTCTTAATTATTTCATTAACATTATACCAGAATCAGAGTAAGTTCAGAATAACCAACCATAACACTAACCAACTCATATTTATCTATACACTGACCAATTACGAACATGTACCATAAAGAACACATAGGGTATAAAGTATTACCTCAATCTTTTTATCTATATCAGTCGGTCATTTAATACCTCTCGATCCCTCTTGGACTTAAATTCGACGTCCCATAATAGATCGGATACACTATAAAAGAATTACATCATAAATAAAGGTTAAACGCAAAAATCAAATCGAATCAGAAAATAAAATATCAAAGAAAGCTTACTGGTTTCAAATTTGGAAAAATAGACTGTAAAATCGGTCTCGGGACGTCAAAAAACTTCAAGATAGATGGTCTAAAAAAGTCAACGGGTCAACGACGGTCAACAGAAGCTCGGCTCGACTCATCTCAACGGCTTGGCTTGACGGCTTAACTCGGCTCAAACAGACCGGTTTAGACCCCCCAAGCGACAGACGAAGCCCATGCCTAGGGGGCGACGCGTGGGGCGTGTGGGCTGGCCTACGATAGTCGGACGATCACCATTTTTTCTATAATTCAATTTTAGAGAAGTTTAAGTTACCTACCAAACTCAATTCACAACGATGAATGAAGGAGAGCTCGATAATGACTCGTCAAAAACTTGCTCCTCTTCACCCACTCACACGCTGACAACAATGGAAAATCCGAGGACACAGATTGACTCCTTTCAACTCTAGGAACACCATGGTGTCGACAGTGTCGATAATGAATGCTCAGACGACGATGAAATATGGTTTAAAGTTTTCTCAGAAAGGTTACTAAAAGTGGAACACTACTGATTTTAGGGTTTAAAACCCATCCAAAAAAGAAAATTGACAAATTATGCCATAGATCTCTAAACTTTTGATGCTTTCTGATTTGATTTCAAAATAAATTGATAATTTCCTTTGGTCCCTGAATTTTGTCAAAATTTAAATTTAGTCCCCATAATAAATTAAGAAAAAAAATTCCCTAAAATTGGGGTATGAAAAAAACCTTTGATGAAAATGAATCTTAAAAAATAAATGTAATAAAACACATATAAAAAATAAACTGAATCAAACACATACATAATAAATAATCAAAATAAAATAAAATTTTGATATGTTATTATTGTTTGTTGTTTTACTAAGTTGATCTTGCATTATATAATCAAACACAGGAATATAATTGTGACTAGATAATTAGTTTAATTCTGCAAAGATTAAATTGTTCTAAGACTAAAATTGAGTAATACAAGGGAATTCGAGAGATTGTTGTAGAATGGGTCTAGGGATAGTTTCATTTCTCTGTCTTAAACAACAATGGATGATTATTAATATTGGTTGAACTTGATCTCGAGTCTATAGGAATATACATGTTTAAGGTTGGTTGGTAGATCTTGCTTATGTAAACACTCGTTTTTGTCAGTGTCTTCAAAAATACTCTTTTTATATTATTATTATTATTATTATTATATTTATTAATTTTATCTTATCTGATAGATTACAAATTTGGCCCAAATGGAGTCCAAACCATTACAACACCAAGCCCAAAGGAGATACAAACTCAAACTCAGTAGCCCACCAACAGTGATCCAACCCAACTAACTCGGATCCAAACTCAAACCCAGACTGAAACCAACCTATTTGGCAAACCCTAAACATATTAGGGTTTTTAACCCTAATGAATCAAGCAACAACAGCCATCGATTGACACTTCAGCTCTCACTGGTGCGTGGGCTTCACCGCCTCTCTCCCCGTGCGCCTGAGCCGGTCGCAGAGCCACCGCCCAACGTTATCACCTACAGTGATCGAAAGTACATCCATCAGTCCATCATAAGTGGAAAAACAAATAAAAACAAGGAAAAAATAAAAAAAACAAATGAGATATCTCGAGGCAATCAAAATCTATCAGAGGCTTATCTCCTGGCAGAGGCAGAGAAATCATCACATGCATCAACAAAAGGGAAAGGAGAAGAGAATGAGGACATTCGGGTGGTTTTAAAAAAATAGAGGGGATTCGGGGAGAGAAAAAAAGAAAAAGAAAAAAAAGAAGGTTCATGGATGATTAAAACAAAGTGATTAGTAAATTATTTGAGATTAAAGAAAATGGGTTATTAAGTGATATGATGAAATATGAGTTTTTATTGAGGAATACAAATAAATTTAACTTGTCAAAAGAGTAAATAAGATATTAGAAGCCTTGGATGTGATCAAAAGCATGCTTCAAAATTGGTGTGATTCTTAGTTTTGAGTGTTCTTTGGAGATTTTGGATGTTATAAGGAGATTTATGGAGGTAAGTTAGTTTAGATAAGTGATAATGAGTTTAATGGTATGGTTGGAGATAAGAGTAAGAGATTTATGTGAAATTTGTGTAAAATTCAAAGTAAACGGGGTAAAAGTTGGGTAAGGGTGTCGGTACTGGAATAACAGTACCGATAATATATGTTTAAATTTGGGAAAATATGATGAACAATATCGATATTGATGAAATGAGTATCGATACTTCTATGGGTATCGATACTAAGAGGAAGGTATCGATACCATGGATTACATAATGCAAAAACGGTATCGATACTGAAGGGAGTATTGGTACCATAATATAGAAGTATCGATACCATACTAGGGGTACCGATACTATTGAGCCTGAAATGTTTTAGATAGGATGAATTTTAATAGAAATTGGAAATAATAGTACTTTTGAGTATTATTAAAGTATAAATGTTAGAGAATATACTAACATTTGTATGGTATGTGTACTTAATGGATGCTTGTGTAAATTGTAACCAAGCTCCAGAGTAAAGCAAGAAAAAAGGCAAGGATAAAGTTATCGAATAGTCATACATCATTGTAGTATACTAGTGAGGCATACCAAGTGAGTGCATTTATTATGCACATTAAAAGTTATAGATGCATGTTGTTAAATGCATATGTTGCATTTTTATATCAGTACTATGTGTACTATCGACACTAAGTGTGCAACCGACGGAATTCATAATACGGCCGTATTGGCACTAAGTGTACAACCCACAGAATTCATAATATGTTTATGAATGACCGTAACGACACTAAGTGTGCAACCCACGAAATTCATAATATTTTTATGAACGACCGTATCAACACTAAGTGTGCAATCCACAAAATTCATAATATGTTTATGAATGACCATATCGACACTAAGTGTGCAACCCACATAATTCATAATAAGTTTATGAACAATCGTATCGGCACAACGTGTGCACCCCAAAGAAATTATAATGTTATGAAAACAATAAATTCATATTTTGATAGTTATGATATACTTATGTTTTAATTACGACATTTAGGTGCAACTCATGTACCATGCATTTTTATTCAACATATATTTGGCAAACAAAGGATAAATTAGAAAATACAGATTGATAGGTATGTTGGGCATACTAAAGATAGTTATCATGTTATTTGATTTAAGGTTTGTTCACCAAGCCTATTTAATGTATTGATATGAATTATACGACTTTCATTTGTATTTTGATAATCTGGGATATGCTTATATTTAAGTATAATTCATTTTGTATTACTATGCCTCACTAAGCAAATACTTAGTGTGTGCTGGTTTCACGCTAAGGTAAAAGTTGAGATTATAACTAACAAGTATCGAGAAACTCCAAGCATCAAGGAATATACTGCAACATCAGTAAGACATCCTATGATGTAATTTTTGACTTAGTTTAGCGACATGTACTTATGAATGTCCTATTAGCTCTATTTAAATATTTTGGAAATTGGTTTGTAATAGATTAACTGGATCGACTTATATTGATTTTAAATATGAATAACATGAACTAGTATTACTAATTGGAGTAGACTTGTTTAATATATATATATATATATATATAATTGAAGAATGTCTTATAAATTATATTATTAAATGGTTTATCTAAAGAAAACAAAAATTATACTGATTTTCAAGTATCGAGAATGTTTCAAAAGTCATGCGACATATGTGACTCGTGTACGAAAATGTATACGGGAAATTGGTGTTACAAGCTTTCTTTGTTTACATATTTTTCCTTGTAAAGGGGTTTTGGTTCTAGCTAAGCCTTTGAAAAACTAGGGATTTTGTAAATGTTATTTATTTGACCTTGAAAAAGAAAGAAAAAATTAGTGGATTTGTTGGAAAATCCTAAGTGAGGAGATTAGGTATTGGATGTAGACTTTGGTTGAGAAAGTCGAACCATTATAAATCATTATGCACAAATTTTCTATCATTGTTTTACTCCTTACTCCCAAAAAATATCAAAAAGTCAATTCACCACATCTTGGCAATATCTTCGGTTGTCCAATTGAACTTCATCAATCCTAACAATTCGTATCAGAGGTTGACTCATTAGAAGGTTTAACCACCTTGAGACAATCATTGAAGAAGTTCTACCAATTTCTGACACAACCAAGAAGATAGCTTCGACCTTCAGTTCTTACTATATTGAAGATTCTCAACCGGTCAACAAGCCACCCAATTTTAATGGAGCAAATTATGCCTATTATAAGAATATGATGATATTTTTTATTCAAGCAAACGATCTAGGAGCTTGGAACTCTATCATGAAAGGATACTCCATTTCAACCGACGAGATGGACGATTGGAGTGGTGGAGAGAAGAAGAAGTTCCAACTCAATGCAAAGGCTATACACATTCTATTTTGTGCATTAGGCCCGGATGAATATGTAAGAGTCTCATCTTATTCAAATGACAAGGAGATTTGGGACAAGCTCCAAATCACTCAAGAATGAACCAATGAAGTGAGGGAAACCAAAATCAGTCTTCTCAATCATAACTATGAGAATTTCAAGATGAAACTGGATGAAGACATCAAAGCTATGACAATAGATTTTCCGTGATTGTCAACGATCTCAAGGGATTTGGAGAATTGATCACTAATAAGAAGCTTGTGAGGAAGATGATCTACTCTCTTCCAAAGTCTTGGCAATCAAAGAAGATGGTGATTATCGAAGCTAAAAACCTCAAGTTACTCACTCTTGTTGAGTTTATCAGTTTCATTCTTACTCTTTAGTTGATGGTAAAGGACGAAGAAGATGATGAAGAAAATAATAAGAACAACGAGGTAGGCATTGCCTTCAAATCCATCAATGAGAGCAATCAAGATACAAATAAAGAGGTTGATGAAGAAGAAGATGATGATGAAGAGATGCTCAAGCTCTTTAAAAGATTCATGACTTCTAATGAAGTGAAGCATGAATCAAGCAAAAAAAAAGAGTCCCTCGATGTGCTTCGAATGTCAAATAACGGGGCTTATCAAGTATGATTGTCCTCTCCTAAAGAAGAATGGATCAGTAAGAAGAAGACATTTGTGGCAGCTTGGAATGATTGTCCCCTCCTAAAGAATAAGGGATCAGTAAGAAGAAGACATTTGTGGCAGCTTGAATTGATGAAGATGACTCCAATGATGAATATGAAGTAGCCAACCTATGCCTTATGGCCATCAATGAAGATTCAATGGTAACTTCAAACTCTAGTGAATTAAATTCTTATTTGTTTGATGAGTTACAAGTTGCCTATGATGAATTGTATTTGGAATTTGATACCATGAATTCAAAATATAAGAAATTGATTTCAAAATTGAAAATTGAAAATGATTTTCTTTTGAAAGAAAGCAAAATTAGATTTTTGAAAAGCAAAATGAAATTTTGAAAATGATTTTGAGCTTTTAAATTCAAAATCAATGATTTGGAAAAAGAAAATCTTGATTTGAAAGTTAAGCTTGAAAGCTTAGCAAAAGAAAAAAAGAAATCATTTCTAAAATCAATTCATCTATGATAAAAATTGCAAAATGCTCACATTGTCATTTTCATGGCCACTTGGAACATACTTATCCTTTAAAGAAAGGAAAATGTTTTAAAATCAAACAAGTATGGGTTCCAAAGGGAACAAGGGGCATTGAAACTAACGTCCAAGTATCCAAAGCAATTTGGATACCAAAATCCAAATAAATTTCTCTTATAGGTATGTGGAAGAAATAATGACAAAGTGAAGAAATTGAGATGCTTTAGCCACACTTGAAAAGGAATGGGTAACCTCTAAGCTTAATACTTGTGTTTTAATTATTTGGTTGTCTATATGTTTTAAGCATACATGAGTTTTGATCTCAAATGATTATGAATAGTTTTTCATCTCATGTATGTTGAAAAGTGTTTTATGATGAACATTTTAAAGTTTTAATGATTTTTCATAATTTATAGTTCATCATAATGAATTTTGTTCAAAATTGGTTTTAAATGTAAATGATATCTCTCTAACAATTGATATCAATTTTTCAAGTTCTTTGATTTTAGAATTTTTTTTTTTACTTTTGACCTAAATTTATATGTTTATGCATGTGATTTAGTGCAAATGATATCTCCCTAACAATTGAAATCAATTTTTCAAATACATGACATTTTTTGGATAGCTTTATGCACATGCACTTAATTTTAACAATTGGTATTTCATAAAGTTTATATAGACTTGGATATATTGAATTTAATGTGTTACTAACGTGTTTGTTCATCTTTGTTGAAATTCAATGTCTTTTAAGTGTCAAGCCTTTAAAGTCAAAGTTTTGTTTTGAATGCTTTTATTAAGGGGAGCTTTTAATTTTTCAAATGAAGTTTTGATAAAATTTACCGCTTATTTTTCATTGTTATTTTTTAACCTTAAAGTTGAATTATTTTTGATATAACAAAAAGGGGAGAAGTATGGTTTGAAAAATTCAATTTCAAGAATGAAAAAGGGGGAGTTTTAATGTTTTCCAAAATATATCTTTTTTTAATTAAATGTTTTATTAAGGGGGAGTTTTGCCAAAAATAATTTTCAAATGTTTTGTTATATCAAAACGGGGGAGATTGTTGAACCATGTTTTATAATATTTTGATATAACAAATTAAGGCAAAATGTTTTTGGACTTAATTGAATTTATTCAAAGTTTTCAAAAATAATTCAAAGTCTATTAAACTAGAATTTGAGCATAAAACGTTTTTCTGGACAAGTAGTACCGATATTATTCTTATAGTATCGACACTATATGAACAGTACCAATACTGTTCATGTGGTACTGATACCAAAGGTAAGAGAAGTATCGATACTCTATAGGTAGCATCGATACTACCAGTGTTTTCCAAAAGGCTAAAATTCCAGAATGCAAAATAGGTATTGATACCCTAAGGCGTACCAATACTACTTTACATAGTAGTATCAATACTATAGGCATAGTATCGATACTGTCAAGCCCCAACGGCTAGTAACAGCTAATTGATTTAAAATTACAAAGGTAGTATCGATACTCCTAGTAGGAGTACTAATACCCTCTGTTATGGGTAGTTTTATTTTGCACAAAATTTCATCCCCAACGGCTCCAAATCATCCTCAACGGCTAGAAACGGCCATAAATACATTCCAACTTATAAATACAAGTTCAATACACTTGAAGAAGGTCACCAACACCTATCCAAGCATTGATCAACAAGAGAAAAGCTCTTTAACTCTTTATTCTCTTTCTCTTGTAAATATTTTGTTTTGTGAGCTTTAAATTTGTAAACACTTTCCTTTTTAGAGGTTTTTTTTTGTTTACATCTTTTTCCTTGTAAAGGGGTTTTTGGTTCTAGTTAAGTCTTTGAAAACCTATGGAATTTGTAAAGTTTATCTCTTAGTCCTTGAAAAAGAAAGAACAAATTAGTGGATTTGTTGGAAAATCCTAAGTGAGGAGCTTAGGTAGTGGATGTGGACTTTGGTTGAGAAAGTTGAACCACTATAAATCATTGTGCACAAATATTTATCATTGTTTTACTCTTTACTCCATAAAAATATCAAAAAGTAAATTCGCCCCCTCTTGGCAATATATTCGGTTGTCCAATTAAACTTCATCAATCCTAACAACTATAATAATATTTTTGGTGATGCTACATCCTAGAACAACACTTGTTTGGTTTTTCGAGATTAAGCTAGGAAGAATCAGTTTCAGACAGTTAACAATTACCTTTATTACAATTTTGTAATGAACATTGCACATGCTAATAGGTCGAAACTGTGCGATAGATTTTGGAACTTCAGTTTTGGGGATAAGCACAAGAATTGTTCTATTCATTTCAGTTGTTACAACATTCTTTTCGAAACACTTACGTACCAGGTGACACACATCAGCTCCCACCACATCCCAATTCTTTTAAAAGAATAAAGCTTGAAACCCATTGAATCCAGGAGCCTTCAATGACTCCATAATAAAAACCACTCCTCTAACATCGATAGATTGTGTGGACAAATGAGGAAATCATCGGTGGGAATAGTGGGAAAGTCCCTAATCACCATCACTTGTAAAAAGAGTAGTGAAATAGTCAATTGCAATCCAACACCATTCTCCTTGATCCGAACACCAAGAGCCATCTGATCTTTTAAGAACTTGAATAGTATTTCTCTTACGTCTATATCTGGCATACGAGTGATAGAACTTTTTATTGTGATCACCATCGATAAACTAATTACATAGGGATTTTTGAATCCAACTACTTTCTTCATGTTCAAACAGTTGTTCAAGCTCTTTTTCTAACTTTTTTCTAAGTTAATGAGGAACTCAGAGTAAGTATTTTGCAAAGCACGATCAATGCCCCTTAGTCGTACCAAGACCTGTCTTTTCCACGCCCCAATATGGCCAAACAGCTGAACATTACAATAAAAAAGTTTCGTCTGGACCAATTCAAGATTGCTTACCACATCTCTATCTGTAGACCAAACCTCTCGAAGAATATTTTTGAAGTTAGGATGATGCTTGTTATGTTTAGCTTGTAAATTGTCAAATTTGGCAAGTTGAAAAATTCATCTTTGGTAGGTGGCCAACTTTGCACGTGGGAATTTTATCTTTGGTCCCTAAAATATTAGGTTATTTATAAATTTAGTCCTTAAAACTTAACTATAAATAGGCCTAAGTATTTCATTAGAAATCATCCCAAAACAAGTTCTCTCTTCCATTTGTTTTCTTCATTCTCTCACTTTGGGAATTCTAAAGAATTCTATTTGTTGTAATATTTTGTTGATATTGAAGTTATCATCCGGTATGGTGCTCGAGGAGTAGATGATATTCTCGTTGAACCTCATAAATTTGGTGTGTTCTCTTATTTATTATTCTTTATTCAATTTTTCCATTGTGTTTCAATATTCAATAGTTTGACGGTTTTGTCCGCTGTACAACCTTTGGTAGTTTTGATCTTGACATTTCAGATCAAGTTTGAAACTATGTTCCTGTGGGAAAGAACATGGTTTCCCCAACAATTGGTATCTAGAACTTCAGTTGAGGTTATCCTGGTGGTCCCATTGTTGAAAGGATACAGTTCGTGCTATTGAATATTGTTCGTTAGAATTAAAATGCCAAAATACGGATCAGTTGAGACATCAAGCTCTTCATCTGGACCGGTGAGGAGGGTGATGTCAAATGCAAATTTCTAAGTGGAGTTGTTCGATGGATCCAGTCATTTTGGCATGTGGCAAGTCGAGGTGTTAGACGCTTTATTCCAACAAGGTCTAGACATCACCATTGAGGAAGAAAAACATGTAGATATGGAGGAGAAAAAATGAAGTACAATCAATTGTTTGACTTACAGCACAATTCGATCTTGTCTTTCCAGGGAGTAGAAGTATGGCTACAAGAACGAGACTTCTGCAAGTAAGATATGGAAAGCATTGGAGAAAAAATTCCTAAGGAAAAGCTCTCAGAATCATCTCCACATGAAGAAAAGATTGTTCAGATTTGATTATTAACCAGGCACCAATATGAATAAACACATCACTGCGTTCAATGAGCTAGCGGCAGACTTACTGGCCATAGATGAAACCTTCAAATATGAAGATTTGGATTTGATGTTGTTGTCATCTCTTCCAGATGAATTTGAGCACCTTGAGACAACGTTACTTTATGGTAAGGATAATGTTACCCTTAAAGATGTAACTGTTGCTTTGTATAGTTATGAGCTCAGGAAGAAAACCAAGAAGGAAATCAAGTACGAAGGAGCGGAGGCCATGGTGGCAAGAGGTCACTCGAAAAGTTAAACGCCAAATAGGAGAGGGAGATCAAAGTCGAAGTCCAGACTGGGAAAAGATGAATGTGCCTTTTGTCGTGAGAAAGGTCATTGGAAGAAATATTGTCCGAAGCTGAAGAAGAAAGGAAAAACTACTCCAGATGCATGTGTTATAGAGCATGATGCAAATGACTCTGACATATCATTGGTTGCTTCATCAACAACATTCCATTTATATGAGTGAATATTAGATTCGGGTTGTACCTATCATATATCCCCTAATCGGGAGCGGTTCTCCAATTTAATAGAACTAAATGCAGGAGTTGTTTATATGGGCAATGATAATGCCTATAAAACTGTTAGGATAGGTTCAATTGGATTGAATAATCAAGATGGATCAGCCAGAGTTCTGACTGATGTCCGATACATGCCCAGTTTGAAGAAAAATCTCATCTCGTTGGGAGTATTGGAATCCAAAGGCTCAGTAGTCACTATGAGAGATGGAGTTTTAAAAGTCACATATGGTGCACTTGTGATGATGAAGGGCATCATGAAAAATAATTTGTATTACTACCAAGGTAGTAAAATTATTGGAGCAATTACAGCAGCTTCCAGAGGCGATGATTTGGACACAACCCAGTTGTGGCATATGCGGTTGGGACATGCTGGAGAGAAATCCTTACAAATTCTAGAAAAGAAAGGATTGTTGAAGGTGAAAAGGCTTGCAAATTGAACTTTTGAGAGCATTATGTTATGTGAAAGTAGAAGAGAGTGAAGTTTGGCACCACTATACATAATACAAAAGGTATTGTGGATTATATTCACTCAGATGTATGGGGTCCTTCAAAGACAATGTCTTTGGGAGGAAACCATTATTTTGTAACTTTTATAGATGACTTTTCTTGAAGAGTTTGGGTGTATCCAATAAAGTCTAAATATGAAGTGATTCGAATTTTCCTTAAATGAAAAAATATGATCGAGATCCAGACTGGTAGAAAAATCAAACGTCTTAGGATGGATAATGGAGGGAAATATAAAAGTGACCCATTCTTTTGACGTTTTCCATGAGTATGGTATTGTTCGACACTTCACTGTTAGAAATACACCACAACAGAATAGGGTGGAAGAGCGTATGAATCGAACACTAATGGAGAAAGTTCGATGTATGTTGTCTAATGCTGGGTTAAGTAAGGCATTTTAGGCTGAGGCTGTGACATATGCTGGCCATCTCATCAATCGCTTGCCATCATCAACTATATGAGGAAAAACACCATTGAAGGTATGGTCTGGAAAACCTGCTACTGATTATGATTCCTTACATGTATTTGGATCCACTGCTTATTATCATGTGAAGGAATTCAAACTTGATCCGAGAGCAAAAGAGGCTCTCTTTATGGGAATCACTCATGGAGTGAAGGGATTCCGCCTTTGGTGTTTGACACCAAGAATATAATTTGTAGCAGAGATGTTACCTTTGATGAATATGCCCTAGTAAAGAAGGTAACAAATGAAGCTGTCCAGACAAGTAGTAATCCGCAGCAGGTGGAGCATACTCCAAAACAGGTGGAGTTTCAGCAGATGATGATCCCAGAAATTGATGCAGCTGATTCTTTAAATCCAATAGAATAATCAAAAGATGAAGAGGTTCAAACCCAAGAACCATTAAAGACACCAGAACCACTTACAGTTACAAGGACAAGGAGAGAAATTCGTAGACCTGCTCAATTTGTTGATATGGTGGCCTATGATCTTCTAGTTGTTGATGATGATATCCCTATCACTTACCAAGAAGAAATACAAAGCTTGGAAAGTGATAAGTGGAAAAGTGCCATGGATGAAGAAATGCAATCTCTCCAAAAGAACAACACTTGGAAACTGGCACAATTATCGAAAGGTAAAAGAGCAATTGGATCAAGTGGGTATTTGCAAAGAAAGATTGATCTCATAGCAAGAAAGATGTTCGCTACAAGGCAAGGTTGGTAGCAAAAGGCTACGCTCAAAAGAAGGGAATTGACTACAATGAAGTATTTTCCCCTGTCGTGAAGCATTCATCCATTAGAATATTGTTGGCCTTGGTAGTACAGTTGAATTTGGAGGTAGCTTAACTTGATGTAAAGACAGCTTTCTTGCACGGTGATTTAGAAGAGGAGATCTATATGACTCAGCCAGAAGGATACAAGATGGTGGTTGTGATAAATGGGTTTGTAAGCTGAACAAATCGCTATATCGATTGAAGCAATCTCTGAGGCTGTGGTACAAGTGATTTTATAGCTTTATAAGGAGGTAAAAGTACACTAGAAGCAAATATGATCATTGTGTGTATTTGCAAAAGATCAAAGATGGATCTTTCGTTTATATTCTTTTGTACGTTGACGATATATTGATCGTTTCGAAGAGTCAAAAGGAGATAGACAAATTAAAGGCTCAGTTGAATCATGACTTTGAGATAAAAGATCTAGGTGAGGCCAAGAAGATTCTTGGTATGGAGATAAGAAGAGATAGACATAGAGGGAAGCTTTGTTTAACTCAGAAGCAGTATCTGAGAAAGTATTACAATGTTTTAGTATGAATGAAAATACCAAACATGTAAGTATCACACTAACTTCTCATTTGAAACTTAGTTCTCAGTTATCTCCTAAAACTAACGAAGAATGAGATTATATGGAAAAAGTTCCATATGCTAATGCAGTTGGGAGCTTGATGTATGCAATGGTGTGTACGTGTCCTGACATTTCACAAGCAGTTGGAGTTGTGAGCAGATACATGCATGATCTTGGAAAAGGACATTGGCAAGCTGTGATGGATTCTATGGTATCTCCAACAAACTATGGATGTTGGTTTAGTTTTTGAACAAGATGAAGCACTTGGTCAGTGTGTAGTTGGATATGTTGATTCCGACTATGATGGTGATTTGGATAAGCGTCAATCAACTACTGGTATTTGTTTACTCTTGCTAAAGCCCCAGTAAGTTGGAAGTCTACTTTATAATCTACGGTGGCTTTGTCTACTACAGAGGCAGAATACATGGCAGTTTCAGAGGCTATGAATGAAGCAATTTGGCTTAACGGGTTGATGGAAGACTTGGGAGTTGTTCAAAGTCGCATTAGTCTCTTTTGTGATAGTCAGAGCGCTATTCACTAGCGAAAAATCAAGTATACCATTCAAGGATTAAGCATATCGACGTGAGGTATCACTTTGTGCGTGAGATCATTGAAGAAGGAAAGATTCTGCTTCAGAAAATTGCGACAACAAAAAATCTTGCAGATATGATGACCAAGGTAGTAACAATAATCAAGTTCAATCATTGTTTGAACTTGATTAACATCCTGAAAGTTTGAGCACCTTAGGGTATATGGAACTTGTGAGCACAATTAGAGGCACAACATCAAATTTGGGGAGTTGAAGAAGTTGAGTAGGCTTGGTAATTTCAAGCCAAGGTGGAGAGTTGTTATGTTTGGCTTGTAAATTGTCAAATTTGACAAGTTGGAAAATTCATCTTTGGTAGGTGGCCAACTTTGCACATGGGAATTTCATCTTGGTTGGTGGCCAACTTAGTAGAAAATTCATCTTTGGTAGGTGGTCAACTTTGCACATGGGAATTTCATTTTGGTCCCTAAAATATTAGGTTATTTATAAGTTTAGTCCTTAAAACTCAACTATAAATAGGCATAAGTATTTCATTAGAAATCATCCCAAAACAAGTTCTCTCTTCCATTTGTTTTCTTCATTCTCTCACTTTGGGAATTCTAAAGAATTTCATTTGTTGTAATATTTTGTTGATAGTGAAGTTATCATCCGGTGTGGTGCCCGAAGAGTAGACGATATTCTTGTCGAACCTCATAAATTTGGTGTGTTCTCTCCTTTATTATTCTTTATTCGGTTTTTCCATTGTGTTTCAATATTCAATAGTTTGACGGGTTTGTCCGCTGTGCAACCTTTGGTGGTTTTGATCTTGACATTTCAGATCAAGTTTAAAACTACGTTCGTGTGGGAAATAACCCGGTTTCCCCAATAATGCTGCCATGCACAAAGAAACTGGAACGGTTTGTTGGTTGGATTCTCCTGCAGACTTTTCATCCGAAGTAATAAGGGGCAGTGGTTAGAACCCGCACGATCCAAATGGAAAATCGTAGAGTCCTGGTACATAGTCAACCAATTAGAATTCACGAGGCATCGGTCTAGTCGTTGATGGATCCCGCCCCGAGACCAAGTAAATGGCAACCCCTGAAAACCAATATCTAGCAAAGCACAAGTAATAACAAAATTGACAAAGTCACGGCTTACACTCACCCGCCTATTAGCTCCACCTTTCCTCTCTTCTTGAAATCACCTCCCAATAGCCAAGGATTGTTTTGGCATGGTTTTAGATTTCCAAGATGAGTCCAAAAATGTCTCTAGTCAGATAAATGCGGGCCGCCGTACACCACCGTAATAGAAACAGGTCGTGCAAGATCATCAGTTATAACTTGACAATGAACAAATTGATTGAAAATAGACATGATGTCCATTTGCACCTCGCAACTCCACAAACACCCAAATTATGCCGCTAAAATCCCTATCCTCGACACGAAAAGAATTATGGAAACCAAATTTAGCCACCACAGACTCCGCTCTCGTGCCACTTACTCTGTCTCAAGCAGCGCTACAAAATTTGGTCTATGGTCCCGAACACGATGCTGAAAATACCTACGATAAGAAGGGCTAACAGCCCCTTGGCAATTCCAGAAGACAAAATCTAACATAACGAAACCTACTGAGGAATTGGAGGCTACCCACCTCCATTCCCGATTCACTGCCCAAGTTGGCTGCAATCAACAGTTCCTTGTTCTCCTTACCCAACAGAATTATTTTGTTCATAGCCGTAACGGTGTCCTTCACAGCAGCATCAATTCTTGAAGTTGTTGTTTGAACACAATCTGAAAGTACAATTCGCACTTGCGGTTTATGGTAAAAAAAAATTTCATCCGCAAGCTCTTAGCCACTGAGACTCATGTACCACCACGACCTTTCACCACGAAATTTGTCTGCTATGCGCTCAAAAATCGTCACAGCAGTATGGTTCCCATAATTAATATTAGGCTCACGGTACACTGTTTGAACTTCCTGTCCACCCTGGACACTTGGCATATTATGGGCCAACACACAGTTTTATGTGTCTGCAGTACTCGTCTTTAAAGGCTCAGTGAAACCCATAGCCCCAGATGAGCTTCCACTCGCGGCCAATTTGCCACCTGTATCCATTGTTTTCCTCCCTTGAGTTCCTATCGCCTGCACACTCTTCCCTTTATTATTCACCTTGTTCAGTCGGGATGGGGATGAGTGTCGTTCGGCACAATTACAGCCGGAGCGACATTCGAAACTCTTGATTCGATACCAAGGTCAGCAAACTTAGAATTCGAGCCACTTGTGCTCTTCTCAGCAGATTCTTTCGAGATATTCAAATTTGGCTCACCGCCTTCTCTCGTGGGTTGAAGAAACAGTTAGTGACCATGTATGGGATTATATCCAAATTTTTTTAGTATAATTTACCGAGTAAAATGAGTATAACAGAGTATGTTTGAATGCTTGGTTTTTATTTGAATTGTACTTTGAGTTTTAAAAGTGAAATTCGATCAGGCTTAAACCAAATTTCAAATCAAACTTAAGCTCGACTTAATTACACCCCCTAACCTTTACTGGGCAGTAGAGGCATTAAACAAGATTGTTCATTTATAAACAAGATAAAGGAAATGGAAAAAATTGAGAATTCACAATAAGCATAATACCTTGACAGGCCATTGAATGATAAAGAACTGCTCAACGGGAAAATAAAATTAACCAATTTGAACTCTATCATTATATCCACAATGAACGTTAAGAAAACAAGAAGAAAAAAACAAATTCTTGAGAGCTGAAATCATTTTGGGGAGGAACAGGCCAATGTTTTTCTTGCTTTCTGAAGATTCAGAAGCACTTCCTGTGCACAATAGATGGGCCCGATTCATCGTACTCTGCCTTAGCAATCCACATCTGCATTCCAATGACAATACGTAAATGTTCGTCTTTAGTATGTGTCTGAAGCATGCTAGAGCGATGAGAAATGAGAATGAAAATGTCCAAATCTCGCAAATGTGCAATTAACCAAACCATGTTGAGTGAGAAGATAGATTCTGTTATGTGAATGTATGAATGGTAAGAGCATAGATTCTGTTATGTGAATTGAATAGTCAATTAGTCACTAACAGCCACTACATGCAGTCAGTCAGCATTTTGAGTTAGAAAATACCTGCTGGAAAGTACTGAGAGAGGCTAAGATGGAGCCTCCAATCCAGACACTGTATTTCCTTTCAGGTGGAGCCACCACCTTAATTTTCATGCTGCTTGGGGCTAAGGCAGTGATTTCTTTGCTCATTCTGTCTGCAATTCCTGGGAACATGGTAGTTCCACCACTGAGAACAATGTTGCCATACAAATCCTTCCTGATATCCACGTCGCACTTCATGATAGAATTGTATGTGGTTTCGTGAATGCCAGCAGCTTCCATCCCTATCATGGAAGGCTGGAAAAGGACTTCAGGACATCGGAAACGCTCAGGACCAATGGTGATCACCTGGCCATCAGGCAACTCGTAGTTCTTCTCAATGCTAGAACTAGTTTTGGAAGTTTCGAGCTCTTGTTCAAAGTCAAGTGCAATATAGGCCAGCTTCTCTTTTATGTCCCTCACAATTTCGCGCTCCGCTGTAGTTGTGAATGAATAACCACGCTCAGTCAAGATTTTCATCAGGGCATCAGTAAGGTCACGACCTGCTAGATCGAGACGGAGGATGGCATGTGGGAGGGCATATCCTTCATAAATAGGGACAGTATGGCTCACACCATCTCCAGAGTCAAGAACAATACCTACATAAAATATCGTAGAGAACAGTTAACACATGGATAGGACGAGACAATGGGGAGAAATAGCAATTTGCCCTAATAAATCTAAAAACAAATCATAGTGTAAATTTCACTTTGAGGTAGTTTAGCTCAAAATTTGTCCATGAGATCATGAGTAATCATTTGCTTACCAGTTGTACGACCACTGGCATAGAGTGACAGAACAGCCTGGATAGCAACATACATTGCCGGAGCATTGAAGGTTTCAAACATGATTTGGGTCATTTTCTCACGATTGGCTTTTGGGTTGAGAGGTGCCTCGGTGAGAAGAATTGGGTGTTCTTCAGGAGCCACACGAAGTTCATTGTAGAAGGTGTGATGCCAAATCTTTTCCATATCATCCCAGTTGTTAACTATGCCGTGTTCAATAGGGTATTTCAGAGTCAGAATACCTCGCTTGGACTGAGCCTCATCCCCAACATATGCATCTTTCTGTCCCATTCCAACCATCACACCAGTGTGTCGTGGACGGCCCACAATACTAGGGAAGACAGCCCTTGGAGCATCATCACCTGCAAATCCAGCCTAGAAAGTGTAAAATGAATCATTAGGGGGGGAAATCATATATAAATCTAAAGAAAAAAACCTTAGGAAAAAAAGATGAAAGTAATCTGATACCTTGACCATTCCAGTTCCATTATCGCAGACAAGTGGTTGGATATCCTCGCCATCTGCCATATTGTATCTCCAGCTGAAATATTATGAGAACTAGATCAGAATCAGAACAATAAAGGAAGCAGTTCACAATTCAACAAGCATGATCTGAATCAGTTATGAGCGATGATATAAGTATAAAGCCAATGAATCTCCATCCACCGGGATATTGCAATTCAAAGATATATTCAAAAGAAAATTTATGATTGTTTTAGTCCGTAATCAAGTAATCCATCACAAAGAAATTATTCAAAAAAAAGAAAACTACTATGATTAAATTAGAGAAGAAAATCCCTTCATATAATCACATTCACATTTTTAAAATTTTTCATAGCTAAATAAATTAGAAATACAAAAAGAAAAGAAGTTTATTGAACATTAATGTAGATGGTATATCATGCTAGTCCAAGACACTAGAAGCTAAAGAATCACAAATCATCCAAAGATTCCAAACAAGAAACACTAAACTAATTAAAATGGAATTGGTTCAATACAATTCCTACCAAATCATCACAATGCGAATCAAAATCAGATAAAAAAAATCAACAAGTATATTATTTTATAAAATCGAAACCTGAAACATTAGTATAAACACTAGTCAATATTCTTCCCATATACTTTCTCGGTAACCAAACAGAAGGAAAGAGAACTCACCTGAAGCAAAAAGGAAAAGTGGAAAAACCAGAGAAGACGATCTGAGATGCCCCCGCTTTGGATTCCAAAAGAAGAAGGAAAAAATAAAATAAAATGGCAGGTGAAAAATGATTACAATTTTGAAATTTAAAACGCAGAGAATTTTTTTTTAATACTTATTTTAGCCCTTTTACAGGGTGCTTCGGTTGTTTGCTCATCTTGGGTGAAAAATGATCAAGGAACGCTTCAACAGGTCTCTATACCGGTAAAACCGGTTTCCCAGTCTTGAATATGCTGTAAAATCAGGGGGTTTGTTTGCCTTCGTTTTCCTTAAGATAAAGCTATGAATGTTGATAGGTTTAGAGCAGTTTTCGTGGTAGATTTTTTAATTATGAAATGTCTTCCGTGAAATTTGATCCCACGACCTCAAGATTAAGAATTTTACACTCTATCAACTGAGTCGGATGATCATTTCCAGTACAAGCTCTTATACATTAGGATATATTAGGATTAGAAAGTGAGATTGTTAGTAGAATTAATTAAGTAGTCATTTTACTTTTATTCATCTAAAAAAATTATTTTCACCCATTTCTAATTCAATCCAACTTCATACATAATATAAGTTTATAGTTTTAATTTTAAAATCTTTTGATGACATAAATAATGACTAATTATTTATTAAAGCTAGGGATGGACATGGGTTGGGTTTCGGCCAACCCGACTTGACCCAAAAATTTTATATTCTTCATTCGACCTGACTCGACCAGAAAAATATATACCCTCCATCTCACCCGAATCCGTCCCGATTTTTTGAGACAAAATTCGAACCCAATCCGACCAACCCAAAATAATAATTTATTCAATAAAAACAGTGATTTAATTGAAAAAATAATATATAGAGGGGTATTATTGTAATTATTCTTAAATATATAAGGTAAAATTATATTTCTCGGGTCGGGTATTTTTTTCCCCTAAACCCGAATATGACCCGAACCGAATATCACCTTTAAAAAAACCGACCTGACACGACCCGAAATTTATTTTAAAAAAATTGTCCCAATCTGATCGGGTCGGGTCGGGTCGGAACCCGTCGGATTCGGATGTCATGACCATACCTAATTAAAATTAAAGCTTACATCATTAATGTATTAAATAATTTTTTATATTATCATTTAGGAATTTAAAAGTTCGATTATTATTTTTTATTGTTTTCAACTTAATTGTTTCTCATTTTAAATAAAGATATCAATGACTCTTTTATCTACGTGTATGTAATAAATTTTTGCTATTCTCATTAAAAAAAAAAACCCTATATGTATCAGTGATATCTAAAAAAAAAGAATGAGGAGAGATCAATTATAATTGTTTTAACTTTTCTAATTAAGTATTTGAAATGACATCAAAACTAATACAAGAGATCTTTTAAATTATATTCTTCATCTTAAATTGATTCCTTTTCATTTTAAATTGGCTCTTAAGTTTGAGTTAAATGCAACTTTGAGTACATCTACTTTTTTTTATCAGTCATGACCACTCTCTTTATCAGATTTTTTTTGTCTTATTTGATTATTGTACTGTAAAATATTTTATCCAATATCTTTCATCAAACCCTCATAAGTTTGAAATTTGTATATTTAGAGGCGTTATCTCCTTTTCAGAACACATTAGTCCTCAATTATTTAAAGTGTATCTAAATTTATTTTAGGCAAAAAGGCATGTGAGGTTCCTGAACTTTAAAAAAAAAACTCAATGTGGTCATCATTATATATTTTGGATCAATGTAGTCCTTAAACTCAGAAAATAAACTTAATGTGGCTCTTTGACCAATATTTTCCGTCATTGACCATTAAAATGCTGACATTCACAGTGCTGACATGGCAGTTCACTGTAGCTGATGACATGACAGATGGACTAAATTGTTTTTTTTAGGTTTTGTTCGAGGCCTATTTTTTTTAAAAAGTAAAGGACTTATTCAAATATTAAAAAACTAAATATATAAAATAATTAAAAATAAAAATTAAATTATTAAAAAGTGTATATTTATATTAAAATACTAAAACTATTATAAAAATTAATTTTAATATATATCATATGTTATAAAATAATAACTTATAATAAATCATCAAAAAATTTAAAAACATATATTATATATAACATATATACATGTTATCAACATTGTCATAAAAAATATCGAGACTTAAAGAAAAATAATTAGAATGCATAGTAAATTTAGACTAATCTAAAAATTATAAGATTCGATTAATTTAAATTTTGTAAATCTTAATTATCAACAGTGTAACATGTATATGTCATTTATAATATATCTATAAAATATTTTTAAATTCTTTGATACTTTATAAAAAATTATCATTGTATAACCTATGATATATATTCAACTTTTTAAAATTTTATATTTTTTAATAATTTAATTTTTATTGTTTTTTATATTTAATTTTTAAAATATTTGAATAATTTTATATTTATAATTTAAAATATTTTTTATTTTTTTTTAAATTAAATAAGTCATTGAATTTAAAAAAAAGATTTAGTCCTTTAACAAAATCAAAAAAAAAATAATTTAGCTCATCTGTCACATCATCAACTACAGTGGACTACTACGTCAGCATCGTGAACACCACATCATCAATTTAACGGTAAACGATAGAAAAAATTAGTCAAAGGGTCACATTGAATTTCTTTTATAAGTTGAAGGGTCACATTAATCTAGAAAACACGATGAGAGCTACATTTACATTAGATTTTTTTTTTTAATTCAAGGACCAAAATGAATTAGGTCTACATGCTTTGGGGAAGATTAAGAATGAATAATAAGTCTCATTCCGTGAAGTATATAACCGAAAACAAAAGTGAAAAATAGTCAGCCATGCTCTTCATCATCCCACAAACAACCTTGTAAAAATGATTACAAGGTTAGTGTATTACTGCGTGCCACTTCTAGCTTTTGCCAATGTGCAGCATGCAATTCCTGACAGATAATCTGTCATAACCTACGAACTAAATTATTTCATAATTAAAAATTATTGTTATTTTTAGAGGTTTTAAATTTTAACATTAATATTCTATTAGAATTACTTTATAATTACTTTAATTTAATAAAAAAATATTTATATCACAAATAAGTACGGAAGTTGCTCTCAACCTAACGTTGGAGGCAGCCTACTACCCTACTTCCCCCTTATCCCATTACATATGGGAAAAATAGTCAGCTAATTTAATTTTTTATTTACTTAAGGGTGTAAATAAATACAATTAAAGGCTCGTGAATTGTTTGTATAAAGTTTATTTATATTTATTTAAGTTAAATAAATTTTTATAAATATAATTTTTATGTTTATTTAATAAATGACGAATATAAATAAATATGTTTTCGATTTGTTTATGTACACGAACAAATTTATTTATTGGGTTCGTTTATAAACTTGTTTATCCGATTTTCTTTTTTATTTTAAATATTATTGAAAGTATGAATTAAACTGAACGCAATGTAAACTTTTGAGTTCAAACTATAAAGCCTACATGATTTAAGAATTAGTTTTATTTTGTTGGTTTTGTTTAAAATATTTTTTTTTTTTGTTTATTTGTTTAGTTAACATTTTTTAACATATAAATCGATATGTTTGCAAACGCTAAACGAGAGAACACAAACACCTTACAAAATAACATGAACAACATAAAAACAATATTTAAAATTTAAACGAACAATAATTAAACATTAACATCTTTAAAAACAAACAAACATATATGAACACAATCTATTTATTAATATGGGACTTCTTTTTTTTTAAAATTAATCAATGATATCCGATCAATTGATCAACTAATTCAAATCAGACTTTGTAAAGACCCATTATGGGGAACCCTCCAAACTCAATTTGTTTCATACAAGAACGTCAATATTTGAATCATTGACTTTACTTAAAGAATTTAGTGTCTCATCCCATTAGACTATACGTTACTTCATTTATCAAAGAGTTGGTTTGATTTTGGCCGACGACACATCAAATAACGCGGAACAGTCGTTCATTGGGTTTTTATAGAGTAGAGATTTCGACAAAATTGACCCAACTAATCAAGTGGGTAAAAAAATACTCATTAAATCATTTCCCAAATTAATTTAGATTTATGATATTTATTATAATGACTTGAAACTCTTCGCGTTGATGTGATGATTTTTAATACAAAATATTTCTTTTATTAAAACTTGTCATCCCAAGGTAATAAATTCTAATAAAAATTATATTTTATTAAAATTTGTCACGTCCACGTAATGGTCGGACAAACTCGTTATGTAAACGTAATAAGTTTTTCTTATACCGTAAGTTTCAAAATAAAATTTGGATTGACCTAATGGGTTAATTTTTTTAACCGTTCGATTTATTACGTGAATATTGCAGGGTCCTAAAAGTTGAAAACATGGGCCGACGCCACTGTTTTTGTGGACCAAACCTAAAAAAGGTACACACTTATTAAAATTTAGATGGTGTTTATTTTTGCAGATGTAAAAGGTCTGCAGTTTGTGGACCACATCTATAGGCATCTGAAGCAGAATAGGTGGACCAAAAGTCTACAGTCTATAAGAAGAAGACTGTTTGTTTTTTAACGTCTGCAGACTGCTAAAATAAACTGAAATATAAAAAAACTGATTTTTTAAACTTAAAAGAGTTTTGCAATACTGAGATTTAAATAATTTTAGTTTTACAATACTGAAATTTAAATAATTCATACAACTACAATTATAAATTTTTTAGAAAAACAAACACCACCTTATTAATTCTATTATTAGTCTCACATAATCACATGTATTATTAGTTTTATAAGTTTTATAGAATAAAATTTATAATGATCATTAAATTATATGATTTTTTTAAATATGCAATTATGTAATACTTTTAATTTTTTTAAATATATATTCATAATTTATTTTTATAAATATATGATATTTTTAGAAAATATTTTTTAATTTATCAAATTATTTTATGATTATTTTTTTTATTTAATTGTGATTATATTTTAAAATTTTAAAAACATAATTTATAATATTTTATATTTTAAAATCTTATTTATCAAACAATGAAATCATTTTTTATTAAGCAATGTGGTTTAAATACTTACATTTTGTATAAAAAGTTTAAATATAATTTAAAAATAACAAATCCAAAAAAATATTATATTTAAACTTAAATCAAAATAATTAAAATAAATATAAAATTTTAATAATATATAAAATAATTTATATGATATAAAATTAAATATCTATAATATAATATTAAAAAAATAATATTTAATTTATTTAAAAAAATTAATATTAAAATTAAAATCAAATATAATATAAAATTAAATATAAAACCCCTTTGAAGAGGTTAAAATAACAAATCCAATGTCTACGCGTGGTCTGCGCGGCGCATATATAAGAGCTTTGCAGACCTTACACAGTAAAAACAAACACTACTCTAAAAAAGACTTATTTTTAATGGCTATGTGAATTGCTATTGCCCTCCAACAGGGCAAAAGTTAACCACTTGGCCCCTTTCTCTTCCACTTCCTTGGATCCTCCTTTGTCTCACTCCATTACCAAATAAAGCTCATACGAATTTTGTCATTTATGATAGATGGCATGGCATCATGAACAACATATTCAATAGCAAGTAGGTTATACAAGTTCTAATTTTCATGCATCTGAACTGCTCCTGGACCTTTATCTTCTCATTCTAATTTATTTTATTCAAACTACATAATGATTTTGTTTCTGTTTTCTTTTGCAAAGCAGAACAACATAATGCTTTACTCATTTATTTCCATTTCTTTGACCATCTTTCACTTGTTTTTTTACTGTCCTTTCACCGTCTCTCTCTCTCTCTCTCATGACATGAATGGAACCTATATTGTTCTTCAAAGTTCATTTACATTTACTTGAACTTGCTCAAGTTCTCACTAATCTATAGCTTTTAGGGTTTTCTTTTGTTTTCAGGGTTCATGTTTCAAATCTAGTTTTACTAAGATCAATCAAGTCATACAAAAATCCGACTTTGGGTAGTACTTTAGCAGAGGCATGGCTCACCAGGTAGTGCTTGTCTTCTCTCTCTCTGATTGATTTATCCCTTTTTCTAATTTGATTTAATTGCAGGAAGAAGGTTGGCCACTGGGATTGCAGCCCCTGAATGTGAGGGTTGGACTGCCTACTAGAAACCACGACTACTCAGGCTCCATTTCATTCAACACTGTACCCACTGGTTCCCCAACTTCCTCAACAGATTCATCTTCAGATTCGGACACACAGGTCACTCAGTCTCACTGCAAAACTAGACATATTTTGGTTTGGTTGTTTCGATTATACTGGAGAACTGGTTTCTTTCTTTTGTTGATTATTGAGTAGTCGGTTAATACCCTATTTTTAATAAGGTTGAACAATGCTATTAGATCATTCTCTTACCGGAGAATTGCTTGTTTTAGGAGGGCAATAAGTGTCAATGCAGCATTCAATCTTCCTTTTCTCCTTTTTTTTTTCTTTTTGACCAAGTTTTCTGAAAGTATAGGCTAGTTCACTTGCATCAAACAAGTTTGAGATTCAATTTCTAATGTTCAGCATGACTTTGATTTGGTTACGTTAGAGTCGGGCTTTAAATAACCATAAGCTATCGAAACAGCAGCCGTTATGTAGCGGTAAAAGTGTTGTCTGAAACCGTTATTTTATAACTACGGTACACGTAATAACACCAGCTATTGCTTCAATCGTGATAAACGCAAAGCGATCGCAACCACAATTTAAATCCCTGGTTAGAGTTTGATTCAGTTCGATTTGGTTCTGTTGGGTTTAGAGGTAAAGTTGTTTTCTCTAAATCCTTCTGTAACTATCGAAATTATTGAAAATTTTACTCTTTTACATGTGGTTTTTTTAAAAAGATTTCCCATGTAAAATCTTGGTTTTCATTTTATTGTATCATCAACATGTCTTCTAACAGGTTCTGGGTTGGAAATTTCTGCTTCTATAGGCTAACAGCCCTTGAAATGTGATCATCTTCTCAGGATAACAATATAGAACTAATATTTCTGAGAAATTAAGAATCCTATGCATAAATTTACCTTTGCTTCCAGTGATTTATGCTGGTGGATTTGTACCAATATCTCTTGCTTGATTGGTTTTCAGTCAACTGGGTCATTTTTCCTTGAAAAGAGCATCACACTGGGGAGCCTAATCGGCGTTTCAAGCATCTTGGAACTCTCAAGAAGATCCATAAGAGGAAGAAAAGCAGAAGCAACAAGAGAAAAACGAAGCAAAAACAACAGATCAAAAGTGTGGCTGTTTTCTTTATGTTCAAGGGATGATACCCAGAATGCAAACAATGTTCCATCGCTTGGCCATTTCCTTGCGGTGGAAAGAAGAGCAGCCGGCGGATATAGAAGGGGTTCCATCGTCGATGGACCCGACGAGCTCGCCCTGCAGGCTCAACCCAGTATAGAATCAAACCCACTATTCATCAACGGCTGCATCGCTCCTCCTAGAACCACTTCACTCCATGTTGCAGACACTGATGATGGTAACAGTCATGGAGTTCCAGTTATGCTCAACTGCATATGTGGACAACCCTGAACCCTACCTCCAATTATGGCCTTTGCTGCTAAATTTTCGGTCTACAGTCAATTTCGTATGCTTTAGGATTTATAGTAAGGACTAAACTTTAGTTTCCTTGTCATTTATTATTGTTACACTTCCGTTTAGTAATATTAAATGTTTTGACCTTTAAAATTTTATGAACCAACCTCTTCTTTTTTATCGATTAGGAATTGTAGAGTGTGCCCATGGGTTATGACCATCAATCATACAAGTGTCACGTCTTAAAAGAGAAAATGCTCAACATAAAATATCCCAAATTATAAACTTTTCTAAAAATTTTCGATTAATATAAATGTCTAATGTTTCTGAAGTTATATTTTAAATATTTATCTTATTATGACCGTTAAAAAATTTTAACTTACATGTATATATTTTTTATTTTTATTTTTTAAAATCATTTTTCAAACCATTAAATACTCTAGTTTCCCTACGTCATCCATGCTTGAACGCCCAGGAATTGTATCTCCTCTGATGCGGCTGAAAACAAACAAATCAAATAAAAAAAAGCCTTTTGATCTGCAAGGATAGTGAACGAGGTAATGGGTGAATTTTGATCTGCAAATGAGAGAAGGCAGGGTAATGAATGACACGCCAACGTGAAGCAAAGTAAGGGACAAATATTTCGGGTTTAAAAATTAGAAATTTAGAGATTTGAAGTCGACGTCTGTTAATGAGTAAACGGCGACTGATGGATACTACTCAACGACCGGTGGCTCGCGACGATAAGAGGGATTTGAAATTAAAGATTTAAGTTTTTCTTAAGATTTTAGAAAAAAACAATTTAAAAAAATATATATAAACATATGTATCAATTAATGATTTTTTAATGGATGTTATAACATAGACATTTAAAATATAACGTTAGATATATGTATTGACCGAAAATAAATTTAGACATTTAAATAAAAGAGTAGGTGTAGTTTAAGAACTATTTTATATTAAGTCAAACAGTGACGGATCTAGAAATATTTTTAAGGGTAAACACACATATGTTTAACAACATAAAATATTTAAATGAGACGAGTACAAATAAATTTAGGAAAGATACCGTTTGTAAAATAAGTAACTAATAAAAAAAATCAGATTTCAAGATGAGCATGAAAAATTTCAGGGTGGACATCACTAGTAAAATATGTAATTAATCGAAAAAAATTTATATTTCAGGGTGAGCACGTGCCCACCCTTACTACCAAGCTGTGGTTTCGCCATTGAAGTCAAGTGAAAAACATTAATTTCACATTAAAAATAAGAAAAGAGGTCAATAAGTTTATAACGGAAACATTTTATATGGTATTATACATGTCTTTTGAGAAATAGTAATTAATCCGTAATAAGCTATATCAAAAATGATATTTTGACTATTTATTTTCACATCGAGTATTCCATTATATGTGGTAGATAGGATGAGCACTCGTGACGAGAACATCACAATATTAAATAGAAAAATATCACAGTTTGAAGAGATAGATGGCAATAATTGTATATTAAAAAAGAAAATTATAGACTTTATAAACAATAACATTACGTATCTTCTGATATATTATCTTTAGAAAGAGGATAATCACCCCCATAACATAAACATGTACATAATTTCTGTCCTATATATTTATTCCTTCACACAATGATTGGTATCATGGTGTTAATATAATTCATAAGTGGATATATAATCAAGTTCTTAATTCTATATAAAAAATTAGAAATAAAAAAATTATTTTTGTAAAAATTAAAATAAATAATTTGTTTGTATCTGAAAAGCCAAAATGGCAAACGCCAAAAAAATGGTCGTACTCTTTTATTATTTATTTTTTACGTACTCTTTTCACCTTAATCATGCAAAATGGCTCCTCTTACATGGTTGGAAATATTTAATTCTCATAATAATGCGGTCTCTGGATTAATTTCTCATCTAGGATGATTTTACAGTACAAAGAAAAAGTCTCTAAAAAAATCTCGGCGTCTTTAAGAAAAAATGAAGCCTCTGAGACTACCTAGCGTTTTCAGGCAAAAATGAAGACTTCGGAAACACTCGACGTCTTTAATCCATGCAAAAGACTTCGGGAATATGCGGCGTCTTTTGAACCAGCTGATGCATGACTTGCGTGGGAATCAACGACATGCAGACTTTACACGGGGGAGCGGGTGTAATAATAATGGTGTCATTATTACACCAATAATGGAGCACCAGTAAGTGATAAAACAATGGGGAGTTAAAATTTGGGTGAAAGGTGAGGGAGAAAATTTGGAGAATTTGAGTGAGTCCGAGAAAAGAGAGCATTTGGGCATCTTGGTAAGCTTGAGAGTTCGATCGAAGGAAGAAAGAACTCGAGTGCTCTGGCAAGCGATTTGATAAATTTAGTGTAACTTTTATTGTTTCCTTTTTAATTTTTCTTTGAAATATAAATTAATTAGATTATTTATTTTGATTTTACATATTAAATTGTATTCGAGTGACTTGATAATTTTAATTTTAATTTTCGTGTAATTTTTAGTGTAATTTTTGTTTTTAATTTAAATTATAATTATTAGACTATTTATTTTAATTTTACATATTAAGTTGTATATGAATAAAACTTGGTAAGTGTAGTTTAAATTATTACATTATCTTTTTATTGAGTAATATAAATTATTAGACTAATTATTTTTATTTTACAAATTAAATCATATTTGAGTACCTTGGTAAGTTTAGTTTAAAATTTATTGTTTTATTTTGTGTTTTTATTATAAAAATAAATTAATTAGTCTATTTATTTTGATTTTATAGATTAAACTGTATTCAAGTGGTTTGGTAAGTTAAATTTAAATTTTCGTGTAATTTTTAGTATAATTTTTGTTTTAATTTTAAATTATAATTATTAGACTATTTATTTTTATTTTACATATTAAGTTGTATTTGAGTAGTTTGGTAAGTTTAGTTTAGTTTAAATTATTTTTTTATTTTTTATCGAGTAATATAAATTATTGAAATATTTATTTTGATTTTACATATTAAATTGTATTTGAGTGGTTTGATAAGTTTAGTTTAAAATTTTTTTGTTTTGTTTTTATTGAAAATAAATTAATTAGACTATTATTTTGATTTAATAGATTTTGTTGTTTAAAGTTTCTTTAATTATGATTAATATTATAATTTGAAAATTTTAATTTTTTTATAGATTTGTTGAAGCATAGCAGAACAAAATGTTCTTTTGAGACTAGATTATCGACACATTTCTAGTCATTTGGGAGCACTAATATTATGATCGAATAATATATTTTATTTGAGAACGATGAATTAATTCTAATTACATGGATTAACAAATTGTAGGATGACGAACAACGAGTCATTCGTAGTCGAGTGAACACTTGTGAGAAGCCAGATGAACTTATTGTCCAGAATTTGCAAATGGTGGGCTTTACGATGTATCATTTGTAAGAGAATATAGGTTGGTCACTGGTTTGATCAGTGCATTAATTGAACGGTGGAGACCATAAACTCATACATTTCATCTTTCGTGTGGTGAATGTACGATCACTTTAGAGGACGTGGCTTTACAACTCGGGTCCCTACAAATGGAATGGCAGTGGTGGGAAAAATAATTAGGACTTGTTTGAAATGTGCGGGGTGTACCTTGAGAATGTGCCAGAAAAAACATTTACAAAAGGGTCACGTTTGAGATTATCATGGTTGGCGAATGAGTTTAAGCTCGGTCGTAATAGTACTGAGCAAGACATTATATATGCACTCGAGCATATATATTACGGTTGATCGGGGGAGTCTTGATGTCGGACCGGTAATCTTTTTCATATACAATATCTTCCATTTTTGGGTAACTTTTTGAATACCCGTCAGTATAGTTGGGGATCGACAATATTGACGTTCTTGTATCGCGATATGTGCAAGGCTTCATTACTTGTAAATGATGTGTGTACGATGGAAATCAGTGGATGTCTGATGTTATTATAATCGTGGGTCTGGCACAGACTTCCATGGTTAACATCGATTAGTCGAACTACAATTGACTTTCCTATTGTCGGAAGGTAATATTTTGATTTAAAATATTTTATCTTAAATTAATTAACAAATATTTTGTATAGGAAAAATATTTAGCGAATTTTATTTTGATTGATATACAGATGGAGGCATAAAATGGAGGAACGGGGTTGGGACACGATAATGTGAAAGAGTTTAGATTTAAGATGGGCATCAAATGTAAAGTTGAGGTATATATATAATTAATTAGTGAATTTTATTTTTATTTAGTTTTTAATATTGTTTATTTATTTAGTTGAATTTTATAATTATTTAATTATTTAATAATTATATAATTTTGTTTTGTAGTTTATTTGGAGGTCGTATGATCATGGAGAAATTATGTCGTGTGTTACAACATGTGGGAGGGTTGTCAATATTGGTGTGCTGTTACACCATTGATCTATTTCTCTTTTGTTGAGTTCCAATTTTTCGATAGAGTTTTGAGGCAGTTCGACTTCCACCAACCTATTCCGCAAATTCCAGAGAATTATGACGCTCTCCACAGATTAGATGGAAGGGGTAGGCACAGTGAGGATTAGGCTGTGAGGCATGCCAACTATATTAATCATTGGAACAACAAGGCTTCATACTTGCCAACTCTCACTCCCATTCAAGCGGATAACTTTGACTTCCAGAATTCATATTACCTGAATTATTATTGGGAACATGGAAAGCCGTTCTTGACAACGAACATAGAAAGACAACAATTTATACAGTATAAGAAAAAAAAATTGGTAAAGCCGAGAAACCAAGACGGAGTGGGAGTTCATTTCACCATGGAGCAGAACAAGCGACAATGGATACTATCCCATCAGAATATTTTGGCGGTACAGGATCATTTCATCAAGTGTTTGGTGATTCTGGTGTTACAGCCTATACTCCTCAGGTTATTCCTCATCAATCACCCATGTTCTCTCCCATGTTTGGAGCAACATATGATTTTTATCAGATGACATCTATGATGTCAAATACGAGTATTTGTCCTCAGGTGGAAGAGTAGAGTGGTGGTGGGCATGTATTTACAACACCAGATCATATGCCCCCGGTGAATGAGCACGTTGGTTATGATGAACAAACTCATGAACAACCGCAACGACCACAACGAAACTAACGTGCACCTCAACATTATTATTCAACAACATCCCGGCACCAACAAGAGTTGTAAACGCTTTATATGTTTGAATTAATAAATTTTAAGTTGAATTAATATCCATCACATTCATTCAAATATTGATATTAATCATATTAATTCAACTATTGATATTAATCACATTCATTAAAATATAACATCAACAAATATCCATCATATTAATTCAATATTGATATTAATCACATTAATTCAACTATTGATATTAATCACATTCATTAAATATAACTTCAACAAATATCCATCATATTAATTCAGATATTGATATTAATCACATTAATTCAACTATTGATATTAATCACATTCATTAAAATATAACTTCAACAATATCCATCATATTAATTAAAAAAATAGATAAAACTAAACATTCATTGAAATATAAATAGGCAAAAAATTCAATTATTCATTCAAATAGAAATAAGATTACTAGTGAGGCCTGTACCGTGGAAGGTTTAGACAATTTCTTTTTGAATGACCTTCACCTCTACATAATCCACATCTCTTCGGTTGACATTTCTCTCTAATATGGTTATCCATCCTGGTATGAATACGAGCAGACTCAGGTTGACCCGTTGGACTTCAACGAAGCAGTAGATTTGGCAATCATTCACCATGATGTTGTTTCAGCCAATATGATTCATTTGGGATCAGTCTGAACTCATGGCTATATATTTAGTATCCTCTATAAGTGAAATAACTCATCAACATAAGTGTATGAATTTATTCAGGTATGCATACATGCAGCGATTGTATGAGTACACGGATATCTCCACGCCTGAAAGCGGCCACAATCACATCATCTTGCCTTCTCCTTTGCATGCCAAACAGGTTCGTACTTTACATTATATCCGAACTGGTCTCGAATAGATGCAGCTAACACACGAGCAAGTGATCCTTGGATTTTGTTCAACCAACACCTTCACATATTGCCATATTACATCATATTCCAGTAATCAGTGGTCTTGTTCGATAGAGTTTTGCAAACATATGTGTGGACCATTGTACCTTGTGATAACCCAAACATCTTGCCTCTGCATTTTGGATACTCTGATCAGCCACTTATACGTGGGCCTATATTTAACACACTTCACGTACAAAGTTTTCTGGTTGAAATCTGCAACCTTGCAATCTACATGACCTTTTATGCAATACTCTTTATTCTCCAGTGTAACTTCTTTTTTTCCCTCTGTATTGCTTTCCAACTGATAATTCACCAGGGTTTTCAGATGATTCAGTCATGTAGCCTGAAGTTAAATGTGGCATCTTTGGGAATTCAGGTGCCCTCATTGCATCATAATATCTTGTGCATATGAGGGTAGGTTGATACGATGTCAGATATTCATCAATATTGATATCAGGTTCATCACCATCGAAAATATCTTCATCCTCAGCCAAAATGTGTTCTTCAGTTTCTTCATCTTCATTGAAATCATCAAGTATTTATTCCTAGCTATAACCCCTTTAGACCGATATGGGTGACCCGATCCGATCCGGGGTGTCACATTAGGGCCACCGGAGCGACCCACAATAAAAATCAGGTAAAAATAAAAATTTATGTTAAAACACGTAAAGTCATAAAACATTATAAATAACAAATTAAAATTTACCAATATTCATAAATAAAATAAATTTCTAGACTCAAATATAAAACAAAATACACCCTACATGCCCCCTAAACACATACACCGTACTCCGCAAGCAACGCCGGTGGAACTCCCTTACCGATGTAGATAGCTACGCTGATACGATTCTTTTAACCTGAAATGATGAGTAAAAAAGTGAGCTTTGGAAAGCTCAATAATACAGAACTACCATATGATGAAGAAGAACTGCAGATAACAGATAATTATATGTTTCCTTAATGATTCAGACATCTATAGATTTTTAGGCTGAGCTGAGGTCTCACTGATATCTCAGGTAGTAACAGACATTAAGTTTTTCGTTCAAAGGGAAATATTCAGAAGATTGGGTTCAGGAGATCAGGATAGGGTGTCTAGTGTGTTCCCACAAAACCATTTAAAACATGTTTTCAAAACCATAATAGTCCCTCCAACCGAATGGCCATATGCAGCTCCCCAGAACTGCATAACCTAAGGGGGCACCTTGGGGTCTGAGAGTTTACCCAAGAAAGTTCTTGGGCCACATAGGCCTACCTAAGAAAGTTCTCGGGGCCGCAGAGCCTACCCAAGGGTCACCTTAGGTCCATAAGGAATTACCAGTCGATGCAGAACCTATAAATAAAAATTTTCAGTCAGTAACCATGATATCAGAAATCATAACAGAAATCAGAGAAAACATCCTTGTGATAAGGAAATACACTAGAGGTTTTAGATATATTCGGAGATACTGGATAATCTTATCGGGCAGAGAAACACGGATCTTCAGTATACCGATATAATTCCGGATAATTCCGGAAGTTAGAATCACTATTGGAAGAGTTCATTAGCTGACGGAATCATCAGTTATCAAAATGTGATTTATCAAGATCATATTGTATTCATACATTTTTCGGAGGCACTATGAAATTAGAAGGGTATTCAGAGTCATTTGTATTGAGTTACTTATGTTTTCAGATATGACCGGAGTGATTCTATTATTCAGGAAAATCAGGGGCATTTTGGGTATTAGGTTCTTAGAGAATTCATAGTGATTTGAGCGGATAAGGGAAAAACAAAGATTCAGAGCATTTACGCTTGTGTCAATCTATCAGAATATCGAGTTAACTTGAACTGTACAAGTTCCATCAATAATACCGTTAATCGGTCAAAACGTTGCACTTCCATAATATTAACTTTTTAATACAAACAATTCTTGTCAAATTGATCATCAATATTTTCAGACTTATCCAATTCATTCACTTAATTCAAGGTCATCGAGGTACTCAATTCAATTAGTCAAGTTTATCCCGATCACTTCGAAGTTTCTAGAATAATTCTGTCATTTCTGAAATTTGAATACATACAGTTCTTTATTCTGTTCAACTAGGTCATATAATTTAGTCATTTTGGTGCTTAACGTTATTTCAGCCATTTCAAAGCTTGAGGATATCTAATCATTCCTGAGCTTGGTGATATCTTGGGTCATTTGCATTCCAAGGGTATTTTGGTTATTTATAGATCAAGGGTACTCATTATTTCTTTGATTCAAATATATGCACCATTCTAGTGATTTATTTATCAGGCGATTTTGTCCAAGAATTCACAATTCCTAAATCTTTCTCCATCTTGGGGTTAGAAATCGGTTATCCAGGTTTCTAAGCAAAACTAGTATTTTCTATGCACATCAATAGTTTCATCGGATCAATATATCTTTTCATAGTTATTATCCAACTTCCAAGGACAATTATTGTCTTTTTACAACATAAGAGTATTTTTGTAATTTCACTTAACCTAAGTATTCTCATAATTTCTCATCCAAGTACCTTTGTCATTTAACTTTTAATGAGATAATTATAATTACAAATCCAGGGCTGATTGCTTTATCACTTAATCACAGAACTTGTAATTTAATTCTAACGGTCCACAAATTTCTTATATTAGTAATCTAAGCCATATTCAATTACCAAATTTTACCTCATTCGTATCAAATGTAGGAATAATTAACTACACAGATGAGAACAAACATTTTCATTAATACATTTACCAATACCAACATGTTCCATAAAGCATGAAATAGTAATGTATTACCTCGGTTTCTGTGCCATACGATCGACCAATTAATCTCCATTCGATCACCCTCAAACTTGATTCAATGCCTCAATTCCTAGGATGCCAAGCAACCAAATTACGTCAAAAACTGAACTTAATTTAGAAACCAACTTGAATCGATAAAACATTGAAAAATAGCTTACCGAGTGCGAATTTGGTAAAACGGACTTCAAAATCGGACTTGGGACATCGAAAAGCATAAAATAGGGTTTTTTAGAAAATTTGACTTTAGGTCAAAATCAAAATCAACGGTTAACGGGTTGACTCAGTCAAAGTCAAGGATCAACGGGTTGACTCATTCAAAGTCAACGATCAACGATCCAATGAGTTAAATCAACCGAGTTGACTCAGTGTGGGTTGACTCAGTGGGTCAGGCGGGTTGGGTCGACCCGATTCTAGAAATTTCCTTTGAGCGTGGACAAGGCAGCGTGTGCGGTGGCGACGGAGGTCCGGTTGGTGTTCCGATTACTCCAAAATCATCCTTACATCCAAAATAACCAATTTATTTCCAAATCAAGCCAAAATCACAATTGAAAAGAACCATAAAAGTGATCGGTAACTTACCCACGACGATTGGACTATTGTGAGGCGACGAGATGGGTCAGGTTCTTACCAGAATTTGAAGAAAACAACGGCGAAATTTGGGATTCTAATCGTGTGAACAATCATCGATTCACGGCGATATATGGTGTTTCACGACTTGATAATGCTCGGGCTTTGGTCGCGGTTGGTGGGGAGTTGATTGGTGGCATGGAGCGCTCAATGTTGGCCGGACGGCGACGCGCAGGAAGGTCGATGAGGTTTGATAATTTAGGGTTTAGGGATTTGAGTATCAAGGTTCACGATTTAAAGAAGGGGTTTAAATTTACTGATAAAGGAAAATGGTCTAATTACGGGTTTGGTCCATGTATTCCTGCAACTATAAATATTTGACTATAAATTTAATGAACACATAATTTGACCAATACTTGGGGGTGTTACACCAGCGATTTTCAGTGTCATACTTTGCGGCTCCAAATGTTCCACCAACTTTGTTTGTAGTTTCCAACATCGCCACGAAGTTTTTATCGACTATATGTCGAGTTATCAAACTGACTTTCGAAAGCCATTTGAGATGAAGTTCCAACCATATTCTTGATGACCTAGGCACAACAGATATATTATGCATCTCAACAATAACTCAATAATTGGAATATTTGTTGGTCAGGTAATTCAATCATAGTTGTAATATCATCATATTCTTCAAGTGGTTTACAACATACCTGACTAGATTGGGACATACCATAAAACTATACCTCAAACCATCAACTGTAGCTCGGATTTTACTTTATATATTCTCATTCATTCTACAATGTGATGTCCCTTTTAATCATATTAATAGATGCTTCAGACTGAAAAATAACTCCGACCCTCATTTTCCATAATCTATTCATTGTAATGGACAATCAGAAAATTTTGTTGCTCATTTTCTTTACACATAAAAATATATATTCAGAATAAATTAAAATAAATTATAGTAATGACAATAAATTACATTTATGATTATAATGAAAATAAATTATTTACTAAATTATAATAAATATTATTAAAAGTTAAAAATGTAAATATATTAACAATATTTTTTATATAAATGTAAATATATTAACAATATTTTTTAACATTTTTACTAGAAATACTAAATCAAATGTTGATCTAATTATTTTAACATTTTTACTACAAATACTAAGTCAATCTTATTCAAATTACACTAATTATCATAAGGTAAAAAGTACAAACATAATAATGACGAAAATTAAATTATGATTAAAATTAAATTAAATTAATTGCTATAATATTATTTAAGATTGAAACAATGTAATATTAACAATATTTTTTTAATAAAATAATGCTTAAATACTATAATTACATTCTAATAATGATTAAATTTATACTTCAGAATTTTATAACTACTTATTATTACTCGAATTTATTATTCCCTAATTAATTATACTTTCCGTTCAACCACCAACACAAACCTATCTGGGTTATTAATGGAAATTATATCCACCAACCACCAACCTACCGGGTTATTAATGGCTAATTAATGGTACCATTATTTCATCATTATAATAAATATTATTTTCCTCATTATAATAAAAATTATTTTTCTGCTAAAATTTATTTAACCTTGCAAAAAATGTAAAATATTAACAATATTGTTTTATAAAAATAATGATTAAATACTATGATTACATTATAATAATGATTAAATTTATTACTTTGATTTTTTTTATAAGTACTTACTATTACTTCGAATTTATTACTCCCTAATTCTCAACCAAAACACCCCATTCTATAACATCCAGGGGTATTCATTATACTTTCCCGTTCAACCACCAACCACCAACCTACCCGGGTTATTAACGGATAATTAATGGTGCTATTTTTTCGTCATTATAATAAATATTATTTTTCGTCATTATAATAAATATTATTTTTTTACTACAAATATTAAATCAAATATGTTCATCTAATTATCTTAACATTTCTACTACAAATATTAAATCAATAATGATAAAATTATAATAATGATATTTACATAACAATAAATCGTAAACAATAAATCGTAAAATACTTTAAATAATATATTTTTACACTTACTTAAGAGTTTCTTCCAACAAGTTGATGTTATAAAAAACCTATTCGAATTTCTTACTCACTTCTTCTTTACCTGTAACAACATATTAAAATTAATATTTTAATATTAAATAATATGAAATAAAGATATTTTATTCGAATACGAATAAAATTTTATTCAAATAATACTAACAGATTAAAGATTGAAAGAAAATTTCATTCAAAATTTTCTTTAATAATCTTTCTCGGAGGCTTACTCTTTCAATTCTTCTCCAGATTTTGCCTTTTCTCTTTTTTCCTCACCACTACTTTACTCCCCAATTCTCAACCAAAAGACACCATTTTATAAAATCCCGGATATTTTTTTTAATTTTTCGTTCAACCACTAACCACCAACCTACCCGATTATTAATGAATAATTAATATGTCATTATTACTTACCTGTTTCCCAGTCGGAGGTAACCTACCACTCTACACTAAAGACGCCGAGTAATCTCGGGGTCTTCTGCATGGCTTGAAGATGTCAGGTAGTCCCGGAGGCTTCATTTTTGCCTGAAGAAGCCAAAATTTCTTGGAGACTTTCTCCTTGTACTGTAGAATTCACCCTAGATGGGAATTAATCCGGGGAACACATTATTCTGGGAATTAAATATTCCCAACCTCATTATTGTGGCCATTTTACCCCTTAATCATTGTACAATAAAATATTTAAATGATGTGTAAATTAAATACGAGATGATTAGATATAAAAGAAAATGAACGATACATATGTTTTAAAAATTATTTTTTAAATGTCTTAAAGATGAAATGGTATTTGATGATGAGAATCAGTTATTCTCGTTAGTCATTGACGATTTTTCCTTGTAATTTGAGTAAAGAATTGTAATTAGTGAGAGAATAATTATTGATTGGTGTCCTTCTAAAAAAATTGATCATAAAAAAGATGACGATTGCGTGTATAATTGAAGGTTTAACCCCTTTCTCGATCTTGGATGAGGGGTATTTATAATGACCCTAGTTGGTAATGTTAGTAATAAGGTAGTTATGAATTTTATAGATTAATGAATTAGATAGATCTAGAAGTTAGATATTGGATTTCGCTTTGGTATGTCACGTTGATTTTGTCACAGATCTTGTCTATATATTGTAGTTGAATAGGCTTATGTCAAGAGGGTATGAGCTTCTTGGAGGCTTTGTCAAGCTGATAGATCTATATGAGGTTATTTGTTGACAGAAAGTTGGTAGTTTCCAGAGATTATCTTTGAAGTTATAATAAATTATACCCTTGATAGAGAAATTGCATAAAATAACTTAATATGATACTCGCAATAAAATTATAATGACTCTTTCTTGATTTCGTTGGATGACAAAGATATTTCAATACTCTCATTTTCGGGATAAAGTCTACTTATTGATAACTCTACAAAAAAGTTTTTATTTATAGCGTTTCTACTTAAGTCAAGATTACACTTTAGCATTTTTCGGATCTTATTTAGATTGCTTTAATATATTTTATATGACTTATATTGGGAGTGAGTTGGTTGCTTTTGGGAGAATTTTGATATTTTATTGTGATATTGTTTCTCTAATCCTGTGACATTCGTTGATGCTGCAAATGTTGTTGTAAGTAGTTAGTAGACATGGTTGCAGAACCGTTGCTATAACAATCGATGCGTCAGCTAACAAAACAAGAGAAATTTATGGAATTAGACAATTATCCATAGCTGAAAGAAAAGGTTGGAATTTATAGAAAAATAATTTTTTTTTCAAAAATGAATTTTTCTATTGGTTGACCTTTGGATGCTTGAATAATACACTTTTTACACACATTATTCATTCTTGAAAACCCAAATTTTCATAGCCTCTTTTTATTTATTCCTCTTGTCGTCGACCATGGAAGCATGAAATCCTTGGGGAAAACAACACTTGGACGTGGGGAGGAGTAACTGTGAGAGCGGTGTCTGATGATCGATTGAACTTCATCTAGCATTTTAGAATCGAACTTGAGAATTGTGATTTATTTTGTTTAAGATTATTTTATTTTATTTTATATTAAGATGTTAAACTTAGAAATTATAGTTGAATATATTTGATGAATTTCATGTTTATTCGCTTTGCCTTAGTAACTTTGATTGGTGTTGCTTGAGCTTTTTTTTGGCTTGTTGTGGAAATATAAACTACCCAATAATGTGTTGAGAGATGAGTTACATCATGAGCAACATCAGTGCCTGTGAGAGCAATGCTTAGCATAAAAAGTTTTGCCGACTATTTTGTCGTAGCATTCTTAGTATGCTTATTTTGATTGCTATAGAGATATAGTCTATTTTTGTAAGTTGTTGGTGAATACTTTTGAGAAAAGAATAACCTACTAGGTTAATACTAGAGACATCAATTGTGTTGCAACAATATTAATTGTGTTATCTTTTTATATTCTTATAACACCCTAAACCCGATGCCTAAAGTGCCACATTGGGCTGCCGTGGTAACCCCTAATTTTCAAAACATGTTTATTTCATTTCAAAAGATACAAAATGGTACCAAAATATATACATGACAATTACTAAAACAATTTTATAGATCGAAGCTATGTGACACATAATTTAAAACAAATACAACACAAATTTTGCTAAACCAAATACAGAAGTAAGGTTCTATGAATAAACATAGCCACTAAAACTATAGTACAATACTCTGGAAGAGGTGTTGGAAGTCCTGCTATGATAGTGCTCCACTAACGACTCAAGCTAAAATGTGAACAAAAAAATCTGAATGCTGAACTTACAAAGCCTAGAAGTATAATCGCTAATCTACAACAACATTAAGAGTCTCATAAACACAAACATGCTAAAAACATGGTACGAAGCAGTAGGTACATGTATGATCATAGTCAAGTATTACCTACTTAAGGTTCGCTGAAGTAGGAGTCTCATGCTTCCTTTAATCCTCTACTAGAGGCTTCGGTACAACGTTACTTCTCAGTGTTACCAATAGCATACAATAATGCCACATCATCAATGTTCCATCTTTTAGAAATAAAAAACAAAATTTACCCAAAGTCTCACAACTAGTTCCTATTATGCTAATTATGCAAAGATATGCACAAATGATCTTAATATGCTCCTAATTGTGCTAAAGTCCAAGTTAAACCTAGGTAAAACAAGCTTAAATGATAACTCCTTTGGGGAGTTATCATAAGGCATCAAGAAAGGTCTCACAAGGATTTGAAGATGAAAGATCATCTCTGAAAATTCATCTCATTAAGCCATTACATTTTTATGGTGACCATAAAGAAGTGTGCTTCATGACTGATTCCAGCAAGCGGGAGTCCTTCTTTGAACTATGTTTCGATCTCAAAAGTATAAAAGACCTAGAGTAACACAACCATCAACAAACATAAAGAGACATCATTTTTTTAGAACCATGACAAGTTACCACAAACTTCCACTTCACTATGTGAAATCATGCTTTTACATGCTTTCAATAAGACATTTATGACATTAGATTAGATTTGTGTTTTAATTTTTTTAATGATTTTATCTTGAGATTGTTTCAGGTAATGTGCCTATATTGATCACCACATCATCCTCAGTTTTGTACTGTTATTGTTGGTCACAATGTCACAACATGAGCTTGAGAGAAAAATGCCACCAACCAATGCTGACCCAACTCACTAGGGGATTGTTGTCCCATTACATTATACATTTAAATTAATGATTTATTTCTTTGTTTGCATACATTAGGGATAATGCACATCGCATGTTTAGGGGCGTGTTGTTCTTTTTTTCATGTTGCATTTGCTTTTGTAATGTCATGTTGTATGTGTTATTTTTTATATTGTGCATTGTTTTCATATACTATCACTACATTATGATGGAATGCTACCATAGTTAATGATTTTTTTTAGCCTTTTTGATGATGTTTGATGAGGATAAATTTTGAACTTTAAAATATATGAGGAATTCCTTAGATTCTTGCTAAGTTTAAAATTCTATAAAAAAGAATTAACACAATAGGTGTATTCTTTCAATACTTAGATACATTAGAAATAATTGAACCCAACAAATCTCACAGCAGTAATAGGTACTGTAGCATACACTCAAACTTTTGAAAGAATGCTAAAGGTGCCCAACATTAACTCTAACATTGAATTGGACAAAAAATACTAGAGGTGCATAAAACTAGCTCTAGAGAAAAAAATAAAAAAAGAGAAAATATTTTACAAATTTCCAATCTATTAGAGGTGCCTAAAACTTAATATAGTAATAAAATTGAAACAAAAGAATGCTAGAGGTACTCCATATTGGCTCCATCATTGAAAAGGAAAAAAAATGCTAGAGGTGTCTAACACTAGCTCTAGCATTAAGAAGGGAAAAATACTAGAGGTACCAGACAGTGGTTCCAACAAAAGAAATAAATGAGGAAGATGTTTCTACAACTCTGGAATTTTAAATGAGTAAGATCAATTTTTTTCTAATTTAAATAAGTATTGATTGAATACATCTTGCTTGCACATTACAATACGCTATGGATTCTAAATTTGGTAAGTTGACAATACATTCTTTAATTGAAGATCATGATGCTACTACATTGGTGGAAGCAATCTTAAATTCTGAGAATTGAAAAAGTGAGTTTGGAAAATAATTTAGTTTGACAACATAATTTCATCGTTATTGCATTTCATGCATGTTAGTTTCTTGAGAACAAGCAAACACTTAGGTTCGGGTGTGTGATAACTCTCCAAAAGAGTTATTATTTATAGAATTTCTACATAGGTTAAGCTTGCACTTTAGTATTTTTAGGATCATAATTAGATTATTTTATACATTTTGCATGATTTGCATATTGAGAGTGAGTTGGTAGCTTTGATGCTGTGACATTTGTTGATGTAGGAAAAATATAAATGAATTGATTGAATCATGACTATTCATGAAAATAATTAAGTCTTTTCATGAAAATAGTTATTTCATTTCACTCTAAAGGTCATGTCTTTCCATGATAACCTTTTGATTAAAAGGTTATGATTTTTAATCAAATGGTTAAGTCATTTCATTTAAAGGTCTTAACCTTTCAATAAAGGTCATAACCTTTCAATCCTCTCCCTATATAAAGGCTAAGTTGTGACACATTTCAACACACAACTTTTACTATTTTCTTTCATGTACTTTCCTTTCAATTCTCCGATTCTTCAAAAGTCATTTTTCGATGATAGATAAAGACAAAGATTGTGTTCGATTGTTCACTACGGTTGTGCTTACTGTTGTGAACGTTTGTGTTGTATTCTGGGAGACCGACGTCAAACGTTACTCAAAGCACCAAGGAGAGGACGAATCTGTCTTAAGGAAACTGTTCATTCATGCCTCAACAAAACTCTTCTTCTACATATTCAATTTCATCCGATTACAGGTTCTATTTTAATTTCACATTTTTTTAACTTTATTATTGAAACGAAATTTTTTAGATTGTAATACTACAACACTATTTTTCATTATTTTGCAACAGTTGATGCTATAGATGTTGTTGTAAGTAGTTGATAGACATGATTGTGAAATCTTTACTGTAGTAATCGATACATCAATAGACAAAATAAGAGAAATTTCTAAAATAAGACAACTTTCCATAGTTACGGAAAAAATGTTGGAATTTAAAGAAAAATGATTTTTTTAAAAAAAGAATTTTTCTATTGGTGGAAAGTTTGACTTTTGGAGGCTATAAATAATACACTTTTTACACAACTTATTCATCATTGGAAACCCTAATTTTCATAGCCTCTTTTTGTTCTTTTTCTCTTATCACTGACTTTGGAAGCATAAAATCCTTAGGGAAAATAACACTTGGACGTGGAAGCAACAATCATAAGAGCGATGGACGACGATCCATTGGACATCATCTTAGTAATTTGAATCGAACTTGAGAATTGGATTTATTTTGTTTAAGATGATTTATTTTTATCTTATGTTAAGATGTTAAACCTGGATATTATGGTTGAATACACTTGATGAATTTTATGTTTATTCGCTTTGCCTTAGTAAATTTGATTGGTGTTGCTTGAGCATTATTTTTACTTGTTTGTAGAGATATAAACTGCAGTAATGTGTCGAGAGATGAGTTGCATCATGAGTAGCATCTGTTCATGCGAGAGAAACGTTTATCATAAAAGAGATTTTTTGCTGATTGGTTTGTCATAGAATTCTTAGTGTGTTTATTTGGATTGCTATAGAAATATAGTCTATCTTTTTAAGTTGTTGGTGAATATTTTTTAGAGAAGAATAACCTACTAGGTTAATGCTAGACGCATCAATCATGTTGCTACACCATTGTTAATTGCATGATGATGTTTGACATTTCACAATCTTTTGCATGAATTGATCATTGCTTCATTTACTTGTGTTGTAATTCCTTTTGTTCTATTATGTTTTTCGTTACATTGCTACATCAGTTATACAAACCTTTATGTTTTATTGCACAATAATTTTTTGAAGTAATACTAATCCATGTGGATATGATACTCGACGCACTAGCTGTGTCCACTTTTACTAATTGGTAAACGATAGTGCATGCTTGCACTGGTTATTGTTACATTATTTGAATCATCATTGGTTTCCCTTTTTAGAATAACCTGGTTGATAGGGGTTTCTCCTTCTTGTGGCTTTCGACACTAAGTGCGAAGATATTTTATATGTGGTATGCATTTTAATATTGTGATGAAGATATTTTAATATTCTTTGAAGGTAACTCCAAGTAACTCTACCTTGAGAGTTTTCAAAGTAAGAAATCAATGCTTAATAGTGGAGAAGTAATCAAGAAGGTTGAGAATCTCTTATATAATTATGAACAAAGGTCTTTCTATAATGTATTACTTAGAGAAGGATCAAAGATTTCTTTGTGCAAAGGTTCTCAATGTTAGAGGCAAATATATATGTTGGGGTATATGCATCTCTAAATAAAAACCTAACACTAAATTTAGAGGTCTATATATGGTGAAGGCTTCTTCATGCCAAGTTTCTGATGTTTTATGTTGAGGTTTACATTTACATGCAAAAGTATCCCAATGCTAGATGTGGACGTTGATATTGTATTGAAGGCTTCTTCGTACAAAATCATTGACGTATAATACGAAGACATATATTAGGATGCAAAGGCATTACACAAAATCCTTAACGATAGATGCAAAGATCTATGTTAGGATGCCCAGACATTTCCATTATGTCCAAATGTAAAAGTTTTTCCATGTAAAAGTTCTCTTAGCTAGATGTGGAGGTATAAATTATAGGGCAAAGACATATTCATGCAGGGTTCTCAATGCTTAGATGAGATGTAGAGGTATTAATGTAAAAGGAGTTCTACACTGTGTTTGCTTAGTGGAAGACTTCGGTGATACAACCAAGTAGAGGCGTCTTCGACATATTCTGATTGTAGGTTTCTTTGAGCATTCCTTGACGTTATCGAAATTTCATCTCAAAATTAAAACTTTATGAGTTATCTCGACTAATTTTAGGTTTTACTTTTTTAAAATTGAAAAAAGATTCACCGATCTTTGTTTAGGGTATGATTGGATCAACTTAAAAGATTTTATCATTCTTATAAAATTTAATTTTAAAATTACTAAAACAACACTTAGATGATTAACACCATCACAACGTTCATTTATTTGATTGCTCCATTGTGTCTAGATTATGTCAAATCTGAATAATTTTTTAATATGACCTTCTTGGTCCTTTTCTGCTAAACTCTGGCTATGTTATTTTGCATTTAATATTAGGCTGAAACTAACTGGTGTCATCATTATAGTTGTAATTGACTGTGTATATGCGGTCAGCATAGCATGTTTGGAAGCCTATACTGGATGAGAATAACCCTTTCATTATGATTCTGGAGATATTGTTTCTGCATCTGTGAGTCACTTTGTCAAGCTCCTGTTGCAGTGTTTCTGGTCTTTGATTCAGAAAGTTCTTTGAGGTCATCAAAATTTGAGCGAGGGATGAAGGAGGAAGAAAAGGGGAGGGGAGGTAGCGATTAGCAGCAGCACCGGTATATGGCTCCCTAGGTTTCTGGCCTTGATTATATGTTTCTGGGAAATTCTGCTCAAGCAACGACGCATAACTGCATTGTGATATTCAATGGTTTTGGGGTTTTTCTTGGAATCATCAGTGATGGCTCAGTGTATTTTCAATTCTTTTGGTTTTTTTTTTGAAGTTGACAAAGAAGTTCACCTTAAAAGTTATTCTCATGCCCCTACTTTTAATGGGCAGTAATGTGTGGCCATTCGTAGTGGCTATTGGCTTCAATTCATGAATGTGCTAGATTAATGATCTAAATGCTTTGCTCTTTCTCGTGAAGTCAAATTCTCTGTTCGGAATAATTTTTTGCCTGAAACACTATATATGTTGGTGGACTGGTTTATCACTCGCTACATCCGACCATTTATTGATAAATTACTTTCATGAATGTGCTAGATTAATGGTCTAAATACTTTGCTGAGAAAAGGATGGCCTTATTCCTTTCTCATGAAGTCAAGTTCTCTGTTCGGAATGATTTTCTGCCTGAAACCACATATGTTGGTGGACTGGTTTATCACATCTGGCCATTTGTTGAGAAATTACTTGTGACCTGCTAACAGGTTCTAGAGAGGGAGCAGATCATGCATAGATTTCTTGAAGTAACAGCTCGATTGGAGGAGGTTTTGAGAGGAATTTCCTATGATCTTCTACTCTTCCGTTGTCATAATGGGGCCTTTACTGTTTGAACAGAGGATGGTTTAATGGATCATTGTCATCTTAGAAATGGAAGATAGTAATTCTTGGAGTTGCATGTGATAAGCATGGAAAAACTGGATGATAGCAACCAAAACTAGATCTATTCTACTCTGAACACAGTTAAAGTAGATTTGGAGAGGCCTAAAGCAACTTCAGCTTGCTTCGTTTTTTCTTTTTTTAACATAAGAATGAGTTACATGTATAACATTTCTATGTTTAGGTGGAACTTGTACCAGCTCAGTTCAGAAGATCTAAAGGAAGAGTTGATGCACCTGTTGTTGAGCTGTACGAGGATCTGTTATCATCATACAACAAAAGCGATGCAATACTAGATCCAGATGTGCTTAGAAGAATGGCTAAGAAGTTACAATTGGTGGGGAGTGCTGAACTTACTCAAGAATCGCTTGCTCTACATGAGATGGTTTCTGCTAGTGGTGGAGATCCTGGTCAAACATTTGAAAAGATGTCAAATTTATTGAAGGAAATCAAGGACTTTATACAAACAGAAAATCCTAGCTTGGATGCTCCTTCAAGAGAAAAGAATCTTCCTCCAAGTAGCAGTGGGCAAGCAACTACTGATGAAAATCACAAGACTCCAGTTATACCAGATGATTTCCGCTGTCCAATATCCCTGGAGTTAGTGAAGGATCCAGTCATTGTTTCAACTGGGCAGGTATATTTGTAGATTTCTTGTTCATGAATATGATATACCGAGATTTTCAATTCAACGAATTTAGTTATTTCGGTCTTGAAAATATCTTCCTCATTTATTTACTTAAATGACGGTACATGCTCAATTTTGCTCGATAAATTTATTTGGTAATTGACCTGCTTTTTGCATCATTTCACATTATCATGCCATTAAAAGTTAGTTCTGGATATGGTCCTGGCCTTATTGTGATGTTCAATATAAATTGCATGACAACTAAAATTAATGTCGTCAAACAAATGGATGCTAATCGAATGACATTTATAAGAACCTTGTGTATACATGTTTTGCGCAATTGCACATGCATGCAGTCTCTAAAGTCTTGTTTATAAGAACCTTTTTGATATATCCATAACAGGTTCCATTACTCTCTTCTGTAGACTTATGAACGTTCTTGCATCGAGAAATGGCTGGAGCAAGGGCATGGAACATGCCCAAAGACACAACAGATGCTCAGTAGCTCTGCTCTACACCTAATTATGTATTGCATTGTCTAATAGCTCAATGGTGTGAGGCAAATGGTATTGAACCACCCAAAAGACCTAGTAGTTCTCGACCCAGTAAAACTATATCTACCTGCTCGCCTGCTGAACGTGCTAAGATTGAAGTTCTCCTTCACAAGCTTGCATCCAGCAATCCTGAAGACCAGAGAATGGCTGCATGTGAAATCCGATTTCTTGCCAAATGCAATGCAAATAATCGTGTGGCCATTGCCGAAGCTGGGGCCATTCCTCTCCTTGTGAGCCTTCTTTCGACACCTGACTCACCATCCAAGAACATGCTGTAACAGCACTTCTTAACCTTTCCATTTGTGAAGATAACAAAGGAAGTATCATATCCTCTGGAGCAGTTCCCGGTATAGTTCAGGTGCTTAAGAAGGGGAGCATGGAAGCAAGAGAGAATGCAGCAGCCACTCTCTTCAGCCTTTCAGTAGTGGATGAAATCAAGGTGACAATTGGTGCTTCGGGTGCAATCCCTCCATTAGTGACACTGCTAAGTGAAGGCACGCAAAGGGGTAAAAAGGACGCAGCAACAGCAGTCTTCAACTTGTGCATTTACCAAGGGAACAAGGGAAAAGCAGTGAGGGATGGTGTTGTGCCTACGTTAATGCGTGTGTTGAAAGAACCCGAAGGTGGAATGGTGGATGAGGCATTGGCTATACTAGCAATGCTTGCAAGCCATCCTGAAGGGAAGTCTTCCATTGGAGCAGCGGAGGCAGTGCCAGTTTGGTAGATGTTATTGGAAATGGATCCCCTAGGAACAGAGAGAATGCAGCTGCGGTGTTGGTGCACCTTTGCTCCAGAGACCAACAACATTTAGCTGAGGCCCAGGAACTAGGAGTGATGGACCCTTTGCTCGACTTGGCACAAAATGGTACAAATAGGGGTAAGCGCAAGGCTACTCAGTTGTTAGAGTGCATGAGCAGACCCAACACAACCTGTTGCCCAAGCACCGCAGTCCCAGTTTCAACCTCCGACTCAACAATGACAACCATTTTTTCATTTCATCATCTTGTTTTCTTTTCGAAGAGGCAGGACTTTACTTCAAAGAGATGGAGGGTCACCTGTTCGGTCTGTAAGGTATTCATTTTAATTGTGTGGAATTATTTAATATTCACTGAATCATTAAAGTTCCATAAAAAAGTGGGTTTGGGGAAAAGGGATGAGTTGTGCTTGATATGTTTGTGAATTTGTTAATCCTCAGTTTTTTGTTGGGGGAGATGTTTCTCTTACAGTAACGAAACCAGATGGGATCATTAAGGAATGGTCTGTAACATATATGGAGTTTGAATCTCAGTAATTATTAGCCGACCCTTTTTCCCATATGTAATGGAGTAATAATGGAGTAAGAGGAGGTATGATAGTAAATTGTCCCCAAAATTAGATTGAGAGCAACTTCCATGGGAGATCTCAATACTTGTGATCAATTTCTCTAATTTTCAGGATGTGTATATTATTTGTACCAACAATGGAAACAAGAAAAGAGAAGATAGTAGGATGTATTTCAGAAAAGAGGCCCAGTTATTGGGGAATTCATTTTCTTTAGTGTCTTATTATTGCATACTTGCAATTACCACAAATTTGTTATTTGTATATATACATAGAATTAAATGGTGAAAGATATTAAGGTCTATTAGGTATGACTCATAAATATACCGGTAACGGTATGATACAGGGTTATTTTTGTAAATATGTATAAGGGTTTATTTATTATAAAAGGAGATGTAACCAAAACCTATGAGATATTAAATAAAAATTTTAGCGCCGCTTAGGGCACCGAGGACGTAAGTACATTGCTGAACCTATTTAAAATTCTTGTGTTCTTTCCGTTTTCTTTACCCGCTTATTCAATAATTGGTATCAAATGTCAGGAGTCAAATTCGAAGTTGCAAAATTCGATGGTCAGGGTAACTTCGGATTATGGCAAACAAAGGTGAAGGATCTGTTGGTGCAGTAAGGGATCCTGAAGGCTTTGCGACCTACAAAGTCGGCATCGATGTAGGAGGAAGATTGGAAAGAATTGCGGCAACGAGCGGCAGGAACCATACAAATATGTTTGGCGGACGAGGTCATGTATCACGTCATGCATCTGTCGTCTCCAGATGAAATTTGAAATAAGTTGGAAAGTTAGTTTATGTCCAAATCCTTAACGACTAAACTGTATCTAAAGCAACGGTTGTATGGGCTAAAGATGCAGGATGATCATGATTTGGCGCAATACGTGAATGTCTTCAATCAAATCATTTTTGATTTGGCTCGGCTAGATGTGAAAATTGAGGATGAAGACAAAGAGATGATTCTGTTGTGTTCGTTGCCTCCCTCTTACGAATACGAATACATGGTGACTACTCTTGTATATGGGAAATAGACTATCAACAAGGTCTGTATGAACAATTTTATTAAGATAAATTTGTTATACTCTTTGAATAACGTTAGACGTCGGTTTCTCATGATATAGCAACAAACGATCATTGTAGTAAGTACAACAAAAATGAATAGTCGAATATAATCTTGCCTCCATCTATTACAAAAAATAACGAATTTAAAAGGTATTTTCTAATATTTTTAACTTGTTTCTCTGAATTGATTTTTTTATAGTAAAGAGGAAATGAATTGAAATGTTAAGACCATTTCATGAAGAGATTTTACTTTTGATTAGGTATGCTCATAATTCGATTAAAAATGAATTAATCGATCGAACTAAAATTTGGTCAGTTAATTTTAGGTTTAATTAGTTAACGGTTAATAGTTTTTTTTTCAAACTTCGGTTTTAGTTAATTCGGTTCGAAATCGGTTAATTAACCGAATTAACCGAAATTATTAAATATTTAATATTTGTATATATTATTTAGCTTTAGAGGTGTATAAACTTCGATTTTAACTAAATTAATCGAATAATCTAAAAATATTAAATATATTATTTATATTATTTATAAAATTCGGTTAACCGGCCAATTAATCGAACTTAATCTGTTCGGTTATATTTTTTCTTGAAAAAAAATATTCGATTAACGGTTAAAGGAAGAAATATTCGGTTAATGAAATTTAGGTAACTCAATTCAGTTGGTTAACCGAATTTACTGTTTGAACACTCCTATCTTTGATAAAACGAATTATTAAAAGTCAATAGATACGATTAAATGAATGTAATTTTAAATAAAAATTAATAAATCTATTTATCAAGTAGCATGATAATAATAAGTTTATTCATCTAGTGATGCGACTTATAATTAATAAATCTATTTATCAAGTGATATTATTATTAACAACAATATCATCCAATTAATTCATTAATTTTTTAATATGTGGTGATATCGACCATTTAAAATATTAAATAATATTGTTTTAGGATAGATTAGGGTTGTGAGGATATAAAATGATAAATACTCAAATAATAATTATTATTTGAATAAATTTTTATTTTTTCTACTAAAATTTTAAAAATAATAAATTCATCATTATCGTTATTATTATCAATTGTTGATTAAAATGATTGATTTGTAACGATTGATAACTCACCGTTAACCACTGTTATTATAAGTGACGAAAAACTGACGTAGTCTATTAACCATTGATTGGACACTGTTTGACCACCATTTTGACCGGTGTTTCTCTTTACTCCCCACTCTGCACACTTCTTGCTATTTTTTCTTCTCTTCGGCTTCGGTTTCAATCAACCTTCTCATTCTCCATCATCATCTTCTTCTTTGAAAGTATGTTTCCGTTTCATCCTCGAGTTGTCGTTGAAGATGAACCTCAGTTTGAACCCCACGTTTTCTTGCTTGTAAAGAGACTGAGGTTGTCGTGAATTGTACTGAAAACCCTTCAAATCACCATGGTCGTGGCTTTTCCAATGATGACAACGAATTCCTTCAAAAACCCCATCATTTCGGTTTTGGATCGGCCTATAGACAAGGAAAAATAAAAGGAAAGGCTTCTCAAAAGAGGAGATGATTAGCTTTTCAAAGGATCCGCCATGACCAAAAGAGGAGCCTACGCCGCTATCTATTACACGACTTGAGCTGGTTCGTTCCCTTTCCCCTCTTGTATGTTACTCATTTTCTTTTTCCAATTTTTAGTTACCTGATCGCTGTGTTAATGAAACGCAGCCCTCGAATTTGACATTAATTTGATGTATTTTTGTTGCAGTGCTTCTGATACTCTTCAACAAACAGCTTTATCTTCTTTTGGTTTCCATTGTGCCAATGTAGTTGCACTCTGTGAGGTAAAGATAACGAATTTCATTGCTTGAATTGTAACACCCCAATTTAGGGGTTAAAATTAAGAAATTATAAAGTATTGGATTTAATTGGAATTTTGGAAGAAATTGAGGATTAAATTGTAAAATTTTAAAGTTGGCATACCGTTTTATAAAGTACAGGAAGTTCAGTGGCTAAACTCATAGTTTAACCATTTTTCTTATATGTTGAATATATAAACTCATTTACCGTATGTTTCTGCCGAAAATGTTCTCATTTTCTCTTCCCCTCAAACCTCTTTTGAACTCTGATATACTCATCGTTCAGCCACCGTTTGATGAATCAAAACCATCATCATGTTCGCTGTCGAAAGATGAACAAAACTCCTCAAATCTCTCGTCGTGAATCAGCGTCGTTTGTTGTTAATTTCAATCGAAAGTATCATCAGTTTTAACTCATTTTTCGTTGGTTTTCTGTCGATTCACATTAATCAGGTCATCCGTTTTCGACACCTCTCGCACCATCGTGTTCCTTGCATCGTTCCGAGTCCACCGGTGTCCTCCGTGTCTCCGTCGTCGCCGGTGCGTGGAGGGGTGAGAAAGTTAAAGTTTCTGATGTTCCGGAATCGATCTATCCGCCATTCAAAATTGTGAACCGAGCTTGGCAAGTGTCTCAAAATTGATTAAAATATTTTTTGGAAATTTTTACTGGATTTTTCGGGGCACCCAGGTCACCGCACGCGCCCCACGCATAGCCCCCGGCGCGTGGGGATGGTTTTGCACGTGGAAAGAAGAAAAAAACCCGGTTTGACCGGTTCGACCCGATCCGATTCGACACGACCTGCCTGACCAACCCGATCATTGACTCGTTGACCAACGTTGACCACTATTGATCAGAATTTTGATCGGCGTTGACTGGCTGTTAAACGACCGTTGACTTTTTCTGGGTATAGCTATTATGACGTTTTTTGACGTCCTGAGTTCGTTTTTGGGATATGTTTCACCAAATTCGAACCCGATAAGTTATTTTCACTGATTTATCACTCGATTCAATTCGTTTTTCGGAATTAAGCTCTGTTTTTTATGAAATTTCTATTGTTATGTAATTAAGGAATTATGAGAAGTTGAATTAAAGATCGAAGGCATTTGAATAGAATTTAAATGGTCGATCAGTATGACACGAAAATTGAGGTAATACATTACTACATTTTCATGCTTTATGGAATATGTTGGTATTGATAAATGCATGAATGAATATGTTTGGTCTCATTTGGGTATTTAATTAATTCACACACTGGATATGGATGCGGTAAAAAAATTCAGTAAATAAATACGGCTCGGATGACTAATATAAGAAATTGAGGGATTGTTAGAATTAAATTACGAGTTCTGTGATTAGTGATAAAGGAATTAGCCTGGATATGTAACTTATAATTTATTTCATCAAAGGTTAAATATTAAAGGTACTTGGATGAGAAATTATGAGAATACTCCGGTATGGTAAAATTACGAAAATACCCTTATGTTGTAAAAAGACAATATTTGACAATGGAAGTTAGATAAGGGGTTTTTAAAGACATATTGATCTGATGAAACTACTGATGTGCATAAGAAATGCTAGTTTTGCTTAGAAAATTTGGATAACCGGTTTTTAACCCAAGAGGGTTTGAGCAAGATTCTATAAGTCTGTTAAGGAATCATTTCAAGATCAGAGAATGTTCGGGAAAACAATTAACCATAGGATCTCTATATTATAATTATTTTCGTTAAGAGTTAATACTGAAATTATTTGGTTAAGAAATTATGAAAATGCCCTTGAGAGGTAAAAATAGTCCAAGTTGACCCTGAATGAGAAAGTACCCTGAGATTTCGTACCTAACCTGATAAATTACGGATTTAATTGTTAAGATCCTGTCTTTGTACAGAAAATTCCTGATAACCTATTTGTAACTTCTGAGAAGGCAATTGACCTGAAAATCTCCGAGTTAAGAATAAATTATCTAGGGTGCTCTTTTGTCAGAATTGTTCGAAAGGTCTAGAAAAGATGATACATTTGAATTAAATAATAAGATCGTATGGAAGGAAATGATTGAAATACACTAGCTCTGTAAAATGACCAAAATACCCTTGTAATGGAAAGAATATCACCAAGCCCAGGAATGAATGGATTTCCTCAAGCTTTGAAATGAATGGAAAAATATTATGCACCAAAATGACCAAAATTCCCTTATGGTCTAGACTAAATAAATGTCTTGGGTTAATTAAGGAATTCAGATAAACATAGGTGTTGGACTACACTTAAAAGTAATGGAACACAATTTAAGTGAGTAGATCAACCCTAATGTTATGTCAATACCTGAATGTCATAGATATAATTCGAATGCGTGTTCGTCTTCTCAAGTTTGGATCGATGATAATTTTGGAAGTACATAGCTCAGCTCAACTCTAGAGTACATTCGGTACTCAGAAGTGGATATTCATGAGACAAATCAACCATGAATACCATAATGACTAAATTGAAATGAAAGGAAGTATAATATGTATCAGAAATTCAGAAAACGTCCGAATTACTCTGGAAAACTCTGAAGTAACCAGGATAGATTTGACTGTTAAATGAAATAAGAAACCTCAATGACTGAGGATTAAATAAGTGATTTGGATGAGTCTGGAAACGTTAATGAACATACATGATGTAATGTTCTTATGGGTCATGAACTACAAATCAAGCACGTCATCATTTCATGATATCGTGGAGGTGTGAAAATTAAATAAAGAATATTGGAAGATCTATTCAATGATGATTCCGAAGATGATATATGGATAAGAATTTTTGGTATTAAAGAGTAAATACCATGGAAGGATAATGAATTAACCAGTCGACAAGCATAAATTCTAGGAGTTGTTCGATAATCCGATCAATCGACATAGATTAAATTCTCGTTTCTTCCTTATCAGCTGAAATCACATTCTACATAACTGATGATTTTGTCACTTAATGAACTATTCCAATAGTGATTCTAACTTCCGGCATTCTATCGGTACACGGAAGATCCTTGTTTCTCTGCCTAATAAGATTATCCAATATCTTTGAATAATATCTGCAAACACTAGTGTGTTCCCTAATCACATAAATGTTTTATCTGATTTTCGACTTGAATTATGTTATGTTGAATTCTGTTCTGATACATGACATGAATTCTGTTCTGATTTCTGATATGGATTTTGTTATGATATCTTATATGAATTCTGTTTTGATTTTTTTATATCTCCATTTACTGACGAAGAAATGTTTTATATGGAGGTTTATTGTTGGAGGAAGTATATCTGCAGGCTTCTCGGCTGTGTGCTCAGGGCCTTACTGGTTGTGTAGGGTGTATGGTTCTGGGGAACTTACACAAATAGATTGTGAAAGGATGGGGGTAGTGTTCATGTTATATATATATATATATATATATATATATATATATATATATATATGTGTGTGTGTGTGTGTGTGTGTGTGTTTTAAAATATCTGTATCTTTTTACTGGTTTTAAGAGAACATACTAGATAACAGATTCTGATCTCCTAAACCTAGACATCCGAAATATTTCCATCTGAACTGAAAGCTCACTGTCTGTTACTACCTGAAATATCAGTAGGATATCTGCTCAACATAAAGATCTGTAGATGGTCTAAATTGATAATGAAATATATGTTTATATGTATTTGCACGTTCTTTAGCATCATCTAGTAGTTTTGTATTACTGAGCTTTCCGAATCTCACTCTATTACTCACCATTTCAGGTTAAAAGAATTGTACCAGTGCAATTATCGACTTCAGTAAGGGAGTTCTTCCGACGTTGTTTGCAGAGTATGATACATGTGATTAGGGGGCATGTAATTGTATTTGTGTTTATATACGAGTTTGAAAATCCGTTTTATTTCTGCATACTGATAAATCATTTTATACTTTACATGTTTAATAAAAGTTTCAAAATTTTTGCTATTTTACAGTGGATCGCTCCGATGGCCCTAATGTGACACTCCAGATCGGATCAGGTTACCCGCATCGGTCTGAGGGGTTACATTTAGTATATAACTCGTATATATATATTAAATTTCTTTTATCATTTCGTTGGTAGTAACTAGTTCGTGTACTTTTCTCTTGTAAACAATGAATCTTTAACCATTGCTGATAGCAATACGAGTTTGGTTCTCATTAAGACGTTGATCCACACCCTTCCTCTTGCAGGAACCTATTTGCTTTACATGGAACTATTTATGTTTCGATCCGTTGGATAATTGTTTTCTTGTTGTATATTATTTGAAATTGCAAATGATCAAACTTTTTTTGTTACATTTTTTTTTCTTATATATATATTTGGCTGATAAAAAATGGGTTCTTTCTCTTGCTCCTTGAAGGCTAGTCACCGTTGAGTCTGTATGTGGCGTGAATGTTCCCATGTATACAGTTACACGAACTAAAGTTGTGTTTACAATGATTATGGAGTTTCTTCTCGCAGGACAGAAGTATCCATCATCTATAGCTGGAAGGTAACAATCGGTTCGATCCCTTCCAAGCAGTTGCTTCTCGTGGACAATGTCAAGAAAATGGTATAAGTTACAAGGAAATAATAAAATCATTGCCTTTGGTTAATTACTTCATTTTGCATGTGGGTTTTCCTTTGGTCTGATTCTGGTACTAGTAGATTAGCTTATCAAGAAAGCTGTGATATGGAAGAACAGGAGGCAATTACACCATTACTTATATCTCAAACCCCAAAATCCCAATATTTCTGTAGTATTCAGGGCCGAAAATTGAAGACAACTCTAATAAATTGTTCAATCTTATAATCTCTCCTTTGTGTTATTTGGTATGAAATCAGTGAATGTGGAGATCAAGGATGGAAGATGTTGAGATGCCATTGCTTCTTAGTAACTCTCAGATTGATGTATCCATCCCGGGATGTACTGCATCATCAATTCCCTCAGATCTTTCTGGGAACAGAACAGTAATCGAGTAATCATCTATATTTGCTTCCGATCGACAAAACAGTTTCGAGGAATTCTCGTTCTCATCGGATTAGAGGTTCAACATTTTAAGGCCTTGTTAGCTCTACCATCAATATGCCAATTAGAGAAAGCAATGAATATAACTGTTGTTGATTGTGTTCATTAGTTTGTAGTGAAATTACACATGTAAACACTATGAAGAGGAAAATATGGATCATGTATTAGTATAACATAGCATTTTCTTATTCCTGAATGTCGTATGCCTACTTTGGCCATGGTTAAAAAAATAACCTATCGGTATCATAACATTTTCTTGGTCTGCAACTCACTAATTTCACCGTCTCTGCAATTTCCCACAGTTAAAATCAATGTACTGTTTATAATCTTTGGAAGAACTCTGCAACAATCCCTCCTTGGCGACTGCGAAAACGAATTTGGGGGTTCAGATGGAAATACGATATAACTTGTGATCATAATAACAGAAAAGAAGTTTACCTTGAGCCATCGATCGTCATCTGTCTTCTTTACTACCACCACAAAATTGAGTTTCTTTGGCGAGTCCATTTCCCAACTGCAATGATGGTTGAATGTTCGATGATGATAGTAAATTCCAATAGTTTGGTTCTTTTCATGATCAGTCCTAACTTTGTACATGTAGAAAAGAAAGGGTTTCTGGCAAGGGTGCTTTACAACAGGCCTAGTGTTAAATGCAAAAGCAGTGTAATCATTTCGCTTGTGCCAACTATAAAATGTTCTACTCGGCATCTCAAGCTCTCTTGGAGACATCACTCCCCTCAAGATTTGAACCACATAGCCCCACGAGACCGAGATGGACCAGTATCGAATTGAGTCGTAGCAGATGGATTGTTGCATCAGACTCGCCGAATCCAATTTAGCGGCTTCAAGCAGGTGCGAAATAGCTCGTGCTCGTCTCATACCCGGGAATATAGGATACAATACATCTAGGTGGTGAAGTGATACCAAAGGAGTCACTGGATGGGCTCCCAAGAGGCCTAATACGTTTCCATACACATCATACTGTACAAGCATAAGATTCATACATTATGTTTGATGGGGGGAAAAGATTCATACATTTGCATTGCTTCAGAAGTGGAAGCATTACCTGATGGAAGCCAAGCTCCCTGGTGAGGGGCACCCCAAGCTCAGCCATGCAAGCCTGTATCCTGTCATCGCTACCGTATAATGACGGATACCGTTGTATGCATTTGTTCTGCATCTTTGACAACTCTTTCGCCAACGGATAGCTTATTGCAAATCCACCCCCTCCAAAAGCCATTGAATATGAAAACAATATATTCTGAATATGACTCTCTGATGCACTCCCAATGTAATAAAACTTTGTATGATCATATTTAGACAGCACCCTGACCAAATTATCAACAATAAAAGCTGTGTCATCATCCCCCATAACGAACCACCTAACATCCTTCATTTTAAGCTTCAATGTCTCCGAGACCACTCTCGTTATCCTCAATGCTGATCTAGACCCCACCCTGTTTGAGTACTTAAAATGAGACGTATTCGCGGAAACCCGAATCTCCGGCAGAGCTTCGCCTTTCTTCGTCACCACTTTCTTATCCAACCAAACCGCCCCTCTAGTCTGATTTGGCCTCCACCATGCTTTTATGTACTCTTTCCTGGTCTCCCACAAATGGGACGAAGATGCTAACCCGAAAGCAATGTGTTTCAGCTGAGTATCGGATCGTTGGTATCGCATCGGGGGTGGTGGTGGTTCAACAACAGGGCTCACTTGCCTTTGCTCTACTGGCGAAGAGGTGTTGGAGGAATGGTTAAAGGGTGGTGCTATAATTTTGTTGGAGATAATGGTTAGAGCGGGACCTTTGCGCTCAGTTTTGCTGAACATGAGATTGGAGTATGCAATGTACAGTAAAGCCATAGCCAGGAGCAAATAAATGATTAGCCCTCTCAATCTGTTCTGTGGCATGCGTTGCTGGGTAGAGTTCATTTGTTTTCCTACAAGGCTTTAACCGTTTATTTTGGTTTTGTTTATCTTGTTGTTGATGATGGTGGTTTTGTTCTTTGATGCTTCCAATGTTTTCGGTCCAAAGCATGGACAAGGACAAGGATTGTTATAGAAATCAGCTTGGACTGAGAATTGTTCGGATCTAATTGACAATTTATATTTTCGCCATCAATGTAATTATTAAAATTTATATACGATATTCTTCTTGAATTAAAATTTATATACATTTTGACAAAAAAATGACTTGTATAAAATTCCATAATATGTAAGTCGTAGCACAATTCATATGGGGATAATATCCACATTTAAAGTTTGCGAGTTTGGGTGTGATTCACCCAATTACAAATTAACTAAACTTATAATTCCCCCATAACTTTAATCTATATTATTTTGTATAAAAGGTTGTAAGAGAATATTTTATATAAAAGTATAGTTTTAGAATCATATTCAATATGCATTAACCAATCGACCTTAGCATAACAGTTAATGAATTATTGTTATTCTTTGAGATTTCGGGTTCGAACACCACATATATAAAATGTTAATATTTATTATCAAATGATTAAATATCTTTAAATAGATATTACTTTGTATTTATCCAGAATTATAAAAAAAAATTATTCAATGCAAGGCTATAAATAGAGAAGTAAAGAATTCATATATAAATCTATTGATTACACGTCTGACCACACAAATAAGATATATATATATACTTTTTGAATGAAAGGATATGCGAAGCCTACCTAGCTTTTGACAAGTTTAACGTACGGAGGGCCATGTAAATCATGGGCAATAGGCTGAAGCATAGAATCTGGAGCAGAAGGAAAAGAGTGTAATAGATAATCGCGAGGGGGTCGAGCTTTGTCACTCCATCAACAACCATGTTCTCTTCACGAGGGACTCATAGAAACTCCATATACCAGCTATGAGCACACATGTATTGATTACTCTAACGAGAGGAATCATCGTATAACCAGCATTAGGGACAAGAAGCAGTTGGATCGCTTATCGGCTTTTGCACGGCTTCAACACCATAATTCCATGCAGTATGCAAGCAAATGTAGATACCCCAAAGCCCAGCTATAAGAGGAGACGAGATTTCGATAAACTTGTGGAATCCTTGAAGCCAGTCACCTTCTCTCGTTCGGAGCACACCACTGACTAAGCCAAGGCCAGAAAAAACGTCAATCGAAGCATCAAAGTTGAGACAGTTTTGCACGTGCATGGGAGGTCGCCACATGATCATAGTTGGATATCTAGTCCTTGGAGGAGCAATGGGTTGAAGGCAAGCTTCAACATGAGTTGACCAAAAAATACTACGTTAGAGGGTGTCATCGATGCTAGAGCTTGAATTGTTTGAATTTCTCCTTTTTCAAATCTGCCAAATGAAAGTTGGAAAGAAAACAACCCAAGAAATTACCATACGTGGGATGCTGTCTTTGTTCATTAAATTAGCCATGATCCAGTAAGACAGAAGAGCCATGAAGGAGTTTTGAGCGAGGGCAGGAGGGATGACTTTTGTCGACATCATTTTTTAACAAAATAAAAAATTAAATTGTACGACTTTGTGAAATGACGAGGGAGAGTCGCCACCCATCAGTTTAAGGTGAGATTAAAACTCCATAAAAATATTTAGGTCTACGGAAATCAAAAGTGGGTTTAGGGTCACGGTTATATATGAAGAAGGGTTAAGACTCTCACAACGCCCATAAAAATGGCGCTTACTTGACCACAAATATTCTATCTCGACTCATATATACTATTATTATATTTTGAGATTAATAAGGAATTTTTAAATTCTCAAGATTAACTTTGAATTCTCTAATGGATAAGAGAATCAAAATTATGCTCAAAAACCCTAAAAATTCAAAAAATTAATATGTGTAAAATTCCGAGGACAAAGTGTTTCATAAGTGATTTCGAGCATTCTCCAACATCTAGAAGAATGTTGAAATTTAATCTCATTCAAGAAGACACCTTGATTTTCATGAATCATGCTAAAAGCTCGAAATTTACAACTCTTTAAAACACCTAAAAAATTTATGACTTTTAAGAAAATTTAGAAGTATTCCTCAAAGTCCAAAAGTTCTCATGATATTGTTTTTATATATAAAAAAACAAACATATGTTCTCTCGTTAAATAACCTCGAAATCCTCAAATGTCTAGAAAGATATCAAATGTCCAATTAATTTCACAAAATACGTCGTTTAAAATAATGTGACGAGAGTATTTGAAATGTACGACATGCTTTTGAAATCTAGACGTGAAGAATATAAATACAAAAAAGAGTTCGTTAACAATTCTAGATTCTAAAAAACCCTAATATTCGAGATTCTAAAAGAACTGATGTTATCTAATCCTAACATCAATTGCTAAATCCTCTAACTACGTCTCTAATACCTAAAATAAAATAAATTGGAAGATACAAACTAAAAATAAAATTTAAAAGCTCTAACTCATTCAACATCTAGAACAAGGAAAATCCCTTTTAATTAAGTTATTAATAATAAAAATAATTTTTAGTGAGTATAAAATAAATTTGCTAAATTTGTAAATGCAAGATTGAATAATTCCTCATATGTATTATTTTAGAATAGAAACTATACATATATATAATTCTAATCTAACTAACTAACTGTCAATTTGTTACAAGTAAAACAGAAATAACAGACTTTAACTTCTAACACTCCCCCTCAAGTTGGTGGGTAGAAAATATTTTTTACCCCCAACTTGGATACAAGATACTCATGTTGTTGTACTCCTAGAGCTTTAGTAAATATGTCTGCTAATTGCTCTGAAGAAGACACAAATTCTGTTTTGATAAGTTCTTCTTGTATTCTCCCTTACAAAGTGACAGTCAATTTTTATATGCTTTGTGAGCTCATGATACACTAGATTTGCTGCAATATGAAGAGCAGCTTTGTTATCACAATATAGCTTGATTGGATACTTTCTTTCTAACCGAAGCTCATTGGCTAAACCATTTAACCAAGTCAATTCAACTGATGTAACAACCATGCTTCTGTATTCTACTTCAGCAGATGATCTGGCTACTGTATTCTGTTTCTTGGACTTCTATGAAATCAATGAATTTCCAAGCTTAATGCAAAAACCAGAAACATACCTTCTTGAAATAGGACATGCAACCCACTTTGAATCATAATATGATTCAAGATCACAACTGCTGTTTGAATCCATCAAGATCCCTTGACCAGGATTCTTTTTATTCAAGTGATGCATAAATTGACTCAAGTGATGCACAACAAAATATATCTGGTCTGTGGTGTGTGGGGTAAATAAGTCTTCCAATGGGCCTTTGATAAACACTCTTGTCAGCTAATAACTCATTAACTTCATTACTTCCTTTTGTGCACAGCTCATCATACTCTGTTGTAGTAAGCCTAGCATTTTATTCAAGGGGAGTCTTTGCTGGTTTTGAACCACTTACTCCTATTTCCTCAATCAATTCAAGGGCATATTTGTGCTGATTAACTAAGATCCCTTTTGTTGATCTCATAATCTCAAGACCCAAAAAATAGTTCAACTCACCAAGATCTTTCATTCTAAACTTCTTGTTCAAAAGACTCTTTAAATCATCAATAAAAAATTGTCATTGCCAGTAATTAGCAAGTCATCAACATAAATCAGCAAGACTACAATCTTCTTATCTTTCCTCATTGTGAACAAAGAATAATCAAATTTGCTTTGTTCATAACCATCACCTAAAAGTGCCTCAGTTAACTTCAAATTCCACTACCTAGATGTTTGTTTCAAGCATAAAGAGATTTTTGCAGTCTACATACCTTATTCTCCCCCTGACTGCAAAAACCATGAGGAAGTTCCATATATACCTCTTCAGACAAATCACCTTGTAAAAAGGCATTATACACATCAAGCTGGAACAAAGGCCAATAAAAAACATAAGCAATGGCAAGAAGAAAACGAACAATAACCAATTTGACCACTGGTGAGAAGGTATCCACATAATCTACACCCTCTTTTTGACTATAACCCTTGGCTACCAAACGAGCTTTAAAGCTATCTACATTACCATCAACATTATATTTAACCCTATAAACCCATTTGCAACCAATAGGGACTTTTCCAGATAACTGACCAAGTTTTATTTGTTTCAAGAGCAAGAATTTCATCCTTCATAGCCCGTACCCATTCTGGAAGTTGAATGACCTCATAAAAAGATTTAGGTTCAACAGGATGCGAAATAGAGAAAACAAAAGATTGTGTAACAAGAGGAAGATGATTATAAGAAATAGAATCTGAAATGGGATAAGTAGAAGTAAAAACATAATTGCAAATAAAGTTATTCAACCATTGAGGTTGTTTAGTAACCCTAGTAAACTTCCTAACCAAGACTGGAGCTACTGGACCCATAAAAGATTCTAACTGTTATGATGATTGCCTAGGTTCAAGTATGGAAGAAGAATCATGTGGTACAATAGGAACATGTTGCTGACCAAAAGAAAGAATTAGGAACTCAGAATCATGAATAGAGGGATTGAAAGGGAAAAAGGGATCTGTCTGAACAGGAAAATGAAAAGGAAACACATGTTCATGAAAAATAACATCTCTATTGAAAAAGATCTTCTTAGAAGTAAGGTCAAACAAAAGATAACCTTTTTGAGTATTAGAATATCCCATGAAAACAGAAGGTAAGGCTCTAGGAGCAAATTTATCAGTTAGTTTAGGGCCAGTAGTATAACACAAACAACCAAAAACTCTAAGGATAGACATATCAGGAGGTTTGTGATAAATAATTTCATAAGAAGTTCTCCATTGCAAAACAGAAGAAGGAAGCTTGTTTATAATGAAACAAACTGTCAACACACATTTACCCCAAAACTTAATAGGCACATTTGATTGAAAACGTAAAGCCCTAGCTACTTCTAAAAGATGTATATGCTTTCTTTCTGCAACTCCATTTTGCTGTGGAGTCTGAACACAAGAACTCTGGTGCAAAATACCAAGAGAAGAGAAAAAATGAGTACAGTGAGAATTGAAAAATTATGTACCATTGTCACTTCTAACAATTTTAGTGACAGAGGAAAACTGGGTGGATGTAAATGAAATAAATTGTTTGAGAAACAGAAAAACATTATTTTTAACTCTCAAGAGATATACCCAAGTCACACGTGTGCAATCATCAACAACAGTTAAAAAATATCTATGACCACTACGGGTAGATATCCTACAAGGACCCCATAAATCTATATGAATGAGTTCAAAAGGTTTTGAAGATCTAGTAAGACTAAGGGGAAATGACAATCTGGTTTGATTTGCCAAAGGACATACATTACAAGTATGAACAACATTTGTATCAAGTTTATCAAAAAAATAAGAAGATAATTTTTCGTAGCAGAAGCATGCCCAAATCTAGCATGCCAAAGATTAATTTTATTAGAGACAGAAACAGTAGGTACATAATGAACAGAAGAAATGTTCCCAGGACTAACCAAAGAATTACAAAGTTTTGTAGAAAACAAACCAGTAGATCCTTTAGTAGACTCAAAAATATAAAGTCCTTTAAACCTTCTATCAACACCCTTGATCATGCCAGTGTAAAGATACTGCAAGATACAAATGTCAGAATAAAAGGAAATGACACAATCATGATCTTTGACAAGTCGAGAGACAGAAATCAAATTATGGGAGAAACTAGGAATGAACAAGACATTATATAACAAGATCAGAAGTCGGCCTATGAGAACACATATGGGATACTAGTTCAGTTTGACCAATAGGTAGATGAACAAAATGATGGGAAGGACATGAAACAGGAGATTGCAAGCCCTTAAAAATAGATATGACATGATCAGTTCCACCAGTATCAATTATCCAACGAACATATATATCATTTAAAGCAGGTAAACTACAAGCAACAGTACCTACAAGATTCACACTGGAATCTAAAGTTAAACTATTGTTCAACAAGTTTAAGATCTGAGTATACTGCTCAGGAGTAAAGGTAGGAACAATCGAGACAGGGGATGAAATCATCGAACCAGTTTCAGCATCTCCATCAATAGTGTTCACAGAATTAACCATCATGGCAGCCTGAGGAGCCTTCTTCCTATTGAACTTGAAATCTGGTGGAAAATAGATAAGCCGATAACAATGATCGCGACTGTTGCCCTTGACTTTACAATATTCAAAAGTCCCATTGAACCGCCTTCGATCATTCCCTTTGGAAACAGTCGAGAACATTACAAAAGCTTCAATAGGTGCACCAGACAACTGAACTCGATGAGATTCCTCCTGAATAATCATGGAGTACGCTTGATTAACGGTAGGAGAGGCTTCATAATGAGAATCTGACATCGAATCGCATAGTAGATTTCATTGAGGCCCATAAAAAATTGGAAGAGTCGTTGTTGAGCTACATGAATCGAGTTCTGTTGTGCAACCTCACAATCATAGGAAGAAAAAGGAACAAGAGCAATGTACTCATCCCATAAGAGTTTGAGACGAGTAAAATAAACTGAAACGGACGAATCACCTTGAACAAGAGTGGCAATCGACCGATACAAGAAGAAAACCCTAGAACCATCAATTTTATCGAACCATTCCTTGAGGTCTTTCCAAATAGCCTCTGCATTCGAAGCAAATACAATACTAGAAGAGAGATCCTAACTCACAGAATTCAGAATCCACGAAAAAATGAACGTATTGCATCGCTCCCATTTAGATTGCAACAAACCTTCATAATCTTCCCTTCGACAACTTCCATCCACAAAGCCGAGATTATTCTTGGCTAAGAGTGTGATACACATGGATTTGCTCCACACAATATAGTTTTCGAAGCCGGTGAGCTTATACGATACCAATTGAACACCAGGCATATCCAAAGGATGCAGAAAAAGGGGATGATTAGAATCAATTGTAAGAGCCATGAACCCTAGGGAAATCAATTTGGGGAAAAAAGATAGAGAAGGGAATTGCTGCAGGAAAAAACTGAGCCACAACACTCAATTAGAAATGGGCCGAACGGAAAAACCCAAATAATAGTGGCCTGGAAATTGATACCATGTTAAATTTGTAAATGCAAGATTGAATAATTCCTCATATGTATTATTTTAGAATAGAAACTATACATATATATAATTCTAATCTAACTAACTAACTGTCAATTTGTTACAAGTAAAACAGAAATAACAGACTTTAACTTCTAACAAAATTCAAAAGTTTAAGTTTGCCTAACATCTAGGACAAACCGAATCCTCTTCAAATGTTCCTTTTATAAAAAATAATAAATGGTATTTTATGTGATATCAAAATGAAACCAGTAAAATGTTTATTATTTTTCATAATAAAAAATAATGGTCAATATTTAATGTGAAACTAGAAAACGAAATCGAGATAATTTGACTTATCTAACATCTAAGACAAAAGAAATTTATCTCGATTCACTCTTATTTCATATTTAAAGTAATATTTATCAATAATGGTCAGAAGCATGAGGATACATGCTGGCTTTCCCAAATTGCTATGGGCTGAAGCTATCAACACTGCAGCTTACCTGATCAACCGTGGGCCCTCAGTTCCCTTGGATAACGGAATACGAGAGGAAGTTTGAAGCAGAAAAGAAATAAACCTTTCACACTTAAGAGTGTTTGGTTGTATTTCTTATCTACACATAAATTCTGCTGAAAGAAGTAAACTTGATGCTAAGCCCAACAAATATGTCTTTGTTGGTTATGGTGGTGATGAGTTTGGTTCCGTTTTTGGGACTATGAAAATCGAAAGATCATCAGAATCAAAGATGTCATTTTCAATGAGAATGTGATGTACAAAGAAAGGTCAACCAGAGAATCAAGTAGCTCCAATACCGAACCTGAAACAAAGGAATTTGCTGAGTTTGAGGAGATTTATGGAAATAATGTTCAGATCAATCCTGAAGCAGTTCAATAAGAACCAGGCACACCAGAACTGAGACGCTCCTCCAGAATTCCTAAACCAACCCAACGCTATTCGCCTTCTTTACACTACTTGTTGTTGACTGAGAATGGTGAAACAGAATACTATGATGAAGCAATGAAGGCAGATGATTCAGTCAAGTGGGAGTATTCAATGAAAGATGAGATGAACTTACTTATGTCAAATCAGACGTGAGAATTAGTTGAATTATCACTAGGCAAGAAAGCGCTCCATAACAAGTGGGTTTACAGGATCAAAGAAGAGCACGATGGGAGCAAATACTATAAAGCAAGATTGGTTGTCAAAGGTTTTCATTAAAAAGAAAGTATTGACTACAATGAAATTTTCTCTCCAGTTGTTAAGCTGTCTACAATCAGACTGGTGTTAAAAATTGTAGCTGCAGAGAATCTACATCTTGAGCAGTTAGATGTAAAGAAAACTTTCCTTCATGGTGATTTGGAGGAAGAAATCTATATGACGCAGCCAAAAGGCTTCATAGAGGCAGATAAGAAAAACCTGGTATACAGGTTGAAGAAGAGCTTGTATGGTTTAAAACAAGCTCCTAGACAGTGGCACAAGAAGTTCGATAGCTTCATGGGTAGCAGTGGTTTTACCAAATGCCAAGTAGATCATTGTTGCTACATTAAGAAGTTCGAAAACAACTTTATTATTTTATTGTTGTACGTTGATGACATACTCGTTGCAGGCTCATACATGCAAGAGATTATAAACTTGAAGCAAAAATTGTTGAAGTAGTTTGCAATGAAAGATCTGGGTGCTGCAAAGTAGATTCTTGGGATGAGGATTAAAAGAGACACAAAGTTAGGGACTTTGATGTTATTACAAGCTGAGTACATCAACAAAGTACTCTTCAGGTTCAACATGCAAGATACTAAACTAGTAAGTACACCTTTAGGTGTTCATTTTAGACTCTCCAAAGAATAGTCACCAAAGACGAAGGAAGAACATGCACACATGGTGAAGGTGTCGTATGCCTCAGTAATTGGAAGTCTGATGTATGCCATGGTTTCTACTAGACTAGATATTGCTCAAGCAGTGGGAGCTGTTAACAGGTACATGAATAATCCGGGCAAGGTACACTGGGAAGCAGTCAAATAGATCCTCAGATATCTGTGGGGTACTACAAACAAAGAACTTTGTTTTAAAGGTGTAGATACGATAATGACAGACTATGTAGATACTGACTTAGCCGGAAATGTTGACATCAGAAGAAGCACTACAGGGTATGTCTATACTTTAGGAGGTACCGCAGTGAGTTGAATTTCTCAACTACAGAAGATAGATGCTCCTCCACAACTGAAGCAGAATATGTCGTTGTTATGGAAGCCAGCAAGGAGATGGTTTGGCTCCAAAGTTTCTTGGAAGAGTTAGGCAAGAAACAAGAAAACAATGTCTTGTATTGTGATAGTCAAAGTGTTATCCATCTAGCGAAGAATTCGTCTTTTCGTTCTAGGACGAAGAACATACAATTGCGATATCATTTTATCTAGTCTCTTCTGGAAGATGGGATTTTAAAACTTGAAAAGATTAGTGTAGGTTAAAATCTGGCAGACATATTAACAAAGACGGTGACTATGGACAAACTGAAGTTGTGTTCAGCTTCAGTTGGCATGCTAGAGTAACAAGACCAGAAATGTTGCTGCATTGATCAAGGTGTGAAGACTGATTAAAATCAGTCTTCAAGTGGGATATTGTTGAAAGTCCAAGTCAAAATTCACGGCGGCTGCAGAGTGAATTCTTTGGTCCAATTTGGCAGCCGGCTGATTAGGTGGTTCAAAGTTGGCAGCATATTTTGTTGAAATTGGCAAAGGAAAATTACCTAATTTAGTCCCTATACTTTAGGGTATTTAAAAGATTAGTCTGTAAGCTTCAACTATAAATACCCTAACCCATTTAGCTTCAAAATCATCCCAAAATCATTCTAGCTCTCTCCCAATACTAGAAAAATTAGAGAGTTTTCTTGAGAGCAATTTTCAGGGTGTAATTGGGTTGTGAGTTATGATTGTTTTTGTAAACACCTGTAAATTTTCTCCCTTTAGTAAAAGATCTACAACAGTCTGGAGATGTAGGCATAATTGGCCGAACTCCGTTATCAATTTCGGTTGTTATTATTCTGCTTTTATTTCACATTCTCACTAATCTGGTTATATAGAAATTACTTGTTTAATTTCCCAACACAATGATCCAAACGAACTCGAAGAAGATGATGGATGAAAGCTTCATGGAAAAGCTCGTCCCAATAGGAATTGCAGAGGGCATGGTCAAGGCGAGCATAAGCGTGGCCCCGTTTCCAAGTGAAGTCAGGACCTTAAAAACCAAGATCTCTAAGACTAGAATTGAAAACAAAATGATGAAAGTCCTTACTTTTTCAGTAGTGACAACACAACCCTTGCGATCAAAGGAAAATAAAGTAGCATTAAAGTCCTCGAAAAGAATCCAATGGGAGTTGATAGTCAAAGATAGAGATTCAAGGTGATGCCAAACGATTTTCTTTTTAGGAGTATATGGGTTAGCATAAATGACCGTAACCAAAGAAGAAGTTTGGTTCCTGAAGTGAGTGGCGCGGAAGTAAACAAACTGGAAGTGATTTAAAAGGACATCGATACAAACTGTATCATACCAACATAGCCGTATACCATCAGAAAACCCCTGAGCTTCAATTTTATGAGAATGAGGAAACACAAGAGAAGCAATAGCATAGTTACCTTAGAAGCCACTAATTCTTAGTTCAACGAACCCAACGACATCAGGTCTAAATTCTGAGATGTAATCCTTAGCAGTAGTCAGAAATTTAGGGTCACCACAACCCTGAACTTTCCAAATGAAAAACTTAATTATCATAAAACAATTGATAAGGAGGGAGAGAAATAACGAATCATAAATCTACCATCATATATGTCCTGCTCTTCACAGATAGGTTTGATGTAGTCTTTTCCAAGGCTCACTGAAAAATCACCAAAGAGGAAAGTTTGGATTGATTAGGAGATGACGCATATGTACCCTGGAGCGGGACACTTGAAGAACAATCAAGGGGTTCATTAGGTTTAGGCGGGGGAGAGATCGAAGACAGGTTAGAGTCAACCACCCTTTTAGGATCAACATTTTCATGAATTTTGACACAAAGTACTTTGAAGGGTTTAGAGGAGAGGTAGTATTCGCTGTTGAACTATCATTTGGTGTTCATCTCAGGATAGAATTTCAGTGGGGGTGGTCGGAGAGGCTTTAGAGGGTACATCTTGTGATTGAACTGAGAGAGGCTTCCTGATGGGCAAAACAACTTTGGGTTTGTTAACTTTTGGACCAACTAGGGCTTTACCCTTGGCAGAATTGCTAACTTTTGATTTTTGGATGAGGGTAATCCGAAAGCTCGATTGATCAATAGTAGTAGCAGGCTGGGGGATTTGGGCGAATTGCTCATTATCGGAAACTTTGAAGATAGGGTTAAAATGAGAGCCATTGTTGAAAGCTTGATTTATATTTAAATCAGTCCTAGGGGGTTTAGAAGAGTTGCATCGCTGTCTCTTCTTAATGAGTATCAAGAGACCAAAATTAGTGTTATCTGGGGCAGGAACAAGATGGGCAAGAACTTTCGATGGAGCAGAGTCAATAGGGGAGGCATTTAAGGGAAAAATGTACTTGATGTGGCCATACTTGCCACATTCAAAGAAAACAGTAGGAAGCGCCTCGTATTCAACCAGTTGAATGCACCCATTGATCAGGATTTTCGAAACCAAATGTTTTTCAAGGTCCAAGGTGATGCTATGCGAGTAAAGCAACCTTTACGACCACACTTCGTCTGATAGTCAAGTTTAAGTACTGGTCCAATACACACATCGGTTTTCGTAATAAGGGTATGCTTGTAGAGGGTAGCCAGAAGACCAGAAAGTCGAACTCAAGCAATAATCTGTTTCGGATGAGATTGCAAAGGTGAGAAGTTAATGGTCCATGGCTCCAAAATCAATTAGTGACCGAAAATTAACCATGGTCCCTCAAAGAGAGCTTTCAAATAATTTGAACTTGTACAAAATATGATCAAGAAGTAATCATTCTCGATGTCCATAACCTTAACAAGCTAAGACGATTTCCACAATTCATAGATCTTATTACAAAGGGTGGTTAGTGATATGTCCAATCCTCGTACCCAAAAGCTTGTCAACCACTGTTAGATTGAAGCTCTTCACGACCAAATCTTGGATGTGCTCCAAGAAAAAAATCGAGATTAGGCCATCCACGATACTACGAGTGGCATCACCATCGAGTATTTCAATCTCATTTTCATCAATAATGGATTAGGTATAGGTTTGATCTATTGGATTATCACCTATTAGAGTGACCTTATACAATGGAATAGAGGTCTCCTTGGTTTCTACAAATGATGGATTATCACCTATTAGAGTGACCTTATACAATGGATGTAGGATTCTCCGGGACCTTTGTCTCCGTTTGAGGATCTTCTTCCTCTATTGGCGACTTGCTGCCATCTGGTGGCTTGCTTCAAAGCGCCATGGCTTCTTGATGAACCATCCATCGTGTGATGAAGGCTTGGTTAGACTGTGAGATTCAGTTGGAGCGGTCATTAAGGTTTTCAAATAAGATATATTTTATTAAATAATTTTTATAACTTCACATCTTCCTCATTTTTTTAACGAGGGTAAATTACTCAAATGACCATTTAATTATAAGGGTGGTGTCAATATGATCATTATATATTAATTTTGTCAATATGGATACATAACTATTTAAGTGGTATCAATCAAGTCACCTACCGTTAAAATATAACGAAGAAGTGACGTAACAGTTAAAAAAATTGTGCAAAGATTTGGTCATGTTACTTAAAATTTTATTATTTTGATTTTAGTTTTAATTTAATTCAATAAATAAATCATTCAATTAGTTAGTATATAGCTTAAGTGTTGTCAACCTTTCCTTTTCTCTCTCGCTCTCAAATCTTGTAACCGCCAGAATTGACAAAATCTATCAGATAATATGAACAACATAAAAGATTGAATTAAGTTTTTAAATGGAAAATGCATGCAGATTAAAATTTAAACTCTTTTATTATTTTTTAAGAACAACAATTAAATTTCAAAGTTTACTGAAGTTCAAGGATTTACAATATATTTATGTAAAAAAAAACTAAAAGACATCATTATGTTGAGAATTTTTACCCTCGGAGAAAACTTGGGTTCGAGATTATGGATGAACATAAAGAATAAAAATGTTTGAATCAAGCAATTAGATTTTGAGAAAGAGAAAAAGAGATACAGTGGCGACGTGAAGGAGATCGAGAGTAGCGGTGCTATTGGTAAGTTGCTTGATAGATCTAACAAATTTTTTTCTTTCGAAGATTAGATTCTTGATGAATTCTCTTTTATATGAAAATTGGCACATATATAGAGAGCGTACTAAATGGATTGGTTGAAGAGAAGAACTGACTCGGTGGCATGAGTGCGAATAGTGGAGTAGAGTTGAGGGCAGTGGCTGGCCGTACAAGATTGGGAACGAGAGACAAGATGAAAGGGTTAACACCATTTAAGCTATATACTAGATGTTTTAAATCATTTCACCAATATGATGTCTAGGTCAAAGGTAGTGTGGCATACCATTTCCCTTGATAGCTTGGGTTCAAATCATATCTAAGGTAGCTCTTATTTTTATTTTCTTTATTCAATTAGGTGGTTACACATTTTTAAAACTTAATCGAATGATTAACTTATTAAATTAAATAAAAATTAAGATCAAATTAATAAAAGAATAAATAACAAGGATCAAATATGTAAATATACAAAATTTTGTTAACTACCACATCATCCCCTCAATTAGGTTCTAACGACAAATGACTTGATTGATATCATTTAAATAGTTGTACTCATATTGATAAAATTAAAATAAGAGAAAATCGCCTCAGTGACCAAAAATGCCTTATAATATACGATTTTAACCAACTTTTTCCGGATTTGCCAAAATGACCAACAAAATCGCAATGCGATCGCTAATTCGCAACGCGATCTCTATTATCGCAAATTCGCGTTGCATTTCGCGTTGCGATAGTTGGAAATCGCGTTGCGATGGTCTACAGTGTCGTTGCGATTTTTCCAATTCGCAATGCGAATAAGTAAATCGCAACGCAAATTGGGAAAATCGCAATGCGATACTGACTATCGCAACGCGATAATACAAAATCGCAACACGATACTGACTTTCGCAACGTGATACTGACTTTCGCAACGCGATTCTGACTTTCGCAACGAGATAATACAGAATCGTAATGCGATTTTCAAAGTTCGCAACAGGTTTTAGTTTCGCAACACAAATTTTTTGGGTATATATCTATGCAGCAGCAACAACTCATAACCTAAATCCCTAAATCGCAACTCATTCCATCTCCATCTTTCACTCTCTCTGGCGACATCCGTTCCTATATCCGTTCCTACATCCTTCCCCATCCGGCAACAGGTCTTAGTTTCGCAGCTCGTTTGTTTAGTAAATTAATTTACAACCATGAAATCATCTAATGTTGATCATGTTTGGATAGATTTGTGTTTTGGAGGGTCATGGGAGAATGTTCATGGTGTTTTACAATATATGCCTTTACCCATGAATCTTCAACTAAAAATGTCATTAAAAAAGTTAACTTATGAAACTCTAATGTTACGTGTTTCAAAGAAATTGAATTTAGAGCCCGTAAGTGGATTTAGGCTATCTTATCAGAGAAATGGTAAAGTTTATTTGTTAACCGACAATGAAGATGTTGAACGATTCATTGCTTACATTAGTGTTTCAAGTGATGATGTTACATTGTATGTTGTTGAACCTAGAAGTAGTATTGTTGGGTCAGTAGCGGGTAGTAATCAACTAAGTTTTTCTCAAAACCCACAACCTTTCTCTAATCCAAATCCCAATCAACTTTCAGCACCAAATTCCGGTTTTCGTATTGACCAATTAGACGATGATGAGCCAACAGAAAAAATTGTGAGTACTAGTCAGTATTCGAAATTTGATCTTGGTCAATACCCAGACTTTGATATTGGTCAATACTCAGATTTTTGATGATGTTTCAGAAGAAGAAAAAGACCCTGCGTGTAATGATTTTGATATTGGTCAATTCCCGAATTTTGATGACGAAACAGCCGTTGCCGAGGAAGATGTTGTTGATGATAATGAGGAGGAAGTTACGACTGTGAATGAACATGTTGAACATCCATTCTGTAATTCATATAATCCTGAAGAAGAAAAAGAAGAAGAAAAAGTCCCCGAAGAAAAGAAAATGCCACGGGAGTATAACTGGAATATGCCAGAATTACTTCAGATACCGGAAGAAGAGTTGGTAAAGAAAGCAGTTGATTGTTACACAAAAGTTATTCGTATCATGAAAGATGATTGTTTTGATACAAAGGAAGACTTGAAGATAGCTTTGTATACGAAATGTGTGGAAGATAGCTATCAACTAAAAGTTAACAAATCAAGCAAAAGATCGTTTCGAAACAAGGTGTATGATTGACAAAAATTGTACGTGGCGTATGATTGCAAAGAGGATAAAAGATTTCGAAATGTTTCAAGTTAGGACTTTTATTGATAAACATATATGTTCAAGAACCCAAGTTTTTCCTCACCATAGACAGGCAAACAAAAAGGTGTTGGGTGGTTTTCTGGCTGAGTTAATGTTTTTGAATGGCAGGGTATATCGGGGACATGAAATTATGACTGACATGAATGCTCGGTTCAAGATTAGTATATCATATTCTCAAGCTTGGAGAGCCAAATGTTATACCTTGGAATTGTTGAGGGGGTCGCCAGAAGCATCGTTTGCCCAACTGCCAGCTTATTGTCACAATTTAAAGCTGAAAAATCCTGGGTCGGTAACTCATATCAAAACAGATAGAGATGGACGCTTTGAGTTGCTGTTTATCGCCATTGGTGCTGCGGTTAGTAAATCAATATAATTCTGTTGACTCATTTTTGTTAGTTACATGCATTTCACATTTAAATGATTATATTTCTTGTGTATATTATTTTGTAGATTCGTTCATTTATTACTTGCATGCGCTCAGTTATTATAGTTGACAGAACACATTTGAAAGGTTGATACCTTGGAGTAAACTTATTAGCATTAGCCATGGATGCTAACAATGAGATATTGCCAATAGCTTACGGGGTTGGCAAATCTGAAACCTCTAATTCATGGACATGGTTTATGGGGCATCTTAGGGATTGTATAGGTCCTATTAGCAATCTGACAATCATATCCGATAGGGCGAACTCAATTGACAACGCTGTTAGAAGGTGTTTCCCAGATGCTTTTCATGGACTTTGTGGTGTTCATTTGTATAGAAATCTAAAATCAAGGTCTGCTAGTATAAAAAAACACAAATGGACATACTGGAAGGCTGTAAAAGCTTATCGGGAAGTGGATTTCAATAAGAATATAAACCGTTTAAGACGTGTTTTGCCTCAGTGTGCTCAAACACTAGAAGATGTCAGGTTTGAAAGATGGTCAAGAGTACATCAACTTGGAGCAAGATATGGTTTCATGACGTCTAATAGTGCAGAATCAATCAACGCTCTAAGTCGTCATTCCCGGAAATTACCCATTACTATGTTAATGGAGTTTTTTCGAGCCTCTATTCAATAATGGTACTACAAGAAAAGAAACCATGCATGTATTATTTCTTTGAATTCGTAACTTATCATATATTTTACTAAGTTTTATTTATTTAAATTTACAGGAACATTGGAACATCGTGTTACACCATGGAATGAAATAAAGATAACGAAACGTTTTGTGAAGTCAACGTCATGGAGAGTTGAACCATGTTCAAACACTTTGTTTGAAGTACTGGATAATAACTTAAATGGGCTTGTCGATCTAAATGCAAGGGCGTGTAGTTGTATGAAATGGCAAACATCTGGTTATCCGTGTGGCCATGTCATAAAAGCTGCTCTTCATCTAAACCAAGATGATTCAAGCACATACGCTATGGATTGCTACACTACAGAAGTATATCGACAGACTTATGCCGAGATTGTCTACCCTATTCCACATCCTTCTGAGTGCGACATACCAGATGACTTACAAACAGTTTTGCCACCAGCCATGGACAGAAGGCTACCTGGCCGACCAAAAAGTCACGATCGTATACCGTCTAAGGGTGAAGAGAAGAAGAGATCGACATGTAGTCGGTGCAAGGAAAGTGGTCATACAAGGTTGACATGTGGATCACCAGTGCCATCACAATCATCTTTTCCTCTACCAAAATATGGATCATCATCAAAATCCAAAGCTCATATGGTGTCAAGAAAAAGGTAATCAAAATCGCAATCATCTTTAAAATCCCAATCTCAACTGGCTTCACCTTTTGAGACTGTTAACTTAGGTGATTTTTAAATGCAAACGTTGTATTATGTAGATTTTATGTGTGAACTTTTAACATTTTCAGTTAGGCATGTATTAGTAACTTGAGTTTGAAAATTGCTATGATCTGTTCAGTTGTTATCACTTAATAGGCAATCATCTTAATGTCTATCACAACGCAGAAATTACTATCGCAATGCGAAATGAAAATCGCAACGCAAATTTCACAATGCGAAATGAAAATCGCAACGAGGGAATCGCAATGCGAAATGAAAATCGCAACGCAAATTTAATTTCGCGTTGCGATTCTCTCGTTACGATTTTCATTTCGCGTTGCGATTCTCTCGTTGCGATTTTCATTTCGCATTGCGATAGTACTTTTTGCCTTCAACATAATGCAGATTGAAATCAACAAAATCAACCATTACATTTCAATCAATTAAACAAGCACAAATAAGAATTATGTTAACATCAATTAAACAAATCAACTTTTACAAATCACCTTTTACAAATCAATTAAACAATCAAAAAATAAGCAATAATTCTTATTTCCTCATCTACTATTGAATCAACTTTTGCATCCATACATCATTTTCACGCAGCTCACTTCTGAGATTAACCTGCATAAACCAAACATTTGCTCAAACAACACTTTCTACACATCTAAAACCTACAAACAACAAATTATTGAATTCTAGGTACTTAACCAAACATTTTCAAACCACAAGCCTATAAACATACCAATTGCTTATGGACATTTTTATAACGCGGATACATGTAGGCAGCGTCTCGTATATATCGATCTAGCCATATAATGCCGAAACCACAAGCCTACTGCAGCTCTATCTCTATCGGTGGGGGGTAGATACTTTATACTTCCTGTGATCAAACGGTCCAACGCCAAGCATACGAGAGGACCACAATCCCCTCTGGGTCCTTTCGTTTGTTGTGGTGCAGTCTCGTCTCTGCTAACTGTAATATTGAGCTTCTTTGGCTTCTTGTTTCCAGAACGAGTCCAATAATTTATCGCATCCAAGAATTTAGCCAAATAAGAGCTCCATCCCTTAATAATATCTCTTAAATCAGCCAATGATATGTAATTTATCATGCTGTCATATACTATTGCCTTAAGGGATGGGATCTGAAGCTCGACGAGAAGCCAATGTTTACGTTCCAAAACAGGGATAAACACCTGTAATCATAAGTAATAATTCATTCATTTGCGCACTTATTTATGAATACCTTTAAACTCAATCTAAAATAAACACTAACCTTATCGACCTCCCACCATGCAGGATAAAGTTTAGCTTGTCCATTGCCCAACGCAAATGATTCTTCTCGTTGATTCTTCAAGTGATCGGCGTTAAAAGACGTCGGCATAATTGTATATCGTGTATTTCTTTTATTTTCCTTAAGTTTCCTAATTATTAGAAGACGTGACACCCACGTATCGATATGTTGTTTTACAAAAAAAGACATATATTAGTAACTTACATAAATTTAAAAAAAATTAATCAAATTAAAATATAAGAAAAATATAAGACTTACCCCTCCATCGAAATAGCCATTGTCTTCGACCCCTAATAATACGCCCCACCAAGACCGATCAAGCAACAAATAGATATCATCGTTGAGCTTGCATATGTCAGTGAAACACCCCTGGCTCCGCTCATGTAGATAAAAATCAACTGCGGTCTTAGCCCAAAGGGTGTTATCCAGAATTGTGTCCGGTAGTTGTTTCCTCTCCACTTCAGATACCGGTATGTTACTGGCCGGTAACTCATACGAGAGCCAACTTGAATCCATCATGTCCGGCACGTCAGAGGGTTTCTCAAGAATCCTACATATGGCGTCATGTGAATCGGGCTCTTGAATGGTGGGAGGGACCTCTTCAACGATGACAGTGGCCTCTTGAACAGTGGGAGGGAACTCTCGAGGAATGATAGGGGCCTCTTCAATGATAGGAGTGGACTCTTGAGGGATGACAGGCGAGTCAGGCTTCTTCTTGCGATGTCTTCGCACTATTGGGGTATACGGAGACTTAATAGCACGTGCACGCCGTCTGATGCGTGAACTCTGTCTTGCAAGAAAAACCTGACGTAAAGCATCCACCTTATCGGTCCGCTAAATAATTAAATACAAATATCAGTAAATAAACAGACATGATATTTAAACATTGAAAACAAAGACAAATATATTTAAAAAGACAAAACAAAGACAAATACTAACTTCACAGTGTTAAAGAATACACAGTTTAGCAGAATTGGCAGCAACCGAATAAATTTACTTCAACCAAAAGACAAAACAAAAAGACAAATACTAACTTCACAGTGTTAATAAACAGTTTAGCAGTATTGGCAGCAACCGAATAAATTTACTAAGCAATCTAAAGTGAAATGGTTAATTTAAATGAAATTACGAGTAAATTTATCATCAAGTTAAATATGGAAAATCTTAAACTTACCTCGTTGCATAGAGTATGAACCTCATTCTGTAACGATACTACCATCTCACGTAGAGCGGCAACCTCACCACGTAAAGTAGACACCTCCACACGCCATGCACCATCGTTATCGCGTAGAGTACTGATCTCCTCACGCAAGGCATTGACCTCATCACGTAACTCCCTTGACTCATCCCGTGGAGGTGGAGAACAGGGAGATAGAAGTCGTGGCATCTTTGCCGGTCGCCTATCATGAGGTGATGGTGGAGAAGAGGCTCGATGATGTGACGGGATAGGTGATGGCTCTCGTTGTAGAGGTGTATAGTCGGGTCGATTAGGTGATGGCTCTGGGTGAGGTGATGGCTCTCGAAGTGGAGGAAGTGGAGGCTGCTCATCATTCGTGCCATCAAGAAAACGCTGACTAGCTTGCCACCAATCAGTGGCAAGCTCAGCCTCCGTGGGTGTCAGTCTCATTAATGGAATGTTGGCCTCCTAAAAATATAAAAACTCAAACAAAGTTAAACGTCTACTATTAATAACTTGTTTATATATGATAGTATTTGTGTTAACTTACATTATTTATTGTCGCATATGGTATTAAGTCTTCCCAATCCAACAGACGTTTCCTCTTCCAGGAAATAGCCCTTGGAATATCATTTGAAGTTTTTATTGCATATGTCTTCATGGCGGGAAAGGCCTCGAATATCCAAATCTACAAACAATATAATAACAAACATTAGTAATTGTTAAATAATTAATTATAATTTTTAAAACATTATATAGAAATTCTTACCTTAAAGGCCCAAACAAAGCCTGACAAAGTGTATTTCGACCCATCGCCCCGTAAACTTTTGCGGTCATCAAAGGCAGACGACAACTTAGTCCAGGTAGCTTTCCATATATACGAACCCCACGGAAACAGATTCCATGCATTTAGGTCCTCTACCAATAATATTAGCTCCTGAGGAATAGGTTGTCTAGCCTCTCTGCCTAAAAAGTCGGCATACAAAAGTAGTAGAAGGCATACTCGGACAACATCGACGTCATTCATCCGAGTAAAACCATCTTTCTTATTAAACAATTTCTTCATGCCGTCGACGTGTAAGTTCGGCTTCTCTATTGACTCATCAGGAAAAACCCTGGATAACCATGATGGGCGGGTGATATGACGAGTGTACCGACCTACATCATCGTGTCCGAATAGTAGACCAGTGATTAAGCAGAACTCCTTCCGCCCAAAACAAGTATACGCCAGTGGAAAATGAAACCATATCTCTTCCTCACCACGTTGTATACTGTCGGGTAGATCGCTAGTCATGGTCTGAAGCCACAAATGGGTCAAATTAGCATCTCCACCCGGATGCTGTACTCTCAGCCATGGCCCGAAGCAGGTTTCCTCAAACAATTTTCTTTGTGTAGGTGAAAGCTTCGAAGCAATTGTAGTGGCTAGGCTAACTTTATTCCTTAATGTCAATGAAGCCGAAAAAAATTTCTACAAAAACAATAAACATACCAAGTTAGATATACCAAAAACTACACTGTCAAGATATACCAAAAACAATAAACATAAATAGTAGTTTATTCTTGAAACTAAAATTTGCAACACTGTTTTGTCTTTTGGTTGAAATGAAAATCGCAACGAGATAATGAGAATCGCAACGCGGAAATGACTATCGCAACGAGAGAATCGCAACGCGAAATGACTATCGCGACGAGAGAATCGCAACGCGAAATGAAAAGCGCAACGCGAAATGAAAATCGCAACGCGAAATGAAAATCGCAACGCGAAATGAAAATCGCAATGCGATTTTGGTTTCGCGTTGCGATTTTTATTTCGCGTTGCGATAGTTATTTCCGCGTTGCGATTTTCATTCTCGAAACTATTCTTCTTCTGCATTACTTCAACCAAAAGACAAAACAAAGACAAATACTAACTTCACAGGCTAAACAGTTTAGCAGTATTGGCAGCAATCGAATGAATTTAATAAGAAATCTAAGTGAAATGGTTAATCTATTATTGAAATTACCAGTAAACTTATCATCAATCTCAATATGAAAAACCTAAAATAATGCAAAATTTTCAAAATAAAAATAAAAAAAACTAACCCTCGGAGGTTGATTTTCCATTTCTGAATGATTGTGAGGGATTTTTGACTGTGAATGGTTGTGAGGGATTTCGCCGGCGATGGGGACGGAAATCTTCGGAGATGGGGACGGATTTTGCCGTAGAGAGTGAGAGATGGAGATGGGACTGAGTGTTGTGATTTTGGGTTTGAGGTTATGAGTTGCGATTACTGTGGACGGTTCAGTTTCCGATTTATTAAGAAAAAATTCGTGTTTGGAATTTGAAAAAAAAAATACGCGTTAATACGAATGACGCTATGTAAATCGCGTTGCAAAAGTCAGAATCGCATTGCGAAAGTCAGTATCTCGTTGCGATTTTGTATTATCGCATTGCGATAGTCAGTATCGCATTGCGATTTTCCCAATTTGCGTTGCGATTTACTTATTCGCATTGCGAATTGGGAAAATCGCAACGACACTGTAGACCATCGCAACGCGATTTCCAACTATCGCAACGCGAAATGCAACGCGAATTTGCGATAATGGAGATCGCGTTGCGAATTAGCGATCGCATTGCGATTTTGTTGGTCATTTTGGCAAATCCGGAAAAAGTTGGTTAAAATCGTATATTATAAGGCATTTTTTGTCACTGAGGCAATTTTCTCTTAAAATAATTGTAGTTATATCGACACCATCTCCATAGTTAAGTGATCATTTAAGTAGTTTACCCTATATATTATTGAATTTTGAAACCATCACTATATTTTCTTAACAAAATATAAATTGTAACACCACAAATTTTGAGCTAGAAGTTTTGAGTTTATCCAAGAGGTATGTGAACCTTGTGGAGTTCGTAATTAAAATTGTTGGGATGAGTGGGGGCTTAATTGGATGTGAATTGGGTTTGATCAACCATAAAAAGGGGATTTTTGCATTGAAGGCAAAATATAAGGGAATAAAAGTGTGATTAACTTATTTTTAAATTCAAGTATGATTTTTAGGAATTTTTGGTGAATCATGCATGGGGAAATCAAACCAAAGCTGGTAGCGTTTCATCTTTATCTTTTTCCCCTTCTTCATTATTTTCTTTTATTCTCTTTCATCTTCTTTCCTTCATTAAACTTTCATAGCTTCAAGAGGGTAGTAAGAACTTTTTTCTCCACTTCAATAAGTTTTAAATATACCCATAATACTTCCTAAAAATTCTTTTGTTGAGACAAGATTGGTATTTCATGTTTGGCTAGAGAAAGGGTGAAGAAACAACCAAGTCTTAGAAGAGAGTGATAGCTAGCCAAAGGAACTTCATTTTGGTATTATAGCATCAAGGTAATTCATTTATAATCATATGTGGTGTTAAGGCTTTCATAATCATGATGATTTGTTAATATTTGAGTATTTATGTATTTTAGGGTTTATTCTTGATTTATGCCTTAGATGATGTTATTGTTGTAAAGATTATGTTTTTATGGTGTTAATTTACCCTATAAGAATCCCTTAAGCTTTATTTTTTTATTTAAGGTTAAACAAGAGTTTTAGAGAGGATTTTTGAGTGATTCTCGAGCCTTATTCAGGGTATTTTAGATTGTAGTATCAATACAGTTCTTGTAGTATCGATACTAGTATCAATATTGTCCAATACCAAAAGATTCAAAAATTGCTCGTCACATCCGAGTGTCTATATATTACTATAAATTTACAACTAAGCTTGAAAAAGGGTCCTAATTTATGAAATGACTCAAATACCTCTAGGTGGCATAAATTACCAAAAATATCCTTAATGATAAATAACTTCAAAAGTACCCCTGAAGGTGCATGTAGCAAACGATTGTAAATGAAGAATCATTTTGAAGTATATGTTTGCAAGATAAGTGGTGCATTATAAGAATAATATTATAGAGAAATCATGTATCATGAGAATATTAATAAAATGATGACGTACAAGTCGTCCCTTCAATTTAAGGGTGAATTGAAGGAAACCGTGATAAGAGCAACTAAAGTATTGATGCAAAGTAATAAACCCGATTCATGTATTAGGATAACAAATAATTTAGTAAGTGAACATAAAAATAGTATTATTGTAAAATCATGAAACACCTAGAGACCTTACAGACAAAGATGACCAAACACCCTTTAGTGTTAAATGACCATAATAACATTCTTGATGAGAGAATGAGCAAGATAGCAACTAATGAGAAGATGACCTCACTTTAGTGTGTCTAGCTAAGCTACCTCAGTTACCCTAGAGGGGGAATTTTCACTGTTGTGTGGCCTTTGGGCTCTCAATCAGGCATGTATAGTTGCATCATTCCAGTACAATAGATATCCTCAAAGCTTAGCTCGATGCTATGGAACCAATGCTTTAGTAAAGATAGCATTTTATCGATATTATATGATATCGGGTTCCCCCTCCATAATCTGCATGATGATATGTGATACTAGAAGATCATTCAACACTTAGTGGGAATTTCATTGATACTATGTGAAACCAATAATTCCCTTAATAGTATAGTATCTAATGCTATAAGATACCAGATACTAGTAATATGTAATGTGTCGTATTCAGATAATGCACAACATTGTGTCATGTGTGACGTTCAGATAATGAACAGTAATGTGTCATGCGTCACTTTTAGATAATGCATAGCAGTGTGTCATGTGTCACGTTCAAATAATGCATAACAGTGTGTCATGTTCCGCATTCAGATAATATAGAATAGTGTGTCATGTGTCGCATTTAGAGTATACATAGCAGTTACAATCAGTGCTGTTAAGGACCCAATAGAGGTGTACTCATGGCAAAGCCCTTAGCAGAGGACTAAGGGAAGCATGTGACTCCTAATTTAGTGTTAAAATAGTTAAAGCTTAAATAGTTAGCACTTGATTATGATCATGCATATACCTATTGTTTAGTACCATATCTTTAGCTTGCTTGTATTTATGATATTCATAATGTTGCTCTAGATTAGCGATTATACTGTTAGGCTTTGTAAGCTCAATGTTCGAATGTTGTTCGTTAGTAGGTTATTAGCTTTAGCCATTTGAGGAGCACTGCCGCAGTAAGACTTCAAACTTCTCTTCTAGATTAGTAGGCATATGTATTCATAGAACCTTACTCATATATTTGATTTATCAAACTTTGAGTTGTATTATGTGTTTTAAACTATGTGACATCGAGTTTAGTTTATAAGAAGTATTCTATAACTATCATGTATGTCTATTTTAATACCATTCAGTATGTTTTAAAATGAAAATGAATAGTTGAAAATTAGGGGTTGCCTTGGGAGCCTAATGTGGCACTTTAGGCACAATCGAGTTTAGGATGTTACATTTAGTGTATCAGAGCCAAGTTTATTTGATCCTAGGACCTAATGGTTAATTATAGTAAGGTTTTAATGAATACATGCCCCTAGGTACTGAAAATACTCGTATAAGTCTGAAATCCTAATGGTGTTTCCTTTCTTTGTTTGTGTTATAGAAATTACTATGGTCGATAGTTTCAAGCGTAGTTTCAACGATAGGATGAAAAGACACACCTCTTATCCAATAGCATTAGTGATGAGTTCCTACCTAGGACAGAGGATCATGTGATCCTGTTAGACGTGGTAGTCGCAGAGGCGACCTACTTTAAAGGTTTAACTTTCACTATTAGAGAGATAGTGGACATTATTCCTAGAGTGCAGTTGGGCACCTAGAGTGCACTAGCATTGATAGAATCCAAATAAAAAGATTGTGGATGTATAAGATAGTCAACTTCTATGGCTCAGGTGATAATGATTTGATTTTGGTTGATTAGGGGTTTAGAGATACTATTAGGACTTTGAGGCAATTTTACCTTACCTAAGAGGGGTGAGTTAGAGTGTGTTACCCTTTTGCTTAAGGGTGATGATATTGATTGGTATGAGACTATAGAGATGGCTCTACATTCAGTAGTGCTTACATGGGATCAGTTCATGAGGGAGTTTAGAGGCAAGTATATTGGTAAGGCACATATGAATAGATTGAGAATGTAGTTCTCTCATATAGTTTAGAGAGATCGGTTAGTGTACGAGTACAATATAAATTTTCTTCGATTAAGTCGTTATCCCCCAGAGCTAGTTTCGAGGGAGTTCTTGAGATGAAAGAAGTTCCTCGAGGGGCTTCATATTGTTACCCATGCATAGTTGGCAGTAGACTCACCTAGAGTTTTTTTTTTAGAGTTGATGCGATAGGATAAGTCTGTAGAAAGGGTGTAGAGCATGAGGACGAGCGTGTTAGGTGAGACTGACACTTCTTACATGAGGACCTCAGTACATTAGAATTAACTCAGCCAGTGTCCAAGAGGCAAAGCTTTAGAAGTTCCTATAGATTATTGGGATTTTCAGAGTGAGAGCATTGTGGAAAGAAGTATCAAGAAAGGTGCTTTAGACACTCTAGGAAGTACTATCAATATAGATCCTTGGAGCATATCGTGAGGGATTATCCTAGATCAGATGACGATGTATCAGCTCGAGCTAGGAGAGTGATCCTAGTAGCCCAACATTACAGAGAGTATACATGGAGATGTGTCAGTATTATGCTTAGGAATGAGAGTAGGGGAGTGGTTCAACATGTTTTCAATTCAACTATGCATGATTTAGTTTATTTAATTTCTATGAGGCTTGAGGAGGTTGTTGATGAAGCAGATGAGATTTGAGGTATATTTTAACAATTCTAGTTATTTATGTGGTGCTAGTAGTCTTAAGTTTGAGCATTCTTTTGTATATCTAGTGAACTATGTAGAAAAAGTATTTGTGTGGGAGATCCTGGCATAGGATCCAAGTGCCGAGTTTCTAACACCTAAAACCTGTATAATTATACCAATACAGATTATAGATGTCACATGAATTTCTTAAAACATTTTACAATTCCAAAAGTGATTTAAAAATTTATATTATCCGTATTAAAATAGCGTAAAATGGTTTAGTTGATTCATTACAAACCAGTTTCCAAAATAGTTCAACAGAGAAACTAGGACATTCGTAAGTACATGCTACTAACTAAGTAAAAATTACATCAAAGGATGTCTTACTGATATTGTAATATATTCCTTGTTGCTTGATGTCAATGAAGGTGATTTAGACTCTCTAGAAAGTACTATCAATATAGATCATTAGAGCATGTCGTGGGGGATTATCCTGGATCGGATGACGATGTATCAACTCGACCTAGGAGAGTGATCCTAGTAGCCTAACATTACAGAGAGTATACACGGAGAGGTGTCAGTATTATGCTCAGGAATGAGAGTAGGGGAGCGGTTCAACATGTTTTCAGTTCAACTACACATGATTTAGTTTATCTAATTTCTATGAGGCTTTGGGAGGTTTTTGATGACGCAGATGAGATTTGAGGTAAGTTTTTAACAACTCTAGTTATTTATGTGGTGCTAGTAGTCTTAAGTTTGAGCATTCCTTCGTATATCTAGTGACCTACGTAGAAAAAGGTATTCGTGTGGGAGATCCTGGCATATGGTCCAAGTGCTGAGTTTCTAACACCTAAATCCCGTATAATTATACCAATACATATTATAGATGTCACATGAATTTCTTAAGACATTTTCCAATTCCAAAAGTGATTTAAAAATTTATTTTCCTAAAATGGTAACTGATAATATAAAAATATTAAATCAAGTAAAACTATCATATGATATTTAAAACATATATATATATATATCATAATCAAATACGTCTACTCATAATAATAATACTGGTTCATATTATCCGTATTAAAATAGCGTAAAATGATTTAGTTGATTCATTACAAACCAATTCCCAAAATAGTTCAGCAGAGCAACTAGGACATTCATAAGTACATGCCACTAACTAGGTCAAAATTACATCAGAAGATGTCTTACTGATATTGTAATATATTTCTTGATGCTTGATGTCACTCTGAACTCTTTACTTCTACTCCTGGTTTTTACCTATGAGTGAAAATCAACACACACTAATCATATACTTAGTGAGGCAATTAAAAACAAAATAGTGAGGCAATGCCTTAACCATTTTTCAAATGCCTTAATCAAAACGACATAATGTCAATAAAATCATTTTATCAATAACTATTGCCCACAATTTGTAATCCATGAGGAACCCAGTATATGAGTCAAACATTGCACAATAATGCTGAGGTCGAGCATTGCTCACCTAATAATGCACCGTAGTGCTGAGGTCAGGCTTTGCCCACCTTGTACACCCGTAGTGTTTTGTACCATGTGTCTTCGTTAGACACTCTGAGGCCTGCACTATGTGCCTTTGCTAGACACTCTAGTGCTACCTAATATGCAGCTGCTAGACTCTACGGCATGCCATTAATACCACTGAATCTCAATAACATACTTGGGCATCTAGTCATGAATTAAATCATCCATGGCAACGTATAACCATATACTAAACATTAGGGTAGTTCATACCCAAAATAACATTCATGGTGAAATATCGTGATGATAAAAACAAGGTAGACTTGTCGCAAGTCTTCATGATGATGTATAAAACTTATATGTACAATGTCATGCATGTATTCCACTTACATTGACACTTTATACCTATCAAAATATGTGGCTCACTATGCTCCACATTAGATCCTTTTATATTCGATTTGCTTCGATCACAAAAATTAAATCACAATCCGTACAAAATCACAAATTGATATCGATACATATGTTAGTATTGTACTAACATAAATACATATCCAAAATAAAATCCATAATATTCTTGAAACTTATTCTCTACCAAAATACTGAACACTTAATAATTCCTTTTAATATTGGAACCAACTTTTCCAATTTACACAAAATGGTCCTTCACCATTTTATCATTTAAATTTTTAATACCAAAATTCGAGCATTGAAATTATTACCATCCAAGTGATTTTACAAAGACACAATTACATTTAAGTACCTCAACTATATGAATATTACACTCAGATCACCAAACTTTTCAAACTTCCAAAATGGTCATATTTCATATCTTAACACTCATTTCAATTCCAAAATAGTAAATTCCAGCATAGCACATCAATTATTAAACAATTTCAAAACCATTCCCAACTTTCCTAAAGCTATCATATTGGTCCCTCAACTTTTCAAAAATTATATAATAGTCCCCAAATTTTTTATAAGGCTTGTAGAATACTTCCTACATTATTTCCAGCCCTTACATAATTTTCCCTTAATTGTTCTCACTCAAATATACCATGATCGAATGCTTTAAACCTTTAAAACTAGGATTTCATGATTTTGCTCGATTTTGATTTGATTCAAGCATGAAATCCACTTCCAATCAACCTTAAAACATCTCTAAAATCAAAGCCCTAATATAATTTCATCAAAACACAAAGTTCTTCAGTTTAATCTTTTGGCCGAAAATCATAGAAGCAAATTCTAGGAAGTTTGAACATGTTTTAATCATCAATCAAGCTTGAAAATGAATCTACAACCTCAAAAACATCAAGATTCATCATCAATTTCATGAACTCTAATGTGAACACAAACCCTAAGATTTGGGATCTTTGAAATCAAGTAAGTTAATCGATCATAATTGGTACCAAAATATAGCGTTTCTTGCGTAGAACGATTTTCTATTTCACGGCATAATTTGAAATCCAAACGAAATTGCTCAAAAATGGAAAACAAATTTTTTTCTTACCTTTGGAGAGCTCATGACAATTTGGAGAAGATGATAACAAATTTGTATGAATTTTAGATTAATTTCATGCTAAATTTCCTTTAATTTAAACTTTAATGAATATTAAATTTATTTAATTGGGAAAATACCAATTTACCCTTAATGAAACTTCATATTTACCATCCTACCAAGACACCTCAACCTTATCATCTTCTTAAAGTCAAATATGAACAAACAAAATCTTACTTTACCGATTTGCCCTTGCATTTTTCCAAAAATCATAATCTTGTCACTTTAATTCAACTATCCAAACTAAACATGGAATTAAATCCTTAAATCCAAAGATTTATATTATTTTCCAACATTTTAAAATGTAGAAATAATATTTTTAGGTCTAATTTATCATCTTTTATATTTTCCTTAAATTTCTATTCGATCCGATTTACCAAATTTTTCCTCAAACTTCATCTCTTTATAACTTTTAATACAAATTCCATAAGAAAATTCTGATTCCCATAGAAAAAGTTATTCTTGAGATAAACTATTTACTTACGGGGCCAAATTTTAACTTTTAAAATTACCATTTTGGTCCTTAAACTTTTTCAAAGTTTATACTTTAGTCACTTAACTTTTAAAATTTTTAATTTGGTCACTATTCAAAATTTGGGGTATTACAACTCTCCTGCTCTTAAATAAAATTCAGCCTCGAATTTTAAGACGTACCTGACATGAAGAGGTGTTGATACTACTTCCTCTTGTCATCATCTCTTTCCCAAGTAGTGTCCTCGATTTTATGATTTTGCCAAAGTACTTCGACTAGTGGAATCGTCTTGCTACACAGTTCTTTGATTTCTCGAGCCAAGATCCTTACTGGTTATTCTTCGTAAGTCAAATCTAGTCGAATCTCAATTTCCTCCGATGCAATGACATGTGAAGGATCCGATCAATACTTTCTAAGCATCGACACATGAAAAACATTATGAACTTTGTCTAACTCTGGAGGTAATGCTAACTAGTAAGCCACCAGTCTGACTCTCTTTAAGATCTCATAAGGTCCAATGAATCTCAAACTTCATCGCTTTATAACTTTTAATACAAATCCGTACGAAAATTATGATTCCCGCAGAAACGATATTCTTGATATAAACTACTTACTTACGGGACAAATTTTAACTTTTTAAAATTACCATTTTGGTCCCTAAACTTTTTCAAAGTTTATACTTTCGTTACTTAACTTTCAAAATTTGCATTTTGGCTATTATCCAAAATTTGGGGTATTACAGAGTCGGTGGGCCTTAGTGGAATAGACAAGGTTTACCTTATATATTCTTCGAGGGCTTGGGTTAGGCTTGGTATCCGACCTAACAGAAATTTTTAGAACAATAGTTGCTTTGATCTTGGATTTGTGATTCTAGAGATGTATGAGAACCATATGAGAATAATTGATTGTTTCTTGTTGATTTGAAAGTCAACTCTAAGAAAATGTTTGGCCTCAAAATCCCTCACCCGTGCCTGTTCCATAGGGGGCATCCTTGTGGGGTTTCAAGTTAGATATGAGATTATAAGAAAGTTTCCACATCATTAGTTGAGGGCTCGTATGACCGTCCCCAAAGAGATTTAATAATCCCAAGTTCATTATTGGAGGTAGAGATCTCCACAAGAGTGTTAAAAATACCAAAGTTACTCTAGCCAATATGTCGATCATCTTATTTGTAAGAAAATTAGGATATATCTCAGCTAGTGCCAAGGCACTTCAATTGCTAACTAGACGTAGATGCCCTAAGTACTCTCGAAGAGTAAGTTAACCGTGTGTAGGTTTTCGATACATTAGTTATGGACCTCATCCTAAGTAATAAAGGTAATATTTATAATATAAGGGGTGTGAGTCTCAAGGTAAGGTGAACCCTCTGACTACACCATGAAGCCTTCTTGTGTGAAAAGTAAGTGAATTAGCTAGCTAATCAAAGCCTCATCCTTGATGACATATACAACACTTAATAATATGCATCACTATGTAATACCATCGATTTTAGTGCTTGAGGCTAGAGGAGACCAAGTACTTTAAGTGTAGATTGACTAGCGTTAACCGTCAGTGAGTAGCATAATGACGATAAGCAACCGAGGGTACAAGACGTATACTCATAGAATCCATTAGTTAGAATGAGGTTGTGAAGGATTTCTTTTTTGTGTTGCATGCTCCCTAGGAGAGTTAGATTTTTCTAGTTTCACTAATTGAATAAGCGATTTTCAGCTATGATTACCTTATATGCAGGATATTATGAGTAGCGCTATAGGCACCCGTTTTCGTCCGAGGTTTCAATCATTTATTTCTAAAAGCTCTAAGTTTTAATCATATTAGGTTTTTAGCCAATTTCCTTTGTTTAGTTTAAATATTATTATTTTAGTTTAATATTATTATATACATTATACTAAATAAATTAGGTTTATTAGTTTAGTTAGTGTTATAATTATACGTATTTAAAATTTAATTACAATTTTTATTAAATATATTTGTTTTTAGTTATTAATTGTAATAAAACTATATGTATAAAGATCTTCGTTTTTATTAAAGTTATTTACAATTATATAGTTATACATATTAAATATATATTAAATAAATAAATAAATAAATAATATTATTTAATATTTTATTTTCATACAAAGACCCAAATCACATTACAAATGGATAAGTCAAGCCCAAAACGCCAATTACAATACAATACCCAATTAACATACAACCCAAACCAATGGAATCATCTCAAATTCAATTGAAGCCCACACATGGAATGTTAGAGTATGCCCAAAGACCAATCATATGATGATTGTAATGATACATTTTATTTACCGATTTTATTGAATAAAAGCATTGCTGCTATTATTTTCAGTTATATATATATATGTGTTTAACATAAACTGGAAGATAATAAAATCCATATAATAACATAATTGTTATTATTAAAAGATCCCAAGTCAAGTATTATTATGGGCATGGACAATAATAATATGCTTAAGACTAACATGTTATTGATTGATGACAATGAGTTGTCATTGACATAGAGATGTCAGAATTGATACATGATTATATTGTTAGAGAACAATGTATTGGATTGACCCACCATGAGCATATGTCTTGGATTATTATGTGACAGTCATAACATTGCTCATGGTGATGACTATATGTATGATCCTCAAACTTGAGATCAATACTATCCCAACATATATTGTTGTATGTTTTGATGCAGTTAAACAATCTCCATAATTGGTTGCTCTATAAAGACTGTTATTGAATATATCTCGATATATGTAGTGGGTTGGTATGATTAAGATATGATTTGTCCTTTCTACATAATAGGAAATATATCATAGGCCACTTGATTGAGTGAGACTAGAATTGCATGGCCTTGTTCGAATAAATTGATATGAGATATCACAAATTATTGGTTAATTAAAATCTACTCTAGATATCAAGAAACAATAGATAGGCTATACAAGTGTGACTATTCCAAGACCTGTGCCTATTCTAGATATAAAGGACAAAAGGATGTAATACATAAAAGAGTTAATCACAAAGATGATATGTCAAATCATATTTTCTTGTAACTTAGGTGGCAACGATATATTGCTAGATGTCACTCATTGTATGTAATATTAGAATTGTTCTAATAATTACTACTAACTTTACAAGAACCTACAGGGTCACACCCTATGATTGAAATGAGCAAAGATTTTGTTGTACGTTACTAAAATATATCTAGAGTTAATATATGTTTGATATACATATGTTTTAATAATCCTAAATATTTAATTTAAATTAATTAAATAAAGATTTAATTAATTTGAAATAATAAAATCCTTAATATGTTAGGGTAACTTGGATATAAAAGGAGGTGTAAGGTCTAGCAGCCATTTTTACACATTATCTTCAGTCGGTTTTTCTCAAAACAGTTTTGGGAAAAGCAAATATTGTTCTCAATCGGGTGAACTGAGTAGAGGCCGAGACATGGTTTCGTGGAGGCTTACGATTCGAATCGATCGACACCATCATTAGTTGATGTTGTCCTTGCTGTTTTTCAAGGAACCTGCTGTAAGTATTCGCATCATTTCCTCCCGATTTCGGTTTATCATACTTATTGCTAGTGAGACCATCGAATTTTTGTTTCCGTTGTGCCATGGGGTGTGTCGACGGTTCCAACATGGAAGGCCCACTCCAAACATATGAAGCAACTAGGGTTTATCACAATAACCTAGCCAACGTCATACAATTGAGAACCATCAGATCTAGACCCATTCAATGACCCATATCGTATTAAGAAATTAAGGTTTCTTAACTCTAGATCTACTGTCGCCGCTCCTCTGGTTCCCCTTCGAGAAGCCTCCATACCAAGCGCCAGTTGTGGTATTCCAGCAGCTTCCAAACCTGTCCTCTTCATCACCATAGTGTAAACAGAAAAATAGAAAGAAAAGGTAAGGATCAGTGGATTTTTCTTGAAAAATTATTGATTGTAAAAAAAATGAGGCTAGGTAAAATGTCTCTCGATATATTTTGTAATAGGGAACATTATAAGGGATATTTTTTACCCGATTCAAAATCAATGAGAAAATAATTAAGCAATACACAAAATGGTTTAAAATTTTTCTTTTTTCTCTTCTCCTATATGAAAACATAGAACAATAATAAAAATCTTCTCCCCGATTATTCGAAAAGAAAAAGAAATAAAAAATATAAGAACTAAGCAACACAAAACCTTTCAAAGTTACACTCGTTTCACATGTATGTTTTTTTTAGTTTAGATAAGTAAAAGATAGGGAGTGAAGGGTTCGTTTTCCTGAGATTCTCATTGGATTCTGGTTGTCATTACGTTAGGGAGTTTTTGAAGCTTGCATGTCATCAAAGTCATAAATTCGAAGGCTCGATGCTTTTTTTAGGCGTTTAAGGTTGTTTTTGGGTTCTTGGTCTTCAGGTTTGGTGTTAGGAGGAGAGATCGTGATATTTGGATTTATTTTGGGTAAATTGAGGTTTGTTCAACCACCGCTGGTGGTGGCTGGTGGCGTTGATGAAGCTTTGGAGCTCCTGGCTGAGAGACAAGATGAGAAAATGAGAGTAGAGTGCTGGTAACCATGTGCTTTAGGTTTAGACTTAGGTTTTACCAAACGCGGCTAAAATGTAGCATATATACCTTAGATTTTATGCTAAGTTCTCCTTTGGTCAATCTATTCTTACCATATATTTATATTTTAGTCACCCTTATTCTATTTTTTGTTTAATCTTCTAAATGATTGTCCTTATTTTGAGATTTTCCATTTTCGTGTATATTAGTTTGCTAGGGTTAATATTTGGGTTATTCATACTCGTTCCCCTGACAATTTGTCGTTTTCTCACAATTTAGTCACTAGACCTTAATTTTTAACTTATATTGATTTTAAACTGATGTTTATATTTATTGTAATTTAGTCATTATTTCTGCTATTTATGTTTTATTTCAACTTGAGTTCATGTTTGCTTTATTCACTCTTATTTAGTCCCTAAATTAATGTTGTTATTAATAAACACTAAGATCTTTTATTTTTCTATTTAATTGGTTAATTCATTAAATTTATAATTTTGTCAATTATTATTAATTGACTTGTAATTTAGTTTAATTCTCAATTTGTACATATTTAGGCTCTTTTAATTTAGTTTTCTTTGCAATTTAATCCATTAAATTTATTGTATACATTTCATTGTAATTACTTTATTTTTTCCCTTATTTAGTATGTTCTTCAATTTATTCCCTATTCGCTTTTTTATTTTATATTAAGTCCTTAAACTTAGTTTCTTTACGATTTAATTCTAGAACTTAGTAATCTGGTGAGTAATTTGATTTGGTCCTCACACTAATGCTCGAGGGTCCTCACACTAATGCTCGAGGGTCCAAATTGATTATTCAATTAATTAATTAATTTGAACCTTAACTTTAGCTTAGTTTCACTTTAGTTCATGAACTTTAGAATTAGGGGAATTTTTAGTTTGGTCCTCGCATTAATCCCCGAGGGTTCAAATTGATTATTCAGTTGACATAATTAATTATGATTAATAATTAGATCATCACTTTGGCTTAATTTCACTTTTAGTCCTATAATTTAGGGAATGTTTGATTTGGTCCTCGCCTTAATGTCCGAGGGTCTATTTCGATTATTCGATTCAATAATTGGTTAAAATAAATTATGGCTAATATTGGAGCCTACATTTTTAGGTTTAGTCCTTTATGTTCTTTAAATTTCATAATTTTACACTATAAGTTAGATGATTTCCTTAATGAACCCTTATAGTATAATTTGGTTCAATAGTAAATTGTTTGATCACATTTCGATTTAAAAAATAAGCAATGTTCATTTATCAAGGAGTTAACATTGTATCCTCTGCCTAGATGCCCGGGGCTGACCACTATTGATTCCCGAAGTAAATCAACATTCTTTTCAAAATCCTACATCATTATTTCTTAATCTTCGAGGCAATGTTTGTTTATTGGGATCAATAATGAAGCTTTCGCATAAATGCTCGAGGGTGGCCGTTTCTGGTCTTGGTAAACCAGCGTTCTTTTCCAAATTTTTCATACATAATGATTTTAAATTAAATAAAACCTCAAACTCAAAATTTCCAATTTTTAAAATATAGGGTAATCGACTAGGAACCAATTTTTGGGCGCTGTGATGTTAATCATTCCCTATACGTAACTGACTCCCAAACCCAATTTTTTATTTCACATACCAAAACTTGGTATTTTTGATAAAATAAAATGTTTTATTCAAATTACCTAATTTTAGGTGTTTCAATCTCACCTTAAAAATGATTGGTGGGGACTCCCATATTTTCTTAGAAATCTTTTTAAAAAACCCCATCATCGTAATTAGTTTGTTTCCCCCCGTAAAGGGTCGGTTGTTACAAGCACGTATGCAAACTTCAAGGACAACGAGAATTAATCGAGTAGCATGAATGAATATTGAATCAGAGTTTCGCAATGAAAACGTTTTAGAAAAATATATAGAAAGTCCAGAATCATCACCATATCTTCAATAGATGACAGCAAGACCGTGTATGGCAAGTTTCTTTAGGATCTCGACGTGTAGTATAACGAGTTACCTATGTTTGATAATTAAAAGAGGCCATAGAGTTGTGTAGTATATTAACTCAATTGAGCATAGTTAGCTAGTGAAAGGTTTAGTGACTGTAAACAAGTAATGGAGAAGTGTTTTTCCTTATGAAACATTTCGAGTATTCAATGTTAGATAGCAAGAATGAGATTCTTTGGCTTTGTGTCTCTCTAAGAGTTTTTCTTAAGGTTCGACGTGAGTAACGTCCTTTGAAAAATCATAGATCGATTTTATGAGATTATGAGTTGCATGTCATGTTATGGAGACTTCTTCCCTAAGGATCAGACTTGATAAGAGTATAAGTGTTTTGAGGCTTCTAAGTGTTTGACCTAAGGATAAGTCATTATTCGACCCAAGTAAATTTCGAAGACGAAATATTTTTCATTGAGGGGAGACTTGTAACACACTAAATTTCATGCTAGTAGTTTTAGGTTTACCCTAGAGGTATGTGGACCGTATGGAGTTTGTAATTAAAGTCATTGGACCGAGTAGGGGCATAATTAGATGTGAGTTAGGCATGATTAGCCATAAAAGAGAAGTTTTGCATAAAAGGTAAAATATGAGGGACTAAAAGTTTGATTATCCTATTTTTAAAATCAAGTCTAATTTTTAAGAATTTTTGGTGATATCATGCATGGGGAAATCAGACCAAAGTTGGCGACTTTTTTTTCTTTATCTTCTTTCATCCTTTATTATTTTATTCTATTCTCTTTCACCTTTCTTCTTTCAATAAACCTTCGTAGCTTTAAGAGGGTGGTAAGAACTTCTTTATCCACTTCAATAAGTTTTAATTTTGTTTCATAATCATGATGATTTGTTGAGATTTGGGTATTTAAGTATTTTAGGGTTTATGATTAATTTATTCCCTAGATGATGCTATTGTTGTAAAGATTGTGTTTTATGCGGTAAGATGACCCTATAAGAGTCTCGTATACTTTATTTGTTGATTTAGGGTTAAACTAGAGTGTTTTAGAGGGTGTTTGGGTGATTCTCGAGCCTTATTCAAGGTTTTGTGGGTTGTAGTATCGATATTGTTCTTGTAGTATCGATACTAGTATCAATAATGTCCAATACCAAAAGATTCAAAACATTTCTCGACACATCTGAATGTCTATAGATTGCAATAAAATATACAACTAAGCTTGGAAAATGATCCTAATTTATGAAATTACTCAAATACCCATATATGGTATAAATTACTAAAATACCCTTAATGATAAATAACTTCAAAAGTACCCCTGAAGGTGCACGTAGTGAGCAATTGTAAATGGAGAATTATTGTGAATGATATGTTTGCAAGTGAAGTGGTGCATTATGCGACTAATGTGATAGGGAAACTGTGTATCATGTGAAGATAAAAAAAATGATGACACACAGGTCGTCCCTCCAATTCAATGGTGAATTAAAGGAACGTGATGGGAGTGAGTAGAGTTGCTACCAAGGAATGAGCACGAGTCAGGTATTGGGCTAGAAAATAATTCAGCAAGTGTTGGGTGGCCTTTCAACCCTCACTTATGCATGTATAGTTACATCAGTCTAGTATAGAAGATATCCTTACAGCTTGGCTCGATGCTATATGATACAGAGCCAATGCTTTAGCAGAGCGAGAATTTTACTGATGGTAAATGATATTGGGTTCCCACCTCCATGATCTACCTGATTCTATGTGAAACCAGGAGATCATTCAACAGCTTAGTGGGAGTTTTCTAACGCTATGTGATTCCTAGATTTTCCTCCTACACTCTAGTATATAATGCTACGTGATACCATATGCTAGTAGTGTGTCATGTGCCATATTTAGATAATGCAAAATAGTGTGACATATGTCACATTTAGATAATCCATAACGGTGTGTCACGTGTTGCATTTAGAGTATGCACATCAGTTGCAGTCAATGTTGTTGGGCTTAATCGATCAACCAAAAACCACCAAGAGGATAGTGAATTTGCCTTTAAAAATATTTGGTATAGAAGCAAAGAAAGATAAACAATTTGCACAATGATTTATAGTGTTTCAACTTCCTTAATGAAGTCTACATACACTACCTTAGCTCCACACTAAGGATTTGCTAACAAATTCAATAATTTGTTCTTTCTTTTTCTAGGCTCAAGAGTAACATTTACAATTCTCTAGCTTCTCAAGGCTAAACTAGAACCACTCCCCTTTTTAACAAAGGAAAACTTGTGTAAACAAGAAGACCTCTCTTGGTAGGTGTTTACAAGGATTAAGCTCACAAGAATAGATATGAAAATATATGCAATTAAGCTTTATACACTTATGTACAAGAGAAAAATGAATGAAATAAGAATAAAGACTATTTTCTCTTGATCTCTAAGCTTAGATAGGTGTAGTAACCTTCTTTAAGTGTTATTGGAGTGTTTTTATTTATTTTTTTTAGAATAAGTTGATGGTCGTTTATGACCGTTGGGGATGAGTTATAGCAGTTGGAAGCTTTAAAAAACATGAAATTAGGCCACTTGTACATGAAGTTTTGAAACTTCTAAACACATTGTTTTTGAAAATTTTGAAACTTTGATAAAAGTTTCGAAAGTCTTACTTTAAAATATGACTGTTAAAGAGAATCGGGGTCGTAGAAACAATTTCAGGGGTCAAAGTTTCGAAACTTTATCAAAAGTTTCAAAACTGTGAACAATACCCGTGTATGAACAGTATTATCAACATTGCTAAATAGTGATTGAATAGTGTTTTCATATTTTAAAAACTATAAAAACATTTTAAACACTTTAAATATATTTTAATTAACTCAAAAATATTTCATATATATAAAACAATTTAGAACACATATTTTTCAAGATATTACGGACTTTGAATTATTTTTGAAATATTTAATTAAGTCCACAATCAATTTTACAAATATTTGTTATATAAAAAAATAAGTTCAACAAGTGTGGTTAGAGACCTAATGTGAACATAAACCCTAGAATTTGGGATCTTTGAACACAAACCAAATTAGCAAGCAATAATGGTACCAAATGATAGCGTTTTTTCGAATAGAATATTTTTTTATTTCACGGCATGATCCAAATTTCTAATGAATAGCATTTAATGTCCATTTTGCCATTAATGAAACTTGATATTTTCAATAATACCAATCCACATAAGCTTATCATATTTCCAAAGTCATATATGAACAAAATATTTTACTCTTTTCCAATTTTAGCAAGCAACTTTCCAAAAATTGTAATCTTGCCACTTTGATCAACAGTCCAAATTAAACATGGAAATAAATATTCAAACCCAATGATTCATATTATTTTCCATCATTTTAAAATGTGGAAATAATATTTCTAAGCATAATTTATCATCCTTCAAATTTTCCCAAAATTTCTATTCAATTCAATTTACCGAATTTTTCTCGAACTTTATCGCTTTTTATACAAAATTAGTACAAAAAATCATATTCCCATGGAAACATCATTCTTGGGGGTAAAATATTCATTTACGGGGTCGGATTACATGACTTTTTAAAATTACACTGTAGTCCCTAAATTTTTCTAAATTTTATACTTTAGACACTTAACTTTTAAAATTTACATTTTGGTCACTAACCAAAATTTTGGTGTATTACAAAAGATATTCCAACAAAAAAATAGAAAATAGAGCCAAATTTATATTCCATTATGTGTTTCTATCACTGAACAATATTCCATTTATTGTCAATTTCATTCTAGTGTTCTTCGGTGTGTTTGAGAGCTTAAAATTGTAAACAATCTAACTTTGTGAGGATATTTAAAGTTTTCTCATTTTTAACTTACTCTTGGGAAGGGTTAAACACTCAAAACTTTGGGGTATAAGTCTTAGTGTTGTGTAAGGTTACACCTTGGGGAGGTATTGATACTAAAAATTACTTTGAAGTTTGGTCAGAATTGATACTCACCTAAGGATATCGATATCCAATCCCATGATATCGATATCGTTGGATTATCAATATCAATAAATTCTTTAAATTTGATTGAATATTGATACTCTAGTTTCGATACGGATACCACAAGAATAATATTGATAAATCAAGAATGGGAATCGATACTTCAAGCCTAATTTACCCACATTTCCATTGAAATTCAAAAGGTACATATACTGCAAGAACAATATCAATACCAAAGTGTAAAAATAGATTTTAAATTCCGATAATACATGCTAATATCACTCTAAATGTCTCGTTCAGTCCCAAATCAATCTCTAACGCCATAAGCGCTAACAATACATCGTTTCGCATCAGTTCTAACCAAGTATATCGTAGATTTCATTTCAAGTCCATCAAATCATGCATCTAGCTAGAACACACATCAAACATACATTTTGACTCACAAAACACTATATTTATGATTAATATACAACAAACTAAGAATAAAAGTATATTATCTAAAGAAAACACACTAAAATGAGACTTCTTGATCACATCTCCAATATTTCTCATTTTCCTTGACTTTAAAAGACTCTGCAACTTCTTTCACTAAGCGTATAACAACAAATGAAATCATAAGACAATGAGATGGGTGAATGGAAGAAAAAAATGAAACTTAGAACTCTCAAATCCTCCATGAATCCCCTCTAAAGTCTAAATGTCTTTTAAACCTTAAACTCACCTTTTAATGTAACCTTCACCCGGTTTAGACAAAAACCAGATTGAAGATGTCAACGAAACTTAAACCATAGTAAAATCATGGAGCATTCATAATATTAACTTGCAATCATCAAAACCAAATCTTATAATCATAATTCAAATCACATCATCGACAGTTTCATTTAATAGACAATCATTAGCACATTATAACATGAATTCATACTTAGAGACTATTTTCAAACTCATATAAAGTCAAGGAATTATATATAAATATTGAAATTATGAGAATTGTTCACTTAAAAAAACATTGTTACACACTCAATACATCACTATATTTTGATTATTATTACCAAATTCAATCATTTAATAATGCTATCTTTCTTAAGGATGAAATTAAAACTTTTTAAAAACTTAGGGACTTATCTGAATCAACCAAAAATATAAACTTATACCAATAAACCATACATTGGAATTATATCAAACATGATATTCTTAAACATAAAAGCAACTAGTAATCCATTATTAACCCTAAATAATTATTTGGGATCAATCATTAGTCATTTAAAAGTTTAGGGACTAAATTATATATATTAAAAGTTATGGAATCTAAAATACATTCATTTTTAATATCTATTTTCTATTAGTAAAATTTTCTTCCAAAATATGAATATTTAAAAAAAATAGTGACTAAATCGGACATCATATGATAAAATTATGGATTAGGAACTAAAAGTAAAATTTCAAAATTTAGAGCGCAATTTCAATACCAAGCATCCGGTTTCGTTACTGGGTACCTAGTGTAATACCCTAATTTTATCCGGGCCATTTAAATTCACTTGATGATTAACGAGAATTAATTTAGAGATGTTTGTGCTCGATGAAGATTTAATTCAAATAATGGAGCGTGGAATTTTGCGTTTGAAGGCTTTAGGTGCTCGATTGGGATTGGAATCGTATATGGAAATCGGGACACAAATTGAAATTCAATCACAAATACAAATTAAGTGTCCAAAGTCCATTGAGCCCAAACTAGACTCAAAATTACAAGACTCAATATACCCGAGGCCCAACAAACAAAGCCCATCAATAATTACATCAAGACCCGATCTAGTACTCTATTAGAGATACTCCTCACGTGAAGCCCCAGGATGTGCAGCAGCTCCAGCTCAGCTCCCCACATTCCCGTGCCCATGCTCCACAACACCCAAGTGTCTCCCACGTGAAGTCCTCAAGTTTATCAACAGCACTCCAACCGAGCAGCATGCCCCACAACCCACCAAACGGCAAGCCCAAAGCAATGCCACGCTCAGTCACCAAGACAACCGAGCACACATGAACTCACTTCTCCATGATGCACGAGACCCCAGCAGCCCGTGCTGCCCACGTTCCACGCGTGAAGACCCTGTGCCAATGGCTCCCAACGCACTCAGAACTCCAAGACAGTGCGCGAACCAACCAAGTGCTACCCACGTGAAGTCCCTCGGGGTTGTTCCCCATCACCCGTGCCCAGGCAGCTGAAGCCCCGTGACCAGCTCGCACCCGTGACCTGCAAGCACACCAAGCAAGGAGCAGGACGAAAGACACATAAAACAGAAAGCAAAAATCAACTAGATATAGCAGTGAAAATGAAACTGAGTGGAGGGAGGTCCACGAACCAGAAAGAAAAAAGCTTAGAGGGCTCTCGGTTAAGGAATCAGAGGACGAACAAAGGGAGAGAGCAACAGGCGCCATAACCAGTAAGCCAAAAATATAGAACCATGGAGCAGTAACAAAAAACAGAGGCAATTACAAACAGAAACACAAAAAAAAATAGAAAACTAACGAGAACAACAGAGAATCCAAAATCAACTATCAAAGAAGCAATCCAGAACCGGAGTCCAAAACCCTCGAGTAAATCAGATAACAAGAACCACGAAGTAATTAAGGACCAAAAAAAAAACCGAACAGAAAACGATCCATTTGAGACAATCATCAGCAGTAACAAAACAACCCAGTCAAGCAAAATCAACAAGAGGCAGAGAACGAAAGAGAAAAAACAAAAACAAAAGGTAAAACCCTCACCTTCCCTAGCCGAAGAACAGAGTCATCGCCATCGCCTGAACCTGAGTCATGTTTATCACCGAGGGTAAGAGTTTCATCTTTGGGTACTATGGTTGCATGAGAATATGGTTTCTGGAGGCTTGGTTAGATCCTAGTTCATGGGAGAGGTCTTTGTTTCAATGAGGCTAGGGTTCTGAGAGGGGGATAGTAAGGTTTATTTTGAGGTCTCGGTTCCTCAACGGGGCGTTGAGAGGGGCGTACTACGGTGGTCACATGGTTTAGGCAGTAAGGTTTGGGGAATAGTTTAAACTTCGGGTTTTGGTCGCTATTGTGTGGTAGGTTCAAAGATTTTGGGTTCAGGGTAAAAGAAGAGAAGGGTCTGGCCATTTTGGACTCCTTATCGGAGTATTGAACGGCGGTGGCCTTTGGTTTTGTTTAGGGTTGAGGGAGATAGAATGAGAGGTAGTGAGAGAGAAGAAGGAAAACGGCGGGGCTTGGTTTGGTCTGGCTGAAGAGAAATGAAATTAGGGTAAAGAGCTTACCCTAATATCTCATATATTAAGACGCCAAAACGACGTCGTTTAGATACCCCAAAAACGGCAGCGTTCTGATAGCTGAGGGAATCCGTGTATTGAGATTGTTAGGGCATAATTGTGTGCGTGGCCATCCCAACCTTGTTTCATTTCGATTTGGTCCTTATACTGAACTTTATTATCTTTTGATTTTGTTGCATGATTTTCAACGTTTTTCATGATAGTCCAAATTCATTTTGGGGCCATTTTTGTGTTGTTTTTACATTGGATGCATAGTTTTAGAAACTTGCATTTTGATCCTATGTAGTATTTTGGTTGTATCATGTTTGGACTGCCCAGAAATGAAAATGTTATGAAAAGAGCCTGTCTTTTATGTTCTTTACATTTTAGCCCCTTTGTTTAATATTTTATCCATGTTCGTAAGTTTAATTTATATTTATTTTAAATGTATGCATGTATAGTATTTCGAGCATGTTGTTAGTACACTTTTGTTTAGTTGTTTTTTTTTAAAAAGCATGTTAATCTCGTGTGCATAACTCGATCTAATCACATAATCAAAATTAAGGGTAATGCCCTTTTAATCTAAAATTATCAGAATGGCTTTTCTTAACTTACAGGAAAGTTGTTTTGACGATTTTAAATTAAAATGGTATCCCGTCAGTAACGCCTAATTAAATTTGGATATATCATTGTAAAATTTGGGAGCGAAAGAAAAGGAAATATTCGACTATTTAAACTTTTCGAGAAAAGGTCGTTAGAACTGAACTAAAGATCTGGTCTCGATATTTTTAAATAATCGAATATTCTTTATCTTTCTGATGACTTGGTAATTTTAAATTAAATCTATTTTGTTGCTTTGAATGTTGCAAATTTGCATGTTTGTTGTTTAAAGGGATCATTAATCAAATTAAATTTGAACTTGCGAAATTCGTTGCAAAGAAATTAATTAATCAACTAGGTACCGATTTAGGGCGTTGTGGGGGTGCTAATCCTTCCCCACGCGTAACCGACTCCCGAACTTGGATTTTGGTAACGTAGACCGTAAATTTGTCGTTTTAATTAAAATTAATTTTTATTTAAAATGACAATGTTTTTGGGTGCCCAATCACACCCTAATCAAAGATTGGTGGCGACTCCTCGAACCTTATATTTTTATCGTAAAGGAATTTCCAATTTTTCGAAACGAGAGGTTTTCTAAAATCGCATTGTTTTTAATTAAAAATTCAATTGAAAAGATAATAATTAAAAATGACGCGGTTTTCATAATCTCGCCCCCACCCCGGTTTAAAAAAAACATTTCGACAGCTTGGCGACTCTGCTGGGGACTTTTTTTTAGAGAGTCATGCCGATAGTCGATTAATTAATTGTCTTTGCAAACGAACGTTATAAGTTCGTTTTAATTTGGTTTTTGATCCCTTGTTTGTGTTGAATTTCTTGTTTTCATTTTTAATTGTGATTTGGTTTACAAATAAATAGTTGTACTAACGTGTGATCTACATTTTTCAGTTTTCTAACCTTTAGTTTGTTGAGTTTCTTGGATCGAGGCAAAGGATTATGAGTTTCCCCACTGTTGCTAAACCTTCAATATTCAGAGCCTTCTAACTGTGCTCTGTCCCATTAAGTAGGGGTTAAAGCTATGCCTACGTGAGAAAAATTATTTTTCTCCACACGGGCTTTAGCTAGTAACCTCTGGGGTACATGCCTTATGTCTACGAGAAAACATTGAGTTTCCTCGCATGGATATGGGGATATGTATCCTCTCGAATTGAACTTGATTCGTTTTAAGCCCATAATGGGTGAGAATCGAGGGTCTGGCAAGCCCAAGGGGGAACCAGCAAAGGACAATTCGAGGGCCCTGTTAGAATTCTGCCTGTTTTATATCGAACCTCTGCCCATTTTTCTTCAAAAGTCGCAGAGGAAGAAACTCATTCTAACCTTTTCCTCGAATTTATTTTTGCAAAAAGTATGCGAACTAGAGATCATGTGGTTAGGTTTATTTTTTGAGCAAGCATGTGAATTAGATACCATGCGGTTAGGATTTTTTGTGAACAACAAAGCATGTGGGTAGATATCATGTCGGGTAGGATCTACTAAAACATGATTGGGTAGTCAGCATGTGAGGGTAGGTTTTATTCGATGTTCACGGTACTTACTATCTTGTTGTTTATCTTATGCGTACTAACCCGTTTTTGTTCTATGTCGATTTTATTGTACTTTTATTGTATTTGCATCCTCATGTCATCAAGGGGTGTTAATTCGCAAGTGATTGACTAACAAGAAGGCTGACCATATTGAGGCAATAAATTCTCCACTATGTAGTCAAAATCGGGAGATCCAGAGATGTTCAAGTATCCATGAAGAATGACACCCGATGAATGACGATATCTGAAGCTGATTGAAGAATTCCTTTAAAGCTGCAAAGGACGAGATGTTGACTCAAGAGATAGATACAATCATACCAAGGACGAGAAGATATTTCACAAAGACACGAAGACTGTTTTGCGTTAAAGTGAAGATGGAGATCCCAAGATTCAATTTAAAGACATCTGACGTCATCAAAGGTGATGAAATACGCCGGCAATTTTGGAGGTGCAATTCCAGATCCCAGGAAGAGTACGACTCGAGAAAATGAAGAGATGAAGAATCACATTTGTATTTTGACTACATGGTGTACTTACTGAATTCTTGTTGTCTAAGTGAATGGTTGTTCTATAAGTGGTCACTTTTGAATTAACACCTTTTGTATTTGCATTTTGCATCCACATTTGTATTTGCATCGCTTTAATTTAAGCATTTTTTACATGCATCAATCATGAAAACATGAGAGTAACTCGCAAAGGAACTGTGACAGAGAAATACTGGGGAAGTCCAAGCATCATTATAATACAATGGAGAGAACCATGGAAGATAGGATTACTCAAATTGAAAAAATTCAACTGCAGTTGCAAGATGATCTAAGGAAAATGCAAGAGGACATGCTTAAGGCTCAAGAAGATATGTTGTCTAAGTTGGCAAGTTTGTTGGAAGGGAGAAACCCGGAACATGGAAAGGCCCTTGAGAAAATGACTGGAGAACCACTTTATCCTCCAGGGTTTACCTCGTTACAGTCTCAAAATGTCCAAGGAACGTCTGTTCCTACCAAAGTGCACATAGATCCTGTCGGCGTTGCTGTGAATCTTCAACCAGGACCTAGTTCGCACCCCGAAGAAAGTCTCTGTCACCAAGTCCCGGACCTTGATGAAGTGGCCAAAAAGAATAAAAACAAACACTTTCAGGAACAATTCGAACAATTAGCAAGTGAAGTCCATGTTATGAAGGAAGACACCAGTATGTATCGACTGGACGCTAAAGAATTTAGTCTAGTTCCTGATTTGGTCCTGCCTCCAAAATTCAAAACTCCCGACTTCGAGAAATTCGACGGTACTAGATGCCCTTCTGCCCATATTACAATGTTCTACAGGAAAATGACTGGGTACATAGGGGACGATCAGCTGTTGATCTATTGTTTCCAAGAAAGCTTGACAGGCTCAACATTGCGATGGTATAACCAACTAAAAAAGGCTGATATTAGGTCATGGAAAGACCTTGCTAAATCCTTTCTCGACCAGTATGAACATGTGAAAGATGTCAGGCCTAACAGATTGGTGTTGCAAGGAATGAAGAAGAAGCACAGTGAAAGTTTCAGACAATATGCTCAGAGATGGAGGGAGGTAGCAGTGCAAGTGCATCCACCATTGGAAGAGGGGGAAACAAATATGCTTTTCATTAGTACTTTGAAGGCTCCTTTTCTCTCACACCTTATCGGTATTCCTTCCCGAAGTTTCACTGATATAGTTACGACAGGAGAAATGATCGAAATGGCGATTAAAAGCGGGAAGCTCGAGGGAGGAGAGTCCAGCAACAAAATGCCGATAAAGAAAAAGGAAAACGAAGTCACCCAGGAGAGCCAGTACGATTCCAGTAACATCACAATGTCCCGATCTCTGGGAACGGTGGCACCACCTCAAAATGACAATAGACAAGGGGCAAGGGACCCGAGGAAAGGGAGGCCTCAATTTGATCCAATTCCTGTAACCTATAAGGAATTATTTCGTGATTTATACGATCGACATCTAGTCTCTCCTTATCATGTGGTACCTATACAACCTCCTTATCCCAAATGGTATGATGCTAATGTTAAGTGTGATTACCATGGTGGGAATCCTGGACATTCCATTGAAAATTGCACTGCATTCAAAAAGGTCGTTCAAGCTTTGAGAAGGAGGAATGTTATCAATTTTGGTGACAGTGAACAACCAAAGGTAGCCCAAAATCCATTGCCAAACCATGCTGGAGCCGGGATTAACGCAGTCGCTGAAGAGAAAGGAAAGAGGATTGTTATGGATGTTAGTGATGTGGAATCACCCATGCTTTGGGTATGGTGCCAAATGGTTAAAGTGGGATTGTTGAAGCCTAGTCTATCATGTGACCAGTATAGCAGTGAAGAGGTGTGCCACTACCATAATTGCGCAGGACACAATATACAACAGTGTCCTGATTTCTTAAAATTGGTGCAAGGGATGATGGACAAGAAAGAAATCGAATTCTTCAAAGAAGTGACTAAAAAAGAAAAAGCAGAGATTTGCGCTTCTGAAGGATCATCCAAAGGGATACACAGTGTTGGTTGTCCCATCGTCATTACTCCCAAGAATCAAGTGAATGAAAGGGTAGCTCCTTCAACTCCGTTCCCATACAAAGATAATAAACAAGTGCCTTGGAGGTATGATTGTCAAATGAGAGAGGGGGCAAAACAACAAGAAGAAATAAATGAAGTAGGGCACTTGACCAGAAGTGGTAGGTTTTTTTTCAAAGAGCCAGAGAAGAAGATTGCTGCTGAAAAATGAAAGAATGTCGATGTTCAGATAAAATAAAACGAACTCATTATCAATGAACTGGGGTCGAAGGATGAAACAGTGGAATTCTTAAAATTTTTGAAACATAGTGAGTTCAGTGTTGTGGAACAATTGCATAAGCTGCCTGCCAGTATTTCTATCCTATCACTTCTTTTGAGTTCAGAGGCTCATCGCAACGTCTTGATAAAAGTTTTGGACCAGACCTTTGTCTCGAAGGAGTTACCCACAGAAAAGCTGGAGCGACTAGTTGCCAAAATGCAGGCTGATAACATTGTATATTTTTCAAATGATGAGATCCCTTCGGGGATAATTGACAATCATAAGGCTCTACACATTACAGTTAGGTGCAAAGGGCACATTTTATCCAGAGTACTTATAAGCGATGGTTTTGCGTTAAATGTAATCCCCTTGGTGACTCTAAAAAAGCTGCCAGTGGACAGTACCCTGATGAGGAATTGTCAAAGTATGGTTCGATCTTTTGATGGAACAGAAAGAGAAGTGTTAGGCAAGATTGATATTCCTTTGACTATTGGTCCAACGACATTTGAAGTGGAGTTTCTTGTGATGGACATCAAGCCTACATACAACTGCTTATTGGGAAGACGTTGGATTCATCAGGCTGGGGCAGTTTCATCAACTTTACACCAGAGGCTAAAGTTCGTATTTGATGGAAGGCTGGTATGCATTCATGCGGAAGAAGACATTATTGCTTCAGTTCCTGCAGCCCCATATGTTGAAGTGGAAGAACAAGCTGTTGAATGTCCTTTCAGATCGTTTGACAATGCCACGTTTGTGGTCGAAGGCAAGAAAATCTCAGAGCCTAGATCGTCATACTGCACCAAAACGGGGCATAAACTGACCCTTGGAAGAGGGACCAAAGGTAGCTAAGGGCTAGGACGTCAGTTGTAAGGACCAGTTGGGCCAAATTACCCTATTGGTAAAAGAGACAGGTTTGGTTTAGGGTATCAACCAACTTTGAAGAAAAAATAGAGGGGCATCAAGAGGAATCGGGAATTGGGAGAGGCAAGATTGACTGGTGAAGACCCAAGTTGGGGACCCAGGACCTTCCCGCCATTGAGCAGCATTTTCACATCAGCAGGGCATGTGTTTCAAAGGACTTCAAGAAGTGGTAAAGTGATGATTGAGAATGCCTTGGAGGATTTTGGCATTGATGTTGTAACCAATGAGGAGTTTGAAGGAATGAGAGCTACAGGTGTCTATCCTGTACCCCCAGGCTTTGTGTTGAACAACTGGACTATGGAGGAATCGCCCTTAGTTTATAAATCTTTTTCAGAGTAGCGCACTAGAACTTTTCCCTATTGTTCGTACCCTGGGGCAATAGGGGATCTGATGTAAAGGGTTAAGCTGTGTGTTTTTACTTGCTTTCAATAAAGGATGCATTTCATTGGTCCAAAATGGCAAACACTCTCCCATGCATTTCATGTTTGGTTGTATAATATATGTATTATTTCTTTCTATTTATTTGTATGGGAAAAGATTCTTCCATATATATATGTATATATATCTTCGCTTCCGTTATTCTTTCAGGAACTCAGATATCAATGATACAAAGGCTAATGACTCTGACCCGGAGATTGATTTCGAGATGCCCATGTGTCAAGGAGAAATCGAAGGTTGTGATGACGATGAGTGATGTGAACTACCTTCGGAATTACTGAAGAGGGTGGAACAAGAAGATAAACAGATTTTGCCTCACAAAGAGCTTATAGAGATCTGGAATTTGGGTACGGATGAGGATAAAAGAAGTAAAGATTGGTACCACCCTGTGTGCAGAATGAAGGCAGAGCTTGATAGAATTACTTCCAGAATTCAAGGATGTATTTGCTTAGTCGTACACGGATATGCCATGTCTGGACACAAAATTGGTGGTCCATAAACTACGATGAAGCCTGATTGCAAGCCTGTACAACGGAAGCTGAGAAGAATGAGACCAGAGATACTGCTCAAAATAAAAGAAGAAGTGAAGAAATAATTTGATGTCGGGTTTCTCACAGTGGCCAAATATCCTGAGTGGGTGCCGAATATTGTCCTAGTTCCAAAGAGGGATGAGAAAGTTTGAATGTGTATCGACTACAGAGATCTCTACAGAGCAAGTCCAAAGGATAATTTTCCTTTGCCACATATAGACACTTTAGTGGATGATACTGCTGGAAATTCTTTGTTCTCATTTATGGATGGTTTCTCTAGCCACAATCAAATTAAAGTGCACTCTGAAGATATGAACGATGCTTGTCACTAATGGGAGTACCTGCATTGTCTGAAAGATTAGCCAGTTGGAAAATCCTGTTATCCGAATTTGATATCCAGTATGTAAGCCAGAAAGCGGTTGGAGGGAGCGCCATAGTAGAATTCATTGCAATTAAGGCTTCCGAAGAATATAAACCGTTGAATTTTGATTTCCCGACTGATGATTTAATGGCTATCTTGGTGGAAGAAACAATTGCATCCACCGAGAGATACTAGAAGATGGACTTTGATGGCTTCAAACGCCTTGGGGCATGGGATTGCGACAATCTTGGTCTCACTATATGAAGAGCATTATCATTTTACCAGTCGGCTCAATTTTGATTGTACAAACAATATGGCCGAGTATGAAGCTTGTGTCATGGGCCTTAGAGTTGCCATTGAACTCAAGGTAAAAATGCCCAAGGTATATGGCGATTCAGCTCTCGTAATCTACCAACTCAGAGGAGAATGGGAAACGAAAGGTCCCAAACCGGTGGAATATCGTAAATTAGTCTTGGAACTTATTGAAGAATTTGAAGAAATGACTTTCAATTACCTCCCCAGAGAAGAAAATCAAATGACAGATGCTTTGGCTACTCTGACAGTAGCCTTTAAGATGAACATGCATGCAAATATGATGCCTATTGAGATGAAGGCTTATGATTATCCAGCCCCACTGCTTTAACGTTGAAGAAAAGGAAGATGGGAGACTCAATACTATGATATCTTGCAATATATAAGATATCAAAGTTATCCCAAACAGGCGACCGAGAATGACAAAAGAGCCATTAGAAGAATGACAGCAGGGTATGTGTTCAATGTTGAGACCCCGAAGAAGCATGGATCAGATCCTATTAAGGTGTGTGGACTCTAAAGAAGCTAAGACCATTCTTGAAGAAATTCATGAAGGAGTATGTGGTACCCACGCTAATGAATTTATGGAGATATAATGCACACCCCTCCTCATCAGTTGCATATAATGACAATTCTGTGGTCGTTGGCTATGTGGGGTACGGATGATGGACTCTGACAATGCCTTGAACTTAAACAACAAGATAATGGACTATGTCTGTGAGCAATTCAAGATAAAGCATCATAATTCCACTATCTATCGCCTAAAGATGAATGGGGCAGTGGAGGCGGCTAATATGAACATTAAGAGGCTTATAGAGAAGATGACTGAAACTTATAAAGATTGGCATGAGAAGTTGCCATTTGCTCTGTTTGCCTATCGGACTTCTGTACGGACGTCAACTGGGGCAACTCCGTTTTTTTCTCTAGTTTATGGGATGGAAGCTGTCCTCCCTATTTGAAGTGGAAACTCCCTCACTTCGGGTTTTGTCAGAAGTGAAGCTAAATGAGGCAAAGTGGGTACAGGCCAAATATGACCAATTGGATTTGATTGAAGAAAAGAGATTGAAAGCTATTTGCCATGGTCAGATGTACCAGAAACGGATGATACGAGCACATGGTAAGAAAGTTCACCCTCGAGAAGTCCACGAAAGGGATCTGATGCTCAGGAGGATATTGCTCGTTCCAAAAGATTTTCGAGGGAATTGGATGCCCAAGTGGAAAATACCCTATGTTGTCAAGAAAACCTTTTTAGGGAGCTCTAGTCTTGATTGAGATGGATGAGTTCGAATTACCTTATTCAGTGAACTCCGAACGCATCTAAGAAGGGTTTTGCTTGAAGATGAAAAAAGAAAAAAAATGAAAAATTAAAAAATAAAAAAAAATGAAAAAAATGAAAAAAATGAAAAAAAATGAAAAAAAAAACAAAACAAAAACAAATAAAAGGGGGGTTCAAGATGCAAACTTGAAAAAGACATCTTGAAACCAAATAAGGTCAAGTTGAAAACCCGTAGAGGGCGGCTTGAGTTTTAAATTCAGAATTCGAGCATGGTGGAGGTTCTGAATTATTTTTGGAAGAGGAAAGAGCTTATGACGCGAGTAGTAACAACGACAGTTGGTGATCAGGATTGAGACTAAAGATTAATGAGTCTCTATGAAAGCAACCAGAGGAGAAATCGAATGCATATGAGATTCAATACTGGTTTACGGCATCCAATAATGGGAGATTTTGGGGTTCAGAAGTAGCTTTGCACTCTTAGGTGTAATCACAATTTTGGAGTTCCTTTTGATAGAAGCTACGCTCGGGTTATTCTAACGGCGTGCCAGTTCAAAGGCATTTGTGTTATTGATATTTGAATACGCCTATCCTTTTGTTCTTTTTCCAGTTAAAAGTTTGCCATATAGTTGCTAAAAACTCTTTGCATTTATAAATAAAGTAATATTTTTCCTTTTCAATTCCCCTTTACAAGCATTTGATTTTGAAAAGGTTAAAACATATAGCTTAGCTTGTGGTACATGAGATCATTTTGTATTGTTATGCAAAAGATGTTGAAAAGACAGGTATTCTGAAGCTAACATTGGTTTTAGCATGTATCTTTGTATGGTTATGGGAAGCAGAAACCTTGGGATTCATAGAAAATTCCAGCCATTAATAGGTGGCCCAAAGAGAATGTCATTCATCAAGAAGTTGGTCATGGGTAATGGCAGGCTTCAAGAATGAGAGAAGTCAAAGTTATGTCAAGCCGAGAGATATGATTTTGAGATTGTTAACTGGGGTGAACTGGTCAAATGTTCGGTGCCCAAGACGAAATCGAGGTCCATCAAAATCAAAGGAGATGATGTTCCTTTGAAGAAGAAAATGTGTTGAATTGAATAATTGCATACATTTTAGGCATGAATAGGATCATGACATTGCATGATGAGTTAAATGTCTACAGGTTTCCCCATGATAGTGGAAAATTTAATATATTGAAGCATCAAGATGAGGATGACTAGTTTTGAAATCCTAAAAAGAATGATGACAACAATTGAGCCAAAGTAGATTCACATATCTAAGGGCTTCCAGACAAGTTTTCACGATGAAGATGAATTTTCAGAAAATTTCTCGAACTCAGAATTTTTGAGTTGGATATTTTCGAGCATACATTAATGATTGATAATGTTTGATTTTCAGGTTCAACCTTTAAAGCGAATCAAACTCAAGCCTTCACGAAAGAGTAGTGAAGTAAATCATCTATAAGCCTTCACAAGGAGGTAGTGAAGCAACAGAAGATTGTTCGAGTTCTACTCCCTGAAGAAATAGGGTGGACCCGTAGGAAGATTATTGTTCGAGTTCTTACTCCCTGAAGAAATAGAGAGCGAGCCCGTAGGAAGAATATTGTTCGAGTTCTACTCCCTGAAGAAAAAGAGAGCGGACCCGTAGGAAGATTATTGTTCGAGTTCTTACTCCCTGAAGAAATAGAGAGCGAGCCCGTAGGAAGAATATTGTTTGAGTTCTACTCCCTGAAGAAAAAGAGAGCGGACCCGTAGGAAGATTATTGTTCGAGTTCTTACTCCCTGAAGAAAAAGAGAGCGGACCCGTAGGAAGATTATTGTTCGAGTTCTACTCCCTGAAGAAATAGGGTGGACCCGGAGGAAGATTATTGTTCGAGTTCTTACTCCCTGAAGAAAAAGAGAGCGGACCCGTAGAAAGATTATTGTTCGAGTCTTACTCCCTGAAGAAATAGAGAGCGGACCCGTAGGAAGATTATTGTTCGAGTTCTACTCCCTGAAGAAATAGAGAGCGGACCCGTAGGAAGATTATTGTTCGAGTTCTTACTCCCTGAAGAAAAAGAGAGCGGACCCGTAGGAAGATTATTGTTCGAGTTCTACTCCCTGAAGAAATAGAGAGCGGACCTGTAGGAAGATTATTGTTCGAGTTCTTACTCCCTGAAGAAAAAGAGAGCGGACCCGTAGGAAGATTATTGTTCGAGTTCTTACTCCCTGAAGAAAAAGAGAGCGGACCCGTAGGAAGATTATTGTTCGAGTTCTACTCCCTGAAGAAATAGGGTGGACCCGTAGGAAGATTATTGTTCAAGTTCTTACTCCCTGAAGAAATAGAGAGCGAGCTCGTAGGAAGAATATTGTTCGAGTTCTACTCCCTGAAGAAAAATAGAGCGGACTCGTAGGAAGATTATTGTTCGAGTTCTTACTCCCTGAAGAAATAGAGAGCGAGCCCGTAGGAAGAATATTGTTCGAGTTCTTACTCCCTGAAGAAAAAGAGAGCGGACCCGTAGGAAGATTATTGTTCGAGTTCTACTCCCTGAAGAAATAGGGAGCAAACACGATTGTTGAAGATTGTTCGAGTCTTATACTCTCTGAAAGCATAGAGAGCAGAGACGTTTGTTGAAGATTGTGCGAGTTTCATGCATCCTGAAAAATAGGAGTGAACCCGCTGATCTAAGATTGATCAAGTCCTATACCCATTGAAAGAATAGGGAGCAGACATGTTATCCGAAGATTTTTCAAGTCTCACTTACCCCGGAGATGGAGTGGAGCAGATCTCTTATCAAATTTTAAAGCAAGAAGATGGGACTGGACAAAAACGCCCGAGTACAATATAAGTCATCCGAGCCATTTTTAGCCATTTCAGAAGAGTGTTGGAGCAAACCATCAGATCGTCAGATGTGGGAAGAAACCGAAGATTCTCAGATATAAAGAAGCGGAATAATCCATTAAAAGGGTCCGTGCAAGTGACGGAAGCGAAAATCAAGAAGAAGACTGAAGAAAGGGAAATGACGTTGCAATCAAGCAAAATTAGGTCATTATTTTTGTCTTTGCTACATTCTTGTGGTCACAACAACGAGCAAAGAGGGGCAGCTGTAATACCCTAATTTTGTCCGGGCCATTTAAATTCACTTGATGATTAACGAGAATTAATTTGGAGATGTTTGTGCTCGATGAAGATTTAATTCAAATAATGGAGCGTGGAATTTTGCGTTTGAAGGCTTTAGGTGCTCGATTGGGATTGGAATCGTATATGGAAATCGGGACACAAATTGAAATTCAATCACAAATACAAATTAAGTGTCCAAAGTCCATTGAGCCCAAACTAGACTCAAAATTACAAGACTCAATATACCCGAGGCCCAACAAACAAAGCCCATCAATAATTACATCAAGACCCGATCTAATACTCTATTAGAGATACTCCTCACGTGAAGCCCCAGGATGTGCAGCAGCTCCAGCTCCAGCTCAGCTCCCCACATTCCCGTGCCCATGCTCCACAACACCCAAGTGTCTCCCACGTGAAGTCCTCAAGGTTATCAACAGCACTCCAACCGAGCAGCATGCCCCACAACCCACCAAATAGCAAGCCCAAAGCAATGCCACGCTCAGTCACCAAGACAACCGAGCACACATGAACTCACTTCTCCACGATGCACGAGACCCCAGCAGCCCGTGCTGCCCACGTTCCACGCGTGAAGACCCTGTGCCAATAGCTCCCAACGCACTCAGAACTCCAAGACAGTGCGCGAACCAACCAAGTGCTACCCACGTGAAGTCCTTCGGGGTTGTTCCCCATCACCCGTGCCCAGGCAGCTGAAGCCCCGTGACCAGCTCGCACCCGTGACCTGCAAGCACACCAAGCAAGGAGCAGGACGAAAGACACATAAAACAGAAAGCAAAAATCAACTAGATATAGCAGTGAAAATGAAACTGAGTGGAGGGAGGTCCACGAACCAGAAAGAAAAAAGCTTAGAGGGCTCTCGGTTCAGGAATCAGAGGACGAACAAAGGGAGAGAGCAACAGGCGCCATAACCAGCAAGTCAAAAATACAGAACCATGGAGCAGTAACAAAAAACAGAGGCAATTACGAACAGAAACACAAAAAAAACAGAAAACCAACAAGAACAACAGAGAATACAAAATAAACCATCAAAGAAGAATCCAGAACCGGAGTCCAAAACCCTCGAGTAAAAGAGAACAGAGAGACCCCTAAGTAATAAGGACCAAAAAATAAACCGAACAGAAAACGATCATTTGAGACAATCATCAGCGGTAACAAAACAACCCAGTCAAGCAAAATCAACAAGAGGCAGAGAACGAAAGAGCAAAAACAAAACAAAAGGTAAAACCCTCACCTTCCCTAGCCGAAGAACAGAGTCATCGCCATCACTGAACCTGAGTCCTGTTTATCACCGAGGGTAAGAGTTTCATCTTTGGGTACTATGGTTGCATGAGAATATGGTTTTTGGAGGCTTGGTTAGATCCTAGTTCATGGGAGAGGTCTTTGTTTCAATGAGGCTAGGGTTCTGAGAGGGGGATAGTAAGGTTATTTTAAGGGTCTCGATTCCTCAACGGGGCGTTGAGAGGGGCTTACTACGGTGGTCACATGGTTTAGGCAGTAAGGTTTGGGGAATAGTTTAAACTTCGGGTTTTGGTCGCTATTGTGTGGTAGGTTCGAAGATTTTGGGTTCAGGGTAAAAGAAGAGAAGGGTTCTGGCCATTTTGGATCCTCATCGGAGCGTTGAACGGCGGTGGCCTTTGGTTTTGTTTAGGGTTGAGGGAGATAGAATGGAGAGAGTGAGAGAGAAGAAGGAAAACGGCGGGGCTTGGTTTGGTCTGGCTGAAGAGAAATAAAATTAGGGTAAAGCTTACCCTAATATCATATTAAGACGCCAAAACGACGTTGTTTAGATACCCCAAAAACGGCAGCGTTCTGATAGCTGAGGGAATGTGTATTGAGATTGTTAGGGCGTAATTGTGTGCGTGGCCATCCCAACCTGTTTCATTTCGATTTGGTCCCTATACTGAACTTTATTATCTTTTGATTTTGTTGCATGATTTTCAGCGTTTTTCATGATAGTCCAAATTCATGTTGGGGCCATTTGTGTTGTTTTACATTGGATGCATAGTTTTAGAAACTTGCATTTTGATCCTATGTAGTATTTTGGTTGTATCATGTTTGGACTGCCCAGAAATGAAATGTTATGAAAAGAGCCTGTCTTTTGTGTTCTTTACATTTTAGCCCCTTTGTTTAATATTTTATCCATGTTCGTAAGTTTAATTTATATTTATTTTAAATGTATGCATGTATAGTATTTTGAGCATGTGTTAGTACACTTTTGGTTTAGTTGTTTTTTTAAAAACAAGCATGTTAATCTCGTGTGCATACTCGATCTAATCACATAATCGGAATTAAGGTAATTCCCTTTTTTTAATCTAAAATTATCAGAATGGCTTTTCTTAACTTACAGTAACGCCTAATTAAATTTGGATATATCATTGTAAAATTTGGGAGCGAAAGAAAAGGAAATATTCGACTATTTAAACTTTTCGAGAAAAGGTCGTTAGAACTGAACTAAAGATCTGGTCTCGATATTTTTAAATAATCGAATATTCTTTATCTTTCTAATGACTTGGTAATTTTAAATTAAATCTATTTTGTTGCTTTGAATGTTGCAAATTTGCATGTTTGTTGTTTAAAGGGATCATTAATCAAATTAAATTTGAACTTGCGAAATTCGTTGCAAAGAAATTAATTAATCAACTAGGTACCGATTTAGGGCGTTGTGGGGGTACTAATCCTTCCCCACGCATAACCGACTCCCGAACTTGGATTTTGGTAACGTAGACCGTAAATTTGTCGTTTTAATTAAAATTAATTTTTATTTAAAATGACAATATTTTTGGGTGCCCAATCACACCCTAATCAAAGATTGGTGGCGACTCCTCGAACCTTATATTTTTATCGTAAAGGAATTTCCAATTTTTCGAAACGAGAGGTTTTCTAAAATCGCATTGTTTTTAATTAAAAATTCAATTGAAAAGATAATAATTAAAAATGACTTATTCTAAATTTCCAGTAGCAATACCAAACTAGAAAATAGATTAAACCATGATTATTAAACCAGTATATCAGGATATGAAAACCACTATATCAAGTTCTATGACACCCTAATTTACCTACAACTTCATTTAAAATTTTATATTAACAAAATTTAACATCAAAATACACTTAACATGCACTTGAAACTTAACAAACACTTAAAAGAGATGATTTAAAAACCAAGCCAACTTAATTTGTTCAATACACGTTAGATTCTTAACATATAACAATTAAACAATATCCAATTATCACATAGACATTTCATGCAAGTTTATATGACATTGTGATCTAAGAAATTCATTGAAATCTTCTTTTTCATGCATAGTTCATGCAAGCATTCTTTCATGCAATTTAACCTATTAAAAATGACATAAATCACGTAACATGGAATGATTGCACATACCTTATGACTTCAATGATCATAACATATTAGGGTATACTTACCTTTCACTTTCATGGCACATATATGACCTCACTATCATCAAATTATGCACTTATTGTCATTGCACCACACTAAAATGAATTTACACTGATTACATCTAGAAGGGACTTGTAACATCCTAAATATAATCTCGATAGCTATCAAACTTATTTCCTTGAAATGGTAAGACAAAAAAATGTAAGCTTATATAGTTTAGTGAGGTAATCAACCCAACACAAATCAAATGAACATAACATATTAGGTTGTTCTTAATATGATTGATGACAAATTACACATAATGAACATACCATAAATTGAACTTTCATGGAAATAAATTATATCAAAACATGAACTTTCTTGGCAGGAACTTATATAGTAACATGTAAATTTTCATGGTAAGCACAAATATCATATTTCATCATATATGACTTTCATGGAAATAACTTATATCATAACATGAATTTTCATGAAGATAACTTATATCATAACATGGACTTTCATAGCAACCACTTATATCATTTACTTTACTATTTTTTACAAATTTGAAAGTGGAAAAATAACCAAAGCGACATCAGCATAAAATAAAACATGCACAAGAGACAAGATTTAAAGTGGTTCAACCTTAGCCTTGCCTAACTCCACGGGTGAGATGAACAACAATCCATTATAAAACTAGAGAACACGAAGAGTACAAATACATGATGATATCACTTGTATCCAAAAATCATGTATAGATACAAGAATCTGATATATCCCAAAACACTCTTCCAACATCCCGATAAAACTATCTCTGCAACATAAGCCCCAAAAGTTACAGGGATCCAAAAAGGATTACATCTCTCCAAAATGATTTTCTCTCACACTACCATAAAAATTAAGACATAATCTCTATTTATAGAGTCAAATATTTTGTCACCAAGAATTCTTATTCCATAAGAATTATTGCCTAAAATAAATACTTAATTTCTTAAATAAAATCAATTACCAAGAAATCTTCAACCACTAGAATTACAATAAAATATAACTTGATTATCAATTATAATTTAGGTCAAAATATAACAAATATCTCATTTGACCTAAATTTTATCAAAATTTGACCTTCAAGTCTTCAATTCTTCAACAACTTCAATATTTACCCAATGTACATTGAAGAATCACTAAATCAATCGAGAACTACTTCCTTGCAACTGAAAAACTCATTGTAGCAATTTTATCTTGCATGTCTCCAAAATTTCTAACAAAAATCTGCAGCAACAAATTCCTTCAAAACTCCACATCCCAAACCATAGCTTTGATACAACCTGTAAGAAATTTGAGAGCGGAAAAATAACATAGCAACATCAACATAAAATAAAACATGCACAAGAGACAAGATTTAACATGGTTCGGCCTTGCCTACCTCCACAGGCGAGATGAACAACAATCCACTATAAATTTAGAGAACAAGAAGAGTACAAATACATGTATCCCAAAACCCGGTATATATACCAAAACCCGATATATCCCAAAATACTATTCCAATATCCCAACAAAACTATGTCTACAACATAAGTCCCAAAAATTGCATAGATCCAAAAACGATTACATCTCTTTCTCTCTCACATCACCATAAAGGTCAAGACATAATCTATATTTATAAAGTTAAATACTTTGTCACCAAGAATTCTTACCTAAAATAAATATTTAGTTTATTAAATAAAATCAATTACCAAGAAATCTTCAACCAGTAGAATTAAAATATAATCTAACTTAATTATCAATTATAATTTAGGTCAAAATATAATACTATTTGTAGCTTAGGTTACTAAATAATCATAATCAATTCATATATGAATTTTCTTTTCAAAGAATTATAAACATATTTATTCATTAATTTAACTGGTTGACTTTCATAACAATATTTATATTATATAAGTCATTACTTAGCCCATTGGACTATAATTAATTATGTATACATAAAACTTCAATCAAATTTTCGTCAAATAACAAATAATGGTTTATCCCTTGAAACTATCGTCAATGACCAACAACATCCCTTCTACTGTTGTCAAATAAATAAATCCAACCCTGACATGAATTTATATGGACTCTATGGCATGTCAATTGTATCCCAAGCTAATTTAATATCCAAGGGGCAAACTTATCATATATTTTCACATGATTTCTTATCTTTATGTACCGAGTGAACCGCAGTTCCCTATCATTCACATAATTTCTTATTTTGGTGTATCAAAAGAGTCGAAGCTCCTTATCACTCATAACATATTTTGATTCATGCTTTCATAAGACATTTTATATTATTTCATTCTTACAACCTACATAGGATTAGAGTTTCATAAATCACATGCTTGCTTAGTAAACATATCATGAAGACACAAAAATTTATCATAACATATCTTATTTCATATGATATTGTAGTCTCATAAATTTAACATAGCATGTTCATGAAACACATCATAAGATAAATAAGTTTACCAAGCTTACCAAACTTATCTTGATATTCACTTTGTCATTAAATGCTTTATGTCAGCCCAAAACACATCAATTGAATTCACCTATGAAAAGGTTAAACATTGAATTGGAATGACACCAAGTCACCCGAACAACCCAACTACATCCATTGTATACTCTGGTTCATCATACTAATCTTGAAAGCTTGATTCTCCCTTCCGGTTAGAAGTTTTTCAATCATTTTCATGTCAATCATAGAATCAAATATAGAATTCATCAACCAAACATTAAAAACACATTATATCAAATTAACAAATTAACATGGAACTCTATTTTTTCAAATAATTAGGCGTTGATGTTCTAAAACCTTAAATATCATAGAAAAATTACCATGAAGCTTAGAATCACTTCTATTACAACTTACGGTATTAATTACACAAACTCTTCTATTACAACATACGATATTAATTATACAAACTCTCAAAGCTAGCGTTTATGAACTAAGAACACATGTTTCAAAACTTATTGAAATTAGTACCAAGAAAAGCTAGAACCATGACCTTACTGAATATGTAGTTAGAATTATATTCTAATGGCTAGATTGTATGGAATTTAATTTGGAAAACTTTGAATGCTTGAAGGAGTTTCTTAAATGATGGAGGAAAAAAAGTTGAATATGACTATAACATTTCTCTCTAAAAATAAAGGTGGCGTGAATAACTCCCATTTGCTACAAAATACCAATTTTTATAAGTAATAAAAATGCTTACAATTTACCATTTCGCGACACATAAGTGATGAAATACAAAATTTAAGATTTTGGGAAAATTAAAGCTTTGATCCTTTAACAAAAACATGAACATGAAAAAGCTTCCAAATTTTACTTGTATTCAAAGATGCTAATGTCAAATTTCTTTCATTTTGGTCCATATCAAAATTAACCTAAATTGTTTTATGATTTATTTTAAAATTAAACTTTTTTATACAAAATTTTGATCTAATAAAATAATAATAATTTTTCAATTATCAAAAATAAAAAAATTACTAGAACGATTTTAAGGTTGTCAAATTCAACCTTTATATGGAGATTCATATCTCTTTATGGATTAATTTGAGGTAAGTAAAAAATAATATTTATTTAAAGATAACTCTCAGTCATTTGACATTTAATATTCATACTCCTAAACTTTAGGACGGAGAAGGAAGGAAATGAGAAATGAGAAAAGAGAAAAAGTAGGAATAAGGTACGGGGAAATGAGATGGCTTCCTCGCCCAAATAGGGGTTGGAAAAAAATTTCCTGATATAGGGCTCTCACTAAATTATTTCATGAACTAGGGTATTTTCTACAGTCTCGAGGCAAAGATAGATGGTAATCATTGCGTCTTCACTTTGTAGAGCAAACAAATAAAATAAAGAGAAAATCGCCTCAGTGACCAAAAAAAAGTTATAATATACGATTTTAACCAACTTTTTTTGGATTTGCCAAAATGACCAACAAAATCGCAACGCGAAATAAAAATCGCAACGCGATCCCCAGAATCGCAAATCAGTTTCCAAAATCGCAACGCGATTATTGAAAATCGCAATGCGATAGTACAAATTCGCATTGCGATTTTCCAAAATCGCAACGCGAATATGAAAATCGCAACGCGAACACATAAATCGCAACGCGTATCCGTAAATCGCAACGTGTATCCGTAAATCGCAACGCGTATGGGTAAATCGCAATGCGTATCCGTATATCGCAACGCGTATCCGTAAATCGCAACGAGAATCTGTAAATCGCAACGATAATCCGTAAATCGCAACGCGATATTTAAAGCGCCATTATAATCGCTACGCGTATTTTATTTTCAAATTACAAAAAGAATATTAAGACAAAATCCCGTAATCGCAACTCATAACCTAAAACCTAAAATCACAACTCAGTCCCATCTCCATCTCTCACTCTCTACGGCGAAGAAATCCGTCCCCATCTCCGAAGATTTCCGTCCCCATCTCCGGCGAAATCCCTCACAACCATTCACGGTCAGAAATCCCTCACAATATTCAGAAATGGAAAATCAACCTCCGAGGGTTAGTTTTTTTAATTATTTTATTTTGAAATGTTTGCATTATTGTAGGTTTTTCATATTGAAACTGATGATAAGTTTACTGGTCATTTCAATAATAGATTAACCATTTCACTTAGATTTCATTTCGCGTTACGATTCTGTCGTTGCGATTTTCATTTCGCGTTGCTATTCTCTCGTTCCGATTTTCAAGTTAGTATTTGTCTTTGTCTTTGTTCTGTCTTTTGGTTGAAGTAATGCAATCCATTCAAGTTTCAATTTGCAGAAGAGTCGCAACGAGATAAATGAAAATCGCAACGAGAGAATGACTGTCGCAACGAGAGAAATGACAATCGCAACGAGAGAATCGCAACGCGAAATGAAAATCGCAACGAGAGAATCGCAACGCGAAACCAAATCGCATTGCGATTTTCATTTCGCGTTGCGATTCTCTCGTGCGATTGTCATTTCGCGTTGCGATTCTCTCGTTGCGATTGTCATCTCGCGTTGCGATTCTCTCGTTGCGATTTTCATTTCAACCAAAAGACAAAACAGTGTTGCAAATTTTAGTTTCAAGAATAAACTACTACTTTTATGTTTATTGTTTTTGGTATATCTTCACAGTGTAGTTTTTGGTATATCTAACTTGGTATGTTTATGTTTTTGTAGAAATTTTTTTCAGCTCAATTGACCTTGAGAAATAAAGTCAGCCTGGCCACTACAATTGCAAAGAAGCTTTCACCTGCTCAAAGACAATTGTTTGAGGAAACCTGCTTCGGGCCATGGCTGAGAGTACAGCATCCGGGTGGAGATGCTAATTTGACCCATTTGTGGCTTCAGACCATGACATCAAATCTACCCGACAGTATACAACGTGGTGAGGAAGAGATATGGTTTCATTTTCCACCAGCGTATACTTGTTTTGGGCGGAAGGAGTTCTGCTTAATCACTGGTCTACGATTCGGACACGATGATGTAGGCCGGTACACTCGTCATATCGCCCGCCCATCATGGTTATCCCGGGTTTTTCCGGATGAGTCAATGGAGAAGCCGAACCTACATGTCGACGACCTGAAGAAATTGTTTAATAAGAAAGCTGGTTTCACTCGGATGGATGACGTCGATGTTGTCCGAGTATGCCTTCTACTACTTGTGTATGCCGGCTTTTTAGGCAGAGAGGCCAGACAACCTATTCATCGGGAGCTAATAATATTGGTAGAGGACCTGAATGCATGGAATCTGTTTCCGTGGGGTTCGTATATATGGAAAGCTACTTGGACTAAGTTGTCGTCTGCCTTTGATGACCGCAAAAGTTTGCGGGGCGATGGGTCCAAATACACTTTGTCAGGCTTTGTTTGGGCCTTTAAGGTAAGAATTTCTATATAATGTTTCTAAAATTATAATTAATTATTTAACAATTACTAATTTTGTTATTATATTGTTTGTAGATTTGGATATTCGAGGCTTTCCCCAGCATGCGTACATATGCAATAAAAACGTCAAATGATATTCCCAGGGCTATTTCCTGGAAGAGGAAACTCTGTTGGATTGGGAAGACTTAATACCATATGCCACAATAAATAATGTAAGTTAACACAAATACTTTCATATAATATATAAACAAGTTATTAATAGTAGACGTTTAACTTTGTTTGAGTTTTTATATTTTAGGAGGCTAACATTCCATTACAAAGACTGACACCCACGGAGGAAGAGCTTGCCACTGATTGGTGGCAAGCTAGTCTGAATTTTTTTGATGGCACGGATGATGAGCAGCATCCACTTCCTCCAATTCGAGAGCCATCACCTCACCTAGAGCCATCACCCGATCGACCCGACTATACACCCCTAGAACGAGAGCCATCACCTATCCCGTCACATCATCGAGCCTCTTCTCCACCATCACCTCATGATAGGCGACCGGCAAAGATGCCACGACTCCTATCTCCCTGTTCTCCACCTCCACCTCAACGGGATGAGTCAAGGGAGTTACGTGATGAGGTCAATGCCTTGCGTGAGAGATCGGTACTCTACGCGATAACGATGGTGCATGGCGTGTGGAGGTGTCAACTTTACGTGGTGAGGTTGCCGCTCTACGTGAGATGATAGTATCGTTGCAGAATGAGGTTCATACTCTACGCAACGAGGTAAGTTTAAGATTTTCCATATTTAACTTAATGATAAATTTACTCGTAATTTCACTTAGATTAGCCATTTCACTTAGATTGCTTAGTAAATTTATTCGGTTGCTGCCAATTCTGCTAAACTGTGTATTCTTTAACACTGTGAAATAGTATTTGTCTTTGTTTTGTCTTTTGGTTGAAAGTAAATTTGTTCGGTTGCTGCCAATTCTGCTAAACTGTGTATTCTTTAACACTGTGAAATAGTATTTGTCTTTGTTTTGTCTTTTGGTTGAAAGTAAATTTGTTCGGTTGCTGCCAATTCTGCTAAACTGTGTATTCTTTAACACTGTGAAATAGTATTTGTCTTTGTTTTGTCTTTTGGTTGAAAGTAAATTTGTTCGGTTGCTGCCAATTCTGCTAAACTGTGTATTCTATAACACTGTGAAATAGTATTTGTCTTTGTTTTGTCTTTTGGTTGAAAGTAAATTTGTTCGGTTGCTGCCAATTCTGCTAAACTGTGTATTCTTTAACACTGTGAAATAGTATTTGTCTTTGTTTTGTCTTTTGGTTGAAAGTAAATTTATCCATTCAAGTTTCAATTTGCAGAAGAAGAAATAGTTTACTTTCGCAACACGAAACTTAAAATCGCAACGCGAAACCAAATCGCAACGCGAAATGAAAATCGCAACGACAGAATCGCAACGCGAAACCAAAATCGCAACGACAAGATCGCAACGCGAAACCAAAATCGCATTGCGATTTTCATTTCGCGTTGCGATTCTTTCGTTGCGATTTTCATTTCGCATTGCGATTCTGTCGTTGCGATTTTCATTTCGCGTTGCGATTTTGGTTTCGCGTTGCGATTTTAAGTTTCGTGTTGCGAAAGTAAACTATTTCTTCTTCTGCAAATTGAAACTTGAATGGATAAATTTACTTTCAACCAAAAGACAAAACAAAGACAAATACTAACTTCAGGGTATTAGTTTGAACATATTTTTCTTTGTTATCTGATGCATTTTGTGAACTATGATAGAATAATGACTTGGGTGAATACAATGCAAGTTTGAAACATATTTGTCTTTGTTTTCACTGTTTAAATATCATGTCTGTTTATTTACTGATTTTTGTATTTAATTATTTAGCGGCCCGATAGAGTGGATGCTTTACGTCGGGTTATGCTTGCACGACGGAGTTCACGCATCAGACAGCGTGCACGTGCTATTAAGTCTCCGTACACCCCAATAGTGCGAAGACACCGCAAGAAGAAGCCCGACTCGCCTGTCATCCCTCAAGAGTCCACTCCTATCGTTGAAGAGGCCCCCCTATCATTCCTCGAGAGTCCCCTCCCACCGTTCAAGAGGCCACTGTCATCATTGAAGAGGTCCCTCCCACCATTCAAGAGCCCGATTCACATGGCGTTATATGTAGGCTTCTTGAGAAACCCTCTGACGTGCCGGACATGATGGATTCAAGTTGGCTCTTGTATGAGTTACCGGCCAGTACCATACCGGTATCTGAAGAGGAGAGGGAACAACTACCGGACACAATTCTGGATAACACCCTTTGGGCTAAGACCGCTGTTGATTTTTATCTACATGAGCGGAGCCAGGGGTGTTTCACTGACATATGCAAGCTCACCGATGATATCTATTTGTTGCTTGATCGGTCTTGGTGGGGCGTATTATTAGGGGTCGAAGACAATGGCTATTTCGATGGGGGGTAAGTCTTATTTTTTCTATATTTCAATTTGATTAATTTTTTTTTTAAATTTATGTAAGTCACTAATATATGTCTTTTTTTGTAAAACAGCATATCGATGCGTGGGTGACACGTCTTCTAATAATAAGAAAACTTAAGAAAAATAAAATATACGATATACAATTATGCCGACGTCTTTTCACGCCGTTCACTTGAAGAATGCACGAAATGAATCATTTGATTTGGGCAATGGACAAGCTAAACTTATCCTGCATGGTGGGAGGTCGATAAGGTTAGTATTTATTTTAGATTGAGTTTAAAGGTTTTATGAAATAAGTGCGCAAATGAATGAATTATTACTTATGATTGCAGGTGTTTATCCCTGTTTTGGAACGTAAACATTGGATTCTCGTCGAGCTTCAGCTCCCATCCCTTAAGACAATAGTGTATGACAGCATGATAAATTACATATCATTGGCTGATTTAAGAGATGTTATTAAGGGATGGAGCTCTCATTTGGCTAAATTCTTGGATGCGATCAATTATTGGACTCGTTCTGGAAACAAGAAGCCAAAGAAGCTCAATATTACAGTTATTAGAGACGAGACCGCGCCACAACAAACGAGCGGAGCCAGAGGAGATTGTGGTCCTCTCGTATGCTTGGCGTTGGAGCGTTTGACGACGGGAAGCATCAAGTATCTACCTCCCACCGATAGAGATAAAGCTGCAGTAGGCTTGTGGTTTCGGCATTATATGGCTAAATCGATATATACGAGACGCTGCCTACCTGCATCCGCGTTATAAAAATGTCCATAAACAATTGGTAAGTTTATATACTTTTGGTTTGAAAATGTTTGGTTAAGTACCTAGAATTCAATAATTTGCTGTTTGTAGGTTTTAGATGTGTAGAAAGTGTTGTTTGAACAAATGTTTGGTTTCTGCAGGTTAATCTCAGAAGTGAACTGCGTGAAAATGATGTCGAGCTGCAAAAGTTGATTCAATAGTTTAATTGATTGTTTTTTGATTGTTTAATTGATTTGTAAAAGTTGATTCAATAGTAGATGATCGGAAATAAGAATTATTGCTTATTTTTTGATTGTTTAATTGATTTGTAAGATGATTTGTAAAAGTTGATTTGTGTAATTGATGCGAATATAATTCTTATTTGTGCTTGTTTAATTGATTGAAATGTAATGGTTGATTTTGTTGATTTCAATCTGCATTATGTTGAAGGCAAAATTGACTATCGCAATGCGAAATGAAAATCGCAATGCGAAATGAAAATCGCAACGAGAGAATCGCAATGCGAAATTAAAATCGCAATGCGGAAATGAAAATCGCAATGGGAGAATCGCAATGCGATTTAATTTCGCATTGCGATTATCTCGTTGCGATTTTCATTTCGCATTGCGATTTTCATTTCGCATTGCGATTCTCTCGTTGCGATTTTCATTTCGCATTGCGATTCTCTCGTTGCGATTTTCATTTCCGCATTGCGAAATGTAATGGTTGATTTTGTTGATTTCAATCTGCATTATGTTGAAGGTAAAATTGACTATCGCAATGCGAAATGAAAATCGCAATGCGAAATGAAAATCGCAATGCGAAATGAAAATCGCAACGAGAGAATCGCAATGCGAAATGAAAATCGCAATGCGGAAATGAAAATCGCAACGAGAGAATCGCAATGCGATTTTCATTTCGCATTGCGATTCTCTCGTTGCGATTGTAATTTCCGTGTTGCGATAGTCAAATGCATGCCTAATAGTGATAACAACTGAATAACAAGAGTTGGTTAAGTCAAAATGGTTGGCCTGAGTCATTAATTCAACTGAAAATGTTAAAAGTTCACACATAAAATCCACATAATACAACGTTTGCATTTAAAAATCACCTAAGTTAACAGTCCCAAAAGGTGAAGCCAATTGTGATTGGGATTTTAAAGATGGTTGCCTTTTGCTTGACACCATATGAGCTTTGGATTTTGATGAGGATCCATATTTTGGTAGAGGAAAAGATGATTTTGATGGCACTGGTGATCCACATGTCAACCTTGTATGACCACTTTCCTTGCACCGACTACATGTCGATCTCTTCTTCTCTTCACCCTTAGACGGTATACGATCGTGACTTTTTGGTCGGCCAGGTAGCCTTCTGTCCATGGCTGGTGGCAAAACTGTTTGTAAGTCATCTGGTATGTCCCACTCAGAAGGATGTGGAATAGGGTAGACAATCTCGGCATAAGTCTGTCGATAAACTTCTGTAGTGTAGCAATCCATAGCGTATGCGCTTGAATCATCTTGGTTTAAATGAAGAGCAACTTTTATAACATGGCCACACGGATAACCAGATGTTTGCCATTTCATACAACTACACGTCTTTGCATTTAGATCGACTAGCCCATTTAAGTTATTATCCAGTACTTGAAACAAAGTGTTTGAACATGGTTCAACTCTCCATGACGTTGACTTCACAACACGTTTCGTTATCTTTTTTTCAGTCCATGGTGTAACACGATGTTCCAATGTTCCTGTAAATTTAAATAAACAATACTTAGTAAAATATATAAATATGATAAGTTACGAATTCAAAGAAATAATACCTGCATGGTTTCTTTTCTTGTAGTACCACTGTTGAATAGAGGCTCGAAAAAACTCCATTAACATAGTAATGGGTAATTTCCGGGAATGACGACTTAGAGCGTTGATTGATTCTGCACTATTAGACGTCATGAAACCATATCTTGCTCCAAGTTGATGTACTCTTGACCATCTTTCAAACCCGACATCTTCTAGTGTTTGAGCACACTGAGGCAAAACACGTCTTAAACAATTTATATGCTTATTGAAATCCACTTCCCGATAAGCTTTTACAGCCTTCCAGTATGTCCATTTGTGCTTTTTTATACCAGCAGACCTTGATTTTAGATTTCTATACAAATGAACACCACAAAGTCCATGAAAAGCATCTGGGAAACACCTTCTAACAGCGTTGTCAATTGAGTTTGCCCTATAGGATATGATTGTCAGATTGCTAATAGGACCTATGCAATCCCTAAGATGCCCCATAAACCATGTCCATGAATCAGAGGTTTCAGATTTGCCAACCCCGTAAGCTATTGGCAATATCCCATTGTTAGCATCCATGGCTACTGCTAATAAGTTTACTCCAAGGTATCGACCTTTCAAATGTGCTCCGTCAACTATAATAACTGGGCGCATGCAAGTAATAAACGAACGAATCTACAAAATAATATACACAAGAAATATAATCATTTAAATGTGAAATGCATGTAACTAACAAAAATGAGTCAACAAAATTATATTGATTTACTAACCGTAGCACCAATGGCGATAAACAGCAACTCAAAGCGTCCATCTCTATCTGTTTTGATATGAGTTACCGACCCAGGATTTTTCAGCTTTAAATTGTGACAATAAGCCGGCAGTTGGGCAAACGATGCTTCTGGCGACCCCCTCAACAATTCCAAGGCATAACATTTGGCTCTCCAAGCTTGAGAATATGATATACTAATCTTGAACCGAGCATTCATGTCAGTCATAATTTCATGTCCCCGATATACCCTGCCATTCAAAAACATTAACTCAGCCAGAAAACCACCCAACACCTTTTTGTTTGCCTGTCTATGGTGAGGAAAAACTTGGGTTCTTGAACATGTATGTTTATCAATAAAAGTCCTAACTTGAAACATTTTGCAATCTTTTATTCTCTTTGCAATCATACGCCACGTACAGTTTTTGTCAATCATACACCTTGTTTCGAAACGATCTTTGCTTGATTTGTTAACTTTTAGTTGATAGCCATCTTCCACACATTTCGTATACAAAGCTATCTTCAAGTCTTCCTTTGTATCAAAACAATCATCTTTCTTGACACGAATAACTTTTGTGTAACAATCAACTGCTTTCTTTGCCAACTCTTCTTCCGGTAACTGAAGTAATTCTGGCATATTCCAGTTATACTCCCGTGGCATTTTCTTTTCTTCGGGGACTTTTTCTTCTTCTTTTTCTTCTTCAGGATTATATGAATTACAGAATGGATGTTCAACATGTTCATTCACAGTCGTAACTTCCTCCTCATTATCATCAACAACATCTTCCTCGGCAACGGGTGTTTCATCATCAAAATTCGGGTATTGACCAATATGAAAATCATTACACACATGGTCTGTTTCTTCTTCTGAAACATCATCAAAATCCGTGTATTGACCAATATCAAAGTCCGGATATTGACCAAGACCAAATTTCGAATACTGACTAGTACTCACAATTTTTTCTGTTGGCTCATCATCGTCTAACTGGTCAATACGAAAACCGGAATTTGGTGCTGAAAGTTGATTGGGATTTGGATTAGAGAAAGGTTGTGGGTTTTGAGAAAAACTTAGTTGATTACTACCCGCTACTGACCCAACAATACTACTTCTAGGTTCAACAACATACAATGTAACATCATCTTGTGAAACACTAATGTAAGCAATGAATCGTTCAACATCTTCATTGTCGGTTAACAAATAAACTTTACCATTTCTCTGATAAGATAGCCTAAATCCACTTAGGGGCTCTAAATTCAATTTATTTGAAACACGTAGCATTAGAGTTTCATAAGTTAACTTTTGTAAAGACAATTTTAGTTGAAGATTCATGGGTAAAGGCATATATTGTAAAACACCATGAACATTATCCCATGACCCTCCAAAACACAAATCTATCCAAACATGATCAACATTAGATGATTTCATGGTTGTAAATTAATTTACTAAACAGACGAGTGCGAAACTAAAACCTGTTGCCGGATTGGGAAGGATGTCGTTGGATATAGGAACGGATGTCGCCGGAGAGAGTGATAGATGGAGATGGAATGAGTTGCGATTTAGGGATTTAGTTTATGATTTCAGTGTTATATACCCAAAATTTCAGTGTTGTGATTTACAGATTCTCGTTGCGATTTACGGATTATCGTTGCGATTTACAGATTCTCGTTGTGATTTACGGATTATCGTTGCGATTTACAGATTCTCGTTGCGATTTACGGATACGCGTTGCGATATACGGATACGCATTGCGATTTACCCATATGCGTTGCGATTTACGGATACGCGTTGCGATTTACGGATACGCGTTGCGATTTATGTGTTCGCGTTGCGATTTTCATATTCGCGTTGCGATTTTGGAAAATCGCAATGCGAATTTGTACTATCGCATTGCGATTTTCAAGAATCGCGTTGCGATTTTGGAAACTGATTTGCGATTCTGGGGATCGCGTTGCGATTTTTATTTCGCGTTGCGATTTTGTTGGTCATTTTGGCAAATCCAAAAAAAGTTGGTTAAAATCGTATATTATAACTTTTTTTTGGTCACTGAGGCGATTTTCTCTAAAATAAAAAGGGGAATTGAGTGAAGACGCGAGGTAATCTTAGAGTCTTCTCTAAATTACTGTTCAAAACACTTTAGTCTAGAAAATAATTGCTTGAGTGGATTATTTGAGGATTTTTTTCCCGAACACGTTATCTCAGTCATTTGCCTGAGATTACACTTTTGATATATTATGCCCCAAAGCCCACCCATAGCAATTAAAATCAGGCCAAATCTGATTTGTTTTCCCCAAGGAAAAGTTACATCGTTAGTCCTACGCATTTCCTCCCACATTTGTAGTTACCCCCTTAGCATCATCAATTGGATTCAATTCTACCCCCCCCCCCAAAAACCCAATTAGGCCCAAACCTTCATTAACAAGCTAAAGATACTTTAAATTATCATCTACTAACTATGGCCAACTCTCAAATGTTGACTTGAAATTTTTAGATTGTTACAACGTTACTCAATGATTCTTATTGAATCTGTGAAGTTGTATGAGAGCATGATACTTTTAGTTCATTAATACAATGAGTATTGGTTAAATGTTAAGTTTAAAGTGTAACTAAATGATTAATTTTCTTGAAAATCTGCCTATCATGCTAATTCTTGATTTTACGCATCATTTGTCATGAAAATTGGAGTGCATATAGTCCGTAGCATACATAACTTGTTCATTGAAGTTTTGATTATGTTTTGGTGCTTGATATATGAGTTTGTGTTGAGAACTTATCAAATTCTGCAAAATTTTTATATTTGTAAGTTTTATGTGCTGAAAGGATATCGATACTATTGATTTGATTTTGAATTTTAGAAATATCAAACTTGAACTGGTCAGTACCTGAATTGGGTATAAATACTAAAGTACAAGTATCAATATCAAATATTAAGTACCAATACATTTTAGTTAAATTTATTTTTTAAAAGATCAAACCTCAAATTGGTAATTGATACCTTATATAAGTATCAATAGGCATTTACGTGCATCGGTACTGATTGTTAAAATGGTATGGAATAGTTCTTTAGTTCTTGAATCTTGAATGAATTTCTTTCATGTCCTCGTCTTTGATATGTTAAGGAAAGTAATCCTTGAATGATTTGTTGAATAACATACTATTTTTGGATGTGTAATTCGAATCTGATTCAGGCCTATATCATTTTGTTATTAGAATATAGTATCTTTTATTTGTGTTATGCCTGTTACTGGAATCTGATCCAGCCTTTTACCATTGATGTGCCTGATATTAAAGGATAATTAACTTTGCCCAAAGGCACCTCCCTCAATTCAATCTCTTTTCACTACAACTTTCCCAAATCGCATCTGCCGGTTCTCAAGAGTCAATAGCCTAATCAAAGAAACAATTATGAATGTATTTCAACGTTTAACGATAACATTATCTTAATGGTATCCACCTATAATTCATCTGTATACTATCATTTGCCACTATACCCCTTATTTCCTTTCCATGTTATTAAAATCATTATACTAAAAATAGATCTAGAATGATTATTTTAATTTAGTTAATATAATTTTTATTACAATATATAACCATTTTCTTTAGGTTGATAAAATAAATGAGTTGTGGTGACAGTTGGCGATTCTCCACTTTTGATTTGGGATGAAAACTGCAGTTAGTGCAAAAAAAGTCGTTAGTCGATGATTCTCTGTAAGAAGAAAGAATAAAAGGATGATGCAAGAGATAAGAATAATGTTGATTTCATAGCTAACAGAGAGAAAGTCTCCCCATAATCTTGTTTGATGGACTTTTATGATAATCCTTTAACTAATGCATGTTAGTAGACTGATAGACTATATATATATATATATGATTGTCGACTATCAAATTTGATTCAAAGGTCATGTCAAATATTGAGCGGTGTAGACTATAGAGAATGCTCTCGGCTAAGGATGATTTTGAACGATATATTATCTTCGTGATTTTGTAGGGGAAAATTTAATAATTTTCAAAAGATATTTATAGAAATTTAACACTTTCATATTTTATATTTGATGACCAATATAAAAAAAATAAATGAGATAAAGATTGCTAAAAAAAATATTAGGGTCTGTTTGGTTCTAGAAAATATTTTCTATTTTTTTTGTTTCTGTTTTCAGAAAATAGTTTTTCATTTTCAACTTTTTGAAAATTAAAAAACATGTTTGGTTAATATAAATAAAAACTTTAATTCAAAACTAAAATAATAAAAATGTATGTTGTATCTAATTTCTTTAAAATAAAAAAACTATTACATAAATTTAACATGTGAATTATGTAAGTATAAAACAATAAAATTGATAAGAAATTCCATAACATAAAATTTATTTTAACTTATAATAAAAAATATAATGTTAATGCATATTGGACATCAATTAAATTTAAAAAAAAATTATTATAAGCAATAGCACAAAAAATGTCATTAAAATAAAAAAATATGTTTAGTGTTGGTTGAGACTCTCAAACTTTTGGGAAAAAATAATTAGTGTAGTCTGTGAATGTTTCTTTGCACCAAATATGATTCTTAAACTTAGAAAAATTTAATTTAACCCTTTAAATAGAGGAATCAAATGTTGACAGCCGCGACGCTTACATGATAGTTCATAAACGTACATTGCAATCTACAATTTTGATGGGACAGTTCAAGATATTGTTGTGGTAATACTCGATGGACGATGATGTGGTAGATGGACTTAATTGATTATTAAAAAGTTTGAGGACTTATTTAATTTAAATAATTAAAAAATTTATTTAGATTAATAATATATAATATACAAAATTATTAAGATATTCAATACATTAAATATAAAAAGCTACAAACTTAAATTATCAAAAAAAATTAATTTAAGGACTACTTTGAGTGTAAAAGAATTTAGGGACCATATTGTTTTTTTTTTATAAAAATTTGAGGGTTTCAAATATCATTAAATAAAAAAATTATTGTTATAATGATTTAAACTTGGGTAAGTCAAGTTAAAAATTAGGATATCATGTTTCCTTATTTTTCAAATTTTCAAAATAATTTTAATAAAAATACTGAAAACATATTTTTTATATTTTTACACTTTCATTTATTTATTTTTTTAGAAATTATTTTTCTAATATTACAACCAAACATATTTTCTTTAATGTTCTCTATTTTATATAAAAAAATGATAAACCAATCTTTCTTTGTTTATTAATAAATACATGAACCCAAAGTGACAAAGTGTTTTTATAACTATAAACCCCTCTTATAGGGAAGTTTCTCCCTATTCTCTCTATATTTCTTTTTCTTTCTCTCAATATATCTCCATTATCTTTCATTTAGAAGCAGGCATTCTCTATAAACCTGAAGCCCCATGGCTAAAACCTGTATCTCAAACTGTATCAATGACACAAGGTTCCCCCTCCCAGTGAGGCCAACCTACGTGAACCTCTATAAGTGGCCGGAATCCGATGCCGAGTTCGTACGGTCACTGAGCTCCGACCGGCGCAGCAATGGCGGCCGTCCACACCCCACGGTCGTTGATAGCATCTCGTGCAGGCAAATATACCTGAGGAGCTACACGTTTCACAGGAGCAATCAGGCCGAGACTGAGAAAACAAAATGTTTTGGCAGATCAGTTGATAAGAAGGATATGAGCCGTAGAAGGAAAAACAAATCCAAAAGTGTTGCCAAGAAGAAGTGTGGGGCTCTAACAAGGGCCAAAGAGGTGTATTGTGCCGCCCTCTTGGCCATGTTCCGGAGGCTGTTGGCCTGCACTTCCAAGGTTGATGTGGCTGATCATCATGGACATTGAACATATCATTTTCCTTTTCTTTTCTACATGTTAATTTCAGCTTTCTAGAGCTTCCTTTTTCAGTTTTTAAATAACTTTCTAATAGCATTAAATTTTTTTATTTATTTCATGCCTTTTCTTTGTTCTTCCATTATATATTATTTTTGTTCTTTGTTAATGGATTTTGGTAATCGGTGATACCATGATATGTTAATGGCTAAAGCGCAGAAAGCATTTTCGACAACTGATTTTAATTTAAAGTTAATATTTAGTTGGAGTTCAACCGTATGCAATTTCACCACCAATAACTAGTCAATTTCCGATCAATCATCGACTATAATTTTTCTTCTAAATTAGGAGTGAACCATCAGCAATCAATACAATGATCTTGTTCTTATTAATACTATTTATATCTGATATTAATATTCAACTTCAAATTCAAATATTGTATTTGGCCGCAGGAAATTATTTTAGAATCACTGATTCTGGACGATGATAAGGTGTGCCATACTTGGTTGACACACTTGGGAATTAAGATTCAAGGGCTGCTACAACATTCTTTATCATAAATAAGGATATGATAAGAAGCAAAGTCTACAGGATAAAATAACTGAATATTAATATAATTCAACTTATAAAAATGGGGTTCTTATTTATTAGTTAATTAACTTTGATGGGGTTCGAATTCATATAACAACAAAATCAAGAAAATATGAGCCTGGCCTGGGTGGGCATGGACACTAGAAGACTTTAGTCTAAAGTCAAAGAAAATCACAATTACTAGTAAATGAATCAGTACATAATTTCATGATACATGTTACAAATTTATATATTGATTATAAGAAAAACAAATTATCTATTGATTATGTGTTAAATAATATATGTTTTTGGGTAAAACATATTTACCCTTGAGATTTGGTAAGCTCTTCTAATTTAGGTCCCATTTTGTAATGTTGTTTAAAGGTTTGTTTTAATCGTAAAACTAATGTCAAACAGATAAAAATTGAAAAAAACAAATACAATAAAAATGGTAGTTTCAAACCAACCACAAAAGCTATAATTTTTAGCCTTTTTATTTCAGCTTTGCGTTTAGAAGCAAATTTATATGTTTATCCTTATTAATGCATGGACTCCAGTTAACTATGTTTTTACATTTTATTTTAATAATTTAATACAAACGTCCTTAAAAAATAATTTATTTTAATTATTTAAAAATAAATAAAATTTATTATTTATATATTAAAATATTAATAGTGAGTTATAAATAATATATTTTTATTATAATTATATTTTTTATATTTTGTTATAGTTTAAATTGATATAATTCATATATAAGTATAAATATAATTTAAATGTTATATTTTTAATTTACAACATAATATCTATAATTGACATTTTATCTTTTCAAACTTACCTTTTAATAATAATTCCAAACATCTAAATTTTAAAATTGTGCTTTTGAGCAATACTCTTAAAAGTTCTTTGATACAGCACTTTTAAAAAATCATTTTTCAAAAGCAATATCAAACTGACCGGTAGACGACCGCCTTAGTTGTATTTGAGCTAAGAATGTGACTCTTCTGATCGGTTAGGTTTACATATAAATTAAATAATTTAAAATATTTACTTCGTTGAAACTCAGTTATAAAAATATATAAATAATAATATAAAATCTTTATTATGCTACTTTCAAATAAAATAAATAATGAGATAATTATACATTTTTTGGTGGAAACATGTTTCCCCATATTATATATAATTAATTTAAAAATGATTAAAAATAATTAATTATATTTTATCATCTTAATTAAAAGTTATGGAATAAAAAATGCTAAAAATTAAAATATTTTATTATTAATAAATAAATTTATTATTTAATAATGAGATTGTGTAAAAATTATTGTTTTACATAGTTTACCTATTTTAATCCTAAATTCTAGAATTTGAATCCCTAAATTTTAAATTTAGACTCTAAATCTTAAATTCTAACTAGGACAAATATCATTAAATATATATATATATATATATTAAAGTTTAAAGTTTTTTAGGGTTTATAGTTTAAGGATTGAGGTTTATGGTTTATAATTTAGATCTTAGAGTTTATAATTGAAATTTTTTAGGTTTAAAGCTTTGGATTTTAGGATTAATATTAAAATAAATAAACAATATAAATTTTACATAATCTATATATAAAATAATACTTTTCTGTATTAGAAAATCAATTAATTTTTATTACACTTCACTGGATAAATAGTCATTTTTCAAATTAGGAGAAGATGAGCATTTTTTTATCAAATAAAGGGGGGCGGGGGGGGGGGGTTGAATACTTTCCCAGTATGCTTTCTTTTGACTCTTCCATGTATTGAAAGGGTCAGCACCCGTTGTGATTATGAGAGGAAGAAGTAATCCAAAGGAAAAGATGAAAAAAGAGGTTTTGAGTATCCATCATACTATCACCAATCATGAAAAAAAACCCTAATGTATTTAGTGTAAAAATGTCCAAAAGATGGTATGTAACTTACAATGCAAGTTTACTTTGCATTAATCGACTCTGGATTTTATATCTTTCTCCATCCTTCTTTATTATATACTAATGATTTATAAACATGGGATGTTATTATAATCAATTAGCTTAACTTATAATGGTTTTTAATTTTTAACTTTAAAATTGATATTTGCGTTTAATATACATTCAAACATAAATTAAGGATTATAATTTTTAAATATATTAAAAATTTAAAAAAAATCTTAATATATACATATCGAATATAGATGCTTTTTGAATACGTATTTACAATGCATAATAAACTACGTAGTTATCAATTATCAAGAAATTCTACATGGATTATCAAGTGCTAGCCTGTTTTTTGTGGCCCCGTTATGATGAAGTTGACATAATTGCAATTTCTTGTGATGATAATAATGGGATTGTAGGTAAAATGTGTGAGGTATGATGTTCTGAAGAGAAACTTTTTAAAGATGAAAATTTAATGAACTGCAGAAAGAATGGAAACTATGCAATGTTCTGAAGAGTAACACTTACTTGGAGTAGTATAAAATTTGGCTGTGAGAAGCTTTGAAACTACTGCAGCAGCTTGTTGAATCATTTCAAGTGGGCTTTCATCATGACCAGCCTGCTCTACTCCCAAGACTGTACCGGATATAGGGCAGTCATTCTAATTAAAATTTTTAAATTATTATACATTTTATATTTCTATTGATATTTTGTTTTCATTTTCTTAAAATTTCACAAACTTGTACTCTTTGAAATTTTAGATATCGGACCCACTAACAGAAAATTATATTTTTGTCTCTGAGCACGAACCAAACAACTAAATCTCTTAAGGTTTCGGATTCGAGTACCAGAGGTACAGACGTTCGTTGACAAATAGTTGAATCTTTGATTAGATACTACCTTGTATTTATCCTAAATTAATTAAAAAATTGCGTCCGCCCGAGTCTAGATCCCGAAAAAGTATGGCAATTTGGTGCATGTGCGTTCATCATTTGTTGCTGTTTCTGCTACTGCATCCTGTTCTCTAATGGGTGATGAATTAAACACTGATGTATAATCTTATTCTCAAGGTATGACTATACCAAACTTCATTTTGTTCTAATAATGTAATTTCTTTGAATTTAGAAATTCAAGGGTGAAAGAGATTCATAAACAAATAAAGCAGTGACTCAGTGATTCACTCACTGATTGGCCAATTTGCATTTCTGTACATGAAAGTGGTCACAACTCTTTATGCAAGTTCATTTTAGAACAAAGCTTCAACCTGGCTTGTCGGATGACTAACCAAAGAAACCAGCATAATACATGAAAAAACAAAGGAACTCGAACATTCGACCTTTCGAAACAAAGTAAAGAAAATTTAGTTTATCTACTAGGATGTTGCAAGCATTGGTGGATCAGCGAAAACCATATAATCATTTGTTTTATATATCATATATTCACCTGCCTTCGGACTTCACCAGTTGCGAGAACACTTTACTCATTGAAGCACCTGAGAGGTCATCTACACTTGACAGTTCAAACCGAGCAGACGAAACAGTGGGATCAAGCTGACTGAAATCGTTAATTTGCGGAGAAAGATCGCCGATCATGTTCATACTGTTGTCTTCGGGATCGCCTTGAACGACAGCCTCCTGAAGTTGAAGAGCATACTCCAGGTTCCATAAGACATCCCCCATGGAGGGCCTGTCCACTCCAAAATCAGCTAAGCATTTCTCAGCAGTTTCTCCAAACTTCCTAAGGGAATCAGGCTTGATGTTTCCTTTGAGATTAGGGTCAATTATTTGCACCAACTGTCCTCTTTTCTGCCATTTCATTGCCCATTCAGCTAGATTTACCATTTCCCTTTGGAGAGTTGGGTCTATCACTGGCCTAGCACAAAGAACTTCAAACAAAACCACTCCAAACGAATACACATCGGATTTCTCCGTCAGTTGTTGCCTTCTGAAATATTCTGGATCCAAGTACCCGAAGCTTCCCTTCACAGCTGTACTGACATGAGATTGATCAATTTCAGGACCCGTCTTTGACAGCCCGAAATCAGCAACTTTGGCCATGAGATTCTCGTCAAGTAAAATGTTCGCAGACTTCACATCACGGTGAATAACTGCTTTAGCATAGCCTGTATGAAGGTAATGGAGTCCTCTAGCTGCTCCAATGCATATTTCAAGCCTTTGTTTCCAACTTAAACTTGGATAGCCTGAGCCATACAGATGACTCTTGAGTGTCCCATTCTCCATATATTCATAAATCAATATCATCTCATTCTTTTCATCACAATAACCGATCAAAGACACCAAATGGCGGTGGCGGAACTGGGATAGCATCTCAATTTCAGTCTGGAATTCGGCAAGTCCTTGTTGGGACCGGGGATTTCCCCTTTTAACAGCTACTTTTGTACCATCATTCAGCTCTCCCTTGTACACCTTACCAAAACCTCCGATCCCAATAACCCAACTTTCATCAAAGTTTTTGGTGGCTTCTTGAACAGCTAGGAAAGGAATGTGATACCCTGTATTCGAATTGAGACTGGCAGTCGTTCCTTTGGAGTATTTGCTCCCCATGGTGTGTGAAGTTCCTCCATTAGTTGAAAAAGGAACCCATGTCTTCGATTCCCTCCTGCATGCCAGTTGTCTTCTTTGTCTCCAGAACATAAACAAAACTCCTGCCAACAGCACTCCAAAAGCCACCCCAACACTAACACTGACTATAGCGCCAACTTTCTTCTTTGAACTTGAACGAGAAGTACTCGCAGTTCCCGAGCCTGTAAGGCTGCCATATGAATTGTTCAATTTCATGATTTCAAGCCCATTTAGTATAGCATCAGGGTAAACATCATGTAAATCCGATGGACCGATGCTTACTCGAAGCTTATTCGTTACGGCTGAATCTGTAACATAATCCATATAATATGCAGCAGCCAAAACATTAACCAAGTAAGTACTGAGATCAAGGTCCCGAACAACCATAGAGGAGTCAATGAAAACATTGAAATACAGCTGATTAAGAGAATAGCTGACAATATCACAAAAATGAAACCTAACAAGGTAATGAAATCCCGGATCCACATTGAATTCCCAGGTCACATTGAAGTTGCTATTAGGATCGCCTAAGGAGTTCATCTTGGTGCAGGTACCATAAACAGAAGCTGGAGCAATCTCTGGTGTTGATCCACCATCAACATACTTAACAGATCTAATATTCGATACACTTGAGGCAAGATTCTTTTCAATAAGAAAACTCTGATCAGGCACCCATGTCCGAGAAAGTGTATCGTTGTCGAAGGAGACCATCGGTCCTCCCATATTCACCCTAGCAACCGTCTCTAGTGCCTGCCACATCAAGCCTTGGAACCCCATCGACGGTTTAACGGTACGAGCATCGTCCAGAATGAGCCGATCAGGGGCCGAAACAACTTCTAAAGCATTTATAAAAGCAAATGAATTCTCTGAAGGAGTGAATGTGATTGTGAGGCTGTTGGTGGTTACATTAACAGAGAATTCTTTGACAAGAGGTGCTCCAACACTGAGACTGCTGAGAAGGACATGGTTTTCAGTGGATACGTCGAACCTAGCCAACCTCAAATCATAACTAGCATAAACAAATGGATAGAAATAAAGGCGAATCCAATGTCTTCCTCCTTGGCTGATAGAAAAAGTGTACTCAGATACACCGGTAAAGATTCTTGCTGTTTCATAGAGCCGTGAAACAGCGGAAGAGGTAATCGATTTTGAAGTGTTTCCAACAACACCTTGTGGTGCAGAAAGGAATTTAGAGGCAAACTCATCAGCCATGAAAACTCGACCACCTATTGTGTTATTATTAGGTGATCCACAATCAATAAGGTAGTTGTCTGCAGGTTTAAACCCTCTAGCAGAGCATGCAAAACATAGGACTGATGAAACCCAGAAAAGCAATTCAAACATCTTACAACCCATCATCGCAAAATCCTATCAAGTAACAGAACGCCAAAGTTTGAATCTTATTTGTGCTTAACAGGCACCAAAATCCTGGGTTCTTAGATAAACAACTGATAAATAGCAAACAATAATACAGATAAAAAAACAACCAAGAGATCTTAATAAGGGAAGACAATAAAATAGCAAAGGAACTGAATCAAAGAAATGAAAGATGGAACCTTTGAAGTTCAGAGAAGATGAGAGGAGCCCCCTGGCATACAGATGAAATCTTTTACGCAGCTATTTCGGATTTTTGCAGAGTTTCCTTGATACGCTCCTAGTTTTTATGTTTTCTTTTCCCATTTTTGTTCATGTTCTTAAATAAACAGGAAACAAATAGTCTAATGGTGGTGAAAGAAAGATATAAATAAGCAGCACAAGTAATAATAATAACACGCACAAAAAGACTGTTCAAATGTAAATTTCTGGAATGGTAAATCAGCCTTTGGATGTAAAACGAGTAGAACCAAAACAATGGCAGAGAAGAGATAAGGGAATATTTAAAGTTTGGAAATTTAAGGAGAGAGCTTTTTAGTGTGGGTTTTAATGGGGGTGGGTAGAAGAGTTTATTGAAACTAAAGTAACATAAAGATTGTTTACTCTCCATACTGCTAGTGGGGGTTTCTCAACGGTGACTGGGAAAAGGAAATAGCTTTCCTCTTTAAGTCTTTTAATGGATTGACGTCAAATTCAAGGATAAAGGAGATGAGAATTAAAAGTTGGAACTGAAATTGAAAAGATATGAAATGAAATAAATTGTCGTAGGTGACATTTTTCAAGTGCATGAATCAAAGTGTTTTTCTTTGGATTTTTTTCTTCTATTCGTATAATAATAAAGGTAAATTGTACGTCTACTATCTAAACTACAATTTTGATTTGTTTTAATACTCAAATTTTTAAAATCATGTCTAACGCTTAGTTTTTGTTTCATATTACTACTCAAATGTTAAAAACTTAACATATTTCGTATCTAAATTATCAGTTTTGATTCATTTTAATACTTGAACTTTTAATTTTTTTTTTCAAAATTTAACGTTAAATTTTGAACTAATGTACTAAAATGAAATAAATGCTAAACTTTAAATATGATTTTAAAAAATTAAAAGTTTAGGTATTAAAATAGATCAAAACTAATAATTTAGGTATTAAACGCGTAATTTATCTTAGTAATAATTGGTATGGTGAGGCTCGAAGAATTCATTCAAGAATAAATTCTTAGAAAAATAACAACTATATCACCCAACAATAAAAAGAAAAATAGAAGTGAAAACCTAAGGAGCTATAAGCATATCGAGCAAAAGAAAGAAATACTATGTAACATCCTAAATTCAGTTTGTTATGTTATATTAGACCATCAAAGCGACTAATATTTTAAACAATATTTCTCTTAATCGAAATATGAAACCGAAAATAAGATCGAATATAAGATCAACCATAAAATTTATAGGAACATGTGAAACCTATTTATAAATCGGAGCTTTGTTTACAAATATTTCTCAAAATAAAATTTAAAATATAAATAGGGTTTACAGATCAATTACATGTAAAAATTCTATGTATACATGTGTATGTTATAGTATTCATATAGTATACCCTAAAACAGATGTTGAAGATCTTGCGAAAATGGTGTTCCACAAACTGTTAAAGTCCATTAATCTACAAATAAAAATATTTGAACATTCAGCTTCACAAGCTAAATAATAATATAATATATATATTATGAAATTCATAAGCGTAAACATGCTAGTAAAATAAGCAATGAATAATTGTTGAATAAATGTTTTGATATAACAATAAATTATAAAATATTTTGGACTTATTTGAATTTGTTAAAAATTTATAAAAAAATAATTCAAAGTTCAAATTAACTTGAAAAATATGTTTCAAATGTTTTTCAACTTAGTCGAACCTTTTCAAAAACTTACTCGACCGTTTTTGCGCTTTAAAGTCGAGTTTCCAAGGATTTTTGGCTTAAAGGATCGATCCCTTAAATTCCAATAAGTTTTAGATCGATCCCTTCACCAATTGATCGATTCCTCGAGGAAAAAAAAACAATCCATTTACCAAAAGTATCGATCATTTCCCCTAATGGATCGATCCATTTCTTGCAATGGTCAAATTATTTGAAAAAAATTGATCCCTTTCACAAAAGGATCGGTCCTTTGTGCATTAAATGTTATTTTTTGTTGTAGTTAATGGCTATAGTGATCCTCAACGGCTCCAAACGACTAAAGTTGATGGAGAATGTATAAATTGAAGGTCACAACATTCCAAAGTCAACAAGAACCATATTGAATCAACCTACCAGCTTCAAAGTATTATTTTGTTATTAATTTGTCAAATTCTTTATTGTAAACACACTTGTGAGCTACATTGTTTATTTTGCTCAAGTGTCAATTGGGTGAGTGTTTAAATTGTGCAAACATATTTGTCTTATGAAGTTTTCTCATTTGTTTGCTTTATTTGTATTTACTCTTTGGGAGTGTGTATTCAAGGTTTTTGGGTATAAACCTTGAAGAGGTTTGTAAGGTTACACCTTGCCCTTAAAGTTAAGTATATCTAGTGGATTTAAGAAATCCTTAGTGTGCATGCTAAGGTAGTGGATGTAGACTTTAGTTGATAAAAATTGAACCACTCTTAGGGTATTTTAGTTTCATCCACCATAAATTTAAAAGATCAATTTACCTCTTTTGGGGTATTTCAGTTATTCGTAAGAGTTAACAATAACGAGTATATACATGATTTATCTCATCCTTCTTAGTATCAATACTTACCTTAAGTACATATAACAAATGTAGCTTATTAAGAAAATAATTATGTACTGATACAACAAGGTCAATATCAATACCACCATTATAGATATTGATATTCATATTGAGTATTGAGTATTGATACAAACTCAGTTTTAATAAATATCGTCAGTATTGATACCAAATCCTTGGTATCAATACCCTATGAACAATATTTATATTATAATGAATAATATCGATACTCAATGCCCTTTTTGTTTAGATTTCTACACTCATTCAAATGATATCAATACCACATTAACATTATTGATACCAAAGACTAGAAAATGAATTCTAAGGGTCGAATATCATCCACAAAAACCCCTCTACAAGCTACTATTGAGGTCAAACGTTATTTCTAAAGTTCAAAGGGTCTATAGGATCATTTAGTGCCCAAATATCCTATGTTAAACACTAATCAAGCATTTCAAGCCACAATTATGCATAACATTAAAAAACATGCTTTCAAGTCATATTTTTTCCTCAAGTTATCTTTTTTATGATAGTCATGATACTACAAGGGATTAGACATCCATTACCTTGTACAAAAATCACTAATGGAAGCCTTGAATCACTTCACTCCAAGCTTCTCATTGCCTCTGGGTCTATATGGTTCTCTTTGCTCCATCACTAATCAAATATAACCAAAAGTAATTTCTAATTACTCTAAATGATCAAACAAAGATTAAAGATGAATAAATCAACGTCTACAAGCTCTAGAAATCAACATCTATTAAGTTTAAACATGTCATAAACATTCTTGAACTCGTATCTCCAAATATGAGCAAAATGCTACTAAAAAGAAAGCTCATGTATTTTTAAAAAAGTTTTTTACCTCGAGGAACTTAAGAATCTCACAACAAGGCTAACATTAAGGTGTAGGCTCAAAAGCGATAAGAGAAAGAAGATCAATGTTATGGAGAAGAAAAAGAGGAATTGAAAAAGAAAGATGAATCCACAGTTAAGTCATCAAAACAACATAAAACCATCTTACAAAATTCTCAATTAGTTATTTACCTTATTAGTCCATTAACCTTTGGTGTAACGACCCAATTTAGGGGCTAATTTTTTCTTAAATTTATTTTGGATATTAAATTAAAATTTTAGTTAAATTTAGGGACCAAAGTGAATTTTTAATTTATTCAAATTCAAATTTAAAAAACAATAAACCTAAAGGACTCAAGGTGTAATTTCACCAATTTTTAAATGGCATGGTTTAAAACCCCCAAAGACTGAAACTTTCCATTTCTAGAAAGTGAAAATCCCTTTTTCTCTCTCGTTTTTTTGGAAACTTTTAGCTAATAAACTTTAAACGATGTTTTATCGTCGATCGAAGCTCAATTTTTGACACCTTCGGGACCGTTGGAATCTTTGTGTCATCCTGAATCCACCAATGTTCATTTTGTCATCGTTGTCGTCGTCGTGTGGAGGGGTGAAAAAGAACAAGTTTATGAAGAGTCGATATCGAGCTCTCCGCCGTTCACCGTCCTGCATTGAGCCTTGTAAGTGACCAAAATACCCTAAAATTGAATTCTGGAAAAATTAGTGGTCGTCTGACCACCGTAGACCATTGCACGCGACCCACCCGTGTTGGCTTTATTCACCGCCTAAAGAATTTGCTAAATTGGTCGGACCGGTCTGAACCAATTGAACTGATCTAAATCAATTGGATCGGTCTGAACCATTGAGCTAAGCCGTTGATCGTTGATCGGTCGTTGAACATGCATTGACATTTTTTCGAGACCATTTATCATGATGTTTTTCAACGTCTTGAGTTTGTTTTTGGGGTTTGTTTCGCCAAATTTGAATATGGTAAGTTATTTTTCAACGTTTTATCTTCCGACTCGATCCTATTTTCGCGTTTAAGCTCCGTTTCTGACGTAATTCTTTTTGCTATATATCTTAGATACTATGAGACATCAAATTCAAGTTCAAGAATGATTAAGTGGTGTTAAATGTCTGACCGACGTGGCATAAAAATCGAGGTAATACTTTCCTATCATATGCATATTTTATGGTACATGTTGGTAATTGGTTAATGCATGAATAAATACGAGTTGGATATGGGTTATGGTTTATTATTATAAATCTACTCTGATTTTGGTCTAATGTTAGTAAATTGATTAAGACTTGAATGGCCCGTATAAGGAACTAGAGGACCAATATAAATCTTTAAGTTGAGTGAAGTCAACCTCTGAACAATAAACTCTGATTTCTCATGTTAAGAATTTTAATACCGTAAATAATTGGTTAAGAAATAAGTAAATTAACCTTAAGGTTTAATAAATACGCATATTGTCTCTAATGATGGTATTAACTTAAGAATTAAAATTTGGTCTAATAGGACTAACGATTTACTTGTTATTTCCTTATTTGTTGAAAAATTTCTGACAGACAGTTTCTAACCTCTAAAAAGGCAAATGACCTAAAAAAAATTATTTCTGATTTCTGAGTAACACTTGAAGACTACTATACCGAAAGTACTCTATATGATTGGATTGATTAAAATAACCTAAATACTCCCATGACTTGGATTAAGTGAATGACTTGAATTATGTGTTGATATTCGTCTGAGTTGTCAAAATTTCAAAATTAATCCTTATTGTTTTGAACTCTTCATTTTGAATGGGCCACCCATGTCTTCAATCAACCAATACTTCCCATAATTTCATTTTTATTTTTCAAACATCAAATTTGTCCACATTCTCTATATGATCTTCCACTGGAACGTCAGGTTCTAGATCTTTGCTATGTTTCTTTGTTCCTTTTCAATAACTGGAAAATGCCTTCTATTATATCTCTATTGGATTTCCTTTATACATTTATGTTCGTTTTCATATTGTTACCTATTAATATTTTTAGAAAAAAAAATCCGCTAATCGAATCCTCTCTAAAAATTTATATATTTTGATTAGATCCATAGATTTATGTCATGATCTCTGATAGGCATACGACCATGTGTGATCTATCAGAATAAAATCTATTGTTATGTGATTATATTCATATACCCTATCAACTTACGAATAGGACTGTAAATGAACCGTTCAACTAGAAGTTCGTTTATGCTCATTTACTTAATAAACCAACAAACATGAATAAGAATTTTTGTTTGTTTTATTAAATGAACGAATACGAACTAAGGGTTCGTTTGTTCGTTTATGTTCGTTAACATTCGGTAATCCGTTCGTTTATGTTTATTTACATATGATAATTCGTTTGTTTATGTTCATTTGTTTTATTGAATTAGCATTTTTGTTTGATTTAGAATAAATTTATTTTATGTTTGTTTGCATTCGTTTATCATTTTAACGAGCAAACATGAATGAACACGATACAAACTATATTCTTTAATGGACTAACACAAACAAGAAATTATGTTCGTGTAAGTATTATTGTTTGTTCGTTTATTCAGTTAAAGTTAAACGAACAAACATGAATATATACTCATTCGTGTTCGTTTGATTCATTTACAGATTTACTTATGAATAATCATTATGATACTAAACGTAACACCAGCACTAATGATCTTTTATAAAATGATATAAGACTGAAAAGGGATTTCTTCTTTTTTTAGAACTTCTTCTTCCTCTTTCCCTTTCGGGAAACATATCGCGAGGAACAAAGGACATAATCTATCATTAAAGACCGACCAAGAAACATAAATCAATAGTTACGAATTTCCGTCAAAATCAGTTGAGTGAACTACATATTGCTGTCACGAACCAAATGTTACAATCAACGTCTTTAAAACAACCCCTTTGGTTCATTTGCATCACAGTAGTGCTAAATTTTCTCATCTTCTTTATCAACTTCTACTGCTGCTAAACAAGGAACACTTCTCAAAGACAAAAATCAGGTTTGATATGGCTGTGCACTGCCTCCATGTTATCAGATTCTTCCCATTCGTTGCAAAATGCTTATAAAATGCGTAGTATTTTGCTTTCTTCATTTATGCAGGTGACTAAGAAATTAGAATTATATTCTACCATAGCTTCCATCATTCCTCATTCATGAATACCAAGAATGAAAGAAGAAGAAAAAAAACTACGAATATTTTGAAAAACAAAAAGGATCAGGCATGAATGCTATTAAATTGCGTACATTTTCTTAAATTCGTTGTTTAGAATCTCAGAATCCGACATCATAGACATGGTCCAGGATCGTGACCGGCTCGCCTGTGACGATCTTCGTATACTTCTCATTTTCGAAGCCTCGATCCGATGCCTAATCACCCAATAACACATGGTGCCTAAAGTAGTGGCCATTATGCTAGTTCCTATAATTGTCACTCCAATTGCAAGCCCCCTCTCCTCTTTGCCAACTACAACAAATGACAATGCCAAGAATGCAACTGAAACAAGTGCACATGCCAACCACATTAACTTGTTGATAATGGCCATCATCTGCTTCTTTGCCTTGCTCTCAATCACTACAACTGAGGTTTGAACCACCACAACCGCTAGAGAAATGAAGAGGGCAATGGAATCAAAGATGAAGAATATGATAAAAGCAGGCTTTGGTGCTATATTTGCTTCCCCGAGTGAGTGACCAGGCCGGATGTCGTGTGGGTCATCTATATATTGACCAGGGACCGTGAATATGGCAGCGAAAGCAACAGTAGCGATTAGGACAGCGACGACGGTGGTGGAGTTTATTGCATTGTTAAGACCATAATGCATTTTGTTGAGTCTTTTGGCTATGCCACGGACTTCTTTTCGGGTTTGGAGGGTGTGTTCTAGTTGATAATGCACTTCATGCTTTATGTCACTCACGGTTTGTTTTAACTCCCGGGCCGGATTTGGTGCTGCCGGTTTGATGGATCGAGCACTTTGAATCCCATGTTGTTGCAGCATGGATGCAATCTGCAGGTGCCCGGTTTTCTCTGCGGTGTCAAAAGCGGTTTCCCCACTTCTATTAACAGCTGTTGTGTCGGTTTCTTTGTATCCAAGTAGCAACTTAATAATCTGCACAAAGAAAAACGAGTATATCAGCTTACTTGATCTTGCCCTGGTCATTTTATTCGACTACCTAAATAAAGTTTAAACTGATTTACCTGAGTTCTTCCCTTCCTGGTAGCTATGTGCAAGCATGTGTTTCCCTTTGTGTCGATCATGCTTATCATCAACAATGGATTCACCCGAATCAATTCCTCCACCACCGCGAGATTCTGCCCCTTCACCGCCATGTGAAGCGCGGTCTGCCCTTTCTTATCGGTCCTTTGAGCAATCCCAGGTTCACTAGCCAAAAGTGCCTTCACAACATCCAAATGCCCATTCCTTGCTGCAGAATGTAAAGGTGTTTTACCATTACTCCTTGCTATTGTAGCCAGGCTACTACCTGCCTCCAACAAGAACTTCACAATATCGATATGCCCTTGCGTCGCAGCCGTGTGCAAAGCCGTGGTGTTCGATAAATCGACCGTCATAGCCAATTCCGGATGGACTGCTAGTAGCACTTTCAATATATCTGCAACAAGGGCCACACTCTTCACCGCCAAAAACAACTTTCTTAGTTAAAGAACAGACAAGTCATGTGTTGGGAACATACCTAAATCCCCTTGTTTAGCAGCAATGTGGAGTGCATCAAACCCATTTCTCGCTTTGATCCCAGCATTAACAAGATCATAATAATTAATCATCTCCTTAACCAAATCGACATAACTGTACTCCGCCGCGACATAAAGGGCGGTTTCACCTGATTGGTTTTGTTTAGCTATCAGCTCCTTCAATGCATCCTCTCCGGTACCTGTTAGGATTTCTTTCGCCACTGCAAGATTTCCAGCTCTTGCTGCAGAATGTAAGGCCGTATCATCTCGTTTTCCGGTTAACTGTTTGGTCATCTTTTTCCTAGGAGCTTGAACACTTGGCTGCTCGGTTGATGGTGTTTCCATTTCAATAAAAAATCAACTTTTTTCTCCTTCGATGAATTTCTACTTCAAATATGAATCCAAGATCCTTCTTTTCTTCATCTTCCAGCAAAAACCCAGATCAAAATTTGCATTTTTTCATAAAAAATCATCAAAACTAGCTAATCACTTAGGATAGATTGATTCCTTCCTCCAATGCCTATTTCTTTAGTCTCTTGCATCCAATTTTATGCCTGTTTTCAACAGAATCAACCTTCAGGTTTCTTAAAACACCAACCAATATTTCATTCAATGAAAACCCAGAAGCAAAAAAAAACAACAACCAAAACTTGAACTCCATTTTTGAAAAGGAGAAAAACCCATAAAATCGCATTATACAGGATGAAGAAAAGGAAGGAGCACAAAACAGTGATAACAATAATTACCTGAGTTTTAAAAATATAGAGCTACTTTTGCTCTAATCCATAAAAAAACCAGAGCACGCATATAAGTAGCTAGCCGTTTTGAATTGAGTTCCTCTGTTTCTAATCAGGATGCTTCAAGAAAGATAAGCAAAATCCTTTGAGCCTTTCTTTATGAAGAGAAGCGAGAACAGGAAAAATAAATTGTTTAGGCCTTTATTCGAATCTAAAAGCCAGACCCATCCCACAAACTAGAAACAGAATAATCTAACCAATAAAAAGAAGAGACTTTTGCAAAGGTGGTCATCATCACAATGATGATCAAAGTAATATGTTTTCTTAAAAAAAAAATCCCTCCTGGGAACGTAATAATGGCGCTTTTATTTTATACATTCATATATAACTGATGCATCCCTCGGATACATTAGATACAAATTATGACAATATTAGTGAAAATTATTCTAGATACCGTTAAATATTGATTCTTTTATATCATTAAATTTTTTATTTTATTAATTATAATATTAAATGTTTCTTTCTGTTTTAATTATATTACTCTAACATTAAACCACTATCATTTATTTTTATATAAAATATTTTTTAATCACGAAGTAACGTAGTATAATAAAATCTAGTATATATAATATTTTAATTAATTTTAAAAGATGTATTCTAAAAAATACTTGAAGAATAAAAAAAGCCTCTACAAAATAGTTTCGCTATGTATAAATCTGATCGAGCATCCAATGTAATAAAGGAACTCAAAGAAAATAGGCAAAACAATTAAGTGATGTGCAAGACGACCAATATTAGAAATTAAGAAATTTTTGTTGAACAAGTGATTTTAATATTTAGAGGTGATAAATCATTTTTTAAAGAAATTTGTTTTCTAAATCTGATACTAAATAAATTATGAAATACTTTATGTCAAGTGTTTCCTCTGTTAATTATTATGTTTGTTAATAATAAATGATTTTTGGTTCACTAAATTTGGATTACTTCCGATTTAATAGTAAATTCTCTCAACATTGTCGGTCATCTTCAATTATCGTCTCTATCATCGAGTGGCCACTCACCTGTTACCGCCTATTCACTGACCAGCCATCGTTCTTGTCATTGTCCTATATTCCTAAAAGTTTCGAAACCCATAATATGCCCCCACGTCGGAGCTTCGCCGGCCACACCAATATCATACTAATATTCGTACATGATCGAGGTTAAATCTCATTGGCCTTTCTTTAATTGCGTGCGTGAACGCAGGAGGGGATATAACATAGCTAAATCTACGTGCACGTCGTTTGAATCTGGGACGAGGAAATTTTACTCGTTTGGTGCAGTGGTTGTTTGATCGATGACACCCACTAAGATAATAATAACAGGAGTTTAGGGTTAGAGATTATGAATATTATGATTATTTAAAAAAAAATTAAGGTTTTTTTAAAAAAAATAATATATATATATATATAGCATACATGTCAAAATAATGATCTTTTCAACAACGTTACATATAAAAATGTATTTTAATCATAAATATATGTTCATATTTTAAATAAATTTTAACTTTAAATACAAAATAATAAGCACAAAGATTTTGACTTGGCTCACACCTAAATTACTTTTTTTACATTTATTTGGTAGGCAATTTAATTAATCAACAAAACACTATTTAGTGATTGGAGAAAATTATTAATGTTCATAGAAAATATTAATGTTATTGACTTGCAATATGCAAACTTACATAATCTTTCTTTTTCATAATAAATATTGCAATAATATATTGCAATAATATATTGCAATAATATATTGCTGACCAATGGAAAGGGATGGGTTAGCTGAGCTCCTTAATTGTTTATATTTCAATGGACCGAAAACCAAAGGGATTGAAACATAAGCAATTGGGATGGCGAGAAGGGTATGACTTAAACTGCTTACTACTTCAATAACGTCTAGATGTTATAAAATTTAAAAGAGAAAATAACTTTAGTGACCGAAAATGTAGTATAATATACGATTTTAATCAATTTTTTTATTTGTAAAATTAACCAACAAATTCGCAACGCGATTTCAAATTCGCTACTCGAACATGGAAATTTTCACAAAGCGAATTTAGTTTTCGCAACGCGAACGCTAATTACCGATATAGGTAAACACAACTATTCGCAACGCGAATTTCGTTTTCGCAACGCGAATTTCGTTTTCGCAACGTGAATTTCATTTTCGCAACTCGAATTCGCCAATTTCGCAACTCAATTACCAATATAGGTAAACACGGTATAAAAAATCTGGTAAAAAATCTGAATTCGCCAATTTGAAAACTGAGTTGCGAATTTGGAAATTCGTGTTGCGAAATGTAAAATCTCGCCTCTTAAAGAAAAAATCATTTTGACAGTTCGTTTGTTTGGTTAAAGTTAAACGAACGAACATGAACATACCCTCGTTCGTATTTGTTCAATTCATTTACAGGCGTAGGTTTAGCTGAGTAATTCATACGTGGACTTAGCAAATGGGATGTCCCAGGTTGAAAACCACTCTAGTGCATGTTATGTCTTTTAATTTTTTCTTTAAGAGACGAGATTTTACATTTCGTAACACGAATTTGCCAAATTCGCAACTCAGTTTTCAAATTGTCGAATTCAGATTTTCTACCGTATTTACCTATATCGGTAATTGAGTTGCGAAATTGACGAATTCGAGTTGCGGCGTTGCAAAAACGAAATTCGCGTTGCGAATAGTTGTGTTTACCTATATAGGTAATTAGCGTTCGTGTTGCGAAAATGAAATTAGTGTTGCGAAAATTTCCATATTCGAGTTGCGAATTCTAATTATGTGTTGCGAATTTCAAATTGACGTTGCGAATTTCAAATTGACGTTGCGAATTTGGAAACTGTGTTGCGAAATTGGAGTTCGTGTTGCAAATTTGAAATTGTGTTGCGAATTTGTTGGTTATTTTTGTAAATCCAAAAAAAATTGGTTAAAATCGTATATTATAAGGCATTTTTTACCACTGAAATTATTTTCTCAATTTAAAATCTCATGATCGGTAATTTTCAGAAGTGTTATAATTATTGGACAAATGATCGGTAATAGTTCTAGATAAAAAAAATTAAATAAATGAATATCTCTATTATATATTTGAGTAAATTACGTGTTTAATACCTAAACTAATAATTTTGGTCAGTTTTAGTACCTAAACTTTTAACTTTTTCAAAATCATACCTAACATTTAGTTTTTGTTTGCATTTTTTATGGGTAAATAAAACAATTCATTACTCAACTATCTTCTCACTCCTATTTTGGTACTGAAGTTTAAAAATTTTCAATTTAACTACTCAACTTTCAAATTGCTCCTATTTTAATCATTCTGGTTTATTTTATTAATAATTTTTGTGGCATGGTATTTTTATTATTATTTTATTAATATATAATTAAAAATATTTTTTTTGAAAGTTAAAGTGATTAAACTAGGTGCAATTTGAAAGTTAAGTAATTAAATTAAAAGAATTAACCTTTTGTAATCAAAATAGGAGTGAGAAGATAGTTGCGTGATGAATGATGCAATTTACCTATAAAAAGGTGTCACGTGCAAATCACACTTTAAGTTTTTAATGGCAATGTACTAAAACGAAACAAAATCTAAACGTTAGGTATGACTTTAAAAAAATATCATTTTAGGTACTAAAATAAACCAAAACTGATAGTTTATATATTAAATGCATAGTTTACCCTATATATTTTAATAAAGAGTTATAACATTAATAAGTAAAGTTATAAAATTTATAAATGTTTTTGTATGTTATTACAATATGTTTTATTTTTCAGGGTCATATTTATCAACGACGGTTTGATTATCTTATTGATATATTTTTGTTTTATATTATTATGTTGATTTTTATGGTAATATATACTCACAATTACTCCAAATATGTCTCACTTAAAATGTGATAAAATCAATTATCATAATATTCTTTTATTATCTTAACGTTGATGGGCCTATATAATACTATCAATTGACATTAGTAGTATTTGTTTGTATTTTTTTAATTTATTTTTTGAGATGTTTGGCTGAAAATTTTAAATTTTAAATTGTTTGATTGTATGATTTTATTTTCATTAATATTTTATTGGTAAAAAAGTTTTTCTAATTAAAAATACAATAATTATATACAATAATTTAAAGATTTATTTCGATTAAAAATTAATTTTAAAACTTAAAAATTTATTTAAGATTTTTTTTACTTTAAACTCATAAGTATCGGGTGAAAAAAGGCTTAATATCAAATTAAGTGCTCAAACTACACCGTTTTTCAGGAATAGGTGCCTAAAGTATTTTTTTGACTCATCCTAGTACATAACGTTACAAACGTTATCATTTTAGGTGCTCGGGCATTCAACGGTTTTGATTTCTTTTGTTAAGTAACACGTGTCACAATCTGGTGATTTTGAAATTTATTTTTTAAAAAATTAAAATATTATTATATTTATAAAAAAACACTAATTTCTCTTAAATTATAAAAAAGCCCCAAAATCCTTAAAATCCCCAAATCCTAACCTTAACCCACCGTCGTCACCCTTTTCGGCCACGACCATCGCCTCCGATGTAGTCCCTGTCATCCTCCTAGTCATACGCCTTTGTAGTTGCCTCCGATTGGCTATCAGAATCGTCTGGGATCGTGATTTTCATCCTAGGGTTTGCACGGTATAAAACGTCGATCGCTCACGATTTCATAGGGGTTTTGGTCGTTGGGGGGAGGTGAGGTCGGGTGGATCTTCGTCGAGGGTAAAGGGCGACAGACGGTGTGGGTTTGGGGTTGAAATGAAGGTTTTCAAAGTTTTGGGATCATTTCAAAATATTTATTTTTAAAAATGTATAATTTTCATTTTTTTATATTTTTAATATATATATTTTTAAAAATAATCAGATTTTGATGCATGTCACTTAGCGAGATAAATTAACACCGTTGGTGACTCATATACTTAAAGTGGTAACGTTTATAACGTTAAGCATCGATTTGAGTAAAAATTACTAAGTATTTATTTGTGAAAAACGATATTGTTTGAAAAATTATTTTTTTATTAAGACAAAAAAGAGTAGACTAATTCAAAGTAATAAATAAATAAGAATGGACGAAGAAAGCTTTGCAATTAATTTGTCAATTTCAAATAAAATGATAATAATGATTGAAGACGCGAAGATTATGACACAAAGCTCACCAAGCCAATAGAACCCAACTGTGGGGACCACCCGTAAGACCGCGATTGAAATTTTGGACGTTGGTGACCATCAGATTGTATAAATTTATAATCCAAAATTGATTCCGTTTAATATTTTAGGTGCAACTCCCACGCGCTGCGTCCTATTACACGCATTGTTTGTTATTACAAATTTACAAACGAAACGGCCGACAGCACCATATGGTACCAAAGAACCGAGAGCATTGTTTTGAAAATTGGACCGGATCGGTCTGTTCAACCGATTTAATCGAAAATTGTTGTCTAATTCGGTTTAATTTAAATCGATTGAACCGTTATTAGTGAACCGATCAAAACCGTTAAACCGTTCGAACCAGACTGGCTGAAAACCGGAAATTTTATTTTTTTTAAAAAAAAAAATTAAACCAAACGTCATTTGTTAAACGAGCCAAGTCGAACTCGAGTATTGCTGAGCTCGACTCGAACTTAAAAACTTTAAAAGTAAGCTCAACTCCACTCAAACTCACAAGTTAAAAATTATCAAGTTCAACTCGAACTCGAAATATAATATTGAAACTTGAACTCAAAAAAGCTTGAACTAAAAAAAATTAGAAGCTCAATTGAAGCCTAAAATTCGAGCTTGATTGAAGTTAAAGAATAGTTCACTCAATGCTCACCAAAAGGCTCCATGATTTTGAATGTTAAATTACCTCTATTATTTATAGAAGTTAGTTGTGATGCTCTTCTATGTTTCTTAGCAATTTGGGATTGTTTTGTTCTCATATTTTTACTCTATAGACTTTTGGGATGCTCTTTTATGTTTCTTAGCCATGTGAGATTGTTTTTTAAAAAAAAATTAAACCAAACAATATCATTTTGTTATGATTTTTTAGCCCCAAATTTATTTTTTAATTATAGTTATATAATTATATTTATTATTTAATATGTTTTACCTTAAATATTATGTTGTAGTTAATTTGAATCATTTTGTTTCACTTGATTTTATGGTTTTTAATTTATATATGTTATGACTTGCTTTGAATATGACTTGTGATATAAAAAATTATTTTTTATTAAATATTTTTGGTATTTTTATTTAATTTTTTAAATAATTATGACGTCGTCCAATTCTTCCGACCGGTTCGACTGGTTGAACTAGTGAACCGATAGTATGACCGATTCGTTAACCGGTCCGATTCTGAAAACCATGAGAGAGAGAGATTCTACTGTTGAACCCTAAACCAAACAAACAAACTGCCATAATGCCCGACACCATTGCCTTAATTTCAGATCCTTTACCAATATATTTACCATTTTTATTCTTTATTTTTGCCTTCAATTCCTTCTTTTTAAATAATGTTTCAGTTATTGTTATACGGATATCGTTTTTATATATTTTAACATTAAATTATAAACCATGTAATCAAACAATAAATCAACTCGTCAACTGTTAATGCTAAAATTATTCTACGTAGCACGAATAGGTTATTTTCACGGTATATCACCGGTGATCGGTATTATTATCGATTTAACATCGGTCAGATTATATTTTTTGATCTAACACCCTTAGCAGGAAAGCATGCCCCCTGCACCGCGCTATATGCTGATTTGGCGCCACGTGGATATAGCGCGCCCCCTGCCTCGCGATATACGGTGATCTGGTGCCACATTGGTATAGCGCGCCCCCTGATCCGCGCTATACGTCACGTAGGGGTATAGCGCGGATCAGGGGCCGCGCTATACGCCGTACCAAAATTATATTTAACGCGATCTCTGATCCGCGCTATATCTTTTATCTGAATAATTACATATAGCGCGATGCAGGTACCGAGCCTTATATGCTTATAAATACACTCCTCCAGCTCACATCTCCTCGCATCTCTCCTCTCTTATAAATTAATACAACAATTCCGTCAACAAGTAATAATTCTCGCAATCTTCTCAAATTTGATTTAGAAGTTCGTGCGATTTTTTCGTTATAAGATAATTTTGTTATAATTTTTTAATTATACTTATTGTTTATTATCATTATTTGAAAAATATTATACTAATTATTTTCAATTAATTTTTATGTTTGTAAAATTGAAAAGCGGAGCATACGTCGAAATAGTTTTGCGGTGCAGGTAATAATATAAATTATATTATTTAAATTATTTACGTTGATGTGTAAAAAATTTATTGTGTTATATTTTCGTTCATATATAATTTATTTAATCAGGTTTTTTTAAGTTATTTTTTTTGCAGATATAATATTGACGCACTTTTAAACTCAAAGAATGGCGCGACTTTCAGCTATTGTTTATTATGATGGTGAAATTCGAGAAGATGAAACTGGCGTTGTTTTCGTATCAAATGAGCGTGTTAAAATATCATTCAAGAGAAACATAAATCTTGAGGAGCTAATAATGAATATTTCGAGGAAGATTCATGTTGGAAGTAACAGAAGAATGTCGTCGTTGCAGTACAGATTTCCAACATCATTGTTGCCATTAACTTATACAACGTTCGAACTTTCGAACAATGATGATGTTCAAATGATGGTTGAAGCTCAAAGTAATTATTTAGACGCCACTATTGAGATGTATGCACATTTTATTCAAGTGCGTGCTGTTCGGGGTCAATCTTTAAGCTCACACTATGGGCTGGCTGAACAAGTTGATAAAGTTGACAGCCCGACTACAATAATGTGTAATGATTTTAATGCCATAATGGGGAGACATTCATCCGCAACTCCTTACGATATGTACCGAGGTGGGTCCACGAACAATCCGTATGGCAACACCGCGTCCAGTTCAAGGGGAAGGCATTCATCTGCAAATTTCTTTGACCATATGGAGATGTCATCGACGCAACCATCTGTGCAGTTTCCATTTGACACGATGACTTCAAGCTCCAGGGGGAGGCATTCGACTGCGAGCTTTTTCGATCTCAATATCGATATGCCTTCCAGTTCAAGGGGAAGGCATGCAAGTAGTAGGTTCTTCGACCTAAATGTGGAGAGCATGGAGGAACCATCATCTCCACCATAAGAACCGCTTCGTGAGCCTGGTGCGGATGGTGCTGAGACTGGACTATTCATTCACCCAGAATCACCGTAATTCAACTCCGATGATGATGAAGTTCCAGGAAATGTGGCACAAACTGACCCTCCTGCACACATGTATGAAGCTGATTATGGTGCAATGTACGGGCCAGAATTTGCGGATATACCTCATCTCGATGACTATGGATATTACTCATCAATAAATAATGGTGAGTTATCTTTAGGCATGGAGTTTTCAAGCAAAGAAGAAGCGATGATGGCTATCAAAAATTACAATATCCATAATTTTGTTCAGTCCAGAGTCAACCGATCGACGACTGAAAAATATGTATGCTACTGTGCCCGACGCGAAAACGAATGCAATTAGATGATTCGCGTATCGAAAATGAAGAGGAAAAACAACATATGGAAACTAACAGTATACAACGGTCCTCACACATGTTGTGCAGGAGGGGTCAACCAAGATCATCCGAACTTGGACTCTGAATTGATATGCCAAGCCATCATGCCCATGGTAAAAGCAATCTCTCATATAGCTGTTACAGTGTTGATTTCAGCTATACAATCGCAGTATGGGTACACCGTCTCCTATAGAAAAGCTTGGTTGGCAAAATAAAATGCCATTGTCAAACTTCATGGCGAATGGGATGCATCTTACAACGAACTTTCAGGTTGGTTTAGGCTGGTGCGGACGTTGAATCCTGGGACAATTGTGGACTTCGAAACCTCCTATGCATACCATAATGATCGAGTTCTTCGCGATCGATACCAATTCTACTGGTTTTTTAAAGTTACCCACAGTGCGTTAATGCTGCCAAATACTGCAAGCCTGTGGTCCATATTGACGGGACTTTCTTGTATGGAAAATGCAAGCAAGTTTTATTATTGGCAGTTGTCCAAGATGGCAATCGCAACATTCTTCCAGTTGCTTTTGCTCTTGTCGAAGGAGAAGATACAGATTCTTGGGCTTTTTTTATCCGAATTTTACGTGCACTTGTTATCACGAGGGGAAAAATTTGTGTCATTTCAGATCGCGGAGCTGGGATCAAAGCAGCAATGGAGTCTTTGGGTCCAATGTGGCAACCACCCTTTGTCCAACATAGGTATTGTCTCAGACACATTACTGCGAACTATTATAGAAGGTACAAGAAGAATGATGAGCGTCAATTAATTGTGCGCATTGGTAAGTGAAAGCAAGTTAGTAAGTTATACATTTTTTGATCATTTTAATTTTGCAAAGAAAGCAAGTTAGTAAGTTATACATTTTTTGATCAGGTTACGAACTACTTCCTCGAACGTTTGAATCAATGCTTCAAGATTTGCGGGCGAAGAACGAGGAATGATACGATTACATCAGCCTCATCGATAAAGAAATATGGACGAACGCATATGATGGTGGATATCGATATGGACACATGACGACCAACTTGGCTGAGGCAATCAATTCAATCTTAAAGGGTGCACGTCACTTACCTGTAGCGGCTTTGGTAAAAATTATATATTTTCGTTTAGGGGCGCTTTTTGCGAAGCTCGGGGGACAAGCTCAAACCTGGATGCAAGGCGGTCATGTCTATCACCCTAGATTAGTTGTAGATCTACAGAAAAAAATTGTTGCATCAAATAGAATGTCTGTAATAAGCTTCTCTAGAGGGCATGAAATGTTTCGTGTCACAGAGTTGCCCCGACCTCTTCAAGGGATTGAAGCTGTGTCGTTAAGAGTAAATCTAAGGGATAGAGCGTACGACTGCGGGTTTTTTTAAGTTTTGAAGTATCCATGCTCTCATGTGATAGCAGCTTGCTCGCATACACGTCAAGACTATAACCATTTTGTGGATCCCGTATATCTGAAGTTTTTAAGGTATACGAATTTGAGTTTCCCCCTATAGGTAATGACAAAGACCCTGATGAGGTTCAAGATTTGCTTCCAATTATACCAAATCCGAGTTTATTGAGGGAGCGTGGTCGTCCAAAATCCAATTGAATTCATTGCGATATGGATATTCGAGAAAGATCTAGACAAGACAGAAGATGTGGCCATTGTAGAAACCCAGGACACACTAGAAAAACATGTCCACTTCTGTTGTCATCAAGTAATAATTGATGAGGAAATGATGTATTTGTTTATCAAATAATAATTCTTGTATTTTAATTTGCATTTACTTCAAGTTAATGCCATTCGATAATCGCTGATGAAGATTAAAAAAATGAACACAATTATTAAATTTTATCAAACTAATAACAATTTGATATTTAAATACAACAAACTTACAATAAGAATTAAATAGTAAATGATAACCAAATTACAATAACTGATATTAAATGGTAATAAACAAAATTAACTAAAATATATTAAAAAAAGTCCAATAAATTTAACAAAATAAAGTAAGTATTAAATGAGAAATAATAAAAAATTACAATTAAACAAAATAAAGTAAATACAAATATAATAAAAAAAATCTATCGATGCCTGCGTCGCGAATGCGTTCCGCATAGCGGTGGCTGTCTGTCTCGAGGAGGATTTCTTCGTATCACTGGTTCTGACTCCTCGCTGTCATCATCACCGTCATCGTCGTCGTCACCATCGTCATCGTCATCGTCGTCGTCCTGAGTAGGTACATCAGGTTGATGAGGAGATGATGACGATGAAGCACCTCCATAGAATAAGGACCCTGGAGGTGTATGACTGACTATCCCACCTGCATGCGAAAACTGGGAAAACCCAGACATCGCTGAGTGTGAAAACTATATAGGAGGTGTCTGTGCTGCGGCCATGGGTGATGAGGATGAACCCACCAAATATCTAGCATATAAACCCCAAGTTGAATCTGCAAACATAGACCCATAATAGCCTCCAGGAGGGGTCATCTGTGACGGTGGCGGTTTTATAAAACTAGGTGAAGGCGGCGGCGGCGGCATCTGGTAATGGAAAGGCGATGGCGGCATCATATATGGTTGCGACATCATATATGGTTGCGGTGGCTGCTGGGAAGGTCCTGCTGGTGCAACTGAGGATGAACCGGAAGCACCTGCTCTCCGTCCACGAGTCGGGGAACGATGGTGCTGTGTCGGTGAACGTCTCTGTCGACGTCGTGAAAAGGTCTGCCCTCGTGCATCCTCGGGAAGTAGAAACGGTTTCCCGTTACTGTTGAACCACTCATAATAATCCTCAGCATACATCAAGAGGTCATCAAAAATGGGTTCTCTACGGGGAAGTCGACCTCCCACAACACGACCCACCCATGATGCCTCACCAGTCAATCTGTATCTGTCTTGCCGCGTCTATCTAAGCTATACAACTCGTCCATATTGCGAGGTACTTCCAGAATTAGTTGAAAACAACCAAACTGCAGGAGCACACGATCAGTGAAGTGCCACTCGACGGTCGCATAACAGATCAGAGGGACCATCGCCATCCAAACATCTGATGGACCCCTCAACTCAGGTGGGATCACCGCCCTCACATCATCAGTAGAATATAGCACCCATTCAAACTAAAATAAATAATATATAATTTTTATCAAAATAATAATCTAATTATATAACTATAATCTAAAATCGATTTTTAAACATAAAAATTCATACCTGTGTGCCAGCCTTCTGATCGATTAGCACCCTAATTTTTTCTAAATCATCAGGTAGCTCCTGATGATTTTTCCTATCAATAGACCACCTATTCAAGGAAAAAAAATTATTATACGATGTGTAAAATTATTAATATACAAAATCAATTTTATAATTACCTCAGAAGTAGTGGAAATACGAATGAGTTCTTTACAACGGGACATAAAAAGGGCAATCGATACAATGCCCAAGACTGCAGCAGTAGGAGACATCCGCCGATAGCATTACGCCTGTAGTCAGTGGCTCCACACATCTCCCTGTACAGCAAAGCCAAAACTACCGAGCCCCAACTGAATGATCTGGCAAGACGAAAGTCGCTAAGATATCGCAACCACATGCAGTGAACTAGGTTGCGCGATTTGTCCGGTATCAGCAACCCTCCTTTCAGTTGCAGTATGCATGCTCGTGCATACATCTTAACCTCATCCTCAGAGGCGTCTACGCTCAACTCTTGAAAATTGGCATCTAACCAATTTAACGGTATCCTACATCCGATAAAATTTTCCGGGACACGTCCTAGACTATCCCGTCACAAAGTAGTCCAAGAACCGGAAGCTATCCCTGATATCACATCTTCATCCACCGGAAGCCCCAGGTGCATAGAAACATCCTCAAGCGTGATCGTGCACTCTCTGCACGGAAGATGGAATGTGTGGGTCTCCGGCCTCCACCGCTCTACTAAGGCAGAAATCAGGTCTGGCTCTATCTTACAGTGACCCGGATATCTACCTATGTAACCGAATCCAGCCTCTACTAAATACGACAAGACACAGCTGTGTATCACTAACTTAAGATTCCTAATAAAAGGATCTAATACACGGTCCTTCTCCTAAAAATAAATAATTACAAAAATTAATTCTTAATGTAATAGTCATGCATTAAATGAATCAACTAATTATTACTAATAATTTAAATTAAATTAAAACGTTAAAATGTTACCGTATCAGCAAAGTGTCGAGATATTTAATTCTTAATCTAATAATCATGCATTAAATAAATCAACTAAATATTACTAATAATTTAAATTAAATTAAAACGTTAAAATGTTACCGTATCAGCAAAGTGTAGAGATATATGATTTACATCATAGCGAAGTAGACTGCCTTTCATTATATATCTGCAAAAGAATTATATTAGTAAAATATTAAATAAAGTAAAAACATAATAGTAAAAATATTATAAAATATACCTTAAAAAAAGAGTATTTGAGAGAAATTTAGAGAATTTGGTATGATAAAAGTGATTGAGGATGGGGATATTTATAGGGAGGATGGGGACGTGAAGGGTCTATAATTAGGGGTATAGCGCGCCCCCTGCACCGCGCTATACCCCACGTGTCAAATATCCAAGTATAGCGCGGATCAGGGGGCGCGCTATACCAACGTGGCGCCAGATCACCATATATCGCGGGGCAGAGGGCGCGTTATACCCACTTACCCACGTGGCGCCAAATCAGCATATAGCGCGGTGCAAGGGGCGCGCTTTCCTGCTAAGGGTGTTAGATCGGGAAATATAGTCTGACCGGTATTAGATCGATAATAATACCGATCACCGGTGATATACCGGGAAAATAGCCGCACGAATCAAATAATTTTAATAGTTAAAGAATTTATAATTGTTCATTGAAGCTTTGGATTTGAACACCACATGTTCAGGAATATGAGTGTTTATTGTCAATTGGTTAAAAGTCTTTAAACAAATATTGTCTTGCATTTACCTTATATTTATATATAAAAAAAATTATCCTACGTAAGGACGTGTTATTCTTACTAAATATCCTATGTTCAAACAACTACAATTGTGGGTGTGTATGTGTTGTTAATGGTTAAAGAAATTCTAAATAGATACTTTCTTATAATCACTATAAACTATTAAAAAAATTATCCTACATGAGTTGAAACATCCCTACAAACATAACAATTTAATAATATTCCACTGATAAATTGTCTAGATCAACGGAATCCAAAAATACATACATATATATATATAATAAGGATTCACTTACACTGTGTTAAATTCTTTTAGTTTTACCCTCATTATAACTATTGATTTGAGAGAAATTAAATGTTGAGATTAACTTATTGTTTTTTTCTATTGAATATCTTCTCATTTTCTATGGTTAGTCTTAGCCTTTAATTTCTCTTATCCGATCCTAAAAAAATGTAAAATTAAAATAATTTTACATAATGTAATTGGATCCAATCCCTCTATATAATTACTCCTAACCTCACGCATAAAGCAAATGAACCCTAAATCATGTTATCAGAATATACAATAAGCAGAGGTTTAATAAAAGGGAAATCAAAATTAAACGATTACAATATTCATTATTAATCATAATTATACAATTACAATATTCATTATTATTTTTGAATTGGGATATTCTTTTGATGGATGAAACTTGTTTGTTTTGTTTATTTATACATTTTTGTCTAAAAATACAAATATATATTACTCATATCGAAAATATGTGTTTTTATATCAATGAGCGTTAGTACAAGTGGTTGAGATTTAAGAATTTGAGCATATATGATCAAGTTCAAATCTTACCACTATCACTCTTGATGAGTAATTTATAAATTCATATGCAAATCCCAATTGAGTTTTAGGTTATCTGGCCTTGGACCGGGAGAATCACCCTAACCACCCCAATGTATTTACAGGAACACGAATCGAGAAATAAAACCTATCAGTGTTGTTATTTTCCCCTACCATAATGTAGTCTAAACTTAAAAGGAATGCATCATTTGGGTAGCAAAGCCAGGATACGCTAAACTGCGCAAATACTTCACATCGAAGAAGCATACAAGTGGAGTTAAAGCCTCAAACTTTACGAGTTTTTTGTGCTTAAAAGGTTGATAGAGTAGAGTAAAATATACATTTAAATCACATGGAGGGGAAGCATCCGTCCAAAGCAAGGCCGATATGCTCTTTCACATGGGTTTTGCCAAAACAAATTGGGGTCCAGGACAAATGAGAATCAGCCAGCACTGCACGTGCACCATAATTATATAATACCATATGATACAGTACATAAATACCATACCATATATGACTCATTACTGCAAATCATGTTGCTGTCATTCTTTTGTTATCAAATGCAGATATACTGGTACGGGAAGAAACTGCTTTATTCCACATTTGATCCGCCCAATAGGATCAGAGGCTCTATCTGTTTCACTTATCCTTTGATAGGAAATAATAATAAGGCCCACTAGATAGCCCAATTCACTAGTTGTAGCACTTAATTCATTTATTCATATTTTTAAAGAATATGTTATTTTTATCCCTCTTAATATTTTTTTGAATGAAAGAAAGGAACTAAGGAAAAACTAAAACCAAATAAGCTACTTAAAGCTACGTATCATGCAGGTGCTAAACTCGTCCATGAGAATGTCTTCCACTTGAAAGAGTGGTGTCAGGTAGACACTGTCCAGGGTCCTTTGTCCATGCCAATTCTGCTAATCTATCTGCCAATCGGTTGCATTCGCGAGGTGTATAAGCCAATTTGACATTCCAGTTTCGGTCAATCAGTTCCCGAATGTGTGGGAACATCGAGGACCCCCACCCATGACCGGAAGTTTGCGGATCCACGATAATGCTTCCTTAAAGTCGCTTTCGACAATCACGTTGTGTGCGTTCGATATCCAGGCTCTTCGTAGTCCTTCGAATATACCCCAAAGCTTTGTGCGTTCGAAATCCAAGATATTCGCAGTCCCTCGAATATACCCCAAAGCTCTGCGTCAATGGCTGAACAAATTCCGATGAATTTTGAGAAATCTGTTATCCAGCCTCCCTGATGGTTTCGTAGTACTCCACCACAAATGGAGAGACCCGTTGTTTAATGCCCCAATTTTCGGATTAGTAACCTGAGAGATGGTAAAATAAACCCATTAGGCTTGGGAGAAGCCCTTGTCCAAATATAAAGTGGTTTGGGCTTGGAATTATGGGCTAAAAAAGGGTATTTTTAAATTGATGATATATGAGGAGGGACAAACAAAATTAATCCTTTTTGTTTTCAAAAACTGAATCCTTAATTGCATGAGATCACCCAAGCAGAAGCTTTCATATCTCTTTTTCCTCCATCCCTTGTCTTCTTCTCTTCATTCAAACTTCTTCCATTCTTCTTATGGCCAAGCAAAGGTGAAGACTTGTTAATCTTCATTCCTATTCCGGATTTGTGAGGTAAAAAATTAGAATCGTGATCTCGCAAGCTTTCATTCAAGCTCTTTCTTTAGAGTTTTGGTTATGGAAGAGGTTTAGTGGGGGGTTTCGGAAACCTTAGAGTGATTCTAGCTCGTTTTAATGTTTAGAATCACGTTTCTATCTCTCCCAAGTCTTTTAGATGAACTAATAACCAATACCATTAATTTTTCTAGTGAGAGAAGTGGATGAAAGCTCAAAGGTGAAGGGAAAAGAGAAAGTGGTCCTTCGGTGAGTTTGAGGTTGTTTCTCTATCTCATAGGGGGGTAAGGTAACACACTTATAAACATTCCTTACTGCTTGTAGATCAGCATGTATAGTTTTGATGCTTGTATGTGTGCATGAATGGAAATGAAGATTAACAAGCTCAACCTCAAGTTAGTAGGGTGTTACACGTTGGTTGACGACTTCCGTCTTGGTTAATTTTAATCCAGTCCATGAGTGGAGGCTACCATACTTTGGGTCTGTTAACCCTACTAATTGATTGTTCTCGTTCTTCAGCTTGTTTTGTTAATACGTGAATGACTTCCATGGTAAGTTTCCTTCCCTACTGTAATACGTTGCTATTCACTACGTAAGATGGGTCGATCACCAGGCTGTTGCGTCGAACCCATAGACACCAAAGGATTGATGAAAATATTAGATAAGGAAATTATGTGGGGTTACTCAGGTTAGTGTCTATCCATAAGCTAAATTCTATTGTAGGGAATTCTGTTAACCTATCCGGTTTTATTAGTACATCCCATGTTGCTTTAGCCGGTGCACATTCTCTAAAGATATGGGAGTTCGATTGTAGGTATCTCCGTAGAAGGCACAACTTGCAACAGTTACCATATGCCTCCTGACTCTTTTCAGCATTCGTTAATAATTTATTTTTACGTATAAGCCATAACAGAACCTTCACCTTTGGCAACCCACAATAGTTTGTGTCGACACCGATTTTTGCCCGGGCGGGGAAACACTGATATCGATTCTGGGGTTTTTTCTTTGAAAATCATTTTCGAAATGTGAAGAGTCGCCACCAATCATTTAAGGTGAGATTGGAACACAGTAAAAAATCGGGTATTTTAATAAAACATTTTATTTTAATAAAATATCGAGTTTTGTGGTCTGCGAAAATCAAGAAATCAGGTTCGGGAGTCAGTTACGCGTGGGGAAGAATTAGCACCACCACAAGCGCCCAAAAATTTGTACCTAGTTGATTACCCTATATTTAAAATCGAAAATTTTGAGTTTGATCTTTATTTAATTTAAAAATAATTAAGGATGTAGAGTTTGAAAAGGGTATTCGTTTATTAAGACCGATAGCATTCGCCCCCGAGCGTAAATGCGGGAGATCAGCTATTGTGCCTAATAATCAAACATTACCTCTTTTTTAGAAGACATGATGTGGTTTTGAAAAGGATGTCGATTTATTTAGGGAATTACCAGTAATCACCCCCTGAGCACAATCGCGGATGATATACTATTAACTCCTTAATAAGTGAACAATGCCTTAAGTTTTAAAAACAATGCAATCAAGCAAAATTTTATTCAATCCTAATTATACTAAAAATAAATTAAGGTTTTTTTTCTAACTTACGGTGACAAATTATGAAAATTAAAGAACCTAGGGGGTTAAATCTAAAAACGTAGGCTCTAATATTAGTCCTATTTAATCTTAATTATTGTTGAATCGAATAACCGAGATGGTCCCTCGAGCGTTTACGCGAGGGCCAACTCGAATTATCCCCTAAATTAAAAGAATAGTTTGAAATCTAAGCTTAAATGGAGGCTCTATTTAACCTATTTAATTATGTCAATATTTAAAGTATAATTGAAGTTCGGGAACTAAAAGCAGCAAAGAACTAAAATACCGACCTCTAAAAGACTTAAAAATCTAAAAACCTAAACTGAACATTTTTAAAGTTAAGGGATTAACCTAATTATCAAACTAAATTTTTTAGAAAATATTAATCATTAATTAATTTTAATCGAACAATTGATTCGAGTATTCGGGCGTATAATGCGAAAACTCGACTCGAATTGCCCCTAATTAAATTACGCTGTCATCCTAATTTCTAATTTTATTCGAATATTAATCTAATTAAAAAAACCAAATTTAGAATTAAAGCTATGAAACAAAAAAGATAATAAAAAACATTAAAAATATAAAATAAACATAAACATAAAATAAAGACCTAATTGAATAAAGTTAAAATAATAATAACTCAAATACAAGAAAATAAAAGTTAGTAACTAAATAAGAAATAAAAAGTGACCAAAATACAAAAATTAAAACCAAAATGAAAACCTCTTCCCCTTTTATCACTCCAGAAATGTGTGAAATCTAAAAAACCTCCACTAAACCTTTCCTTCAAACTCCTCATCCCTCTCATCTAACTAGGCCAAGAGTCTCCAACCTATAAAACCACTGTAAATCGACGATGAGGGTCACTGACGATCACCTATGCTCCGACCACCGAACGAAACTAAACCGGAAGCCCAGTCCCGACCCGTCTATATTCCGACGAGAAGCCCAAAAAGGAAAGTAAGCACTTCTCTCTCATTCTCTCTACTATGTTTTTATGGAAACTACATACATGCATAAAAATTAAAGGAATCAAGAGGAAGTGAACCTTTTTTTGCCAAGAAAATGAACTTTCTTTGTTTTTTATTCGACTGGTTTTCTCCGAAAAATCCCCCTTCTTTCATTACAATGATTTGGACTTTTATAACCCATTACATATGTAAAAATAATGAAAATAATTGCTTGTGGGAGCTGTGTTAGAGCAGGGAATGGGCGATTGTATGGGCTACTCGTGGAGGATGGGCGTTGGCAGCTGGCACGGCATGAATTGAGCATGGCAGCAGGTATGAGTATATTAAATGAAATAAATGGTGCTCACAACTGTCTCTCTTAGCTCATTGCTGTGAAACGAGAATGAAGCAAAGATAATAGAGCGCCATTTTTGACTCAATCTCTTCTCTTCAAGTCGGGGTTTCTTATGGAAATATTGATCCCTCAAGTGAGGTGTTACTGATTCAACTCCATGTGCGATGAATCAAGCAAGAATGACAATGTTGATGATGATGATCCAACTCCATATGCGATGGATGAGTCAAGTATTGGTGCTGTTCCAACTCCGTATGGATTTGAGCTAGAATGACAACATTGAAGATGTTGATCTAACTTCTTCTGCGATGGATTTGAGCAAACAAATGTCGATCCCTCCTTCCGTGACGAAATCGAATGAGATGTCAGTGCTGATCTACCTCATTCTGTGATAGAATCGAGCTAAAAGTTGGCGCTAATCTGACTCCTTCTGCGATGGATTTGAGCGAAAATAAAAATGTCGATCCACCTCCTTCTGTGATGGAATTGAACGAGATGTCAGTGCTAATCTACCTCCTTCTGTGATAGAATCGAGCTAAAAGTTGACGCTGATCCAACTCATTCTACTATGAATTTGAGCGAAAATAAAAATGTTGATCCACCTCCTTCTGTGATGGAATCGAACGAGATGTCGGTGCTGATCTACCTCCTTCTGTGATAGAATCAAGCTAAAAGTTGACGTTGATCCAACTCCTTCTGTGATAGATTTGAGCAAAAATAAAAATGTTGATCCATATCATTTTGTGGTGGAATCGAACGAGATGTCGATGCTGATCTACCTCATTCTGTGATAGATTCTAGCAAAAAGTTGACGTTGATCCAACTCCTTCTACGATGGATTTGAGTGAGAATAAAAATGTCGATCCACTTCCTTCTGTGATGGAAATCGAACGAGATATCGGTGTTGATCTACCTCATTCTGTGATAGAATCGAGCTAAAAGTTGAACAAGTTCTTCTCATTATGAACTTCTTCTCCCTCGTTTGATGAGTTCTCATTATGAACTCTCCACTAGAAATCTTGAACCAAGATTGAATAAGTTCTTCTCATTATGAACTTATTCTCCCTTGTTGGATGAGTTCTTCTCATTATGAACTTTCTCTCCCTTGTTGGATGAGTTCTTCTCATTATGAACTCTCCACTGGAAATGCTGGGCCAAGGTTGAATAAGTTCTTCTCATTATGAACTTCTTCTCCCTCGTTGGATGAGTTCTTCTCATTATAAACTCTCCACTGAAAATCTTGAATCAAGGTTGAACAAGTTCTTCTCGTTATGAACTTCTTCTCCCTCGTTGGATGAGTTCTTCTCATTATCAACTATCCACTGGAAATCTTGAACCAAGGTTGAAGAAGTTCTTCTCATTATGAACTTCTTCTCCCTCGTTGGACGAGTTCTTCTCATTATGAACTCTCCACTGGAAATCTTGAACCAAGGTTGAACAAGTTCTTCTCATTATGAACTTCTCCCTCGTTGGATGAGTTATGAACTCTCCGTTGAAATGCTGATTGGTTTACCTACAAAAGTTTATCATGTGTCAGTGAGCTGGTGTTCGAAGTACCCGAAGGTATTGACCCAAAGGTCTTCAAACCCTTGTTGAGCTTAATTTTTTCAAAAATGAAGACGTGAATTGAATCGATTCTTTACTCAAATCTTCTTCTATAACTGTGAAATAAAACCTCTGCTAACTTTGGAATTCCTGTCAAATGTTCAACATTTGTAAGGGAAATGAATTAAAAGAAATTTGTTTGAAGAGAAACTATCTCAAGTGAGATAAAATTTATTTCGAGGGGAACAGATTCAAAGATTGATGTTTTAAGGGAAACTGTCTCAAGGGAGACAAAATTCATTTCAAGGGAAATGATCTCAAAGATTTGTGTTTCAAGAGAAACTGTCTCAAGGGAGACAAAATTTGTTTCAATGGAAACTGTCTCAAGAGAGACAAAATTCATTTCAAGGGAAATAATCTCAAAGATTTGTGTTTCAAGAGAAACTGTCTCAAAGGAGAAAAAATTTGTTTCAAGTGAAGCTGTCTCAAGAGAGACAAAATTTGTTTCAAGGGAGACAAAATTCGTTTCAAGGGAAACGATCTCAAAGATTTGTGTTTCAAGAGAAACTTTCTCAAGGGAGACAAAATTTGTTTCAAGGGAAACTGTCTCAAGAGAGAAAATATTTATTTCAAGGGAAACGTTTTCAAAGTTTATGTTTCAAGAGAAACTGTCTCAAGGGAGACAAAATTTTGTTTTAAGAGAAATTATCTCAAGGGAGACAAAACTTTCTGTTTTGAGGTAAACTATCTCAAGTGAGATAAAATCTTTTGTTTCGAGGGAAACTATCTCAAGCGAGATAAAATCTTCTGTTTCGAGGGAAACTATCTCAAGCGAGATAAAATCTTTTGTTTCGAGGGAAACTATATCAAGTGAGATAAAATCTTCTTTAAAACAATCTTGAGTGAAATAAATCTTCTTGTTTCAAGTAAAAAGCTGTCTCAAGCGAGACAAATCTTGTTTTAAGAAAAACCATCTTGAGTCAAAGGAATGTCTTCTTTCGAGTAAAACTGTCTCAAGTGAGACAAATCTTGTTTTAAGAAAAACAATCTTGAGTGAAATAAATCTTCTGTACTCGATGAGAATGTCTAAAGCGAGACAAAATTTTGTTTGGAAAACTGTTTCAAGCGAGACAAAACTTGTTTTTAGCGAAAACTGTCTCAAGCGAGACAAAATTTGATTTTAAGAAAACTTGTCTCGAGCGAGACGAGCCTTTGTTTCGAGAGAAACAATCTCAAAGACGATCGATAGTCTGCTTGCTTCTGCATGTGGAGTAAAAGCCTTTAGAAGATCTGATCGTTTACTTTAGGACGTTGAATCTCCAAAGATGCCACAACATTCATCATTTCTTGCTTCATCATTAATTCTAAGCTTGAGCTTTTTGTCTGAGAGCCGCATATCAACCACCAAGATTCACTCCAAAGAGATTGTCTTGTTCGAAAAATGTTTTTCCTCTTCTTTTATTTTCAAGAGTATAAAAAATATCAAAAAGTTTCAAAAAATGTTTAATCAAAGATTTTGAGAAAATATTGCCCCTTTCTAGGTTTCATAATTGAGACAAATCATAAAACAAGAGTTCATTGGATATCAAAGAATTAATCACACTCTTAATCCTTCAAAATAAATTATAACCATTTGACAAGTGTTAAGATTAATGCTATCTTTGAGGTATGGTTAAGTAAGGAAAGGATAAAAAAGTCTCAGGTTATTGTTTTTTGTCAAAGGTTTGGCTTTCTTATTTATTTGATGTTCACTGATATGATAGAGTATTTTGTGTGCTCATATGGAATTATTCTCCGGTTCTCAGCTCTCTTTATCACATTCGGGTTGTGCGACGTCTTGTAAAGGGACAACAACTGCACAGTCTTTATATTTGAGCCACCTTTTCAGGTTTTCAACTCGAATCCTCCTTTTTGGTTTCAAGACGTTATTCAGAATTTACGTCTTGAACCCCCTTTTTGTCATTTTTCTCTATCATGCATTAAAGATTTTAGAAAACCTTTTTTAAATAAAAGATTAATCTTGATGCATGGGATGAAATCTGAAGATAATCTCTTCTGTTTAGAAATCCACGTATGATTAGAAGAGACTTTTAAAGCACATAATGTAGGCCATGGTTCACGGTTATGAAAGAAAGGGATAAAAGGCCCAAACAAGTGTTTAAGGGTTGTTGAACCAAGGATCAATTCATTCTAATGACTTCAATCTTGTCATGCTCGATTTGAATATGCTCGTATGCGTTCTCTGGATACTTCATGACCTTCTGGTGAACTGATTCTGGAATGATTGTGGTTGATCAATCTTATGGTTTGGAGCTCGATGCATCATTTGACTCGAGGGAGTCTTTGCATGTAATTGTTATTTTTTTCTTTATTTTCCTTTGATTTTTTATTTGCTCTTTTTTTTGCTTTTACCATCGCCTTGATTTGATCTTCGCACTCTGCATTTGGTTCACCTTTCAGTATCTTATGTGGATCGATTATCTTTGCTAATACGAGCAAATTTCCTTCACTTTGCCCCTAGTGTGGAGGGTGATCCTTAGTTTAGGGTTGAATTAGAAGAAAATATCATTTAGGCTCAAATGGGGACATAAGAGATATATTTTCTCCTTTTACGAAGGGATAATGAAAGAAATTTATTCATCATTTCATACACAGAAGTCCTTACAGAAGAGGTATCCCAGGGGGATATATTTTCAGGATTAATTTTATTCACTTGAAAACAATGTAATTAATGCATGATAGAATTATTTTGAATTTTTTTTGCTTCCAGCATGCCTCAATTGTATAAGTTTAACTTCATAATATTGATGCGATATGTCCCATGTTGTCTTCTTAGAAGAAGTACTTAATGTCTTTAGGCTTTATTGGCAAAAAAATGTGATTTTGCGCCTAAGAAGACGGTGTTGTTTATTGGCTCAAAGAAAGGTAATGGTATGATTTTTTGTCTCGAAAAAGATAAAAGTAATGTTTCAAAGTCTTAAATAGAGGGAATGTCAAAATTTGATTCTTTGGTAATGACCATGAATTATTTCGGGTAAAGAATCGAGAGATATTATTTTGGAGTTTTAGACAGGATAAGAAATGTCTAATCTTGCCACATGTCAAAAATCTATAATTCTCGAAGAATCAAGAGAATTCATAATTCATTTGATTTTCAAAGAACTAAAGATTAAAATTCGTTCAATTATTCAACCTTAGAAGGTAGCATAAGTTCAATCATTAAAAGATTAAGCAAATATGAAAGACAAAACAAAAACGATTTCAAACAAAACAATGCTCTCAGTGTAAATGCAATGCCCTCATCCTTCTTCGATTTTCCATGCCCCTGAATCAATCAGATTCTGGATCTTACGCTTCAGTGCCCCCATAATTCTCAATAAGGTGCCTTGATCATCATATGGTGACAGCATCACGTCTATAGCTCTCAATCCTTTCTTAGCACAAGTGGGATAACTTCATTTTACCTCAAGTATTTTATCGCAATACTCTCCACAAGTTACTCTTGTGACATGTGATTAATGAATGTTGAGATGTAATGTACATCATGTAGTTTATATATACTGAGGCAAAGATGCAAAAATGCACATGCAAATACAATGATGCAAATAATGAGAGTGCAAAATGCGAGATGCAAATGCAACAAGGAAAAATAATTGTTCCTAGAACAATTCTCGAAAAGTAACAATGTCTTGGTACATTAGGGAAGTGAAGATTTGGCCCATCTGTAAGTTGTCCAGCACCTACGAGCATCCGTATACTGCATCATCTTCAAAGCTTCTACTTCATCTTCTACTTCCAGAGATCTTTCGAGTTGGTTCATGATCTTCAACTGTTGACTTCAGCGTCGAACCATCTCGAGTCTAACTTGTTACCTCAGCAGGCAGGTGTCTGGCTCATCTTCTTGGTAGGTAGACTCTTTCTAGTTACTCGATCTATGTGGAGCATCTTCGAAATCCTACCGATCCCAGAGAAAAGCATTGTTGTGGCATTGTTTTTCAAGAACCTTCTAAATGATCAGTTATATAAGGATCAATACCTTTGAATGATATGTCATGTTCATGCAAAAATGCAATAAGAGCAGACAAAAGAAAACCAATGTTAGTAGAAACAAACAGAAATAATCAAGTTAGTTGAAATGATTAGTCCAAAAATGTAATCTTAGCAAAAATAAATAAATATGACTCAAAGTTGAGACTGAAAAATAAAGCATATAAAGAAAATTAATAATCCTAACCGCATGCATTCTAGTTCTCCTAGGTTATCCACATGGCTCTAGCGGGGAAGACTTACTAAATTCTCTATATGAGGTTGGGTTATAGCAAAGATTCCCAAGCCATCTTTACAACCTGCTAAGGTTGTCCTCGATTCTGGCCCATTACAAACTTGCGAATCGGGTTCAGCTCAGGGGATCACACCACTAAAAGCGTACCTCGTATCTGATATCTGAATAGACAACTTAGGGTTCTTTCCATAGATACTTTATCAAACCCACACAAGGAAGCCCAATGCTCTTCGTGAGGTGTGACGTTTCTCCCTACTTCGATAAACATGGTTTGAGCTCGGGTTTAGAGCTATGATATGCAACAATCCTAAATATTCACAAAAATTTAAGCATTAACCAGAGAGAAATATGTTTTTTTTCTTTTTCTTTTTAAATAACATAATGAACAGTAAATTAAATAAGATCGAACTCATAATTTCCAAAATAGTAAATATAGGGTAACCATCTCGTGGCTTGACTCTCAATTTGTTTTAAAACAAAAGTCCCCAGCGGAGTCGCCAAGCTGTCGACACCGCTTTTCACCCGGGCGAGGAAAGACCGATACCGACTCTGAGGTTTTCTCTTTGAAAATCATTTTTGAAATGTGAGGAGTTGACACCAATCATTTAAGGTGAGATTGGAACACCATAAAAAATCGGGTATTTTAATAAAACATTTTATTTTAATAAAATACCAAGTTTTGGGGTCTGTGAAAATCCAAAAATCAGGTTAGGGAGTCAGTTATGCGTGGGGAAGGATTAGCACCCCCACAAGCGCCCAAAAATTGGAACCTAGTTGATTACCCTATATTTAAAATCAAAAATTTTGAGTTTGATCTTTATTTAATTTAAAAATCATTAAGGATACAGAGTTTGAAAATGGTATTCGTTTATTGAGACCGATAGCATTCACTCCCGAGCGTAATTGCGGGAGATCAGCTATTATGCCTAATAACCAAACATTGCCTCATTTTTAAAAGACATGATGTGGTTTTGAAAAAGGATGTCGACTTATTTAGGAAATTAACTTATTTAGGAAATTACCAGTAATCACCCCCTGAGCACAATCGCGGAGGATATACTATTAACTCCTTAATAAGTGAACAATGCCTTAAGTTTTAAAAACAATGCAATCAAGCAAAATTTTATTCAATCCTAATTATACTAAAAATAAATTAAGGTTTTTTTCTAACTTACGGTGACAAATTATGAAAATTAAAGAACCTAAGGGATTAAATCTAAAAACGTAGGATCTAATATTAGTCCTATTTAATCTTAATTATTGTTGAATCGAATAACCGAGATGGTCCTTCGAGCGTTTACGCGAGGGCCAACTCGAATTATCCCCTAAATTAAAAGAATAGTTTGAAATCTAAGCTTAAATGGAGGCTCTATTTAACCTATTTAATTATGCCTATGTTTAAAGTATAATTGAAGTTCGGGAACTAAAAGCAGCAAGAAACTAAAATATCGACCTCTAAAATACTTAAAAATCTAAAGACCTAAACTGAACATTTTTAAAGTTAAGGGACTAACCTAATTATCAAACTAAAATTTTTAGAAAATATTAATCATTAATTAATTTTAATCGAACAATTGATTTGAGTATTCGGGCGTATAATGTGAAAACTCGAATCGAATTGCCCCTAATTAAACTACAGTGTCATCCTAAATTCTAATTTTATTCGAATATTAATCTAATTAAAAAACCAAATCTAGAATTAAAGATATGAAACAAAACAATTAAAACTAAACTTAATTGAAATAAAAAAGATAATAAAAAACATTAAAAATATAAAATAAAATAAACATAAAATAAAGACCTAATTGAATAAAGTTAAAATAATAATAACTCAAATACAAGAAAATAAAAGTTAGTAACTAAATAAGAATAAAAAGTGACCAAAATACAAAAATTAAAATAATAGTAGCTAAATCAGAAATTAACAGTGACTAAATTAAAATAAAACAACATCAGCATGCATAATCGGAATATAATAAAAGTGGGTGACCATAGTATAAATACGCTGAAGCTGAGGATTTATGCGTGATTTACCCATTAATAAATGGGAACCAAGCAAAAAGCCTTAGAATATGGGGATCTAATGTTTAATTAGACCAAAACCCAAAATGAAAACCCCCTCCTCTTTTATCACTCCAGAAATACGTGAAATCTAAAAAACCTCCACTAAACCTTTCCCTCAAACTCCTCCTCCCTCTCATCTAACTAGGCCAAGAGTCTCCAACCCATAAAACCACGGTAAATCGGCGATGAGGGTCACTGGCGATCACCTATGCTCCGACCACCGAACGAAACTAAACCAGAAGTCCAGTCCCTACTCGTCTATATTCCGACGAGAAGCTAAACAAGGAAAGTAAGCACTCCTCTCTCATTCTCTCTACTATGTTTTTATGGAAACTACATACATGCATAAAAATTAAAGGAATAAAGAGGAAGTGAACCCTTTTTTTGCCAAGAAAATGAACTTTCTCTGTTTTTATTCGACTGCTTTTCTCCGAAAAATCCCCCTTCTTTCATTACACTGATTTGGGCTTTTATAACCCATTATATATGTAAAAAATAATGAAAATAATTGCTTGTGGGAGCTGTGATGGAGCAGGGCATGGGCGACCGTATGGGCTGCTCGTGGAGGATGGGCGTTGGCAGCTGGCACGACATGAATTCAGCATGGAAGCAGGTATGGGTATATTAAATGAAATAAATGGTGCTCATAGCTTGTTATCGGCTGCCAAAGTAATGGTGGAATTTCTTTGCTTTCTTCCATTGTACAACGCTACTAGGCACCCTTAGTCATAAACTTCCTATTTGTATCCCATTTCCATCCTGGAGTGTCTGTTCCCCCCTTCGAAATTAGAGGACGAATAACTATTATTAGGTTGACTATCGATGGAGGGAGAAATGATTGAGTATATTCCTATTTCCATCTTGTTCCACAATGTCATAGGCATGTATGTCTCGGGAAGGATCTCCACTATAGAGGTAGATGTCCTTTAGTGGTTTGAGGTTACCTAGTGAAATGTCATACCACAAGTTTATTATTGTGTAGTCTCCAAGGTTCCACATGTAACACTCCGACCCATACCTGACCCGGATATGAATCTGAGGTGTCACATTAACTTTTAATTCTTTGTCTCTTTGAAAATTTTGACTAAATTTTGACTTTTATTGGAAAAAAAATGAAAACACATTTACAAAACATATCAGAGCATCTACAATTTAAAACATAATTAGTACATGCCAATAACCTTTCAAATCAAATCTTATACAATTTAAATTTCTCTCTGATCTAATAATTCTCATCTATATGTTGTCCTACCCTTTCTTATTCAATTTACTCTTCGAAGCTCGCGGATCCTACGTGTGAAAACAATCACACGCTAAGTCTATGACTTAGTGAGACATAATAAGTATAATAAAATCATAAAACATTTATTTACACATTTCATAGAAAACCTTTCTCAAAGAATTCAAGTTACTTTTCATAACAAAAATGTATACTTTAATCAATTGTTTAATTTATATCACTTTATTTCTAATAGCCCAACGCATACTACTGAGAACGCTAGGTATTTGAGTACATTGAGGTTGTGCACTAATGTTGTCACCATAGCTCACATAATTTGCACCGAAGTGCCACATATTTATCCCGAAGGACCACATAAGTTTTGTCCCGAATGACCACATAGTTTTGTCCCGAAGGACCACATAGAACCCTCGACTCTTGGCATACCAACTATACCTCTAATTCTCATACATATACCTTGGGCTTTAGCTTTACCATTATTTTTCATTTCACTATTTAAAGTGTATCTTATTCTCATAAAGTACATTCACATATGGTTCACTTTCACGTATATCACCTTTGCTGAGCACATAGATTATTTTCATATAGAACATTTTCACATATCATCTTCACGTAGAAACCTTTACATAGTATATCACATACTATTATTTTTATATCCATATATCATTTCATGTCTAATTTCATAAACAAAATATATCAAATATTAGAAAAGATTATGTCATACTTCAAATCATTTACATTAACAATTTTCAAGATTTGGCTTTTCACAAACCAAATTATTCATAATTTATTTATCAAAGTATGATAAAAGTGTTTCATGGTAAAATTTAAAACATTTCCTTTCAAAACATTCGAGGTTGACTCATCGCGAGTCTTCCTCTTATTGTATTTAAAAGAATAGTAAAATGCACTCACCTTAACCTCACATAAGTTCTAAGCAGACATCCTTTCACTCTAGCTTACTAACTTTACATATCCATTCGTTCAGCACTTGCTTTCAATCAAATCTACACATTTAATATGACCCATGAATATCAAAACTCAATTACATTGAACCAATTAACTTTTACCTAAACAAAATGAAACACCAAATTTAACATTTCAACCTGAATAGTATCGATACTCTTCATGTAGTATCGATACTTCTCTTATATGATATCGATATCTTCACATCAGTATCGATACTTACAGTAACGATACCTTATCCTTGGTATCGATATCTTCACATCAGTATCGATACTTCTTCAACTAGTATCGATAATGTTCATCCAGTTCATACTATTTGCTTCAATTTAACCTTATAGTATCAGTACCGTTCTTCTAGTATCGATACCTTTACCCAACATTCATCCATTTAACTTTGAAATTTTACTCAACTTCACTAAAATCTCCTACTTAGACTCCATTCATGCCTTTAAACTCATTTACACGTATTACCACTAACTTATATCCATTAAAACCCCTCTAACACTTCGATTTCTCCATAAAACTCTAGAAACTAAAAATCATATCAATTATTCAAACTTGTTCTTAATCCTTTCTAACACTTCTAACCCCTTAATTAAACCCTTGACAAGTCAAATATATCTTTTAATATCTAAAAAACAATCAATTTAAATCAATTCTCTTAAAAACCCATTTTATTCAATCACCATTAAATCCTTAATCTCTTAGTTTAAATTCATCCTTAAGCTTTATTAAACTTCAACTACACCCAAAGAACCAAAACCAAATAAAAAATGAAAGAAATAATCAACTTTGAAACCTCTTACCTTAGCATGAAGGTTCACAAGAAAGAGGAGGAGAGAGGAGCAAGCTTCCAGAGTTTTCCTTTCTTTTTTTCTCCATTGATCACGTGTTAAATAACCCTTAAAAATGAATTTTTAAATCATTTCTTGTCAAAAGATCATTTTACCCTTCAATCTTTGATAATAAGTTCTAAACAAAAATTCCCAAAATTAATACTTAAACTTTTCAGTTTATCAAAAGTTTATCACTAACTTTTAAATTCTTACACTTTGGTCACTGACCCAATGTTTGGGGTGTTACATCACACAAGTCCTTCACTGATTATTTTCCAGATCATACTTAATCCATTCCATAAACTGAGAGCATATGCATCTTTCAATGTCCACTAGTGTATTTTCAATTATTTTGTACTTGTCACGAATGACCTTACCCAAAGTTGTTGTTTGTCCACCACTAGTCATAATGTATCTTTCATAAGGAAAACGTGGTTCTATTGTTAGAGATGTCGCATACCTAACTCGCTTTGGTTATATGGTTTACAAATCTCTTCCGAGCGAATGAAGTGGACCGCTTGCTTGGTTTCGGATCTTCCCCATATGAAGTTTTGGATAATGCTTTCGATGTCATCACATATCATTTTAGGGAGAAAGCATGACTACATTGCATATGATGGTAGAGCTTCAAGTACTGTTCTTACTAAGGGTAATATGACTTGCCAAGGAGAGGAATTTAGCTTTCCACCCGAAAGGCGGTCAAGAACCTTTTGGACAATATACTGGTAGGTTGCGTAAGTTACTCTTTTGTGCAGTAGAGGAACTCCCAGATATTTGCGAAGGTATTCTACTTGGGTAAATTGGAATTCCCCACTGATTATTGTCAGATCAGTTTCTTCCACATTTTTGGAAAAACAAATATTAGTTTTACAGAGACTAATTTTGTGCCCTGAGCTATCGCAAAACTTCCCAAGTATTTTCTGGACTACAACTAGTTGGCTTAGTGAGGCTTCAGCAAACAATGCGAGATCATCTGTAAAGAACATGTAAGATAGAGCAGGTCCTCCTTTTAATAGTTGAATCGACTTCCACACCCCAATGTCAGCTGCATTTTGTATGGCTTGTGCCAGTCTTTTCATTCAAATGACAAAGATAAGGTGAGAGGGGGTCGCCTTGTCAAATTCTGCGTTCTGCGTGATGGTCGAAATTCATCTGAGGATTCTTCGTTCCATAATATTTAGGTTGAAACTGAGGTGAAACGGTGCATAATTAGTTATCGGAGCTTTCCAAGGCATCCAATAAATACATAGGTGTCATCGATAAATGACCACTCCAGTCTATCATAGGCTTTCTTGAGGCCTATTTTGATGGCCATCCAACCGGTCTGACCTTATTTTTACATTATCGAGTGAATGACTTCTTGGGAAATGATGATGTTGTTAGTTATAATGCATCTTAAGAAGAAACTAGTTTGATTTTTCGATAATCTAGTCAGGTAAGAAAGGTTTCAATCGGTTCACTATGACTTTGATGATGATTTTATAAAGTATCGAGCATAAGCTAACCAGTCTGAATTGCGTGAAATCTTGACAAGCGTAGTCTATTGTCAAATAAATAATCCTTAATCTTAAAATAAATGAATATGTGTACTAAAGAGAAAAAGAGTCGATCCACAGAGACTAGGGAGCTTCTGACGTTGAGAAGTTTTGATTCTGACTTTGGTGAAAAAAATAAAGAAAGGTTTTAATTGAAAGATCAAAAATAAATGTAAAAGAGAAAAAGAATTTGTGAAAAATTAAATCTAGAAAAATGATGAAAGTGGAATTTGAGAAAATGAAATAAAATAGCCTCAAGCTTTGCTTTGCATCAATTCATTTTGATCATCGAAAGAGATTTTACTTCAAGATTCATACCGGTTACAGTCTACAAGGCACAACCCTTGCAACTTACTTTTCTCTCTGATAAACCGATATTCTCAAATCAATCTTTGAAATCTAGTCATTGTTTGGACTAACTACGACTATTGTTGTTAGCATCGAAATAGTTTTAAGTACTGAAAAAGCCCGACTCAGATTATATTGTCTTAATGAGAATCGAGTCCGATCTCAATTTCTCTTAGCAGACTGTCGCTAAGTGTGTTCTTAGAAAGTCAAACTTGCTACCAGTCGATTCTTCCTCCCAACTTTAAATCAAAACAACATTTAGACCAATGAACTCTTTCTGAAATAAAAGTGTTAAGATTTTTAAAAGAAAGGTTGATTGCTAATCCAAGTTTGCAGAAAATCGAGAATGTTATATGAAGATATTAAGTGCTTTTTCAATTCTCACAATATGAATTGAGTCATCGTTAAGCCATCGGCTAAATGTGAAAATTAGCTAACATGATAGACATCATAATAAACATATTTTAATAAAATAAGTAAAAACAAACTTAAAGTAAAAAACCAAAGATGAAAAGAAGAAAAATTTTATGAAAATAAAAAGGAAATAAAAACAAATCGAATCCAAGTGTATTTCAAGCTTTTTAAAACCCTAAAGATAAATCTCAAGTGTTTTTGAATTCAAACTTAAATTTAAACTCTTAAAGATTTTGTCCATCCTCTTCCCAGATAATGCTGACTGGACTTATTATAGAAACTGCTGCTGCTAACTAGAATTTCTAAAAGCTACCACGTCAAATTACGTCGTGCCCCAAGTGTGACCATGTCTCCAACCACGATCGAATAAATAAAAAAATGCAGAATACTTCCTTCTTACGTATGGTTTTGGAAAATAGATTTCTGCACATAAATAAGTGAAACATAATCAAATCACTAGTAATAAATTGATAACATGGGAGAATTAACAAGTAAATATATTGAATTTAAAACACTCATCAAATCTTCTGGTGTCGTAGTCTTCGGAATGAGTACGAGTAATGTCCTATTAATATCTTTCAAAATATGACCTCGTTCAAAGTTTTCTTTAACTAGACTATATACTTTTATACCTACGGTATCACAATTGTGTTGATAAAATACAACGTAGAACCCGTCAAAGCTTGGTGCCTTCGATGGGTGCATCTCAAAGATGGCTTGTTTAACTTCATCGACGACCGGGTTGGTCAACTCTTGTATGGCCATAAGCGTGAACTAGCAGAACCGTCCTTGAATATTGTAGTTGTTCTTTAGTATTCCATCGCATGTGAATAACTTTTCAAAAATAATTCATTGCTTGTCATTTAATCTCTTGGTCGTTAGTTCCTCTTGGTCGTTAGTTCACCATTTCCCATTAGACATGCGTAGTGCAGATATTTTCTTATAGCGTCGCCTTTGTTACACTAAGGCATTGAAAAACTTTGTATTTCGGTCGTCATAAAGTTACCAATTGCCATGACATTTTCGGAACCAAATGCTTTCCTCTTGTTCGAGAATTGTTTCCAGCTTCTCTTTTCATTTATTTTTCAAATCCACGAGATAATTTGAATGTTGGGATTCGAGAGCTCTTTCAATGTCTTTCAAGTGAGCGAGGATTCCTTTTTTCTTTTTGCCGATATTTCTAAATACGTTTGAGTTTCACTAGAAGAGAAGTGGTCGTAAGGTTCCAGATTTATGTTATTTTTCAGCAATGATTTTGAATGGATTCTTTAACTCTAGATAATATTTCAATTCTAAGGATGAATCGGAATGGGGGTGTCGAAGCCTTGGTGTTGACGATCTACTTGGTTAATAAGATGGGTCTACGATCAGATCCTAAACTATCGAGGTGAAGAACCAAGAAGTTCGGGAAAGAATCCAGCCAGTCGGTGTTAAATAAGCATCTGTCTAGTTTTTGGTGTAGGTTTTCACGTCTCCAAGTGAACGAGGAGCCTCGAAATCTAACACCGCTAAGGGAAGTATCAATGATAAAATTTGCAAAGCTTCTGCTTGTGCTATCTTTCCCAATCATACCTTCAATTCTCTCGTCTTGGTTTATAATCACATTGAAGTCCCCTCCTAGGAACCAAGAGTGTTGACTTTCCGGGTTCAGTTGATCTAATTGATCCCACAAGTATTTTTCTTATGGTTATATTGGGATTGACGTAGATGATGGTGAGAAAGATCATATTTGAGCTTGTAGAAAGTTAAATATTGGTGTGAATGAACTGATTCAAGATGTGAAGTATTTCTATTTGCAATTCTTGTTGCCAAAAAATCCAAATGCCTCCGCTAAAACCATGGGATTCGATGTGAAAGGAATATGAGAATCCCATCCTTAGGATAACCTTACTCTTCTTTATTCTTTGGGGATGGCCCCTATGGGATTCACCTCCTTCAATTTTTCCTTGTTTGATGACCATCTAAACCATCTTTCTGGCCATCACAATATCATCAAAGCTCCTAGTGGTGATCACAACCAGGTGTTCGAAGAAAGGAGTTTTTAGTGCGTGCACAAAGAGCTTTCGAGTTTCTTTCTCATCCAAGGGTGGATGAACTTGCACGACTACATCCTTCCATCGTTGTGCATATTGTTTGAAGCCTCCAAAAACCTAGAAATTAAAATAAAAATAATCCTAAAGATAATTCCAAATCTTTTCTAAATTCAAACTTTAAAATTTAAAAATAAGACTCCTAAGATATCTCTACTCGTCCACCTTCCAGAAGGTGTTGATTAGATCTTCTAGAAAACTGCTGCTGACTGAACCTTCTAGAAACTGCCACGTTAGACCGTGTCATGCCTAGAATCGTGCCCATGTCTCCAACCATGACCAAATAATAATAAAAATGCAGAATGCGTCCATTTTACTACTAATTTTAGAAAGTAAGACCCTGCACGAAAATAAACATAACACAACCAAATCAACAACAATAAATCTGTAAGATCAAAGAATTAGCGAGCAAATATTATTGATTCATAACACTCATCAAATTTCCCCACTTATCTCATGATTGTCCTCAAGTATGATATAATCAAATTAGTCAAAAATTTCTTTTACCTTTCTTTGTCATGTCTTACATTCAAGGAAACAAGGTAGAGGCCACAATAATTATTCAAGTCGAGGCACCAATCAATTGAACATCACCAATTGGAACAAGTTAAATGCAATTGGAACATGTTAAATGCAATTGTAACATCCATTCATTCATTAATCTCAATGCCCATGACTCAACACCTTACCATGATTCACTTAAATCACTCAATATGTTTGGGTATAGAAATGCTCAACGTTAGAACTGACACGACATTACTATAGGCCTACAAGTAAGTCAAATCTCCACTACTAATAAGAACAAGATGCACAAATCAAAGGGTCTTTTATTAGTTGTAACGGGGCTTAGGTAAATGTGGGGTAAAGGCTAAATATATGGCTAAAAAAATCAAGACAAGGAACTACAAATAATAAGTTCACCTCCATCAATCGAGTAAGCAAGATAAGAAGACGATAACCATCAAACAACACATTTTCCTCTCAAATTGAATTTGATTGTTCCATACTTTCGTTGTTGTTTTGTTTTTCCACTTTTTCTGTTTTTGTCTTCGAACAGTTTCTTCCCTTTTTTTCTTTTTTTCAAACTGTTGTTGTATATTTTCGAAACAGAGAATAATTTTCTTTTCACGTGAATTCTTTTCTAACATATAAAAAATTCTCCTATTTATAGAGCATGATCATACACTGATAAATTATGCTCTCTCTCTCTATACACATTGTCTAACAAGAGTAGAATCTAAGTTGAATTTTCCCTTGGTTATATCTATGTTTTGATGCTAGTATGTGTTTGTTGAATTTGCGGAAAAATTCATTAAATTCCTTTGTCTTGTTGAATATTTTTGGTATGCCATGCTTATTTGGGAACACATAATTGTTTAGGTTAAGATATTCTTGATAGTGGATAGCATGAATTGTGATCAAGATAGATTTATTGTGATATTCCATGATTTTGTTGGTTTAAATGTGCTTAGCTCAACGCATGAAAACAATTTGGTGAGATTTGAGCCTTTACGAGCATATCATTTTTGTAATACCCCAAACACCGGGACAGTGGCTTTAGTGAAAGGATTTAAAATTTGGTGGGTAAATTTGAATAAATTGAAAAGTACAAGGACTAATTTAGAAAATTGTGTTTAAGACTTATTATTAAGGATGGAAGAAATGGAGGGGCATTATGGTCTTTTAAAAGGAAATGAATTTAATATTCATCATTTTAGGGATAATTATTAAGGGAGGAATATGAGAAAAATGATAAGCTAAAAACTTTGGTTCTCTTCTTCTTCTTCTTCTTCTCGTCCCCATACCTCTATAGTAAAGGTAAGATTTCTTCAAATTGGTTTTTCCTTTCGTTTTTAGGTTGGTTTTGAAGCCTTAAGTGATATAGAAACTTAAGAAAAACTTAAGAGTGAATAAAAGTAAGAGATTAGTGATTTATTAATGATATAATAAAATGGGTTTTTAAGTGATTTGATGAAATATGGTCAATTATTGGAGTTTAAAAGCATATTTGACTTGTCAAAGAAGTAAATAAGAGATTTAGAGCCTTAGAAGTGATTGAAAACATTTTTGAATTTTGGGTGTGATTTTTAGTTTTAAGAGTTCTTTGGAGAATTTGGATGTTATAAGGAGATTTATGAATGTAAGTTAGTTGGGTTAATTGATGATGAGTTTGATGGTATGGTTGGAGATAGGAGTAAGAGATTTAGGTGAAATTTGGGCAAAAATAGAAGAAAAATAAGTAAAATATGGGTAAGGGTATCGGTACTGGAAGAACAGTACCGATACTATAAGGTGAAAATGGAAAGATAATATAAGATTCATATAAATAATATCGATATCGATTTAAAGAAGTATCTATACTGAGGTGTAGGTATCGATACCAAGAAGAAGGTATTGATACTGTAATCAAAAATGAAATTCCAAAATGCTAGAATGGTATCGATACCGAAATGGGTATCGGTACCATAGAAGAGAAATATCGATATTGTAGGATGAGTACCGATACTATTAGTCTGAAATTTTAAGTTAGAATAAATTTTATTATAATTCAAAAATAATAGTACTTTTTTGTATTATTATTTTGTATAAATGTTAGAAAGTATACTAACATTTATATTGTATGTGTGATGATGGATACTTATGTAGATTTTAATCAAACTCCTGAGTCAAGCAAATATAAAGGCAAGGATAAAGTAGCAGAATAGTCGGACATAAATAAGGCATAATAGTGAGGCATACCAGGTGAGTACATTTATTATGTACTTATATGATACGAGGATGATTCGTGATGAGTCAACCTCGAATGTTTTGATAAAAGAATGTTTTACCATATCTTAAAATATTTTTCATAAAGTTTATGGAAATGATTTTACGAATAAATCTTAGAGTAGGAACTGCTCTAAAATAGATACATGTACTTTTATATTATTTTAACAATTATCGATGTTCAAATAAATGTTTAACCTGTGAATTTGACTTAAAGGCCCATTGTATGTGCATTGAGATTCATAGGTGAATTTCGACATACTTTGTGTATAATGGTTATCGATCGCTTTTGTTTAATGCATAAGTTGCATTTTCGTATGATGGTTATCGATCGATTTTGTTTAATGCATAAGTTGTATTTTCGTATGATGGGCACTATGTGTGAACCCATGGTATTCATAATGAGTTTATGAATGATCATTTCGGTACTATATGTGCATCCATGGAATTCATAATGAGTTTGGGAATTACCATTTCGGCACTTAGGTGCAACTCATGTACCTTGCATTCTCATTCAATATACATTGGGCAAATAAAAGGATAATTTGGAAAAATATTGATTGATAGGTATGCTGGGCATACTAAATATAGTTTCGTCGGTTATGTGAAAGAAATTTGGTTTACTAAGTCAGTTTTAATTATTCTTATGAATTGTATGATTTAATTCGTAATTTGATAGTATATGATATACTTATGTATTGGTTATACTTCATTTATATTATTATGCCTCACTAAGTGAAAACTTAGCGTGTGTTGGTTTCACACGTAGATATTAGCACGAGCGGAGTAAGGAGTGTAGCTGACATCATAGAACAAATGTTGCCTCATCAGTAACTGTATGACAATTATGTCTACTTTTGATGTTATTAGATGACATGTAATAGACTTATGATAATGCTCTGCAAAATATATGACTTATGATGATTGTAATATTTAATATGTTAGAACTTTAGGACTATTTTACATACTAAAGTTAATGAACGTTTTATCATTATTACATCAAAATGTTTTATGTATGGAAATAAAATTTTACTAGTTTTCAAAAGCGAAAATGTTTTTAAAAGTCATGTGACATCTGTGACTTGTGTACGGGAACATATACGAGAAATGGGTGTTACAATTTTGCTCTCATTTTGTTGGATTAAGTTTGTGAATTTGACATTGGTATTCTAGAACCTGCATTTTAAATATTGTCGAGATTACACACGAACATGATGCTTAAAAATGATTTGGGCACCTTAGGATTAACCACTCCGTTTTCCCCACTAAAATTGCCTACCCATGCATTTTCTCCTAGTTAACCACTCTTAAGCCTATTTCCATTCTTTGTTTTCACCATATTCATAAACCCGAACCTTTTTATTTTATCCCTCTTTTATGTCATTTTCAGGACAAGTGAACAATTTATCAGTGTATGATCATGCTCCATAAATAGGATAATTTTTTATATGTTAGAAAGGAATTCATGTGAAAAAAATATTCTCTATTTCGAAAAGATACAACAACAATTTGAAAAAGAAAAAAAAAGAATTTGTTCGAAGACAAAAACAAAAACAAAACAACAACAAAATTTGGAACAGTCAAATTCAATTTTAAAGGAAAATGTGTTGTTTGATGGTTATTGTCTTCTTATCTTGCTTAGTCCATTGATGGAGATGAACTTATTATTTGTAGTTCCTTGTCTTGAATTTTTTTAGCCATATATTTAGCCTCTCGTTACAACTAATAAAAGACCCTTTGATTTATGCATCTTGTTATTACTAGTAGTGGAGATTTGATTTACTTGCAGGCCTATAGTAATGTCGTGTCGGTTCTGACGTTGAACGTTTCTATACCCCAAACACATTGAGTGATTTGAGTGAATCCCGGTAAGGTGTTGAGTTATGGGCATTGAGATTAATGAATGGATGGATGTTACAATTGCATTTAACTTGTTCCAATTGCATTTAACTTGTTCCAATTGGTGGTGTCTCGACTTGAATAATTATTGTGGTCTCTACCTTGTTTCCTTGAATGTGAGACTTGACAAAGAAAGGTAAATGAAATTTTTGACTGATTTGATTATATCATACTTGAGGACAATCATGAGATAAGTAAGGGGGAATTTGATGAGTGTTTTGAATTAATAATATTTGCTCGTTAATTCTTTGATCTTATGGATTTATTGCTGCTAATTTGGTTGTGTTATGTTTATTTTTGTGAAGGGTCTTACTTTCCAGAATTAGTAGTAAAACGATCGCATTCTGCATTTTTTTATTATTTGATCACGGTTGGAGACATGAGCATGACTCTGGGCATGACATTTTCTAACGAGGCAGTTTCTAGAAGATCCAGTCAGCAGCAGTTTTCTTGAAGATCTAATCATCACCTTCTGGAGGTGGACAGGTAGAGATATCTTAGGAGACTTATTTTTAAATTTTAAAGTTTGAATTTAGAAAACATTTGGAATTATCTTTAGGATTATTTTATTTTAATTTCTAGGTATTTAGAGGCTATAAATACCTTCTTGGGGTAAGCCTAAACACACAACTCAGATTTCATTCTTCTTATTTTTAGTTTTATAAAGTTCTTTTCTTTTCAAGAATTCATTTTTATTCTATTTTAAGTTTTGTTTTTAAATATGCTAAGTATGACTTTTGTCATGCTTAGCTAATTTTCTCATAAGTCGAGGGCTAAAGCGATGACTCAATTCTGAATCGTGAGAATCGAAAAGCACCTCATACCCTCTCGGGTTAAATTCTCAATTTTCTGAAAACTAGATTGGCTGATAGTCTTTCTTAAAATTAAAACGATTTCACTTTAAAAATAGATTTTTGGCTTGGATGACATTATGGTTTACCATTGGGATTATAGAATCAATTGATTTGAATTCCCTTGAACACTCTTAGCAAATGGTACGCTGAGCGAAATTGGGATCGAGTTCAACTTTCATAGAGAAAGCATAATTCGAGTCGGGTTTTTTTGCAAGCGCTTTTAAACTATTTTGAGTTAACAACGATAGTCGAAGTTAATTTGAACAAGGATTGTGATTCCTAAAATAGATTTAGGAAAGTCAATCACCAAAGAGGAAAATGAGCTACAAGGATTGAACCTTGCGGACTCAAACCGACATTTAACTAGAGGAAAAACCATATTCAATGATCGATTGGAATTTGAGGCACACGAAAGTATGAGGCTAATTTCATCGTATTGGTTTTTAATTTACTTTCTTTGATTCTTTATCTTCCTTTGAATCGTTTTTGCTTATTCAATTTCTCAACAAACCCTCTTTTTTACTTTACTTGCATTTTTTTGGCCTAGATCAAAGATCAAGAATAATCGTTTCAACATCTTTCTTAATCCCTGAGGATCGACCCTTACTCTCTCTATATTATTATATTTATTTTTAATGAGATTAAGGATAAATTTATTTAACAGTAAAAACGACACATTGTCAACAACCCAGCGACCGCTTATCACGGCTAAGGTAAACGACTACCCCTCCCTCACTTTGTTTTGTATTTCGAATCAAGAAAATAAATTATGAAAATGATTGCTGGGAAATAAAAAAAAAACCTTAAAAAAATGCTTGTATTGGTATTGCTTTACTGAAAAAATGAAAGGAGAAACCCCTCTTTTTGTTACAGTGCTCGAGTCTAATGCTCTCTAGAAAGGGGAAGCTTTAGTTGATTGCTTCCAAAAATCCAGGGGTGAAGAAACCCTTACATATTTCAATATTGGGGGAAACCAGGGGAGCTGGCATGGAGGCGACGACTGAGAGTGATTGGAGCATTAGGGTTTGGAAATTCCCAAATTGGTTTAGCATGTGGGCTAATTGGGCTTTGGGTTAAAAATTGTAATTGGGTTCTGCCGTTTGGGTTTCTGGTTGAATGGGTTTGTAATTATGGAACGGATTGATTCGTAATGGGTATGGGAAATGTTTGGTTGTGTAACATTTGGTAAATATGATGTAAATGGGCTATGTGTAAATAATGGACATTTAATTTTGGGGTATTTGATTTTGGTCTTGGTTTATTCGGGAAAGGTTAAAACGTATGAATTTCAAATTCCACACTGCACATGGTCACCCAAACCAAACAAACTCCACTAGGCTAAAGCAAGCCCCTAATGCCACTTGAATTATAGCCCGATCTCAACACGCAGTGCACCTTCCAATCTACTCTTGACCTCCTTCAATTCGATTTGAATTACCTTGACAAAATTAGGGTACAACATGAGTGTTATCGTCAAAATCTCCAAGATCCGTCATCCGATTGGTATCGGAGTATCTTTGCCCACTCACCGTCTCAAAGTTACTCACCATATGGATTCATGGCCGGAGGTATTCATCGGAAGCTCTCAAAAAAAGAAAAAGGTTTAGTCTTTCGACCCTTTGTCCCTTCATTCAAGTTTACTCTCTTTTTAAGTCTTAATACCTCTATTTTCTTTCAAGTTTTGGAGCCTAAATAAAAATAGTGTGTATTGGTATTTAGAGGGCATAAAATTATTTAAGGTGTGCACAAATTATTTTCAGGGTAGAAACTTATCAAAAGTATCACTCTCTAACAAATTAAATTTAAAATAGCATTTGGGATCAAATATTATATCAAATGGCATAATAAAAAAGAGTGTTAAAAATAATAATTTTAATATTTTTTAAACAATCTCATGTATATATTTTTAACTCAATTTATTTTTATTAAAAATATTTAATAAAATTAAACATATATAATCATTAAATTAAATTTAAAGACACAAGAAATATCAGAGTTTATGCAAAATTGAATCAATTTCAGATTTGAATGATACGGTTTAATAAAGCAGTCACATTGAATCAATTGAGATTTAGGATTTATTTTAACAATCTCATTTGAAAACTAATTTTATGCAACAGCACAAATAAGCTCTTATCTCTCTAAATTTAAATTACAGTATGCTTTAAGCTAATTCTTCAAAGGCTAACCATTTATAGAAAACGCATACATTTATCTATACATCCTTCCCGTTTTTTCTTCATATTTGAACGTACAGACGTGCGGAGCAGGCTTAGAAGAAAAGTTTCTTTGGTGTTACAGAATTATTGTTAAATTTATCTAAGAATTTAAGTTTTTTTAAATAATTTAATGATTATATATATATATATATTATTGTTAAATTAATCAAACAATTTAGGTTTTTTCAAATAATTTCTGTTGAGTTTGTAATTAGTTTTCTGTTACTAATTAGTTAGAAACAGTTTTGAGTTAGTTAAGTGGTTAGATTGGATGTTTGTATATATATGTGAACAGATTGTAAGTTTATGTGAAGTTTGGATATGAAAAATAATTTTTCCATTTTCTTATATTATATTTCAACATGGTATCAGGCTAATTCGATTCTACTGGGCGTTTTACTTCTTGGGCTTGTTCTCTTTTCCTTTCATTCCACATTCCTGAAGCAGCTTGGTTTGCACCATCAACGAAACTGTTACGATGCCACCAACGACAGTTCCGATGACGGAATCCAAGCTCGTTGATTTCAATCACTCGTTGTGTCTCCATCCTTCGGATACTCCGGGAACGATTGTGATCTTGCATCAACTGTCTGGGCTAGATAACTACACCATCTGGAGTCGATCAATGCGAATCACCCTTCTCGCCAAGAATAAATTAGGGTTCATCGATGGATTTTGTTACCGCGATGATTTTCAACCCCCTTGTACTTTCATGGATCATTAATTCGGTGAGCAAGGAATTGTCTGCTAGAATCGTCTTTGCCTCCAGCGCAGCGTTAGTTTGGGCAGATCTCAAGGAACGCTTCGATAAGGTCGATGGTTCCCGAGTGTTTTTCCTTCATCGTGAGATTGCGACGATGGTTCAAGGTGAGCTTTTCATTTCTCCGTATTTCTCGCGGTTGAAACTTCTGTGGGACGAGTATGATGCATTGGTACCTCATTCGAATTGTACCTGTGAAAATGCTCAGTCCAATTCAAGGCATGTTTCTCAACAAATATTGTTCCAGTTCTTAATGGGATTGAATGATTTGTATACTGCTATTCGAAGCCAATTATTGTTGATGCAACCCTTACCTTCAGTCAACAATGCCTACTCCATGATAAGTCAGGAAGAATCCCATCGCCTTCAGTTGTCTGGTGTTATCCCTCTCATGGAATCTACAACATTGTACTCTAGTGCTTTTGGCAATCGTCGAAGGTTCACTGGAACATGTGATAACTGTAAAGTGAAGGGCCATAAGAAGTATAATTGCTATCGCCTTATTGGTTTTCCACCTGACTTCAAGTTCAACAAGAAAAAGGGCTCCCAAGCTTCCATGGTAGCTCATTCTGATCGTGAGGTAGTTTCTCCATCTCCACCAGTCTTCACATCTGAACAATATCATCAGCTTTTGGGGCTTCTAAATCAGGCTTCAACTCAGAATTCTAGTCCATATTCCTCTATGAATTTGGCAGGTACTTTCTGCTCTCTTTCTCATGATTCAATTGAATGGATTCTGGATTCTGGAGCAACTGACCATATTCTGTCAGACCTTAAATGCATGATTAATCCTGTGCCCTGTACATCCACACCTAGATATGTTCAACTGCCTAATGGCAAATCTTTTGTTGTCACACACATAGGTTTTGTTAAGTTTTCAAATGGTCTTCAATTGTCTAATGTGCTACATGTGCCTCATTTTACTCACAATCTTATTTCTGTTTCAAAACTAGCTCATGAGTTAAAATGTGTTGTCTTGTTCTATCCTGATCTTTGCATATTGCAGAATCTTTACAATGGCATGATGAGGGTGATTGGTAAAGAGTTTAGAGGTCTTTACATGCTCAGGTCCCCCTTAAATTCTGTTTTTTCTGTTTCTGCCTTACAATATTCTACATGTAAACCTTTTGTTAGTTCTAAAACTTTTCTAAATACTTGTAAATCTGTTGATGCAAATAAAACAAATCTTTGGCATGCTCATTTAAGACATGTTTCATCTTCTCAATTAAAAAAATTACCTATGTTTCATAATATGAATTTACATCATGAATCTGTTCAAAATTGTTCTATATGTCCTTTAGCTAGACAGTCTAGTCTTTCATTTTCAGTCAGTAATTCTAGGACTACTACTCCCTTCACATTGATTCACATTGATTTGTGGAGGCCTTATCAAATTTCCACTCATGCTGGTTAACGTTTTTTCTTGACCATTGTAGATAACTATACTAGGATGTCTTGGGTGTACTTATTGAAGCTTAAGAATGATGTTGTTTCATGTCTTCGAACCTTTATCTTAATGGTTCAAAATCAATTTTCTGTCTCAATTAAAGTTGTTCGTAGTGATAATGGTCGTGAATTTTTTTAACTCTGAATGTTCTCCCTTGTTTGAATCTTTGGGAATTATTCATCAAAGTTCTTGTGTTCGAACTCCTCAACAGAATAGGGCTGCAGAACGTAAGCATAAGCATCTTTTAGAAGTTGCTCGGGCTCTTCATTTTCAGTCTCGAGTTCCTTTTAAATTTTAAGGAGAATGTGTGTTAGTTGCATATTATATAATTAATAGGTTGCCCTATTCAGTCTTGTCTTGGAAAACCCCTTTTGAACTATTATATCATAAACCTCCTTCTTATGACCATTTTAGAGTGTTTAGATGCTTATGTTTTGCAATAAATCTTAATCCTCATGATAAATTTGATGCTCGTGCCTTTGCTTCCGTTTTTTTGGGATACTCTCCAACCCAAAAGGGTTACTTATTGTTTAATCTTGATTCTAAAAAATTATTCATTAGTAGGGATGTTAAGTTTCATGAAAATCAATTTCCTTTTCATCAATCTTCTTCCCTTTATAATTCTGATTCTGTTTTTTCCCATCTACTAATTTTGTTCCTGATGATGATTTCTTGGTCTTAAACACTCTAAGTCCTCAAAATTCTGGTTCACTTCGTAATGATCCTACTGAGTTGGTTACTGTTGATGCTGAACATACTTCTCAAGTTCCAGTTCAGTCTTCTGCTTCAATAAATGCACCTGCCCCTTTTAGGAAGTCCTCTAGAGTATCTAAGCCTTCTTTTTGGTTAAATAATTTTGTATGTTATTATCAATATTCTTCTTCAAATTTCAGTTCTCTTTCTTTTTCTCACTTACCAATTCATACTCAAGTGTTCTTATCTTTCATTTTTTTCAAATTTCTGAGCCTCAATCTCATTCTGAGGCTGTTTAAAATCCACTTTGGGTTCAAGCAATGAAAGAGGAAATTCATGCATTGGAATCTAATAGAATTTGGTCCCTTGTTCCATTACCACCAGGAAAAGTTCCTATTGGATGTAAGTGGGAAAACATGAGGTGAGGTTGAGAGATATAAAGCTCACTTGGTTGCTAAAGGTTGTAATCAACATGAGGGGATTAATTTTGTTAATACATTTTCTCATGTGGTCAAAATAGTTACCATTCGAACCATTTTAGCCATTGCTTCTATCTTCAATTGGACATTGTTGCAAATGGATGTATTCAATGCTTTTTTGCAAGGAGATCTTTATGAGGAAGTCTATATGCAGCTACCTGAGGGTTTTTGCAGTCAGGGGGAGAGGATTGTGTGTAGACTGCAAAAATCATTGTATGATCTTAAGCAAGCCTCCAGGAAGTGGAATCTGAAACTAATAGAAGCATTGGTTTCAATTGGCTATGTTCAGAGCAAATATGACTACTCCTTGTTCATCAAGAGGCAACAAGGTAAAATGCCTTGTTATTAGTCTATGTTGATAATTTGGTAATCACAGGTGATAGTAATGAATTGATTATTGAATTAAAGAAAATATTGAATAGCCATTTTAAGATTAAGGATTTGGGTGAGCTAAAGTATTTCTTGTGAATTGAGGTATTGAGGTCAAAGGAAGGCATACTTTTGAATCAAAAGAAGTATGCACTTCAGTTAATCAAAGATATTGGTTTGGAGGAAGCCAAGTCTGCTGCTACTCCATTAGAACAAAATCTGAAGTTGACTACTTTGAATTATGATAAAATTGTGCAGTAAGATAATGAAGATGAATATAATCTAGTTGAGAAGTCATTTTATCAAAGACTTATTGGGAGGTTGATTTATTTGACATATACAAGGCCTGATATTACACATGCAGTGAATTTTCTTAGTCAATTCATGCAGCAACCTAAGAGATCACATATTGAGGCAGCCTTAAGAGTAGTTAAACATGTTAAGAAATAAACCAGGACAGAGAGTCTTGTGAAAATTCTCTTCAGGCTGTCAAATTTTATCTTATTGTGATTCAGATTGGGGATCATGCCCAATGATAAGAAAATCTGTGACAGGATTTAGCATTAAGATTGTTGACTCAATGATTTCATGGAAATCAAAGAAACAAAATGTTGTAGCAAGATCTTCAGCAGAAGCAGAGTATAGAGCTATGTCAGTAGTTACTTCTGAGATGGAATGGTTACAAAGCTTACTTGCAGAGTTTAGAATAAAAGGCCTGAAACCTGTAAAACTTTATTGTGACAACAGAGCTGCACTTCAAATAGCTGCTAATCCTGTGTATCATGAAAGGAAAAAGCATATTGAAATCGACTGTCATTTTGTGAGAGAAAAAATACAGGAAGGGATGATTCAAACAAAACATGTTTCAACACATGAACAACTTACAGACATCATGACAAAGGCTTTGGGAAGTCAGCGACATAGTTATATGCTATCCAAGTTAGGAGTTGAAAATGTTTTTCAACATCCAACTTGAGGGGGAGTGTTGAGTTTGTAATTAGTTTTCTGTTACTAATTAGTTAGAAACAATTTTGAGTTAGTTATTAGAGTGCAAGGCTCTTAACCTTGTGGTCGTGGGATCGAGTCCCACTGAGGGCAATTCATAACGGAGGTCTTCCACGGAAGCTGCTCTCAACCTAACGTTGGGGGCAGCCTACTACCCTGCCTCCCCCTTACCCCATTATATATGGGAATAGGGTTAGCTAATTTTGAGTTAGTTGGGTGGTTAGATTGGATGTTTGTATATATATGTGAACATATTGTAAGTTTATGTGAAGTGTGGATATGAAAAATATTTTTTCCATTTTCTTATATTACATTTCAACAATTTCGAGTTAAAATATATATATGAATTTATTAATAAAAATTTTAAAATTATTACTTCAAGTTAAAAGTTCTAATTTGATGATTATATACATAAATTATTGTTAAATTTATTAAATAATTTTAAAAAATAATTTCATTCATTTTCTAATAAAAATAAATAAATTTATATATATATAATTATTAGTAAAAATAAATTATTACTTAAATCAAAAAATTTAATTTAATGATTATATATATAAATTATTGTTAACTCTATCAAATAATTTCATATATTTATTAATAAAAATAAATTGAGTTCAAAATATATGCATGAGATTATTAAAAAAAATATTAAAATTAATACTTTTTAACTCTATTTTTATTATGTCATTTATTACAATATCTAACTTGGTGTATGCCTGCAAACCTGTCATTTAAATGGATCTTGTTTGCATCAAACATCATGAAGACTTAGACTAAGAAACTAAGTATGATGGTAGTATTGGAAAGGTTTATTAGCTAATAGGCAGTACCCCTTAGAGCTGTGGAAAAGTATTTTCTTTGGCATAGCATACTTGTTATAGTATTTCGATCATCATCCATTTATCTATGTCATCATATAACATCTAGCTTAGTGGGTCACGCATTATATGTCACCATTTAATTTGATGAAAAATTAAATAATTAAATTAAAAATATCTTCTATTTATATTTTGACACATGTCACAATCTGATTAGATGATTAAATTTAGAGTCCTTCACCAACAGAAATCATATAATTTTGGTAAAGAAAAAATAACAAATTCATTAACGATTATATTAACAATATATAATCTTCAACCATTCCTACCCTTTAAAAAACTGACTAAATTTATTAAAATAATATTAATTTGAATAAATTATATTTTTTTAGTTAGTATTGTTATCTGAAAGCATGAATTGAGTATAATAATACAAACAAAAAGTTGAGAGTACAAATGAGACAATAAATCAATGAATTCTGCATTCTACATGTGATTACATGCCATATAGTGGATTAAATTAATTAGCTCACTGCACGTCTTTTTAATAGCTATCCACATTTCCTTTTTCACAAAAAGGGTCTATATTCCGCACGTGGCCAAGTTCAACGGTCCAAGATCAAAGACTGCGGCCACCTAGGCTCGAATTTGACGAAACACTCCCTGAACCTCCGCTCCCGAAGAACAAATCAGAGCAGTAATTCCCCAATTCATCAGGGGTATATTTGACAATCGACATTTCATTCATCAGCTGAACTCCACCGTAGTTATCGAAAAAATCCTTATAGACCGGACCGATCCGTCTAGCAAACGAGATCTTTATATCATCTCGGAGTTTCGGGTCGGCTACGATCCAAGAACTCTGCTTCTTGTAAGCTTCTTCGAAAGCCGAGTTAAATTTTCTGAAATGATCGATCACTTGGTCGGTTGGAATCTCCTCCGTCGGATTTCCCGGCAGCGAGGCGATCACTTTGCTCCATCCCATCCTCTCGTAATTCGAAGCGTACTTTCTCACTTTCTGTTCGTGCGTCGTCACCCAATCGTCGCCGAGGAGGAGTTTCAGGTTCGATCGCCGGACTTTGTTGATGACGTACTGAAGATTATTAGCTAAGAACAGATAAGAAAGCGCTACATCTTTGTACATCTCGGCTTTACCGTCTAGTTTACATAGCATGACGAGGATAAGCCAAGCTAACCGGACTGAAATCGGCGACGAAATGTTCTCGTCCTTGTCGGGGCTGACGAAGTAAGACTCCGGTAACGGTGATTGAACCGATAACGGCCAATCGAAGACGATGTCGGAGAGAACTCCGCTGTAGTCGGCGAGGAAAGAGATGTAGTTCATTACATAACGTGTCAGAGGGTGGATCCCGCCGCCGGGAACCATGGTTTTGGTTGAATATTTTTGGATTGCGGTTTCGAAGTCCGTTAACATCGTTCTAACGGCATCGCCGAGCCTGACCAAGGAGTTAACGGCGGCTGATCGGACGATCGACGTTGATTCAAAGCTGAAGATTGATTCAATCTCGGACCAAAGATCGGAAACCGCCTCATATAAATCCAAGATACGGAACATTTTCTCGGGAGTTCTCTTGCATTTGGCGACATTTCCCGGGAAACCAAAGAGAGCCAGAGCTCCTTCGCTTAGAATATACGTGAAACAAGATTCCGTGATGGCAGGCGAAACCGCGAAAACTTGATCACAGAGTATTCTCTCTCCATAAAACACCGTTTTAACCGACGGCCTAACAGCGTTCAACCAATTCTTAATCTTAGCCTCCAAAGCTTCCCACTCCATCTTCTGAATCTGCTGAAAACTCAACGCCCTTTCAACTCCGAGATTGTACAGAGCTTCATCAACGACCGATTTCCGAATAGTTTTGTAAATTTTGAAACACTCCTTAGCGTACCCAGCCGAAATCATGGCTTCCGCAATAGCTCTTAAATCCGCCATGGCAACCGCCGAGACTCGCTCCACTTCGGGGATCGACTCAGTCTCGTTCTCAGAATCATCATCTTCATCAAAATCTGAAAAGCTCGACCTGGAAACCGACGGTCTAGAAGAAGAGGAGTGAGTGGAGACAGATTCAGGGTCAAGGTAATTCCTGCTGGACTTCAAAATCTGCTGAAACTCCCTCTCGAGGCGTTTCATGGCGGTTTGCATAAGCGTTTGAGCTCGAACGAGTTGATCGGAATCGGATTGGTGTGAAGCCAAGTAATGCATAGCTTTCTGCAAACCCTTGATGGAACTCAAATACTGTTTGGCTTCTTCTTCCCGGTTACTTTCAGAGAAAAGAGAAGCAATGTTACAGTAGGGAGCATCATTGTCGCCATACAAGGAGTCCCATTTAGTGATGATGGTTTCAGCAGCTTCGATGTTTTCTTCCATGAGTGAGTCGGTGAAAGTATGGTGAAGTGGAGATCCAGAAGGAGTGGTCCTTGTAGGAGATGGAGATTTCATGAAGATGCTCCTCATTCCTTTTTTTTTCCAGCAATACAAAGCACAGAATACGTAGAAACTGATATCAAAGAAGAAAGAATTATGATTTTGATTCCAAGAGGGGGCGTATATATATAGAGAATTGATATGGCCAGGAAGCCTCGAGGAACTGAGGATGAGTTTAAAGACAAAAATACTAAAGCGTAAATTGCTTTAGTTGATCATCCAACTATCCAAAATATTTATTTTGGCCCACAAATTTAAAACTACTTCTAAATGACCACAAAAGTTGTTTTTCATTTTATTTTGATTACTCATGTTAAATTATGTTAGTGATACATCTCAATACATTATTGCTCTTAATCATTATGTCAACTTGAATTATTTGTAGACTCGTTGAGTGATCTTAGTGGTAAAAGAGAGCGTTGTTCTCTCTAGAAGTTATGAGTTCGAGTTATTGCATATATAAAGTGTATGTGCGTTATCAATAATAAAGAAAAATTTTAAATAATTATCATCTTATAATCAACTCAGACTATTAAAAAAAACTAAACATACATGAAAGCCTAACTTAATATTTGACTTAACATTAAACTTTCAATTCTATTTAAGCATAAATTTCATCTTAAAATATAAGTATTGTGAAATTTTAAAAAAATGATGCAAATTCACAAAATAATTTGATGTGGTAAGGATTTTTGTTAAGGATCTGAATCTCCAACGCTCGAGTTTTATTTCCATTCAACAATGAGACTGTGATATATGTTGCACAGTATATGAACATATGCCACTAACTTAAGTGATAATATATGATAAAATGGGAATAGAATATAATTGTTGTGATCATTTTCTAAATTTTAAATTTAAATAATTAAAATAAAAACATTTGATAGTTGAGTGACAAAAGTGTGCAATTTACTCAAAATTAAAGTAAGAAGACTGCGAAAGTAATGCAGTCCACACGGTTTATTTATTTGATTTATTTAATGTAAAAGGCGTAGTGGTATTTGATACCACCAGAAGCTGATAGCGGCCGGTTATTGTTGTAGAATTAAAGCAATCGGCGAATGTTCATTTGCATGTTTCATATAGACAGCTACATTATTCAAATGTCAAATCTTCTTTTTATAGATATAAAACCTTTAATGTTGCAAATAAAAATTCTACCTCTTTTTTTCAAATAGAAAATATTATTGACTGAACAAATTATGTCAACTGTGGTCATTTTATCTTTTCTAATTTAAATGAAAAGTCGTAGTTCATGATCGAATAATAATCGAATGATAGTATTATTGGTACTAACATGGTAGAAAAGTTATATAGAATTATCTCAAAGTAGAAGAAGTAGCTCAAGAATGAGAGAGTCCTTTCTGTTGTCTATCGGTGGGGTTTATATATCGATACATTTTGTGTGCATGTATCAAGTCTAGGGTCAAAATTATTATGTACAAGTCAATGAAATGTGTAAATGCAATTGTGAATTAATAGACTTGATCCTGATAAATCTCCCAGATTCATTAATAGTCCTATCAAGATCCTTGTCAATGACTATTAATCTTTAACAAGTCCCTTCATAGATGATTTCAGTAGGTTAAAATATTATATATATAAAAGGATTCACTTACACCTTGATCATTAAACGAGAGAAAATTAAAAATTGAGATTATTTTTTTGTTTTTTCCCATGAATATATTCTTATTTTCTACTGTTAATTTCAGGTTTTGATTCCTCCTCATCCAACGATCTTAAAAAGATATAAAACTTTTTTAGTTTTACACTATGTAATTTGATCCTAACCCTATGTGTGTATTAAAACTTTTTTTTTTGAAAGAGTGTGTGTTAAAACTTACTGATAGAGAACAAACACATTTGATCGGTTAGTCAAGTTACATATTTTTATTCTCTTATATTGTCATATGTCATAGATTCTAGATTACTAAGAGCACTTCTTTTCTTTTTCCTAGAGTCTTTACTTCCCCTCTCGTCTAGGTAAAATTAAGATTATATTTAAAATTTATTAAAAATATATATATTGAAAAAAATGCACCAATTAAACTAATTTAAAAAATCTTACACTGTATTCACCTAAAAAAACAGTTTATAGATTTTCTTTTAAAAAAAAGAAAGTTATTGAGAGGGGTGGCTACAAGTTTTCGAATTCCACCACAAAGATTTGCATGCAATCAATGTTTTGTTGACGATGATGCATTCAACAACAGACCACAATTGCATGGTGACGGCTTTTACATAACCTTTTTGCGGCCATTTGCGCAAAACATAGACAAAAAACAACATTTTGTCTAATGTCTGAATTAATTTAATAATAAAATCTAACAATGGATGTTGAATAATCAGCTTTTGTTTCGTGCGTGCGGTCATCATTCGTCCAAGGTTTGGATAAGAATATTATTAGTAATGTCTTCCATATTCTAAGTTCAGAATTATTTCAATTTGTTTGTCTGCTAATTAATTTTTATGATAAATTTATAATTATTTTAATATGTACTTTTTTTATTTCTGTGAAAAATATGTATTTCTTTATAAAATAACATGAAAAAAAAGATTATGAATTAATCAATATTGGAGTTATATTTTTATTAGTATAAGATGATTATATGATAATATTTATTTGAAAGATTTTTAATTATTTGACGATGAATGTTCAAATATCGCTGGGGACGGATGTATGATTTTATGTTAGAGTGAACAAACATATAAAATTTAAAGGGGGAAACGAACTTTAAAATTTTAGAGGGTGAAATAGATTTTCAACAAAAAATACAAAGAAAATATCTAAAATATATAAGAATTTAAAAAAATTTGGGACCGATCCTACCAGTCCCCTATAAGTCTATCTCTAAACACCCTGCAGACAGCATATCAAAACACGATTTTTTTATAAAAAAACAACAACAATTATTCATTTAACTACCGAAATTATTTGATCCGAGTTTGAAATGATAATTTTTATGTACGTTATATTTATTAATAATTTTAATTTAAGAAAATTACATGCGGAAACATATTGAACCCAGAGGATGTTTCAATATCAAATTACACTGCCTTCATGGATATTTGCTTCGCGTTGCTGTTAGGTTGTGACTTTTCCAATATATTCTTAGTTATTTATATATATCAAAAGGGAATGTTATTTTTTTAATTCTTGAATTTGAGTAGTTACGTTTTAGAAACGAACACATGAATCTATATTAAATGGTACAAACTTAAGAAGTTATATCAAAATGTTTAAGGGGGTGAAGTAATAAAATTTTAGGGGTGTAAAACTAAATAACCAAAAAATACAAAAATACTTAAAGTATAAGGGAATTTAAATTTTTTTAGGGGATTAGAGCGCACTCCCTTGGTCCATCCTCATTGTCGATGATTAAAAAAATCTTACACATATACTACCTTAAAATTACCTTAAACTATTCAAAAAATATAATACATTCTCTAAATGTTAGAACTTATATTTTAAAATAAATTTTAAATGTTTCAATTTTAAATCATTAGCCTATTAATATAACCGTTATAAAATTGTTTATTTATTTATTGAACAATTCCTATTAGGGGAGAGGAAATTTTTCTCCTAATGGGTATTAAACCCACAATCTAAAGGGAATGAGAGTGTCAATTGATAACTTTTTAGTTTTAACCGCATATTCCAAAGATTATTGGCATCATTATAAAAATTATTAATTATCATATAAATATTAGTGTATATTATATAATAATATAAAAATCAAAGAACATCCCAATCGAGTCTTAGGTATGCATTGACCCTGAATTGGAGGAGCCACCCGACATAAACTTTTTCTTATAAAAAAAATAAAAACCAAAGAACATTTCAATTTTACTCTATCTAAAGATTTCGAATATATTATACAATATTAATTATCATTTATGTCACATCGTATTATTTAAATGATATTGTTGAATGCTTATACAGTAGCTATTCTTCACAGGTCATCATCCATCACCATACGATTTAAACACATTAATAAATTAATATACTTAGTCAATTAGAGTGACGACGAGAATATTATTAATCATCTTAATGATCATCTAACATTAAAAATTCTAACATGTAATTAGTGTCAATCGTTTTATAAAAGTGAATCACAGAGAGATTATTTTTTAATAATGTGATATATTTTTTCATTTTTATTGTAAATATCAATAATTCTAATGTAAAAAAAACTGTATTTTTATTCAAATAATATAATTGTTTTAAGTATTTATCAAAACATAAATTTAAATACACATTGACAAGAATTATTTTATGATCAATTATTTACTATAAATTATTTAAATATCAATTATTTAAATACTAATTATGTAAACACTAATTATTCAAATGAATTAATATTATGAAATAAAAGAGTTTATTAAATCATAAAAAGAATGAATATTAATTGTAAAAATGAAATTAATTAAAATAATATAAATTTATAAAAAATTAATTAAATTTAATTGTTTTTTAGAAAGACATGTTTCGTTATCTACGCCTTCTTATTTAATTTAATTTAATTAAAAATTATATTTCCTAACACAAGGTACCGTGTAGAGTAAATACATGTTTTCTTATTAGGGTATGTTTGTTTTACGTAAAATGAATTACGGAATTGAATTGGTTTTCTCAAAATTTCGTGTTTGTTTCATGTAATTCGTTTTCTAGAAAATGTTTTCACGTGTTTGTTTCACGTAATTCGTTTTCCAGAAAACATTTTCCAGTGTTTGGTTGGAGGAAAACTGGTTGGTCAACGTAATTCATTTTCCTGGTCAACAGAATTTCCTTTACGTTTTCTGAAAAATGACTTACGGTCTGATTTTCCCGTAAGTCATTTTTCGAACTTTTCACTTCAAAGAATAAATACTCAAAATAATTTTATTTTATGAATTTAATATTAATAAAATATTTTAATATCATTTTCATCAAAATATTAATTATTAACATATTTAAAATATATTTATTAATATTTCTAATAATATAATATTATATTTTTAATATTATAATAAAATAATCAATTATATTATAATAATATAAGATATTATATTTTTATTTTAATAAATATATAATAATTTTTTTATATATTTAATAATGAATAATATTATTTATATATTTAATATTAATATAATAATATTTTAATAAAGATATTTAAAATATACTAATTAATATTTTTAAAATATAATATAAAACTATTACTTTAATAAATAATTAATATAATTTATAATATTTTTATTTCACTAAAATATACCAATATTAATATTTTTATTAATAAAATTATAAAAATAATATTTAATAATAAATAAATTATTTTAATATTTTAAAATAATATTTAATATTAATATTAATTTTATGATAAATAATATTATTTATTGTATTTAATATTTGTAATAAATAATTTTAAAAAACTCATCAACTAGTGAAAAAAAGGTTTAAATAATATCTTCCAAATATCATAAAACATTTTTAAGATGTTTTTTCAGAAAAATGTAATTCATTTTACGAAAATATTTTCCGGAAAACGTTTTCCATAAATGTAATTCATTTTCCAGAATTCAAATTCCAGTAATTCATTTTCCAGTAATTCGTTTTTCATAAATATAATTCATTTTTCAGTAATTCAAATTCTAAAAAACCAATTACAGCCAAACAAACAGACCCTTAAATTAAGTTTGATTATGAAATAATATAGATTTTAGATACTTTAAATCATTTATTAATAAACACTTAATTAATTTTATAAACATCGGTACTTAAACTCAATAACATTCAAATAATTTACTTCAAACAAATCCCCGCTTTTTAAGTCATACTTTTTGAAATTGCGGCTTAGAAAGTGTTCTTTTATCTTTCGTCACATTTTGTCATAAAATAAATTTAATTTCTATAATTAATTTATTTTAAGTGTCATTTCCTTAACTAATTAAAATAATAATAATATTTAGGTAAAATTACCTCTAAAAATATGCATTTTTAATTGTTTATTTAGGAAGTTGGTAAAGTAGTTCTTTGACTAAATAATTAAGGGTGTTCAATCGTCGGTTTGGTTAACTGATCGAATTAATTTTTCAATTTTTTTAATCAATTTTTTTAATCATTAATTAAATCTATTTTTTTTAAAAAAATAATTAATCAAATTGAAAAAAGTTCGGTTAATCGGTCGATTAACTGAAATTTTAAATAATATATATTATATATTTAATATTTTCAATTAATTCGGTTAAAACCAAAATTTAAACACTCCAGACACTATTAACATATAAATAACATATTAAATATTTAAAAATCTCAGTTAATTCTATTAATTAACTGATTTTGAACCGAATTAACTGATAATCAAACTTTGAAGAAATCACTAATCGTTAACCGACCGAACCTAAAATTAATCGACCGATTAACCTAAAAAATTTGTAGTTCGATCGATTAATTCGATTAATCGAAATTTTGAACCCTTCTTTCACATTTTTGACATAATTCTTGTTTTTCTTTCGTATTTTGTCACTAAAACTGTCTTTTTTTTTAAGAGAAAATCGCCTCAGTGACCAAAAATGCCTTATAATATACGATTTTAACCAACTTTTTCCGGATTTGCCAAAATGACCAACAAAATCGCAATGCGATCGCTAATTCGCAACGCGATCTCCATTATCGCAAATTCGCGTTGCATTTCGCGTTGCGATAGTTGGAAATCGCGTTGCGATGGTCTACAGTGTCGTTGCGATTTTCCCAATTCGCAATGCGAATAAGTAAATCGCAACGCGAATTGGGAAAATCGCAATGCGATACTGATTATTGCAATGCGATACTTACTATCGCAATGCGATAATACAAAATCGCAACGAGATACTGACTTTCGCAACGCGATTTTGACTTTCGCAACGCGATTTACATAGCGCCATTCGTATTAACGCGTATTTTTTTTTTCAAATTCCAAACACGAATTTTTTCTTAATAAATCGGAAACTGAACCATCCACAGTAATCGCAACTCATAACCTCAAACCCAAAATCACAACACTCAGTCCCATCTCCATCTCTCACTCTCTACGGCGAAATCCGTCCCCATCTCCGAAGATTTCCGTCCCCATCGCCGGCGAAACCCCTCACAACCATTCACAGTCAAAAATCCCTCACAATCATTCAGAAATGGAAAATCAACCTCCGAGGGTTAGTTTTGTTTTATTTTTATTTTGAAATTTTTGCATTATTTTAGGTTTTTCATATTGAGATTGATGAAAAGTTTACTGGTAATTTCAATAATAGATTAACCATTTCACTTAGATTTCTTATTATATTCATTTGATTGCTGCCAATACTGCTAAATTGTTTAGCCTGTGAAGTTAGTATTTGTCTTTGTTTTGTCTTTTGGTTGAAGTAATGCAGAAGAAGAATAGTTTCGAGAATGAAAATCGCAACGCGGAAATAACTATCGCAACGAGAGAATCGCAACGCGAAACCAAAATCGCATTGCGATTTTCATTTCGCGTTGCGATTCTCTCGTTGCGATTTTCATTTCGCGTTGCGATTTTCATTTCGCGTTGCGATTCTCTCGTTGCGATAGTCATTTCGCGTTGCGATTCTCTCGTTGCGATAGTCATTTCTGCGTTGCGATTCTCATTATCTCGTTGCGATTTTCATTTCAACCAAAAGACAAAACAGTGTTGCAAATTTTAGTTTCAAGAATAAACTACTATTTATGTTTATTATTTTTGGTATATCTTGACAGTGTAGTTTTTGGTATATCTAACTTGGTATGTTTATTGTTTTTGTAGAAATTTTTTTCGGCTTCATTGACATTAAGGAATAAAGTTAGCCTAGCCACTACAATTGCTTCGAAGCTTTCACCTGCACAAAGAAAATTGTTTGAGGAAACCTGCTTCGGGCCATGGCTGAGAGTACAGCATCCGGGTGGAGATGCTAATTTGACCCATTTGTGGCTTCAGACCATGACTAGAGATCTACCCGGCAGTATACAACGTGGTGAGGAAGAGATATGGTTTCATTTTCCACCGACGTATACTTGTTTTGGGCGGAAGGAGTTCTGCTTAATCACTGGTCTACGATTCGGACACGATGATGTAGGCCGGTACACTCGTCATATCACCCGCCCATCATGGTTATCCAGGGTTTTTCCTGATGAGTCAATAGAGAAGCCGAACTTACACGTCGACGACATGAAGAAATTGTTTAATAAGAAAGATGGTTTTACTCGGATGAATGACGTCGATGTTGTCCGAGTATGCCTTCTACTACTTTTGTATGCCGGCTTTTTAGGCAGAGAGGCTAGACAACCTATTCCTCAGGAGCTAATATTATTGGTAGAGGACCTAAATGCATGGAATCTGTTTCCATGGGGTTCGTATATATGGAAAGCTACCTGGACTAAGTTGTCGTCTGCCTTTGATGACCGCAAAAGTTTGCGGGGCGATGGGTCGAAATACACTTTGTCAGGCTTTGTTTGGGCCTTTAAGGTAAGAATTTCTATATAATGTTTTCAAAATTATAATTAATTATTTAACAATTACTAATGTTTGTTATTATATTGTTTGTAGATTTGGATATTCGAGGCCTTTCCCGCCATGAAGACATATGCAATAAAAACTTCAAATGATATTCCCAGTGCTATTTCCTGGAAGAGGAAACGTCTGTTGGATTGGGAAGACTTAATACCATATGCGACAATAAATAATGTAAGTTAACACAAATATTATCATATATAAACAAGTTATTAATAGTAGACGTTTAACTTTGTTTGAGTTTTTATATTTTTAGGAGGCCAACATTCTATTAATTAGACTGACACCCACGGAGGCTGAGCTTGCCACTGATTGGTGGCAAGCTAGTCAGCGTTTTCTTGATGGCACGAATGATGAGCAGCCTCCACTTCCTCCACTTCGAGAGCCATCACCTCACCCAGAGCCATCACCTGATCGACCCGACTATACACCTCTACAACGAGAGCCATCACCTATCCCGTCACATCATCGAGCCTCTTCTCCACCATCACCTCATGATAGGCGACCGGAAAAGATGCCACGACTTCTATCTCCCTATTCTCCACCTCCACGGGATGAGTCAAGGGAGTTACGTGATGAGGTCAATGTCTTGCGTGAGGAGATCGGTACTCTACTCGATAACGATGGTGCATGGCGTGTGGAGGTGTCTACTTTACGTGGTGAGGTTGCCGCTCTACGTGAGATGGTAGTATCGTTGCAGAATGAGGTTCATACTCTACGCAACGAGGTAAGTTTAAGATTTTCCATATTTAACTTGATGACAAATTTACTCGTAATTTCACTTAAATTAACCATTTCACTTAGATTGCTTAGTAAATTTATTCGGTTGCTGCCAATACTGCTAAACTGTTTATTAACACTATGAAGTTAGTATTTGTCTTTTTGTTTTGTCTTTTGGTTGAAGTAAATTTATTCGGTTGCTGCCAATTCTGCTAAACTGTGTATTCTTTAACACTGTGAAGTTAGTATTTGTCTTTGTTTTGTCTTTTGGTTGAAAGTTTGAAATATATTTGTCTTTGTTTTCACTGTTTAAATATCATGTCTGTTTATTTACTGATATTTGTATTTAATTATTTAGCGGACCGATAAGGTGGATGCTTTACGTCGGGTTTTTCTTGCACGACAGAGTTCACGCATCAAACGACGTGCACGTGCTATTAAGTCTCCGTATACCCCAATAGTGCGAAGACACCGTAAGAAGAAGCCCGACTCGCCTGTCATCCCTCAAGAGTCCACTCCTATCGTTGAAGAGGCCCCTATCATTCCTCGAGAGTCCCTTCCCACCGTTCAAGAGGCCACTGTCATCCCTCAAGAGTCCACTCCTATCGTTGAAGAGGCCCCTATCATTCCTCGAGAGTCCCCTCCCACCGTTCAAGAGGCCACTGTCATCGTTGAAGAGGTCCCTCCCACCATTCAAGAGCCCGATTCACATGGCGTCATATGTAGGATTCTTGAGAAACCCTCTGACGTGCCGGACATGATGGATTCAAGTTGGCTCTCGTATGAGTTACCGGCCAGTACCATACCGGTATCTGAAGTGGAGAGGAAACAACTACCGAACACAATTCTGGATAACACCCTTTGGGCTAAGACCGCAGTTGATTTTTATCTACATGAGCGAAGCCAGGGGTGTTTCACTGACATATGCAAGCTCAATGATGATATCTATTTGTTGCTTGATCAGTCTTGGTGGGGCGTATTATTAGGGGTCGAAGACAATGACTATTTCGATGGAGGGGTAAGTCTTATATTTTAATTTGATTATTTTTTTGTAAATTTATGTAAGTTACTAATATATGTCTTTTTTTGTAAAACAGCATATCGATGCGTGGGTGTCACGTCTTCTAATAATTAGGAAACTTAAGGAAAATAAAAGAAATACACGATATACAATTATGCCGACGTCTTTTAACGCCGTTCACTTGAAGAATCAACGAGATGAATCATTTGCGTTGGGCAATGGACAAGCTAAACTTTATCCTGTATGGTGGGAGGTCGATAAGGTTAGTGTTTATTTTAGATTGAGTTTAAAGGTATTCATAAATAAGTGCGCAAATGAATGAATTATTACTTATGATTGCAGGTGTTTATCCCTGTTTTGGAACATAACCATTGGCTTCTCGTCGAGCTTCAGATCCCATCCCTTAAGGCAATAGTATATGACAGCATGATAAATTACATATCATTGGCTGATTTAAGAGATATTATTAAGGGATGGAGCTATTATTTGGCTAAATTCTTGGATGCGATAAATTATTGGACTCGTTCTGGAAACAAGAAGCCAAAGAAGCTCAATATTACAGTTAGCAGAGACGAGACCGCACCACAACAAACGAAAGGACCCAGAGGGGATTGTGGTCCTCTCGTATGCTTGGCGTTGGACCGTTTGATCACAGGAAGTATAAAGTATATACCTCCCACCGATATAGATAGAGATGTAGTAGGCTTGTGGTTTCGACATTATATGGCTAGATCGATATATACGAGACGCTGCCTACCTGCATCCGCGTTATAAAAATGTCCATAAACAATTGGTATGTTTATAGGCTTGTGGTTTGAAAATGTTTGGTTAAGTACCTAGAATTCAATAATTTGTTGTTTGTAGGTTTTCGATGTGTAGAAAAGTGTTGTTTGAGCAAATGTTTGGTTTATGCAGGTTAATCTCAGAAGTGAGCTGCGTGAAAATGATGTATGGCTGCAAAAGTTGATTCAATAGTAGAAGTGTTATTTTCTCTAATAATTATTGCTTATTTTTTGATTGTTTAATTGATTTGTAAAAGGTGATTTGTAAAAGTTGATTTGTTTAATTGATGTTAACATAATTCTTATTTGTGCTTGTTTAATTGATTGAAATGTAATGGTTGATTTTGTTGATTTCAATCTGCATTATGTTGAAGGCAAAAAAAGTACTATCGCAATGCGAAATGAAAATCGCAACGCGAAATGAAAATCGCAACGTGAAATTAAATTCGCGTTGCGATTTTCATTTCGCATTGCGATTCCCTCGTTGCGATTTTCATTTCGCATTGCGATAGTAATTTCCGCGTTGTGATAGACATTAAGATGATTGCCTATTAAGTGATAACAACTGAACATATCATAGCAATTTTCAAACTCAAGTTACTAATACATGCCTAACTGAAAATCTTAAAAGTTCACACATAAAATCTACATAATACAACGTTTGCATTTAAAAATCACCTAAGTTAACAGTCCCAAAAGGTGAAGCCAGTTGTGATTGGGATTTTAAAGATGATTGCGATTTTGATTGCCTTTTTCTTGACACCATATGAGCTTTGGATTTTGATGATGATCCATATTTTGGTAGAGGAAAAGATGATTGTGATGGCACTGGTGATCCACATGTCAACCTTGTATGACCACTTTCATTGCACCGACTACATGTCGATCTCTTCTTCTCTTCACCCTTAGACGGTATACGATCGTGACTTTTTGGTCGGCCAGGTAGCCTTCTGTCTATGGCTGGTGGCAAAACTGTTTGTAAGTCATCTGGTATGTCCCACTCAGAAGGATGTGGAATAGGGTAGACAATCTCGGCATAAGTCTGTTGATATACTTCTGTAGTGTAGCAATCCATAGCGTATGTGCTTGAATCATCTTGGTTTAGATGAAGAGCAACTTTTATAACATGGCCACATGAATAACCAGATGTTTGCCATTTCATACAACTACACGTCCTTGTATTTAGATCGAAAAGCCCATTTAAGTTATTATCCAGTACTTCAAACAAAGTGTTTGAACATGGTTCAACTCTCCATGACGTTGACTTCACAACACGTTTTGTTATCTTTTTTTCAGTCCATGGTGTAACACGATGTTCCAATGTTCCTGTAAATTTAAATAAATAATACTTAGTAAAATATATGATAAGTTACGAATTCAAAGAAATAATACCTGCATGGTTTCTTTTCTTGTAGTATCACTGTTGAATAGAGGCTCGAAAAACCTCCATTAACATAGTAATGGGTAATTTTCGGGAATGACGACTTAGAGCGTTGATTGATTCTGCACTATTAGACCTCATGAAACCATATCTTGCTCCAAGTTGATGTACTCTTGACCATCTTTCAAACCCGACATCTTCTAGTGTTTGAGCACACTGAGGCAAAACACGTCTTAAACAGTTTATATGCTTATTGAAATCCACTTCCCGATAAGCTTTTACAGCCTTCCAGTATGTCCATTTGTGCTTTTTTATACCAGCAGACCTTGATTTTAGATTTCTATACAAATGAACACCACAAAGTCCATGAAAAGCATCTGGGAAACACCTTCTAACAGCGTTGTCAATTGAGTTTGCCCTATCGGATATGATTGTCAGATTGCTAATAGGACCTATGCAATCCCTAAGATGCCCCATAAACCATGTCCATGAATCAGAGGTTTCAGATTTGCCAACCCCGTAAGCTATTGGCAATATCCCATTGTTAGCATCCATGACTACTGCTAATAAGTTTACTCCAAGGTATCGACCTTTCAAATGTGCTCCGTCAACTATAATAACTGGGCGCATGCAAGTAATAAACGAACAAATCTACAAAATAATATACACAAGAAATATAATCATTTAAATGTGAAATGCATGTAACTAACATAAATGAGTCAACAGAATTATATTGATTTACTAACCGCAGCACCAATGGCGATAAACAGCAACTCAAAGCGTCCATCTCTATCTGTTTTGATATGAGTTACCGACCCAGGATTTTTCAGCTTTAAATTGTGACAATAAGCCGGCAGTTGGGCAAACGATGCTTCTGGCGACCCCCTCAACAATTCCAAGGCATAACATTTGGCTCTCCAAGCTTGAGAATATGATATACTAATCTTGAACCGAGCATTCATGTCAGTCATAATTTCATGTCCCCGATATACCCTGCCATTCAAAAACATTAACTCAGCCAGAAAACCACCCAACACCTTTTTGTTTGCCTGTGTACGGTTAGGAAAAACTTGGGTTCTTGAACATGTATGTTTATCAATAAAAGTCCTAACTTGAAACATTTCACAATCTTTTATCCTCTTTACAATCATACGCCACGTACAGTTTTTGTCAATCATACACCTTGTTTCGAAACGATCTTTGCTTTATTTGTTAACTTTTAGTTGATAGCCATCTTCCACACATTTCGTATACAAAGCTATCTTCAAGTCTTCCTTTGTATCAAAACAATCATCTTTCTTGATACGAATAACTTTTGTGTAACAATCAACTGCTTTCTTTACCAACTCTTCTTCCGGTATCTGAAGTAATTCTGGCATATTCCAGTTATACTCCCGTGGCATTTTCTTTTCTTCGGGGACTTTTTCTTCTTCTTTTTCTTCTTCAGGATTATATGAATTACAGAATGGATGTTCAACATGTTCATTCACAGTCGTAACTTCCTCCTCATTATCATCAACAACATCTTCCTCGGCAACGGCTGTTTCATCATCAAAATTCGGGAATTGACCAATATCAAAATCATTACACGCAGGGTCTGTTTCTTCTTCTGAAACATCATCAAAATCCGAGTATTGACCAATATCAAAGTCCGGGTATTGACCAAGATCAAATTTCGAATACTGACTAGTACTCACAATTTTTTTCTCTTGGCTCATCATCGTCTAATTGGTCAATACGAAAACCGAAATTTGGTGCTGAAAGTTGATTGGGATTTGGATTAGAGAAAGGTTGTAGGTTTTGAGAAAAACTTAGTTGATTACTACCCGCTACTGACCCAACAATACTACTTCTAGGTTCAACAACATACAATGTAACATCATCACTTGAAACACTAATGTAAGCAATGAATCGTTCAACATCTTCATTGTCGGTTAACAAATAAACTTTACCATTCCTCTGATAAGATAGCCTAAATCCACTTAGGGGCTCTAAATTCAATTTCTTTGAAACACGTAACATTAGAGTTTCATAAGTTAACTTTTTTAATGACAGTTTTAGTTGAAGATTCATGGGTAAAGGCATATATTGTAAAACACCATGAACATTCTCCCATGACCCTCCAAAACACAAATCTATCCAAACATGATCAACATTAGATGATTTCATGGTTGTAAATTAATTTACTAAACAAACGAGCTGCGAAACTAAGACCTGTTGTCGGATGGGGAAGGATGTAGGAACGGATATAGGAACAGATGTCGCCGGAGAGAGTGATAGATGGAGATGGAATGAGTTGCGATTTAGGGATTTAGGTTATGAGTTGTTGCTTCTGCGTAGATATATACACACAAAAATTTGTGTTGCGAAACTAAAACCTATTGCAAACTTTGAAAATCGCATTGCGATTCTGTATTATCTCGTTGCGAAAGTAAGTATCGCGTTGCGATTTTCCTAATTCGCAATGCGAATAAGTAAATCGCAATGCGAATTTGGAAAATCGCAATGTGATACTGACTATCGCAACGAGATAATACAAAATCGCAACGAGATTCTGACTTTTGTAACGAGATTCTGAAAATCGCAATCATCTTCAAAATCCCAATCACAACCGGCTTCACCTTTTGGGACTGTTAACTTAGGTGATTTTTAAATGCAAACGTTGTATTATGTGTATTTTATGTATGCACTTTTAACATTTTCAGTTAGGCATGTATTAGTAACTTGAGTTTGAACATTGCTATGATCTGTTCAGTTGTTATCACTTATTAGACATTCATTTGACTATCGTAACGGGGAAATCGCAACGCGAAAATGGCTATCACAATTCGAAATGAAAAATCGCAACACGAAAATGGCTATTGCAACTAGAAAATCGCAATGCGAAATGAAAATCGCATTGCGATTTTCTCGTTGCGATTTTCATTTCGCATTGCGATTTTCATTTCGCATTGCAATTTTCTCGTTGCGATAGTCAGTTTCGTGTTGCGATAGTCTGTTTTGCCTTCAACATAATGCAGATTGAAAATCAACAAATCAACTATTACATTTCAATCAATTAAACAAGCACAAATAAGAATTATGTACACATCAATTAAACAAATCAACATTTACAAATCATCTTTTACAAATCAATTAAACAATCAAAAAATAATAATAATTCTTATTTCTTCATAAATAATTGAATCAATGAATCAACAACTTTGTGACCCCGTACATCCATTTCACGCAGCTCACTTAAGGATTAACCTGCAGAAACCAAACATTTGCTCAAACAAGACTTCCTACACATCTAAAACCTACAAACAGCAAATTATTGAATTCTAGGTACTTAACCAAACATTTCAAACCAAAAGGAGTATATATGTTAACAAAACTTGCATTTGACTTACCAATTAACAATGGACACTTTCATAAGGCGGATGCAGGTAGGCAGCGTCTCGAATATATTGCTCTAGCCATATAATGCCGAAACCACAAGCCTACTGCAGCTCTATCTCTATCGGTGGGAGGTAGAAACTCTGTGTTTCCCGTCGTCAAACGCGCCAAGCACAAGCATACGAGAGGACCACAATCCCCTCTGGCTCCCGGCGATTGTTGTGGCACGGTCTCGTCTCTGAAAACTGTGACATTGAACTTCTTTGGCTTCTTGTGTCCAGAATGAGTCCAATAATTAATCCCATCCAAGAATTTAGCCAAATGAGAGCTCCATCCCTTGATCATATCTCTCAAATCAGACAGTGATATGTAATTTATCATGCTGTCATACACTATTATCTTAAGGGATGGGAGCTGAAGTTGGACGAGAAGCCAATGACGACGTTCCAAAACAGGGATAAACACCTGCAATCATAAGTAATAATTCATTTATTTGCGCACTTATTTATGAACACCTTTAAAAAATTTAAAAAATAAACACTAACCGTATCGACCTCCCACCATGTAGGATAAAGTTTAGCTTGTCCGTTGCCCAACGAAAATGATTCATCTCGTTGATTCTTCAAGTGAACTGCGTGAAAAGCCGCCGGCATTATTGTATATCGCGAATTTTTTTTATTTTTCCTAAGCTTCCTTATTTTTAGTAGACGTGACACCCACGCATCGATATGCTGTTTTACAAAAAAATACATATATTAGTGAATTACATTAATTTTTTAAAAAAATAATCAAAATCATATATAAGACAAATATAATACTTACCTCCCCATCGAAATAGCCACTATCTTCAACCCCTAATAGCACACCCCACCAAGACCGATCAAGCAACAAAAACATTTCATCGTTGAGTTTGCTTATGTCAGTGTAACACCCCTGGCTCCGCTCATGTAGATAAAAATCAACTGCGGTCTTAGCCCAAAGGGTATTATCGACAATTGTTTCCGGTAGTTGTCTCCTCTCCACTTCAGATACCGGAAGGGTACTAGCCGGTAACTCATATGAGAGCCAACTCTCATCCATCATGTCCGGAACCGGTGGGGGTTTCTTAATACTTCGATATATTACCCCATGTGAATCGGGCTCTGGAATGGTGAGAGTGACCTCTTCAACGATGACAGTGGCCACTTGAACGGTGGGGGGGACTCTTGAGGGAGGATAGGGGCCTCTTGAGCGATTAGAGGGGACTCTTGAGGGATGACAGGTGAGTCAGGCTTGTTCTTGCGGAGTCTTCGCACCATTGGGGTGAACGGAGACGTAATAGCACGTCCACGCCGTCTGATGCGTGAACTCCGTCGTGCAAGGAAAACCCGACGTAAAGCATCCACCTTATCGGGCCGCTAAAAAAAATTAATACATAAATCAGTAAATAAACAGACATGATATTAAACAAAGACAAATATGTTTTAAACTAGCATTGTATTCACCCAAGTCATTATTCTATCATAGTTCACAAAATGCTCAGATAACATTCCAGAAGTAAGCACTTATATAAACATTTAAAAGGACAACATATATAAACATTCCAGAAGAAGAATAGTTTACTTTCGCAGTACGAAACTTAAAATCGCAACGCGAAAATGACTATCGCAACGCGGAAATGGCTATTGCAATGCGAAATGAAAATCGCAACGACAAAATCGCAATGCGAAATGAAAATCGCAATGCGAAATGAAAATCGCAACTACAAAATCGCAATGCGAAATGAAATCGCAACGACAAAATCGCAACGCGAAACACAAATCGCATTGCGATTTTCATTTCGCGTTGCGATTTTGTCGTTGCGATTTCATTTCGCATTGCGATTTTGTCGTTGCGATTTTCATTTCGCATTGCGATAGCCATTTCCGCGTTGCGATAGTCATTTTCGTGTTGCTCAAGTAAACTATTCTTCTTCTGCAAATTGAAACTTGAATGGATTGCATTACTTCAACCAAAAGACAAAAACAAAACCAAAAACAAATACTAACAAAAACAGTTTAGCAGTATTGGAAGCAACCGAATGAATTACGAGTATGAAAAATCTTAAACTTACCTCGTTGCGTAGAGTATGAACCTCATTCTGCAACGATGCTACCATCTCACATAGAGCGGCTACCTCACCGCGTAATGTAGACACCTCAACACGCCATGCACCATCGTCTTTGCGTAAAGTACCGACCTCCTCATGCAAGGCATTGACCTCATCACGTAACACCCCTAACTCATCCCGTTGAGGTGGAGGTGGAGAACAGGGAGATAAACGTCGTGGCATCTTTACCGGTCGCCTATCTTGCGGTGATGGTGGAGAAGAGGCTCGATGATGTGACATAATAGGTGATGGTTGTCGTTGTGGAGGTGTATAGTCGGGTCGATCAGATGATGGCTCTGGGTGAGGTGATAGCTCTGGGCGAGGTGATGGCTCCCGAAGTGGAGGCTGCTCATCAACCGTTCCATCAAAAAAACGCTTACTAGCTTGCCACCAATCAGTGGCAAGCTCAGCTTCCGTGGGTGTTAGCCTCTGTAGAGGAGTGTTGGCCTCCTAACAATATAAAAGCTCAAACAAAGTTAAATGTGTACTAGTAATAACTTGTTTATAAACATATGGTAGTATTTATGTTAACTTACATTATTTATTGTCGTATACCGTAGTAAATCTTCCCATTGCAAGGTCCGTTTCCTCTTCCAGGAAATAACCCTGGGAATATCATTTGAAGTTTTTATTGCATATGTCTTCATGGCGGGAAAGGCCTCAAATATCCAAATCTACAAACAATATAATAACAAACATTAGTAATTGTTAAATAATTACTTATAATTTTGGAAACATTATATAAAAATTCTTACCTTAAAGGCCCAAATAAAGCCTGTCAAAGTGTATTTGGAACCATCGCCATACAAACTTTTTCGATCATCCAAGGCAGACGATAACTTATTCCATGTAGCTTTCCATAAATACGAGCCCCACGGAAACAGGTTCCACGCATTTAGGTCTTCTACCAATTTGATTAGATCATTTGGAATAGGTTGTCTGGCCTCTCTGCCTAAAAAGCCGGCATGCAAAAGAATTAGAAGGCATACTCGGACAACGTCGACGTCATCCATCCGAGTAAAACCATATTTCTTATTCAACAATCTTGTCAGGTCTTCTACGTGTAGATTCGGCCTCTCCAGCTCAAGAAAAACCCGGGATAGCCATGATGGGCGGGTAATGTGTCTAGTATACCGACCTACATCATCGTGTCCGAAGCGTAGACCGGTGATTAAGCAAAACTCCTCCCGCCCAAAACACGTATACGCCGGTGGAAAATCAAACCATATCTCTTCATCACGACGTTGTATAGTCTCTGGTAGATCGCTAGTCATGGTTTGAAGAAACAGGTGTGTCAACATCGCATCTCCACCGGGATGTTGTACTTTCAGCCATGGCCCGAAGCATGTATCCTCAAACATTTTTCTTTGTGCAGGTGAAAGCTTCGACGCAATTGTTTTGGCCAGGCTGACTTTATTTCTTAAGGTCAATTGAGCCGAATAAAAGTTCTACAAAAATAATAAACATACTAAGTTAGATATACCAAAAACTACACTGTGAAGATATACCAAAAACAATAATAAACATAAAGAGTAGTAGTTTATTCTTCAAACTTAAATTTGCAACACTGTGAATTTCGTATTTGTCTTTGTTTTTTGGTTGAAGTAATGCAATTCATTCAAGTTTCAATTTGCAGAAGAAGAATAGTTTCTGAAAATGAAAATCGCAACACGAAAATGACTATCGCAATGCGAATTTGACTATCGCAACGAGAGAATCGCAACGCGAAACTAAAATCGCGTTGCGATTTGCATTTCGCGTTGCGATTCTCGGTTGATTTAATAAGAAATCTAAGTGAAATGGTTAATCTATTAGTGAAATGGTTAATCTATTATTGAAATTACCAGTAAACTTATCATCAATTTCAATATGAAAAACCTAATAATAATGCAAAAATTTCAAAAAGAAAATAATTAAAAAAACTAACCCTCGTTGGTTGATTTGGTTGATTTTCCATTTCTGATTGTGAGGGTGGCTCTGAGAGATGGAGATAGACGGATTTCGCCGGAGATGGGGACGGATTTCATCGGAGATGGGTGAGAGAGTGAGAGATGGAGATGGGACTGAGTTGTGATTTTAGGTTTTAGGTTATGAGTTGCGATTACGGGATATACTGTGGACGGTTCAATGTTCCAATATATTAATATTCGTGTTTGGAATTTAAAAATAAAATACTTGGCCAGGATACTAATGGCTCTTTGAAAATCGCATTGCGATTATGTATTATCGTGTTGCAAAAGTCAGAATCGCGTTGCGAAAGTCAGTATCTCGTTGCGATTTTGTATTATCGCATTGCGATAGTAAGTATCGCATTGCGATAGTCAGTATCGCATTGCGATTTTCCCAATTCGCGTTGCGATTTACCCAATTCGCGTTGCGATTTACTTATTCGCATTGCGAATTGGGAAAATCGCAACGACACTGTAGACCATCGCAACGCGATTTTCAACTATCGCAACGCGAAATGCAACGCGAATTTGCGATAATGGAGATCGCGTTGCGAATTAGCGATCACATTGCGATTTTGTTGGTCATTTTGGCAAATCCGAAAAAAGTTGGTTAAAATCGTATATTATATGGGAATTTTGGTCACTGAGGCGATTTTCTCTTTTTTTAATTCAACTTGTTTATTAAAAAAATCAACACGTGCCCTAGATATAAGCCATGACACACCACAAATATTAGTGTATGATATAAGCCATGACACACCACAAATATTAGTGTATGATATATGCCATGACATTTTGGTTCCTTGCTTTTGGACTAATAATGAAAGTTTGGATAGAGCACACAAAGTTTTAGAATACAAAAACGCTATTTCGTTATTGGTGTGCGCCAACAAAGTTAGTCAAAAGAGAGAGATTCAACTGGTTGACCCAAAATCAGAGTCATTGACATTTGACCTTGCAGGATATAACTCCTATTACGACAACCCCTGAAACTCTAAATATATTATGCGTGTTTTACGATGAGATTTTGGATAAACTATACTAATTCTCACTGAACGTTTACTATATTTTTACTTTGGTCATCAAAATCTAATTTTTTTCATTAGAATCATTTTAATTAAAGAAAATATAAATTAATAGGACAATGACACATGCCATCGTATTATTAGTAATAAAACATGAATGCCTTATGTGGGATCAAACTGGGGGTGAGTAAAACTCGAATCAACTCAAAAAATTGATATTTTTACTATACTAAAAAAATCGACTCGAATTGACTCCGAGTTGAAATTTCATAAACTCGACTCAAAAAACTTTTTAAGTTCAAATCGATTTGTAAAATACAACTTGAATTTTTAGTAATCAGTGGATTAATTTTCAAGTTTGAGTCGAGTTCCTCGACTTTGTATGTTCTATGTGTATCACATATGAGAAAATATGAAGAAATATATATGCATGCAAAAACCATTTAAATTGGAATAAAATAATATCACAATATCATAAATGTTTACATTAAAATTTAAATATAAACTCTAAAATTCAACTCAACTTGTCGAATTGAATTTTACAAACTCGACTCGAGAAAAACCCAAGTTAACTTCAAGTTATAAAATATGATTCGTCAACTGAAATAACTCAAATTTTTTTACTTGACTTGACTCGATCGAATCCCTAATCCTAACACCTTAACAAAGTTAAAAACTTTTTAATATTTTACAACAAATAATGCGTAAGTTATATCGTAGTTGAAGTTAATTACATTTTATAAAATATATTAACTATAACATAATTATAAATTATCATAAGTATATAATTATAACATCAAGTAAAATATATTAATTTTATAAAAAAAATATTTATAATTTATATAACTATACTAAAAGAATTAATGAAGAAACAGACTAAAATTAGTAATAAAAATATATTTTATAATGAATGTTATAAAAACTTCAAGATTACATTATAACTTTTTTTATTGGTTAATTTTTTTTTATTCAAACTTAAAAAAATGTCGCGTTCAAAAAATATATTGAAATATGAGGTTTATTTGCAAATAAATAGAAACTTATTATGCATAATTATTTGATATATTAAGTGTCTTTTATTTATTATTTTTATTTTATAAAACACTATTTAAGATTACTTTGATAGTATTTTAATTTTTTTTGTGAAGTATTTTAAACTGTATATATATATATATATATATATATATATATCAAAATTAATTATTTTCTTTAAATCCAACTCTTTTGCACTTATATAATATTATATTTGTTACATATATATATATATATATATATATATATATATATATATATATATATATATATATATATATATATATATTGTCGACACTCATTTTCGTTTGGGTTTATTTATTTATTATTATTTTATTATATTAATATTAATATTAATATTAATTACATTTTTTGCACGCCATTACAAAGATAAAATTAGATCCAAATCCAAACCCTTTAACCCAAACCCAAAATAGGCCCAAATTAAACCCTAGCCCAAAACCTAATCTATCCCTACTCTAACCTATCCCCATCATTCCCTGCTACGTCACCAACCCTGCTACTGTCGTCGCCAACCTTCAACCTACCACTGTCTGCCAATTGGTAACCTCAGTCGAACCATCATTGTGCCACTGTCAGAGCCCACCCTCGATTCGAATGAAAATAAAAAAAAATCAAGCAAATGATGGCATCCATTTAAAAAATTACGGCCGGTCAGAGCAAGTAACTTATGGGCATGACTGGAATCTTCAACAAGGCTTTGCATCTTATAAAGTCTGGAAAAAATAAGAAGAGAAGAGACAGAGGGTTCGAAAAAAGTAGCAACAGTTAAAAAAAATAAAAAACCTAAATACAAAAAAAGTCTTTACCTTGGTTTGAAACCTCAGATTGAGAATCTATCTGGTCAGATTATTTGTCGGGGAGCGAGGAACACAAAACTTGACGAGGGTTTCATCGGATGGTTAGATCAACGATGGAGGAAGGTAGACTCTTCGGTTTCCCTTGTTAGATATAGACTTGTAGGGTGAGTTTTAGGTAAAGGTAGCCTAAGATTCGGGCTTAGGAGGAAAAGGGGAGAATTTTGAGGTATTTTGGGATTTTTTGACCACCGATGATGGTGGCTGGTGGTGGAGGAACGCCACCGATGAACGGTGGGTGACCCTATCGACGATAAAAAAAATAGAGTTTATCTTTCTCTTTTGAAACCAAAAAATGAAAAATGAGAGGATGAGAAAAAAAAGCTCTATAATCGAGCTTATATACGCCAACCAAAACGGCGTAGTTTTGAGGGTTAGGGCAGCCATGCCAAACTCGCGTGGGTTAACAACATTCCAGATCCTTTTAACTTTGTAATCCTTGCAATTTGGTTATCAATGAACATGGGTTATTTCTGCTTTCAATCCTTTTAATTTTGCCACGTTTATATTTTAGTTACTGCATGCTCCATAATACGCTTTGGTTAAATGCTTGATTCTAGTAGTTAATTGTAGATTTATTTTATTTTAGTCCTTCGTGTTGCTATGTTTAGAAAATGTTCTATTTATGCTTTAGATCCTCTTGGTTTTGCTATGTATTTCAGTCACTATTTTACTATTTCATGGATTATTTCTATACCTAGTCCTTGTAGATTTAATTATGTTTGATTTATTTTATTTTGGGCCTATATTTGTCGTTTGTTCTGATTTGGTCTTTGTTTATTTGTATTTTAATACTTATATTATTGCATAATTTTATACTTTGATTATTACCTCATATTCATGTATATTTAAAAAATTATACATATTTAAAATATGTATACATGTATGTTGTTTCGTTGTTTCATATTTTCAGACTTATGTTTTTATTTTATCACTCATTCATTTATTTATGTATGTTACAAACACATTTTTCTCAAAATTATTTTCAAGAAAGTTCGTCGTAGAATGGGCGTGAAAAGCACCACTCTATAGGAGAAGTGCGATTCGACGACATTCAAACGAAAAGTGAAATTTAGATAAATTAATTAATGTTAATAAAATGATCATATTTTAATTTTGATTCGAATTTATAAATTCCACCAACGACGACGTATAAATGATTAGGTATTAATTTTCGGTGTTATGGGGGTGTTCACCTTCCCCACGTGTAATCGACTTCCGAACTCTTAAAAATGAATCTTTTGTAAATGCAAACTAATTTTTATCTTTAAAATAGTTTTTTCTTAAAATTGTTTTAAACGACATTTTTAGGTATTCAACCTACCTAAATCAAAGATTGATGGCGACTTCAAATTTCACATTGATTCAAAATCTTATTTTCTTAAATAAAGTCATAATTATTTTTAATTCAATTATTTTCGTTTTAAAATAATTATGACATGTATAAATATAAAAACTCAAATTGTTAAAAATGTTATTTTTTGTTTAAGTATATTTATTTTATTTTTCTTTATTATTATCGAATTTTTATCCTCTATCGTTTTTACTTGAATTATAATTCATATAAAAAAAGTTTTAAGTTTTTTATTTGAAAATGGAAGGAAATTAAAAATATAAGACGTTGTATAAAATCATGCAAGCAGATACTTATTTTAAAAATTAATATCCAGCTGCATGCCAATAAAATCAAAAAGTAGAAGTAAAGTATTAAATAATTTTATTTATTTATTCTGATGTTGGGGGCGATTTTCTCGATAAATCACCCTTCTTCTTTTTTTCCTGTCAAGTACCGTTCAGACTATATTTCCCGATCTAACACCCTTTGCAGTAAGGTGCACCCCCTGCAGCGCGCCTTATGCTGACATGGATACACGTTGGCTAAAGCGCAGCCCTTGGGGCGCGTCTTATGACACGTAGGGTATAGCGTGGTGCAGGACCCGCGCCTTTGCTTTAATTTCCTTTTTATGTCCTGTTATGAAAAACTCGTTCATATTTTCGCTACTATTGAGGTAATTATAAAACTAATTTCGTATATTAATAATTTTATCCAATATATAATAAATTTTTTTCCTTAAATAGGTGGTCTACTGACAGGAAAAATCATTAGGAGCTACCTGATGATTTAGAAAAAATCAGGGTGCTAATCAATTAGAAGGTTGGCACACAAGTATGCATTTTAATGTTTAAAAATCGATTTTGTATTATAGTTATATAATTAGATTATTATTTTGATAAAACTATATATATTTGTTTTAGTTTGAATGAGTTCCATATTCTCATGATGATGTGAGGATGTGCATCCCACCTGAGTTGAGGGCCCATCAGATGTTTGGATGGCGGTGGTCTCTTTGATCTGTTATGCGATCGTCGAGTGACACTCCACTGATTGCGTGCTCCGACAATTTGGTTTTGTACAACCAATTCCGGAAGCACCTCACAATATGGACGAGTTATATAGCACAGATCGACGCGACAAGTCGGATACAGATTGACTGGTAAAGCATCATGAATGGGTCGTGTTGTGGGAGGATCGACATCGACACCTTCCCCATAGAGAGCTCATTTATGATGACCTCTTGACGGTTGCATCCGGTTATTATGAGTGGTTCAACAGTAACGGGAAACCATTTATGCTTTCCGAGGATGCACGATGGTGGAGCTTTCAGCGATGTCGACAGAGACGTGCACCGTCACAACCCCATCCTGACTCGTAGACGGAGAGCAAGTGCTTCCGGTTCGTCGTCAGCTGTACCAGCATGACCTTCATAGCAGCCACCGTCTGCAGTGACCTACACCTCGCAACCATATCTGATGCCGTCACCGCCTTTCCCTTACCAGATCCCGCCTCCGCCACCGTCTCCTGGTTTTATGACTCCGCCGCCGTTACCGTCACAGAGTTATATGACCCCTCATGGAGGATATTATGGGTCTATGTTTGTAGATCTGACTTGGGGTTCATATACTGGTTATTTGGCAAGTGCAGCCTCATCACCGATGGTCGCAGCACAGACACCTCATCTACAGTTTTCTCACTTATTGATGTCTAGGTTTTATGAGTTTTCCCAGTTCTTGCAGGTCGGTGGGATAGTCAGTCACACACCTTCAGGGTCCTTATTTTATGGAGGTGCTACATCGTCATCAGTTCCTCATCAACAAAATGTCTCTGCTCATGACGATGACGACAATGATGATGATGGTGATGATAATGACAGCGAGGAGTCATAACCAATTATACGCAAAAATCCTCCTCGAGACAGACAACCACCGCCCTGCGAAACACATTCGTACCGCAGACATCGATAGATTTTGATATTTTATTATATTTGTTTTTAGTTGTTTATTGGACTATTTTTATTGTAATTTTTTTATTTATCATTTAATACTTACTTTATTTTGTTAATTTGGTTGGATTTTTTTAATTTATTTTGTTAATTTTGTTGGATTTTTGTTAATATATTTGGTTAATTTTATTTGTTACCATTTAATAACAGTTATTGTAATTTGGTTATTATTTACCATTTAATACTTATTATAAGTTTGTTGTATTTAAAATTATATTCAAATATCAAATTGCTATTAGTTTTCTGACACACAAGTTTTGGGATTCTATTTTGTTTGTTTTTCACCATTTTTTATTAAAAAATCAGGTAAAAGCGCGGAGTAGGAAACACACCTTTCATTAAATAATATAATTTTATATTATTACCTTATCGACAAAAATATTTCAATGTATGCTCCCGCTTTCCAATTTTACAAACACAAAAATTTATTGAAAACAATTAGTATAATATTTTTTTAAATAATCATATATAATTATACAAAATATTATAACAAAATTACCTTATAACGAAAGATCGAACGAACTTCTGAATTAAATATAAGAGGATTGTCGGGTGTTATATTGGTTGAGAGGATTGTTGTATTAGTTTTTCGGTTGAGAGTAAGTTTTGAGAGAGTTTACGGGGGATGAGTATTTATAGCTGAAAGGAGATAGTGTAATTATATAAGGAGCAATCCCTGCACCGCGCTTTGTATTATGCATGTGATAAGACACGATCCCTACACCGCATCTTGTATAATTGTGTCACAATTAAAACAAAGGCGCGAGCCTTATACCACGCTATACACGTGACGTAAGACTCGTCCCAAGAGTCACGCTTTAATCATGTATTCAAATCAGTATAAGACGTGTTGCAGGGACACGTTTTATCCCACATGACACCATAAAATCGTAAGACGCGTCTACAAAGGGAGTTAGATTAAAAAATTTAGTTTAAATGGTGCCTGACATAAAAAAAAAAACATGGTAAGGATGATTTATCGGGAAAATCATCGATGTTGGGCGAGTGAACTTCTATTAATAATGATTGGACAGGCCTTTCCTCGAAAAGACAAATCGTCAAGGTAAGGTTTAATTTATAATTAATGAATAAAATTGATTAATTAGTTTATCCACCACTTACTCCTAACCGTTGTAACTTTTATTAATTAATCACAAAGAATGTAGACAGCGATACAATATATATTTAAAATGAGGGTAAAGTATACAAGTATCTCTCGATTATAGGATATTATTTTATTGAGTCTTTTAACTATTAAAATTATAAAATGGTCCTCAATTATAATGAATTACTTTGTTGAGTCATTTGACTATTAAAAGTTATAAAATAGTCACTTGATTATTTATTATGTTTCAAACTCGTTATTTTTCATTAAAATTTTGACAATAATTTGAACTATACGTTAACCTGTTGATTAAGATATGATAACATATGATATCATAATCTCAAATGACTATCATATCGCAATCAACATGTTAACGTTCAGTTGGATGATCGTTAATTATTTTAATATAAAAGAACGAGTTTACAAAATAATAAATAGTTAAGTGACCATTTTAAAATTTTTAATAATCGAAGGATTCAACAAGATAATTTTCTATAATTGAATGAGTATTTTGTAATTTTTAATAGTAAAAAAATTTAATAAAATAATATCTTATAATCAGAAGATTATTTCTACACTTTACCCCTTAAATAAATAAACAAAGGACCGCCAACAATTAAATATTTAATACTCGTCAACCATATTCTACTTCTAGCTACTTACTTTTTGGTATACAATTATTTGAATGGAATGCAGTTGGAGGACCGCCAACAATTAAATATTTAATACTCGTCAACCATATTCTACTTCTAGCTACTTACTTTTTGGTATACAATTATTTGAATGGAATGCAGTTGGAGAACCAGATTCCAGGATTTGCTTCTTGAGTTTATTACAATGTTTTTAAAATCGGATCGGACCTTGAACATGTGAAAGTCTGATGCGTGAACTCCATCGTGTAAGGAAAACCCGACGTAAAGCATCCACCTTATCGGGCCGCTAAAAAAAATTAATATATAAATCAGTAAATAAACAGACATGATATTAAACAAAGACAAATATGTTTCAAACTAGCATTGTATTCACCCAAATCATTATTATATCATAGTTCACAAAATGCTCAGATAACATTCCAGAAGTAAGCACTTATATAAACATTTAAAAGGACAACATATATAAACATTCCAGAAGAAGAATAGTTTACTTTCGCAACACGAAACTTAAAATCGCAACGCGAAATGACTATCGCAACGCGGAAATGGCTATCGCAATGCGAAATGAAAATCGCAACGACAAAATCGCAACGCGAAATGAAATCGCAACGACAAAATCGCAACGCGAAACACAAATCGCATTGCGATTTTCATTTCGCGTTGCGATTTTGTCGTTGCGATTTCATTTCGCGTTGCGATTTTGTCGTTGTGATTTTCATTTCGCATTGCGATAGCCATTTCCGCATTGCGATAGTCATTTCGTGTTGCGAAAGTAAACTATTCTTCTTCTGCAAATTGAAACTTGAATGGATTGCATTACTTCAACCAAAAGACAAAAACAAAACCAAAAACAAATACTAACAAAAACAGATTGGCAGCAACCGAATGAATTACGAGTATGAAAAATCTTAAACTTACCTCGTTGCGTAGAGTATGAACCTCATTCTGCAACGATGCTACCATCTCACGTAGAGCGGCTACCTCACCGCGTAATGTAGACACCTCAACACGCCATGCACCATCGTCTTTGCGTAAAGTACCGACCTCCTCACGCAAGGCATTGACCTCATCACGTAACTCCCCTAACTCATCCCGTTGAGGTGGAGGTGGAGAACAGGGAGATAAACGTCGTGGCATCTTTGCCGGTCGCCTATCTTGCGGTGATGGTGGAGAAGAGGCTCGATGATGTGACAGAATAGGTGATGGCTGTCGTTGTGGAGGTGTATAGCCGGGTCGATCAGATGATGGCTCTGGGTGGGGTGATAGCTCTGGGCGAGGTGATGGCTCCCGAAGTGGAGGCTGCTCATCAACCGTTCCATCAAAAAAACGCTTACTAGCTTGCCACCAATCAGTGGCAAGCTCAGCTTCCGTGGGTGTCAGCCTCTGTAGAGGAGTGTTGGCCTCCTAACAATATAAAAGCTCAAACAAAGTTAAATGTGTACTAATAATAACTTGTTTATAAACATATGGTAGTATTTATGTTAATTTACATTATTTATTGTCGTATACCGTAGTAAATCTTCCCATTGCAAGGTTCGTTTCCTCTTCCAGGAAATAGCCCTGGGAATATTATTTGAAGTTTTTATTGCATATGTCTTCATAGCGGGAAAGGCCTCAAATATCCAAATCTACAAACAATATAATAACAAACATTAGTAATTGTTAAATAATTACTTATAATTTTGGAAACATTATATAAAAATTCTTACCTTAAAGGCCCAAATAAAGCCTGTCAAAGTGTATTTGGAACCATCGCCATGCAAACTTTTTCGATCATCCAAGGCAGACGATAACTTATTCCATGTAGCTTTCCATAAATACGAGCCCCACGGAAACAGGTTCCACGCATTTAGGTCTTCTACCAATTTGATTAGATCATTTGGAATAGGTTGTCTGGCCTCTCTGCCTAAAAAGCCGGCATGCAAAAGAATTAGAAGGCATACTCGGACAACGTCGACGTCATCCATCCGAGTAAAACCATCTTTATTATTCAAAAATCTTGTCATGTCTTCTACGTGTAGACTCGGCCTCTCCAGCTCAGGAAAAATCCGGGATAGCCATGATGGGCGGGTAATGTGTCTAGTGTACCGACCTACATCATCGTGTCCGAAGCGTAGACCGGTGATTAAGCAAAACTCCTCCCGCCCAAAACACGTATACGCCGGTGGAAAATCAAACCATATCTCTTCATCACGACGTTGTATAGTCTCTGGTAGATCTCTAGTCATGGTTTGAAGAAACAGGTGTGTCAACTTCGCATCTCTACTGGGATGTTGTACTTTCAGCCATGGCCCGAAGCATGTATCCTCAAACATTTTTCTTTGTGCAGGTGAAAGCTTCGACGCAATTGTTTTGGCCAGGCTGACTTTATTTCTCAAGGTCAATTGAGCCGAATAAAAGTTCTACAAAAACGATAAACATACTAAATTAGATATACCAAAAACTACACTGTGAAGATATACCAAAAACAATAATAAACATAAATAGTAGTAGTTTATTCTTCAAACTTAAATATGCAACACTGTGAAGTAATCGCAACACGAAAATGACTATCGCAACGAGAGAATCGCAACGCGAAACTAAAATCGCGTTGCGATTTGAATTTCGCGTTGCGATTCTTGGTTGATTTAATAAGCAATCTAAGTGAAATGGTTAATCTATTATTGAAATTACCAGTAAACTTATCATCAATTTCAATATGAAAAACCTAATAATAATGCAAAAATTTCAAAAAGAAAATAATTAAAAAAACTAACTCTCGTTGGTTGATTTGGTTGATTTTCCATTTCTGATTGTGAGGGTGGCTCTGAGAGATTTAGATAGACGGATTTCGCCGGAGATGGGGACGGATTTCGTCGGAGATGGGTGAGAGAGTGAGAGATGGAGATGAGACTGAGTTGTGATTTTAGGTTTTAGGTTATGAGTTGCGATTACGGGATATACTGTGGACAGTTCAGTGTTCCAATATATTAATATTCATGTTTGGAATTTAAAAATAAAATACTTGGCCAGGATACTAATGACGCTTTGAAAATCGCATTGCGATTATGTAAATCGCGTTGCGAAAGTCAGTATCGCGTTGCGAAAGTAAGTATCTCGTTGCGATTTTGTATTATCGCATTGCGATTTTCCCAATTCGCGTTGCGATTTACTTATTCGCATTGCGATTTTCCCAATTCGCGTTGCGATTTACTTATTCGCATTGCGAATTGGGAAAATCGCAACGATACTGTAGACCATCGCAACGCGATTTTCAACTATCGCATTGCGAAAATACAACGCGAATTTGCGATAATGGAGATCGCGTTGCGAATTAGCGATCGCATTGCGATTTTGTTGGTCATTTTGGCAAATCCGAAAAAAGTTGGTTAAAATCGTATATTATATGAGATTTTTGGTCACTGAGGTTATTTTCTCTATTAATATATATAACATTTTTTTTAAATTTACAATATTAAAAGGTATAAAAATATTACAAGTCAAAACATATATAAGTTAAAACACATAAAATCAAATTAAACAAAATAATTCAAATCAACTACAACATAATATTTAAGGTAAAACATATTAAATATTAAATATAATTATATAACTATAATCAAAAAATAAATTTGGGGTTGAAAAAAATCATAACAAACGATATCGTTTGGTTTAATTTTTTTTAAAAACAAAATTACATGGCTAAGAAACATAGAAGAACATCCCAAAAGTTTAAAGAGTAAAAATATGAGAACAAAACAATCTCACATGACTAAGAAACATAGAAGAGCATCCCAACTGACTTCTATAAATACTAGAGGTAATTTGACATTCAAAATCATAGAGCCTTTTGGTGAGCACAGAGCGAACTATTCTTTCGCTTCAATTGAGCTCGAATTTCAGGCTTCAATCGAGCTTCTAAATTTTTTTTGAGTTCGAGCTTTTTCGAGTTCAAGTTTCAATATTATATTTCGAGTTCGAGTTGAACTTGATAATTTTTAGCTCGTGAGTTTTTGAGTCGAGTTGAGCTTACTTTTAAAGTTTTCGAGTTCGATTCGAGCTCAGCAGTACTCGAGTTCGACTCAGCTCGTTTAACAAATGACATCGTTTGGTTTAATTTTTTTAAAAGAAAAAAAGAGAACCGACGGCTTACACCGGTTTTGCCGGTTTTCAGCCGGTTCTGTGCTCATCCGATTTTGGAAGTTAACCAGATCGGACAGGCCACCGGTTCACGGTTCAATCGGTCGAGCCGGCCGGTCCGGTCCGATTTTAATAACAATGGTTTATTATTTATTTAACGAGACTTAATTTTTTTTCTTAAACAGTAACACTCGTGAGTTTATATTTTTATCTATAATTTATGACCAATTATTATTTAATATATGATTATATAATTTTCTATTTAATATATTATCATTTAATTTGATTAATATTTTTTTCTCAAATAATTATATTATAACCCACATTTTAAACAGTAACACTCGTGAGTTTATATTTTTATCTATAATTATTTGTCCATTAAATTTACATGCTAAAAATGCTTTCGCATCTTTCTTTATAATTTTAAGATATATATATATATATATATATATATATATATATATATATCTATAACTAAAAAAGTATATGAAGAAATAGTCTACATATAACGAGAAATTATAGATTACACATAGGAATGGACACATAATTTTATATTGGGGCGAATTAAAATTTCAATAGGAATGAAAAAATATTTTTAATAAAAAAATACATAATTTTTTAAATATGATAATTTTAAATTTTCAAGAACGATCTTACCGACCCTTGTTGCATCCCTGAGATTAAACACCTAAGGGGAAAAAAGTAAAAAGAATATATCAAAACTAGAATTATGAATTGACGATGATGTGTGAAAATTTTGTTTTAATGAGTAGTTAATATATGGAAATTAAGACATTATCCAAAATGTCGACCTCTGACGCCTATATGTCAAAACCGAGTTGAACAATTTAGGTAGTCAAAATAATAGGGAGAGATAAATATAAAATTTTATATTAAAAACATGAATTTATTAAATTTAAGATAAGATTTAACTTATAAAATTTTAGAAAAGGTAAAACATAATATGTGATTTCTATGTATAACTGTTGCAGGTGATGCCAATTACATACACATGAGTTGTCAGTCTTTTTACGCGGTGCTGCCTTCTTCTAACCGACCGTTTACTCTTATTTTCAACCGTGGTTTACATCTAATTATTTTTTTAAAAAAAATAAAATTTAGTATAATATATTAAAGAAAACTAAAAAAATAATTTATATTTCATTACTTTTAAAAAAAGAAAATTAAAATTTAAAATCCCACTTATAAATTTCTGTATCCACCGTTGGTTTACATTGAAATTAAACAAGCTTTTGACTTGCGAGGAACGTGTTATCAAATTCAAATGATTTTGATAATCAGAGTACATACTATTATTAGATGCATTTTTAATGGAATTTTTTTATAAATAAGTGTAACACCCTCATATCGATACGGGTGATCTGATCTGACCCAATATGTCACATTAGAGCTACCGGAAAGATCCACAGTAAAATATTAGAATTTCTTTTATTAAATCATTTAAAAACCGTAAAATAATTTATAAATAAAAATATAAATCCATAAAAATATACATATATTAAAAACTTAGTCCATTAATATTCATTATCAAAACCAGCTTACAAATAAAAAGTGACCTACATGCCCCATAATTACATCTGTACCGTACTATGCAAATGACATCGAAGGAACCCCCATTACTGATGTCGACAACTGCAGATGATCGATTCTTTAACCTGAAATGGTAAGTAACAAAGAAAGCTTTGGGAAACTCAGTAATACAAAACTACCATATGATGCTAAAGGACAAACGAATATATGGTAAAGCATAAAACTTTCTTATTGATTTAAACACCTACAAGTTGTCGTAACGAGCTATGACTTATTTAATTAATTCTTCAGGTAATAGATGAGAAACCTAAAGTTCAAAGGAAACAGTAAGAGAAAGACAAATTTAGGAGATTGTATTGGGGTGTCTAGTGTGTTCTCACGAAACCAGAAATAAATGTAAACATAGTTTAAAAACAGTAATAGTAGTTTATTTAAGTTAAACAAAATTTTAAAATCACTATGATACCCTCCACCCGAACACCGATATGCAGTTCCCCAGAATTGCATCTATAAGTACTTACCCTAAGCCCATTGGACCTAGGAGTCAACCTAAGGGAGAACTTTGGGTCCATAAGGACTTACTTTAGTCGAAGCATAGGAGCCACCTGAGGGGAATGCCCCCAGGTCCATAAGGACTTACCCAATGCACAAAGCAAATGAGCTATCCTAAGGGAGTGCCTAAGGATCCATAAAGTCTTACCACTAGGCCCAGGAGCCCACTCAAGGGTCGCCTTAGATCCATAAGAAATTACCAGCTTGATCATAGTTGAACTTGCAGATCTCCATAACAGGTCCCATATGGTACCACAATACAAAACATGTTAAAACGTAAATAATAATATCATAATCATGAGACATATGTATCTTGTATAAGAAATTAGAGATCAAAAACCAAAGATAAAAAAAACATGTTTTTATTTCAAATAATGTAGTCAAACTTTTAATATCAAAGAGGATATCCATATGCATATGGAACACACAAAAGGATCCAATTATTTTTCAGAGGTGCTTGGTAGTTATCAGGAAGGGAATCATAAAACTTTTGTAAATTGGTTGAATATCAGAAATGATATCCCTATTAAAAGGTGTTCGATTACTAATGGATCTAATCAAACGTTCAGAAATTGTTGCTTCAGGACCATTTAGGATTTCGAGTGCATCATAAAGGTATTCAGGAACCTTACATCAGAATTATTTAAGATTCGGATGTAACATGAGTGATTACATTACTCATGCCATCAGGGGTATTTTAATCATTACGATTCTTGAAGAATTCTTAGTAATTTAACCTAATAAAGGTAAAACGAAGATTTACAAAATTCAGGATTTATATCAAATTATAAAGATTTCGAGTAAAAAATTGAACTAACAAATCCCAACACTACGATACTTGCCAATCATTTGGATCAAGATACTTCACGATCATTCACTTCCTAATACTATCTGCTTTAGTTAAACTGATCACCTTCAGAATCATCGTTGAACAGATCTTGGAGAACTAAAAAAGTATTCATGTACTATTTACCTTATTTTTGTATTGTAACAACACCAAGAATGACCGACGTGCTTGAGTATTGCTCCATGACCTTTAGAAGAGGTACAACATTTAGGTTTATATGTATTTCCAAAATTTATCCAATGACATTCATTTAATTATAGTCATGCGAGTATTTAGGTCATTTCAATACTTGATGTTTTTCTAATCATTTTGGAGTTCCAGAGCATTATTGTGATTTCAATCAATTTGGGTATATAGAGTACTTCTAACAATTTGGTCTTCAGATATTTATTTAGAAATCATAATACCCATGTATGTTGTGATCTCAAAGGTTACAAATCTATTATTAGGATTTTCTAATCAAAGTAGGAATTCAATCAGTGAATCTGTAGTTCTATCAGGTTAAGAATGAATTCTTATAGAGGCGATCGATTACTCTAGAAGTTTTATCTTACTAATCTAACAACAAAAAACTCAGAAATCAAGCCCAAAATACAGTGAAATAATCGAAAAAAGGATTTGAAGTTTACCCCAATGGCGGACGACAGAGGTAGCACGGTGGAGCGACGGACCCAGTTGGGTTTTGTTCTGAATAACTCGGGGATCTTAAAGACAAGGGCGGTTTAGCGAAGGATGGTTGGTTTGGTCGAAAATCATTAAAAATTGAGGTGAACTTTGGGTTTCCAACGAGCCTTCAATGAGCTCTCCATGACAAAGTAAGGTTTTTCACGGTGAATGACACACGACGGTGGTAGTCATGTCGATTTGTAGGTGCATAACACGATAGTTGGAGAAGGGTTTGATGGCGGATTCGACGGGGTGATTTCCAAAATCAGGATGAATGCTAATGACATTCCTTTTCTGCTCAGATTGAGCCACGCAAAACACTTAAGAACTGCTCGGGGGAAAAGCCGACTACTTACGACGATCATATTTTTTTCTTTTGAAATGATATTTTATGAAATGTTGAGAGTCACCACCAATCATTTTTAAGGTGTAATTGGAACACATAAAATAAAGTAATTTTACTAAAAGATTTTATTTAATAAAAAATACCAAATTTTGGTTTGCGAAAACTAGAAATAAGATTCGAGAGTCAGTTATGCACGAGGAAGGATTAGCACTCCCACAATGCTCAGAAATTGGTACCTAGTCGATTACCCTATATTTAAACATTGAAAATTTGGAGTTTGAGGTTTTATTTAATTTAAAAAATCATTATGGGTTCCAAGTTCAGAAAAGGATGTCAGTTTACTAAGACCAATAACGAAAACCTTCGAGCATTTAATGCAAAAGCTTCGTTATTGATCTAAGTAAACGAACATTGCCTTAAAGTTTAAGAAATTATGATATGGGGTTTTGAAAAGAATGTTGGTTTATTTCGGGAATTACCAGTGGTCACCCCCTGAAAATAACACAGAGGATACACTATTAATTCCTTGATAAATGAGCATTGCTTTATTATTTTTTTTTTGAAAATGAAATGCAATCAGATAACAATTTTAAAACCTAATTACACTAGGTGGGTTAATTAAGGCAATCTCTAATATTAATCATAATCAATTTAAACCAATTATTGAATCGAATAATTGAAATAGACCCTCGGGCATTTTAATGAAAGAGCCAAATCGAATTATTCCCTAAATTAAAGAATTAAAGTGAAATTAAACCTAAAGTGGAGACTCTATTATTAATCCTAATTTATTTCAACCAATTATTGAATCAAATAATCAAAATGGACCCTCAGGTATTTTAATGCGAGGGTCAAATCAAATTATTCCCTAAATTAAGAAGTTTAGGGACTAACGTGTGAGAAATCTAAATCTAAGGCTCTAATTATGGACTAAATTAAAGATAATTAAATCTAAAGTATTTATCCTAAAAATATAACTAATTAAAGAAAATATTAAACTTAAAATAAAGTAAATTAGCAATTAAAATTAAATAAATTAACAAGCATGCATAAAAAGCCTAATTGTAGCAAAATTAACATTACAAATTACTAAAAAATAGTTAATAATTTACAAATTAATTTTTTTATTAAACGAAATTAATATTAGGGCTGATTAATTAATAAAATTAATCTAAAGACTAAAATGAAATCATGGTATTAATTCAGGGACCTAATTCAAAATAAATAAAAATAATACAATGATCGAATTAAAATAATAAAAACAATGTGTTCAAAATTAAAATAAGGGTAAAATATATAAATGGTCACTGAACTTTTCAAATACTTGCATTTAGGTCCCCTAACTTTTAAAACTTGCAACACAATCACCAAACATTTAGTTCGTTTGCAATATGGTCCCCGACGTAACGGTCGTTTCACTACTGTTAGGGTAAATTATATAAATGGTCATTGAACTTTTCAGTTCTTGCATTTAAGTCACCCCAACTTTTAAAACATACAACACAATCATCAATTATATTCTAAACCCTAAATTCCAAAATACTTCAATTACATTCTAAACCTCAAATTCCAAAAAATACTTCAATTACATGTCCAACCCCAAATTCATAATCCATTCTCAAAATCTGCTATAACAAATTGAACTTGAAGTAGCAACCTTAAACCCTCAAAATATAGCCATAAATGCTAAATTTCCCCACCAATTAACTCAACATAATCAACAACATTTAGTTCATTTTGGGTCCATAACAATAAGTGATTATGTTGGGTTTAGGATTTAAAAGTTAGATTTAACCAACTATAAGTGAACAATACTCAATTCGATTTGAAAAAAATTATTTTCGACTTGAATTGATTCAAAAAATTTGATACAAATTGACTTTGAGTTGTACTTTCATAAACTCAACTTAAAAAAAATTCATGTTAAAATCAAGTTGTAAAATACAACTCAAATATCTCAAATTTTTTAGTAATTAGTGGACTAATTTTTAAGTTTAAGTTAAGTCCCTCGACTCTGTATGATATATGTATATCACATATGGAAAAATATGAAGAAATATATGTATTGTATATGGTTAAAAAACTATTTAAATTAGAATAAAATAATATTATAGTATTATAAATATTTATAATTAAATTTAAATAGAAACTTGAAAATTCAATTCGACTTGATTTAAATTTTTTTAAACTCAAATCGAAAAAATTTCGAGTCAACTATTTTATAAACTGAACTGAATTATAATAAAATGATATTATAATATGATAAATATTTATAATTAAATTTAAAAAAAAACTCAAAAATTCAATTCTATTTGACTTGATTTAAATTTTATAAACTCAAATTGAAAAAATTTCTAGTAAACTATTTTATAAACCGAATTGTGTATTTAGGTCTAACATAACCCTAAACCCTAAACCCAATATAATAACTTATTGTTCACTTATAGTTGGTTAATTGTTTTTGAAATGATTATGTTTTGAGGGTTTAGGGTTATTACTTCAAGTTCAGTTTGTTATGGCAGATTTTGAGAATGAATTATGAATTTGGGTTTGGCATGTAATTAAAGTATTTTGGAATTTGTGGTTTAGAATGTAATTGAAGTATTTTGGATTTTGAGGTTTAGAATGTAATTGATAATTGTGTTGTAAGTTTTAAAAGTTGGGGGACCTAAATGCAAGCACCTGAAAAGTTTAGTGACCATTTATATAATTTACCCTAACGACAGTGAAATGGTTGATACGTTGGGGACTATATTGCAAACGAACTAAATGTTTGGTGATTGTATTGCAAGTTTTAAAAGTTGGGGGACCTAAATGCAAACATCTGAAAAGTTTAGTGACCATTTATATACTTTACCCTTAAAATAATAAGGAAAACAAACACCTAAGGACCTAAATGTTAAAACAAGGGCAAAGTTTAAGGACCTAAAGAAGATTTACCCCCTTTTGTTTTAACCCTAATGCAAAAAAATAAAAAGGAAAAATATCAATATCAGTGTAGCCTAATTGAATTGAATTAAAAAAACAACCTAATGGTGACCAAAATGAAAATTTGGGTGAAGCTAAGAGGACCTGAAGACAATTTATCTCAATCATCAAATATAAATACTATCTATTGCTAACCCTAAACCTAAAACTAAAGACAATCATTTTTATTCCATCTTCTCCTCTCCCATCTCCCTCGTACAATTGAGCAACCCTAAATCTCACCACCTACATCACTAACCACCGCCTTAAACGATGTAACTAAGCGTAATACCTTCATTCCGGCTATCACATACGACAGCAAGAAAGCTTTAAACCTACCTCAAACTCATCAAAGTCTCCACTAGATCCTGTAATACCAATTTTTCATATATATTAGTATTTTATTATTAATTAGAAAATACAAAAAAGAGAGTAAAAGTCAAAGGGATTCAACGCCTCTACGCGTGAAAGCTCCAATGAACCATATCAACAAACCATGCAACATAAGAAGACAAAAAACAAAAAAAATTATAAAAGTATTTTTCATATTTTTTCGATTGTAAGGGTATTACATAAACCCACACAAACAGACGTAAAAATTTGTTGAAAACGAAGCAATAAAAAACACATAACTTTGAAGGTAGTTTCATCTTCTATTTCCTTTTTTGAGCCTTTTTATTTTCAAAGCAAAAATAAAAGAGAGGGATGAAGCATTACCATGGTTGAGTTGGGTTCTCTCGGGTAACCAGAGTTCCTCGTCAGAATCAAGGTCGCCCGGGCAGAAAACGGTGTTGACAGCTTGGCGACTTCGCTCGGGACATTAGAGGGTCAAGCCTTAAATCGATTATATATTGTCTCTATAGTTGTAAATTGAGAATTCAATTTTATTTAATTTACGATTCTTTTGATTTCTTTCTTTCATTTATTTAATTTTATTTTATATCATTGTGTATTAATGTTTGTATCTGATTGATTTTCAGATATTGAAATTTTGGTTTCACTTTAGTTCGATTTTAGTGTGGTTGTTTTTCAAAGGTTTAAGAATTTCTCCTCACACACGACACTTGCATTGCATAACATAAGCTCTATACTCAAGCTCTTTCCCCTTTAAGTGGGAGTGAAAGCGATGTCTTCGTGAGAATTTATTCTCTGTGTCAGACCTAGCAAGTAGCTTCTGGGGTTCATATGCCCTATGTCTTCGTGAGGATTTATTCTCCGTGTCAGGCATAGGGAAATGTTCCCTCTTGAATTGAACTCAATTCGCTTAAGCCTATAATGGGTGAGGATTGAGGGTCTGGCTCGCCTAATGGGGCACCGACAAGGACAATTCGAGTACCTTTACTCCTAGAACCGAAACTCTGCATATAGTCAAATGTAGAAACCCACCCGATCTAAGACTGTACTGAAACTCTGTCCATAGGTACCTATATAAGTGTACACAAAGGAGAATTGAACTCTAACCTTCGTCTTTTAATTTATTTGATAGATATTGTTTTTAATAAATTCATGTGAACTAGAAATTATGCGGTTAGGATTTTAATTTCCTCTATATGTTTTATTCACTGTATTTTATGGTTCATTTATTAGTTCAATTTAATCTTTTCATATTTCACTAACACATATTTCTTCTTTTTTATTATTATTTTTTCTACCATCTTTTCCTTGTATCGTTGCTTTATTTTGTGCATAAACATGCTGTTAATACCCGAGTTATTTATCAAAATTAGAAGGCTTTTAAAATAACAACGTCACACGAAGGGGTAGATATTTTTATCTACTTTGACATGTTGAGACGTTGTCTGTTCTTTGAAAGTTTTTCTAGGATAATTACCTTGGAATTAAAACATGTTTCATATATATCATGACATAGAAGGTATTGATTCCCGAGTTAATAGTCACATTAGAAGGCTTTCAATACGATAATTTCATTCGAAGAGGTAGAATAGAAATGCAAAAGCGCATTAATGGTTCAGAAGGGTGCTCTAGGAAACAGCTAAAGAGGTACATCAAGCTGGAATACTTGAAGCTCAAATGACGTAGTAAAAAAACTTTTCAAGGGTGCTACGATGATGTTGATACAACTAGCCGAAAAGAAATAATATATTTGAGTCATCAAACAACAATGATAGCCAACACGAGACAATGAATGATGTCAATCGCATATGGCCACTTAACAAATGCATCAATCCAAGGATAAAACAATATTGTTTTCTTGCACAGTAGATCAAAATTGAAGAAATCGAGCAATATGACATGATTTGTAGTTTCCATCTATCTCGGGGTATTGAGACATTGTGTGTTCTTTGGAAGTTGTTTTATGAAAATTACTTTGGGGATCAATTCCTTTGTTGCATTTATATTTTGCATTTTGCATTCCCATTTTGAATTTTTGCATTTGCATGATCATATTTGCGTCTTTGTATTGGCATCTATACATAGTACATTGCATGATATACATTGCATTTCAACAAGCATTAATTATGGATCTTTGGAGTAACATGAGAAATCTTTTGAGGTAAATCGAAGTCACCCTATTCGTACCTAGAAAAGGAGTTATAGACGTGATGCTATCATCATATGAAGATCAAAGCACATCATTGAGATATGTGGGCACCGAAGAGCAAGGTCTAGAATTTGTTTGACCCATGGGTATTGTCCTTTAACGTGTCATAAGACATCCCGTGCAGAGAACAAAAAGAAAAAATTCTTTCACCCACTGTGAAACCATATTGCACTGGCATTGTCCTATTTAAACGTGCTTTTGTTCTTTATTTGTATTCTCAATAAATATTTTGTTAATTGAACTTAGGTCATTTTCCAAGGTTATGAGAAATAAATCAATTTTTAATCTTGCAATTCTTTGAATATCGAATGAATTAAAGCTTCTTTTACTACTTCATTAATTATATATCTTCGAAAAGGGGCAAGATTAGATCTTCCATACCCCATCCAAAGCCGAAATAACCATTTATGGGTTCTTTACCAGAAATAATACACATTTACTCCCAAAAGATCGAACCTTGACATCACTTCTCTCTAAAACAATAAAGTCATGTCCTTATTCCCCGAGGCACCAAAACCTATACTTTTACCTTCCCAGACATAAATAATCTTTCCATGACATTACCTTTTTCAAAATAACGACTTTAAAGTATCATATTTCCTTTCCTAAATACGGAACCAACATTCATTTCCCAACATCAATAAATTATGGGAGCATGACGAGAACCTTTCCTGCAAGAAGACAAGATGGAGTGTTGCAGATCAAGTTATTACAAGAGAATTCGAATAATTGGGGCATACTAGGGGAAAATGGAAGAAGAAAAAATAAAGGGTATAATTGAAATAATTCTATCATGCATTAATTATATTTTTGTCATGTAAATAAAATTAATCTTGAATACTCGCCCCCTGGGGATACCTCTTTTACAAATACTTCTATGTATGAGATAATGAACGACTTTGTTTCATTTATCCTTTTATATGTATATATATATCCCTTGTTGTCCCCTTTTGAGCTTGTAATATTGTTTCTTCTGATTCAACCCTAACCAAGGATCACCCTCCATACTGGGGGCAAAGATGAAGGACATCTACTCGCATGAGTGAACATCATCAATTTGGATTTCACTACAGAGGCAAGTCTTGGGAAGAATAACAAGATATCACAAGGTGGACCAAATACGAAACACTCAATGATCAAATCGAGTTAACAACATAGAGAGTAAAAGAAGAGATATAGAAAAAAACACACAAAAAGAAAATAAAAAGAGAAAAAAGAGAAAAAGAGAAAAAAATAAAAAGAGAAAAAAGAAAAAAAGCAAGAGAAAACAGAAAAAAGAAAAAAAGAAAAAAAAGAAAAAAGAAAAAAGAAAATAGACAGATCTAACACTTCAAGACGAGCGATTTGAAAGATCTAGAATCAATTCACCAGAAGATCCTGAAACACCAAAGGAAAATAAAAAGAGAATAAAAGACACACAAGAAGATTCAAGTCAAGCAAGACAAGATTGAAGACAACAGAACGAAATGATCATTGGTTCAATAACCCTTAAACACTTTTTTGGGCCAATTTATCCCTTTCTTTCATAACCGTGAGCCCCGACCTACATTACATGCCTAAAAAGTCCCTTCTAATCATACATGGATTTCTAAGTGGAGAGATTATCTTCAGATTTCATTTCGTCCCTCAGGGTTAATTTTATTTGCAAAAAAATAGTTTTCTAAAATCTTTAATCCATGATAGGGAAAAATAATAAAAGGAGTGTTCAAGATGTAAAATTTTAGATGACGTCTTAAAACCAAAGGAGAATTCGAGTTGAAAACCTGAAAAGACGGATCGAATATGAATATTGTTGAGTTAATCGATCGATGGAATTGGCCAAGAGGGGGGTGAATTGACAATTAAAATTTTGGTGGAAGCTTTTGCAGAAAATTGAAAAGATTTGCACAACGATTTAGAGTGGTTCGACTTTCTCAACCAAAGTCTACGTCCACTACCTTAGCTATCCACAATAAGGATTTTCCAACAAATTCACTAATTTGTTCTTTCTTTTGAGGCCAAAGAGATAACCTTACAACTTCCCCAAGAATATACCCCAATTCTTGAGAACACTCTTTCTCAAAGAGAAGATTACAAATTTGCAAACTTACAAGGAAATCCTCACAAGGTAGATTGTTTGCACAATTCTAGAACAAAGAAAAAACACTCAAAAATGAATACAATTGAGTACAAGTAGTGTTCTTGAAAGAAAAATGAACATTGAATGAAAAATAGGCTTTAAATGCTCAAACTTGAGGTTTGATGCTTTCTCTTTGATTCTCTCTTGATTCTTGTTTCTTGTTTCTTGTGTTTTCTTGTTTTTGATCAATGACTTCTAAGCTTGTTTAAATACTCCTTCAATTGATTCTGAACGTTGGGGATGATTAGTGGATTCAATGGAGCTATTTTAGTGTGAAATCAATTAATAAAACAACTTGGAGTGTGGGGGGGTCGATACCCCCTCATAGGGAAACGATTCCCTAAGTGTAAAATTCAAATATTTCGACCGTTGATCAGGGGGAATCAGTTCCCTCTGAGCATTCTGTTTTTCTCGGAGCCAAACCATTCAGGGGGAATCGGTACCCCCTTTGGGGGGAATCGGTTCCCTCTGGACAATATGGAATTTTTGGCTTGAAACGGTTCAAAATACTTTGTAAAATTGTTTTGAAATTATTTTAAGATTAAAACTTAATTTTACACTTGTGTAAGGATTAAAAATGACATTTGAAAGATTTGGAGTAATATTTTGATATTCAAATAATTATATCGAATATACTCGAAAAATCTTTTGGAAAATCTTAAAATTCATTTAACTTAATTTGTTATATCGAAATATCAAAATGTTTTCAACAATCTCCCCTTTTTTGATATAACAAAACATTTTAGTAATTTTAAGATTTTGAAATCAAGTTTTGAAATTACTCCCCCTTACTCTAACACTTCTCCCCTTTAAAAACACTTTAACATTTCTCCCCCTTTTTGTTAAATCAAAAAGACCTTTAAAAGATTTTAAACAAGGTTTTGAAATCATTTAGCCAATTGATTATAAATATATATAGCTTAAGTTGCTAAGATCACAATCAAGAGAAACGTTAGCCATTAGTTTCATAATCAATATTCATAAACAATGTGATATGGCGAAATTGGTCATATATCTAACATGATGTAAATGATGCAAGAATGAATAAATTTAACCAAACCAAATATATATAGAAATATAAATTCAAACATCCATAATCCATCAAACAAATTCAAACATCCAATAATCAAAGTTAAAAACAATCCAAAGTCATTCAAAATGTTGAAACAATAAACTCCATGTTCTATTTTCAAAGTACTAAAGCAAGATAAAGAATCAAGCATCCGCAGGAGGATCGGGAGGAGGAAAATGAGCTCGCATAGCGGCCATCTCAAGTGAAAGTGCATCAATGCGTTCATTTATAGAAGCATTGTAAGCGCAAATCTCCTTGAGAATCTCCAATTGTTGAGCTCCCATTGTGGATAAATGAGACTCTATGGAAGTGAAGCGAGAATCCATGGATGCATACCGAAAATCAAATGTCTCCATAAAGGATTGAAAGTATGGGGGCATTTGATCCTCTGGTCGTGCTTGTTCCTCTGGTGGAACTTGTTCCTCGTGTTGTTCTTGCTCATCGTCGGAGTCATCGGCTTCCGGAGGTTGTTCATAAGAACGAACCCAAAGACCAGTCTTTTCATTGACCTTCCATCCCGATTTAGTTAAAGAAAATAGGTTGATTTGATTTTTGAGGGGAAAGGAAGCATCAAGACCAACTCTAAGCCCATCCTTCTTAAACAGATTACTAAGAATACAACCATAAACTAAAGAAGAACATAATTTCTTATTGGGAACAAGATTTACGGTTTCGACAAGTTCAGAAAAGATAATATGTGGAAGGTTGATTTTAAGATTATTTTGGACACAATGTAGCCAAAATAAATCCATGGATCGGAGAGTAGAGTAACGGCCTCCGGATGGTCGAAACCACCAAGAGATCATGAGATGAAGAAAACGGTCGTCAAGATCTAACACACTCTCACTATCCCTTCGTTTATACTGAGATCCTACTGTCAGTTTTTCATTGTCTAACCCGTCAGATTCTAATCCTAATGCTTTGGCTATGTATTCCGGGTCAAGATGAAAGAATCGTCCTAGAAGATAGGATCGAATTCCTGTGGTAAAGGTTTTCTCCCGGTTTTGAATGAAAACGGCATTAGATTAGAAGATACGAACGAGTTGATGGTAGACTATTGGTTCAAGCTCAAAAAGTTTGTCAAATTTCCACTTTTAAAGAGTAGGAAGATGTCGAAAATTGATGTCTAACATGGCTTGAAGAGATGTGATGCATTCTTCCCGGATTTTGTAGGACTCAAAGTATTGACAAAACATAAAATAGAGATTTTGTCTACGATCGGTTCATTGAAGCAAGAATTACGAATAGTCATGTTTGGGTCATCGAGATTAGGAATAGGAATTTGTTGGATAGGTGGAGGATTTGTGTTGAAAGTCAATGGTAGGCACCGAATGCCACCAAAGTTTGGACTGCAAAAACTGTTTTCAACATTCGGTGCAGCTTATGTTGATTTTTTAAATGGGTTAATTTAACTTTAGTCATTGCACTTTATGGTATTTTTAAAGATTAGTCCCTAAGCTTCAACTATAAATACCCTTACCCATTTAGCTTAAAAATCATCCCAAAATCATTTTCTTTCTTCCAATACTAGAGAGCTTTCTTGTGAGTAGTGAGTGGTTTGTAAACACCTGTAAATATTTCTCTTAGTGAAAGATCTGCAGCAGTCCGGAGACGTAAGCAAAATTAGCTGAACTCCGTTATCAATTTCGGGTATTATTTTTCCGCTTTTATTTTGCATTCTAACTAATCTGGTTATAGGAAAATTACTTGTACTCTGTTTATTTCCCAACAACTGGTATCAGAGTTTTTGGTTGTGAATTTTGTCAATTTTTGTGAGGTTACTATTCATTACTATTCACGTGAATACATAATTTTATGAATAGTAAAATTTTGTCGGCGATACGAATTTGTCGACGGAGGTGTTCTAATACACGGTGGTTCGTAAGAATTGTCGGAGTTATCCGACTGACGTTATCCCGCAATGTTGCTTTCAATATAGCAAAGGAAAAGACCATGGCGGGTCTTATAGCAGCTCTCTCCAGTATGTATGAGAAGCCATCGACCTCAAACAAAGTTCATTTGATGAGGCAATTATTCAATTTATGGATGGCGAAAGGGGCATCAGTGGCTCAACACCTAAATGAACTCAACACAATCACAACCCAGTTGAGTTCAGTAGAAATTGAATTCGATGATGAAGTTCGAGCTTTAATTCTCTTATCATCTTTACCAGACAGTTAGAATGCTACTGTTACAACAGTCAGTAGCTCATCGGGAAACAACAAATTAAAATTCGACGATGTACGAGATCTGGTATTGAGTGAAGAAATTCGACGGAGAGAATCGGGTGAAGCATCAACCTCCTCAGCCTTGCACACTGAGTCCAGAGGGAGAACTTCAGAAAGAAATTCAAATCGTGGCAGATCGAAATCCAGACGGGGAAACTCCAGAACATGAAAGAAAGATTTTACTTGTTATAATTGTGGCAAGAAGGGTCACTTTAAAAGAGATTATCGAGCACTGAAGAAAGATACCGGCACACAGGATTCTGTCAACATGACAGAGGAGACATGTGATGCCATGATTCTAAGCGTCAACAGTCTAATTGAATCATGGATTTTGGATTCAGGGGCATCTTTCCACTACACCCCATGCCGAGAAATCATGGAGAACTATGTCAGTGGTGATTTTGGGAAGGTTCATCTAGCTGATGATGAAACCTTGAAGATCGTCGAAAAATGAGACATCCGATTAAAGCTGCCAAACCAGACCACCTGGAAGCTGACAGGAGTAAGACATATTCCTGGTCTCAAAAGAAATTTGATTTCTGTTGGACAGCTTGATGGAGAAGGATATAGCACAGCCTTTTCAGGCTGTGAATGGAAGATTACCAAAGGAGCACTCGTCATTGCTCGTGGTAAGAAGACTGGTACTATCTATGTAACCTCAAATTTAGATAATATCATTGCAGCCACAGATGCTGATGGAAAATCAAACCTATGGCACCAAAGGCTTTGCCATATGAACGAGAAAGGGATGAAGACACTTTTGTCAAAAGGGAAGCTTTCGGATCTAAAGAATATAGATGTCGGACTATGCGAGGATTGCATCTTTGACAAACAAAAGAAAGTCAGCATTGCAAAGATTGGTAAGACGTCGAAGGCTGAAAAGTTAGAGTTCGTTTATACTGATGTATGGGGACCATCTCTAGTTCCATCTCTTGCAGGATCATTATATTATGCCACCTTCATCGATGATTCTACAAGGAAGGTGTGGATTTATTTTCTGAAGAAGAAATCAAAAGTCTTTGATACCTTCAGAAAATGGAAGGCCATGGTGGAAAATGAGACTGGTCTGAAAGTCAAGCGGTTGAGGTATGACAATGGAAGAGAGTACAAAAATCGTAGATTCAGAGATTTCTGCGCAAGCAATGAAATCAAAATGGAGACGACAGTTCCCATGACTCCGCAGCAGAATGGCGTAGCAGAGAGCATGAACAAAACTCTGAATGAACGTGCCAGAAATATGAGGAAACATGTCGGATTGTCCAAATTTCTATGGGCTGAAGCTATCAACACTGCAGCTTACCTGATCAACCGTGGGCCCTCAGTTCCCTTGGATGGTGGAATACAAGAGGAAGATTGGAGCAAGAAAGAAATAATCCTTTCACACTTAAGAGTGTTTGGTTGTATTTCTTATGTACACATAAACACTGCTGAAAGAAGTAAACTTAATTCCAAGTCCAACAAATACGTCTTTGTTGGTTATGGTGGTGATGAGTTCGGTTACCGATTTTGGGACTATGAAAATCGGAAGATCATCAGAAGCAGAGATGTCATTTTCAATGAGAATGTGATGTACAAAGATAAATCAACCATAGAATCAAGTAGCTCAAACACCAAAGCTGAAAAAAAGAATTTACTGAGTTCAAGGAGATTTCTGGAAATGATGTTCAGATTAGTCCAGAAGCAATTCAAGAAGAACCAGGTACACTGGAACTAAGACGCTCCTCCAGAATTCCTAAACCAACCCAATGGTATTCTCCTTCTTTGCACTAATTGTTGCTAACTTACAATGGTGAACCAGAGTGCTATGATAAAGCAATGCAAGTGGAGGATTTAGTCAAGTGGGAGTCTTCCATGAAAGATGAGATGGACTCGTTTATGTCAAATCAGACATGAGAATTAGTTGAATTACCACCAGGTAAGAAAGCGCTCCACAACAAGTGGATTTACAGGATCAAAGAAGAGCATGATAGGAGCAAACGCTACAAAGCAAGATTGATTGTCAAAGGTTTTTCAACAAAGAGAAGGTATTGACTACAATGAAAATTTCTCTCAAGTCGTAAAACTATCTACAATCAGACTAGTGTTGAAAATTGTAGTTGTAGAGAATTTACATCTTGAGCAGTTAGATGTGAAGACAGCTTTCCTTCATGGTGATTTGGAGGAAGAAATTTATATGAGGCAGCCATAAGGCTTCACAGAGGCAGGCAAGAAAAACCTGGTATGCAGGTTGAAGAAGAGCTTGTATGGTTTAAAACAAGCTCCTAGACAGTGGTACAAGAAGTTCGATAGTTTCATGGGTAGCAGTGGTTTTACCAGATGCCAAGCAGATCATTGTTGCTACATCAAGAAGTTCGATAAAAACTTCATTATTTTATTGTTGTATGTTGATAACATGGTCGTTGCAGGCTCAGACATGCAAGAGATTATAAACTTGAAGCAAAAATTGTCAAAATAGTTTACTATGAAGGATCAAGGAGATGCAAAGCAGATTCTTGGAATGAGGATCAAGAGAGACACAAAGTCAGGGACTTTGATGTTATCATAGGCTGAGTAAATCAACAAAGTACTCTATAGGTTCAACATGCAAGATGTTAAACCAGTAAGTACACCTTTAGGTGTTCATTTTAGACTCTCCAAAGAAAAGTCACCAAAGACGGAGGAAGAACGTGCACACATGGTGAAGGTGTCATATGCCTCAGCAATTGGAAGTCTGATTTATGCCATGGTTTGTACTAGACCAGATATTGCTCATGCAGTGGGAGCTATTAGCAGGTACATGAATAATCCAAGCAAGGTACACTGGGAAGCTGTCAAATGGATCCTCATATATCTGCGGGGTACTACAAACAAAGCACTTTGTTTCAAAGGTGGAGATACGATACTGACAGGCTATGTAGATGCTGACTTAGCCAGAAATGTCGACATCAGAAGAAGTACTACAGGGTATGTCTATACTCTAGGAGGAACTACAGTGAGTTGGGTTTCTCAACTACAGAAGATAGTTGCTCTCTCCACAACTGAAGCAGAATATGTCGCTGTTACGGAAGCTAACAAGGAGATGGTCTGGCTACAAAGTTTCTTGGAAGAGTTAGGTAAGAAACAAGAAAACAATATCTTGTATTGCGACAGTTAAACTGCTATCCATCTAGCGAAGAATCCGTCTTTTCATTCCAAGACGAAGCACATACAATTGAGATATCATTTTATCCGGTCTCTTCTGGAAGATGAGATTTTGAAACTTGAAAAAATCAGTGGATCTTAAAATCTGACAGACATGTTAACAAAGACGGTGACCACAGACAAACTGAAGTTGTGTTCAGATTCAGTTGGCATGCTAGAGTAATAAGACCATAAATACTGTTGCATTGATCGAGGTGTGAAGATATATTAAAATCAGTCTTCAAGTGGGAGATTGTTGAAAGTCAATGGTAGGCACCGAATGCCACCAAAGTTTGGGCTGCAAAATAGTTTTCAACATTCGGTGCAGCTTATGTTTATTTTTAAATTGGTTAATTACACTTTAGTCATTGCACTTTAGGGTATTTTCAAAGACTAGTCCCTAAGCTTTAACTATAATTACCCTTACCCATTTAGCTTAAAAATCATCCCAAAATCATTTTCTTTCTCCCAATACTAGAGAGCTTTCTTGTGATTAGTGAGTGTTTTATAAACACCTGTAAATTTCTCTCTTAGTAAAAGATCTGCAGCAGTCCGGAGACGTAAGAAAAATTATCTAAACTATGTTATCAATTTCGGGTATTATTTTTTCGCTTTTATTTTGCATTCTCACTAATCTAGTTATAGGGAAATTACTTTTACTTCGTTTATTTCCCAACAACTGGTATCATAGCTTTTGGTTGTGAATTTTGTCAATTTTTGTGAGGTTACTATTCATTACTATTCATATGAATAATGAATTTTGTGAATAGTAAAATTTTGTCGGCGATACGAATTTGTCGAAGGATGTGTTCTAATACACGGTTGTTCGTAAGAATTGTCAGAAACGATCCAAACGAAGCCAGATTCGAGTGGGAGCGATGGCTGCAGACGAAGGGAAGGTGAAAATTGAGAAGTTCGATGGTGCGGACTTTGGGTTTTGGAAGATGCAGATTGAAGATTTTATGTACCAGAAAAATCTATATCAACCTCTCTCAGGAAAGCAACCAGAGGGCATGATGAATGAAGACTGGGCTCTTCTCGACAGGCAAGCCCTCAGATTTATCCGACTGACGTTATCCTGCAATGTTGCTTTCAACATAGCAAAGGAAAAGACCACGGCGGGTCTTATGGCAGCTCTCTTCAGTATGTATGAGAAGCCATCGGCCTTAAACAAAGTTCATTTGATGAGGCGATTATTCAATTTGTGGATGGCGAAAGGGGCATCAGTGGCTCAACACCTAAATGAACTCAACACAATCACAACCCATTTGAGTTCAGTATAAATTAAATTCGATGATGAAGTTTGAGCTTTAATTCTCTTATCATCTCTACCAGACAGTTGGAATGCTACTGTTACAGCAATCAGCAGCTCATCGGGAAACAACAAATTAAAATTCGACGATGTTCGAGATCTGGTATTGAGTGAATAAATTTTACGGAGAGAATCGGGTGAAGCATCAACCTCCTCAGCCTTGCACACGGAGTCCAGAGGGAGAACTTCAAAAAGAAATTCAAATCGTGGCAGATCGAAATCCAGACGGGGAAAATTCAGAATGAGAAAGAAAGATTTTACCTGTTATAATTGTGGCAAGAATGGTCACTTTAAAAGAGATTGCCGAGAACTGAATAAAGATACCGGCACACAGGATTCTGTCAACATGACAGAAGAGACAGGTGATACCATGATTCTATGTGTCAACAGTCTAATTGAATCATGGATCTTGGATTCAGGGGCATCTTTCCACTCCACCCTATGTCGAGAAATCATGGAGAACTATGTCAGTAGTGATTTTGGGAAGGTTCATCTAGTTGATTACGAAACCTTGAAGATCGTCGGAAAATGAGACATCCAATTAAAGCTGCCAAACCAGACCACCTGGAAGCTGACAGGAGTGAGACATATTCCTGGTCTCAAAAGAAATTTGATTTCTGTTGGACAACTTGATGGAGAAGGATATATCACAACCTTTTCAGGCTGTGAATGAAATATTAGCAAAGGAGCACTCGTCATTCCTCATGGTAAGAAGACTGGTACTCTCTATGTAACCTCAAATTTAGAGAATATCATTGCAGCCACAGATGCTGATGGAAAATCAAACCTATGGCACCAAAGGCTTGGCCATATGAGCGAGAAAGGGATGAAGACACTTTTGTCAAAAGGGAAGCTTCCGGATCTAAAGAATGTAGATGTCGGACTATGCGAGGATTACATCTTTGGCAAACAAAAGAAAGTCAACTTTGCAAAGATTGGTAAGACACCCAAGCCTGAAAAGTTAGAGTTGGTTCATACTGATTTATGGGGACCATCTCCAGTTTCATCTCTTGCAGGCTCATTATATTATGTCACCTTCATCGATGATTCTACAAGGAAGGTGTGGGTTTATTTTCTGAAGAAGAAATCAGAAGTCTTTGATACCTTCAGAAAATGGAAGACCATGGTGAAAAATGAGACTCGTCTGAAAGTCAAGCGGTTGAGGTCTGACAATGGAGGAGAGTATAGAAATCGTAGATTCAGAGATTTCTGTGCAAACAATGGGATCAAGATGGAGATGATAGTTCCCATGATAACGCAACAGAATGGCGTAGCAGAGCACATGAACAGAACGCTGAATGAACGTGCCAGAAGCATGAGGATACATGCCGGATTTCCCAAATTTCTATGGGCTGAAGCTATCAACACTGTAGCTTACCTGATCAACCGTGGGCCTTCAGTTCCCTTGGGTGGTGGAATACAAGAGGAAGCTTCGAGCAAGAAAGAAATAATCCTTTCACACTTAAGAGTGTTTGGTTGTATTTCTTATGTACACATAAACTCTGCTGAAAGAAGTAAACTTGATGCCAAGTCCAACAAATGTGTCTTTGTTGGTTATGGTGGTGATGAGTTCAGTTACCGATTTTGGGACTATGAAAATCAGAATATCATCAGAAGCAGAGATGTCATTTTCAATGAAAATGTGATGTACAAAGACAGATCAACCATAGAATCAAGTAGCTCAAACACCAAAACTGAAATAAAAGAATTTGCTGAGTTCGAGGAGATTTCTAGAAATGATGTTCAGATCAGTCCAGAAGCAGTTCAAGAAGAACCACGCACACCGGAACTAAGACGCTTCTCCAGAATTCCTAAACCAACCCAACGGTATTCTCCTTCTTTGCACTACTTGTTGCTGACTAACAATGGTGAACCAGAGTGCTATGATTAAGTAATGCAAGTGGAGGATTCAGTCAAGTGGGAGTCTTCCATGAAAGATGAGATGGACTCGTTTATGTCAAATCAAACATGGGAATTAGCTGAATTACCACCAGGTAAGAAAGCGCTCCACAAAAAGTAGATTTACAGGATCAAAGAAGAGCATGATGGGAGCAAACGCTACAAAGCAAGATTGGTTATCAAATGATTTCAGCAAAAAGAAGGTATTGACTACAATGAAAATTTCTCTCCAGTCTTAAAACTATCTACAATCAGACTGGTGTTGAAAATTGTAGTTATAGAGAATTTACATCTTGAGCAGTTAGATGTGAATACAGCTTTCCTTCATGGTGATTTGGAGGAAGAAATTTATATGAGGCAGCCAGAAGGCTTCATAGATGCAGGCAAGAAAAACCTGGTATGCAGGTTGAAAAAGAGCTTATATGGTTTAAAACAAGCTCCTAGACAGTGGTACAAGAAGTTTGATAGTTTCATGGGTAGCAGTGGTTTTACCAGATGCCAAGCAGATCATTGTTGCTACAACAAGAAGTTCGATAATAGCTTCATTATTTTATTCTTGTATGTTGATGACATGGTCGTTGCAGGCTTAGACATGCAAGAGATTATAAACTTGAAGCAAAAATTGTTGAAACAGTTTGCTATGAAGGATCTGGGAGATGCAAAGAAGATTCTTGGAATGAGGATCAAGAGACACACAAAGTCAGGGACTTTGATGTTATCACAGGCTGAGTACATCAACAAAGTACTCTCCAGGTTCAACATGCAAGATGCTAAACCAGTAAGTACACCTTTAGGTGTTCATTTTAGACTCTCCAAAGAACAGTCACCGAAGACGGAGGAAGAACGTTCACACATGGTGAAGGTGCCGTATACCTCAGCAATTGGAAGTCTGATGTATGCCATGGTTTGTACTAGACCAGATATTGCTCATGCAGTAGGAGATGTTAGCATGTACATGAATAATCCAGACAAGGTATACTGGGAAGCTGTCAAATGGATCCTCATATATTTGCGGGGTACTACAAACAAATCACTTTGTTTTAAAGGTGGAGATACGATACTGACAGGCAATGTAGATGCTGACTTAGCCGGAAATATTGACATCAGAAGAAGTAATACAGGGTATGTCTATACTCTAGGAAGAACTACAGTGAGTTGGGTTTCTCCACTATAGAAGATAGTTGCTCTCTCCACAATTGAAGCAGAATATGTCGCTGTTACGGAAGCAAGCAATGAGATGGTCTGGCTCTAAAGTTTATTGGAAGAGTTAGGCAAGAAACAAGAAAACAATGTCTTGTATTGTGACAGTTAAAGTGCTATCAATCTAGCAAAGAATCCGTCTTTTCATTCCAGGACGAAGCACATACAATTGAGATATTATTTTATTCGGTCTCTTCTGGAAGATGGGTTTTTGAAACTTGAAAAAAATTAGTGGATCTCAAAATCTGGAAGACATGTTAACAAAGATGGTGACCATGGACAAACTGAAGTCGTGTTCAACTTCAGTTGGCATGCTAGAGTAATAAGACCAGAAATACTGCTGCATTGATCGAGGTGTGAAGACAGATTAAAATCAGTCTTCAAGTGGGAGATTGTTGAAAGTCAATGGTAGGCACTGAATGCCACCAAAGTTTGGGCTGCAAAATAGTTTTCAAGATTCGGTACAACTTATGTTGATTTTTAAATGGGTTAATTACACTTTAGCCATTGCACTTTAGGGTATTTTCAAAGATTAGTCCCTAAGCTTCAACTATAAATACCCTTACCCATTTAGCTTAAAAATCATCCCAAAATCATTTTCTTTCTCCCAATACTAGAGAGCTTTCTTGTCAGTAGTGAGTGTTTTGTAAACACCTGTAAATTTCTCTCTTAGTAAAAGATCTGCAGCAGTCCGGAGACAAAAGTAAAATTAGCTGAACTCTGTTATCAATTTCGGGTATTATTTTTCCGCTTTTATTTTGCATTCTCACTAATCTGGTTATAGGGAAATTACTTGTACTTTGTTTATTTCCCAACAACTGGTATCAGAGCTTTTGGTTGTGAATTTTGTTAATTTTTGTGAGGTTACTATTCATTACTATTCATGTGAATAATGAATTTTGTGAATAGTAAAATTTTGTCGACGATACGAATTTGTCGACGGAGGTGTTCTAATACACGGTAGTTCGCAAGAATTGTCAGAAATAATCCAAACGAAGCCAGATTCGAGTAAGAGCGATGGCTGTAAATGAAGGGAAGATGAAAATTGAGAAGTTCGATGGTGCGGACTTTGGGTTTTGGAAGATGTAGATTGAAGATTTTCTGTACCAGAAAAATCTATATCAACCTCTCTCAGGAAAGCAACCAGAGGGCATGATGAATGAAGACTGGGCTCTTCTCGACAGACAAGCCCTCGGAGTTATCCGACTGACGTTATCCCACAATGTTGCTTTTAATATAGCAAAGGAAAAGACCACGACGGGTCTTTTGGCGGCTCTATCTAGTATGTATGAGAAACCATCGGCCTCAAACAAAGTTTATTTGATGAGGCGATTATTCAATTTGTGGATTGCAAAAGGGGCATCAGTGACTCAACACCTAAATAAACTCAACACAATCACAACCCAGTTGATTTCAGTAGAAATTGAATTCGATGATGAAGTTCAAGCTTTAATTCTCTTATCATATCTACCAGACAGTTGGAATGCTACTGTTACAGTAGTCAGTAGCTCATCGGGAAACAACAAATTAAAATTCGACAATGTACGAGATCTGGTATTGAGTGAAGAAATTCGACAGAGAGAATCGGGTGAAGCATCAACCTCCTCAGCCTTGCACACTGAGTCCAGAGGGAGAACTTCAGAAAGAAATTCAAATCGTGGCAGATCGAAATCCAGACGGGGAAAATCCAGAACAGGAAATAAAGATTTTACTTGTTATAATTGTGGCAAGAAGGGTCACTTTAAAAGAGATTGTCGAGCACTGAAGAAAGATACCGGCACACAGGATTCTGTCAACATGACAGAGGAGATAGGTAATGCCATGATTCTAAGTGTCAACAGTCTAATTGAATCATGGATCTTGGATTCAGGGGCATCTTTCCACTCCACCCCATGCCGAGAAATCATGGAGAACTATGTCAGTGGTGATTTTGGGAAGGTTCATCTAGATGATGATGAAACCTTGAAGATCGTCGGAAAGGAGACATCCGATTAAAGCTTCCAAACCAGACCACCTGTAAGCTGACAGGAGTGAGACATATTGCTAGTCTCAAAAGAAATTTGATTTCTGTTGGACAGCTTGATGGAGAAGGATATAGCACAACCTTTTCAAGCTGTGAATGGAAGATTACAAAAGGAGCACTCGTCGTTGCTCGTGGTAAGAAGACTGGTACTCTCTATGTAACCTCAAATTTAGAGAATATCATTGCATCTGCAGATGCTGATGAAAAATCAAACCTATGGCACCAAAGGCTTGGCCATATGAGGGAGAAAGGGATGAAGACACTTTTGTCAAAAGGTAAGCTTCCGGATCTAAAGAATGTAGATGTCGAACTATGCGAGGATTGCATCTTTGGAAAACAAAAGAAAGTCAGCTTTGCAATGATTGGTAAGACACCCAAGGCTGAAAAGTTAGAGTTGGTTCATACTGATGTATGGGGACTATCTCCAGTTCCATCTCTTGCAAGCTCATTATATTATGTTACCTTCATCGATGATTCTACAAGGAAGGTGTGGGTTTATTTTCTGAAGAAGAAATCAGAAGTCTTTGATACCTTCAGAAAATGGAAGGCCATGGTGGAAAATGAGACTGGTCTAAAAGTCAAGTGGTTGAGTGTGACAATGGAGGAGAGTACAAAAATCGTAGATTTAGAGATTTCTACGCAAACAATGGGATCAAGATGGAGATGACAGTTCCCATGACACCGCAGCAGAATGGCGTAGTAGAGCGCATGAATAGAACTCTGAATGAACGTGCCAGAAGTATGAGGATACATGCCGGATTGTCCAAATTTCTTATGTACACATAAACTCTGCTGAAAGAAGTAAACTTGATGCGAAGTCCAACAAATGCGTCTTTATTGGTTATGGTGGTGATGAGTTCGGTTACCAATTTTAGGACTATGAAAATCGGAAGATCATCAGAAGCAGAGATGTCATTTTCAATGAGAATGTGATGTACAAAGACAGATCAACCATAGAATCAAGTAGCTCAAACACCAAAGTTGAAATAAAAGAATTTTCTGAGTTCGAGGAGATTTCTAGAAATGATGTTCAGATCAGTCCAGAAGAAGTTCAAGAAGAACCAGGCACACCGGAACTAAGACGCTCCTCCAGAATTCCTAAACCAACCCAACGGTATTCTCCTTCTTTGCACTACTTGTTACTGATTGACAATGCTGAACCAGAGTGCTATGATGAAGCAATATAAGTGGAGGATTCAGTCAAGTGGGAGTTTTCCATGAAAGATGAGATGGACTCATTTATGTCAAATCAAACATGGGAAGTAGCTGAATTACCACCAGACAAGAAAGCGCTCCACAACAAGTGGATTTACAGGATCAAAGAAGAGCATGATGGGAGAAAATGCTACAAAGCAAGATTGGTTGTCAAAGGTTTTCAGCAAAAAAATGTATTGACTACAATGAAAATTTCTCTCCAGTCGTAAAACTATTTACAATCAGACTGGTGTTGAAATTGTTGTTATAGAGAATTTATATCTTGAGCAGTTAGATGTGAAGACAGCTTTCCTTCATGGTGATTTGGAGGAAGAAATTTATATGAGGCATCCAGAAGGCTTAATAGAGGCAGGCAAGAAAAACTTGGTATGCAGGTTGAAGAAGAGCTTGTATGCAGGCAAGAAAAACTTGGTATCCAGGTTCAACATGCAAGATGCTAAACCAGTAAGTACACCTTTAGGTGTTCATTTTAGACTCTCCAAAGAACAGTCACCGAAGACGGAGGAAGAACGTTCACACATGGTGAAGGTGCCGTATGCCTCAGCAATTGGAAGTCTGATGTATGCCATGGTTTGTACTAGACCAGATATTGCTCATGCAGTAGGAGATGTTAGCATGTACATGAATAATCCAGACAAGGTATACTGGGAAGCTGTCAAATGGATCCTCATATATTTGCGGGGTACTACAAACAAATCACTTTGTTTTAAAGGTGGAGATACGATACTGACAGGCTATGTAGATGCTGACTTAGTCGGAAATATCGACATCAGAAGAAGTAATACAGGGTATGTCTATACTATAGGAAGAACTACAGTGAGTTGGGTTTCTCCACTATAGAAGATAGTTGCTCTCTCCACAATTGAAGCAGAATATATCACTGTTACGGAAGCAAGCAATGAGATGGTCTGGCTCTAAAGTTTATTGGAAGAGTTAGGCAAGAAACAAGAAAACAATGTCTTGTATTGCGACAGTTAAAGTGCTATCAATCTAGCAAAGAATCCGTCTTTTCATTCCAGGACGAAGCACATACAATTGAGATATTATTTTATCCGGTCTCTTCTGGAAGATGGGTTTTTGAAACTTGAAAAATATTAGTGGATCTCAAAATCTGGCAGACATGTTAACAAAGATGGTGACCATGGACAAACTGAAGTTGTGTTCAGCTTCAGTTGGCATGCTAGAGTAATAAGACCAGAAATACTGCTGCATTGATCGAGGTGTGAAGATAGATTAAAATCAGTCTTCAAGTGGGAGATTGTTGAAAGTCAATGGTAGGCACTGAATGCCACCAAAGTTTGGGCTGCAAAATAGTTTTCAAGATTCGGTACAACTTATGTTGATTTTTAAATGGGTTAATTACACTTTAGCCATTGCACTTTAGGGTATTTTCAAAGATTAGTCCCTAAGCTTCAACTATAAATATCCTTACCCATTTAGCTTAAAAATCATCCCAAAATCATTTTCTTTCTCCCAATACTAGAGAGCTTTCTTATGAGTAGTGAGTGTTTTGTAAACACCTGTAAATTTCTCTCTTAGTAAAAGATCTGCAGCAGTCCGGAGACGTAAGCAAAATTAGCTAAACTCCGTTATCAATTTCGGGTATTATTTTTCCACTTTTATTTTGCATTCTCACTAATCTGGTTATAGGGAAATTACTCGTACTCTGTTTATTTCCCAACAATTTGGAGGTGAGTTTGGAGGTTGGCTAGAATGACTAGAAGAAGGTCTAGAACATTTGTGAGACATGATTTAAGGTAATCGAAATGGAAATAATAACCTACAATTTTAAAACACACGTATGCAATATAATCAATCCCAAAACTCAATTGAGTCCTCAATATCTCAAGGTTCTCTAAACCAATCCTAATGGGCAAAGTTTTTGAAAACTAATAAAGTTTTGAAAATCAATATACGTATAGTTTTCATACTAACAACATAATTAAATCAAAACACAACAATTTGAAATTAATTAAAAATTTTCGTTTTTTTAATTTCTAAAATTCAAGAATTAATTGAAAAATTATGAGATTTTGATGAAATTAGTTGTAAAATCTAGTTTCTAAACACTAAACAATCAATGCCTTATCACTATTTCAATCTAGAACTAATTAAAACTAGTTCTATGTTCAAAAATTGATAAAATAGAAGTTTTAGAAAAATACCTTGAAGAATTTTGGATTTGAGTGAGATTGAATGAAGTTTGCACAATTTTGATGATTCCAACAGGTTTAGGAGTTGATATTTGAAGTAATTTTGATTAAAAATGGTGTTTCTGATGAAATATGGAGATAGGGAGAAAGTAGAGAGGAGAAGGGCGGCAAAGAGAAAGAAAAGAGGTTTTGAGAGAGAGAGGGTTTTCTAGGCCTGATATAACCAGAACCCTCAGGGGGTATCGATTCCCCCTCGATTCCCCTACAGGGGGAATCGGTTCCCCTTCAAGGGGGGTGTCGATTCCCTCTACACTAAAATTGCTAAAATTTGATTTTAAACACTCAAAATGCTAAATTAATTTGCTCTAGTGGTATTGGCAACTCATATTATGAAAAATTAACTATGTTCAATCAATCAAATCTATCATTTAAAAATTATTTAAACATATAATCAATTTTTCACAAAGAATCATAAACTCTCCCTAACTAATAGCAAAGAATGCAATCAAAATTAATTATAAGCATTTTTCATTTATTCTTAAAAGTGCTAAAATTATTTTAAACACTAAGTGAAGATAGGTCAGTTAAACCTAATTCTCTCCTAAGTGTCCAAAATCTTTCCTTGTCTAAAGGCTTTGTAAAGATATCCGCTAATTGATGCAAAGTATCAACAAATTCTAGAAATATGTCTTCCTTAGCGACATGGTCTCTAATGAAGTGATGTTTTATTTCAATGTGCTTAGTTCTAGAGTGTTGGATGGGAGTTTTAGTGAGACAAATAACACTAGTATTGTCACACTTGATAGGAATGGTACCTACTTCAATTCCATAATCAAAAAGTTGTTGTTTCATCCATAAAACTTATTCACAACAACTACCAGCTGAAATGCATTCTGCTTCAGTGGTAGATAATGCAACACAATTTTGTTTCTTTGAAAATCAAGAAATCAGCATATTTCCAAGGAATTGGCCAGTACCGGAGGTACTTTTCCTATCTAATTTGCATCCTCCATAATCCGCATCAGAGAAGGCATGCAAGCTAAAGCTAGAGTCTCTAGGATACCAAAGTCCTAAACTAGGAGTGTCCTTAAGGTATCTAAAGATTCTTTTAACAGCTAGTAAATGTGATTCCTTAGGGCATGATTCAAATCTAGCACATAAACAAACACTAAACATAATGTTCGGTCTACTTGCAGTTAGATAGAGCAAAGAGCCAATCATTGACCTATTTAATTTAACATCCACACATTTACCTCCTTCATCCAAGTCAAGCTTTGTAGAAGAGCTCATTGGAGTGTCATGAGGTTTCTCATTTTTCAGTCCAAACTTCTTGAGCACATCTTTGACGTATTTAGCTTGATTGATGAAGATGTCATCTTTTCTTTGCTTGATTTAGAGTCCCAAGAAAAATGAGAGCTCCCCCATCATGCTCATCTCGAATTCACTTTGCATTAGCTTAGAAAATTCTTGGCAAAGAACATCATTAGTAGAACCAAATATTATATCATCAACATAAATTTGAACTACTAATAAATCTTTACCTTTATGCTTTAAAAACAATATAGCGTCAACCTTCCTTTTTGAAAATCCTTTTTCAATTAAAAAGTTTGACAATCTTTCATACCAAGCTCTAGGAGCTTATTTTAAACCATAAAGTGTTTTTGTCAATTTAAGAACATGATTTTGGAAATTTTAAATCTTCAAAACCAGGTTGTTCCACATACACTTCTTCTTTTATAAAACCATTTAAAAATGCACTTTTAACATCCATTTGATATAATTTAAATTCATGAAAACATGCAAATGCTAATAACATTCTAATTACTTCCATCGTAGCTACGGGAGCGTATGTTTCATCATAGTCTATGCCTTCTTCTTGAGTATAGCCTTGAGCAACAAGTCTATCCTTGTTTCTCATTATATTACAACTTTCATCAAGCTTATTCCTAAATACCCATCTAGTACCTACAATAGATTTATTACTAGGCCTTTCAACTAATGCCCATACTTTACTTCTCTCAAATTGATTTAACTCTTCTTGCATAGCCATAATCAAATGTTCATCATTTAATGCTCCTTTAATATTCTTAGGCTTTATGCATGAGATAAATGCAACATAATTACAAATATTTCTAAGAGAAGATCGAGTTATTACCCCTTTGGATGGATCACCTATAATCTCACCATCCTTGACATAGTTGTACTCTCTTGGATAAGATACTTCCCTTTCTTCAATGGTTGGATTCTCGAGAGGATCATGAGTTTCCTCATCTTTCATTTCTTCCTTTGATGATGGTTCTCCAACGTCATGTTTAACGTCATTTGTATTTATAATGCCTACATCATCATTCACACAAGAATCCTTCCTCGGAAGGAGATTATCATCGAAAACAACATGTATAGACTCTTCTACAACTAAAGTTCTTTTATTAAATACTCGATAAGCTTTAGAATTTAAGGAATAACCCAGAAAAAATCCTTCATCACTTTTAGCATCAAATTTGCCAAGATTGTCTTTATCGTTGTTTAAAACAAAACATTTACATCCAAAAGGATTAAAATAGATAATTTTAGGCTTTTATTTTTAAAAAGCTGATATGGAGTTTTCTTCAAAATAGGCCTAATCATTACTCGATTAATAATATAACAAGCGGTATTTGTGGCTTCTGCCCAAAAATATTTTGGCAAATTGTTTTCACAAAGCATGGTTCTAGCCATTTCTTCTAAAGTTCGATTTTTTCTCTCAACAACTCCATTTTGTTGAGGGGTTCTAGGTGCTGAAAAATTATGGCTAATACCATTAGAATTACAAAATTCAGTAAATCCAAGATTTTCAAATTCAGTTTCATGATCACTCCTAACACTAGTTATAAAGTAACCTTTTTCGTTTTGGGTTAGTTTTGAAAACGTGATGAATTTTTCTAATGCTTCATCTTTAGTACTTAAGAATAGAAACCAAGTAAATCTAGAATAGTCATCTACCAATACAAATACATATTGTTTTCCACCCAAGCTAGTAGTTCTAGATGGCCTAAAAAGATCTAAATGAATCAATTGTAATACTCTAATAGTGGATACGTCATTAATGGATTTAAAAGAAATTCACTTTTGTTTTCCTTTAGCACAAGCATCACAAATTTTATCATTATCAAATTTTAGTTTAGGCAGCCCTCGAACCAAATCTCCTTGAACTAACCATTGCAAAACACTCATACTAGCATGTCCTAGTCTCCTATGCCATAACCAACTATCATGCTCATCCTTAGCAACTAGGCATAAATTAGTCATTTCTATAGAGTCTAAATGCACCATGTATATGTTTCCTATTCTATGACCAACAAACATAATCCGATTAGATGCAATGTCAATAACTTTACAACCATTAGTTTCAAACATGACATTGAATCCTTTATCACAAAATTGACTAATGCTTGAAAGATTATGCTTTAATCTATTAACATATAAAACATTTCTAATTTTTATGGAAGAGGTATTACCTATTGTACCTATACCTTCGATGTAACCTTTTGAATTATCACCAAAAATCAATTCTCCTTCATTTTTGGCGTTAAGCTCTATGAACTGGCTTTTGTCTCCAATTATGTGTCTTGAGCATCCACTATCAAGGTACCATGAGTTTGAATTTGTTTCCCTTGCCTTGTAGCAATGCTCCTTTTCCTACAAACATAGATTAATTTCTAATTTTTGGTACCCAAATTCTTTTGGGTTCATATTCATTAGTTTCCAAAATCCTAGTCCCCTTAGGTATCCATTTGTGTAGGATATCCTTATCTTTAGTAGTAACGATTCCTTTAGGAACCCATATACTTCTAACGATTCTTCCATTAGAGGTTCTTCGGGGAACTCTATGATTGTAGTTTTTAAAACTTTTTCTAACAAAGTTTTGTTCCAACTTTATCAAAAGAAGCTTTAAGATCATCAATTTTCTTTTGATGATCATCATTGACCTTTGAAAGTAAATTTTGCAAATCTGAATTTTTCTTTTCAAACTCTTTTAGTTTGATTTCCAAATCACTAATTTTACTTTCAAAATTATTGTTGTTTTTAGATATGAGCTTATTTTCATTTTTCAATTTTGAAACATCATTTTTATATTTTAAAAACAATTTCTCATAATCCGAAGCCAACTCATTATATTCCTCTAATAACTCATCATAAGATAAATCATCTGATTCAAATGAGTTAGAGGTTACCTTAGAATCTTCCCCGAATGCCATCAAGCACAAGTTTGCTATTTCTTGTTCCTCTTCATCGGAACCTTCTTCATCGCTCCATGTGGCCACATGAGTCTTGTGCTTATTCTTTGATTGACTATTTCTCTTCAATTGTGGGCAATCATATTTGACATGCCCCAACTTTTTGCATTCATAGCAAATGATAGGGTCCTTCTCTTTTGGTTCATTTTTGAGGCCTTCATTTCGTTTGAATTTTCTTCCTCGGTAAGGCCTCATCATTTTTCTGAACCGTTTGACAAACAATGCCATTTCCTCTTCATCTTCATCTGAATCACTCTAATCTTTTTTGGATTTGAGAGAAACTCCAATATTTTTCTTCTTCTCCTTCTCCTTTGGTGTCTCGTCAATCTTATTGAGGTCCACCTCATCTTCAAGCATTATTTCATGAGTGAGGAGGGAACCGATTAGCTCTTCAAGAGTTAAGGACTTTAGGTTCTTAGCCTCGATGATTGTCGTCTTCTTGGATTGCCACGATTTTAGAAGTGAGTAAACTAACTTCCTCACAAGCTTTTAGTTTAGAATGATCTCTCTATATGATTTGAGACTATTTACAATCGTTGAGAATCTATCCGTCATAGCTTTGATATCTTCATTTGGTTTCATCCTGAAATTTTCATAGCTATGTGTTAGAAGGCTAATTTTAGATTATTTTACCTCATCGGTGCCTTCATGAGTGACTTGTAGTTTATCTCATATTTCTTTGGCGGTTGTACAAGATGAAACTCTTCCATATTCATCTGGTCCAAGAGCACAAAATATGATATGGATGGCTTTGGAGTTGAGCTGGAACATTCTTGTCTCTCATTCACTCCACAATCTTGGATGAGTGAGAGGCTTGATATATCCGTATTCTACAACATTACATGCTCCCATGTCATTTTCTTGAATGAAATACATCATCCTATTCTTTTAATAGGCATAGTTAGCTCCATTGAAGAAAGGAGGCTTGTTGACGGGCATCGAATCGAGACCGGAGTCGACAATTTAAGTAGAGGCCATTAATGACTTGATAATCGATGTAACTCTTCCCGAATCGACTTAAGAGGCGATTAAACCTTCAAATGAGTGAGACTCTGATACCAATTATTGAGTTAATTGATCGATGGAATTGGCCAAGAGGGGGGTGAATTTGCAATTAAAATTTTGGTGGAAGCTTTTACAGAAAATTGAAAAGATTTACACATCGATTTAGAGTGGTTCGACTTTCTCAACCAAAGTCTACGTCCACTACCTTAGCTATCCACAATAAGGATTTTCCAACAAATTCACTAATTTGTTCTTTCTTTTGAGGCCAAAGAGATAACCTTACAACTTCCTCAATAATATACCTCAATTATTGATAACACTCGTTCTCAAAGAGAATATTACAAATTTGGAAACTTACAAGGAAATCCTCACAAGGTAGATTGTTTACACAATTCTAGAACAAAGAAAAGAACACTAAAAAACGAATACAATTGAGTAAAAGTAGTGTTCTTGAAAACAAAATGAATATTGAATGAAAAATAGGCTTGAAATGCTCAAACTTGAGGTTTGATGCTTTCTCTTTGATTCTCTCTTGATTCTTGTTTCTTGTGTTTTCTTGTTTTTGATCAATGGCTTCTAAACTTGTTTAAATACTCCTTCAATTGATTCTTAATATTGGGATGATTAGTGGAGTCAATGGAGTCGTTTTAGTGCGAAATCAATTAATAAAACAGCTTGGAGCGTGGGGCAATCGATACCCCCTCATAGGGAATCGGTCTCTTAAGTGTAAAATTCAAATATTTCGACTGTTGATCAGAGGGGAATCAGTTCCCTCCGAGCATTCTGTTTTTCTCGGAGCCAAACCATTCAGGGGGGAATCGGTATTCCCTTTGGAGAATCTGGAATTTTTTGCTTGAAACGGTTCGAAATACTTTGTAAAATTGTTTTGAAATTATTTTAAGATTAAAACTTAACTTTACACTTGTGTAAGGATTAAAAATGACATTTGAAAGATTTGGAGTAATATTTTGATATTCAAATAATTATATCGAATACACTCGGAAAATCTTTTGGAAAATCTTAAAATTCATTTAACTTAATTTGTTATATTCGAAATATCAAAATGTTTTCAACAAATATTGTCAACTACTGCATAGAAGACGATTTTATACATCTCTTGATGAAAAAACTACACAACCCAAAGGCGCTCATGAGGGCTTGGAACCAATGAACATTTCTAAAAGATAAGCATAACAGCTACTGCATAAGATCAATAAACAACAAAATCAAGGATACAAGATTTCAACCAAAGAAACCAGTATGAAACACATTACCTTCCCAAAATTAACCTGAAACACATTACCTTCCCAAGTCAGCCTAATCCTTTTATCATCATTAATCCTTACACTTTGCAAATGTATATAATTTTTTAAGGATTAAAAGAAAATTTGACTTATTTGATATTCAGTGAACTCTTGCTTTACAATTTGTTTTGATTGTGAGCCGAAAGAAAATGAAAACACTTTTGAATTTTATTAAACATTTTCCACATTTCTAAAATAAAAGAAGGAGGATAAACATTTTTAAACAGGGCAATCTCAAGGGACAAAAAGTCCTTGAAGCTGGTGAGGCTCATTCTGCCTCTATCGAAGAAAAAGAACAAACGATGCTAGAACAATGAAGCATTTCTTAAAAAGCAGATAGTCTGAGAATGACTAGAGGACATAAACTCTAACACTTCATTGTGACATTGTCAGAAGCAACTGATCGCCTTAGTCGAAGACGACACATATCTCAGCTCACAGTAAAAATGAAAGACATTTATCCACCTAGTTGTGGCATCATGAAGAGAAACCTTCAAGCTATTCGTTAACATTGCTTATTAGCGACACAAGAGTGAGACCATTCGAGATTAAGGTCTTTGTACAAATAGAGCCATGAGTACCCACATTGGGGTATTAACAAAACTATATCTCGTTGAGATAAAAAGATTCAAATCAAACAGACATGGTGAATGAGCTTCACCGTTTGGGAGTGCCAATGGTAGAATATGATGAAAAGAAGAGCTTACCTCAAAATGTTCCTTATAGAACCATTGAATTAGAGCCAGAAAGAGGCATCGAGACCATATGTCTGGCCGCATAAGATCACTTCTTCTAAGACCTGTAACGAAAAAACCAAAGATAGAAGACAGAAAAGACATGATTACACAAGATAATCAGATTACTCCTCAGAAGATGCAAGCTTAAGCTGATAAATTGCCATTGTGGCAGAATTTATTCGAGATGATCAAAGTGAGGGAAGACTGAGATCTCCACTTTGGAGCAAGAAGAAGAATAACTAACATTTTTGCATACAAGAAAGTCATACATTACATTTAGATTTATTTAAGTACATTCATACATACATACATACATACATACATACATACATACATACATACATACATACATACATACATACATACATACATACATACATACATACATACATACATACATACATACATACATACATACATACATACATACATACATACATACATACATACATACATACATACATACATACATACATACATACATACATACATACATACATACATACATACATACATACATACATACATACATACATACATACATACATACATACATACATACATACATACATACATACATACATACATACATACATACATACATACATACATACATACATACATACATACATACATACATACATACATACATACATACATACATACATACATACATACATACATACATACATACATACATACATACATACATACATACATACATACATACATACATACATACATACATACATACATACATACATACATACATACATACATACATACATACATACATACATACATACATACATACATACATACATACATACATACATACATACATACATACATACATACATACATACATACATACATACATACATACATACATACATACATACATACATACATACATACATACATACATACATACATACATACATACATACATACATACATACATACATACATACATACATACATACATACATACATACATACATACATACATACATACATACATACATACATACATACATACATACATACATACATACATACATACATACATACATACATACATACATACATACATACATACATACATACATACATACATACATACATACATACATACATACATACATACATACATACATACATACATACATACATACATACATACATACATACATACATACATACATACATACATACATACATACATACATACATACATACATACATACATACATACATACATACATACATACATACATACATACATACATACATACATACATACATACATACATACATACATACATACATACATACATACATACATACATACATACATACATACATACATACATACATACATACATACATACATACATACATACATACATACATACATACATACATACATACATACATACATACATACATACATACATACATACATACATACATACATACATACATACATACATACATACATACATACATACATACATACATACATACATACATACATACATACATACATACATACATACATACATACATACATACATACATACATACATACATACATACATACATACATACATACATACATACATACATACATACATACATACATACATACATACATACATACATACATACATACATACATACATACATACATACATACACATACATACATACATACATACATACATACATACATACATACATACATACATACATACATACATACATACATACATACATACATACATACATACATACATACATACATACATACATACATACATACATACATACATACATACATACATACATACATACATACATACATACATACATACATACATACATACATACATACATACATACATACATACATACATACATACATACATACATACATACATACATACATACATACATACATACATACATACATACATACATACATACATACATACATACATACATACATACATACATACATACATACATACATACATACATACATACATACATACATACATACATACATACATACATACATACATACATACATACATACATACATACATACATACATACATACATACATACATACATACATACATACATACATACATACATACATACATACATACATACATACATACATACATACATACATACATACATACATACATACATACATACATACATACATACATACATACATACATACATACACATACATACATACATACATACATACATACATACATACATACATACATACATACATACATACATACATACATACATACATACATACATACATACATACATACATACATACATACATACATACATACATACATACATACATACATACATACATACATACATACATACATACATACATACATACATACATACATACATACATACATACATACATACATACATACATACATACATACATACATACATACATACATACATACATACATACATACACATACATACATACATACATACATACATACATACATACATACATACATACATACATACATACATACATACATACATACATACATACATACATACATACATACATACATACATACATACATACATACATACATACATACATACATACATACATACATACATACATACATACATACATACATACATACATACATACATACATACATACATACATACATACATACATACATACATACATACATACATACATACATACATACATACATACATACATACATACATACATACATACATACATACATACATACATACATACATACATACATACATACATACATACATACATACATACATACATACATACATACATACATACATACATACATACATACATACATACATACATACATACATACATACATACATACATACATACATACATACATACATACATACATACATACATACATACATACATACATACATACATACATACATACATACATACATACATACATACATACATACATACATACATACATACATACATACATACATACATACATACATACATACATACATACATACATACATACATACATACATACATACATACATACATACATACATACATACATACATACATACATACATACATACATACATACATACATACATACATACATACATACATACATACATACATACATACATACATACATACATACATACATACATACATACATACATACTACATACATACATACATACATACATACATACATACATACATACATACATACATACATACATACACATACATACATACATACATACATACATACATACATACATACATACATACATACATACATACATACATACATACATACATACATACATACATACATACATACATACATACATACATACATACATACATACATACATACATACATACATACATACATACATACATACATACATACATACATACATACATACATACATACATACATACATACATACATACATACATACATACATACATACATACATACATACATACATACATACATACATACATACATACATACATACATACATACATACATACATACATACATACATACATACATACATACATACATACATACATACATACATACATACATACATACATACATACATACATACATACATACATACATACATACATACATACATACATACATACATACATACATACATACATACATACATACATACATACATACATTCATACATAATTCCTACAGATTTACCAAGAAAGAAAGAAAAGAAAAGTTAGAATTCAAGCCTCAAATGGAGGGAATTGCATTAAAAGTGGCAGAACCTCAAGAATTAAGAAACCCAATACATAGAACAATCATCATTTTTGAAGTGGGGCATGTTACCCAGCTAATGTGTTTTTTTTTTAACTAACTCTGATTTTCAGAAGTTTCTTGACAATTTTCAAATGAGCTTATAAAGAAATTAATTCTATTTTTCAGAAGTTTCTTGATGATTTTTAAATGAGCTTTAAAAGAAATTAAGTTTGATTTTCAGAAGTTTCTTGACGATTTTCAAATGAGTTTTTAAAGAAACTAAGTCTGATTTTCAAAATTTTCTTTATGATTTTCAAATGATTTTAAAGAAACTAAGTCTGATTTTCATAAGTTTCTTGATGATTTTTAAAATAACTTTCAAAGAAATTAAGCCTAATTTTTAGGGGTTTCTTGATGTTTTAATATGAATTTGAAAAAAAAAACTAAGCCTGATTTTTAGGGGTTCTCGATGTTTTCAAATGAATTTGAAAGGAGTTAAGCCTAATTTTTAGGGGTTCATTGACAATTAAGAAACTAAACTTGATTTTCAAGGGTTTCTTGATGAGTAAGTCCTTCAGGCCATCTATAAGTCTTTAAAGCAAGATGATAAGTCCTTTGGGCCATCCATAATACCTTCAGGTAGGATGTTTTCAACATTTCCTTTGCTTGATTCACGACATTTCGAATCAGAGACTCCTCACTTGAGATATCATCGTCTCGCTTGAGACAGTTTTACTCGAAACAAAATTTTATCTCACTCGAGATTGTTTTTCTTAAAACAAACTTCGTCTCACTTGAGACAATTTCACTCGAAGCAAAATTTTATATCACTTGAGATTATTTTTCTTAAAACAAACTGTATATGTCCCGAAGGACCACTGATTGTTCCGAAGAACCACTATATCCCGAAGGACCACTGTATATGTCCCGAAGGACCACTCCTTAAAAACCATATACATAATACAATAGACCAAATAAGTGTGCCAAAGTACCACATATATGTTCCACAAAATTACATATATGTCCCAAAAGACCACATAGAACCCTCGACTCTTGGCATGCCAATTATACCTACAGCTCTCATATTAACTCACATGGGCTTAAATATGAATACATTTCTCATTTTCATATCTTTTTCATCACTTTTCATATAAACATATATTTCACTTCATATACACACATGTGATCACTTTCATTATTTCACATGCCTAGATTGACCCTCTGACAATTTCATTCTTTAATATAATATCATATTAAAGCATAAATGAATTATGCATGAAATCACTGTATCCAATATATATATATATGTGGATGTATGTACATGAATATGAAATCATGAATTCAATTATAAGAGATAGACTTATCACAAGTCTTATCTCTATACAATTCGATTTAGTGTGGACACTCACCTTAGCCTTGCTTGTTTTGACTTGATCCTAATCCTTTGTTTGTTCCGGAACGAAATTATGTTCTATATCTACATAGTAATACATTGATACTAATCAGTATACTAATTAATATATTCTTAACTATCACTCCTTAGGCTAATAAGAAAGCTATTTTCAACTTTTAATGAAGGTATGAATCGATGCACTACACCATGTATCGATGCATCCCTTAATGGGTGCATCGATGCACTATCTATGCATCGGTGCATAAATCTCATTCGATGTTTATATTTTAAGCAGGTGCATCGATGCACTCCGTATGCATCGATGCACTCCGTATGCATCGATGCACTAATTGCATTCGATGTTCATTTATTTGAGAGTGCATCGATACACATTGAATGTGCATCGATGCACACAACCCATAAATTGTATTTTAAGCCCGAAAATCATCAATTCTTCACTCAATTCCTCTATTTTAAACCCTATCATATCATTAAACCCAACCATCATTACTTAAACCAACTTATATCAATGAAAATCATCTTTAACCACAAAATCATATCCCTCATATGTAATTCAAGAATCATACTCAAATTTCAATATGTTCTAAATACAATTCTAACACTTCATATTCCTTAATTAGCACGATGACAAGTCAAATTAAACTTCAAATTCAACTTATCAACTCTTTTCCATAAATTCATTTAAAAACCCATTTTCTTTAATCTCTTATAACTTCATCACCTTGTTGCTTTAAAGCAAATTAAGCTTTCCATAAGCTTAATTAGCATCTAAGGATCAAAACCATACTTAAATTTCAACTAACAAACAAGTTATGAGAAATCTCACCTTTGCTATGAGTCTTCACGTTGGGAGGAAAGAAGAGAAGAAGAGAACTCTTGAAATTTAGCCCTATACCAAATTACAATACTATTCAATCATTTTATTTTAATCACCAAATTCTGAAGTTTTATAATTTAGTCACTAACACGGTATTGAGGTTGTTACAAATCTCCCCCCTTTAAGAAAATTCATCCTTGAATTTTCATTACATAAAGAGATGGGGGGTACTGATTCCTTATATCCTCTTCACGCTCCCATGTTGATTCCTCTACTTTGTGATTTCTCCACAATACTTTGACTAATGGAATAATCTTGTTCCTTAATTGCTTAATTTCATGAGCTAAAATTTGAATCGGTTCTTCCTCATATGTTAAATCCGGTTGAATCTCGATCTCTTCTGGAGTCACGATGTGGGAGGGATCAGATCTATACTTCCAAAGCATTGAGACATGGAAGACATCATGAATCTTTTCCATTTCAGGTGGTAATGCCAATTGATATGCCACTTGTTCAACTCTCTTTACGATCTCATAAGGTCCAGTGAATCGAGGACTTAACTTTCCTCTTCGACCAAATCTCAGAATGTTTTTCCAATGAGACAGTTTGAGAAATACTTTATCTTCAACTTGATATTCTATATCTTTTCTCTTTAAATCTACGTATGATTTATGTCTATCAGCTGCTGCTTTGAGATTATTTTGAATTACATGGACCTTTTCTTCCATTTTCTGGATCAACTCTGGACCAAGAATTTCTTTATCTTTAAGCTTAAACCAATTTAGAGGCGTACAACATCTTCTTCCATAAAGAGCTTCATAGAGAGCCATTTTGATGCTTGATTGATAACTATTTTTGTACGTGAATTCACAAGTGGTGAGTATTTCTCCCACGTTACAATCACCCATTTCCACTGAGGAATAGACATAGGTTGCAACAGTCCTGACGGAACTTGATGTTCAGCTTTAACTTGCTGACATGTTAAACATTTGGATACGAATTCCGTAATGTCTCTCTTCATTCTAGGCCACCAATATTGACTCTTGAGATCCATATACATTTTATTTCCTCCCGGATACATAGTCAATGGACTACCATGAGTTTTCGTTAACAAGTCTTTCTTCCACTCATCATCATCTAGAATCACTAGCCTCCCTTGATAATATAGGTTCCCATTAGGTTTCACTTTATAATTCGTAGCCTCTCCATTCCTTATCTGTTGTAGCTTCTTTGAACACTTTTCATCTCTAGCCTGCAGATTCGTAGCCATGATGGTTTAAGAGTCAATTCTGCACATATAACACCGTCTTCTCTTAATGATAGTCTGGCATCCAAAGCTCTTAAGGCTGCAAACGTCTTTCGACTTAAGGCATCAGCTATCAAATTCACTTTCCCTGGATGAAAATCGATGACTACATCATAATCCTTTAAGAATTCCACTCATCTTCTCTGTCTTAAATTTAATTCTTTCTGAGTCATCAAATACTTTAAACTTTTATGATCTGTATACAAGTAGCATCGCTCACCATACAAGTAGTGACGCCATATCTTAAGAGCGAACACTACTGCAGCCATTTCCAGATCGTGCGTTGGATAATTCTTCTCGTGCGATTTTAATTGCCTCGATGCATACGCTACCACTTTTCCCTCTTGCATTAGTACACATCCCAAACCGTTATGAGACGCATCACTATACACTATGAAGTTCTTGCCAGACTCGGGTTGAATCAACACTGGAGCTTCTATTAAAACATTTTTCAGCCTTTCCAAACTTTCTTGGCACTCCGGAGTCCATACAAATTTTACCTCTTTCCTTAATAATTTAGTTAGGGGTAATGCTATTATCGAAAAGTTTTTAACAAACCTTCGGTAATAACCAGCTAACCCTAGAAAACTCCAGACTTCTGACATATTCTTTGGAATTTCCCACTCTAAAATGGCTTTAATCGTTTGAGGATCCACTCGAATTCCTTCGACAGAAATCACATGTCCAAGGAATGTCACTTCCTTCAACCAGAATTCACATTTGGAGAGTTTGGTATAAAGCTTCTTTTCTCTCAAAGTCTATAGAACGATCCTCAAATACAAACTATGCTCTTCTTCCGACTTCGAATACATTAAAATATCATCAATGAATACCACAATGAATTAATCCAGATAGGGTTGGAATATTCAGTTCATCAAATCCATGAAAGCAACTGGAGTATTTGTAACTCCAAACGGCATCACAATAAACTCATAATGACCATACCTCGTTCTGAATGTCGTCTTTGGAATATCTTTGTCTTGAATCTTCAATTGATGATAACCAGAACGTAAATCAATCTTCGAAAACACTGAAGCTCCCTTTAACTGATCAAATAAATCGTTAATTCGGGGGAGTTGATACTTGTTCTTGATGGTCACTTTATTAAGTTGCCTATAATCAATGCAAAGACGCATGGACCCATCCTTCTTTTTAACAAATAAAACTGGAGCTCCCCATGGTGAGACACTTGGTCTGATAAACCCTTTGTTCAGTAATTCTTATAATTGGATCTTTAATTCTTGTAACTCTTTTGGAGCCATTCTATATGGTGACATGACAATAGGTGCAGTTCCCGGCATTACTTCAATCTGAAATTCTACCTCTCTGTCTGGAGGCAAACCCGATAACTCTACAGGAAAAACGTCAGAAAACTCTCCAACTATAGGAATTTCTTCAATCCCCTTCTCTTTTGCTCTCACATTCAACACACTTGCAATAAACCCTTGACATCCCTGTAGCAATAACTTCTTTGTCGACATCACTGATATTACATTAGTTAATGGGTTCCATCATTCACTAAATACAATAACTTCTACATCTTCTAAACTTATCAACGTTACTCTTTTCAGTCTACAGTCAACATTTTCATAGTAACGATATAACCAATCCATTCCCAATATCACCTCAAATTCATCAAAAGGTAATTCTATCAGATTAGCAGAGAATTTAATTCCATGAATCCGTATGGGACACCCTCGACACACAATACTGACTCGAGCATTGCGTCCTAACGGATTAGTCACTATTACCTCACGGCTAGTAGCTTCTAACGAAATATTCAATTCTTTCACTAACTTACTGTAAATGTAAGAATAAGTAGACCCCGAATCAATCAATACAAACATATTTTTTCATACAATTGGAAGATACCTGCTATTATCTCTGGGTCATCTCTATCCTCGCTAGTCTTGAGATTATACACACGAGCTATAGAACGTATCTCTTGTGGAGCTGATAACTCTGATTGGCTTCTTCCTCTACCTCTACCCCTTCCTCTCTGGGTAGTCGAGGCACACCTCTCTGGCTGAGCAGATTCACCTATTAACATGGGACAATCCCGAACAAAATGTCTGGTGTCCCCACATTTAAAACAGGCTCCAAAAATCATTCTGCATATCCCCAAATAGTTCCTTCCACAATGTGGACATTGTCTAACTTGGCTCGGGTTAGATCTCCCAGCTCCCGAACCCACTGATTGTGCCTGTCGACCCCTCATCTGATTTGATTCCCTTGCAGAAGATGCAATTGACTCTGATCTCGCTTGGGATCAAGAACTCACATCTCTGCCCCTTTTTGATGGAGCAGCACTCGATGATGCGCCCGATCTTTTCGAAGTCTGAGCTCTTTTCATAGCTTTAGCATGATTCACCACTTCATGAAACGAGGATAAATTTAACACAATTAACATTTCCTTCAGTCTTGGACGTAAACCTTCCACGAACCAATAACAAACATCCTTTTCTGTAGGAATAAGCTTTGCAGCAAAGCGACTCAACTTGTTGAATTCACACTCGTATTCATAAACTGTACGGTTCCATTGCTTCAAGTTCATGAACTCTTGCTTCATTTGTCGGATGAACTGATCTCTGATGTATTTATGCTTAAACTCTTCTAAAAACAAAAGACCAAGTTACTTGATCACCGGGCATTCTCAATGTAACGTTGGTCCACCAAATCCTTGCTTACCCTCTCAGCAAGGAAACCACTCCATCTAGCTTATCATTATCGGAACAATGAAGTCCCTCAAGCATGATTTTCACATCAATAAACCAAAGGTCCGCAGCAACAAGACCTTCTTCGGCTTCTCTTCTAAACTCTGGTGCTCCTAAACCCTTCAACTCCTTCGCAACATTCATTCTTGGAGTTGAAGTAACAGAAGGTTGAAAACGCGCCAATATCGCGTCCAGTGTTTTGAAGAACACATCTTGATCACTTACAGGAACTCTAGAGGGTGCCTGATCTTCACTCTGCCTGGCCAGGGCAGGTGAATTACTACTTTCAGTGGGCCTATCATCTCCCGCTTCACTTCTAGAGCTACCATGTCCGGACATCTATAAAAACATACTCATATCATTCTATCAGCAAAACAACATACTTACTATTATATCATATCAGACGTATTCACTATTTTGTTGGCATGTATACTTTATAGAACACTCTAGACTTCGGTTTATGCCGAGAATCGACTAAACCGTAGCTCTGATATAATTAAATGTAACACCCTTAACCCATATCCGACCCGAATATGAGTCTGAGGTATCACATTGACTTTTCAAACTTTGACATTTAATAAAAACATAAAAATTTTAAACTTTCATTAAAACCAAATACATTAATTTACATAAAAAAAACCACAAAATACAAAATTGATCAGAGCATTCATAACAAGCACTTTTCTTACATGCCAACACTATACAAGACAAAAGACATACTTTATCTGTTACTTCTGATCTGATCTTCTAGCAGTGCTGCTGTTCTTGCCACCCTATTTTCGCTCTTAGTGATTCTTGGTACCTACGTGTAAATCACTTACACGCTAAGTCATAGACTTAGTGAGGCATACTATAAACATATAGATATAACAATGCATTCATGAACATGTATTCTTTCTATCTGATCATGACATCTTTATTTGCATGCATCTACTTCACTATAACATATATGATAGTAACATTCACATATAAAACATATATTCTTATAATAATTCCACTTTAATTGATATTTGGATTGCCCATGTATATTATTGAGAACAAAGGTATGTGAGTACATAGAGGTTGTGCATTATGTTGTCACCACAACTCGTATAATTCCCTCAAGGGGAACTGAATATTTTTCCTGAAGGACCACTAATTGTTCCGAAGAACCACTATGTCACGAAGGACCACTGTATATGTCCCGAATGACCACTCCTTAAGAACCATATACATAATACAATGGACCAAATAAGTGTACCAAAGTACCACATATATATGCCACAGAATTACATATATGTCCCAAAAGACCACGTAGAACCCTCGACTCTTGGCATGCCAATTATACCTACAGCTCTCATATTAACTCACATGGGCTTAAATATGAATACATTTCTCATTTTCATATCTTTTTCATCACTTTTCATATAAACATATATTTCACTTCATATACACACATGTGATCACTTTCATTATTTCACATGCCTGGATTGATCCTCTGACAATTTCATTCTTTCATATAATATCATATTAAAGCATAAATGAATTATGCATGAAATCATTGTATCCAATATATATATATATATATATATATATATATATATCTGTGTGTGTGTGTGTGTGAATGCATGTACATGAATATGAAATCATGAATTCAATTATAAGAGATAGACTTATCGCAAGTCTTATCTCCATACAATTCTATCTAGTGTGGGCACTCACCTTGGCCTTGCTTGTTTTGACTTGATCCTAATCCTTTGTTTGTTTCGGAATAAAATTATGTTCTATATCTATATAGTAATACATTGATACTAATCAGTATACTAATTAATATATTCTTAACTATCACTCCTTAGGCTAATAAGAAAGCTATTTTTAACTTTTAATGAAGGTATGCATCGATGCACTACACCATGTATCGATGCATCTTGTAACGGGTGCATCGATGCACTATCTATGCATCGATGTATAAATCTCATTCGATGCTTGTATTTTAAGCAGGTGCATCAATGCACTCCTTATGCATCGATGCACTCCGTATGCATCGATGCACTAATTGCATTCGATGTTCATTTATTTAAGAGTGCATCGATACACATTGAATATGCATTGATACACATTGAATGTACATCGATGCACACAACCCAGAAATTGTATTTTAAGCCCGAAAATCATCAATTCTTCACTCAATTCCTCTATTTTAAACCCCTATCATGTCATTAAACCCAACCATCATTACTTAAACCAACTTATATCCATGAAAATCATCTTTAACCTCAAAATCATATCCCTCTCAAATTTCAATATGTTCTAAATAAAATTCTAACACTTCATATTCCTTAATTAACACGATGACAAGTCAAATTAAACTTCAAATCTAACTTATCAACTCTTTTCCATAAATTCATTTAAAAACTCATTTTCTTTAATCTCTTATAACTTCCTCACCTTGTTGCTTTAAAGCAAATTAAGCTTTCCATAAGCTTAATTAGCATCTAAGGATCAAAACCAGACTTAAATTTCAACTAAAAAATAGCTTATGAGAAATCTCACCTTTGCTATGAGTCTTCACGTTGGGAGGAAAGAAGAGAAGAAGAGAACTCTGGAAGCTTATCTTTTGCTTCCTTCTTTCCACGTGTAGTTAATATAAATATAAGAAATCTTAATTATTTTCCCTTACAAATGACCATTCTATCCTTCAATTCCATCTTTCTTGCAATTTAACCCTATACCAAATTACAACACTATTCAATCATTCTATTTTAATCACCAAATTCTAAAGTTTTATAATTTAGTCACTAACCCGGTATTGAGGTTGTTACACTTCGTCTCACTAGAGACAATTCCCCTCGAAACAAATTTTATCTCTCCTGATATAGTTTCTCTTTAAACAAATTTCTTTTGATTCATTTATTTCCCTCACAAATGTTGAATATTTGACAGGAAGTAAAAAAAGGATAACAAAGATTTCTTTTCACAATTCCATGTTGAAGAAAAAGATTCCAGCAAAGAATTAGTCCACTTTTCAATCTTTGAAAATATGGATCTCAACAATGATTCGAGGACCTTTGGGTCAATACCTTCGGGTACTTCAAACATAATTATTACTGACATATGATAATCTTTTACAGGTTTAAAACTTTTCAAAGAAAGGTAAATCAGTCAACATTTCCAGTAGAGAGTTCATAATGAGAAGAACTCATCCGATAAGAGAGAAGAAGTTCATAATGAGAAGAACTTGTTCAACCTTAGCTCGATTCATCACATATGGAGTTGAATCAGCAACACCTCACTTGAGGGATCAACATTTCCAGTGGAGAGTCCATAATGAGAAGAACTCATCCGATGAGGGAGAAGAAGTTCATAATGAGAAGAACTTGTTCAACCTTAGCTCGATTCATTACATATGGAGTTGAATCAGCAACACCTCACTCGAGGGATCAACATTTCCAGTGGAGAGTTCATAATGAGAAGAACTCATCCGATGAAGGAGAAGAAGTTCATAATGAGAAGAACTTGTTCAACCTTAGATCGATTCATCACATATGGAGTTGAATCAGCAACACCTCACTTGAGGGATCAACATTTCTAGTGGAGAGTTCATAATGAGAAGAACTCATCTGATGAGGGAGAATAAGTTCATAATGAGAAGAACTTGTTCAACCTTAGCTCGATTCATCGCATATAGAATTGAATCAGCAACACCTCACTCGAGGGACCAACATTTCCAGTGGAGAGTTCATAATGAGAAGAACTCATCTGATAAGGGAGAAAAAGTTCATAATGAGAAGAACTTGTTCAACCTTAGCTTGTTTCCATCGTATAAGGAGTTGGAACATCACTGACTTTTTCTCGTTCATCACATAAGGAGTTAGAACAACCTAATCATTTTGCTAGTCCCTCACATAAGGAGTTGGATCAGTATCACCTTGGCTCAATCATCACAGAAGAAGGTGGATCAACATTTTCAATTGAGAATTCATAATGAGAAGAACTCATCCGACGTGGGAGAAGAAGTTCATAATGAGAAGAACTTGTTCGACCTTGGTGATTCCATCACAGAAGATAGTGGATTGACATCCCCAACAAAGAGTTCATAATGAGAAGAACTCATCCGATCAGAAGAAATTGGAGCTCAAGATTTTAGCAGTTTAGGCCAGATAAAAAATGGTGCTTACTATCTTTGCTATATTCTTGTTTCACATTAATGAGCAAAGAGTGGCACCTGTAAACACTATTTTTTCATTTTATTTTATTATGTAAAAAATATATTATAATATTATGGTGATTGGGGTTATTAATACCCCAACCAACCCTTGTAAAAGGAAGGCTTTTCCCTAAAAAATATGGAATAAAAAGAGGTTCTCTTTGACTTTCTTTTGGTTTACTGTTTTTGCTTCTTTTTTTTCTGGTTTTTGCTTCATTTTTTGGGGTTCTTGTGTTGCATAAGGTTGGCCACTGTTGGGTGGTGGCCGACGTGAGAGAGAGAGGCAATCTCACGGCCATGAGACTTCGATTGGTCGTGGCCGTCGTTGAGGCTCAGTTTTGAGCCCTCTCGGCCGCCGGATGGGGATGAGAACGGGGAAGATTTTGGCCGATCAAGGGGTTCGGTCGGATCTCCTCCGTCGTGGTCGAGATCATCGGTTAGTTTAGGATGACCACCGGCCCGGTTTTCGTCGTGTGAGTGCCGGTGAGTGGCGACCGAAGCGTTTATGGAAGTTTTGGAAAGCTTCTGCCTGGTTCACGTAAACATGGGGTTAATATTTTGTTTGTATAAAAAATGGGTAAATCACTCACCAGGACCCCATATTCTAGCTTCTTTTAGCTTTGTTTCAGGGTCAAATCGTAGTCCAGATCCTTCAGTTTCAATATGTTTTACGTTTTGGTCACTATCAGGGTAAAATCATCTTTAAGCTCCTCATATTTTAATTTCTTTTGCACTCTGGTCATTAACTTTGTTATTTATTTATAATATGTATATTAATTTTATTAATTTTTGAATTTAGTCACTGTTTTTTATGTTTATTCATTTTAGCCACTGTTGGGATTTTGTTTCTTATGTTATTATGATGTGGATGTAATATTTATAATGTATTCATTTTAGTTACTTTTTTTATTTTTTATTTGGTTACTATAATTTGTAATATTCTATTTTAGTCCCAAGTTGTGGTGTAATGTATTATACGTTATATTTTGCTTGTAAAATATGTAATATGTATTTTAAGTGATACATATGTTTTATTTTTTAATATTTATAATTCTTGTGAATGTACAATTTTATGTTTTTTTTAACTTAGGTACTTTATTTTCTTTAGCACTTTAATTTTTGTAATGTTCATTTTAGTAATTATATTTTGTTTGCTTATTTAACATAATATTCATACTTTAAAGTATGCACTTGCTAATTTAGTCAAATTTTATTTCCATCATTGAATAGCATTTAATTTTTATCTTTGCTTTAATTTTTATTTATTTATTTCTAATTAGTATTTTTAATTTATAACTTTTGCCATGTAAATTTGTTAGTGCATATAAATCTAAATATTTCGAATATGTATGAAAGCTTCGTAAGCATAACTTAATCGATTTCATAATTGGATTAAGGGTAGTATTTATTTATTTTAAAATATTAAGAAGGGACGGTCTTAAAGTAATTAGATGTCCTATTCTGATATTTTAAAATAAATAAATACTTTATTTAGAAAAACCTAAAATTTGTGAATATGCCTACTTTAGTTTTATTCATTTTGGTTGAATCACATTATTTTAATTGAGTTTTTGGGAGAAATTATTATATTCTTTTTATTTCAGTTGGAAAGAGAAATATTTGTCCTAAAGTATTTTAGGGATTATCTTCTCTTCGATTGAAAATATTAGAATATTTTCTATTCCTCCGTAGAATTTCCCGTTAAATAAAAATTATATGCTTGAATTGGGAATAATAGGATCGTAATTTAAATTTATATTCGAATTCTTAGATTTCCACTATTAGAGACAATTTATAATCGATGGGTACCAATTTTGGGCGTTGTGGGGTGCTTATCCTTCCCCACACGTAATCGATCTCTGAACCCCTTTTTATTTCAAAAGAATGAATCTCTGGTTACATACAGACTGATTTATCTTTTAAAATGATGTTTTCTTAAAAACGCTTTTAAAATAAAATTTTTAGGTATTCTACCTACTTAACTCAAAAGGTCGATGGAGACTCCAAAATATTTCGAAACCTTTTCAAAAGAAAACCCCCATGTCGTTATAAGTTTTTTCCCGCCCGGGCGGAAAACGGTGTCGACAATCTTCTATTTCCTTTTTTGAGCCTTTTTATTTTCAAAGCAAAAACAAAAGAGAAGGATGAAGCAATACCATGGTTGAGTTGGGTTCTCTCGGGTAACCAGAGTTCCTCGTCAGAATCAAGGTCCTCGGGAAGATAAAGGGTTTGAGTCAAAACCATCTAAGGGTTTAAAGTCCATGCATGTGGTTTAGAGAGATAAATTTCAGATTTGAAGAGTGAAAATATAAGGATTTTAGGTAGCGTTTGGTTCGCAGGAATCCCTTGGAATTATGGGGAATTGGAATCCAATTCGACCACTTTCCCATGTTTGGTTCAGTTTTTCAAAGGGAATTGGAATCCTAAATGACTTCAACTTTCCAGTTAGGGATGGAAAGTAAATTTTATCCATAACATGAGGGAATTAAAATCCTTTTGAGGAGGGAATGTGAAATTTGACCATACTGCCCTCATCATTATTTTTCATATTTTTTCAATTTTTTCCTCTCTATTTTTTGAAAACCAAGCAATAAAAAACACATAACTTTGAAGGTAGTTTCATCTTGTATTTCCTTTTTTGAGCCTTTTTATTTTCAAAGCAAAAACAAAAGAGAGGGATGAAGCATTACCATGGTTGAGTTGGGTTCTCTCGGGTAACCAGAGTTCCTCGTCATAATCAAGGTCGTCGGGAAGAGAAAGGGTTTGAGTCAAAACCATCTAAGTGTTTAAAGACTGTGCATATGGTTTAGAGAGATACATTTCAGATTTCAAGAGTGAAAATATAAGGATTTTAGTGTTTTTGGGTTCCTCCGGTAAGGTTCGACATCGGTTGAGTGTCAGATGGCCACCGACTTACGGTGGTCGGTGAAGACTTAGAGTCTTAGTGGCTCATGTTAAACCCCTTAATTTTAGGTGTGTTTTTACAAAATGGTCACCATTTTTCTAATTTTTCATATATTTTGAGTATGATGCTCTTATTTCCTTAGTTTTTATTTTAGTCACTTGCTGATGGTTTTATTTATTCACATAATATTCGATTCGATTTTTTGGTGATCTGATCAAAGAAAAGACCCACATTATTATGATATGGACCCTTTTTATTACTGCTTTTCTAAACTCCTAACAACTAACCAACAAATTTTATTTTTGTATTCGAATCATCGTACGACCTTGCGATGACTCGCCCAGGGGTACGATCCGCGTTATTATGGCTCAGGTTAAAATTTTAATGCTACTAACCGCTGATTTTTGTTTTTTTATTTTTATTGCTACTAACCACTGACTATTGACTTTCATTTTATTTTTATTTCTAACATTACTAACCGCTAATTATTAACTTTTATTTTATTTTATCTTTATTATTTTATTTTTATTTCTACTAACCGCTGACTACAAACTTTTATTTTATTTTTATTTCTAACACTACTAACGCTAACTACTAACTTTTATTTTATTTTATTTTTTATTATTTATTTTTATGTCATTAACTGCTGATTTTTATTTTCTTGTGTTCCAACCTTGGTATGACCTGGCGGTAACACGCCTTGGGATACGACCCGCCTTGGGATACAACCTGCCTTGGGATACGACCCGCCTTATTACGGTCTGGGTTAAAAATTAAAAATTAATTTTTTTACCTTATTTTCTTATAATTTTTAGATTTTATTATCATGCCCTCTTATTTTTTCAGTATTTACGTTTCAGTCTTTTTTAAATTCCAACATTTACTTTTCTGCTTGTTCTTAAATTGAGTTTCATATTATGTTTCATTTCATTCTTTGTCTTTAATGTTATTTATGAGTTTATGTCATTTCCATTACATGTGATTTACTTTATTTTTATGATTTGTCCTTATACTTTTTATTAATTTATTCTAACCCCTTTGGATGTCGATTTCAATTTCTGTCATTTATTAATTTTTAGTATCCCACGTTATCAATGGTTTTAATGCAGGATAACCCTCATAGTTTCCCATCAATGTAGATCCGACCTTTAACTTAGATTTTCTTACTTTTATTAATTTGGCCCTTGTTTTCTTATTTTATTTTATTTTGGCCCTTGTACTATTATATGTTTAGTATAACACTATCTATGGTCGTTTAAAATGGTAGAATATCATTAAGATTTGATAATAATCATCGATAAGCTTATTTCGCACTCGTATATTTTGTAGAACATCTATCATAGAATGAACGTGAAAAGTGCAACCTATCGAGCTACTACGATTCAATACAACGTTCGAACGAAAATGAGCTTGAAAATAATCGAGTATGCTTTGATAAAAATGAAATTGATCAATGTTCAATAAAAGAACCACATTTTAAATTTTGACTCGAATCTACAAATCGCACCACTAAGACTGTATACAAGCGACCAGGTACCAATTTTGGGCGCTTTGGGGGTTGCTAATCCTTCCCCACACGTAACTGACTCCCAAACCCTTAAAAATAAATTTCTGGTAACACGCAAACTCCTTTTGTCTTTTTAAATATTTTTCTTAAAATTATTTTAAAAGACAATTTTAAGTATTCGATTTCGAAACTCCATCATTTCTAAAATATCGTACAATTTTTATCTTATTTAAAAAATGGTGACGACAACTTGACAACTTTGCAGGGGAAAATTAGAGAGTTAGGCTGTTGGTCGCTTATATGTAATCTTAATCGTGGAAATAATGGATTCGAGTCCAATGTTAAGTTATCTTTTTCATTGAACATTGGTTAATTTATTGTTTTATTCTTTATGTAAAATGGTTTTACTGATATTTGAATTCAACTTTGTAGCTTAATTGAATTTCCATTTGTCGAACAACTTTTCAAATTAAAGCTAGGGTTTGGATGAACTTTGTGAACGAATTTAAAGATAAAAGGGTATATTGTTCTCTCTAGATGTTTTAGATCCGAACAGTTACGTTTGCATGTGTATATGCACATTACAAAGGCGAATGCACTAAGACCCTTAGGAGGCCTAGTGCATCCCATTATTTCGCATTCCCATTATTTTAGAAAAATGACTAAATTTAATTTAGGGTAAATTACAAGTTTAGTACCTAAACTTTCAGTTTTGGTCCATTTTAATACCTAAACTTTCCTCTCTTTTTTCAAAACCATATCTAAAGTTTAGTTTTTGTTTCATTTTGGTACCTTTGTTCAAAATTTAACGTTAATTTAGGTACTAAAGCGGACCAAACTGATACTTTTAAGAAAATAATATTAAAATTTCGGATCTCATTCTTAAATTTTAGAATTCATTATAGATACGTTATTAATAATTTAAAAAATTCTAAATAAATACTTTCTTGTATTTACCTTTAACCAATAAAATAAATGTCATGGTTTGGATTGGATTCTCACAAATATCAGGTTATAGAATTAAACAAAAAAAAGTAAAAATATAAATGAAAACGTTATTCGTTTGGCCTAGCCTTTATATATAAAGTTTAATACTTCAAAGGTAAAATGGACCAGATATAGTCTTTACATTTTGGAATTCATAGAAGAATATTGGCTAGTTGAAGTCGGTTTGTAGTAAACTATTATAAAGAGAATAAAAAATATATATATTATTTAATGCGGTGAAAGTAACCACTCACTCACTCACAAACTCTCTGCGTCAGTTACAAACTCTTAGGTCCCGTTTGGTTCAAGGTTGAAGACACTCAAATTCGTCCACCCATATTACGCTATATATATATTATCATATTATAATACATATAATTGTTTGTTTGTTTATTTGGGTACAGGTCCAATAAAAGACAATTTACAAGCCATTTGTAGCAACCCGGGCCCAGTGCAGCAGTCCAGTCTCGACCCAGTAGACCAACGACCCACACCAAATCAGCTAGGGTTTTGAAACCCTAGCTTTTCATCCTATTCCAGCGCCGCTTTTTCCGGTCAACGCTGCAACTATCCCCGAAGTCCCCACGCCTCCAACTTCCCGATTCTTCCGGCGCAAGGAAAGCACACGAAGCCAACCGCCAACAACAAGCAAGGCAACGTGTTAGTTTAGGACTTCAACAACCAAACCGAGTTTTACTCGGATTAAAACTCTAAAGTAGGCTTGTATAAATACATGTAATTAGAACACTCACAGGGGATTTTTTTTTTACACACACGGTTGTACACACAAACACCGAAACAAAATACGCAAAAATAGCAGTGAACCGAATCGTCTTGTACTGATTTTGAAGTGAAATAAAAAAGGTATCATTTTTGTTTTACCTGGTTGAAACTTTTGATTTTGGATGCATGATTTCTCTTTTCCTTGTTGACTCGAAACGCCGATGAACGAAGGGGTTATTTTTCCGAAACATTTTCGTTAGATCTACAACCCCTCGAGGCACGTTTTAAAAAAACAAGTGGGATTTTTGAAAACTACACGAGAAGAGCTCTCGGAAAAACCAATTTTTTTATGATTCGCCACCGATGAACGGCGGCCGGCGAGGCGGCGTGGGAGCGGCCGATGGCCATTTCTGGGCTCATACAGCCGAGAGAATTTCGAAACAGAGGGGGGGGGCTTCATGTTTTGGAAATGAGAAATGAGAAATTAAAAGAGAAAAATGGACTTTATAGCATACCCGTTTGGACCGTAACCTGACCTATATTTTCCCAGGATCTGCGTGTTTCTTTACTGGGAGAGAGAAAATTCGGTTTTAGTCCCCCGAGTTGCAATTTATTCATTTTGACCCCAAATCGATTTTTAAACGCGAATTCCTTTTAAACTCACCCCATAATTTTGTTTCCCTTTTAATTTAATCATTTTATTTATTTATTATGTATTCTTTTTATACGAAAATATATATGTATATATTTTTTATTTTATTTTAATCCTTTTATTATTTCTTTTTATTTGTTTATCTTATTTTATTTTATTTTATTTGTTTTAATGTTTTGTTTAAAAGTTATTGTATGTATATTATTTCTATTTTATTTTAATCTTTTTTTATTATTTTTATTTTTATATCCTGTTATATACATTTTATTTATTTTTATTCTGCTTTCCTAATGTTTGTGTGTATACGTATATGTTTTCTATTACTTTTTAATTGTTTCATTAAATATTATATTATATACATATATTACTAACTTTGAATTATATCTCATATGGACCCTCTTTTGTCTCCACTCAATCATTTTTTTCGGTGCCTTAATTATAGTAGTGAGTTTTGTTTTTTTTTACTTTATTATAATATATAAGATTTTCCTCTCACCTTTTTTTTCCTTCCTGGGCCCCCCTATTTTTTTATTGTCTCCACCTAAATTTCATAGGGTAGGTTTTATTTTGCTTTCTTCTTTATTATAATTATAGTTACTATATACATTTTATTATTATTACTATATATTCTATATACTTTTTTAACATTTTATGCATATATATCTTATCTATTCCTTTTATTTTGCTTTATTTTATTTGTTTTTCTATTTTCTTTATTATATTCGTTTTCACTTTTTTCCTTCTAACATTTTTATCTTTTAAGGGTATTTCAATCAATCAGAGGTAAGTTTCAGATCGTTATTTTACCTTTCAATTTAAACTTATGATTTTCTTAACAAAGACAACTGGAAATTGCATAGTACCGAAAGGGCAGTTCAAGGGTGCTAACCCTTCCTTGACTGTAACCGACTCCCGAATCCGACACATCTTTGGTAAGACGCAGATCAGGTAAAAATAAGGTATCCGATCAATCCGTTTTATTCTTAAAATAAATGATCGGTGGCGACTCCAATCCATATTTTTCAAGTCGAAGCCCAAGTTCGGGGACCAATCGAAGGACGGTTGCGACAGCTTGGAGACTCCGCTGGGGACACAGGTAAGTGAGTCAGGCTAAGGTAATTTCCAGTTGTCTTTTTAATGAAAAGGGTAAGTTTGAACTTTAAGATAACATTTCGATCCTTATTACTTACTTTTGGTTATATTTTTTCGAGTAAATAGTTGGACTGACCGTTTTCTAATGATTTCAGCTTTCCAAACTTTTTCATCCAAAGGCTCTATACCCGAGCTCCGAACCCTTTAAGTGGGGGTGAAAGAGACGCATTCGTGTGAATTTATTCACCGCATATGCCTAGCAAGTAGCCTTCGGGATTCATATACCTTATGTCTTCGTGTGAATTTATTCTCCGCATAGACATAAGGAAATGTGTCCCCTCGAGTTTAACTTAGTCCACACAAGCCTGTGATGGGTTTAGGACTAAGGGTCTGGTAAGCCCAAGGGGGCACCGGCAAGGAGGACTCGAGTACCGTTTTTAGAACCTAAACCGGGAGACTTTTGAAGAAATAGAGCCTACCCCAAAACCATATTCCCAAACCTAGGACATTGTTTACCTAATCATGTTTTTGTCCCTATGTTTTTTCCCTTGCCATTTTTTTTCTTTTTTCATTTATTAATTTATTTCTACTTTTACTAACTTTTTGCCTTTGTGTTTGTTCTTTAGCATTTGCATCATAATAAGAGGCCATTGATCCCTAAAAAGACATTCATTACACACAAAATAATCTGAATTAATGGATAAAGGTGTTGTAATACAAGAGATTAAAAACCTCGAGGTACGACTATGGTCCGAGAAGACTCAGAAGGAAAAGGGAGACAGTCTTCAAGGCAGCTATGTGTCAGAGCTGGTTAGCTACGCCTCGATCAGCCTAAAGCAGAATGACGTGCAAGAGCTTCGGGACATCTGGGACAGTTGGAAGAATGAGGTGAAACAGAAGTTTAGCCAACGGTACGGTGATGTTGCACTTTTGCTTCATGTTAAGACTGATGAGCCCCTAATCAGAGCCTTGGTTCAATTCTGGAACCCGGGATACAGTTGCTTCACCTTTAACCGGGAAGACATGGTGCCCACCATAGAAGAGTACACTACACTACTGCATTGTGAAAACATCAAACTCGAGCGGGCCTACCTTAAGCACATTAAAAGTCAACCTTTCAAAAATGCACTAGTTAAGGTTGCCGGAGTTGATGAAAAATGGGTAACTGACCGAGCTCGATGTAAGGGTAGTGGAGAAGGAATCGCTTGGCTTCATATCAAGCAACTAATGAAGCACCATCCCGATGAGTGGAAGACAATAGACCTGTTTGCATTAGGTCTGTATGGTCTAATTATATTCCCAAAGACCTTGGGATACATCGATGCCACTGTAGTGGAGCTATTCGAACAACTCTCGAGAAGAGTCAATCCAGCACCGACCATCTTAGCCGAGACCTTCCGATCTCTCAATCATTGTCGAAGAACTGGCGGAGGAAGGTTCACTGGTGTGTTCAGCTCCTTCAAGTCTGGATTCACAGCCACTTCTGGAAGACTAACGGAGTTGCCTATCGCCGTTTCAGCACCATATATTCACCTCTAGGTGAATTCATCACCGGGAAATGGCATGAAGGTGCCTCAAAGGAAAAATGGATGAAGGTTTTTACGCATCTTCAGGACCGGGATATTGTCTGGAGAGCCCCCTGGTTATTCCTCAGTGACGTTCTTTTCCGATGTGGGGACTCCGACACTATGACCTTACTTGGACTTTGGGGTGCAGTTGGGTATGCTCCATTGTTAGCACTTAGACAGTATGGGGCACTTCAGTTTGTCCCAGCAACATACGGACTAGCTAGGTCAGAGTTTGATTATCACGGTGACAGCTATAAAAAGATGATCAAAGAAGTAGCTGATTCATGGAGGAAAGTATTCCGGATGGATATTGTAGCTGCCAGAAGCATGCTTACTCCTGATTATGTGGAGTGGCGAAGGTTAAGGAAAAATGACAATATTCTGGTGCCAGACTATGAAGACACCCGTACCATGGAGGAACATCTCAGGCATGTCCCTTCTGAACTCGAGATAGCCAAGACCGAGTTTAAAGCTGTGAATAATGAGCTAAAGAAGAGGTTAAGGGAACTTGAAGCTGAACATTATCAGTGGAAGCTTGATGCTGACTCTTAGAAAGATCGGGCAGATAAACCGGAAAGAGAGCAAAAAAGAGTTCGTTTTGAGCTCGAAGACTTGAGAAAGGGGTATCAAGATAAGGGCAAGGATAACTCCAAGTTGAAGGTAACCTCTGAATACTGGAAAGACGAAGCTCATAGCCTGAAAAGGAAGTTCGAGGGGCCTGATGAGAGAGCTTGGAGAGAACAAACGAAGACTGCCCAAAGACGCTTGGCAGATAGTCAATATCAGAACCAGCGCTTGAGGGTTCGGGTAGCTGACTTAGAAAAGCAGCATGAGAAAAATGGCAAGACAATAGCTGAGTTGGAAGCTATTGTAGATGGGTTCAACAGGCAAGCAAACGAGCTTCAGATAGTGCCCTTCGATGGAGGATTACAATGGCGTTTTTGTTGGGAACAAGCACAACGAAGGGTGAGGGCTCGAGATGCAACCATCCGAGATTTCCTGGATCAAGTGCAAAAAGCAGCCCGTCATCTTCACGGCCTAGCAAGGGAAGCTGGAGTGGTTCGACAAGGCATTCAATCGGTGACAGATGAAGGCAGAAGACTTGTCAACCTACTGGAATTTGTTCAGGGTCTAGAGGATTTAGTCCGAATGTACCTTTAATTTATTTTTATGTCTCTAAAAAGATAAAACATTTTTGTCTGAATAAGGATTATTTATAATAATGAACACTTTTTCTGGATCAATGCCTCCAAATTGCATACATCATACATTACATATTTTGCATTTTTATATTTCAAGTTTTTATTTTTTTTATTTTCCATGTTTTTACATTCGTATTAACTAACAAAACATGTCTCAGACACCAAGCTTACCACCGCAAGCAATAGATACGCATCACTCTCACAACACTCGTGCAAAGAAAAAACAAATGGATGTCAGAATGGAAAACCTCGAGGAGAACATGGCAAGACTTCAAAAGGAATTGGAGGACAAGATGGCTCAGAACAGTCAACATACCATGGAGTCTATAAAGAAAAGCACGGAGTCCCTAGTCGACCAGATCGTGGCTAAGTTATCTGGTTTACAACAACATACAAGTGCATCCGGAGAAGCTGCATCTGAGGGGATAACCATACCACCAACCCCACAAGTGGTTGCCTCATCCGGGACCTTACCCGAACTGCAAGGTGACTCATCTGCCGCTAGAGGGAAAGCTGTATCAGCATTAAATTTACAGACTTCTGCGGCAAAGCCTGACAGTCATCTGGACGACTGCCCTATCCCGGATTTTGACGAGGAGGATAAGGCGAAGAAGATGGAAGAAAAGATCAGGATGTTAGAAGACCAAATGAAGATGGTCCAGGGAGACCATGATTATTATGGTGTTGATGCAATGGAACTAAGCTTGGTTCCCGATTTGGTGCTTCCACCAAAATTTAAGGTTCCTGAGTTTGAGAAGTTCGACGGGAACAGCTGCCCTTCGGCCCATATCACTATGTTCTGTCAGAAGATGACAGGGTACGGGGGAAATGACCAACTCATGATCCATTGCTTTCAGGAGAGCCTGTCTGGTTCAGCTACTCGGTGGTACAACCAGCTTAGCCGGACTCATATCAAGATGTGGAAAGACTTAGCCAAGTCTTTCTTGGAGCAGTATAAGCATATCAATGATATGAGACCAGACGGGGTCATGTTACAAAGCCTAGAGAAGAAACACAATGAGAGTTTCCGACAGTACGCACAGAGATGGAGGGATTTATCTGTGCAAGTTCATCCACCCTTGGATGAAAAGGAAACTAGAAAGCTATTTGTACAGACATTGAAGGCACCTTACTTCGGGCACTTGGTAGCAATCACGTCGGGAAGTTTCTCAGATTTAGTCATGGCCGGTGACATGATCGAGTTGGCCATTAAACAAGGAAAGATTGAGGGAGGAGACTCCAGTAAAAAACCTCCCGTGAAAAACAAAGAGCGAGAGATCAACAATGTAAACACCTACAACGTCAGCAAGGGGGTTACGATCTCAAGCTCAAATTCCACAACAGTTGTGCCATTCGGTACTTCTAGACAGAACCAGAGAGAACCAAGAAGGGAAAGGGAAAGGGAGCAGTTCGAACCCATTCCCATCACATATAAAGAATTATACCAACAACTCTTCGACACTCATGCAGTGTCGCCTTATCCTATGAATCCAATAAATCCCCCTTACCCGAAATGGTATGACGAGAGCGCTCACTGCGAATACCATGGCGGTGTGCAGGGGCATTCGATTGAAAGTTGTCTCGCATTCAAGAGACTTGTGCAACGAATGCGGAACAAGAATTGGATCACTTTCAACTCCGGAGCACCAAACGTCGCCCAGAATCTCTTGCCCAATCATCAGGAGACAGGAATCAATGCCATTACTACTGAAGGGGGCAGGAGAATTAAATCGAGTGTTTCGGAAATTAAATCTCCTTTGGCTTGGGTATGGAGCCAAATGGTAAAGGCAGGATTTCTTGCACCATATCCAGATACGACAGAAAATGAAGATGGTAACCATTGTTGTTACCACAACAAAGAAGGGCATAAAGTGCAAGATTGCCCAGAGTTCAGATTGTTAATCCAGCTCATGATGGATCGGAAGGAGCTGGAGTTTTACGAAGAAATTCAAGAGTCCTTGGAAGCAGATGTTTGTGCCACTGGAGAATCATCAGACAGAAGATTTGGTAGGGGTAGTCCTTTGATAATTACCACTAAGGCAAGCATGACAGTAACAACACCAGCCAAGGTAATAATCTCAACACCTCGGCCTTTTATATAAGGACAATCGGCAAGTGCCATGGAAGTACGAATGTCAGGTGAGTACTTCCGGAGGATGTAATAGCAAAGTGGGGCAAAGACCACTTGAGCCGTTCAAAGAAGATGTGCTAGTTGTCAGTGAACCTATAAAGGAGGAAGAAGCTAAAGAGTTCCTCAAGATCTTGAAGCACAGCGAGTACAACATTGTAGAACAGCTCCACAACTTACCTATACGTACTTCAATGCTAGCACTATTTTTAAGCTCGGAAGCACACCGAGAAGCGTTGTTGAATGTCCTTAATCAAACGTTCGTGCCACAAGACATACCAGTCAGCAAGATGGATCGACTGGTGAACAATATTCAAACTGATAATCTCATATCGTTTTCAAATGATGAGATTCTATCCGGAGGAAGAGGCCGAACAAAGGCGTTACACATTACTACCTACTGTAAGGGGCACGCTTTACCAAGCGTCTTAATCGATAATGGTTCAGCCCTGAATGTGATGCCTTTGGTTACATTGAAGAGGCTACCAATAGATACCTCTCATGTGAGAGCTTGTCAGAACGTGGTTCGAGCATTCGACGGGACCAAAAGAGAGGTAATCGGTAAGATCGAGGTACCGTTGACTATCGGGCCAGCCACCTATGATGTTGAGTTCCTTGTGATGGATATCATGCCGTCCTATAGCTGTCTTTTGGGAAGGCCATGGATTCATCAAGCAGGTGCAGTACCCTCCACGTTGCACCAAAAAGTTAAATTTGTTATTGACGGGGCCTTAGTAATCATCAATACTGAGGAAGATATCGTGGCAAGCGTAACCACGGAGGCCCCATACATCGAAGTAGACGAGAAAGCGGTAGAATGCTCGTTCCGCTCCTTGGAATTTGTGAATGCCACATTTGTGGCAGAAGGAAAGAGGATCCCAAGACCCCGACTCTCCAAATGCACAAGGATGGAGATCAAGCAAACCCTGGGCCGAGGCGCCAGAACCGGGAGAGGTTTTGGGAAATATTTGCAAGGAATGATCAATCCTGTCCTTCCTATCTCAAAATTAGACCAATTTGGGCTCGGTTTTCAGCCCAGTTATCATGAAAAGAGAAATGAGATCCAAAAGAACCAGGAGAGAAGATTGGCCAGAAACAAACTCCAATGGAAGCCTATGACATTCCCGCCTCTTTTCAGAACATTCAAGTCAGGTGGTTATGTGTTTGAGACCACCATATCCGAGTTAGAAACGGCTCTGAAAGATTTGAACATCAATTCTGTGACCACAAAAGATGTTGACAACGGAGATAGATCCGGGATATGCCCTCTGCCACCTGGGTTCGTGCCTAGCAGTTGGTCGGTGGAAGAACTACCTGTGGTTTACAAGAGTCTTTCAGAGTAATATTCGAACTATCCCTATTTGCCTATACCCGGGGCAATAGGTGATCTTTTGTAAGGGTGAATAAACATTTTGTTTAAGTTTAATAAAAGATGCATTTTTCTTTTTCCAGGGCAAACAAAATTTTCTTTTATTTTTGAATTCATTGTCTATCTCCTTCATTCCAGTACTTTATTTCCACTTACCCTCAAAGTTAATTCTTGACTGTTTCGTGTGGGATATTATCCTCTCACACATGCACATTTTTCTTCTTTCAGGTCCACAGATAATGATAATATAGACACTGATGATCCTGATCAGGAAGTGAATTTTGAATCAACCATTTGTCTTGGGGAATTTGATGAATGCGATAATAAAGAGGAGTGCAATTTGCCTACTGAATTGTTGAGGATGATAGAAAGAGAAGAAAAGCAAATATTACCACATGAGGAGGCGATCGAAATCTTAAATTTGGGCACTGAAGAAGATCGAAAGGAGGTTAAAATCGGCACAACTCTTTCGACTGAAGCAAGACAAAAGCTGATAGTCTTACTTCAGGAGTACAGAGATGTGTTCGCTTGGTCGTATCAAGACATGCCGGGACTAGACACAGATATGGTAGTTCACAAACTGCCAATCAAACCAGAATTCAAACCTGTGCAACAAAAACTGAGAAGAATGCGACCAGAAATGCTCCTTAAGATCAAGGAAGAAGTCAAGAAACAATTTGATGTCGGTTTTCTTCAAGTGGCCAAATATCCGGAGTGGGTGGCCAACATAGTGCCTGTGCCGAAGAAGGACGGGAAAATACGCATGTGTGTTGATTACCGGGACCTTAATAAGGCAAGTCCCAAGGACAACTTTCCTCTGCCACACATAGACACTCTGGTGGACAATACAGCCAGGAACGCCTACTTTTCATTCATGGACGGATTTTCGAGGTACAATCAGATCAAGATGCATCCTGAAGACATGGAGAAGACCACTTTCGTCATAATATGGGGAACTTTCTGTTACAAAGTGATGCCTTTCAGATTAAAGAATGCTGGGGCAACATATCAGAGAGCTATGGTGACCCTGTTCCACGATATGATGCACAAAGAAATCGAGGTTTATGTCGACGACATGATTGTCAAGGCACAGACTGAGAATGAACATGTCGAGAATTTGAGAAAGCTCTTCCAGAGATTGAGGAAATTCCAGTTACGGCTGAACCCTAGCAAGTGTACCTTCGGGGTGATATCCGGGAAGCTATTAGGCTTTGTAGTCAGCAGAAAAGGCATTGAGGTTGATCCTGATAAAGTCAAGGCTATCCAGAGTCTACCTCCACCACGAACACAAAAGGAGGTCCGAGGTTTTTTAGGAAGATTGAATTACATAGCTCGGTTTATATCTCAGTTAACTGACAAGTGTGATCTAATCTTTCGCCTTCTTCGAAAAAACAGCCCTGGAGCATGGGATGAAAACTGTCAGATTGCATTCGAGAATGTAAAAGAGTACTTATCTCACACTCCTATCCTGATGTCCCCTATCCCAGGCAAACCTCTATTCTTGTATCTCTCCATATTCGAGAACTCCATGGGGTGTGTCCTGGGTCAACATGATGAGTCCGGGAAGAAGGAAAGAGCCATCTATTATCTAAGCAAGAAATTCACCGATGGCGAGGTCTGATATCCTCCTATTGAGAAGGTTTGTTGTGCTCTGGTCTGGGCTACAAAAAGACTCCGGCAATACATGCTGTATCACACTACTTGGCTGATTTCCAAGTTAGATCCATTAAAATACATGATGGGTGTACCTGCTCTATCCGGAAGTTTATCCCGATGGCAGATGCTTTTGTCTGAATTCGACATCGAATATGTGAGCCAAAAAGTAGTAAAAGGCAGTGCCATATCCGATTTTTTGGCAAGCAGAACTGATGAGAGCTATGAGCCGCTGGACTTTGATTTCCCAGACGAAGACTTAATGGCCATATCTTTAGAAGAAGCAAGCCTTTCAGCGGACAGTTCCTGGAAAATGCACTTCGATGGGGCATCAAATGCACTAGGACATGGCATCGGGGCAATCTTAATCTCCCCAGAAGGGAATCACTACCCATTTACCAGCAGACTGAACTTCGATTGCACCAATAACATGGCAGAATATGAAGCCTGTGTCTTGGGAATTCGGGCTGCACTGGGGCAAAATATAAAGACTTTGCGGGTGTATGGAGACTCAGCCTTAGTAATCTATCAGCTCCGAGGAGAGTGGGAAACCAAGGATATAAAGCTGTTTGAGTACCGAAAACTAGTGTTGGATCTGCTCGAAGAGTTCGACGAAGTCACCTTCCACTACGTTCCTAGAGAAGAAAATCAAATGGTTGACGCTTTAGCTACCTTGGCAGCCACATTCAAGGCTGGCGGGGAGTCTGAAATGATGCCAATTAACATGCAGTCATATGATTATCCAGCTCATTGTTACCAAATTGAAGAAGTGAAAGACACTAAGCCTTGGTACTACGACATTCTGCAGTATATCAAGCATCGGAGTTATCCAGAAAAAACCACCGAAATCGAGAAGAGAACCCTTAGAAGGTTGGCAGCTGGATACGTCCTTGACGGAGAGGTTTTATACAAGAAAAGCCATAACCAAGTTCTGTTAAGGTACGTCGATGCTGAAGAGGCAAAAATGATAGTGGAAGAAGTACATGATGGAGTTTGTGGAGCACATGCAAATGGGCATATGATGTCAAGACAAATAATGAGATGCGGATATTTTTGGTCTACACTGGAAAGCGATTGCATCAACTATGCTAGGAGATGTCATAAATGTCAGATTTATGGAGACAAGATAAATGTTCCACCCCATCCGCTTCATGTAATGACGTCACCATGGCCTTTCTCTGTGTGGGGCATGGACGTTATCGGGCAAATCCATCCAAAGGCTTCGAATGGTCACCATTTCATTCTCGTAGCAATTGACTATTTCACGAAATGGGTAGAGGTTGCGTCATATGCCAGTGTCACTCAATCCACTATTTGCAAGTTTCTGAAGAAAGAAATTATATGTCGGTATGGTCTACCTGAAAGGATTATCACCGATAACGCAACAAACTTGAACAACAAGATGATGAATACTGCTTGTGAACAGTTTAACATAAAACATCACAATTCCACTACTTATAGACCAAAGATGAACGGAGCAGTTGAAGCAGCAAACAAGAATATTAAGAAGATAGTGGAGAAAACAACTGAAACTTACAAAGATTGGTATGAGAAGTTGCCTTTTGCTTTGTTCGCTTATCGAACCTCGGTACGAACCTCGACTGGGGCAACTCCGTTTTCAGTAGCCTATGGAATGGAAGCAGTGCTACCCATTGAAGTCGAGATTCCGTCTCTTCGGGTCTTGACAGAAGTCAAACTAGACGATGCAGAGTAGGTACAATCCAGATATGATCAGCTTAATCTGATAGAGGAAAAAAGACTGAAAGCCATTCATCATGGTCAAATCTATCAGAAACGAATGATTCGGGCACATGAAAAAAAGGTGCGCCCGAGAATATTCCGCGAAGGGGATCTAGTGTTAAAAATAATTTGGCCAGTCTAGAAGGATTTCCGAGGAAAATGGACGCCAAATTGAGAAGGACCTTATGTCGTGAAAAAGGCTTTCTCTGGAGGAGCCCTCATCCTGGCTGAAATGGACGGACCTGAACTGCCACATCCCATCAACTCGGACGTAGTCAAGAAATATTTCGCTTAGGATGAAAACCCGAGAGGGCGTCCTAAGTTGAAAAAAAAACGTTTAGGGTGAAAACCCGAAAGGGCGCCTTAAATTGAAAAAAAAAAGCGTTTAGGGTGAAAACCCGAAAGGGCGCCCTAAATTGAAAAAAAAAAAGAAAAAATAGAAAAACAAACAAAAGAAGAGAAAATAAGGTGGGTTCAAGATGAAAACCCATAAAGGGCGTCTTGCAACCAAGGATGGGTCCAAGTTGAAAACCCGGAAAGGGCGATTTGGATATTAACGGTGGAAACATCCCGGCACATGAATCTTCTACGAACTCAACAAATCGGAGAAATGTTACACTCTCCCAAACGTTGCCGCATTTTCAAAGATCCTTTGGCAAAGGCTGCATTCAAGGTCACCAAACGGCTTTTCAGCTCAGAAGTGCCCACATTATCGAGATCTAAGACATTCATTTACACATCATCGTGTATTCGTTTTCTAGAATGTTTGCCATGTATTATTTGTTCTTCTCCTCCCTTATGAATAAAGACAATCTTTCCTCTAATTCCTTTTAAGCATCTTGAATTAGATTTAAACCTAATGATTTATTTATTTTTGTGAAAGATAATCGCATATTACTGCACAAAGATTCATTGAAAAGTACAGGTACCCAGAAGCCGATCAAGGCTCATGCACATGCTTGAGATGGTTGAGGAGCATCTCCCAAATCAAAAAAAAAAGAATGTGCACATCAGATTTATACATTTGAAGAATTCAAGATCAGAGATCAGAACTTCAAGCTTTCAAAATCAAGAGTCAACAACGACAGGCCACCGGAGATCGAGATTTCTCTACCAGAGCCCAGAATAACATAGGTTGCATATACATTTTAGGCATACCTAAGAGCATGACATCCATAACATCGCATATATGCATATCTTTGCAGGTTTTACCCATAGTCAATTTCAACTTCACAACGAAGGATATTGGACTCCAGACAACGCAAGTTCAACTTCACGACGAAGGGACCGCTGGTTGTCAATAAACAATTTCAGAGCCAATTTCAACTTCACAACGAAGGATATTGGACTCCAGACAACACAAGTTCAACTTCACGACGAAGGGACCGCTGGTTGTCAATAAACAATTTCCCAATTTCAACTTCACAACGAAGGATATTGGACTCCAGACAACGCAAGTTCAACTTCACGACGAAGGGACCGCTGGTTGTCAATAAAGAATTTCCCAATTTCAGAGCCAATTTCAACTTCACAGCGAAGGATATTGGACTCTAGACAACGTAAGTTCAACTTCACGACGAAGGGACCGCTGGTTGTCAACAAACAATTTCCCAATCTCGGAGCCAATTTCAACTTCACAGCGAAGGATATTGGACTCCAGATAACGTAAGTTCAACTTCACGAAGAAGGGACCGTTGGTTGTCAGTAAACAATTTCAGAGCCAATTTCAACTTCACAACGAAGGATATTGGACTCGAAACAACACAATTTGCTCGAGAGTAGATTTCAACTTCACGTCGGAGGATATCTAACTCGAAGCCAAACTTCACAATAAAGGGGTCTCCACGGTTTCAACTTCACGGCGAATGGAATTGTGTCCACCCGCAACATACAGTACTTGGATTTCAACTTCACGATGAAAGATATCCAATTCTAAGGCTCAACTTCACGACGAAGGGGCCATATACGATTCCAACCTCACAAACAGATTGACCCAACTTCAAAACGAATGAGTCATCTGCAACACCACAATACCGAAGTCTTTAAGTCGAGCTTCAGCTTCACGACGAAGTATCTTTGGCTAGAAGACGATCCATGAGCCACTTCCCAATACTCTGAGTTCGATTTCAACTTCACGACGAAGGATTCGTGCTCAAAAGCTTCCAGTTCAACTCGACCTCACGACGAGGGAGTTATTTCACATTTCAGTTCAATTTGACAAACCAGTTTCAACATCGGGATCAACTCTACGACAGAGGACATCCGATATGGACGAAGTTTGTGTCTTTTAATCTTTGCTCTATTTTTGTTACACGATAATGAGCAAAGAGGGGCAGCTGAAGACACTCAAATTCGTCCACCCAAATTACGCTATATATATATTATCATATTATAATACATATAATTGTTTGTTTATTTATTTGGGTACAGGTCCAATAAAAGACAATTTAAAAGCCATTTGCAGCAACCAGGGCCCAGTGCAGTAGCCCAGTCTCGACCCAGTAGACCAACGACCCACACCAAATCAGCTAGGGTTTTGAAACCCTAGCTTTAAATCCCATTCCAGCGCCGCTTTGGCCAGTCAATGCTGCAACTGTCCCTGAAGTCCCCACGCCTCCAACTTCCCGATTCCTCCGGCGCAAGGAAAGCACACGAAGCCAACCGCCAACAACAAGCAAGGCAACGTGTTAGTTTAGGACTTCAACAACCAAACTGAGTTTTACTTGGATTAAAACTCTAAAGTAGGCTTGTATAAATACATGTAACTAGAACACTCACAGGGGATTTTTTTTTTTACACACACGGTTGTACACACAAACACCGAAACAAAATACGCAAAAATAGCAGTGAACCGAATCGTCTTGTACTGATTTTAAAGTGAAATAAAAAAGGTAACATTTTGTTTTACCTGGTTGAAACTTCTGATTTTGCATGCATGATTTCTCTTTTCCTTGTTGACTCGAAACGCCGATGAACGACGGGGTTATTTTTTCGAAACATTTTCGTTAGATCTACAACCCCTCGAGGCACGTTTTAAAAAAACAAGTGGGATTTTTGAAAACTACACGAGAAGAGCTCTCAGAAAAACCAATTTTTTTATGATTCGCCACCGATGAACGGCGGCCGACGAGGCGACGTGGGAGCGGTCGATGGCCATTTCTGGGCTCATACGGTGGTTGTTCTTCATTTTGAAGAACAGCCGAGAGAATTTCGAAACAGAGGGGGGGCTTCATGTTTTGGAAATGAGAAATTAAAAGAGAAAAATGGACTTTATAGCAGACCCGTTTGGACCGTAACCCGACCTATATTTGCCCAGGATCCGCGTGTTTCTTTACTGGGAGAGAGAAAATTCGGTTTTAGTCCCCCCGAGTTGCAATTTATTCATTTTGACCCCAAATCGATTTTTAAACGTGAATTCCTTTTAAACTCACCCCATAATTTTGTTTCCCTTTTAATTTAATCATTTTATTTATTTTTTATGTATTCTTTTTATACGAAAATATATATGTATATATTTTTTATTTTATTTTAATCCTTTTATCATTTCTTTTTATTTGTTTATCTTATCTTATTTTATTTTATTTTATTTTATTTTATTTTATTTTATTTTATTTTATTTTATTTTATTTTATTTTATTTGTTTTAATGTTTTGTTTAAACGTTATTGTATGTATATTATTTCTATTTTATTTTAATCTTTTTTTATTATTTTTATTTTTATATCCTGTTATATACATTTTATTTATTTTTATTCTGCTTTCCTAATGTTTGTGTGTATACGTATATGTTTTCTATTGCTTTTTAATTGTTTCATTAAATATTATATTATATACATATATTACTAACTTTGAATTATATCTCATATGGGCCCTCTTTTGTCTCCACTCAATCATTTTTTTCGGTGCCTTAATTATAGTAGTGAGTTTTGTTTTTTTTTTACTTTATTATAATATATAAGATTTTCCTCTCACCTTGTTTTCCTTCCTGGGCCCCCCTTCTTTTTTATTGTATGCACCTAGATTTCATAGGGTAGGTTTTATTTTGCTTTCTTCTTTATTATAATTATAGTTACTATATACATTTTATTATTATTACTATATATTCTATATACTTTTTTAACATTTTATGCATATATATCTTATCTATTCCTTTTATTTTGCTTTATTTTATTTGTTTTTTTATTTTCTTTATTATATTCGTTTTCACTTTTTTCCTTCTAACATTTTTATCTTTTAAGGGTATTTCAATCAATCAGGGTAAGTTTCGGATCGTTATTTTACCTTTCAATTTAAACTTATGATTTTCTTAACAAAGACAACTGGAAATTACATAGTACCGAAAGGGTAGTTCAAGGGTGCTAACCCTTCCTTGACTGTATCCGACTCCCGAATCCGACACATCTTTGGTAAGACGCAGATCAGGTAAAAATAAGGTATCCGATCAACCCGTTTTATTCTTAAAATAAATGATCGGGGGCGACTCCAATCCACATTTTTTAAGTCGAAGCCCAAGTTCGGGGACCAACCGAAGGACGGTTGCGACAAAGGTATATTTCATTACCGAGGGGAATGTTTTTTTCCCAGCTGAATATACCCATATTTGGATGGACAATATTACCAAGGGCCAGTAAAAAATTAATACCAATAGTGATTTTTTACACTGTTTTCCCAGGAATATTAATCCCCCGTCTCCCTTAGGTATTTGCTTATTCTCGTCATTGTTGTCTAAAATAGCCTCCCTACTGCTGAAATCTTCTTCTTCTTCGATTTGGCTTAGGTATTTGCTTTCAAAATTGGGATTCCCAAAATTCAAATCCCTAAACCGTAAAGCGTTCATTCCTTCCTCACGTTCCACCGCTCTAGCCTCCAACTGTACGCTCTCGGTTCATAGTCGTTAATGGTTGTCGGCTCATTGCAGCAGAAGGAGGACAAGAAGAAGAATTTAGCTCTCGCTCCCTTTGCAAAGCCATTGATCAAGCAAGACATTGATCAAGCAAGATTTCAAGACAGTAATGTTCTGTTTTTTCAGTTAATTGATATGTCTATGGTATTTGCCTTAGTTAATCTCAATGATTTAAATCTCATTTAATCTTCCTTTTTTCTCTATTTCAGTCCATACTTCGACAAGCCAAATTTGACAGGTGAATTGATTTATACACAATGATCCCTTAAAACTGGCAATTTTTCATTAGTTGTTGTTGGTCATAATCTGTTCGGAAAATCCACCCTTAATTTTTACAGGTGAATTTGTCACCGCTTTGTTATGAGTTGCTAATCGATGCATTCTTTTTTATATATGTATAATTAATTTTCTTAGCTTGCATTCCAACTAGCTTTCTCTATCTGTTTCCCTTTATGGCGTACTCTCAGATTACTCTTTTACTGGTCTCTTTCCTTTCTTGGTTTATGTTAAAAGAAAAAAATAACTAAAAGATTAAAATTCTGATAATTCAAGTGAAAAGTCAAAAGTTATGTTGGAATTTCTATTGCATTTAGATTATTTGTTCAATCCAATGGGAATTTCATTTTTCGATATTTTTCTTTTTGATTTATGGAAAAGATTGAGAAAGCAAACAACATGATATGGTTTTGTGTACTTGTAATTTCTGGGTTTGGAGAAATTAGAATGGACTGTAATTTGTTCAAAAATGTAAATACATGCCTTTTTAGTTTATTGTAGGTGTGGAAGTGGAAGTGGAAGTAGAACGGATTTTATCTAAACTTGTTTTAAGATTGATTGATTTTTGTCTATAAATTGATTATAAAATTGTTATTTGCCATGGACTTAGTCTGTGATTTCTTGACTTTGATGTCTTTCCAGGGTTCTTATCGATTGTCGCAGTTCGCATTTCCACAATTTTTTAAAATATGAGACATTGCTTCTCTAGGGTAAGTGCTTTTAGCACATGTTCTTTAAAGAAACAAGCACAAAACACACAAATTAGGCAATTTCAAAGGCGCGAAATTGCTTGGTGCTAGCATATTCGATGCCGATTTGATAGTTTTTCTCCCAACTATTCTATGTAAACTAACTAAATTCGAACATTTTTCATTAAAGACCTTCAAAAGTCCCTCCATTTTTCTGGTCTCGAAAAAAGTATTCGACGAGACTAATTTCAAGTTTCGAGCTTGTTTTTAAGGTCTGATAATGGTTTGGGGTTTTCAAACATATGATTGCCATATAGGTTGAGGTCATTAAAGGGCTAGTAAAGTAATGTAATGTGGTTAAGTTAGCCTCACTGGTTAAAAGACTTCGATTCGTATCGGTTTTCATGAAATATCTGTAATCTTCATGAGTTGAGGTTGTAAAAGGCCTCGTGTAAAATCAATTTTTCATGGATCTTCCGCTGCTTTTATGCTCATATATGCTTACATAATAAACATCGACCTTTTTTAGAGTTGCAGCTAGTAAATAGTTCAGATAAGTGCATGCCTGCAACTTTAGGCAAACTCTCGAATCTTTTGATATTTGTCCCTGCTCGTGTTTTAAACGGTTTTTGATTAACCGAAACGATGCAGGAGCCGACCTTTCTGAAGCTGATCTTAGGACGGATAATTCACTGTTCTATTGGATGATATCTTCGTTCGAATCTCCGATTGTTCCTACCTGCAGAGCAACGCGAACTTGGAAGGCACAACTGCAACGGGAAACACATCTTTCAAAGGATCAAATATAACAGGTGTTGGTATGTATAAACTTCAATTTACTCAACTCTCCGTCAGTTGAATATCGATGAACTGTGCATAATTTGCCCGCGAATCTCATTACTGCGTAGTCGGTCAATTTATTTGGTTGTCTTCTTATGATCAGATTTCACAGATATATCACTGCGAGATGATCAACGTGAATATCTTTGCAAAGCTGCAGGTGGGTAAGATAACTAGCTATAACAACTGCTTTAAAACATGTTCTACATTTATCCGATTATTGAAATGACATTTTGGTGTTAGGGTGAATCCGACCACCGGAAACGCAACACGGGACACATTGCTTTGCAATTAGATGAAAGATCGAGAAATCACCGCCGCAACGGGTGTTATTCGAGGTATGTAAATATTTTGCTGTGAGAAAACATGTCATATGTGATCAATTTTGTCATTGTTTTTATTGCTTCCCACTTCGAAGACATGTAAAATGTGTATACCTCGTTATGTAATGAAATTGCAAACCAACTGTTGAGGTTTGTAAATGTTTTGCTGTGAACAACTATTTTCAACCTAATGATGTATACACTTTGAGTTTCATGACAAATTTCATGGCCATAATCTCTTTTAATAGCACGTATATCATGAGTATTTTTTTTATTTTCGGTATATTCGAGCAAGGTTCGGGGTGAAAGGGACGACGATTAGTCGCCGATCCTGCAATCTTTTCGGAAACAACCAACGACCATTAGGTCTAAATCCCACATTTTTCGCCTAGGTGGAAGACATCCTAGGACCTGAACACTAGATATGTTGGACAGTCACCTTCGAGGTGAAAGGAACGTTGATGGAGTTGATTTCCAGGTCTTCTTTTTCTTCATTCCTGTAATTGATGTTTCGGGGTTTCAAGCTCGGGCTCTTGTAGTCTTGTCCATGGTGAAGTTTACATGGATACTGCAACAATCATTCATATTGACATTTCTCATTTCCTTTCATTGACGTTTCAGCTCAAACGCGATTTTGTTCTCTCGAGTCATTTCTCATTGATGTAGTTTTATTTTTGTACAACAAATGTGCATATGCATGCACATGCACATACAAATATGCTACGACTCTTAATTTCCCATTAATGTGTTACTTCTCCTATTTCACTAACCTAACAGAGAAATAAAATATCAAATGTAAAATTATAAATTGACACTAACCTAACTGAGAAATAGAATTATAAATTGTTTAATTTATAATTTTATATAATATATATAATTTTGATTTTTGTTTAATTGTATATATAAAATTTTAATTTATTTATACACATTTAAAAAGTAAATGCATTCATTTATAATAAAGTCATCTTTATACATTTTGGTAGGAGTAAAATGGTTCATCTATTAAAATGTTCATACGCTTATTTAGTTAAATGTTGATGTAAAATTTTAATATATTTTTAGATAAATTATGTAAAATTTAATATTAATTAAAATTATGCATGATATATTTACTCTTTTATTCTACCCAATTATCTTTTAAATTTTATAAAAAATTATATATAAATTTTATTAAAAAGTATATAAATTAAAAATAATAAAGTAATATATTCTCGATGAATTTTTATATAAATATTTTCATTTAAATATTTAGAATTCCACTTGTTAAAAATATAGAACAAGGACAATTTCGTAAAATATACATTCCAGTAATCTTTTATTACTTCAACCAAACACTGTAATCTTACATTCCTGCCAAACAAACCAAACACAGTAATGTAACATTCCCAGTAATGTGTTAGGTAATGTTACATTCCGGTAATCCTATTCCCGGAGGTAATCTTACATTCTGTGAACCAAAACACACCCTTAGACAGTTTTCAATTTTTGTTCGTTCATGGCAGTGGTGGTGGTCTTCTCCGAACCATCACCTATCATTTTTAGTTACTTTTTATTGCATTTAATATAATAATACTTTTATCCCTTTCTCTAGTAAAGAGTATCATGACTATCAGTGTTTTTGGACTCTCGGCGTAGATTTTTATTTAATTTTCTTTTTGGTTTTTTATTTTACCTGAATACATTTTTGTTTCTTTCCCGATGCATGGTTCATCTGTTCGTTTATTCAAGACGATTTGTTGATTATCTCATAAAGGTGCCGAATGAGATTACTGTTAAGGGGAGATCGCTTTTTCCGTTGGCCATTTTGATTCTTCTTCAAGTTTCTCTCCTCCATATTTGATGTTCGAAACCGTTGGTGTGTTCAGTTTTTGTACTTCGTTGCTTCACTTGTTAATTGTTTTGTTTATAGGATATCTCTATGTGATCATTGTTATATGTTATTTCGATAATCACAACTATATTTATTCAGTTTGTATTTAACAAAACGTTTGTTGATACAACTTCAATAAATGAAATATCCTATTTATGTTAAAAAAAACTTTATATATAAAAATATTTGAAAATTAAAGATCTATAATTTTATATATTAACAATAAATTCGATTTTATACGCACAAAATAAACACTTGAATCATAACTAAATCAATATTTCAAACTCTTTGAATTTATTAACAATGTTTATACAAAATATAATTAAGGGTATATTTGTTTTACTGTAATAGATTTTGGGAAAATATTTTCCACTTTTTTAGTGTTTAGTTGGCGGAAAATAAATTATCAATGTAATTTATATTCCTAGCCAATTGAATTTCCTTTGTATTTTCTGGAAAATAATCTACGGTCTAATTTTCTGTAAATTATTTTATGAACTTTTCACTTCAAAATATAAACACACAAAATATTATTATTTTATATATATTATATTAATATATTATTTTAGCATATTTTAATAAAAGTGTTAATTACTAAATTATATTTATCGATAATTTTTATAATATAATATTTTTTATTTTAATAATATATAATAAATTATTAATAAAACTAATATTATTTATTAATATCATAAAAATAATATTTTTAAATTGTTAAATATTTAAAATATATTCCTTATAATATAATATCACATTCTTATTTTAATATTATAAGTTTTAATAGTTTAATAATATTATTATTTTAATAAGTAATTACTATACTTAATAATATATTATTTTTATTTTAATATAATTATAATATTTTTATTTTAATAAAATATAATAATATTAATATTTTATTTAAAATTATAAAAATAATATTTTAATAATAATATTGACATAAATAGTATTAGATAAATTATTCTAATATTTGAAAAATAGTATTATTATTTTTTTAGTAAATAATATTATTTATTGCATTTGATGTTTATAATAAATAAAGTTTAACAAATTTAACAACTAATGAAAAATGAATTACACAATATTATCTAAACACTGTAAAATGATTTTCAAAAAATATTTTTTAAAAAACATTATTTATTTTACAGAATTCATTTTTCAAAATTAATTTTCCAAAATTAATTTTACATGAAACAAAGAGACAAGTGAGGATGGGACTAAAGCCCGAGTTGTTTTTTAGGGTTTACAAATCTAACCGCTAACTTTATGAAGTTCATAGTTTTTCTCTTGAAGTTTATACGTTTCTAATTTACTCCCAAAGTTAGATAACTCCGAAAATTCGAAATGTTCAAAATTATACACGAAGTTCTGACCTTATATTTGAGATGTGACACATTTCATATTCAAATCATACCTCGTTTTTACAGCCAGGTCACAATTTTTAAATCACTTATATATACACCATAAATTATGAATAATTGTTATCACCATTATTTATATCATATTAGGCATGACTCGTTTCATCATATAAACATAAATTTCATGACATTAACATAAAATTTACCACACTTAAGTATATCATAGCAGAATTCTACTTATAGTTGCATATATATTATTAAATAATATATTTAAAGACTCACTAAATCAAATATTAATAATTTATCAAACTCACAATATGGACTTGCATTTAGAAATCCTTATTTTTTATTGCTATCTTTAACACATATGGTGTCCATTCCCTCTTCTTTCATCGAACCGTCGTCCTTTGACGACATTGAATGGTTGTTGGCGGCCACCAAAGCCCAAAACATCTATTCTTAATTTATTTAACCCCTCTAATTCATCCAAAAGTGTATTAATTGTCATGGAATGAATCTGAGGTATGTCACCGACGGAGGAACAAGCTAAGTGGTTCGGGGGCTAATGGCACATGTGCAGTTAGAGGTCAATATTCAATTGAGTTGAGTTTTGATGAGTACTATTTTATAAATTAAATTTTATTTATAAAGAAATTCAAGTCAAGTCAAATCAAGTCAGTGATGGATGCAAAGCATATTCAGAGTGGGCACCTGCCCATCATAAAATCCGAATTTCTTTATATTAATTATCCATTTTACTATAGAGCCGACCATGAAATTTTATTTTTATTCACTTCATATGAAAAATTTCAATAACTAATATATATGTGCCCATCTTAAAAAATATTTTGAATCTGCCACTGCCACTGAGTCAAGTTGAGGTGTTCGAGTTTCTGTTCAAGGTTAGTTGTAAATATTCATAATGTTATGATACTAATTGATTATAATTTAATTGATTTTTTATAAGTATATATAATATACATATATATTTTTTCATATATGATATAAATATCATGAATAGTTGAGAGATTCGATTTGAACTTGAAAATCAATCCACTAATTATTAAAAAAAAAATAGGTTATTCGAATCTTATTTTATAACTCGACTTGAATTTAAAATTTTTCGAGTTGAGTCAATTTGAGCCAAGTTTTTAAACATCGAGTAGAACCGAAAAATTTAATTTTTTATTTGAGTTGAGTTTTGTTCACCCTATGTGTAGTAGAGTTGATTTGGATTCAAGTTAGGCGTTGTGTGTGGGTTAGGGTTGGGGGAGATGAGTTTAGGGTTCTGGTATGGGCTTTTGGCAATAACTCCGGGCTATACTAGTTTAACGGGTCCTTGGAGCATAGGTACTTGTGACTCATGGATTTGAAAGTGGTTGAAACTTGTTGCTTTCCTTTTTGTTAAGCGATTCGCCTGTGTTTCCTTCACTTTCAGTTCATTATGGAAGATTTATCACATGTACATCAAATGTTGTGTCAACCTTGAGTCTCCCCCAGCTAGTATTTGTCCCAATCAAAGATGTTGGCCACATCACTTTAATTTTTAATTGAGTATAACCAAAAATTAATGATTGTTATAGTTTCTCAAAAGTGGGTGCCATGTATTTGGCATTTGGTTCTAAGCCACAAATTAGCAATTATGATTGAAACCCAGACTTTGCTACACCATTCTTAATATTTTACATTTGTGCTTTATGTATTTTTTTAATGGAATTAAGTGGCTAAGCTGATAATAAAAAATATTTATATTTAAGATTCGTATTCTACAAATCCAATTACTTGAATTTAGAAATTTTAAAGAAAATAACATATTCATTAACTACCGAGACAAATTGACGAATTCAACTGAATGCCTTATACTGCAGTTTAATAAATTTTGGCGTCTAATAAATTTTTCTCACAACAAAAATAGAAACGTGTCACCACTGGTGATCCCAAAGCAATTACTCCACAAAATTAGTCAGCGCCACTAAGACAAAAACAAAGTCATCCGACGTCGTTTTAGCATTGTGATAGCTAGTTTGTTGAAGTTGAACATGTTGTCTAGCTTCCCTTAATATCGTCTTAAAAACAGCAACAGCAAAAGAACTCCTCCATCATCGACCAACAAAGCCGAATTTATTATCTCATCATCACATCTCCTTGAACAATCACAAAAGAAAATCCAGGAAGATTCATGGCTCGATGGCTGCAATTGATTCGAGCTCTAACGTGGACTGTCCTGTTGACTTTAATGGTGAGCATAGCATCGTTTATACCAGAGATGGCCTTCGTGTCAGCGGTATCTCCGTCGTCGTCGTTCTCGCGATCTTGCAATGCCGAAGGAGTTGTGAGGATTCCATTGGACTTGCCAAGGGAGAAACTGTGCTTGCCTGCTTATACGGTGAAGAGGTCCAGTGTGGATTTCTTCGTTCCTACTGTTTTTGCAGGCCTTGTTGTTGCTGCTTCTGCATGTGCTGTTCGATCTCTGGGCTTATGGGAAAATGAAACAGCTTAATATATGTTTGTATTCTGATTCTTATAATTAATAAAGATCAGCTGTTGTTGTGTTGGAGGTGAAATTTGATGTGTAAATGTATTTCTGACAATGGAATTCTGCTGTTCTATAATACACGAATTGCAGGTATCAGAGGAAACATTTTTCTGATTTTCTTTTCTCGTAGTAAATAAATTTGTTTTCTAATGTCTTGCATCACCCGCCACAAGATTGTTGTAACCTATCGTCTTTACAAGGCTTGATGCAATTTAGTGGTAATAAAATTTATTTTATTCAGATTTTTTTTCTCCACGAATACGAATAGACTCGGCAAATTTGACCCAAACCCGATTATCCCAATCGATTTATCCGACCTAATATATTATATTAATTCGAACATAATGATTAAATTTGATACGAAATCCGAACCATATCTAACTCGAACCATACCCAATCCAAAATTTAGCTTACCCAATATGGACTCATATCCAATTTGACCCGGATAAAAAACAACCCGAACCAAATGAAATTTGAACTGAAAATAACCCGAACCGAATTTAACTTCATCCGAAAGTAACCTAAACCGAAATTAATCCGAACAAAAAATATATATATACTTGATTAGACTTGTAAACAAATTAAGCCTAAATGATAAGATTAACAAACAAGAAGACATAGTTTTACAAGAATATATCTATAATTCTATATATGTTTGATTAGACTCATACCTAATACGATCTGAATTAATCTGATCCGATATTGATAAAATCCGAAAATCAATCGATTTGATATTAATTTGACCCAAATCTAACCGATCCAGTATTATCCCGACCCAAAAATCAACCGATCCGATATTGATTTGAACTGAAAAACAATCGATTCAATAGTCACGACCCGAAAATTGAACCACCCACTACACGACCAGACTCAATTTACCATACACCCGAACTAAATCCGATCCAGACCCAATCCGATCAGAATAAAATTAAACTGAATATAATCTAGATCGGAATAACCCAATCCGAAATGATCACATCCAAACTCAATCCGAAAGACCTGTTTGTCACCTCTAAATATAATGATGGGAGAAAACTAGGTATGAAGTCATTCAATTATTTAAAAGTTCTTTTGTAATCACTTAATTATATACAAACAAAAAAAAACTTACCAAATATCAATTAAGTTCTTCTTTTTACGATGCAACATATTTTAAAATTAATGTAATAATAAATTTAACTCAGCATCTTTTATAAATTGAATCAATATGGTTTTAATTTTAAAAATAAAAATAGTCATGTTTACAAATTGTAATAATATGGTCACAATTTTCCCTACATACGAATACAAAGATGGGGGAAACTAAAGTTTGAAGTCATTCAATTATTTTTTTTAAATCACTTAGTTGTAAAAAAAATTCTTACAATAACTCAATGAGTGGCCTTAATGATTAAAGGGAGTATTATTCTCCAATGAGGTCTTGTATTTAAGTAGTTACATCTACATGTAGTGAGCGTTGTCGATAGTTAAAAAAAAATATAAACAAATACTACTTTCTAATCATCTTATATTATAAATAAAAAGTTACAAAATATCACTCAAGTTATTGAATTCTTCTTTCTGTGATGCAACAGATTTTAAAACTGATAAAATAATAAATTTAACTCTCATCTTTTACAAATTGAATCAATATGATTTTAATTCTAAAAAACGCATCATGCTTGCAAGTTGTATTATTATGATCATAATTTTATAAAAATAAAAAACATAAGAGACATGCTTAATTAATAAAAGTAAAAAACTAAGATTTATTTTGTTTTTAATAACCATTAGTTTAATAAAGGTTATGTAAAAAAGTCACCTTAACCATTAGGAAATTTAACAAGTAAAAAAAACCCATTAAGGAATTTAGTAAAAAGTGCATGGGTAATATTTTGTATTTTTGGTATCTCAACGATATGATGTTGATTTGAGTTCAATTATATCAAATTGAGGAAGGATCAAATTGTAAAGGATTGTAAGTTTAATGGGCCAATTCTATAAAAAAAAATCAGTTCACAAGTATCGATTTTTTATATGGCTATCAATATCCCTTGCATAGTATCGAAACACATATCTACTTTCTTGAATTTTAGAATATCAAACTTAAGTGAGGTAACGATACCTTGGACGATACCAAGCGTTGTTTAATCATGAATATAATAATAATAATTTTACCATTTATCCAATTTTTCATCTACTTTTTGTCGATGATCGTGCGCTCTACACAAAAACTGATATGACCCATGCCCATCTCATTGATTCTACCTTTAATCTCTTCGGCTTTCACTCCAGACCTATGGTTAATAGAAATAAAAACAAAGATCTCTACTGATGTCAAAAGGATGATTTATAATGGAATGAGGTTTTATGAAATCACAGACTTTGACAAGTACCTTAGTGTTTCGGTTCGTTATTTTAATTCAGACAGAGATTATTTCAGATAAAATTTAGATGAAACTTGACGGTTAGTCAATTCGTATCCTTTTCTTTTCCGGTGGACTCACACTTGCCAAATCTATCCTTCTTTATGTACCTTCTTGCATTATGTAGTCTTGCAAGCTTCCAGCATCCCTTTGTGATGACATTGAAAAATTGGTTCGAAGGTTTATTTGGAGATCAAATTCTTGGGATATTCTCTGTAAACCTATGATTTGTGGTGACTTAGGTATTTGAAGAATTAGGTCCCAAAATACAGCTTATCTAATGAAGATTGTAATTCCCTGGTTCACTGTTCGGACACCCTTTGGGTTCGGCTTCTCAGAGAAAAATATAGAGTGCTTGAGTTATGATCAAATTCTATCAGTCGGACGAACTGCTCTCCTTTTCAGCGATCCTTTTCTACATTTTGGGTGGAATCTGACTATCATATTGCTTGGTCGATTGGAAATGATGGTCTCATTAATTTTTGGAATGACGTTTGACTTCCAAAGTTGGGTCAATTGCCCACTTTGCTGCTCCTACAGCGGCCATTGATGACTCATTAACTGTGGCCGAGTTAGTTGATGATGACCTGGACTGGAATTGGAGTCAATTACGCGAGATGTTGCTGCCCGAAACTATACCCTACTTCCTCAATATCCAACCTCCAAGTCCCTCTCTAAATAGCGATTAATGTTGCTGGAAAGAAGATCCGAAACGTAATTTCTACATCAAAAGTGTATTCATGGCCATCTCTAGCTCTTTATGGAACGACATTGATCCCAAGTTTCTTATGGTTAACGTTTCGGGACAAGGCCCTTACAAACCATAGCAGTTGTATGTGGGGTCTCAGCCAAGATGCTTCATGCCCTACTGTGGTGCAGCCGATGAAACCATGTTACATATTTTAGGGGATGGTTGTCTTGCTCGTACTCTCTGACAAAAGCTTACAAACTATTATCCTCGTCCCAATTTCTTTGCTTTAACTTTGGATTGGTTACTGATTAATCTGGGTTGTGACAGCTTATGCAAAGCGACAAATGGACGGCCCTGGCATATCCTCTTCTCCTCCATTGTTTGGCAAATATGGCAATGCCGAAACATTGTCGTCTTCCAGGGAATCCCCGTCCAGGCTGCAACGATTCTCCAAAACAGCGTAATGTGGAGCAAGCTTTTTCTATCTACATCTTCAACGGGTCTTTCTTCAACCTTTCCCGATCCTAAGCTTATCCAATGACAACCACTTGAAGACGTGACAGATGGCGTAGTCTCTTCCGATAACAAAGGTAACGCTGAAGGTGTTTTGAGAGACAATAGCGAGGTTTTCAATACTCTTTCACCGTCGTCTTCAAATAGTCCCTTTTTCTAGTTATTGAGCTATGCCAAAAGGCCTAGTATGTTAAACCTTTTGTGATCGCAAGAGAAGCTAATTAAGTGGGGGATTACATGACCAAACACACTCCTAAAGAGGATGGATCTCTAGCAATTATCAACTCCATTCCTACTTATCGTACTCTCCAAAAAAATATTCACGGCCCTCCTTATTTGCGGATTAGAGGCTGATGTTTTCACTTGGCCTTTCCCTTTCATTCCAAAAATATGTATTTACATATGCACATATAAACATACGCAACATGTATCAATACCCTCTATAAACTTTCAAAAATTTACATTTATGACCTAAAGGTTTCCTTAATTTTACAAAGAGTCCTAGGCTAAAGTTGATTGGATTTCATGGTTTTTGAATTTCGATGGGATGCAAGTACATGATTGCCATGTTGGTTGTTTGTAAATTTCGATTATGCCATCGTATGCTAAATGTGCATATTAAGGTTTAAAAAAATTAAAATTATATTGTTTATATTCTTATTTTATGAATATGGACTCATAAGTGGTTTTAGTAGTTAAGATAAATATTGTTCTTTTCAATAGTTTTTGGGTTCGAACAATTGTGTATGTAAATTTTATGTATTGTCAATAGATAAGAAAGATTCTGAATAGATATTTCTGAATAGATATTACTTTATAATCAGTCAAAATTATTCAAAAATAATATTCTAAATATAATATTAATGTATGTATACGCCTCCTAGAGTAAGGATGTTATATTCTATATCATAAATTTCGGTGGTAAACTTCTACAGAAGATAACAAAATCGTGTCGAAGATCGATAAATAACTTTTTCTTTAAAAAATTAAAAAAATTATAAAATTATATTTTAAACTCTTATGGTGCTTTTTAAAACATGACCCCTCGTTTTTTTTTCAAAATCCTCGTTAAGTTTAAGGAAGTTAAACATTTTAAATTATATATCTTCCCAAAATTTTTAAACTTTTTTTTCATTCGGTCTCATTTTTTTCAAAAAAATTAGTTAAATATTTTTTTTTCAAAAAAAATTAAACTCTTCAAAAAATTTAAAAAATTGTGTTTAAACTTTCATAATTATTGGAAAAAATTGAAGTATGATTGCCCAACTATTTTGTCATGATCAGTAATTGTCGATGGAAGTTTAAACTAGGGGTGACCGTTCGATCGATTCGAGTTGAGTCGAGTTAAAAAATTTCGAGTTATTCGAGTTAACGAGTGCTATTTTACAACTCGGATTTGATTTAAAAAAAATTTGAGTTGATTTGATTTTATAAAATTCGAGTCGATTTTTGAGTTTTTATTTAAATTTAATTGTAAATATTTATAATATTATAATATTATTTGATTCCAATTTAAGTGACTTTCTATAATCATATATATAATACAAATATATTTCTTTGTGTTTTTTTCATACGTGATATACATATATTTTACAAAGCAAGGACTCTAGTCAAACTTGAAAATAAATCCACTAGTTACTAAAAATTTCGAGCATTCGAGTTGCATTTTATAACTCGATTTGAATTTGAAATTATTTCGAGTGGAGTAAAAAAATTTGGTTTTTCGAATCGAATCTAGTCGAGTTTTGCTCACCCCTATTTTAAACTACATAACATTGGATATTGGGATGGGTATTAGATATTTATTATTGAAAAATATTTTATTATTCAATTTAAATTTCTAAAATTAATAATTAAACTGAATTAATAATCCAAACTAGATAAACTAAATCAACAAATCAAGAATTTTTTACTAAATCAATTCAATTAAGTTTGCTTACCTATTTGTTCGTTCCTACCGGACATTATACATTCCAACACCATTATGCCTCTAAACGAAGTGAATGAATACGAACGACGGTATATGTTCATTTGTTTAATTTTATCTGAACAAACAAATGAACACGAACAATTAAACGAACAAAATTTCATGTTCGTTCATTAAGGAATTTAGTTTGTTTATATTCGTTCCTTAAAATGATAAATGAACACAAACGAATGAATGTAAACCAACACAAACAAACAAACATAAACTAACATAACAAATGAACATAAAATTAATAGGGTTTATATTTAATTTTTTTCTTTCTTTCAAAATAATTTAGCATTTATATTTTCTTTAATTGATTTGAGTATTTTTTTATTTGGGTTTAAAATTAATTAAGTTTAAAAATATTAATTAGTTTAAGGTTAAATTTTATTAAATCTTAATATTTTTAAACGAGTCCGAATAACATAAACGATTGAATATAAACGAACAGATTATTAAACGTTTATGAACTTAAATATACGAACGAGAATTTTATTAGTGTTCGTTTATTTAATTAAATAAGCATAAAATTTTATTAATATTCGTTTGTTTAATAAATAAATAAATTTAAACAAACTTCCGGCCAAATGATTAAATTTTTTATTTAACGTTGAGTTCATTTACATGCCACCGTCCATACCTTGAATTGCAATCACGGTGATAATTAAGCTGCAAGGATTTGCCAAATGTTGGTACAAATTTGTAAATCAAAATGCTGGAATTTTTACCAATCATTAGTTAGCTTAAGGTGATGAGATATTAATTTTTTAAATAAGATTAATAATATAAATTATGATATTATAAGTTATAACCGGAGTAAACTGTATTAGGAGGTGCCCAAAATAATAATTTTTTATAAACTTACAGTACACCTGATATAAATTAATCGCTAAATACATAAAATATTAGTATGATTTAGAAAATCTAATATTTTTAATTCTATATATTTTTTGATATTACTATCGATATCTGATATATTGATCGACTAATTCGAATCAAGTATTGCAAAGGGAGACAAAGGCAACCCTTCCAACTCAATTTACTATATTCGGCTATTCGCAATCGTCAGGATTCTAACTCCTGACCTTGCTTAAGGGAACTAGTGTCTCATCCCAGTAGACCAACTGAATGTTAGTTAATTTTGTACATTGTGTGAGATATGATTTTTTTTTTATCATTTTCCTTAGATTATCCACAAATATCTTATTTTGAGTATTAATTTCTCATTCATCATATTATCGTTTTGAACATATGAAATATCTTTATAAAATTCTCATAAAATAAAATGTGAACCGATAAATTAATCATTTAAATCTCCACCCTCAAAGGTTTTAATTTATCACAATTTTTTAAACACAAATTTGTAAACCAAAATGCTGCAACTTTTAATTGTGTACATTCTTTAAAGTTTGGGAACTCCAATCTCTATGAGATGATGGGAAATGATCATACGTGGCCGTCTTAATATACGGTTAAAAAAAAGTTGTATCGGTTTTGTTATTATTTAAATAATAAAACCGGTAAAAATTATCGGAAACATTATTATTTCTACCGATTTTGTTATTATTGGGCGTTTTACCGGGTAATATATCTAGTAGAAAAATAATGTTTTAAGTAGTGTTTTACCGGATATATTATCAAGCTCGATAAATCGTCCAATAATAACAAAACCGATAAAAATAATAATATTTTAGATAATTTTTTACCGATTTTATTATTTAAATAATTACAAAACAAGTAACACTTTTTAACCGTATATTAATTGTGCTGCATTGTAGAACTTCCATGAGATAAAATCGAGAATGAAATTCCATTTCCCATGTTTCAAAGTCAAACCAACCGATTGTCAAAACCGCTACTTGAGGTTAGTGCCATTACATTGAAATCAAAACAAAATGAACCCACAAAAATCAAGGCACCCAAATTTACACCCTTTCAACAAAAAGTCCCCCCTTCACAACATTCCCAACCCTACTGTTCCCTCTCACCGTGCCGTGCCGTGCCTTGCAATCTTTCTCTCTGTTCTGTTACAAAAACTACAAACAAACAATTCATATTCCTATGCTACAAATCACCAATGCACAATGATGATCTACACTTCATGCCTTTTGCTTCCCACTTGACTATTGCTTCCACTTTTGCAGCCGATATCCCCGTTCCTGACACCTTCTTTCTTCGTTAGCACAGCTTTCGACTTCCTCGGTATGCACTTGGAACGAGCTCCATCGATCTCCTTTTCGGCCAACTGCAACTGCACCCTCCTGATGATTCAAAGTTCATCAATTACTCAAACGAACAGGCAACAAGGAGAGCAAACCCAACAAGTAAACTAGAATAAGTGCTTCTTCTTTTTAGTTCTAGGAGAACCATTGGATTCAAATACGGATTATTAACCTGGATGGGCAATATTTAATATGACCTATCATTAAATGGACAGATGGCTAATGGAAGGATGGCTAATGGAAGAAAAAGTGAAAAAAACGAAGACAAACACAACCATCATTTCCAGTACATGAACAATAGATCGTACCTGTACCAACAAAGTGAATAGCCTTTAATCTAAAACCCAGTACGAATGTTACACTGAAGACCCGAACATGCCAAGCAGGGTCTTTTTCAGACCCAGAACAAACTTTACTTGCCTTCCAGGTCAGCTACAGTTCAGTTTTCAACAAAAACTTCAAAGCTATTCATTGCATCATACCCTCAATGCATGTACACTTCAATCACATCAACATATAGTATTTGGTTCATTCTAAATCCAGAGTTTGCTTAATCACATTGAGGCTAAATTGTCAAAATTCCAAAGCTAGTAATCTCATATGAATCTAACAAGATGAAACAACATGCAATTAATTTTTTTAAATGTCTATGATTTGAACAGCTGCGTATATAAAATATATAGTGTGTGAATGCGTATATAGTGTGTGAAAGCGTATATAGAGTATGTGTGAATATTACCTGACTATTCAAAAAGTAATCCGTTCACATTACTCAATGGTTAACAAAGTTACCTATCAGCATTGTAAGAAGAAGATCTCTTCAAGGAAGGAACTTCAACTTTCTTGGTTTCAATCAAGCTCCCACTGAAGTACTCTTTATCTTCCAATCTTACCCTTGAGAAGCTCCCAAGATCTCTTTCAATCCCAGTTTCTTTCCTCACATGGCTACAATCTCCTGCTCCACGAGGTAGCCTTGATTTATAGTGCCCAATCAAGGATAACCCTTGATCCCCCTCTGAGCTCGGTCCACAATCCTTGAAGGAGATCGAACCGCAGGATATCAACTGCATCAAAACAGAAGACGCCTTCATTCGACCACTCTGGGAACCCTCAGCCGTCCAACACAAGTTATCTTCGTTCCCACCACCACCACCACCACCATTGCACAACCTCAGCCGTCCATCAGCTTTCATCAGTGATTCCAATGTCTCGGGACTAGAATCCGACGGCGGAGGTGAAATCTCTTCTCTGTTAAGCTCCGATGTCTGCTTCTGCTCCAACTCTTGACTTCTACTTTGCACCTCCTCGATCTCCGTTTGCTTAACCACCGGCTTTCGCCTTCTCTTATCATCGGTTTGAGTCGATGCATCAGCAGCGAGTCCCCGAACTGACTCGGAGCTTGACTCGGCCCTATAAACTCTGTATTCGTGGAGATCAATGGAACCCCACGACTGATTCCTCCGTCGTCTGGTTGACGGAAAGTCACGATCTTTGTCGGGGTTTTGACCGTCCAATGGTTTTGTTAATCTAAAAGAAGATGACTTTACTTCGAGGGATTGGGTGCTGATCGAATGGTCGAGGATCTCGGATCCTTTGAGAACGTATTCTTGACCGTTAGATGGATAGACAAAATCGTTGTCTGCTAAGTCGTGCCAAACGAAACCAGTTTTGTAACTCCTGATTCAAGTAAAACCAAGTTGATGAATTAAATATCGGACGGTGAGGAGAAGTGATAACCTTATCAGACGGCTAGAAATGAACGAGAGTGTTACCGTTTACATGACCAAGAGTATAGGGTAGCCATGCCTTTGCCTCGAAGTAGGTTTAGGCGGTTGATTACATCTGAAGATGGAAGAAATAGAATTTTAATATCAAATTGCTGTGAACTTCTTTTTCTCAGCACCCAAACAGAGAGAAGAAAAGGTTTTTATTAGAAAAAAAATCACTTCTTTTTACATTTTATGCTTTACGAGAAAACAGAAAGTTAGCTGTTTTTGTCAGCAATGGAATTGGGCATTACCATTTGGCAAAAGGCATTTCTTGGGTACGTAAAATTCAAAATTTTGGTTACTTTCTTACAAACCAAACGGAGAATTCTGGGGAAGGGAAAAAGAAAGAAAATTTTGCAAAAAAAAAAAAACAACCAGAAAAGAAACGAAGACCTTATACCTTTGAGATAAAGTCCATGACTAGAAGAGAGAGGAACTTCCAGGAAATGAGGGTGTTCAAGCTGGCCATTTCTAGACAAGTAGTAAACAACAAAAACTTTCCTTTGAGCATTGCTGGTGAGAGACTTGGGTTCAATCCAGATTTTATTCCTTTCGGGGCTTATTTCTCTCTCTTTCCATTTCCTAGAAACAACCCCAAACTCTGTGGCTCTTCTACCTCTGGAACTCAACGCCATTGCACTTTCTCTATCTGCAAAACCAAACAACAGAAACAACAAAGATGGTGAATGAGACAGTACAAAGAAGAGAGCGGAGGTGATATAATATAAGAAGCAAGGAAAGTGATGTTACCTGAGGAAAGTGATGTTACCTGAGGAGAGTGAAGGGAGCAGATATGGGTGGATTTGGACTTTTATAGGAAAAGGAAGAGAGTGTGAAACGGAGAAGAGAAGTGAAGAGTTCAAAATGAGAGTTCTGCAGACAACAGCTAGCAAATAAATAAAAAGGGGTGTTTTGATATCAGTTCTTGGCTTCTTGCGGTTGCAGTAGCATTGTCAGTCAAATTCCTAGTTTATTTGTATTCCTACTTTAAATAATTTAAAGAGTAATTCACGATAAACTAATTATATGCCAATTTTATTTTAGTGATGTTTTGGTTTTGTCAATTAAATTGTTTAATTAATAACAATTATGTCATTGATTATAGACATTTAATAAAAAAATGCTATAATAGTTAAAAAATTTGTATAATTATATTTGGCCGTATGCCTAATAATTCCACCGTTTAATCAGAATCGAAAAAAAAAATAAAAAGTATGATATCATTGGTTGGATAGATTGGCATGATTGTGGTGAAGTAGTAGCACCAGTCAAATATGGTCCATATGAAAAATATATTGGATCTGATATTTACGGGTTATAATAATCCTGTGACATACTTAACATTAATGAAATATAATACAGTGGAAATTGTATAGATGCCATCGATATTGTATATTGTATATTGTATTGTTTCGAATTGTGTCATTGAGAACGAGCTAAAAAGGTTTGTTCTTGTCAAATTAGTCGAGGGACAATGATGTTGCGTTGGTGTACGTTTATCTTTACGACGTTAAATACATCTGATTTGTTCCACATTTAGTTAATAGATGTGGCTTCCAATTTTACATGAACATCTCACATAATCACTTGAAATTGTCATATTAGGACTAAAAACTGAACATTAAAAAATACGATTATATCATGTCTCCTACATCACTAACCACTTATTGTGTTTCTCCCTCAATCAACACTTAGTGTCCCTCGTCTGTTAATGTTGATAATCAATATATTGGAAACGCTCTATGCGATTTAGGAGTTAACATCAACATAATGCTCACGTATGTATTCAAGCAATTAAGCATAGGAGAAGCATGCCCTGACACTATAACATTATAGTTAGTTGATCGTTCCTATGATTATCTAGAAGTTCAAACCAAAGATGCTTTGGTAAGAGTGGATAACTTCATTTTTCCATTAGATTTTAATATTTTAAAATATAAAACTAATAATGATGTGTCGAGTATTCTTCGTAGATTGTTTCTTGCTATATGTAGATCAAGAGAAAAATGTTGTTAGTAGTCATATCTACGACATTATCAAAAGAGCAAGAGAAAAATACTAGAAGTGCTTTGAAGATTCAAGGAAAAAATATGTCGGGCTATCACTAACATCAAAGAGATTAATCCGGCCATACACATGCACAAAATTTTACTGAAATAATGTCATGATAATTTTATTGAACATTAACATTGATTGAATCCCATCATGAAGGAAGTTCTCAAAAAGAAAATTATCAAATAACTTGATGCAGAACTCATTTATCTAATTTCTTAAACAACTCTTGGGTAAGTCCAATGTAACATGTGTTTAAGAAATGAGGTTTCAATAGTTGTTAGAAATGATAATAATGAACTCATCCCTAAAAATACTTTCACAGGATGAAGATTTTACATGGACTCAATAAAGCTGCTCGAAAAGATCATTTTCCTTATAATTTATAAATCAATTGCACGATAGATTATTGGTAAAAGCCTTGTACTATTTTTTATGGCTATTCGGGATATAATCAAATCATCATAGCTCTTAGAGACCAAAAGAAGACTACTTCTACATGTCAATATAGTACTGATTGGAAGATGAAAATGAAGATGAGAAAACTTTGCTTATAGAGGAGGATTTCCAAGACAAATAGTTATTTAATACCATCATGATGATGTGTATATTGAGACAGTAAACTTTTTAGGTAGTGAAACTTAAACACTCAAGGGAAAATGAAGATTAATTATTAACACTGTGCTATTGATTTAAGATATTTTAAAAAAAATCCTCAATTTCAATTCAGGAGAATAAAAGAATAATTCCTAAAACTGTAGACAATTTTGGGCGACTTCCAAAGCAAGTTTGACAAAATTGTAAAACTTGTCTCCTAATTTGAAGTCTTGGGTATTTAATAGTTTAAAAAAGAATGCAATTTCCTTAAATGAATTGAAGATCACGACCTGCTTGAGCGCCCAAAATAAACTTTCTAAGAAAGTTCAAAGCAGTTTGAAAGATTATTAAAGGAAAAAATAATAAAGAAAGATGAGTTGACTTGTGCTCATTAAAGGTCCTCACTAACTTTGAGTCCAACAAAACACGACTGGGGTTGTTAAATGTCCTGTCGTTTCAATTACTTTATAGGGAATTTTATAAGGCTAAGGTATGGTAAAAATTAAAAGGGTTAATGCTATAACGGTTCTTTCATTATTGCTTCGAATTTAAATTACTATATCAACTTTTAAAATATTACAATTGAGTCTTTGAAGTAACAATATTACATTAAAAATTTTCCAATCAAATTGGCTATCAAATTTAATTGAGATTTTATTTTATATAAGACTTATTTTTATAGCGTGAAATAAGAAAAGCAATTTATTGTAAAAGCGTTGAGGAGGTTTCGAATAAATTAACCCTAGTAAAAGAAAAGTTTAATGCTAAGTACTAACAACGTGTTGAAAAGGAACCGAGACAGATTGCTCGTTAGCTGTATCCGAGAGATTAATGTTTTAGTTAATCAAACATCGTTTGACACGGTAAGACGATAATTTGAATCCGCACAATGTGATCTGAAAGTAGATGTGGCCAAATCTTTTGGCGATCTTAAGGGATAGCTAGGGATGACTATTTAAACCTGTGTTATTGGTTTGATGTTAATGCAATGAAGATATCTGAGATAAAGTTTGTATTCTCGCCTAGGATTACTAATAATATGGCAGATTACCTGGCAAAGATGGACTCGAAGAGAAAAGTTTTGTTCAAGGCAAGTTCGTGATATATAGAAAGGGAGTTATCCTAGCAGTTTTATTGAGTACCATAGTTTTGAATGTAAACTTGATCGAAATGGAGGTTTGTTAAGATTTTTTCTAATGTCGGTTTGGGGTTTTTTTTTGTGGAGACTGTTTTTGCTTTGGTTAGGTGGGGTAATTTAGGTCTACATTTCGTGTAATTCACTCTTTGAGCTTTGGTGTTTTTCTCAATTTTGAGCACTCTTTTCCCCCAATTAGGATTAGGGGGATTTTTAATGAGGCTCAAGATGGGGATATCCTATGAATTTTAATAAAATCTTCTGATTGCTGAGCGAAAAAAAAAATTGATTCGACTTTATCAAATCAATTTTTTATTATGAAAATTTAGGTTTAAGTTAAATTAATTTAAGTTTTTATTTAAATGGTGTCGTTCAAGTTTAAAATAAAAAATTTAATTTGACGTAAACTAAAATTATATTATAATTATACTTTATGTATTTGGACATAATAGAAGTGATATATATATATATAGGTCGAGTATAGATTTTGACTTAAAAATCAAATTGATTTTAGATTGGATATGCACTTATTAAACTAGAATCAGATGAGATATATGTGAAGAATTTTAATTTACTAGTCGAGTTTGGATGAATAAAAAATTTGATTCTACTCTATCATTTTTAAGACCAGAGGAGAATGCACTTGACCCCTTAGGAGCCAAGTGTATATCTATTATTTTAGATAAATTTTAAAATATAATTTAATATATTAAAAAAATAAAAAAGTTTATATACTCATTTTATTGAGAAAAAATATTAAAATTTTTATATCCTTATTTTCAAATTTTTAGTACAAAAGAAGATTAACGGCTTAAGTTATTAGCAAAGAAAGATGTTGAATCAGTGGGTGGGTCCAGTTAAGGATGGAAGAAGCGAGGGGCTAAGGCTACCGTGTCTCATAAAGTTGCTACGGGGTAACAAGGTTTTTGGCATGTTGTTTAAAGAAGTCCAAAAATCAAACCTTTTCCCATGCAAAGGCACGTGAAACTAAATTTCTTGATAAATAGCATGCATTTGAGTCATGTGAACTGTGAAGAAGACCCAAAGCCCCAAGGCACTTCTGCTGTATGCTTGTGCCAAGAGCGTCAAAAGTTCTTTTAAAAAACCTAAATAATAAGAAAATTTTATAATGAACGTCGGTTATCGAAACATATTCTAAAAATATTATATCGAAATACATCATTAATTAAATTAAAATAAGATAAAATAATAAATGATCATCAAACTATGATAAAATAATTTTTTTTAGTCATTCAAGTTTTTAAAAATTATAAGATAAAAATTATGTAGATGCTCATTTTGTCTGAGGTTTTCGTTCGAGTATTCGTTTGTGTTTATATATATATATATTGTTAATTAATTCAAATTGTTGGCTTGGTTTATTACTCCTATTAGTTATGATTATTATAATTCGACAGCTATATTGGTAATAATTATGGTAGATACCTACTATCTATTACTTATTATGTTTAAGTTATGCGCATACTTGTATATATTTATATATATATATTGTGTGGTTATATGTCGTCTTAAGTGCATATAGGTGATGGGCGTTTACGGGTTACACATTATATATCTTATGCATGGTATGTAGTTATATAGGCACCTTAGCCTTAATATATGCGTGTTCTACAGTATATATATATATATATATAATACTAAGTTGAGTACATTTATAAATAATATTAATATGTGTGTCTATGTCAATGGGGCCTAAACCCAAAAATTAATCTCATTGAATATTCTTCTCTACTTTTACAGGCCCAAAGGAGAACAAAGACTCATCACATGACCCAAACAGAGGCTCAAACCAAAGCAAGCCCAAGCTGCTAGGGTTTGAAGAAATCCTAGCTTCCATCAAGTCCCAGCGCCACCACCAAGGATATTCCAAGGAGTTTAGCTCCAGATGTCGTGCGTGGAGACCTTCACACCAACAGCGTGCCAGTGGTCCCCCTCGTCACCAGACCCCCACGCCATTGTCAGGTCACCGACGATCCCCCACTTCTGCCCAGGACAGTACAACAGGGGAATGAACGCCTTTTTAAAATTATAGCAGCAAAAATATACTCCAAATGATACAACCTTCATCGTTTTCTTTTGGCATCTGTCATAACGTTTCCCGGAGGATCCGTTAAGACTTGAAAATTTTAATTTTAGAGGATGTGATGAAATATGATTTAGAAAAAATGGTTTAATTTTGGAGTCGCCACCAACCTTTAAGTTAGGTAGGTTGGAAACTTTAAACGGGAAAAATGATATGCTTTTACCAAAGATTAATTTTTTAAAGGTTCAAGAGTCGGTTACGTGTGAAGAAAGATAAACACCCCCATAACGCCCAAATTCTGGTACCTGAACGATTATACAATGTTTAAATATTAGGAATTATGAACTCAAAAATATATTTAAATTACAATTCTCTTATTCATTTAATTTTATTCAAAAAGTATCAATTTTCGGATAACAAATGATCTTTTGTGTGAACAATCTTCGGGGAAAGCACTTCCTTTGTAGTTAGGAGACTTTCCCATAAATTCCCCTCACAAAAGACATTATTTCGCAATTTTTGCAAAGATAAAATACCATAAAATAAAACAAAATAAAAGTGAAAAATAATCGGAATAAATAAACGTGGAACGAATAAAATTATCGAATATAAAATAACATTTGTGTGGAAAATCATCGGAAAGACATTTTCCCTTTAGTTGGGAGAAGTCTTCGTAGATTTCCCTCACAATTAAATTCTATCATTTTTTCTAATATTAAAACAATGATGATTGGCAACACGCGAAATAAAAATATTTACAATCAATAGAGATAAGCATATTTAATTACATATGATACAAATGAATACATAACATACAAATATATACATACAAATTGAAATAAATACAAACGAATATTGCAACCCAAAATATAATGGTCAAAAAGTAAATATTTAAAATTACAAGGACTAAAATGAGAAAAACAATAACTTAAAGGATCAAAATAGCAAAAACCAAAACTTAAAGGACTAAAATAGAAAAAATTGAAGCTTAAAGGACTAAAATAGAAAAATCGAAATTTAAGGGACTAAAACAGTATTAACAGAAACTAAAAAAGGCTAAACATTAATTACAAAATAAATAGAGCCCAAATCGCAAATGTTAAATAATACAAGCACCATAAATAACCCATAAATAATATACATGACTAAAATAAAATAAACCAAAAATCGAAGGATCAAATAGTAATTAAACCAACTACCAAAAGTGATTAAAATATAATATTTGCAAATGTCCTGGTCAGATTCAAATATTAACAAAAATACATAACATGCAAAATCAGTGACTAAAATGAAACAAGCATAAATCACAGGAACAAATTAAAAATAGACAAACATATCCTTATATACAATCTGATGACTTAAATATGAATATTGAAAATTAAAGGCTCAAAACAAAATACAGCAATATTTCATTTAAAGACCAATGTACAAGAGTACAAAGATACAAGGACCTAAACGGGGGTTTACCCCAAATATAAAAACACGTTGGGTGTGGGTGCCAAAACGACACTGTTTTGGATGTCAAATATAAGCCTAAACACGGGCTAAAAATTTCCCATTCTCTCATTTGTCTCTCTTCCCAGAAAACCAAAAAGAGAGAGTTATAAAACTCTCTCAACTCTCCTCGTCGGGGAAAAAAAGGAGGCTACTGCCGGAAGTGCTCGCGACGACGACCATGACGACGCACGACAGCCGGAGGGAGTAAAGTACTCCCTGAATACTCCCCTCAACCCCTAAACTCAAAAACCACCCTCACTTAGCCTATATCCTCCCCAAAAGCCCTAGATCTACGTTATACCTTTCGAAAGCTTTGAACTCCGGTGACCTTTCGGCTTACTGACATTCCTCCGACCAAGGTATGCTCCTCTCTTCCCTTTTTTTCTCTTGTTTTTTTGTTTAGATTCTTTTTGATTTTCTTCGTTTTTTCTCTCTCTCTTTCGAATGCTCTGTATTTTTTCTCTCTCTTTGAACCCAAATCCCCCTCTTTACATCTTTGCATGTGTCCTTTAATGGTAGGAATTGGCAGAGTCTTTGATAGGAAATAATTTCCCTATGCTTAGGCTTGATTGACAACCCCAATTGTTTTGGGATTACACTGTCCTTTTTATTATTTTTTGATTTCCTTTGTCCTGCCATTTGCACCATTAATGTCTCGTTTTGATTGATGAGAGTGATTTATGTCACTGCAGATGAGGCGGAGACATCAGAGGTGGTCGGAGATTGGATCAACAACATACAACGGTGGTAGAAATTATAAGGGTTAGGGTTTCAGACCCTAAATGGCTCCTGATCTGGACCGTTGGATGGATCTAGATCCAATGGCCAGGATGATGCGACGCTGGGGCAGAAAAGAAGAAACCTTAGCGGGTCCGGGTCAATTACTGTGCCGGATCCGGGTCGGTGAGTGGTCTGGGTTGGATGCTATTTGTTGGGCCAGTTGATTGTAATTGGATTGGGGCTCCCATTTAGGCTTTGGGTCTTGGGTGTATTGGGTTAGTTTGGGGTTTGGTGGCATGCAACAAAATGTAAAATGTAATTTATAACAATAATAATAATAATAATAAATATAATATATTTTTTAGACCCTAAAAAAACAGGTGTCTACAACATCATCCTCATAAAAAGGGGATAAAACAATGGCATGAAAAAACAGGAGGCATTAGCAAGCAAGGAAAAAAAGCATCAGTAAAAAGCAATCAGCAAAAAAAAAAAACAGAGTCCAAAAATCCCATTCATTTTCGAGAAGTCATACGAGAGCAAAAAGAACCCTAAATTGTTGATTTTCGACATAGCAAACCAAAATCGAAAAAGAATGAGCCTTACCTTTTATGATCGACGAATCCAGAATCGAGAAACAAGAAAAAGCCCTTAGAAGGAAAAAAACACTTACCTTTTCCGTTCGAAAGGGATCGTCGCCATCTCCCAAGATAAAAAATCCCTTAAGTCGAAGGTAATACGCTTCCTAGGTTCATTTGGGGGGGGATTTAGAGTTTTATCTCGTTGGGTTTTGAAGTTTGGTTCGGGTTTTGCCACGTTTGGGTTTTAGTTTCATTTCGTCGGTTTGGTCGAGCTTGAAGGTCAGCGAGACGAGAGAGAGTGTTGAAAGGGGGTTTTGGGCTCCTTGTCGGAGTTGCAAAAGGGCAGCGGCCATGGTGGCCGTTTGTTTTAACGGGAAGTTAAGAAAGAAGAGTGAGGGTTTGAGAGAAAGAAGAAACAACGCTTGTGGTTGTATTTGGTTAATGAAAAGGTATTTGGTTTAGGGGAAGTAAAACCCCAAAGTGACGCCGTTTTTCTCCTTAGGCTAGGTCCACCTGGTTTGGAAAAGGGTTAATGATGTACAAGCTCCATTCATTCTTGTTTTAGTTCTCTTTAGTCCCTAAATGAGTCTTTTATGTTTCTAATTTTACCTCTATGTTTCAAACTCGTTTCATTCCAGTCCCAAGCACTATTTCCTTAAATTATTCCTTTTGTTTCTTTCTTTCTTTTATATTGGACATCTAAGTATCGCATGTGTAATTTTAGTCCTTATTGATTGATTATTCATATTTCATGTAATTTGCATATTTGGATTATTATTTTTTCACGATTTGCGTTTCAGCCCAATATATGTTGGTTTTATTATGGTCCCAAAGCCTGAAGTATAAAGTTGTTATGATTTATGGCTGCTTAGCCTATAATTTTTGACCTTAAAGTTGCATCCCATTGGTTTTAAGTCACCATATGATGTTCTCTTTGCACATGTATATGCTCAGCTTAGAAAAGTTTCACGTAGGTGTGCCCTATTTCCCATAATACCATATATCATGCTTTTTTTTTGTTTTTTTATGTGTGTTGAGATAATATACATACATTTTTATATACGTATGGAAAATATATTTCTTTGGTTTGTGTCAATATATATATATATATATATTCTTTGGTTGGCAGAGTATGATTTGTTGTGTTGTGGAATTTATGGTATGTATGCCTAAAATTTATGGAATTTGATATGGGCCAGCTTGCATGTTGTTTAAATTAATTTCCATTTTGCTTGTTAAGTACCCTCGTTTATGTGTATATAAGGTCGATGCTATTTATTTTATTCGAATATAAAAGCATGATACCCTCATGAATATTACTTTACCACATTCAAATAACTAGATTAAGTGTAATACCCTTTCATTCTAAGGTTATTGTGAAGAACTGTCTTAACTTATGAGACAGTTATTTCCGATAATCTTAAAACGAAAGTGTACCCGGTCAAGTGAAACCCTAAAATTTAACCACATCTAAAATTTGTGAACGAGAGTAAAAGAAATGTTTGTTTATTTAAATTCTTCGAGAAAAGATAGTTAAAACTTATAAAAGGTCTGATCTCGACATCTTTAAATAATCGAACATCTTTCTTCTTTCTAAAAGGATTGGTAATTTTTAATTAACTGATTGTATTCTATTATTTCATGCATTTGAATATTATAATATAATTGTAATATTTCTTTTTTTTTTCCGATTGGAGTAGGAATTCACTGCCTCAAGGTATGAGAGGTCAATTCTTATCGATAGGAAATAATTAAATATTGTTATGTTTTGTTCTAAAATTCAAAGAAAATTTTGAAGGGATCTTAAATTAAATTAAGTTCGAACTCTTAAATTTCATTGCAAAGACAATTAATCAATCGACTATGTATCGATTTAGGGCACTGTGGGGTGCTAATCCTTCCCATGTGTAACCGACTCCAATACTCAATTTTTTGGTACGTAGACCTAAGACGTCGTTTTAATAAAATTAAATTTTATTTAAAATGATAACCGTTTTGGTTGCCCAATCACACCCTAATCAAAGATTGGTGGCGACTTATTGAATCAATTTTTAGTTTACTTTTAAAAGGGAATCCCAAATTATTTGAGACGATATTTTTTAAATCACATTCTTTAATTAAAAATTAAAAATTAAATTTGTTTTTTTAAAAATAAAAAATCGTTTGACAACTTGACAACTCCACTGGGGACCCTTTTCAAAGAGTCAGCCATTAGTCAATTATTAATTGTCTTTGCAAACGAAAATTATAAGTTCGTTCTAATTTAATTTTTGATTCTTTGTTTGGTTTTAAATAAATTTTTTTGTTTGCAATTTGAATAACCACTAAATAGTTGGACTGATTTGTTTGCTAATGTTTCAGATTAAACACGACTTAAAGGGAATTGGGAGTTGGGAAATGAGTTTTGTGTGTTGTGTGATTGTGTTTTTTTTTTACTTTTCCTAGCACACTATGCACTTGTATTATCATAACATGAGCTAAACCCCCGCTTTGTCCTATTTAAGTAGGAACAAGAAACTACTCCCTCGTGTGGTTTTCATCTCTGTATGGGATAGTGGATCACTTCTGGAGCTCACACCTTATGGTCCTCGTGATGGTTTTCACCTCCGTATGGACATAAGGAGGTGTGTTCCCTCAAATTGAACTCGATTTGAAAGCCTGTGATGGGTCAAGATAGATGGTCTGGCAGCCCAAGGGGCACTAACAAGGACAATTCGAGAACCTTTTACTTTAGAGCCGAACCCAGCATATAGTAAATCTAGAACCTGAACCTAGGTAGAGCCTGGCCCTAAACCTTAAGAATCTAGTGAGGAGAAAGGAACATCTCTTTTGAGTCTTCTAATTTTTGTGGTATAATTTTGCTTTCCGAATAAATGTATGAGAACTAGAGATCACGTGGTTAGGTTTATTTTTTTTCTTCTGAATATGCATGCAGACTAGATGGCATGAGGTTAGAATTGTTATGTTAAACAAAGCATGGGGGTAGAAATCATGTTTGGGTAGGATTTGCTAAAGCATGTTTGGGTAGCCAGCTTGTGAGGGTAAGTTTTATTGACAAATTGTATTATGCTCGATTTATTTCTTCATGATTACTGACTAATTTTATTTTACCTTTTTATTTTATTTTGTTTTCATTTTTTTTTTGCATTATACTATTCATTCCATGCTGTTGATCCATGATCGATGTCTATATAGAAGGCTAGTAATGTGGAACGAAGTGTCCAAAAAGAGGTAGAAGACAATGCAGACGTTCTGAGATGGTCAGAGCAGTCTCAACTTACCAATGGAGATAACTTACAATCTGGGTATGTGTCAGATCTGATTAGTTACACCCATATCAATGTACGTAAAAATGATATGAGCGAGTTAAAAGAAATCTGGGGAAGATGGGATGCAATTGATAAACAATTGTTATACCAGTTATATGGTGATATTTTTTATATTCTAAACATCCCAATCGATTGAAAATTTTTCAGGGCTCTTGCACAATTATGGAACCCCATCTATACCTGTTTTACTTTTGGGAGAGTAGATATGACGCCTACCATAGAGGAGTATCATGTTTTGATCCGTTGTCTGAGATTCCAATTGGATAGGGTGTACACTAAACTGCCAAACACTCCATCTTTCATAAAGAAACTACTTGTGATGACTGGGATGAGTGAAGAATGGGTTGTAAGAAGCATCAAGAAGAAAGGAGATAGCGAGTATATTACTGGACTTCTCTGAGAGAAGTTATTGATTGCCATCCCAAAAAGAGAAAAAAGATTTAACCTATTTGCTTTGGGTATTTATGGGCTGGTTATATTCCCGAAGGTCTTGGGGCATGTGAATGTGTCAATTGTTGATTTGTTTGAGAGATTGGATAGGCAAGTGGATCCCATTCCAACTATTCTAACCGAGACTTTTCGTTCTTTAAACTCTTGCAAACGAGAGGGAGAAGGATGATTCATAGGATGTGCATCACTGTTGCTAGTTTGGATCCTCAATCATTTCAAACACGTCGAGAGGGCGCTTGGTCGAGTGTTCCTAGAAGGGCTTTTGCCTTTAAAAGTTTTCGTTTCCCGATAATGGCCTGGGGGTTTCACTGAGGAAAAAGGGATGATCATATTCAAGGATGTCAGAGATGGTGACATTATGGCGAGCTTCATGGAATGTTTCTTTAGACATACTCTACAGGTGTGGAGAGTGAGTTTTGGTTTCTTTTTCAGGCATATGGGGTTCAGTAGGATATGCAGCTCTGTTTGTCTCCAGGCAGTATGGATCGAGACAGTTTATTCCTACAACGTGAGATTTATTTGGGTCAGAGTTTGCATTCAAGGGAGAGCAGTACAAGAGTAAAGTCAAAGGGGTTACTGATGCATGGAAGCAAACTCGTCTAGTAAACCTTTTCACTTTTGATCTGAAGTTGTCACAAGAATACGAGCAATGGAGAAGTAATCGAGTTAATGATAACATCCCAATGGTTAATCCCGAAAATATTCAGGTCATGAAAAAACATCTGAGACTCGTACCATCCCCCGCTAGAGCTAGCCAAGTGCGATTTTGAGGTTGAAAGAAAGCAGTGGAAGGAAACCTGCTTACCTAGAAAAAAATTATGATTATCTTAACCAGGGCGAGAGGCCCAGCAGATGGTGAATGATTGTTTGACGAAGCGATAGTTACGTAGGTAAATTCTCAACTCACGAACAACAGTACTTAATAAAATAATGTAATCGAAATGCCAAAGGATATATGTCCAACACCACTTGAGCTAGCTTGCCAAATTCACTGCATACAAATATAATTTTAACAAAATTCAATAAGCGTTTTCTTATGTAGGAAGATATGATCTTATAAAATTTTAAAAAGATAAAATTTTATTATCAATTGAAAATATAAAAAATATTTAAAATATGTATTAACTTAAAATTTTAGAGATGATTATATCCACCTATTTCATACCTGTCTTTTTCCTATTTCTTTCTCTAAATGTCAAACTTCGTTCCCATTAAGGGTAACATAACAAAAAGAAAATAAAAAGAATCCATGTTTCTTCATTTTAAAAAAGCCCAGAATCTAATACTTGTGCTTAGGTTAAATGGATATTTTTCCATGATGCAGAAGCTGGAATTTTCTTTTCTCCACATGGTTTGCTTACCTGCTCATTGATGCAGACACAAACTATTTGATATTAGCTTATTCTACCATTTCATAGTTTCTGACAGTTTTTTGGGAGTGTTTTTTTTTATTTTTTGTGAAGAATATGAACGTTATGAAAGCTTAACAATTGCCTAATTATGGGTTGAAAATATGGAACCAAAATGTTATATCATTTGATAGTTATGTTAATACTAAAGGGGTAAATTACAAATTTCATCATTGGATTATATTATCTCATATTTTGCTCACTGAACTTTAAAAGTATACAATTTTTTCACTGAACTTAATACATTGAGTTGTTTTTGTCATTCCACCGTTAAATAGTTAACAATGTTAAAATGACGCCGTTTTAAAAAAAATTCACCAAAACGATGTCGTTTTGAATTTATATAACAACTCATTTATAACACCGTTAGTAAGAAAAAGACCGATTGACCAAAAAATCCAATGTATTAATAAAATAGGAGAGAGAGTAACATTCAGTTCCCAAATTTGTAATTTACCCATACTAAATAATTTAATGGTGTAATTTCATATGGTAGTTTAGGTTGTATTTGGTTCGGTTTGATTTAGTCTTTTAACAAAAGATTAATCAAATCACACTTTGCGTTTTTTTTTTTAAAATCAAAATCAAAATTAAAATTGAATGACATAAAAATTACGGTTTTGGTTTGGTTTTGTCTTTTACTATTCACTATTTTTTAAGTTCAACATCTAAGGAAAGCAAATTTAAAGCTTAAATCTAGTGCAAATATATAAATTTAAATTCGTATAATATATTATTAGTTTTAATATTTTATTTATTTAAGTCTATCTTATAATAAATTCAAAATGAATTTAATTTGAAATAATAATAATTATTTTTAAAATTTAATTTGATTTGGACAAAGAATTTTCATATGAAACAATCAATTCTGAATCAAATTATAAAATTATATTTTTAACTCAAACCAAAATCAAATCACAAAATAAAAAACCTGAATCAAATCGAACCTTATACTTCAGTTTAGATCAATTTTTTTTTATCTTCCCATCTTAATACACATTTGACTTATGCATACACACATTTTTTTTAATATATTTTTCCCTCATGAAACACGAAGACTTTTCAATAAGTCATCCATCTTAATACAAAATAGTTTTTTTTAATACCAAATATGTATACAAATAGAATTGGTTTATATGGAAAATATCCTTTGAATTATGTCATTTGATTAATGAACAAAAGACAAAAAAAAAAATCCTTTCGTCTTCTTTTAGAAGACAAAGTACCCACCGTAAACGTACAGTTTGATATATATCTTAGAATTCGAATATCAAGCCAATTTTCCTAATGCATTTACCTATGAATAGAAAAAAGAGGAAAAGAGAGTTGAAGTTGGGTAGACTGCTTGAGAGCTGATTTGAAGGATTTAGCCCTTACCGAGGACACGACCTCTGATAGAAAAGTGTGGAGACTTAAGACCAGAGTAGCCGAGTAGTGTGAGTCACAACCATAGGGTGTAGCATTTCTGTCTTCTTTGTAATGCCTTTGTAGTAATTTCCAGGACTTCTACTTTTTATACATTTCTGTCATTGGAATTTATGAAGGCTTAGAACTAGAATAGAAGAGTAGTGTTGCCTTAGTTTAGGTTTTAACCCATTTGAGCTTCTCGTAGCTTGCTATCACTGACTTCTGTGTATCATTCTCTTCATGTTTCCTCTTTTTAAATTTATCCAGGTCTTACATTTCTGTCTATATGCAGAGATTTTTATGTAGGGATTTATTTGCAGGGATTACTTCCCATTACAAACGCGCATATGAAGACTGCATAAGAATAATGTTCAACTATGTATTTATATATTTATTTATACATGCATTGTATTGTATCTTTATTTTAAATTTTCTGACTTCCAGAGGTCTTCCACAGAAGCTGCTCTCAACCTGGCGTTGGGGGCAACCTACTATACTACCTCGCCCTTACCCCATCGCATATGGGAATAGGGTTTTGTTGTTGTTGATGATGATAATGGAGCTGATCACATTGGAACAAAAGTCTTGCTAAGAGATTAAACATAACATAAACCCATATGATTGTTGTGTTGTGTTAGTGTTATGTGAGCGTTAACGCAACTAGTTGTCTTTCTTCTAAGAGGTTTTCGTTATGGGATTTTAATTTCGTTTTTATTATTGAATTAAAATTCATATTTGTGGACACATAAATATAATATATATAATATACAATGTTATCATAAAGTATGACATAAAATTAAGTGACCAATTGTTACACGTGTTATATTTATTAAAGTGTCATTGAATAAAGTGTAGACACCATAATGTATTTATAACTTGATGATGGGCAGAATTTATATACTTAAAAGAATGACATAATATTCAATTTATAAAGATGTAGCGGTCCTCGCGTTAAACGCAACTAGTTGTCTTTCTTCTAAGAGGTTTTCGTTATGGGATTTTATTTTCGTTTTTATTATTGAATTAAAATTCATATTTGTGGACACATAAATATAATATATATAATATACAATGTTATCATAAAGTATGACATAAAATTAAGTGACCAATTATGTTACACGTGTTATATTTATTAAAGTGTCATTGAATAAAGTGTAGACACCATAAGTTGTATTTATAACTTGATGATGGGCAGAATTATATATACTTAAAAGAATGACATAATATTCAATTTATATAAAGATGTAGCGGTCCTCAAGAAATAGGTTAAACTTGTGTGAGCACCATTTTTAATCACCCAAACTCCAACTAAAAAACCCTTTACATTTTTACAACCAGACCTCAAGCCCAAAACCAACCCAAACTAGAACCCTAAATTGGGCCTCAAGCCCAAACCCCAAAATACAACCAAAAACCCAAAATAGACCAAAATTAAAAAACCCAAAACCTAACTACCCAAAACCCGAACCGAAGGCCCAGACCCGACCCGGGTCTACCCTAGCCCTAGGGTAGCCGGCCCATTCACCCTACTCAGCAGTTGCCCTTCTATGCCCCAATCCCAGCCGAGGCCTCCACTCATACTCCACGCTTCTACAGAAAAACAACGAGCAAGCAACAACAACAATCATTTTTATTTCTCTGTAATATGGGTATAAAACCCGAATGAAAGATCTGTAAAAGGATTCTGAAAAAAGGACTATACTCTCCTCCAAATCAATAAACGATTCAAGGTTATTTTTTTTATCTTTAATTTCGAGTAACCTTTTTTTTGTTCCTAGTTTTAAATCACTGGAAATGCAAGTTTTCCTTTTTTTTTTTTGGTTTTGAACGAACACAGCAAATTGTTTTTTCTCTCTATATCAAATATCAAACAAAAAATATGTATTTATTTTTAACATCTAAACAACTCATTTTTACAGTGAAAAAATACGAAAAATAAAAATAAAGAGATTGGGGCTTAACTGAACCGGGGGAGTGTCGCTGAAGTCTAGTAGCCGAAGGGTTTCAAGCTGGTTTCGAGCGATTTAGAGGGTTTCTTGATGGTTTTAGTCCTAAAATAGGGTCTTAGGGTAGATGTAAGCTTTTGGGGGTTTTTGGGGTCTTTTTAGTGTTGGCGGCCGGGGCTGGCTCGGGGTCGACAACCAGTGGGCTAACCGGTGGAAGGGGAGAGTAAATCTGTTTTTTTTTTGTTGATTGAAATGAAAAAAAAAAACCAAAATAATGGTATAAATAGAAAAACATTAGGGTTTAATCACGTTTTACCCCAGAGTTTTGTCGTGGGTTTTTCAGTTTGGTCCCTGCATGGACCAAAATCACTATTTTCCCTTTTTTGTTCATGCATGTAATTTTTTTGGTAAATTCGCTGTTTGATCCTTCTAAATTTAGAGTGTTTTTACATTTCGGTCACCTGTAGGAGCCAAAATTGTAATGTTCCCTTTTCTTGAAATTTTTATTTATTTTGGGTTAATTTCTTTTTAGTCATTATAAGTTAGTCTTGTTTTTGTATTTTAGTCATGTGTAGTGACTATTTAATTTTTTAAAAATGTGTGTTTCGATTATGTAATTTGTCCTTTTTTATTTAACAGTTTATTTTTAGGCTTAAATAAATGACATAATTTCCTTTAGGTCCCTTTATATTATGCGTGTTTTATGTTTTGGTCACTAATATGTTTATTTTATTTTATTTCAAATTAGACTTTAAACTTTAATTTGTTTTAATTTAGCCCCATTTTATGTTTAATTTATTCTCTTTTAGCTTGGTAATTTTATATTTATGCAATTAGGTCCTTATATTTTATGGTTATTATTTTATTTTTTTAATTATTTTAATTAAGTTTATTATTAATTGTTTTGTTTCATAGTTTAAATTCTAGAGTTAGTTTTAAATTAGATTAACACTTGAATCAAGCTTAGAAATTAGGATTTCACATCAGTTTTAATTAGGGAGCAATTCGAGTTGAGTTTTCGCAATAGATGCCCGATTACTCGAATCAATTGCTCAACTTTTATAATTTATTAATGATTAATATTTTCTAAAAAACTTTAAGTTTAATAGTTTAGAAAAATTAGGTTGTTAATCAGCCCCCCAACTTTAGAAATTATCAATTTAGGTCCTAAACTTTTAGATCTTTTAGAAATTGATATTTTTAGATCTTGACCTTTTTAGTCCCCAAACTTCGATTAGTGTTTTAATTTTTGACATAATTAAATAGGTTAAATAGAGCCTCCATCTTAGGCTTGATTTCACATTTAGTCCTTTAATTAGGTGAATTCCTTTTTCTCTAGGTTCCAATTTAATTATTCGAAGCAATATTTACTAAAATTAATTTGAGTTAATGTTAGAACATCTACTTTAGGTTAGATTTCAAACTAGTCTTTTAATTTAGGGGATAATTCCAGTCGACCCGCGCGTAAATGCTCGAGGAACCATCTCGGTTATTTGATTCAATAATTGGTTTAAAATCAAATAAGGTTAATATTAGAATCTACACTTCTAGATTTGTGCCTTTAGGTCTTTTAATTTTCATAATTTGACACCTTAAGCTAGGAAAAGCCTTTAATTTACCTTAGCTTAATTAGGATTAAATAAAAATTTGTTTGATTACATTGTTTTTTTTAAACCTAAGGAAATGTTCACTTATTAGGGAATTAATGGTATATCTCCCGCAAGTATGCTCATGGGGTGACAACTAGTGATTCCCGAAATAGGTCGGCATCCTTTTCAAAGACCGCATCAAGATTTTCTAAAAATGAGGTAATATTCGGTTATTAGACACAATAGATAATCTCCCACATTTATGCTTGGGAGCGAATGCTATCGATGTCAATAAAAGAATACCCTTATCAACTTTGCATTCGTAATGATTTTCAAATTAAATAAAGATTGAACTTAAAATTTTATATTTTAAATATAGGGTAATCAACTAGGTACCAATTTTTGGGCGCTTGGGGGGTACTAATCTTTTCCCACGCATAACTGACTCCCGAACCTGATTTCTGGATTTTCACAGACCTCAAAACTTGGTATTTTAATAAAAATAAAATATTTTATTAAAATTACCAGTTTTTACGGCGTCCCAATCGCACCTTAAATGATTGGTGACGACTCCTCACATTTCAAAAATTCCTTTCAAAGAGAGAACCCCTCAGTTGCTATCGGTCTTTCCCCACCCGGGTGAAAAACAGTGTCGACAGCTTGGCGACTCTGCTGGGGATGTTTTGTTTTTTAAAACAGCTTGAGAGTTGAGCCATGAGTTGGTTACCATATATATATTTAAGATTTTGGGAAATTACAAGTATGCTATTGTTTTAATTTACAGTTCATTATGTTATTTCAAAAGAAAAAGAGATTCTCTCCCTGATTAATGCTTGCACTTCTGTGAATATTTAGGATTGTTGCATATCATAACTCTAAACCCGAGCTCCAACCTGGTTTAGCTAAGTAGAGAGAAACATCACACCTCACGAGGAGTATTGGGCTTCCTTGTGTGGGTCTGATAAAGTATCTCTGGAAAGCACCCTAAGTTGCCTATCCGGATATCAGATCCAAGGTACGCTTTTAGTGGTGTGATCCTTGAGTTGAACCCAATTCGCAAGTCTGTAATGGGCTAGAATTCGTTTCTATAACCCAACCTCATGTAGAGAATTTAGTAAACCTACCCCGCTAGAGCCATGTGGATAACCTAGGAGAACTAGAACACATGCGATTAGGATTATTAATTTCCTTTGTATGCTTTCAGTCTCAACTTTGAGTCATATTTAATTATTTTTGCTAAGATTACATTTCTTCGACTAATCATTTCGATTGACTTGATTCTTTTTATCTTGTTTCTACTAACATTGATTTCCTTTTGTCTGGTCTTGTTGCATTTTTGCATGAACATGACATATCATTCGAAGGTATTTATCCCTTAAATAATTGATCGTTTAGAAGGTTCTTGAAAAACAACTCCACAACAATGTCTTTCTTTGGGATTGATAGAATTTTGAAAATGCTCTACGTAGATCGAGTAGCGTCAAGAGAGAGTATACCTACTGAGAAGCCAAACGTATACCTGCTGAGGTAAACAAGTTGGATTCAAGAAGATTCGACGTTGAAGCTAACAATTAAAGATCACGAACCAACTCGAAAGATTTATGAAAGTAGGAGATGAAGTAGAAGCTTTGAAGATGATACAATACCCAGATACTCGTAGGAGCTAGACAATTTACAGATGGACCATATTTTCATTTCCCCAGTGTACCGAGACATTGTCAGGTTTTTAGGAATTGTTCAAGGAACATATATTTTTGGTATCAGTTCCTTGTTGCATTTGCATCTCGCATTTTGCACCCCCATTCTGCATTTGCATGTGCATATTTGCATTAGCATACATACATTGTACATTACATGGTATACATTGCATCTCAACATGCTTTAATCACGGATCATAGGAGTAACTTACGGAGAATCTCGTGATAAAAGTTTTTGAGGTAAGAAAAGGTCAACCCATTCATACCTTGAAAAGAATTGAGAGCTATGGACGTGATGTTAGCAATGTCTGAAGTTCGAGGCACGTCATCGAGATCTGTGGGGCACGGAGAAGAAAAGCCCATATTTTGTTTGACACAGGGGTATTAACCTTTAACTCATAATGAGACATTCTACGCCAATTGCTAAGAAATTCTTTCATCCACCGTGAAACCTTATGGCACTGGTTTTGTCCTGTTTGAACGTGTTTTTGTCCTTTCTTTATTTTCTCAATAAATATTTTGTTGATTGAACTTATGGATTTTTAGGTTATGAGTAATAAAAAAATCAAGTTAATCTTGTAATTCTTTGAATATCAAATTAATTAAAAGTTCTTTTACTACTTCATTAATTATAGATCGTTGACAAGGGGCAAGATTAAACCTTTTGTGTTCTCTCCAAAGTCGAACACCCTTACACTTCGTGTGCTTTTTACCAAAAGATCGAACTTTGACATCACCTCCCTTCGAAACAATAAAGTCATGCCCTTATCCCTCGAGGTACCAAAACCTGTACGTTTACCTTCCCAGACATAAATAACATTTAAATAACATTACCTTTTTCAGAATAACGACTTTAAAGTCACACATTTAGGGGACATAACGAGGACATTTCCTGCAAGAAAGACATGATAGAGTGTTGCAGATCAAGTATTTGAGAATTCGAATAATTGGGGCATACTATGAGCAAATAGAAGAAGAAGAAATAAAGGGAATCATTGAAATAATTCTATCATGCATTACTTACATTTTTTTATGTAAATAATGTTAATCCTGAATACTCGTCTCCCTGGGATACCTCTTTTACAAAGACTTCCATGTATGAGATGATGAACAAATTTGTTTCATTTATCTCTTCAAATATATATATATATATGTATGTATATATCCCTTGTTGTCCCCTTTTGAGCCTATAATATTTTTTCTTCTGATTCAACCCTAACCAAGGATCACCCTCCATACTGGGGGAAAAGGTTAAGGACATTTGCTCGTATGGTGAAGATCATCAATCCATATTTTGCTACAGAAGCAAGTCATGACGAAATAAAGTGAGAAATAACAAGATACCGCAAGGTAGACCAAATACGAAGTGCTCGAAGTTCAAATCGTGTTGACGACACAGAGAGAAAGAATAAAAGATATAACAAGAAAAACACAAAGAAAGAGAGAAGAGAAAGAAGAAGAAAAAAAAGAGACAAAAGAAAGAATAAAGAAAACAGATCCAATACTTCAAGACGAGTGACTCAAATCAATTCACCCGAAGATCATGAAACACCAAAGGAAAATAAAAAGAGAATAAAAGTCACACAAGCATATTCAAGTCGAGCAAGATAAGATTGAAGATAGTTGGAAAAATTGATCTTTGGTTCGTTAACCCTTAATCACTTGTTTGGGCATATTTTTCCCTTTCTTTCATAACCATGAGCCCCCGACCTACGTTACGTGCCTAAAAAGTCCCTTCTAATCATACATGGATTTCTAAGTGGAGAGACTATTTTCATATTTCATTCCGCCCCTCAAGGTTAATTTTATTTGAAAAATTAGTTTTAAAAATATTTTAATGCATGAAAGGGAAAAATAATAAAAGGAGGTTAAAGACGTAAAATTTTAGATGACGTCTTGAAACCAAAGGAGAACTAGAGTTAAAAAACCTGAAAAGGTAGCTCTAACACATAGATTCTCAACCACTGCACAGAAGATGATCTTATCTCTTGATAAAGCATTACATAGTCCAAAGCCGCTCACGAGGGCTGAGAACCAGTAAACATTCCCAGAAGAGAAGCATGATGGTTGCTTCATCAGATCAATGAACACCAGAATTGTGGACGCAAGAAGTCAACCTGAAACACATTACCTCCCCAGATTAACCTGAAACACATTATATTCCCAAGTCAGCCTAAGCCTTATATCAACATTAATCTTTACACTTTTCAAATGTATATAATTTTTGAAGGATTAAAAGAAAATTTGACCTATTTGATATTAAAAAAACTCTTGTTTTACAATTTTTTTATTGCGAGTCGGAAGCAAATGACAACACTTTTCAATTAATTCAACACATTTTTCACATTTCTAAAAATAAAAAAAAAACATTTTCAAATAGGACAATCTCAAGTGAAAAAGGTCTTGAAAGTTGGTGAGGCTCATTCTGCCTCAGTTGGAGAAGAAAAAACGATGCCAGAACAATGAAGCATTTCTTGAAAGCAAATAATCCAAGAGATCATAGTGACTGGATGACAGAACTTCTTACACTTCATTGTGACATTGTCAGAAGCAGATAATCACCTTAGTTGAAGATGACACATATCCCAGCTCATAGAAAAAATGAAAGAGAGTTATGTTAGAAGAATTGATCACTTCTTAAGTATCCATCTAGTTATGGCATCATGAAGAGAAGCCCTCAAAATTGATGATTAGTGACACAAGAGTGAGGCCATTCAAGATTAGGGTCTTGGCTTAAATAGAGCCATGAGTACCCACATTGGGCATTACCAAAACCAGATGTCATTAAGATCACAAGATTTAAATCAAGCATACATGCTGAATGACCCCATCACTTGGAGAGCCAGGGTCGAAAGATGAACATAAAAAGAGCTCGCCTTGAATTGAACCATTCATGCTTTAGTTAGCAAAGGACTCTCGAGAGACAATTTTGATTGAAAGGTCAAGTCAGAGACAGGTAAGGTTCTGTGTCGTCTACCTGATTGCAACAAGAATTCAATGGAGGAGGCAATTCTTCTAGAATCATGTTAAATAAGCAAGACAAAAGATAGAAGATGGAAGGGACATTATTGTTCCAGATGATTAGTTTGGCCATGCTGATGTTGGGGGAAGATTCCATACAAGAGTGATCAAGTGAAGGAAGACCGAGATCTACATTTGAAGTCAAAAGAGGATTACTAATGAACATTTATGAATATAAGAAAGTCACGCATTACATTTAGATACATATCTATTGAATTCACATTTCATGCATCAAAGCATATTTTTTCAGATTTTTAAAGAAAAGAAGAGAAGAGAAAGACAGAATTCAAGCATTGAATGAAGGGAATTATATTATGAGGGGCAGAACCTCAAGAATTGAGGAACCTAATCCAAGAAGAATCATTACTTTGACATGGGGGCACGTTACCTAAACAACATGATGTTTTCAAAAGAATTTTTTTAAAAAAACTAATCCTGATTTTCAGGGGTATCTTGATGATGATTTCCAATGAATTTTTAAAAGAAGCTAAGCCTAATATTTAGGGGTTTCTTAATTTTTTTTCAAATGAGTTTTTAGAAACTAAGCTTGATTTTCAGGGGTTTCTTGATGTTGAGTTCCAATGAATTTTTAAAAGAATCTAAGCCTAGTTTTTATTGGTTTCTTGATATTTTTAAATGAATTTTAGAAATTAAGACTGATTTTCAGGGGTTTCTTGATGATTATTTCCAAATAATTTTTAAAGAAGCCAAGCCTAATTTTTAGGAGTTTCTTTTCAAATGAGTTTCTAGAAACTAAACCTGCTTTTCAGAGGTTTCTTGATGTCTTTAAATGAGTTTTTAGAAACTAATCCTAATTTTTAGGATTTTTTTGATGATAGCTGAAAACGAAAGATTTTAAGAAACTAAGCTTGATTTTCAAGGGTTTCTTGTTGAGTAAGTCCTTCGGTACATCAATAAGTCTTTCGAACATGATGCTTAAATCCTTCGGGGTCATCTATAAGTCTTTCGAGCAAGATGATAAGTCCTTCGGGCCATCCATAAGACCTTCGGGCAGGATGTTTTTGACATTTCCTTTGCTCAATTCATGACATTTCAAATTAGTGACGCCTCACTTGAGGGATCAACATCTCGCTTGAGATAGTTTCACTCTAAGTAGAAGATTTATCTCGATTGAGATAGTTTCACTTGAAACAGAAGATTTATCTCGCTTGAGATAGTTTCACTCGAAACAGAAGATTTTATCTTGCTTGAGATAGTTTCACTCGAAACAGAAGATTTATCTCGCTTGATATAGTTTCACTCGAAACTGAAGATTTTATCTCGCTTGAGATAGTTTCACTCGAAGCAGAAGATTTATCTCGCTTGAGATAGTTTCACTCGAAACAAAAGATTTTATCTCGCTTGAGATAGTTTCACTCGAAACAAAAGATTTTATCTTTGTTGATATAGTTTCACTCAAAACAGAAGATTTATCTCATTTGAGATTGTTTTTCTTAAAACAAACTACGCCTCACTTAAGAGATATTAACATTTCCTTTGCTCGATTCATGATATTTCGAATCAACAATGCCCCACGAGAGTAGTTAACATTTCCTATGGCTCGATTCACAACACTTCAAATCAGCTTAAGTCCTTCGTGCCGTCAGTAAGTCTTTCGAGCATGATGCTTAAATCATTCGGGACATCTATAAGTCTTTCGAGCAAGATAATAAGTCTTTTGAGCCATCCATAAGACCTTTGGGCACGATGTTTTCAACATTTCCTTTGCTCGATTCATAACACTTCGAATCAACAACGCCCCACCAGAGGGGTTCACATTTCCTTTACTCGATTCACAACACTTCGAATCAACAATGCATCACTCGAGGGATCAACATTTCCAGTGGAAATATCATGATGAGTAGAAACCGTAGCTTGAAGAACTGAAGATGGAGACTCAACCAAGAGAACGGAGCAAAGATGACATCATTTACAGCAAGGACTCAACAAATTTCATAGAAAAAGATTAATTGACATTCCCAGTAAAGAGTTTATAGCGTAACAAGAGGAGACCAAAATGAAATATGGTACTTTTTATCTTTACTTCACTCCCGTTTCACAGTAATGAGAAAAGAGAGGCAACTGTGAGCACCATTTTTATTCACCCAAAACTCAACTAAAAAAACCCTTTACATTTTTACAACTGGGCCTCAAGCCCAAAAACAACCCAAACTAGAACCCTAAATTAAGCCTCAATCCTAAACCCTAAAATATAACCAAAAACCCAAAATAGAACCAAATTCAAAAACCCAAAACCTAACTACCCAAAACTCAACCCAGAGGCTCATACCCGACTCGGGTCTACCCTAGCCCTAGGGTAGCCGTCCCATTCACCTCACTCATCAGCTGCCCTTCTCTGTCCAATCCTAACCGAGGCCTCCACTCACACTCGACGCTTCTACAGAAAAACAACGAGCAAGCAACAACATCAATCATTTTCATTTCTATGTAATATGGGTATAAAACCCGAATGAAAAATATGTAAAATGATTTCGAAAAAAGGGATTGTACTCTGGTTCAAAACAATAAATGATTCAAGGTTATTTTTTATCTTTAATTTTGAGTAACCCTTTTTTCTAGTTTTAAATCACTGAAAACACAAGTTTTTTTCTCCTTTTTTATTTTTGAACGAACACACCACATTGTTTTTCCTCTTTATATCGAATATTAAACAAAAAAGAGGTTTTTGTTTCGAACATCTAAACAACCCATTTTATAGTGAAAAAATTCAAAAAATAAAAAGAGAGATCGAGGATTACCTGAATCGGGGAAGCGTCGTCAGAGTCCGGTAGCTGAAGGCTTTCGAGCCAGTTTCGAGCAGTGTAGAGGGGTTTCTTGGTGATTTTAGTCCTAAAATAGATTCTTAGGGGGTAGATATAAGATTTTGGGGGTTTTTTGGGTTATTTTGTGTTACCGACCGTCGTGTGTGGTGATCGAAGTTGGTTCGGGGTCGGCCGACAGTGGGCCGACCGAGGGAAAGGGAGAGTAAATCTGTTTTTTTTTGTTTTTTTGTGTTGTTGCTTGAAATGAAAAAAAAGAATGGTATATATAGAAAAAAAATTAGGGTTTAATCGAGTTTTACCCCTAGAGTTTTCTCATGTTTTTGCAGTTTGGTCCCTATAGGGACCAAAATTATTATTTTCCCTTTTTTATGCATGCATGTAATTTTTTTTATAGATTCTCTGTTTGGTCCTTCTAACTTTAGTGTGTTTTTACATTTCGATCACTGTAGGGACCAAAATTGTAATTTTCCCTTTTCTTGCATTTTTATTTATTTTGGGTTGATTTCTTTTTAGTCCCTATAAGTTACCTGTGTTTCTGTATTTTAGTCATGTGTAGTGACTACTTATTTTTTTTAAATGTGTGGATTGATTATGTAATTTTTCCTTTTTTATTTAAAAGTTTATTTTTAGGCTTAAATAAATGACATAATTTCCTTTAGGTCCCTGTATATTATTTGTGTTTTTGTCACTAATATATTTGTTTTTATTTTGTTTCGAATTACTTTAAACTTTAATTTTCTTTACTTTAGCCCCATTATATGTTTAATTTATTCTCTTTTAGCTTGGTAATTTTATATTTATGCAATTAGGTCCTCATATTTTATGTTTATTTTATTTTATTTTTTACTCTTTTTTATTATTTGTTGTTTTAATTATTTTAATTAAGTTTAGTATTAATTGTTTTGTTTCATAATTTAAATTCTCGATTTAGTTTTAAATTAGATTAACATTCGAAACAAGTTAGAAATTAGGATTTCACATTAGTTTTAATTAGAGAGCAATTTGAGTCGAGTTTTCGTAATATATGTCCGATTACTCGAATCGATTGCTTGACTTTTAAAATTTATTAATGATTAATATTTTCTAAAAAAATTAAGTTTAATAGTTTAGAAAAATTAGGTTGCTAATTAGCCCCCCAACTTTAGAAATGATTAATTTAGGTCCTAAACTTTTAGATCTTTTAAAAATCAATGTTTTTAGATCTTTATCTTTTTAGTCCTCGAACTTTGATTAGTATTTTAATTTTGACATAATTAAATAGGTTAAATAGAGCCTCCATCTTAGGGTTGATTTCACATTTAGTCATTTAATTAGGTGAATTCTTATTTTGGTCCTCGCTTTTGCTCAAGGTTCCAATTTATATATTCGAAGCAATATGTACTAAAATTAATTTGAGTTAATGTTAGAACCTCTACTTTAGGTTAGATTTCAAACTAGTCTTTTAATTTAGGGGATAATTCGAGTCGACCCGCATGTAAATGCTCGAGGGACCATCTCGGTTATTCGATTCAATAATTGGTTTAAAATCAAATAAGGTTAATATTAGAACCTACACTTCTAGGTTTGTGCCTTTAGGTCCTTTAATTTTCATAATTTGACACCTTAAGCTAGAAAAAGCCTTTAATTTACCTTAGCTTAATTAGGATTAAATAAAAATTTGTTTGATTGCATTGTTTTTTTAACCTAAGGAAATGTTCACTTATTAGGGAATTAATGGTATATCTCCCGCAAGTATGCTCAGGGGTGACTATTGATGATTCCCGAAATAGGTTGATATCCTTTTCAAAGACCACATCGTGATTTTCTAAAAATGAGTAATATTCGGTTATTAGACAAAATAGCTGATCTCCCGCATTTACGCTTGGGAGCAAATGCTATCAGTCTCAATAAATGAATACACTTTTCAACTTTGTATCCGTAATGATTTTCAAATTAAATAAAGATCGAACTCAAAATTTTCTATTTTAAATATAGGGTAATCAACTAGGTACCAATTTTTGGGTGCTTGTGGGGGTGCTAATCCTTCCCCACACGTAACTGACTCCCGAACTCGATTTTTGGATTTTTGCAAAACTCAAAACTTGGTATTTTGATAAAAATAAAATGTTTTATTAAAATCACCTGGTTTTTAAGGTGTCCCAATCGCACCTTAAATGGTTGGTGGCGACTCCTCACATTTCGAAAATTCCTTTCAAAGAGAGAACCCCCGAGTCGGTATCAGTCTTTCCCCGCCCGGGCGAAAAACGGTGTCGACAACTTGTATTACTCTTATACCGTTAGAGAGTTTTTATGTCAAGAGAACACTTATCTTCTTGGAATATCACAACCAAAGAAAGACTCAAAGATTTCAACCTATAAATTAATTCAAGTACGCTTCCGCAAATCTAGTATTTTATTTTTGATGGTTTGACATTATTAGATCCTGATTAATTATTATATTTACTATGATTTAGTTCGAACAAGTTGCATCATCTCCATATCGTGTTAAATCATTGAGAATTGATTAATTTTAGGGTTTGTTAACGAAAGTTATATTTTTATTCGTCGGGAATGTTAAGGTGTTGAACGCAATTTTGCATTGTTTTCAACATAATTTTGCATTGTTTTGAACATAAGCAATTTTAATTCGATTTGGCTCGTGTGATTATTGTTGTACTAAATTATTACAAATGGCATATACTTCTTCATTAACTTTTGAATTGAATTATAATGGTGTATGACATACGTATTTTCTTTGTAAGGGAAAATTGTGTTAAAGTCCTGTTATTTTTTTTTTTGGTATGTTCAATTTGATCCACATGAACCTTGATTAATTCTGTCATAAAAAGATATTGTATCTGGTTAAAAAGGTTCATGTTTCAAGAGTTTATGAAACAATATTATTGTTTATTTTAGAATTACACTTGCATAGTCCACCTGTAGCATGATTTGCTTTAAATGTTGTTCTAAGGTTAAGGTTAGTCATCATTAGTTCTAAAGATTTTTGAAATTGATATCCGTGCATATATTTGAATTTGGGGTTAAGAAAATTGGTATATATCCAATTATGAGATTCACATCTGTTTGCTTCTATTGGTATATACTTTTACTTTGGTATTAAACATTCAATTTGGTTTCGGTTTCTTGTATCGTGTTTGGTTTAATTTAGTGAATCAATGGTTAAAATATTTCTTGAAAAATAGTAAAAGAATTAAGTTTTCAGTTTCTGATGGAGTCATTTAGACAATTCTATTTGGGTTATTTCGGTAATTATGATTAATCAGAAAATTTTAGTTATGATATTTGACTATTATTCGGATATTAAATTCTTTAATAATTGTTTGTTACTATTTCAGTTATCGAATATAGATATGTGTGCTGGTGCTGTTATGGATTATAGAATATATATATACGGTATTGATATATTCAATTCAGTTTGATCATGAATTTTTATTTTTTATCTCTGGTTATGATGGAATATGTATTTGGAATGAAATTTACATTCGATTTTGTTTGACTTTGACTTTTCGTTAAGTATTGATTGTTTTAAATTCGGGTTATCTTTAGTAATTTATAAAGTTATGAATTGATTGCATGTTTAACGAATAATTCAGAAACAATTAAATATTTGAGTTTTCGATTCTGATAGCACCATTTAGGCAACCTTAATTTGGGTTATTTCAGATACCCTAGTGTAATAAGAAATTTTAGTTTTGACATTTGATTGTTATAGAAATATTAAATTTGAATACTAATTTTTATTCTGAGATGACTTAAATAAAGTAATAAGTCGTTAAAGTGGCCTCCATTATGAAAAAATATATTTTTTAAATATAAATGTTATGTACATTTACCTTAGGATATGTTAGTATTAATCAACCCAAGGAAATATTAATAGTTGACATAATTGCATGTACAACTTTGGTAATATGCTTGTGATAATTATTCGGCTTGATGTGTGAGTAATAAGTCGACCCAAATGAAGATTTGTGCTTAACATATTCTTATTATCAATGTTTGGTTACCACATCAGATATCACTTAAGGTGAATATTTTGTCTAAAGATGAAATATTAATGGAATATTTGATATCTTAAGATAAGGTTTAAGTGTATTCAAATTTATTTTAGTATCTTTTAATTTCATTGAAAGATAAATTATGAGAAATTGATTGCTTGACAATATTTCTATAGTTTTATTTATATTGTTAAAGCAATATGTGCAATATAGTTTGGTTAAGCATGATATTTTAGTAGATTTGTTAAAACAAAATGTCGTAAAAGTGATCTCTTTTGTGTAGACTGATTTATTTGAAATATCAAGATGATTATGCGTTTATTGTGATTCATGCGTTTATTAATTGACCAAAGGAAAGTTAGTATTTGGCCAGATTTCAAGTGACACATGTGGTAATAACATGTGACAATTATAATGTATTTATTTTATGTGAGCATTAGATTAGTCCAAAGATTAGTCATTTGTTTGACATAACTTATTTTCAATGTTTGATTACTACAACAAGAGTACAATTTACTATTGATATTACTGTCCAAGGGATATTGATGTAGTGTTTGGTATCTTGTGATGAGAATTAGACATAATTTTAAATTTATTTGTTTACTTAAGATGTGGGCTTCATTTTATTTGTGTTTTGTTATATATTTAAATGATTTATTTATTTGCTACCACAATATCTTCTCTATGGAAAAATGCAATTAGGAAAGTAAATATGAATGATTGGAAAAATTCACTTACATAAGGTTTTGGTTGTATGAACATAGACTTTACACTAAGGAAAGAACAATTTCCACCTCTCATAGGGGATAACAATCTTAATTGGTATAAGGGATTTTGAGAGGTAAAATTGGTTTAAATTGCATAAGTCTAGTGGGCATGAGACACAACATTTTAGAATACTTTAGGGGCACATAATATGAAAAGATTACTAAGGCTAATGGTTTCCTTGACGAAATTGAGAATTTCCCCCCCAAAAACAATAAGGTTTAAATGACATCACTTTTGACATCTTTGATGTCTATAAAGTATAAGGGTCAATGAAATGTGAGGAAATACATTATGGATATATTTCATATTGCTTCAAAACTTAAGACATTTAAGATTGAGTTTTTCTAAAGAATTACTTATTCTTGTGATTTCAGTATCGCTTCCTATAAAGTTTAAGGAACTCGAAGGGATAAATGAACTCTAAATGAGTTCATGTTTCTTTGTGTGCAAGAGGAAGAAAGGTTGAATCATAATAAGTCTAAAAGTATTCACTTGAAAAGTGCATATAAAGATAAGGGCAAAAAAAAAAAAAATAGAATGTAGTTGTTAAGGTTCAACTTAAAAGAGACAATAATATGTTACAAAGGGTTATTCTCTTTTAAGTTAAGTTGGGACATATGAGGAGAACTTAAATTCTAAAATAGTAAGTAATTATTATGGTTATTTTTAGCGGTCCAGGGGTTATAAGTTTTATGATCTTATAATTAAAAATATTTTTAAGGTGAGATTTATAACACTATCTTTTAGGATGTTGAGTTTTGAGGGAGAAATAAGGATTAAGGAATTGATTTTGAGAAGGAATTTGATTATAACTCAATTCTTATTATCACTTTTGGTGATATCCATGTGTTCATGCATGTCACTAATCAAGAAGTGAATCTATAATCTCAATAAGGTTATTTTGAGCAACTCTCCATTTAAGATGAGAAATCATTTCGGATGAACAAACTCAACAACCTGAAAGAACAAGTGTCATTAGGAAGATCCACGAGATAAGATAAATATTATTTTAGATTATTATGTTTCTAGAAGAAATAAGGATAACAATAGAATGATGAAAGATTATCTAATCAACTTTCGTCATTTCATTAAAGTTATGACTCTCAAAAGTGGATTAATGCCAAGTAAGAAGAGTATACGTTTTATACAGGATAATAAAGTTTGAAGAGTTATCCTATTACTTGAAGGTGCAAAGTTGATTGGTTATGAATGAATATTTATAGTCAAGATTGATGCAAATAGTGATGTTGACAAGTACAAGACATGTCTTGTATATAAAAGATATACTCATAAAGTATGCATTAATTTTGTGGAGACTTTCTCTTTTATTTCATTGAAAGGCTCTTTCAGGATAATTATGATACTTTTTGCTCATTTTTTGAGTTATATAAATTGGATTTCAAAATGGTCAGTGGTAACATTGATGAAATATTTTATACAATGAAAATATAAAATTTTATCTAATGATACAAAAATTAATGATATGAAAATTAGGGAAATTAATTTATGAGTTTAAGTATGACTCCCGTTAATTGTATAACAAATTCCACCAAGTGATTATCTCGTTTGGTTTTGAGATGAATTTGATTGATAATTGTATATACTATAAGTTCAGTGGGAGTAAACCAAATAATACCCCTTATTGCTAAAGCAATCAAGTTTAGTCTTGATCAGTACCCTAAGGATGATTTTGAAAATAAGGAAATGTAAAAGGTTCCTTATACTTTAAAATAAAAAAAAAATTTAATGAATAATCAGATTTATACGCACTAGACATAGCGTATGCTTTTAGGATATTAAGCAGATATTTAAGCAATTTGGGTATGAATCATTGGATAGCAACCAAATTGATTCATACAATACATTTAAGAACAAAAATGTTACATGCTTACATATCATAGGTCTAGTAAGTAAGAGATCATTAGGTTTAATAGACTCCGACTTAATGGAATATGGATGCCAAATTTTATCATATGAACTGCTAATTATGGATTAATAAGAAAGACCACTTGAGTTATTTTGTGACAACTAAGTTGTAGTCATTTATTTCATATATAACAGAAACACCTTAAGTGAAATCACATAGACATTACGTTTTTGTTTGTTAAAGAAAATTCAAAATGATTATGTGTTTATAGAGCATGTTGGTACAAACTCATAACTACGCACATACTAAAGAACTGTCACCCAAGGTCTTTCATGAGCACACTACTCATGTGGGTGTGTAATATCATTTAAGTATATTTGGTTTTAGTGGAAGTTTGTAATATTAATGCTCGTTTGTTATAGACACAATTTCAGTTACTTCAGTTTAAGGATATTTATATTAAAGTTATTTTTTTTGTAGAAATAAGATTTATTTTGGTTTATCCGCACTCTGATTTTGATAAAATTTGATCTCCTTAATGTTTAAAGAGGACTAGTTGGAAATAGACATGTGTGGTTCACATTGCATGTAATTTCCATGCTACACTCCATGATTGATTTATTTCATTTGACTATGTTTGTATACGTAACCATTGATGGGTCTAGTCATGATAGATATGAAAAATGCCGCTTTGATCGTATATGGATATAGTTGATGGACGAGATTGTTATAAAATACTAATTATATGATAGCAAATTTTGAGCTCTTAAGGTTGAACATTAGTAAGAAACATTTGTTGTCATAGTGAAAGATTGTTGGATTAAAATCCAATTTTGTGGGCACATATGTATAATGTACAATGTTATCATAAAGTATGACACAAAATTAAGTGACCTATATGTTACATGTGTTATATGTATTAAAGTGTCATGGAATCAAGGTGTAGATACCATAAGTCGTATTTATAATTGGATGAGGGGTATAATTATCAATACCTAAAAGATTGACATAATATTCAATCTATATAAAGAGGTAGTGGTCCCAAGAAATATGTTAAACTTGTATTACTCTTATCTCGTAAGATAGTTTTTACGGCAAGAGAAAACTTATATTTTTGAAAGTTCACAACCAAAGAAAGACTCAAAGATTTCAACCTATCAATTAATTCAGGTACGTTTTCACAAATCTAGTATTTTATTCTTGATGGTTTGGTGGTATTTAGGTGTGGTTGGTATTAATTAGTTTTTGTTCTTTCAATATATTTTGTGTTTATAGTTTGACCAATTTATAAATTTTTTAACCGTTTCTCTTAATACAAACATTTGTCTAGCGAAAACAATTATTTACGCATCGTAAAAACGCACAACACCACAAATACCAGTTAAAAGGACAAAGTGAAGGTTTTATATATTTAATCAACACAATTTTATTTGGTACATTATAATGAAAAAATATAATTTTTAAATAGTATAGTATTTATTTATAATTTTTTTCTTAATTATTGATAATACGGACACATCCTGCAGATACAAATGTTTAAATTCAGGATCTCAAGAGAAAACAACACTCTTTAACAATTAAGATCACTTATCGAAAAGTACAAATTTTACAAACAAACTTAAAATCAGAGGCAAAACTAAAATTAAATACATCGAGTAAATATTTGTATAATATTTATACACATTAATTATATCAGATAGTATATATATATATATATATATATATATAGCATTAACACTGAAAGTTTTTTATTTTGTTCGTCTAGAATTTCTTCTAGGATTTGTCATGAACTGATCCCACGCTTACTGGTTTTCCAAAAATTCTACTGGTAAAAATATGTATTTTCCTTCCATGATAGAAATCCTCTCTTTTTCTTGCTTCTACTTACACCTAGTGATTAAAGCAACAAATATTCTACTGTTCCTTGGGGTGGAAATATGGTTGAAGATAGCATCACAATGGGAAAAAAGTCTTCTTATTTGATTACACAACATAAAGCCATAAAATTACAGGCATATCCCTTCAAAATGAAGGACTCCATTGACTAAATGCCCCTAAAATACAAGGCCACAATACAGGTTAAAGAAATAGATATAAAGAGTTTTGTATTTTAATATAAACAAATAAAGAAAGAAAGAAAGCTTTCTTATATATTTCCCAGTCTCGACTTTCAGATTGAATGGAAACCTTCAAGCCAAATGCTGCGAAACCAATAAATATTCTTTCTGCTAATACTTGTACTAGAGTCTATTGCAACTAATTCCAATCACACGGGCAAGCCGACCAACCCGACGTGAAAGTCTGTTCTCGTTTCATATCTTAAGTACTGCTACTTCCTCTTCTTGGAACCGGCTTGTATAGCACAAGAGTAACATACTTCGAACGAAAACGTTGAGTGAATCCAAGTGCCACTACAGATCTTGGTGGCTCTCGGTTTTCAATGTAAAGATGATTTAGAATCACGTTGTCGGGGAAAGGAAGATCCCCAGATGCGTTCATGCTAGCAGGGTACCTAAGCAAGGTACGATGCAGCTGTGGAGGGACAAGTGGCGGGTCACGTGCGTCATCTTCGTTCCCAGGGTACACATTATTATAACTAGAATCAGGTGACCTTGGCACTTCAAACCCCATGACAGTTGCTTCATCCTGTACAAAAAGACTGCATGTTTGATCTCTGCAAATCTTTTTCTAATGGTCTAAAAAACCAACAAGATTCATCGACTTACTTGACCTTCACCATATTGGTTGTTCATATTGACAAGTAACACAAGAGGCTAAGTGGCCTAAATCATAACACAACTGAGCCTGAAACAAAACCGTCATTCCAACTGTAAAAATTTCAGTCCGACAAAGCAACAGGTAAAATTAAAAGCTAAATTAGTACACAAACACTTGGGATTTTACAAAGAAAACATATCATTAAACCAGAATTCAAGAAGGCTCCAATCAAACCAGAATATTTCTGTACATACGAAAGTTCGCCACAAGCCAATTAAACCCCATCACTTTGCACTCAAGAATATAAAAGATGAGGCTTTAAGCAATTTTGCAGGGTTGTATTGCTTTCTCGACTAGAGAACACATTCAAGCTCCAACAGAGTTCAGCATGCAATAAGCATATCATCTAAAGTTACTAATAGCTTGCTGTTAATTACGAAGCTAACAAACATCTTACTCAGATCTTAAAAATAGTTCCAAGGTCTTAATTTCATCTAGTCCAAGAACAGGACATGGAAAGTACTAATCCAATGACCACAATTCTCACTGATGGATTACTAAATAAGTGCCATAAAATCTAAATTTGAGAATCCAGTATTCTTTGAGCACCATCATCAGCCTTGGTTTCCTTCTTCATGAAGAAGATATATTACTAGTACTTAAGCCAGTCAGGAAATGAATGCATGAGTTAAACTACACAACAATAGAACAATCAACAAATGTCCTACAGTGAATATAAAAATTATAAGGGCATTTTACATTATCATAAGCAAGTACCGTAAGCTGTCTGACAAACAAAAAGAAGAAATGTCTAAAGTATGAGCAATGCATCTTTGCTTGTCTACAGGCATCAACACGGATGGATCTTCTTATTTAGTAAAATGTACATAGTTAGACTTTCAGATGTATTTTACAGGGTCAATACTCACCGGAAAATTAATGCCTCAGTTCCTACAGGTAGATCCCTGTCCATCCATTGATGCCTAGTCTTTATGAGGAAAATGTGCCAATAAGGCTTCCAAAGTTGGAATCATCCACCATATGGAACAAGTTAAAAATCAGTTCAATGATTGTTAACTTTTATTTTTACAAAAAAAAAATCTGGCATCGCGTAACATTAGAAAAAATGTTGTTTATGAGGGAAGAGCTCTGTAATAAATCAAAGGATTAAAATATATACTCACTTTATTTCTATGCTGCCAGAGAGATATCTTTGGCATAAAGTGAGAATCACATTCACATTGCCAGAACTGAAAAATAATAGAACCATGCAATTTTACACTTAATATTTTCCTTTACCACAACTGTCACGATCCAGCGACAGATCAGGTACATTCATTTCTCCACACAATGTTATGCCGGCATCATGAACGTAATCGATTTTATCCTCTTTGGGTACCCGCCAGTTCCTCAAGGGATTGTTATTCGAAAGTGTGCCTCCCAAGGTTCAAATCCAAGACCTCCTACATATAGCGTATAGGAGACCATTTGATCTAAACCAATGGTACCATGGTCGTGGAAAGGATTCCTATAAGTAAGGGGTCCTGGGTTCGTTTCCAAGGAGGCAAACTTTCTGGTAAGAAATCCTTGAACGGCTGTTGGGCGCCAAAAGAGAACAATACAGGCTTTTAGGCACAACGTCGCAACGATGCAATGCAGGAGAATGAGGGTACCCACTTGATCAGTGGGTTGTAACATCGGCATTTTTGTCCCCAGAATTCTGTTGAACGCCAATTCTAAGCAACCGTTAGACGTGGGCTTGTTCACTCTCTAAGATATTCAGGATTCTCTAACCAAATACCCTTAACTACCCTACAATTCATCACAATATCCATTCTTTATAACAAGAATGACCATAACATAGAAACGTAAATATCTTCAAAGCATAAAATGCAAAGCTAAAAAGAAGCAAAATCCTCTGAAGAAAATACACGCCACTAGGAGCAATATTAGAGACTGAAATTATTTGTTAACCAACACTGACCCGGTTTGATTGCGGCCAATCGCCTTCAATTACCAAAACTCCTGCTTTGAACACCAAGTTTCTCCGATAAAAACCAAACTCTAACGCCAAATAATGGAATAAATTTTCAATATCGTCAAGCTTACCTGAAAACAAAAGCAGTCGCAGATTAAATTAAATGTAACCCTTAAAAAGGGGACGAAGAATTTAAACCCCAAGAATTCACTGGAAAACCATAAAAAGATTCAAATTGAGCAACACAAAACTGTGGCTTACCATGCGAAGAAGATAAATTTGCAGAATAAAAACTGAGGGGTAAATATAGGTAATTGCTGGAGATGAACCCAAAAATAAAAGTGGTAGGGAAATCCGCCACGAGAATCTGCTATGAAGTGTTTAATTTAAAGAATTAACGATAATAAAGTTTATATAATAAATAAATGAGAAGAAGAGAATAAATAATTAACCCTTTTTTCCCTTTAAAAACTCGGAATCTTATAAAATAATTTCAAAAATAGGGAGACTATAATTTAGAGGGTATGCATCAAAGCAAATTGCATTTATTTAAAAAAACAAACTAAAAAGAGAAATTTTGAGGCAAAAACAAATTTCAGGGCGGAGCTTTTGCATGACAAGATACGACCATGTCAACTATTTTACTTTCATAACTTTTTGCTTCCTAATTGTCCGTCGTCTCATTTTGCTTCCTAATTGTCCGTCGTCTCATTTTGCTTCCTAATTGTCCGTCGTCTCTCGAGTGAGGAGTTAAGGAAAGATAGTCCAATTTAATAACGAGGATAGATACGATCAAAAATATTATAAAAATTAAGAAGATTAAATGGTTTCGGTTAATCGAATTATTAAAAATATCGATTAACGGTTATGGTTAATGAATTTTAATAAATGGTTAACCATCAGTTAACCGTTAATAAATTGTAATTAATCAATTATATTTTTTAGATAATAAAATTAAAAAAAATCAAAATAATTCCCTTAATTTTTAGTTATCATGTTTATCTTATATAAGATCACATTAAATCAAATATAGATGAAATAAATACATGATTTTAAATTTCAAAATATAAATATACATACAATATTTTAAAATGTAACTAAATGAATATAACTCATAATTTATATATATATATATATATATCGTAACCGTCTTTCGGGTGAGCCCATAATCGGGTTTCGACTTAATTTCAATGTGTTAGAGCCACCACCGATAATTTACAATTAGATTGACCGGACACCTTAACTTATCATTTACCTGATCTGTGTTTTACCAAAAATTAATCAGATCCGGGAGTCGATTATAGTCAAGGAAAGATTAGCACCCTTGTACTGCCCTTTTGGTACCAACATAATTTCACAGTTGTCTTAATTGCGAAAATTAAAAGTTAAATTAAAATTTAAAATTCAATCCGAATTACTTATTTTTGATCGATCAAAATTGTCCCTAAAAAGTCAAAAATAATGTTAAATAATAAAATAAAATAAGACAAGACAAAAAATGCAAAGAGTTAATATTAGGGCTACAATAAAGTGAAATAAAAAATGAAATAAATAAAAGAAATAAAAGAAAATTTAAATTAAAAGGATTAAATTGGAAAAATTAAAAATCAAGGATCAAATTGGATTAATTGAAAGCTGCAAGGAGAAAATAAAAGTTAGCGGGGGTTAATTGCATAAATATAGAAAATAGAAACATGGATCAAATTGAATAAATTCAAAAATTCAAAGGCACAATTATAACAGGTGACCAAAATGAACTCCGCATCAAAACTGTAGGGATTGCGAAAATAATTTAATTTTCTACTAATTACAAAATAGTCCCCTATATAAAGCCTTTAAATTACATAATTCATTCATTTCCAATTCATTTTTCAAAACTCAAGCCTCTCTCTTACAAATTATGTTATCCCCTCTCTCTTATGGCTGGCCGAAAACTAGCCACCAACTGGTGATCGCCCACCGCTCGTCCGCCACTCTGGCCAACGAAAAAAAAATCTAATCGACCCAAAATGTTCTTCCCCTTCCTGTGAGCCTTAAATTGAGACTTAAATCCCCTAAAAATCCCCCCACCGACGTAGATCTAAACATAAAGGTCGACTTTACCTTTTTCGACGATAGTTTCTTGCTTTCCCCGACGACCATTCCTTTTCCGACGCTAGACAGATAACCTTGAATTTTTTTGTGTGCTTTTTGGTGCTTTTTCTTGTGTTTTTGGCTTTGTTTCAGCGAGGTTTTATAGTCACCGAGGGGAAATCATTTCCCCTGAATCCCGGTGGCCTATCCTTGAATCTGTTGGGGCACGTTTGAATCGTGCCGTGTTGTTGATTCTGTCAGCGAAAAAGAGGAAGGAGATCCCCTCTCTGCCCTGATTTTTTGCATGTTTGTTTATTGGTTCTTTGTTGATTTCTTCATCAAAAATGGAGGAGAAGATCTGCTCACTGTTCTGATTTTTGTGATTTCCAGTTTCGGGGTGCCAAAAATCCAACCAGCTCTCGACACCATCTTGCGTAGCCTCCATGCACGCTGTTGATATCCCTATGCGTCACCCTTGCTTGATAAAAAAACCCTAACTCTTGTTGGGCTGGGTCAGGCCCCCTAACTGAGCCTGCTTTGCTGGCTCAGGCTAGCATGTCTCTGTTGGGCTCGCTTACTGGACCTGAATTTGGACTTTGTTAGACTCTTGATGGACCTGAAATAAAAATAAAATAAAATAAAATATTTCTTTGTCAAATGATTTCTTTGAATGATTTCGGGTATGAACTGTCCACCATATTTTATATTGTTAATGATAATTACTTTTATTGATTATGGTAAAGAGCCTTGAAAAGTGAATGATATGTGAAATAAAAGATATGCCCATTGTAAATGCATTGAGAGTCATAGGTATAATTGGCATGCCATAGGGTTAGAGCATTATATGATACCTGACATGTTACTTGACGTCACGTGTGTGATGGTGGTGCCACTTGCAGCTGCATTATATTTTTAGCACGTTACATGAAGTAAAAAGTGTGACGGTGGTGCTATTACATGATATTGCACATGTAACATGACGTCTGTGTTATGGTGGTATGTTGGTACTTAGCACATAACCTGACGTCTGTGTGACGATTGTGCTAAAGTATCGGGAATACATTTTGTGGAACGAGATTGACATCGACGTGACGGTAATGCCTGCACATATGGGATAAAAGTGTGATGTATTCCTAAAAGTGGCACATTGATACTGTGTTCTACAATACTTATGATTATAGTGTATTCTCATTGGACTCTCATACCGTGCATTCTCATTGATTTACATTGGGATGTGAATTGAAATGAAAGTGAAATATGCAGGTTTGATAGATTTTATTGAATGCCAAGTTTTCATCGAGAACTTTGATTTGGCTTTGAATGCCTTATATGTGAACTGTTGACTTATAGGTGAATTTTATATGAAAATGACTTTGATCAATCATATTGATTTTATTAAACGTTTTTATATATAACATTTTCTTATTATGATACATGATTTATATTTTATTAAACAAATGTCTTACTATTAATATTATAATGCCTCACTAAGTGTATACTTAACGTGTGATGATTTTCACGTGCAGGTAAAAGTAAGCATACAGAGTAAGGATTTAGGCCAATATTAACTTTTGAAGATCACATATGCTCCAGAATCAGTATGACATCTTTTAAATATTGATAATACTAGTTGGCATGTATATTACATGGTTATGGTACTTAGAACTCCAAAAGTTTTTATTTGGTTTTAAATGGATGATATTGATTAATACTATTTATGAATGATAGTTTATTATCTAGTATTTAGTGAAAATGATTTTCAATGCTATCATTTTATTAAAATATTTTATGATTCTTAGTATAATTGATTTATTTTAGAAAGAAACAAAATTTTACCGGTTTTCGAAAAAAATTGATTTGTAAATTATATGTGATATCCTGGACTTGTATGCAGTAACACTACTGCATACGGGAAATGAGTGTTACATTTATTGGTATCAGAGTTCCAGGTTTAGTCAATTCTAGGCCTAAACCAAGTATGTTTTGAATTGAAAAATGTATACATGCCACTAGGATGTCAACATTACTGATCTGGTGATTGTGATTTAATTGATGCTGCTCCTTACTAATGTGATTTAAATATGTGTTTACTTAGATGTCTGAAGATAAGAGAAAATGAAAGAAAGTTAAAAATGATAATAAAAATATTGATATTTTAGTTGTCATAAATCGAACAAGGAAGACTTTAGTAATTCGTATTACTGTGAGAGATTTTCCTCCATTCTCTGGGTGGAATGCTCCTGCTTATAATGAGGAAGAAGCGGTGATGTGGCCACAACTTACTCATGAGAAAAATAAGGAAATAAATGTAGAGAAGTCAATTTTTATGTCTCAAGAAGATGAATATGATTCAGAGATTGTAGAATATAAAGATAATTCTGAGATTATCGCAGGTGTATTTTATCTTCTGACAAACCTACATCTGTTGTAATTGATTTTGGTTTCACGTATTTGTATATAAGCACTAAGTTAGTTAAAGAAAAAGCGGTGGCTAACCTTTTGGGTCAGAGTGCTAAAGTGAGTCATATTTGTAGAGTATGTCCGTTAGTGATTTAAGGAATTTAGTTTTCAACAAATTTAATGAAATAATCTTTTCAAGAATTTGAGATAATCTTGTGAATGAATTGGTTATTTGCCCTACCCTACCATTATGAACTATCGCTTAAAGTGAATGATTTTGAAGGACCCGAAAGGTTTTGAAATCATAAGTGATTAGTAAAAGGGTAAATGTAAATTTATTAATTAGCGTGATTTTAGTAATAATTGTTAAGAAGTTAGTACGACAAGGTTGTCAAACCTTCCTAGTTAATGTAGTAGATTCTCAAACCTGAAAAAGAATGGCTTCTATTGAATTTAAGGAGTTAAAGGCAAAATTTCAGGAAATTGTTATATAGAAGTTTTATAAGACCGAGTATGTCACCTTGAAGTAAACCAATGTTGTTTGGTTTGTGAAACTGAAAGACATGTTTATGTGATTATGCATAGATAATCGTAAATTAAATAAGGTGACAGTGAAGAATAAATATCCTTCCCCAAGGATCAATGATATTTGCTCTATTTTAAGATAAAATAAGAATATGATTATGATGCATATCTTTACATCATTCCTCATACTTTTGTTTTTTTTTTATAGAAAAAGCTATATGCTAAGCTATTGTAGTGTGAATTTTTTGTTGTCCGAAGTTGTTTTCTTTGACTATGTAGTATCAATAGAGGGGAATTAAAAAGGATTCTAAAAGAGTATACGTTATTCAAGAATGGAAACTCTGAAGAATATTTTTGAAGTATGGATTATATCATCTGTTGGACCAATTAGTGCCAAGAGATACTTTGAGACGTTCAAAAGATATTAATGAAAAATCCTTGTGCTAGTACAATCAGAATCAGGAAATGACTATGTAGTCTATATAGATGCATCTCATAATGATTTGGAATGCGTATAAATACAAGAAGGAAAAGTCATGACTTATGCTTTGAGGTAATTTAAGACACACAAAGGGAATTATCCTACGCATGGCTTAGAATTGGATGTAATGGTATTTGCTGCGAATATATGGAGTCATTACCTATTTGGTGAAAGATGTTATATGTATATTGTTTATAAAAGTTTGAATTATTTGTTAACTCAAAAGGAGTTGAACTTGGAGCAAATAAAGGATCTTCAAAGAATGGAAAAAAGTATAAGTTAAGTATCGAACAAGTAGAAAAAAGGTGAAATTAAAGACCTCAAAGTTAAGTCCAATCGATGCATGTACTATCAAGGAAAATTTTGAGTTCCAATCAATGAGGAATTAAAGAAAGAACTTCTCTTTGAGGCGTGTTATAGTACTTTAACGATGTATCTTGGAGGAAACAAGATATATCATGACTTGGAGAGTCGATAGTAATGGTCAAACATGGAAACAACTATAGCTGAGATTTGTTTCTAAATGTTTGATGTGCTAAAACAAGTAAAAGCATAACATCAAGTGCAATATGGATTGCTACAACCTATTTTCACATCTCATTGGAAATGACAAAGAGTTACTATGGATTCTATAATAGGTCTGCTTTTAACTCCCAGTAAAAAGGACTCAATTTGAATGATTGTAGATAGATTGACTAAGTCATCACACTTTATTCCAGTTCAAGTTAACTATTCTATGGATAAGTATGTTGAATGGTATGTGAAGGAAATTGTCCACCTTTGTGGAGTACTAACCTCAATCGTATCTGGTAGAGATTCAAGGTTTACTTCAAAAAGATTTTTTGAAGTTTTTGCATAATACCTTAGGGACTTGACTTAACTTTAGTATTGCTTTCCATCTTTAAATAGATGGAAAATCAGAGAGAACTATTCAATTTTTGAAAGATATGTTAAGGACGTTAATAATTGGAATTAAAGGATCATGGATAGAGTACTTATGTTTTGCTGAGGTTGTTCGTAATAATAGCTATCAGTCAAGTATCAAATGACCCTTGTGAAGTCTTTTATAGAAAAGAGTGTCGAATACTTTTAAAATGAAATGAAATAGAGGATCAAAAAATAGTTAGCTCTGATATGATTAAGAAAGTAGAAGATGAAGTAAATATTATACGAGACAATCATAATATTGTAGCTGAGTGACATAAGTCTTATTCAGATTCAAAGAGAAAGGAATTAAATATCAGGTTGGTGACAAGTTGTTTCTCAAAGTGTCGCATTAGAAAAAAATTACGATTTGGACGAAAAAGAAAGCTAAGTCTGAGATTTTTTTGGGTTTATACGAGATAATGGAAAGTGATGGTCTGGTGAGCTATCAACTAATGTTATCTCTAGAAATGGATAAGATCATAATGTGTTTTATCTATCGGTACTTCAAAGGTATTTTCGAATTTTTCGTATGATATCACTACTGAGAAGATTAAGATTCAATTGAATTCGATTTATGAGGAGAAACTAGTTAAGTTACTAGGACTTGGAGCTAAAGAACTAAGGAATTAAACAATTCCATTTGTTATGTTAAGGTTCTTTGGATAATTTTGAGGTTGAGGAAATTATATGGAAAAATAAATGAGATATGAAAAAGTAGTATCCTTATCTTTTTGCATTAGGTACGTGTTGAAAATTCAAGGACAAATTTTTTAAGGGAGAGAATTGTAATACCCCAAATATTCAACTAGTGGCCAAAATATAAAATTTTTAAAGTTTAGCGGCTAAAGTATAAACTTGGGAAAGGTTTAGCTACCAAAGTGTAATTTTAAAAAGTTATGCAATCCGATCCCGTAAATGAATAGTTTACCCCCAAGAATGACTTTTCTGTGGGAATCTGATTTTTCGTATGGATTTTGTATTAGAAGTTATAAAGGGATAAAGTTCGAGAAAAATCCAGATAATTGGATCGAATCAAATTTTTTAGATATTTTGAAAGATGATAAGTCAAGGTAAAGAATTTCATTTTCTTGTCTTAATTTGGCAAGATTAAATTTCGATAATTGGATTTGAGATAATTTTTCCATGTTGAATATGAATAGTTGGATGAAAAATGGCTTGATTGTAATTTTTGGAAAATTTCAAGGGCAAAAGTGGAAGATGAGAAATTGTTTGTGCAATGATGATGTAAGGGGTGATGAAAGAATGGTAATTTAGTAATTATCACGAAATTCAAGGGTAAATTGATAAAGATATTTAATTTTAAGGGTAAATTGGTAATTTTGCATTAAATGAATTTTTAATTCAATTATTTAATTAAAGAAAGATGAAGAAATTTCAAGAATTGCTTCATCTTTCTCTTCAAGTTTCGTGGGTTTCATCTAAAAGGTAAGAAAAATTTTGTTTTTCATTTTTAAGCCATTTTACTTGATTTTTGGATTAAGCTATTAGATAGAGAATTAATCTACTTGAAATTCTCTATCATTTGGTATAATTAGTTCTTGGAAATCATGTTTGGATGATAAATTTTATAAGTTGGATGGATGAAGGGGATGTTAGGTTTTGATGAATTAAGGATGGATTATGATGTAGTTGATGTTGGAGAATTATTTCCATGCTTGTATGATGATTGAAACTACTTGGAATTACTTGTAGTAATTTTCGGCCAAGTTAGGGTTTTATGGAGATTGATTGTTTGAATTGAAATTGATATGGAATTGATAGTAGATGATTGGAAATGATGTTTAGAAGTTGAATTCATGCTTGAATCAAGTTGGAAAAATAATCTAAAGTGAGCCTTCATATTCAGCCATAGTAAGTAAATTGGGAAAATATGTAAAAAATATTTTTAGGCTAGAATTGATGAATGAATGATTATGCAAGCTTTAGAAAGTTGTTTGTACCAACTTGGAAGCTTATTAAGGTTTAGGAGCCAAAATGAAAAAAAAGGAAGAAGTTTTGGGAATTATGATATATTGAAGTGAAATCAATTATGAGTATTCAATGTTGAAATTTAATATTTGGGTGTTGAATTTCAAGTTAGAATGTTGCTATAAGATTAAATTGCAAATTTGGTTAAGTGTGGTGGTTGAATTTGAATGGATTATGAAATAAGGGATTAAATTGTAATTATGGAAATGTGAAGGTATTGGATTGAATATATTTTACAATCCTGGAATGCTTAGGATTGACTTTAATAAGTAAAAATGATGAAGGATCAAGATGCAAGTTTTAGGAAGTATAGAAGAAATTAAGGATGCAAAATAATGAAAACTATTTAGATTTTTGAATTTGACAGTGAGTTTGAAAAATCACCAGAAATTATATAAAAATAATTTGGAGGTGATTTTTATACCGTTGTGTTTTTACATCAATATAGTTTTGTTTAAAACAAATGGGGATCAATTTTGAATTGTATAATGAAAGATACAAATTTTTACGTGATGATAGGTCAGAAAACAAGGCAGGAGATTATGCTCAAAACAGATTCTGGAAATTGGATTAGAAAATTCAATATAATTTGTATAAGTTGAATTAGAAGGATTAATTTATATGGATAGATTTTTATTTGAGTATAATTTCTAACGGAAGAAACAGAATTAAATTCCAGTGGGTAGATCAATACAAAATAATGATTCTTTAAAGGTAGTGCAAGTTGTCAGAATATGTAAACTTTAGAAATGAAGTGGAAATGGATTAGAAGCTGAAGAATAATTTTTAAATGTTTTATTAGAATGCTTGAGTATATTTTCGGATGTTTGGTGAATTTAAATGGCAATTAACCATTTTGAATAAATTGGAAATGTTGAGAAGAATTCTAAAAGAATTCATTTTAATGGTTAGATGATGGAATTTGAAAGAATTAATTGAGTTATGAGTTGATATGAATGTTAAGAGAATTGAAGTTATATTTTAAGTGTTATGGTTAGCATTGACGTGTTGAAATGGATTTAATATCGAATAAGAATTGATATTTTTTTTATAAATTTTACTACTAGATCGTGCCTATGTTAGTAAAATACTAATATATGCTTTTGGAATGTATGTGATGTATAAATGACGAACGTGAAGATCGAGATTAAAGAAAGCTTAAAGGTAAAGAAAAAGTTCAAGAGTGAAGCTAGGAACGCTAAGTAAGGTTACTAGTGAGGCATTACCAGGTAAGTGTATTTTTCTTATGCTTTCAAAGTATGGAATGAGGAACACTTTCGATGAGTCAACCTTGGATGATTTGGAAAGAAATTGATTTCAAATCGTTTTATTTTATATTTCATATTACTTTGTCAAATGATTTCTTTGAATGATTTCAGGTATGAACTGTCCACCATATTTTGTACTGTCAATGATAATTACTTTTATTGATTATGGTAAAGAGCCTTGAAAAGTGAATGATATGTGAAATAATGGAAATGCCCATTGTAAATGCATTGAGAGTCATAGGTATAATTGACATGCCATAGGGTTAGAGCATTATATGATACTTGGCACGTTACCTGGCGTCACATGTGTGATGGTGGTGCCCTAGAAGATGTATTATATTTCTAGCATGTTAGCTGGAGTCATGAGTGTGATGGTGGTGCTATTACATGATATTGCACACGTAACCTGACGTCTGTGTGACGGTGGTGCGTTGGCACCTAGCACCTAACCTGACGTCTGTGTGATGGTGGTGCTAAAGTACAAGGAATACATTTTATGACACAAGATTGATGTCTAAGTGATAGTAATGCCTGCACATATGGGATGAAAGTCTGATGTATTCCTAAAAGTGGCATATGGATAATATGTTCTGCAGTACTTGTGCATTATAGTGTATGCTCGTTGGACTCGCATACCGTGCATTCTCATAGGTTTACATTGGGTTGTGAATTGGAATGAAAGTGAAATATGCAGGTTGGATAGATATTATTGAAAGCAAAGTTTTCATCGAGAACTTTGATTTGGCTTTGAATGTCTTATATGTGAACTGTCAACTTACAGGTGAATTTTATATGAAAATGACTTTGATCAGTCATATTGATTTTATTAAACGTTTTTATATATAATGTTTTCTTATTATGATACATGATTTATATTTGATTAAAAAAATGTCTTACTATTAATATTATAACGCCTCACTAAGTGTATACTTAGCGTGTGATGATTTTCACGCGTAGGTAAAAGTAAGCATACGAAGTAAGAAGTTAGGTCAATATGAACATTCGAATATCACACCTGCTCCAGAATCAATATTACATCTTTTGAATATTGATAATACTAGTTGACATGTATATTACATGGTTATGGTACTTAGAACTCGAAAAGTTTTTATCTGGACGAAACTGTTTAATACTATTTATGAATGATAGTTTATTATCTAGTAGTTTAGTGAAAATGATTTTCAATGCTATTTTTTATTAAAATATTTTATGATTCTTGATATAATTGATTTATTTTAGAATGAAACAAAATTTTACAGGTTTTCGAAAAAACACTTATTTGTGTAGAGTACAAGGTTTTTAACCTTGAGGTCGTGGGATCGAGTCCCATGGAGGGCATTTCATAATTTGGAGGTCTCCTACGGAAGCTGCTCTCAACCTAGTGTTGGGGGCAGCCTACTATCTTACCTCCCCCTTACCCCATTACATATGGGAACAAGGGACACCCATTTATTTTTATATGTGACATCTTGGACTCGTATGCGGTAACGCATGCGAGAAATGGGTGTTACAGTCAACCTCGAGTGTTTTTATTAAACATGTTTTGAACCCCATAAAGTTTTATGAAAATGATTTTACGAATGACTTTTAGGGTATGAATTGCGCTAAAACGAATGGATGTGTTTCACACAAATTATCATTTATTGATGGTTTGGAATAAATGTTTAATCTACACTTTGGATTTTAAAGCCTACTGTATGTCCATTGAGATTCATAGGTGAAATTGCAATACCATAAATAAGGTGGTATTGTAGTAGTAGTTTGTGTACTAAAGCACTATGTATGTAATTGGCATACTTGGTGTATGTTGGTGTTGTAATACTATAAATAAGGTGGTATTATAGTAGTAATTTGTGTACTGAAGCACTATGTATGTAATTGGCATACTTGGTGTATGATGGTTATCAATTGATTTTGTTTAATACATTTGTTGCATATTCATATTAGTTTCTTTGCGTACTTTCAATACTTTGTGTGGAAGGATGGTAGTCGTACGAGATTTCTACTCTGGAAATGGTTAATATAGTGTTGTTGTGTACCACAGTACGTATACGTCATTGTGGCACTTAGGTGCTTATTGTGTACATTACATTCTCATTTGTCATACATTGGTTTGTGAATGGATATTTTGAGATATTTTAATTGATACGTATGCTAGACATACAAAATAATGTTTTGCAGGTTATTTGATGGAAACTTGGCTTATCAAGTTAATTTTATGGGTTAATAAATTTTATACGATTAAACTCATATTTTTATCTTTTATGAAATATTTACGTTTTAATACGCCTCATTTATTAGATTATGTCACACTAAGTGTATACTTAGCGTGTGATGATTTTCATGCATAGGTAATAGCATACGATCGAAGTGAGGGGTGCAACTGGCATCATCTGTCAATGATTGCCTCATCAGTAACAGTATGACATCTCTAGATGTTTATTTTGATATTACTAGTCGACATGTAATTAGACATTATACGATGCTCTTATGGGACATATGGTATTTGATTTGTTGTACTATATTATATTCGAACTTAAACTACTATGTGATAGACTTAAACGCTATTTTACATATTTGTAGTTAATAGATGTTTAAATATTACATTATTAAATAGTTTTATAAATAAAAAAATATTTTACTAGGTTTGAAGTACATAAATGTTTTAAAAGTCATGTGACATCTATGACTCATGTATGGAGACGTATACGGGGAATGAGTGTTTCATGAAGGTTGTGTTTTAATATTTGAATGGGCTGGAGAGAATGAAAAGTTGAATAACATTGCTATTTTTTTATTTTGATCTTTAAAAGCGGGTTTGAGATTAGAGTTAGGTGTTGGTGTAAATCGAAAGAAGAAAAGGAATGAAGAACGTGTAAGCGTTCTTAAGTTTTTTGGGTGTTTGATCTTTAAAAACGGATTTGAAAGGGGAGTTTAGTATTTATATGGATCAAATGGTTGTTTAAAGTAAAGAACTTATGATGAACAAGTGAAGAAAATGGGGTATTGATCTTGAAAGAGGGTGATTTTTAGTGGATGTAGATGATTTTTTAGAGAGAAGTTGGAGAGTTTCTAAGAAAAGAAAGTAGAGAGAGAAAAATTGAGAAAATTAAAGGGGAAAAAACAAAAGAGGGGGATAGTGAGAGGTGGTCAGCGGGGCCATCCGACCCATGAGGGGCAAGCTTGCACGTCCCCATGTAAATACATGGGGATTGGTTTTTGAACCCTTGTTTTATTTCTTTCATTTTGGTCACGGATTATTTGTAAATATAATGCTTTTGATTTTTAATTACATGCAATTTAGTCACTCATTATGTTTTGATTGTTTTTAATTTTAGTTTAAATTCTTGGTTAGTTTAATTAAATTCTATAATTATATGTCCTAATCATTTAATATTAGGACTAATTTTAAAACCTTTTAATTTAGTCGCTAGGACTTATTCTTAATTAGAAGCCTTTAGATTTTTATAATCTTTTAATTAGCTTTTAATTATAACTTTATTTTTAGTGAGAGATTTTTAGACTTTTAATTAAAATCTTAGACTTATGTTCTTTAATTAGTTATTAATTAGATATAATTAAGCTTAGAATTCTTCTAATTTAGTCCCAATTCCCTAAAATTAGCTTATTAATTAGAAATTCATAATGAATTTCATAATTGAACTAAAAGTAGTAGTATTTATTTTTAGAAACCTTTAATCAAGTAGTATTTATTTATTTATAAATATTGAGAAAGAGCGGTCTTAACGTAACTAGAAGTTTGATTTCAATATTTTTAAATAAATAAATGTCCTATCAATGGTCACTCAAAAATTAAATTAAGTTAACATTAATTAAAAAATAAAAAGGTTTGTTCTTCTATTTAAATTTTTAAAAACTCATTGTTTGACTTATGTCAGGGACCTGGTATTAGCCTTTTAAATAATAGAACATCCTTTATCTTTTAAATGATAAATTGAATAATTGTTTGATTCATAAATTTTCTCTTTTTAATTATGCCTCTAATATAGTTTTTTAATTCTTAAAACTTTAGAGGGAAAGTCAATATTTCATTATTTTAATTAGGCCTCTTTAATTGGACATAGAACAATAATATGCATTTCTCTTAGTTTTTCTTAATTTTTAGAAGTGACAATATTTCCTTATTTCTATTGAAAAATAGGTAATAACAGCCTAAGTGTAAATTAGTGGATTATTTCTCATTCGATTAAAAATAATATAATAGTGTGTATTTCTTTTAAAAATTCTTATTAATAAGGAATAAATATTTTTAGAAAATAAAAAATCATTAATTAAATTTATATATATATATGCTTTCTTAGAATTTCAATATCGGATGTTGTGGGGGTGATAATCATTCTCCACACGTAATCGACTCTTCAATTCAAAATTTCTAATTACACAAATTGATTTCTTCTTTTTGAGATTATTTTATTATATATTATTTAAAAAGACATTTTTTCATATTCGACCTACCAAATTTTAAAGGTCAATGGTGACTCTAAGGGACTCACAGACCTGAGTCCATTATTTAATAATTTTTAGATAAACTCGTCATGAGTTCGACCTATAGCAAATGCTGTAAAATGCAAAATAATATTGAGGTTGAATATTGGGCCAAATAATTAATTCGATTGGATTACTGGCCCAATTTTACCTAAAAAAAGAGACATTTGATTTAAATTTGGGATATTACATACTAGGCAGCAGATCGAAGCTTTTGAAAGTAAAATTCTGTATTTACATCCAGTTGGGTATATATATTCGACATATTAAACTATATTTAAATCTAGGTTTAGATGGAAATTGTTATAAGATTATAGTCAAGCAAGTTCTAATATATATGTATCTTAAGATGATTTTAGAATTCTTAAATTTTAGGCATCAATAAAATAATAACACCTCATCAATTTTCAAAAATAAAAATACTACAATATACTTGTTCATATCTAATTTACCCTCGAATAAAAATTGAAATAATTAATTCAAGATAACTCTTATATATTGAAAAGCATGCCACATGTTACATTTAAAGATGTTCTTTTAATAATATAAAGTGATTACAAATTAATATTTATTTATAATTTCTTTGAATCATTCATAATATATACACACTTTATGATTCATTTTTTAAAGGTATTCTGTATCAATGCAAGAGTTCATAATTTAATCAACTGGGAAAACCTTGTTGAATAAGTTTGGCTCTGAATTAAAATGCAATAAAGGACTAAGCGAGAGAGAGAAAAAAACTATGGGCGTATATCTATACATTTATATTGAAAGAGGCACATTTATGGTTCAATAACCTTGCAGACTGAATTATCAGTTTCATGAAAGAAGCAAATTAGTTCAGTGATATTTTCTGAAGAAATTTTAGTAATATATGATTTGAAGGAACGAAACATACATATGAAAAATAGTTTTCATAAAGGACCAAGTTGCAGGCATCGGTGTGTGGTGTGTTTGGTCCACAAATATATGGGTGATGGGTTATTATTTAATGCAAAAGGACTATCAAAAACAGAAAACAATGGCAATCACAATGTGACATGTTCCCCCGCCATGATGCCACGTCTTCCGCATTCATGTTTTGCATATCTACAGTTCAAGTTCTCAACAGTATCTCCTAACTAATTCTGCAAACAAACTCCACTTGAAAGAATCTCCACTCGTGTGTATGTTTTTAATATAGTTCGAAAAATCTCTGTTGAAGACCACAAAGTGATTATATGAGTCTATCCGGTTTATTTCTTTTGATTTGGGCAGAAAGCTGCAGTTGATAGTTATATGAGTCGGTAGGGATAGATCCAAGTAGAGCGGTTCAGACAATTACCTTGAAAGTTTTGAATGATCATATAGTTCAATTTTTTTCTTTATATTTTTCTACTTATAATATGTTTTCACCCTATAATTTAATAAGGTTATCTCCTCTTAAAATTTAGAAGTCTGCTTCCCTTAACATAATATTTGTGCTAGTCCCTGTTAATCAGTGATGCTGATGATGAAGAGATAAAAAAGAACACCGAGAGAAAAAAATCTAAAATGAAGAAGAAGAAGCCCCTTCTCTCCTACCTAATACACACTTTATCCACGAATTAAACAATTTCAGTGGTGGAATTGTAGTTATTCTTTGAGGTCATCGGTTTGAGTATTAGGAATGTTAAGGGAACGAATGTTAAATATTAAATAACTTAGAGTTATCTTTGAATAGATAGTGTCTTGTGTTTTCTTCAGATTAATTAAAAATAATAATACAAAAATTATATAGACTTCTTATGCATGTTAAATATAAGATTATTGTTGCTATCCGTAGAACGACAAAGGGTCGGTTTGATAGGGCTTTTGAAAATGGACTTTCAAAAGTGTAGTAGAAAATAATTTTTAAAAGTATTGTTTAGAACTACAATTAAAAATTTAACTATTTGAGATTATTGTTAAAATATGAGTTTAAAAAGATAAAATGTCCATTATAGACATTATGTTATGAATTAAAAACATAAAATTTAAATTATATTTACACTTATTATACTATGATATATAAAATACATCACTTAAATTATAATGAAAATATAAATAAATAAAATAAACGATTAAGTAATAAATAATTAAAATCCTAATTAAAATAAATTATAAAATAATTTTTTATTTTCTAATGATATTAATATTAAATTATTGAGAATAAATTATATTTAATATAAATTATAATTATTTTTTAATAAATAAAATAAATTATTAAGTAATAAACTATTTTTAAGGATATTAATATTAAATTATTAAAATAAAATGTAACTACATAATTGAGTACAATCCATTAATGATAAGGGTAAAATTATAACTTGTTCTAAAACGTAAAATTGAAAATGAAAAAAAACTACAAATCGTAGTTTTTACTCGTGGTTTGAAACTATCATTTTTTATTAATTTTTTTATATTTTTTACATGTTTGATATTGATTTTACAATCAAAACAAAATTTTCAATTAGAATTGAGCTTGAAAAGTTACACCAAAGACCAAAATAAATAAATGTGGTTGTTGCTGAAGTAAAATTGAGCTTCACAAATCTCTTAAAATTAACGAAAGTTTTGTCTAATGTTTTTGGTCGATTGAAGAACTTTTGTGAGAGAATCTATTTGAGGACAGTCTTAATAAACAGACGGCGCAATTAAATATTCGGAGATATAACAAATACAAAAGTGGTGGGAGGTAACTGATAAGAACACAACTTGCAGTAAGCTTTTTAGCTGATATCATCAAATCAGGTTGCTTAAACACATATCCCACCGAGTTTATGTGGTATAACGCTTAAGTAAATATTATGTTCAAATCTTTATATATAGAGAATATTTTTATTAAGAGATTTATCCATTAAAATCAGATATCCGACATAAATCAATCCTAATTAATCATATTAAAATCCTGAAAATTGAGAGGAGAAACAAAAAAAAAATACATACCCCATTTCTCCCAACTTTCTTTGGACTCTAAAAGTACCGTATCCGTATGGAAAAATTGCTCCTTTGCATCTGTAATTCTCTATTTACACAAGCAAAAATCCTCAACGAAAAGATAAAAAACCAAATATGGATAAAGTACAAGAATGGGTCTAATTTGTTTTAGATTTACTACCATCAAATAATGAGAAACATCGAAAGGAGAAGACATGGATCGAGTAACATTTATCTTATATATTTTTTATTTTCACTCCAGTTCAATAGTTTCATGTGTCAAAGAGCTCCCTCTCTCTCTATATTTATTATTTAGTTCGGCAAAGTACCTTTTTCCTCCATGAAAAAGTATACATTTCCACCACAGAAGTATATTTGGTTCAGAACTCAGAGACCACAATTATTTTATGTTAGAGGTGGACTTATAAAATTTTAAAGTAAAAAACCAGATTATCAGTGAAAAATATTAAAATAAAATACATAAATTAAATGAAAATTTAAAATTTTTAGAGGACTACAATCAGTCCCTGGTTTGTCTCTAATTATGGTTAGCTTAGCCGTAATTAGCTACCAAAATGGTCGCCTTACCCCTGCAACGTGAAAAACAGAAAAATACCCTTGTAAAATGTATTTTAATGATACGCTCCAATGAAGAATACCCCATGAAGTTAAGACCGATGTATGCATATACAAAAGGGATTTTTATGAGAGAGATAAAAGAAAAAAAAAGTACACGTACACAGAACAAATCTTCTTGTTTTTGTTGATTTTGTGAAATAGTAACTGAGAGAAAAGAGTCCTTTTGGCGTTGCGTTTTTCATTTGTGTAGTCGTTAATTATTGCCGATGCAGCATCATCAAGATTCTCACTTTCAAAGAACTTTGACATAAAATTAGATAGAGTTAGTAGCACACTATAATCACCATTCACCGTCGTTCATTTCCATGTGAATCTTGAAGATGCTACACCTGCAAACAACGACTGTCAATATAATATAATAAGTAGAGAAAGCCCTTGCTAAAGCTCAATATATATAGAGTTTATGTTAAAGGAGAGGATAGAGGAGGAATGGAATTTGGCAGAAGAAAAAAAGGAAAATAAATAGGTTTATTACTTTCTTTTTTATTTTTTACAATCAGAGAGCTAGGATCAGCTGATGTGGCCTGTTACCTGTCGTTGGAACATAAAGCGGTTTTTGAGAGCTATAATCAAGGTAGAGTGATTGTTTCATTGAGTCAAGTTTTTGAAATTCAAGTCGATTCATTAATTTTTTTAAAAAAAATTTTAATTATAATTATTTATAATATTATGGTATATATTGATTCAAATTTAAATGAATTTCTCTAAACATATAAGATATACATATATTTCTTCGTATTCTTTTCCACATGTGTAAATAAAATTTGTAATGTTAGTTAGTAAAATCAATTATCATTTTAAATTATATAAATATATTTATAATATTTTATTTCTTAAATAAGCATTTTGAGGGCACAATATTGATGAGAATACAAAGGATTCGAGAAATTGATGAGAAGAAATAATTTATAAAAGATTGCAGATAAAGGATCACATTGAGTATAATATATAATTGAGTGACTAAATGAAAAAAATGAAATTTGTTGTTAAAAACAAGAATTGAAGTTTCATAGGTTTTCTATAGTAGTAGAGGAGCATGTGATTCGAATTTGGTCAAACATAGACTTAAACTAAAAATGAATTAAAGAAATGAACAAATCATACAAAGTTGAGGGACTAAATTTAAAAAATAAAGAAATTTGTTTTAAAAAGAAGAATTAAAGCTACATAGGTATTCTAAAGTATTCTAAAGTGGTTTAGAGTACGTGATTCAAATATGCTCAAAAAATGAACTTAAAAAGAAGGAAGAATATTAGGAACTAAATCACAAATAGATAAGCTACTTGGCTAATTATCAGAACGACATCGTTTTGATATTTAATTTTTTTCAATTGGAAAAATATGAATTAGACGCGAACCCAAAAACCAACTCACTAATTTGAGTAGTTTCTGGACTGGAATTCCCCAAAAGTATATCCTCGACCAACTCTTGAAGAATATTTTCTTGTTGTCTCTTTGGGAATGTTAATATCATCCACTATGCTGCCATAGGGTCGAGATCAAGATGTCTCCGTTGTGTTGCCACAATACTGAAATATCTTCTCTTTAACTAAGAGCGTTGAGCTACCTCTGTTACATTCTAAAAGAAAGTCAGCCTGGTGAGTTAAAATGTCTTCATTATTCATTGATAGTGTCAAGATGCCTCTACCCTGAAATAATTGAGATGCCTACATCGGTACTAGACTTGCCTCAACGCCAAGCATACAACTAATGGATTTACTCAAAGGGTTGGGTTGTCTCCACTCTAGCAATAAGAGTTTCTTTATTATGTTCTAACAAGCATCAAGATCCCTTTGTCCTAGCGAGAGGAACGTCTTCTCGTCTCTCCTACCAAGGCGAAGATGTTTTAGTCACAAATGTAGAATCTTTTGACGGTGTACAGATGCCTCTACTAAACTTGTAACACATCGTCCCAAGTTGATTTGCCTCATCTGATTGGTCGAGGGTGTTGACATGCCTCTACTCCTCTCAAACTATGGAAATTCTTCTCAATACTATCCAAAAGAGATGAGATGTATTTGTCTTTGGCAATAGAAATTATTTCATTGTCAGTTCACAGGGTGTAGATATGTCTCCACCGGGAAAAATTGAGATGACTTCCATGTAGTTTATGATATTATGTTGGGAGGGATTTCCTCACACTCTAGCTATTACATCTCAAAGGATCCTCCAAGGAGTGATGATATGTCTTCATTCAATAATAAAAAATATCTGTTGCTCCTATGGGCGTTGAGATGTCCTTTCCCTAGCAAGGGGGACAAAGACATTTTCATTGTTTCTACCGAAGTGAAGATACCTCTTCTTGTTAAATTGAACTCCTTTAAGGGTTTCAAGTTAACCTTTTCTTGACCTGAGGTGCGCAGATACCTCCACCCCTACTAAACTATAGAGATTTTTAAAAAATCCTTTTGATTAGCCAAAAAGAATCGAGATGATTCCACCTAAAAGTGTTGAGATGATGCATAGTTTGTGATATTATACCAGGGAGGAATTATCTTACCCTCTAGATTATACTCAAAGGAGTTACCTCTCTAGTTGAAACATACTAGTTCACCACCAAATAAGAACAAGTAGGAACTGTGGCAGCAGAAAAATATTAGTGATGCAGGTTGGGTTTGGTACTTAGGTCAGGGTACGAGTCTAGGTTTTAAGTGTATGAGGGTCATGTTTAGGCAGCAACTTAAGGGAACTCGGATGTAGGATTTTGGGTCTAACTTCATTTTAACCTAGTGTCGCAGCATCTACTGCCTTGCACCATTTGAAATCATAAAATGTCGTTGCAAGAAGCTAACGAAATTCTCCTATTTATCTTGGTTGCAATTTGCAAGCACCTTTCCTTGATATGAAACATGCATTTGGTACCAATAAAAAAAATATTCTTTTAAGGTTAAATTACACAATGACCACTTAACTATTGCTCGGTCTGGTCTATCTTTTCTTAAAGGTCCAAATATTTTTATTGAAGTTGATTTTGAAGCATTAGACATCAATCATCTTTCAAAGAATTTGTAGATGGGCTTTGGGCATTACCAGATGAAGATGTCTTCCTGAAACAAGAATGACTTTCAGTTAGCTTTACAATGCATTTTGAAACGTCTAAATCAGACATTGTGAACTCAAAATATTCTTATTTTAGCGAAGACGTTGCGTTTAGATAATTGAATACGGGTTCAATACAAGAAATTTAATTTATTACAAAATTTTAATTATTTTGTTAATTATTTGTAATTAAATTAAAAATTTTCGTTCTATATTTATTTAGGATCCTTGTAATAGGGTAAGTTTTTTTTTTAATTTTTGTATCTAGTATTAATGAAAAAGATGTTAGGTTTTCTTTTCAATTTTTTTTAGAGGTGTCAACACCGTTTTTTCGCCCGAGCGGGGAAAGACCGATACAAACTCGGGGGTTTTCTCTTTGAAAATCGTTTCAAAATGTGAGGAGTCGCCACCAATCATTTAAAGTGAAATTGGAACACCGTAAAAATGGTGTGATTTTAATAAAACATTTTATTTTAATAAAATATCGAGTTTTGGGCTTTACGAAAATCCAAAAATCAGGTTCGGGAGTCGGTTACGTATGGGGAATGATTAGCACCCCCACAAGCGCCCAAAAATTGGTACCTAGTTGATTACCCTATATTTAAAATTGGAAATTTTGAGTTAGATATTTATTTAATTTAAAAATCTTTAAGGATGCAAAGTTGAAAAGGGTATTCGTTTATTGAGACCGATAGCATTTGCCCACCGAGCGTAAATGCGGGATATCAACTATTATGCCTAATAACCGAATATTGCCTCGTTTTTAGAAAATATGATGCGGTTTTGAAAAGGATGTCGACTCATTTAGAGAATTACCAGTAGTCGTCCCCTGAGCATGATCGCGAGAGATATACTATTAATTCTTTAATAAGTGAACAATGTCTTAAGTTTTAAAAACAATGCAATCAAGCAAAATTTTATTTAATCCTAATTAAGAAATATAATTACAAAATAAATTACATAAATACTAAAATTGAATAAAATAAAAATTACAAATAATAAAGGAAATTAAAATATTAAAGGATCTAAATATAATAAAATTTAAATGTAAGGACTAAATTGCAAGAAATCAAAAGAAAGTAACTAAATAAAAATAAATAGGGACCAAAATGTAAGAAATTAAAATTTAGAAGGTAAATTAAGACTAAAAAGGACTAAATTAAAGTAAAATAAAACTATATGGCAAAATTAAAATAAACAAAAACAAAGGTCCAATGACCAAAATGTAAAAACACGCTAAAATTAGAGGGACTTAAACAATAAATTTACCAAATAATTAAAACATGCATAGTAAATTAGTGAAATAACAAAATCGGTCCCTATAATGACCAAAATGCAAAAACACGACAAAGTTGTGGGGTTTTAAGATGCAATTTACACCTAAAATTCCCCTATAAATACCAACTTATTTTGTTATCTTCTTCATTTCACACCAAAACCAGAAAAAAAATGGGGATAAGATATCCCCTCTCCCATTGGTCGGCAGTAGGCCGACCACCGCATCGGCCGTCGCACAAGGTGGTCGGGAACACCAAAACGACCCAAAAATTTATCCGGACCTAGATCTAGCCACCTCGAAACCTATTTTAGGACTTAAAGCCTCTAAAATGACCCAAAACTATCCAAAAACAACCCTAAACAGATTAACTAATATTTCGATGAGCCTCTGACGACGTTGGTATGTGCTGACCCTCTCTTTATTTTTTTATTTATTTGCTATTATTAGTTGGTATGATTAGGTTTCAAATAAATAAATAATTATTCCGATTGTTTTTATTTCTTATATTCGAATATATATAAAAGTATTAGTGTTTCTATAACACCTAAAGTTACATACTACTCTGGAAAAAAATTTGTTGAAATCTAAAACAGAAAATAAACAAAAAATAATATTAAATGGAGCTGTTCGAATATGAAAACATAAAAAACCTTCGATAAGGTGTTTTATTGCTTCTGAACTGAGTATTACAGTGTTTTTGTTAGGATTTTTTTTCGACAATACATTGTATTTCTGCTGGAAAAACTGAGAAAAAAACCCCTGTCTTACATTCTGATTCAGCTTTTATAACCCTTTTTACATAAGTTTAATATGAAATATTACAACTTAGTAGGGGTGGTTGTGCATTTAATCTTACAGGAAACACGGGATGGTGAGATGGTAGGTGTTGAAATATGGGATGGTGGCATGGTAGGTGTTGAAAATTTGAAAATTGGTGATTACAGCTTCCCTTCTTTGCTTATTGTTGTGAAACAGGAATAAAGTAAAGACGTAAAGCACCAATTTTCATCTGTTTGGTCCCTTCTTATCACGATGCGAACTCTTCGCTGGGAATGTCAATTCAACTCTTTCTGCGAAATTCATCGAGTCCTTGCTGCAAATGATGTCATCTTTGCTTCATTCTCTCGGTTTAGTTTTCACCTTTAGTTCTTCCAGCTATGTGTTCTTCTCATCATGATCTTTCCATTGGAAATGTTGATCCCTCGAGTGATGTGTTGTTGATTTGAAGTGTTATGAATCGAGCAAAAGGTTGAACAAGCTTTTCATTATGAATTCTCTACTCGCAATGTTGGTCCCTTAAGTGAGGTGTTGCTGATTCAACTCCATATGAGATGAATCGAGTACCGGAAATGTTGAAAACATCCTGCCTGAAGGTCTTATGGATGGCCCGAATGTCTTATTATCTTGCTTGAAAGACTTATAGATGACCCGAAGGATTTAAGCATCATGCTCGAAAGACTTACTGCTGGCCCGAAGGACTTACTCATCAAGAAACACTTGAAAATCAAGCTTAGTTTCTTTAAATCTTTTGTTTCGAACGAAACTATCTCAAGCGAGATAAAATCTTTTGTTTCGAGCGAAACTATCTCAAGCGAGATAAAATCTTCTGTTTCGAGGGAAACTATTTCGAGCGAGACAAAATCTTTTGTTTTGAGGGAAACTATCTCAAGCGAGACAAAATCTTTTGTTTCGAGGGAAACTATCTCAAGCGAGACAAAATCTTTTGTTTCGAGGGAAACTATCTCAAGCGAGATAAAATCTTTTGTTTCGAGGGAAACTATCTCTAGCGAGATAAAATCTTCTGTTTTGAGGGAAACTATCTCAAGCGAGATAAAATCTTCTTTAAAAACAATCTTGAGTGAAATGAAATGCCTTCTTTTGAATAAAAACCGTCTCAAGCGAGACAAATCTTGTTTTAAGAAAAACAATCTTGAGTGAAATAAATCTTCTTGTTTCGAGTAAAAACTGTCTCAAGTGAGACAAATCTTGTTTTAAGAAAAACAATCTTGAGTCAAATGAAATGTCTTCTTTTGAGAAAAACTGTCTCAAGTGAGACAAAGTCTGTTTTAAGAAAAACAATCTCAAGTGAGATAAATCCTCTATATTGAATCTGAAAATGATTGTTCCCTCTTGTTGAGGAAATCTTGTTATCTTTTAATCTCATCTTCTCTTGAAAGATCTGTAAAATGTATCTGGATGTAACTATCCTGATGATGGATGTTTGATGCAAAGATGCAAATTTATGTATGTATAATGCATGTTCTTCTTGATTAATAGCAGTGAAGATGTGCTCAAGCAATCTTGGTTATCTTCTTGATCTATTCGTCTTCATTCTTCTCTCACACCAAGGTGTACCGTCACATTTCTTTGTAGACATCTGTTTTTCTGGCTCCCTAACATTCAAATTCTTTTCCCCAATTTCTGATTCTAAGCTTCTAGGTCTAAGGGACCTCTGTCAATTTTCAGGCTAAACTCTCCAGAGAGATTGTGCTATTTGAAAATATTTTATTTCTTTTTATTTTAAAAATATAAAAAGTTTGTTTAAGAAAAACGTCATTCTTTTAGGCTCATAATTGAAGCAAATCACAGAACATGAGTTCGGTAAATATCAAGAGAATCAACAGCTCTTTTAATCTTTCAAAGTTATACCTCTTTGACAAGTGTCAAAATTGATGGGTTGGTTTTAGGTTAGCTCCTTAAAGTTTCTAAGGTTTCGTCATCAAAATGTCATTTCTTCTTTGGTCCCTGTGAACCTTACAACATGCCCCTCTTATTTGGCTTGACATTTTAATCAGATGCGAACAAAATGACGCAAATAGCATAATCAATCACTAGACTTTCTAGAACACTTCTGTTTCAGTTCTCTAAAATCTTTTATTTGTTCAAGCTTCATAGACTTCCTTTAACAAAGGTAGTGCAGGGACATCAGTCTAAACATAAAAATGTTGCGTGCTTGTGTGAGGTTGACTATAACAAGTGTTCCTCGATTCCCTTAGTCCATTTTCATCGAAACTCATTTTTAGATCAATTTTATTTAATTTTCCATTGCCTGGCCAACTAAATTTAGCTTTATTGTATATACCTTATAATAGCACTTATTGGGCTAACTGAAAGGCTCGTCTTAACACAAGATCTTTGACTTGATAATTACAGTGGAGCAAACACCTAACTGTCGAGTATCTGAATAACTTCATGGTTCGAATGCAATCTAGTTATAAAGCCATGGATTTTTAGTTGCCTCTATAACCAATTGCTTTAGCGGAATAACTCAGCTTTATTGTATAATCTATAGTAATAATTTATTAGCTTTTTGAGCATTCAGATTTAAAATTTCTTAAGCTCATCGAGAAGAACCTGTTATAGTCTTGGTGTCCTTGATTGTCAGGAAATCTCACATTTAGAGTTCAGTTCCTAAATAACTGACCTAAACTAAATTCATCTATTCCACTATTCCATTTGTGAAGATTAGGATCATCACTGAATGTCCTCAACATAAGTGTAGTCTAGGCTGTTTTGCAATGTCATACACAAGAGATGCCTCATTTTGTCCGCTTCTATTCATACCTGAATGCCAAGCCTTTTGAACATTTCCTCATGAGAAGAGAAGGCTAAAGTGGTCCTTGTAAGAGAAGGGTATGGGGTTCGAGTGTATCATCTGTGGTAAGGTCAAGGGTCCTTGTTTTATCAGTTTTCAATCTAGTCAATTTGTCAAATATCTATAACTTCGATTCTTAAAAGAGCTTTTAATCCAGTGGATATTTAAAGAATTTCGAGTCTGAAAATTATTCTTTGCTCATAACCTCAGAAGGTAGCATTTTACTTAAAATGTTCAATTGGCAAGTGACTTACAAACTTTTTAACGAAAAGAGAAAGAAAAGAAATTCAAACAAGACAATATGCGAGTGCATCAAAAGTTCGTAGTGGCTGCAATGATTTTTTTCTCAGTTTGCATCAGAATGCCCTATCATCCTTCGAACGTCCATGCCCCTAAATCGATTAACTATTGAACCTTGCACTTCAATACCCTACAATTCTCAGTAGTATCCCCCGAGCTTCCCATGTGGTAGCTACATACTGCATTAGCATCATGCCCCTCAGGAAATGGAGGTTCTTTCGGTTTAAACCTAACTGGAGTCACGAAATTCTTCTCAACTAGTACTGGGAGCATCTATTTATATGTCACCGAAATTTCTCCAATAGGGGTCTTCTCTCGGGTCATTTTATAAGGTTTGGCCCTATGATTAGCTGAATAAGAACTCACTGTATTGACATCGGCTCCTTTCTTAACTTCGGTACTGTTAGAGCCTCATATCTTTCCATTCCTAATGGCGTTCTCGATTAATTCCTCGGAAATGACTAGGTCGGAAAAGTTCTTGGTAGCATTTCCTACCAAATGACCTAGATATGTAGCCTTCAAGGTATTCACAAAGATAATTGTAGCCTCCTTTTCCAACAATGGTAGTTGTACTTGTGATGCCACATCGCGCCATCTTTGGGCGTACTACCTGAAGGTTTCGCTGTGTCACTTTTCCATGTTTTGCAACGTCAACTTATCAGGTACCAGGTCAGTGACGTGACGATACTATTCTAAAAATTCTCGTGCCAAGTCCCTCCATGATTTGATTTGGGATATGGTCAACTGATTGTACCATTTGACCGCCGATCCAGTGAGACTATCCTGGAAGCAATGTAAGAAGCTTCTTATTTTTAGTATAACCTGCCATTCTCCTGCGGAACATGGTGAGGTGCACCGATGGGCAAGTGGTCCCATTGTATTTTTTGAAGTCTGGTGCTTTAAACTTCGGGGGCAATATGAGGTCAGGAACCAAGCTTAGATCCCTTGCGTCACTCCCATAGAATGCATTGACCATCTCCTTGGATTTTACCATCTCTTCTATATCTTTCACTCTTTGGACAATCTTTTCCTTTTCAGCTAATTGATTTAGGTCAGGGACCTCCATATTAGTACAACGTTTACCTGGCTTCAGCCACACACAGCAGGAAAATCAATGGGAAATGAAGCTCTGACCTGATATTGTGGGTTCTCGACTGAGAAGCAGACTGGTGATCTGATTTCTTGACGCGTAGAGGTATGCTTCGAAATGTGAACATGTGTGAAACCCGGAGGATGTGTGGGGTCCTCCACAGTGGTATTTCCAGTAGTCAAATGTCCTCTAAACATTTCTTCCACCTTGTTAGTAGATCTAGATGAGAGTTTGTGATGCTAGCTTCCATTTGTGTCAACTTGTTCCTCATTTCTTCTTGCATCTCTTTCTTTTCTCTCTCAATTTTGGCTAACTTATCCTCTATTTCTTTAAGCATTTTCTTTCGTCGTGCAGATGATAAGCGTTCTCGCTACTAGTGTGAACCCGAATCATTGCGATCGAAAACCATATCTTATTATCATTATTTTAATGAATAAATATTTTAATGCATGACTCGAAAATGTACTAAGAAATGCAAGTATTATGCAAAATGCATGTATGCACAAGACATTGATCCAAAAATAACTGTTCCTAAAACAATTCTTAAAAAACTGACAATATCTCGGTACACTGGGGAAGTGAAAATCTGGTCAATCTGTAAGTTGCCTAGTCCTACGAGCATCTGGGTACTACATCATCTTCAAAGCTTCTACTTCATCTCCTACTTCCAAAAATCTTTTGAGCTGGTTCGTGATCTTCAACTGTTGGCTTCAGCATTGAATCGTCTCGAGTCCATCTTGCTATCTTAGTAGGCAGGTGCCTGACTTGTCTCCTTGGTAGGTAGACTCCCTCTAGCTACTTGATCTACTTGGAGCATCTTCGAAATCCTATCGATCCCAGAGAAAGCATTGATGTGGCATTGTTTTTTAAGAACCTTCTAAATGATCAGTTATTTAAGGATCAATACCTTTGAATGATATGTCATGTTCATGCATAAATGAAACAAGAGCAGACAAAAGGAAACCAATGTTTGTAGAAACAAAACATAAATAATCAAGTTAGTTGAAATGATTAGTCTAGAAATGTAATCTTAGCAAAACTAAATAAATATGACTCAAAGTTGAGACTGAAAAATAAAGCATACAAAGGAAATTAGTAATCCTAATTGCATGTGTTCTAGTTCTCCTAGTTTATCCACATGGCACTAGCGGGGTAGGCTTACTAAATTCTCTATATGAGGTTGGGTTCTAGCAAAGGGTCCAAAACCATTTTTACAACCTGGTAAGGTTACCCCCGATTCTGGCCCATTACAGACTTATGAATCAGATTCAGCTCAGGGGATCACACCACTAAACGCGTACCTTGGATCTGATATTCAGATAGACAACTTAGGGTGCTTTCCAGAGATACTTTGTCAGACCCACACAAGGAAGCCCAATGTTCCTTGTGAGGTGTGACGTTTCTCTCTACTTAGGTAAATCGGGTTGGAGCTCGAGTTCAGAGCTATGATATACAACAATCTTAAATAATTCCACAAAAGTGTAAGCATTAACCAAAAAGAAATCTATTTTTTTCTTTTTTTTTTGAAATAACATAATGAACCATAAATTAAACAAGACCGAACTCGTAATTTCCAAATAATAAATATAGGGTAATTAACTCATGCCTCGACTCTCAATTTGTTTTAAAAACAAACATCCCTAGTAGAGTCTTAGAGGTGTCGACACCATTTTTCGCCCAGGTGGCGAAAGACCGATAACGACTCGGGGGTTTTCTCTTTGAAAATCGTTTCGAAATGTGAGAAGTCGCCACCAATCATTTAAGATGAGATTGGAACACTGTAAAAACTGGGTGATTTTAATAAAACGTTTTATTTTAATAAAATACCAAGTTTTGGGGTCTGTAAAAATCCAGAAATCAGGTTCGGGAGTTGGTTACGCATGGGGAATGATTAGCACCCCCACAAGCGCCCAAAAATTGGTACCTAGTTGATTACCCTATATTTAAAATTGGAAATTTTGAGTTCGATCTTTATTTAATTTAAAAATCATTAAGGATGCAAATTTGAAAAGGGTATTCGTTTATTGAGACTGATAGCATTCACCCCCGAGCGTAAATGTGAGAGATCAACTATTGTGCCTTATAACCGAATATTGCCTCGTTTTTAGAAAACATGATGTGGTTTTGAAAAGGATGTCAATTTATTTAGAGAATTACCAATAGTCACCCCCTGAGCATTATCGTGGGAGATATACTATTAATTCCTTAATAAGTGAACAATGCCTTAAGTTTTAAAAACAATGCAATCAAGAAAAATTTTATTTAATCCTAATTAAAAAATATAATTACAAAATAAATTACATAAATACTAAAATTGAATAAAATAAAAATTACAAATAATAAAGGAAATTAAAATATCCAAGTATCTAAATATAATAAACTTTAAATGTAAGGACTAAATTGCAAGAAATAAAAAAAAGTAACTAAATAAAAATAAATAGGGACCAAAATGTAAGAAATTAAAATTTAGAAGGTAAATTAAGATTAATAAGGACTAAATTAAAGAAAAATAAAACTGCGTGGAAATATAAAAATAAACAAAAACAAAGGTCCAGTGAACAAAATGTAAAAAAAGCTAAAATTAGACGGGCTTAAATAGTAAATTTATCAAATAATTAAGACATGCATAGTAAATTAGTGAAATAACAAAATCGATCCCAACAGTGACCAAAACGTAAAAACACGATAAAGTTGTGAGGTTTTAAGATGCAATTTACCCCTAAAATTCCCCTATAAATACCAAGTTATTTTGTTATCTTCTTCATTTCACACCAAAACCAAAAAAAAAAGGGAGAAGCTCTCCCCTCTCCATCGGCTGGCAGTAGGCCGACCACCGCACCGGCGGAACACCAAAATGACCCAAAAATTTACTCAGACCTAGATATAGTCACCCCGAAACCTATTTTAGGACCTAGAGCCTCTAAAATGACCCAAAACTATCTGAAAATAACTCTAAACCGTTCGGCTACCCAGATTCCGACGAGCCTCCGACGACGTTGGTATATGCCGACCCTCTATTTATATTTTATTTATTTGCTGTTATTAGTTGGTATGATTAGGTTCAAAATAAATAAATAAATAAATATTCTGATTGTTTTTTATTTTTATATTCGAATATATATAAAAATATTAGTGTTTCTATAACACCTAAAGTTACATACTACTCTGAAAATAAAAATGAAACTGTTGAAATCTAAAACATAAAATAAACAAAATAATAATAAATGGAGATGTTCGAATGTGAAAACAGAAAAAAAAAACCTTCGATCTGGTGATTTATTGCTTCTGAACTGAGTATTACAATGTTTTTGTTGGGATTTATTTCGACAAAACTTTGTATTTCTACTGAAAAATCGAGAAAAAAAGCCCCTTTCTTACATTCTGATTAAGCTTTTATAGCCCTTTTTACATAAGTTTAATATGAAAATTACAACTTAGTGGGATGGTTGTGCATTTAATCTTGCAGGAAACACGAGATGGTGGGATGGTAGGTGTTGAAAATTTGAAAATTGGTGATTACAAGAGGCATGTAAATAAACACTCATCTCATGTAATATAAGAATATGAGAGCGGAAAGGAGAAGTCACCAAAAGGATTGTAATCCAAAGAATAAAAAAATAAAAGAAAATTTTCATTCAAAGGTATTCATTCTTCTTCTTTTTTTTGGCTTGTGTTCTTGTCTTTTTCAATTAATCTCAATCTTTTATTTTTTTTAAAAATATTATTGAAAGAGAGAAAAACCCATGAACAATGAAAATGCTTTCGAATAGATTTCTTAAATCTATCATTCTTTCAGGTTTTTCAAAGAAAATTGATGATTTCCCTTTTACTTTTTTATTTTTATCTTTGTTTACTTGTGTGCTTGTTGTTTCATTATACCTCAATCTTGCTTTTATTCGAAAACCCCATCAGAATAGAAAGGATCGATGAACAGAGAGAAAATTTTCAAAGACATCTTTTTAGATCTACCCTGTTTTAAGACCTCTCCATGAAAAATGACTTTGGATCTTTAAATTTAAATTTTCATTTTAATTTAATATTTTTAGCTTTTGTTTCTCTTCTATTATTTCACTTATTTTTTATTTGAACTTTTTTTTAAAATAATGGTAGATTATTTTTTTCTGTCTTATTTTTTGTTGTATAAAAGGAATTAAAAACTAACTACTATCTATCCTGAGTCATTATCTACTTTGATTCTCTCTAAGACTTTATCTGGAGGTTTGGACACGCAAGCTTTCCTAGAGGGTCCATGCCAGCTTCGTCATGGTATCCACAGCTTTGTTCCTTTCTCTTGATACATACTTGAGTATGACTCTCTATTCTTTGGTAAGGATGGATTCAACGTGTTGCAGGATAGTGAGATGCATTCGCCATTCGGTCCTTCTTTCACTATTCTGGTTGCTTCGGGGTTATATGACTCAATTATAATATGTCTTGCACCTCCACTCGAGGCGCCTCGAAGGCCTTCAAGTATACCCCAAAGCTCAGCTTCTAGGGTCAAGCATTACCTGATTTTCCTCGCAAAGCCCTAAACCCATTTACCTTTGTGGTTACGTGCTACACCTTCGCAAGTTGCTTCCCCCATGGTCGTATTTATTGCACTATCAGTGTTGACTTTGAGCCATCTGTTCGCGTGGAGTCTAGCTCGTCTGGTTTCCTTGTTTATGGAATGTTTGTTGGGTTCTGGAGTTCCTTGAAGTAGTGATGTCCCGCACGATTTGTTTTCCTCTGTCTAAGACTGAATCCCACTCCATTATTACTGGTTCAAAATTTGATAGTGTCCTGGTTCAAAATTTGATAGCGTCGACACCATTTTTTTTTAACAAGATAAACATTTTAGTATTGAATTTCATGAAATGATGATGAGTTTTGAAATCATTTTCATTTGGAGTCTCTATCGACCTACCTTTGGGTTAGGTAGGTCGAATACCTAAAAACGTCTTTTAAATCAATTTTGAGAAAATCATTTTAAAAACAAAAATTAGTACGCGTTAACCAAAGATTCTTTTTTAGAGGGCTCAGGAGTCGGTTACGCCTGTTGAAGATTAGCACCCCACAGTGAACAAAATTGGTACCTAGTCATACATTGTTGTAGTGGTGGAATTTGTAGATTCGAGTCGAAATTTAAAAATGTGATCCTTTTATCGAACATTGATTAATTTCATACTCAATTATTTTCAAGTTCTTTTTCGTTTGAAAGTCGTATTGAATCGTACAACCTTGATAGGTTGTACTTTTCATGGCCATTCTACAAAAGACATTCTTGAAAATTCATACGAGTACGAAGTGAGTTTGGTGATGATTATTATCGAATTTTAAGGGTATCCCACCATTTTGGACGACCATAAATAATGTTATATTACACATATAATAGCATAAGGGCCAAATTAATATAAAATGAGAACACAAGGGCCAAATTCATGAACGTCGAAAAATCTAAATTAAAGGTTGAATCTACATTGATGAGAAGTTACGCGGGTAGTCATGCATTAAAACCACTAAAAATAAATAATTAGCAAATAATGGAAACTAAAATCAACATGCAAAGGGGATTAAGATAAAAAAATAAAAGGCATAGGGACAAATCATGCAAATAAAATAAATCACGTGTAATAAAAATGAAATAAAGGATTTCAATATCATGTAGGGATGAAATGAAACAGAATATAAGGCTCGAATTGGAAGTAAGTAGAAATAGTAACTGTTTGAATTTAAAAGGGTTAAAATGTAAATACTGAAAAATTAAAGGTCATAATAATAAGAACTAAAAATTAAAATGATGGAATGTAAATAACAAGAAAATCAGGTTTAGAAATTAATATTTTAATTTTTAACCATGACTGTAATAAAGCGGGTTATACCCTAGAGTGGGTCACCGTAAGGTTTTACAGTAGTTCAAATAGGAAATATAAAGGTTAGCGATTAGTGGCATAAAAAAACAAAGTAAAAGTTAATAGTCAGGGGAAATAAAAATAAAAGAAAAGTTAAGGGTTAGCGGTTAGCAGTGTTAGCATTTTAACCTGGATCGTAATAACGCGGATCGTACCCCAGTGCAGGTCACCGCGAGGTCGTACGATGATTCGAATATAAAAATTAGAAGTCAGTTGTTCATAGTTAAAAGTTAGAAGTCAGTAGTTAGAATAATGTTAAAAGGGTCCAGATCATAATAATGCGAGTTATACCTCAGATTGGGTCACTGCAAGATCGAATCGAACATTAAAATACAATAAATAAAGCAAATAATGGGTGACTAAAATAAAATAAAGTAAACAAAAATGTAAGATTCAAAAAATGATAAAATAAAAGAAATAATGGTGACCATAGTGTAAAAACACGACAGAAGTATGAGGGCTTGAGCATGATAAAACCGAAAAAAGGTGACCATTTTGTAAATACATAACTAAATTAAGCGGACCTATGTTAGAATTATCATCCTAACTCTCTAATAAAATAAAAAAAGGAAAATAGCAACCTAAGGATCTTAACTTCACAATAAAATGCAACGCACGAATTTGGTGTCCAAAATGTAAAAAAAAAGGCTAATTTGTAGGGTTTAAGGGGCGATTAGACCAAACAATATTGTATAAATACCACATTTTTGCCATTTCAGGTCAATTTCTAAACCATAGTCTCCCTTTGTTTCTTTTCTCCAAAACAAAAACTCTCCCTAAATCCCCTCTCACCCCTGACTATGAACCACCAAGGTTCTAAAATTCCAACGCCGACCACCATTCGTCGGTGACCCTCTTTTTCCCCGACCACCATCCACGATGATCACTAAACTCAAATCTAATCTAAACAAACCCTAAACTTTACAAATCTTTCAAATTACAACCCTAAATCCAATTTTAAAGTCAAAATCATGAGATAAATCTTCTAAGAACCCTAAAAGCTTTAACTCCACGACTTTAAAGCTCTAAAGGCATCAACTTTCACAACTCTGTTGAGGAAATCCTAGACTCTGACGAGGCCTCCTTTGACCGAGGTAAATAACTAAACCCTTTTCAGGGAGCTTTGACTGTTGTGACTAAAAAAACATAAAGAATACCTTAAAATCACTATGATTTTCTATTCCCCTTTTTCATTTTTTTGGAATCTCGTTATGTTGATTTTGGTTTGGTTTATAAAGCACTCTCTTTTTATTTACAAGAATAGAAATTTAACTTTTGTGATTGATTTTCTTGTGTCTTGGCCAAAAATGGCAATCATGAGAGACTCGCCTCACGTTGGACGACGCAACTTGGGATGTGGGATTGCTAATGGTGGTGGTGGCACAAGCTAGAATCGGCACATGGAATACTAAGGTTTTGAAAACCCTAGTTAGCGCATCATTCTAGACTGTTAGATGGGGTGTAGATCTGATGATCCAAGGCAAGCGGTATAAATGGTCGTAGAAGAAACCCTAGTTGTTGCTTCTTTCATATGTGGATCGTTACTAGGCCTCCTTAGAGTTTGGGTCTGCTGGTTTCCCTTTTGGATGTACATTAACTATATTTTTGTTTTTTTAAATAATAATAATAATAATAATTATAATTGTAATAATGAAAAAATGGTGATTACAATTGTCGCTCTTTGTTAATTGCAAAGGAACTAGAATAAAGTAAAGACATAAATCATCAGTTTTGTCATCACCATCGAGCTTCTTGAGCTATAAGTTTCTTCTCACTATAAACTTCTTTGGAGATGTCTACAAACTCCTTCTGTGGTGGAATCGAGCAACAAGTTATTCTCATTATGAACTTCTTCTTTGAGAAATATTAACCCAACTCTTTCTATGAGGAATCAAGCAAAGGTTGAACAAGTTCTTCTCATTATTAAATTCTTATTGGGAAATGTTAATCCACCTCCTTCTATGATGTCGATCCAACTCCTTATGTGATGGAATCAAGTCGAAAGGTGTCACTGTTCAAACTCCTTATGTAATGGATTTAAACCACCAGTAAAATGTTGATACTGAGACAACTTCTTATGTAATGGATGAGCCAAGGTTGAACAAGTTATTCTCATTAGGAATTTATTCTCCTTCATCACACTAGTTCTTATCATTATAAACCCTTCAATTGGAAATGTCGATCTACCTCATTCTGTGATGGAATCGACCAGTAGGTTCTCATTATGAACTTCTTCTCTCTCATCGGATGAGTTTTTCTCATTATGAACCCTTCCATTGGAAATTCTCATTGAAGAATTTTAAACTTGTAAAATATTATCACATTTCATTGATATGCGTTCAAAGTACTCGAAGGTAATGACCCGAAGGTCTTTAATTATTTACTGAGATCCATTTTTGAGGACTGAATCTTTGCTGAAGTCATTTCCTCTTTTATAAGAAATCTTGAAATGAAATCTTTTTTGACTCTTTGAATTCCTGTTGAAATGTTCATAATTTGATAAAATTAATGTGTGTGCTCCTATCTATAAATGCCTAAACATGCGTGCATGATGTCATTCCACTGTCTTCAAAATGTTTGTTTCATTTTCTTACTGAGTCTCTACCTTAGCTTGAATCTTCATCTTTCAATGAAATGATCTACCTCTCTAGATCTGAAACTTACCTAATTTGATTTGCTTCAATCTCATATGTTGGACTTGCAAAAGTTACATTTGTCATTAATCTTTTTTTCTTTTTTTCTTTTTTTTCATTATTTTCATTATTTTCATCATTTTTTAATTTTTTCATTTTTTTAAAAAAAATTCATTTTTATTAAATGAGAATCTTTGGAAACCTCTTTTTCATTTTTCTAATGTCATATGAAAACATCATGCCCGAAGGTCTTATAGATGGCCCAAAAGACTTATCATCTTGCTCGAAAAGACTTACATATGACCTGGAGGATTTAACACCCTGCTTGAAAAACTTATAGCCGGCCCAAAGGATTTAATTATTATGCTCAAAAGACTTACTGATGGCCCAAAAGACTTACTCAAGCATGAAACCTTTGAAAATCAAACTTAGTTGCTTCAAAATATCATTTGAAAACATTATATCAGTCATATAATCATCAAGAAACATCTAAAATCAGACTTAGCTTCTTTAAAAAATTTATTTGAAAATCATAGATGTTAAATTATCATCAAGAAACCTCTACAAATCAAACTTAGCTTCTTTAAAAATTCATTTGAAAATATCATATCAATCGGGGAACGTGCCTCGGTTCATAGTAATGATTGTTTTGTGAATTGGGCTACTTAATTCTTGAGGTTATGCCACACTAGATGTAATTTACTCTATTTGAGGCTCGAATTCTGGTTTTCTCTTCTTTCTATTCCTTCATTGGAATATCTAAAAATTATGCATCTATGTATCACAACATGAATACACTTAAATTCATCTAAATGTAATGCATGATGATCTTGTATGCATAAATGTTGATCATCAATCTTCTTTGGATTCTAAAGTGAAGATCTCAATCTTCCTTCATCTGATCACCCTTGAATAGACCTTACCTCGACCTCAACTTGGTAACTCAAAAATATTTAGGCTTGCATCATTTGGGGAACAATCTGATCATCATCTGTCATCAAGTCCTCTCTATCTCCAGTCTTAAAGAATCATTTTCTTTCCTGAATTCTTGTTATTGTCAGACATATGGTCTTGGTGCCCTTTCTGTCACTGACTTATTTGCTCTATTAAAGTTGTTTCTTATTGAATATTCTAGTAATTGAAGCATGAGTGATTCAGTTTCAAAGATAAGCTCTTCTTGTTTTCATCTTTTTCCCCTAACACTCCAAGTGGTGAGGCTCACTTCTTACTAAGGTGATCGTCCACCTTTTGATATTGAAAACATCGCAATGAAGTGTGAGAAGTGTAATCTTGAATCTCTTGACTTCTCAAGCTTTTTCATTTGAAAATCGGAGAATGTCTTCATTTCTCCTACATAGCATATTTTCCTTGCCTTGACTCTTATTTGTTGTTTCATTTCTCCATTTGAGGAAAAATAAGCCTCATCAGCTTCCAAGACCTCTTTCACTTTTGAGATTGTCCTTTTTGAAAATGTTTCTTCCACTTTCATTTCCCAAAACATGAAAAAGTTTGATGAAGAAGTTTTAAAAATGGTGCCACTTTTTTGGCCTCACAATTAAAATAAATTATAAAACAAGAGTTCAATGAATATAAAACAAGTCAACTTCTATTTTAACCCTTCAAAAATTATCTCCATTTGACAAGTGTCAAGATTAATACTAATTTCTAGGCTTAGGTTGATTTGGAAAGGTAAAGTGTTTCATGTTGGCTTCTGTAGTCAAGATCTAGAATCCTTGATTCTAGTGTTCACTGACTTGATGAGTAGTCATTATGCTCATCTACTGGAAATGCTCACTGGCTCCCCACTCTTGCGAGTATTTTGAAGTGGTATGACACTTTATCAAAAGATGTATAAAACCACTTATTATGCAACAACTGCATAATCTTCATATTCGAGCTGCCTTTTCAAGTTTTAAACTCGAATCCTTCTTTGGTTTCAAAACATCATGTGGAATTTACGTCTTGAACCCCCTTTGTTATTTTTCCCTATCATGGATTAAAGATTTTAGAAAACAATTTTTGCAAATAAAAATTAACCCTAAGAAGCAGAATGAATTATGAAGATAGTCTCTTCCACTTAGAAATCCATGCATGATTAAAAGGGACTTTTCAGGCACGTATCATAGGCTATGGCTTATGGTTATGAAAGAAAGGGATAGATTGGCCCAAACAAGTTTTTAAGGGTGATCGAACCAAGGATCAACTTGTGATAATGTCTTCATTCTTGTGTTGCCTGATTTGAATATATTTTCAACTTGTCTTTTGTTTTCTTTCTCTTTTGGATCCCTGTAGACTCCCTATTTATGGATTTTCACCCTAAAGTTCATCTCAATTTTTCTATACCTTTGGTATTTCTTAATCTTCTTGTTGAATCTGGATCTTTGAACTAGTTGTACTTGGTCAATCTTGTGGTTTGAGGATCACTGAGTCATTTTATTTTGAGGGACTCTTTGCTTGTACTTCTTATCCTCTTCATTGAAGAATTTTGAACTTCACTTAGATTTGAACACGTTCTTCTCTTTATTTGGAGAATTCACACTTAATTTCATGCATTTAGAACATTTTGTGTTATTCTTGACTTGCTTTGATCTTCGAGAACTTTGTATTTGGTTTACCTTGGGGTACCTTGTTATTTCTGACTTTACTTCATAAAGTTGTGTCCTTGTAATAAAATCTAGATTGACAATCTTCACTCATACAAGTAGATTTCCTTCACCTTGAACCCCAATATGGATGGTGAATCTTGGTTAGGGTTAAATTAGAAGAAAAATATTTTAGGCTCGAACGGGGACAATAAGGGATATATATTTTTCTCCTTTTTTGAATGCATAATGAAAGAAAACCATTCACCATTTCATACACAGATGTCCTTGAAAAAGAGGTATCCCCAAGGGGATGAATATTCAAGATTAACTTTTATTCATATGAAAAAAATGTAATTAATGCATGACAGAATTATTTTAATTATTCACTTTATTTATTCTTCTCTTCACTCCTGGTATGCCCTAATTATTCAGGTTTATCTTGGGAAACTTGATCCAAAATGCCCCATCTTGTTTTCCTCGTGGGAAGATTCATGTACAAACATACATCTAACTGTCAATGCCTTTAGGTTTTATTGGGGTTAAAAAAATGTTTGTTTTACTTCTAAGAAGGCGAGTGTGTGACTTTAAAGTCATATCTTTGGAGAAAGAGAATGCTATGAAAAGATCAACTCTACCTGAGAAGGTAAGAGTTTGAATTTAGTGTCTTGGAAAACATGGGAGTGTGACTTTGATGTCTCAAAGGGAGATAATGTCAAGGTTTGGCCCTTTTGGTAGTGAACACAACTTTTTTTCTGTAAAGAATTGAAAGATGGTATTTTGGATTAACTAATGACCCTGTCATGTTCATGGATCTCATGAATCACATATTTAAGCCCTATCTCAACAAGTTCATGGTTGGCTTTATCGATGACATTCTTGTCAATTCCCGTAGCAATGGGGAACATGTCGAACACCTCCGAATTGTCTTACAAACACTTGGAGAATATCAGTTGTTCGTAAAACTCTCCAAGTGCAAATTATAGCTATCGAAAATCTCATTCCTTTGTGATGTTATCTCAGTACAAGGAATCAAAGTAGATCTTAAAAAGAACAAGCTATTCTGGATTAGAGACCTCCAAGGAATGTGAGCGAAGTTTGAAGCTTTCAGTTTAGCCGGGTATTATAGAAGATTCGTTAAGGGATTTTCTACTATTTCCTTACAATTAACTAAACTTCTTCGAATATAAGTACCCTTTGAATGGATAGAGAAGCAACAACGAAGCTTTGATCAGCTCAAGCAAACTCTTACTATTGCCTCTGTCCTCATCCAACTAGAATCGGACATAAAATTCACTGTTTTTAGTGATGCTTCAAACTTGGGACTAAGATTTTGGAGACATTACTTGTACGGTGAAAAATACTATCTACTTACCGATCAAAAGAGTCTCATATATCTCCTGATTCAAAAGGATCTCAATTTGAGGCAAAGAAGATGGCTTGAATTACTCAAAGACTATGATTTAATCATCGACTCTTATCCCGAAAAAGCCAATGTGGTTGCAGATGCTTTCAATCGTAAATTTACCTTGACCTCAAATTCTATTAATGCACATCTTCGAATGTATCAAAAATGTGAATTCATGTCTAAATTACAAGTTCAATTTAGCTTAATCTTGAGGATCAAAGACTTGTAACAAACTGATCCTGAACTTTAAGTTTTTATCTTAGAGCTAGACTCGAAAGACAATCAAGATTTCTTCATTCATTCGAATGCCTGCTCTATTTTAAGATTAAGGTATGTATACCGAAAAACGATGACTTGAAGAATGAAATTTTACAGGAAGCTCATCAAAGTCCATTTTGGATTCATTCTGAACCGATCAAGATGTATAAGGACCTTAAATCTTTGTATTGGTGGCCTCGCATGAAGTCATTTTGTATTTAGATGCCTGAATTGTCAAAGAATCAAAGTCGAACATTGAGCTCCTACTGGAATCCTCTAGCCTATTAAATTTTCTCAGTGGAAATGGGATCAAATAAATATGGACTTCGTAATTGGTATACCTTGTTCACCAAGAAAGTGTGATGTTGTGTAGGTTATTGTAGACCGTTTCACTAAATCAACACATTTCACTCCTGTTCGAATAAACTATAGCTTGGATACTCTAGTTGTAACACCCATATCCTATATACCTTTTCGTACATGAGATACAGAGGTCACATCACTTTATAAAACTATTCGTCATTAGAAAACCCGTAAAAATTTGTTTCAATTTGATCAACTACAAGATATGATATTTATGAAAGAAATATACTAAAACTATCAATTAAGTACATTGCAAAATATTTACTATAGTTTAATTAAATGCCAATAAAGTTCCTATATGAATAAGATTGTCATAATGTTATTGATGTATCAACCTTTTATTGATAAAAGTGGTTGATACTGCTACACTCCCTACGCCATTAATCTTTCCCTTTACCTACGCGTGAAATAAACACAAGTTAAGTATTTACTTAGTGAGACATAATACTACATAAATATTACAAATTATACGACAATATCTTATGAATACTAAACTAAGAATTTAATTGCATCATTCATAAGAACCAGTTAAGCCCTTCTTAATTAAACCATAATTCTTTCATACCATCATACTTATCCTTCTGTATATTTTTCCCTTTATTCTTTCTTTGCTCGGTGTACATTAAATGTGAAAGTACTATACAAGTAATGCACCAAGGTGCTAATTGATCATGTATCTTTTATAACCATTATGGCAACACCTTAGATACTATTAATACTCCATTTTGTATTTTCATTTAAGTATCCTTTCATGCCCACTATGTTATGTTTATGTTTTCCTTTATAATATCCTTGCATAAAAATTATGCATTGTTGTACTATATATATATATATATATATATATATATCATCCCTTCATATCACTTATATTCCATTCATATCACCTTACATTAAAAGTCCTTTACTCTTTTGCCCAAAGGTATTTAGCTTTTTACTTAACTTGCATATTTGACACTTTTTTTTTCCAATACATAACTAGTCCATTATTCTTTTACTCAACATTGTTTAACCTTTCATCCTTTACTCAACAGTGCTTACCCATTCATCTAACCAGCATAATTGACACGCTTCTGTCAATTACACAATTAGGCCATTGTCCTTTTACTCAACACTATTTATTCATTCATCTAACTGGCATAATTGACACATTTCTGTCAATTGCACAGTTAGGCCATTATCATTTTACTCAACGGTATTTATATGTTCATCTAACTGGCATAATTGACATCTTTCTGTCAATTGCGCGGTTAGGCCTTAAAGGCACTTAGCCTTTCATCTAACTGGCATAAATGACACATTTTTTTCAAATGCACAGTTAGGTCTCAAAGGCACTTAGCCTTTCATCTAACTGGCATAATTGACACATTTCTATCAAATGCACAATTAGGTCTATTAATCTTTTATTTTAGACCCGTTTCTACTATAATAATCATTCATAATATAAATTAACCCTTTCAATCATTATACATTCTATGGTTTATATCTGTAATGCTAATACCGTCATTTCTTAACCATTTCTACAATCTATGTGATTTACAAACCCATTACCAATATAAAGATCCATTTCCTTATTATAAAGTTCTTATGTTTATACACACATTTCTCATATGGAATTTCATACACTTAGTATACATTTCTTATCATTTTAGCACACAAGGTGCCTAATATGGAAATTTATACACTTAGTATGAATTCCTTATCATGTTAGCACACGAAGTGCCCTATATGGAAATCCATACACTTAGTATGAATTCCTTATCATGTTAGCACACGAAGCGCCCTATATGGAAATCCATACACTTAGTATGAATTCCTTATCATGCTAGCACACGAAGTGCCCTATATAGAAATTGATACACTTAGTATGAATTCCTTTCATACAATTAGTATGAATTCCTTATCATGTTAGCACACGAAGTGCCCTACATGGAAATTCATACACTTAGTATGAATTCCTTATCATGTTAGCACACGAAGTGCCCTATATGGAGATCCATACACTTAGTATGAATTCCTTATCATGTTAGCACATAAAGTGACCTATATGGAAATCCATACACTTAGTATGAATTCCTTATCATGTTAGCACACGAAGTGCCCTATATGGAAATCCATACACTTAGTATGAATTCCTTATCATGTTAGCACACGAAGTACCCTATATGAAAATCCATACACTTACTATGAATTCCTTATCATGTTAGCACATGAAGTACCCTATATGGAAATCCATACATTTAGTATGAATTCCATATCATGTTAGCACACGAAGTGCCCTATATGGAAATTCATACACTTAGTATGAATTCCTTATCATGTTAGCACATGAAGTGCCCTATATATGGAAATTCATACACTTAGTATGAATTCCTTATCATGTTAGCACACGAAGTGCCCTATATGGAAATTTATACACTTAGTATGAATTCCTTATCATTTAGGAATCACCATACATACATCAATAATTCATACCACTATGACTATTATAGCATATTTGTACATATTTAAATACACTCACCTAGATTGCCTCACAAGTATACCCAAAATGCAAAGTTGATTACTCCTATACTTTGTCTTTGCCTTTAGTTTTGCTTGAATCAAGAGCTTGATTTTGATCTAATTAAGCATCCATTAAATACATGTACAATATCAATTGTTAGTATATTACCTAAAAATTATACTCAAAAGTTATTCAAGAGTACATATTATTAACCTTCTATAACAATATCAACATATTTTTAACATTTCTGGTTTACTAGTATCGATAGCCCTCATCATGGTATTGATACTACTATGTTATGGTATCGATACTCTATCACAGTACCAATACCAATTTTGCATTCAATGTTCAATGGTATCGATACCATCCTCATGGTATCGATAATCCCCTTTTGGTATCGATACCACTTGAATAGGTATCGATACTACTCAACAGATTCTATTGGTTTCAAGCCTATAGTATCGGTACTATTCTGTCAGTACCGGTAACTATGCCCAGAATTTCCTGTTTTCAACCTAAAAATCACCCCAATAGGGTCAAATTTCGGTATGTTTATACCATACAATACCATTAAGCTCTTATTTACCTATCTATACTAACTTTCTTTCGATTAGTTACTTAAAACATCTAATATCTCTCAAGAGTACTTCATTCTAAGAATCACACCAAAATTTCTAACTTGTTTTTAAACTCATCTAATACTTCTAATCTCTTATTTACTACTTTGACAAGTCAATTCTACCAATAAACATCAATGTACACTCATATATCAACATATCATTTTAAAACCCATTTTCTTAAATCTCTAATATTTCCTCCATTTCATAGTTTTAATCTCATATAACCTTTCCTTAGGCTTACCTATTACTTAAGGTTACAAAAACCAACCAAAATCAACAAAAAACATGAGCTAAATGAAGCTTACCTTAAACAATGGAGGAGCACTCTCACCCACGAGAAGAAGAAGAATAATAAGAGAAAATAAGTATTTTCCTTCCTCTTTTCTTAAATCCCTAATTTAAATGGGTTTTAAATTCATTTTACCTAAAAGACCAAAATGCCCTTTCAATAAACTATCTCTTATAAATTGGTCTTACTTAATTCATTTCTTATACTTTACTAATTACTCAATTTAGTCCTCAAAATTTTCAATTCCTTCTAAATCAATCACTAACCTATTATTTGGGGTATTACACTAGCCGAACTGTACATTCATAAAGCAATTTATTTATATGGGATCCTTACTTCTATCATTTTCCATCGAGATCCTCGATTCACAGCTCAATTTTGGGAATCCTTGTAGCAAGCCCTTAGCACTAAAGTGAAACTAAGTACGACCTTTCATCCTCAAAGTGATGGCCAATCCAAAAGAGTAGTACAAGTACTTGAAGACAAGCTCAGAACTTGTGTTATCGACTATGGAAAGAACTGTGAGAAATCCATACCCCTCAAGCTTCGATTCAAATGGCTCATTTTGAGGCTCTGTATGGAAGAAAATGTTGAACACCTGTATGTTGGTCTGAATTGGGTGAGAACAAAGTCATTGGGCCTTAATGGCTCAGGGAAACCGAATAACAAGTTCAAATTATTCACGACCGATTGTAGCAACCTTTTGCTAGACAAAAGTTCTATGCATATTTGAAATGAAGATAAATCCAATATAAAGTGAGAGATAAGGTTTTTCTCAAAGTATCCCCATGGAATAAAGTTTTCAAGTTTGGCAAAAATGGGAAACTTAGCCCTAGATTCATCGGACCATTCGATGTTGCTGAAAGAATTGGTCCAGTGGCATATCGACTATCATTCCCTAGTGAATTCAACAAGATTCATAATGTTTTCCATGTCTCGATGCTCCGAAAGTACTTATCAGATCCAACTCACATTCTTGAACTTAAAGAAGTTGAATTAAACCTAGATCTATCCTATGAGGAAGAACCAATTCAAATCCTTAAAAGAGAAGTCAAACGACTTCGAAATAAGAATGTTCCTTTGGTGAAAGTCTTGTGGGGAAATCATAAGATGGAAGAAGCACCCTGGGAGCCTGACGATACAATGAGAAAACATATATCCTCATTTATTTGAATCAGGTAAGAATTCAAGGACAAATTCTCCTTTTTAGGGTGAAGTTATAACACCATAAAATCTCAGTCTAGGAGAAATAAGCTAAATTGCCTAAGATAAAAACCAAATTGAATTAAAATTTAAACTAATTGAATTAGATAAGGACTTAATCGAAAGAATTGAAGGAATGGTGACCGGTTTAGAATGATATAATTAGAATAAATGATGTACATTAAGATTGCATTCTAAATTCCTTGATTCCTAATTTACCCTTGAATGCTATGATAATTAAGCACTAAATGAGTCTAAAGTGGACATTCCCATCACCATTATCAAATAATGAAATAACATCATCTTCTTCCTTACCCTTAGCAACCGAATTAAGAAAAGGAAATAGAGAAAAAGAATTTGAGAGAGTGAAGGAAGGAAAATCGGCCATGCAAGCTTAATTTCAAGCTTGAAGTAAATAGGGAAAGTCATCTAGCAAAGCAAGTAAGCTTTTCCTCACTCCTATTCGAATTACAAGGAATTGATTGAATTAATTCTTGAGAAATTTATTAAGTTTGACTATTGAATTCATTTAAATTGTTGGGTTGCATGATACTAGAAATTTTAGTAATCATGTTGAGTTAAGTTTAAATGATTACGGCTCTTGTTAAATTAGGCAAACTATGGGTTATCACATTGAGGGTGATAACTGAAAATTTTGTTAATGCGTGTGACCAAATTTGAGAAATTAGAAAATTAGGGATTTAATTGGACAGTGTTGAGAACTATTAATACTAGTTGAGAATAGGACATGAACTGGGATGAATGAATAATAAAATTTTAAGGCTTAATTTAAGGAAATTTGATAGCTTGTAGGTGATACATTGGTGAAATAAGTCGAATTGGACAGTTTCTTGGACAGTTTCAGAAAACTTTTTCATTGGAGGACTTAATTGGACTATTTAGGGTTAAGGTTGATATTAAAATACAGGGAAAGGAAAAATTAAACAATGGTAAAAAGAGTTAAAACAAATCGGTAAGGATTCTAGGTGAATTAGTTCACCAAAGTGCACAGAATAACAAAGGTGTCATAATGGGCACTGAAAATTTGACCTGACTTTAAATACAAAACTGTAATTATGTAGAAGGAATTAAAATATGAGCCATATATGGATAGAAAGATAATCAAATTATCTTTCCGGGAGTGTAAATTAATTGAAAAAACGATGATTAAATTAAGAGTTATGGTCAGATTTATATAAGGTGTATCAATCTGCCAGAACAGAATCAGTTTGGTACCATGTAGCTTAATTGAGTTCGAATTGTTATTGTATTGATTCTAATGACTCTCTTATGTTGTGTATAATTTTCTACAGCAAGAAATTGAGGAAGTTGCTGAAGGTACTATGGGAGGATCCTCCAAAGATAGGCAAAAAGGGATAGTGATTCAAGTCTAGCTTTGAGTATTCTGAGTGTAACTATGCTAGGGTTGGAAATTAGGTTCCAACCACCCTTTTTATTTATATGATTAATTACTTATTTATTGGTATTATAATAATGAAATTTAATCATATTGGTAATCTAAATTAAAGGGTAATAATGGATTAATTAAAAAATTTTAAGGTTATTGAGTGCATTATACAATTGGATCGGTAAATATATTATTGCTTGCTACCATGATTGAAATGAACCACATGTGTGTAATCTTGGTGCTTGGAAATGGTGCTTGGAAAGCTTGCTGATTTATGAAATGTAGCGTTGTTACCCTAGTATGTTTAAAGGACAAAGGGCATATGGTGAAAATGAATGAATTACTTGTCATTGATTTAGTGTAACGTGGGAATTGCTACTTGAATAATCTTGACATTTAAGGATTTTTGATAGATAAGTAAATTCAAATATGATTGCTTGACGAATAAGATTCAAGTCCTTGGTTAATAGTTAGTCCAAGATAGAAGGGCATGCCTTAGAGTCTAGAGTTCATATGTGTGGGGGACTACGGTCTAGTACTACGGTACTTATTGGCGACAGATGGAGGGTACGATATATGGTCCTTGGCGATAGTAGGAGGATTGACAGGCACTATGGTACCATTATATGGAGACAGTTGGTTGGAGACTTGTTTATCTAAACTAAACTAGTAACCAAGGCGTAAATCGATTAATGAGATTAAATCAAAGAGTATTATATATATTTATATATGAATTGTATAATTCGATTGCTATATAGATTGCGTGTGTGCATATGTTTGGAATCGTTCCTTGTTCGAGTGAAGGAGAGATTTATATGTATGATTGGTTGATTAAATTCATTGCTAATTAAATATATATGGTTGTGATTCTTTTTCCTTGTTCAAAAATGAAGCAAGATCAATTGGAATGTTTAAATTTGAATGTTATTCTAGTAGATTATATAGTAGTATCTCATGAAACCAAAATTTTAATTGAATGTTAAAGATATGTAAATGGTAAAAGTTCAATACAATTAAGTGTTGCCTCACTAAGTACTTTAAGCACTTATCACTCTCGTTTCTTCCTTCCCTAAACAACAGGTTCGAAAGCATTTGAAGCACAACCTTCCTAGCCGGTCAACCCAAGGGAAGCTTAAAAGTATGGCTTGTTTTGCCATCTTTATACTCCTAGTTGGTGGTTTAGCTTTGAGTATAGTGGGTCAAATGACATGCATATGGTGGGTAATTAAGTTGTTTATGAAATGTACCTAAGAACTTAATGAAATGTTATGATCTATGGAGTTAATGGACCCGTAATGTATATAATGACAATGGCTCTTTTGGTGTGTATAAAGCTTACTAGTATGTTCTTTTGTGTAAGCCATTAAGGGTTCATTTTGGAATGTAAATATACAAGTTTGGTTACGAATTAATTTTATAAACAATGTTATGTCTAATAGATCTCTATAATATGTATATAGTTTTATGTTAGTAATCGGCCTAATGGATTAAGGATTGAAATTACATGAAATTATCTTAGATAAATTAGAATTCATGGTTTGATCGATTCAATTAATAAGTAAATGAATGAGATTAAATTACATATAGTTATACGCTTAGAATTTGTGGTGTCATGGAGTGTGTGTATATATATATATATATGACATTATAAGAGTATCGTTAGTTGAGCATAACTGATTTTTTTTTAGTTCTATTGATCTTGATCATGTTTAATGGTCTCGGTATACTCCTAACCCTTGATTTGGGTTTAGAGGTGTTACAAATAGTATTGAAATGTAAAGCATCATGAATAAGTTTAGGAACTTCAGAGTATGAAATCATATTTGGATCATCTCTCAATCTAATCAACTCACCACCTATATATCTCACATATAGATCTCAAACAAATTTCCCATCAACATGCAAATTCATATAGTAATCCTTATCCTAGTCCATATGCATTTTAACAATAATAATTATTATGTTAGAATGTACATGAAGGGATCCAAAGCAGTTAAGAACAAAGAATTTTTCTAGTACACCTAGAGGGACCACTTTTCCAGTTAAAAATAAAAAATCAAGTCAACACCACTCATAAAATAATCACAACATATACCCTAACATTTAAGCAAACCCCAACAATTATAAATGCATCAAAATGCGGTCCCACTACTTCGATTCGTTAGTAGAAACCCAAACCATAAATCCACCATATACCCTAATAGAAAATTCAAACAAAAACCCAATTCGAAGTATATTACAAAACAAAAAATTTGCATAAAATTGTAAGGTTATAAACAACTCATTTATAAAACCCATATATCTAACAACATACAACAAAGAATTCAAAAAAACCCCACAAACTCGCATAAGAAAAATATTCTAACAGTTAGCTCAAAAAATTAAACTCACCTTCTATTAATGTGAAATGCGTAATCGATTCAAAATTCTTGTTTGATTAAAATTTGACAGAGATCAAATTCAAAGGGTATACGATTTGATAAATTAAGGTTATAAACCTTAATATTTTGTGAATAATCGGGTAAAGGGGGAAAATGAGATTATGAGAAAGAGTTTGGGAATAATCAGTTATAGGGAAAAAAGATATTAGCAACACATGTTTAATTTTTTTCATTAAATTCAAATGTAATTATATATTAAATAGATTTTGTTTCCCTACCTAAATCAAGTAAGCAATTTGGTTTGGTGGCAAAATTCATACCATTTCACACCCTTGATCGAAGTTTGAGTCCCACGTATAGTAATTTTAAATATTTCCTTTAAATCAATACGTGCTTAAACCGAAATCTCAAAAAATAACAATAATATTTTTAACATGAGATAACAGGATTTGTGCTAATATTCAAACCTTGTATATCGACAATTTCCGGAAAACCTCCTTTGACATTTCAACATTTTTAGATAGGCAAATGATGCTATTGTTGACCATAAGTTCAGCTAACTTTTAAGGGGGCTCCATTAGCTGTCACGGTTGATTTGAACCTTCCAGTCTTCCACTTTCAGTGTTCCCATAATGTTCCTCTCACAGCAAGGTCTAAATATTCTACCAGACAGGCTGAGCCCACCCCAGACTTAAAATTTGACCTTAACCCTATAACACTCTTTTTCCAAATTACTCATCGACTTATCGTTTACGCAATCAAACTCGTTGCATTGACTTAGCTCAGTCGGCACAACTAAGCTTCAAAATTTTCCCATTTGTCTACATTACCTAAGGATCCCATAAAACGCTTAATACTTTGATTAACTATAACTACGAAATTTATACGATCATATGTTATGCACAAAGATTCTAAAAAGGATAATATATAAAATTTAACCTCTTGTGCCCAAATTATAGCTATGGAGAGGAATGGATGGTTAGCATGATCATTTCACACTTCTTTTGAAGGTAACTCAATTATTCAGATAATTTGTATGCACGTTTGGGAGTAAAAATTTGTTTTCTTACCCTATCTTTTTGAAACTTTGAACGACCAAATATCACGTTACGACTTTTCCTGGGCATAGTGGGCTCAAAAGGAAATAAAGATGAAAACAACCTTTGGAAAAATGAACCCCTTTTCTTTTCTCTTTAATGTTTTTTAATATATGTATAGTGTACCACTAATCACATGAGATTGAGCTCTAACAATCATCATATCCTTTAAAAGTATGCAAATGACCCTTAGATCACATGGAGCTGGAATCTTATTCTACACAAGTGAAAGTTTGTATTGTCATCTTGAAATTACAATGAAATTGAATAAAAATACCCATCATTCATCCATGAAATTAAATCAATATTTTCTTTTCTTTGCAATGTCCAAGAATCTTAATCAGAAAGTTGGAAGCAGACAAGTGTACACATAAATCTCAAGTTCTTTCAGTCAACTAAAGTTACTTTATTTAATTGAGGTTGGGAGTTGGAATCTTATATATTTTCAGACCCCTCAAATTTTGTAATTCCGTATGTATGAATTTCTAAATTTCCATCCCTAGCAGAAAATCTCGTCTGACCGTGAATTTCATCACCTCCTAACCATTTGTTGATTCCATCGCGGGCAAGCTTTGAACATACATCACAAAATCATACAAGAAAAAAAGTGCATTTTCTAACTTATTTTTCCTACTTTGAGAACTTTGGTTTGCATATCTTTAAAATTGCCAACATTCAACTTTTTAACATCAAAATCCTAGAATCCAACGTATATAAGAAAAAGAAAAGAAAAAACGCAAAGAAGCTTATGGATTCCATGTTCAACCTCAATCCTATTTCTCATTTACACCTTTCCATTTACATTGATCTAGAAACCTTTACCATAAACCCCATCTCTCCTCACATAATGGAACAAGCATTAGGATTCTCATCATTAAACATTTGGTGAGGTGGATTACCATAAACCGGATAACCCGGCACATACCCGTGGTAACCATGCCCGTGTGGGTGAGGATACGGGTTTCCATGACCATATCCATAGCCTGGGTGCTCATATCCAGGATAACCCGGCATGTAACCAGGTGCGTATCTAAATTGGGGTTGAGCCATAAACTCCATTCGGTTCCCTTCCATCTTACCACCACCATCTTCACCATTTCCACCTTTGTTCTTCTTCCCTCCACCGTCGCCACCACTCTCTTTGTTGTTGTCTTTGTCTTTCTTAGGTGCTACAATCTCAACATTCTTCTTGAGTTTGTCCTTCAAAGCTCCAGCCAAGGCCTTAACATTCATAGTCCCCTTAACTGTGACCACCTCCTTCTGCCTGTCGACTTTCAACTCATGCACACCTGCAACACCATGAAAAAGAGAGTCAAAACTCAGAAACTAATACAAGATTTCAACGAAAGGGTAAAAGTTTATAGGAAATTAGCAATGATAAGTCATCCACCTTGGGTTTCAGAGACAATTTTGCGAATTTTATCAATGCATCCATCACACTGGCATATCAGTTGCACCTTCAAATCCGCCGTCGTTACCGGGGCCTGATAAAAAATAATAAATACATGGTTATTTTGAAATGTATTGAAAATTTGAGAACGAGAAATGCGAAATTCTTACATCTTTGGGTTTTTTCTCTGATTTATTGTCAGAATCCTGCTTTTTCTCTTTGTCTGGTTTTTTCTCCTTTTTCTCTTCTTTGTTGTCATCTTTCTTGGGTTGAGGAGAAACGAGGTCAACCTTCTTCTTGGTTTTCTTCACGAGCCTCTCCTTCATGGCGGTCGGATCCATAGTTCCTATCACCGTCACTTTGTTGGAGCTCATATCAGTTTTTACCGTCTCCACCCCTGCAAAAAACAGAGTAAATAACAAAAACCCAGAAATAAAACGGGGATCTTAAACCTTTTCTCTGATTGTACCTTCAAATTCATGAATGTGCTTGAGGATTTTGGTAGCACAGCCTTCACAAAAGCAATCAAACTTGAGAACAATGGTTGAGGATCCCTTTTCCTTCTTTTCTCCATCCCCGCCTTTCTTGCTTCCATTCTTTTTCTGCAACGGAGAGAAAGAAGAACCATCATTTACTAAACCATATCGATTAACAACGAAATGAGAAATGAGAAATGAGAAATGAAAGAAGATGAAAGGGTTAGGAAGAAAGAGAGGGAAATGGGGTTGGAATTTGGAGAGTATTTTGCTGGCTGACCTCTCCCATGGCTAGTAAGAATCCAATATAGAACCCCGGGTTTATGGATTGTGATGTGTGGAAACAAGGGAGAAAAGGAGAGCAGTATTTATAGGAGAGTGAAATACTATTGGTAACGATGATGATGTATGAATGGATGGTCTAAACGCGTGGAATGAAGGATGTGATTTAGGGAGTAACGGGTTGAAAAAGTTGGATACTTCGTAGAAAATGAGCAGGGTGGACTTGATTTGGAGGTTCTTCTCTCTTTCCATCACTCGTACATTTGTGCACCAGTTAAGTGTGCTCAAGGTTTAGTAAAATCAGACCCCGTTGAGAAAATTTTCTTACTTCCTCCGTACTATAATTAGTGTTTTATATTATTTTACCAATATTTTTAAGAGATATATTTAATCAAGTAAAATATAAAACATTTAATGGTAAAAATTATAATGTTATTGTTTGTTGATTTTTTAATAAAATATTTTAAATAAGAGAATTTTAAAATCTAAAAGATACATTTAATAGGATGAGGAGAATAACTTATATTGTTGAAGTGTGTTTATAAATTATATAATATTTTTTATTATACTTTTAATATTAATATTGATTTAATTACAAATAAACTATTAACACCCTTATTAAATTCAACCACCTTTATACTAATAATCCGTTGGTTTAGTGTGATGAGGTATTAGACTTTTTGAGTAAGGTCAGGGATTCAAGCCTTAACGTTTGCAGATGGAGCAAATTAAGTTGCAAGGTCGCCCTCATCTCTGTAGTACTCAATCTGGATTAATTGATCAATAGATCAGATACTAGGTGATTAATTCAAAAAAAAATTCAACCACATGTATTAAATACTTGCATTTAAGGTCGGGTTGTTCTATATAAAACATTTTTTGGAAAATGTTTTTCTTATTTTTCAATGTATGGTTAGCGAAAAAAGTTGGTCAATATAAAATATTTTCCTCATAAACAAAATTTTCTTTGCATTTTCAGAAAAATACTTACGATCTATTTTTCGTAAATCGTTTTATAAATTTTTCATTTCAAAGTATATATTTCATATTAATATTGTATTTTAGTATTGTTTTAACAAAATATTAAATATTTAAATAATAATTATTAATAACTTTAAAAATATAATATTATATATTTTTAATATTATAATAATATAATCAGTTATATTATGATAATATATGATATTGTATTCTTATTTTAATTACTTCAATCATTATAAGGCAATCAAGTGATCGTATAGTAGAAGAGAATAATATTTTATTAATTAATTATGGGTTCAAATAATTAAATAGTAAAGAAATTAAACAACTACATATTAAGAAAAATGTTTATGCATATTTCAACAAAAATTCTTCTTTCATTTATTTGACTTTGCTTATACAATTTCATGTTTATACATAAAACAATTTCGTTCATTTATTTTAAATTTTTTTATTTGTTTTATTTTGTTCGATTTGAATCATAATTTTTGTTTATTATTATTATTTTAATTTTAAATTAATGTTTTGTCTAACATACATGGTGATAACCGTCGTTTTGCTATCAATATAATTTCGGCTTCTTAAATAGAAAGGAAAAGGTAGTATAGAGAAGCAGGGTCGATCCACATGGACTACGGTTTTTGTGATTTAATAAAATTGTTTCTTGATTTAGGAAAAGATAAAATTCCAAAGTAAAGTAGAAAAGATATAATAAAATAAATAATTATAAAAAAGGAAAAATAATAAAATAATAAATATTAATAGTAATAAATATAAAAAGGGATTTTTTAAAAGTTTTTTTAAAATAAAAGATAATATTTAAATAAAAGAAAATAATTAAATAAACAAAATAAAGAGATTGAGATAAAGAGAAACTTATTGTGAAAGCAGCCTCAGACTTCAGCTTTTCCTCAAATTCCTCGAATCATCGAAACAGATTTTTACTTCAAGATTCACGTCAGCTTACAAGGACAATTCTTCGTTGCCAACTTGATTGTGTCGTTTCAACAATAACTGATTCCGATCTCAGTTTCCTCTTAGCAAACAATTTTGCTAAGTGTGTTCTCGGGAAGTGGAATATGCTTCAGTAAGCAAATCCTTCTTCAAATGTTAACCATAACAATATCCGGACCAATGTCGAAATCGTTTGGATTTAAAAAGTAATCTCAGAAAACAGAGAGAAAATTTTAAGCGATTTAAGTACCTTACAATTCTCACGTTTAGAATTGAGCATTCGCTTTAGTCTTCGGCTTGAAAGAAAATTAACTAAGCATGACCAAAGTCATACTTAGCATAATTGAAAAGTATGCAAAAAGTAAAGAGAAAGCTAGAGAGAAAAATAATATTTTATTCTCATATGAGAGATATATTTCTAGGCTTACCCTGAGAGGGTATTTATAACCTTCAAATTCCTAAAAACAAGCTAAAACATCTTAAATCCTAATTAAAACACTTAAAACTATTTAAACTAAAATACCTAAAAAATAATATTTAAAATAATATTCTAAATCCTAATTAAAATACTAAAACCTATTTAAACTAAAATACCTAAAACAAAGATAAAATATAAAAATAATATCCTAAAACTTAATTAAAATACTAAAACTTATTTAAACTAAAATAAAAAAGATAAAATATAATGTTTAAAATATTATCCTAAACTTGAGTTTAATTCAAATCTAAATTCCAGCCAACTTTGATTCTGAAAATAAAAAAAACTGCAGAATTCTGTCCTTTTTATGCAATTTCCAAAATCTGACGTCCTGCACAAAAAATGAATCAAAACAAACAATTAAGTCACAAAAACCAATGATTAAGGAGTAATTTAAAAGCAAAATATTAACTAAATTAAGCACTTATCAAATTCTCCCTCACTTATTCAATGCCTGTCCTCAAGCATTCATCAATTAACACATCAAAAATTACAAGTTATGATCTTCAATTTCAATTTATTCCTCAAACTTCCAATCGAATTAAGTCCATGACATTTGCCGAATTCAAGTTGCAATCAAGCAAAGACACAACTAAGAAAATTTAAAGTAAGCAAGATATCCCAATTAATTGCCAACTTCAATGAAATATGACTCAATACCTCACAAAGATTCACACATATCCGCTCAAAGTGCTTGGGGTAAATGAAATCGCTCAAGCCAAAATTAACCAAAATATTACCATAAGCTTGGAATCCAATCAAGTCTCCACTACGAAAAATGAACATAATGCAATAATCAAAGGGTATTAAACAAGGTGTAATGGGGCTTAGGTTAGGGTAGGGAAAAGGCCAGAAAGAAAGGTTTAAAATACCGAAACAAGAGATCAAATTAATTAAGAATAATCCAATAATTAACATGAAGCGCAATGAAGAACAAAACAAGGAAAAAAGAATAGATGAAAGACAATTGAAACGATCGATTTTTCCTTCCCCTTTTTTTTGTTTTTTTCGAACAAATGGTCTTTTTTTTTGTTCGAAACAGTGAACAACTTGTTTTTTCTGTTTTTTTGAAATTTGAATTTTTTTTCATGGAACAACAATGATACAAGATCTCAAGTCTCGGCAAGGGTGTGAAAAAAGAGAAAAAATAAAAAAAAGAGGCTTCGGGTTTAACTATGAGATGTAAAACAAAGAAAGGGAAATAGGCTCAAATACGGTTCACTAGTGGATATATAAACGGGTAGGCTTTTGGGAAGAGTGGGTTTATCCTAGGTGCCCCTATCACATTAAAACATTATGTTCAATATGTAGTCTCGATATGCATTGTGATTACAAGTTCTAGAATATCCTAATTAGTTTGACACAAACAAGTCAAACAATGAGCAAGAAAGAAAATATATGCTCGTTAGGCCCAAATCTTACAAGAAAAGTTTATGTGCATTGAGTCAAGTTCATCTCTATCGACAAAAGCATGAAATATCAATACTCAACAAAAATTCACTAGCTATATCAATCACCAATCATACAAATTAAATTCTATCAAAAAGCATGGTCATAATCCAAAAGGAAGCAAGAGTATAAAGCAAATTTCAAGACTAACAACCAAGGATCTCAACATATCAACATCAGAATAACTCAATTTCAAACAATTAAACAAATCAAGGAAAAATTTGACGACATGTTTTTCCTTCCCCCCTCACTTATTCTATTTTGTACCAAAACGTATATCAAATTTAAAAACAAAGAGAGGGAAAAGGAATACTCCCCAATCTAGTGGCGACCGCGGCCACGTCGAGACGAGCTGTTGTAGAGTAGAATGTCCGATTCTACACTGTTCTGTTCGAACTTTTCTACATAGTTTGAACCAATTCAATTTTTTTTGCACTGCATTGTTCGAATCTGTTGTGTATTTTTCTGCACTGTTCGAACCAAATAAGTTTTTTTTGCACTATTCTGTTCGAATTTTTCTGCACAGTTCGAACCAAGTCAATTTTTCTATACTGTTTTTTCATTAAATATTTGATCTGAATTTGGATATGTTCAGAAAAAAATAAAATATAATTATTGAAATAAAGTTTGCTAAAAATAAAACAAAAATGAAATGAAATAAAACAAAAATAGAACGAAATGGGTTACCTCTCATCAAGCTCTTTTGTTTAACGTCGTTAGCTTGACGACCTGATTCAGACTATAGGTTTCAAGAGAAATACTTCCTCCACTTCATACGTTTTTCCAACTAAGAACTTCCTTATGAGAAATTCTACAATCGTATAATTCTTTTTTTTCTTGTAGATTTTGGCTTTCTCATAGGCTTTTATTCGGATCTTTTTAGCTTTAAAAGCTTATTCGAAATAACTAGTGAAGTAGCGTTTTCTCCTAAAAAGGCATTCTTTAAGTGTTTCAGAATTTGGTTCAATTCTATCTCAGGTGCCTGCAAAACAAAAGGTAAAATTTTAGTTTTAGAGGAAGCTAAAAATAAATTAGAATTGATTGAATGAATGAATATTTTCAAACTCCCTTTCTTCCTTTTTATGGTAAAGTTCAGGATCCATGGAAAAATTAGATTCAATATATTCATCAATTAAAGGATCTAAAATATCAACATAATTAATTCTTCCAACTCGATCTGGTTATTTCATTGCTTTGTAAACATCAAATTCAACGATCTCACCATCAAATTCCATTATCAGTATGCCACTTATAACATCGATCTTTGTATTTACGGTGCTTAGGAAGGGTCAGCCTAAGAGTACTTAGGAATAAGTATCTGACCTATCATGTTCCATGTCAATGACATAGAAATCTGCAGGAAAACATAATACGTCGACCTTCACTAAGACATTTTCCATCATTCTCACTGGATAGATCTGTATGGTTACTCCCGTTTCCTTCTAAGGCTCGTTAGTAATCATTGTATAAATAGATAATGACATAACATTGATTGAAGCTCCTAAGTCACACATTGACGTTTAATTTTAAAATCACATATTTTGCAAGGAATAGCGAACATACCTTGATCCTTAATCTTTGCTAGGAGTTTTCGTTGAAAAATTGCAGAGATATGTTCTCCCAAATTTACCTTTTTGTGCCCCATTAATTTCCTCTTTGTAGTGCAAAGTTCTTTTAAAAATCAAGCATACCTTGGTACTTGTCAAATTACTTCAAAAAGAGGTATGTTGACTTGAACATTTTGGAACACCTCTAAGATCTCTTTTTCTTCAGCTCTTTCATCACGCTTCATCAACCTTGATGGGAAGGGTGGTGGCGTGATTTCATGAGAAGAATGAGAAGGATGTGAGTCAGACGTACCTTGTATTTCTGGAGGTGGCGTTTCCTCTTGTTCTTCCTGATGTGCATCTTTTTCTGCTGGAAATTTGGGTGAAATAACTTTTCCAGTTATGAGTGTGATGGCACTAACATTCTCTCTCGAATTTAACTTCGTTTGGGAAGGTAGTCTTCCTTGTGATTCCAATTTTCCCATAGTTTGAGCTAGTCGGCTTACTTGGTTATCTAACTCTTGAATATGTGTTTCGGTTCGGCTTTGGAATTTTTCCTAGATGCAATGAAATTTTCTTTTGAGATTGCTAACTTTCCCATGAGTTCCTCCAATGATGATTTTTGCGTTTACTATTGAGGAGGAGGTCTTGGTTGATAGGTTGGTCTTTGATTTGCCGCATAACTGAAGTTTGGGTAGTCTCGGCATCCTGGATTATAAGTATTATTATATGGGATGTATTGTCTTTGTGGAGGACCTGGAAAGTTCCCTACTGCATTGATTTCTGCATTGCTTCCTTCTTGTATCAGCGAGCAGAAATCCGTCGGATGGTCTAGATTTGTGCATATCCACATGCTCTTGTTGCTCCAGATTTTCCAGCAACAAGTAAATTAACTACTTCAGTTAATTTATCTAACTTATTTTCAAGGGAAAATGTACTTATCTCGTGAACCCGTCGGCTGGGTTCACTTGAAAATTGTTGAGAGTTGGCTGCCATGGTTGAAATCAGTTCCTTTGTTGTTGTAAGGGTCATGTTGACTAATCCTCCTCCACTGGCAGCATCCATAATTTTCATCTCCATCGGTAAAAGGTCTTCATAAAAGTATTGAAGTAATGTTTGCTCACTTAATCTGTGTTGCGGCCAACGTGAACAAAGAATTTTAAATCGCTCTCAATAGTCATAAAGTCTTTCTTCGCTCTTTTGTTGAATTGAAAAAATGCTTCTTCGTAACTCGCTTGCTTTAGCCGCTGGAAAGAACCTGTCAAGAAAAATTCGATTCATGTCATCCCATGAATTAACTGAACTATGAGGTAAATAAAATAAACAATCTTTAGCCAAGTCGGCTAAAGAGAAAGGGAAAGCTCTCAATTTAATTTGATCTTCGGTAACTCCCTTTGGTTTCATGCTAGTGCAAACCATGTAGAATTCCAACAAGTGTTTATACATATCTTCAGTGGGAAAGCCGTTAAAAGTGGGAAGAAGATGAATAAGTCCCGTTTTTAAGTGAAACAGAGTCCCGTCACTTGGAAAATTAATGTATAATGGCGTCTGAGTGACATGAGCTATGGATAGCTCTTGGATCGTTTGTTCTTCTTCTGCCATCGGAATGTTATGCGTCTGCTTCAGTCTCCGGATTTGATTCTTCTTCTATACTCTACTCTTGTTCTTCTTATATTTTTCTCTTTTCTCGAAGCGTTTATGCATGGATTCTTAATGCTTGTGATTCGATCTCTGGATCTAGATCTACTAATATACCTGGGTTTCTTCTGGTCCTAAATCAAAAACTAGAAAAATAAATCAGTAATTGCCGTTAGTCCCCGGCAACGGCGCCAATTTGATAACCGTCGTTTTGCTATCAAAATAATTCTGGCTTCTTAAATAGAAAGGAAAAGGTAGTATAGAGAAGCAAGGTTGATCCACATGGACTTTGGTTTTTATGATTTAATAAAACTGTTTCTTGATTTTAGGAAAAGATGGAATTCCAGGTAAAGTAGAAAAAAGTATAATAAAATAAATAATTATAAAAAAGGAAAAATAATAAAATAATAAATATTAATAGTAATAAATATAAAAGGGGGATTTTTAAAAGTTGTTTTCAAAATAAAAGATAATAATTAAATAAACAGTTTAAAGAGATTGAGACAAAGATAAACTTATTGTGAAAGCAGCCTCAGACTTCAGCTTTGCCTCAAATTCCTCGGATCATCGAAACATATTTTTACTTCAAGATTCACGTCAACTTACAAGGACAGTTCTTCGCTGCCAACTCGGATTGTGTCGTTTCAAAAATAACTGATTTCGATCTCAGTTTCCTCTTAGCAAACAATTTTGCTAAGTGTGTTCTCGGGAAGTTGAATATGCTTCAATAAGCAAATCCTTCTTCAAACATTAACCATAACAATATCAGGACCAATGTCGAAATCATTTGGATTTGAAAAGTAAGCTAAAAAATAGAGAGAAAATCTGAAGCGATTTAAGTACCTTATAATTCTCACGTTTGGAATTGAGCATTTGCTTTTGTCTTCTATTTGAAAGAAAATTAAATAAGCATAAACAAAGTCATATTGCTAAAAATAAAATGAAATGAAACAAAAATAGAAAAAAATGGGTTGCCTCTCATCAAGCTCTTTTGTTTAACGTCGTTAGCTCGACGACCTGACTCAGACTATAGGTTTCGAGAGAAATACTTCCTCCACTTCATACGCTTTTTCCAACTAAGAACTTCCTTATGAGAAATTCTACGATCGTATAATTCTTTTATTTTTTTCTTGTAGATTTTGGCTTTCTTATAGGCTTTTATTCGGATCTTTTTTAGCTTTAAAAGATTATCCAAAATAACTAGTGAAGTAGCGTTTTCTCCTAAAAAGGCATTCTTTAAGTGTTTCAGCATTTGTTTAAGCTTACAAGGATAGTTCTTCGCTGCCAACTCGGATTGTGTCGTTTCAACAGTAACTGATTCCGATCTTAGTTTCCTCTTAGCAAACATTTTTGCTAAGTGTGTTCTCGGGGAGTTGAATATGCTTCAATAAGCAAATCCTTCTTCAAACATTAACCATAACAATATCAGGACCAATGTCGAAATCATTTGGATTTGAAAAGTAAGCTAAAAAACAGAGAGAAAATCTGAAGCGATTTAAGTACCTTATAATTCTCACGTTTGGAATTGAGCATTCGCTTTAGTCTTCGGCTTGAAAGAAAATTAAATAAGCATAAACAAAGTCATATTGCTAAAAATAAAATAAAATAAAATAAAATAAAATAAAACAAAAATAAAATGAAATGAAATGAAATGAAATAAAACAAAAATAGAACGAAATGGGTTGCCTCTCATCAAGCTCTTTTGTTTACCGTCGTTAGCTCGAAAACCTGACTCAGACTATAGGTTTCGAGATAAATACTTCCTCACTTCATACTCTTTTTCCAACTAAGAACTTCCTTATGAGAAATTCTACAATCGTATAATTCTTTTTTTTCTTGTAGATTTTGGCTTTCTCATAGGCTTTTATTCAGATCTTTTTTAGCTTTAAAAGCTTATCCGAAATAACTAGTGAAGTAGCGTTTTCTCCTAAAAAGGCATTCTTTAAGTGTTTCATCATTTGTTTCAATCCTATCTCAGGTGCCTACAAAACAGAAGGTAAAATTTTAGTTTTAGAGGAAGGTAAAAATAAATCAGAATTGATTGAATGAATATTTTCAAACTCCCTTTCTTCATTTTTATGGTAAAGTTCAGGATCCATGGAAAAATTAGATTCAATATATTCATCAATTAAAGGATCTAAAATATCAACAGAATTAATTCTTCCAACTCGATCCGATTATTTCATTGCTTTGTAAACATCAAATTCAACGATCTCACCATTAAATTCCATTGTTAGTATGCCACTTCTAACATCGATCTTTGTATTTGCGGTGCTTAGGAAGGGTTGACCTAAGGGTACTTAGGAATAAGTATCCGACCTATCATGTTCCATGTCAATGACATAGAAATCTACAGGAAAAAATAATACGTCGTCATTCACTAAGACATTTTCAGTCATTCCCACTGGATAGATCACGGACAGATCAGCCAACTGTATGGTTACTGTCGTTTCCTTCAAAGGCTTGTTAGTAATCATTTTATAAATAGATAATGACATAACGTTGATTGAAGCTCCTAAGTCACACATTGCACGTTTAATTTTAAAATCACCTATTTTGCAAGGTATAGTGAACATACCTTGATCCTTAATATTTGGTGGGAGTTTTCATTGAAAAATTGCAGAGACATGTTCTCCCAAATTTGCCTTTTCGTGCCCCATTAATTTCCTCTTTGTAGTGCAAAGTTCTTTTAAAAATCGAGCATACCTTGGTACTTGTCGAATTACGTCAAGAAGAGGTATGTTGACTTGAACTTTTTGGAGCACCTCTAAGATATCCTTTTCTTCAGCTCTTTTATCACGCTTCATCAACCTTGATGGGAAGGGTGGTGACGTGATTTCATGAGAAGAAAGAGAAGATGTGAGTCAGACGTACCTTGTATTTCTGGAGGTGGTGTTTCCTCTTGTTCTTCCTGATGTGCAACTTTTTTTGCTGGAACTTCGGGTGAGATAACTTTTTCACTTCTGAGTGTGATAGCACTAACATTCTCTCTCGAATTTAACTTCGTTTGAGAAGGTAGTCTTCCTTGTGATTCCAATTTTCCCATAGTTTGAGCTAGTCGGCTTACTTGGTTATCTAACTCTTGAATATGTGTTTCGGTTCGACTTTGGAATTTTTCTTGTATGCAATGAAATTTTCTTGTGAGATTGCTAACTTTTCTATGAGTTCCTCCAATAATGATTTTTGCATTTGTTGTTGATGAGGAGGTCTTGGTTGATAGGTTGGTCTTTGATTTGCCGCATAACTGAAGTTTGGGTAGTCTCGTCATCCTGGATTGTAAGTATTACTGTGTGGGATGTACTGTCTTTGTGGAGGACCTGGAAAGTTCCCTACTGCATTGATTTTTGCATTGCTTCCTTCTTGTATCAGCGGGCAGCAATCCATCGGATGTCTAGCTTTGTGCATATCCCACATGCTCTTGTTGCTCCAGATTTTCTTGCAACAAGTGAATTAACTACTTCAGTTAATTTATCTAACTTATTTTTAGGGGAAAATGTACTTATCTCGTGAACCCGTCGCCTGGATTCACTTGAAAACTGTTGAGAGTTGGCTACCATGGTTGAAATCAATTTCCTTGCTGTTGTTGGGGTCATGTTGACTAATCCTCTTCCATTGGTGGCATCCACAATTTTCATCTCTATCGGTAAAAGGCCTTCATAAAAGTATTGAAGTAATGTTTGCTCACTTAATATGTGTTGCGGCCAACGTGCACAAAGCATTTTAAATCGCTCCCAATAGTCATAAAGACTTTCTTCACTCTTTTTTTGAATGGAAAGAATGCTCCTTCGTAACTTGCTTGCTTTAGCTGCTGGAAAGAACCTGTCAAGAAAAATTCGATTCATGTCATCCCATGAATTAACTGAACTATGAGGTAAATAAAATAACCAATCTTTTGTCAAGTCGACTAAAGAGAAAGGGAGGAAAATTAATGCATAATGGCTTCTGAGTGATAGGAGCTGTGGATAGCTCTCGGAATGTTTATTCTTCTTCAGCCATCAGAATGTTATGCGTCTGCTTCAGTCTCCGGATTTGATTATGCTTCTGAACTCTGCTCTTGTTCTTCTTGTCTTTTTCTCTTTTCTCGAAGTGTGTATACGTGGATTCTTCGTGCTCGTGCTTCGATCTCTGGATCTAGATCTATTAATTCACCTGGGTTTCTTTTGGTCATAAATCAAAAACTAGAAAAATAAATTAGTACTTGTCGTTAGTCCCCGACAACGGTGCCAATTTGATAACCGTCGTTTTGCTATCAAAATAATTTCGGCTTCTTAAATAGAAAGGAAAATGTAGTATATAGAAGCAGGGTCGATCCACATGGACTATGGCTTTTGTGATTTAATAAAACTATTTCTTGATTTTAGGAAAAGATAGAATTCCGGGTAAAGTAGAAAATGTATAATAAAATAAATAATTATAAAAATAGTAAAACTAATAAAATAATAAATAGTAATAGTAATAAATATAAAAGGGGATTTTTAAAAGTTATTTTTAAAATAAAAGATAATAATTAAATAAAAGAAAATAATTAAATAAATAATTAAAGAGATTGAGATAAAGAGAAACTTATTATGAAAGTAGCCTCAGACTTCAGCTTTGCCTCAAATTCCTTGGATCATTGAAACATATTTTTACTTCAAGATTAATGTCAGCTTACAAGGACAATTCTTCGCTGCCAACTCGGATTGTGTCGTTTCAACAATAACTGATTTCGATCTCAATTTCCTCTTAGCAAATAATTTTGCTAAGTGTGTTCTCGGGAAGTTGAATATGCTTCAATAAGCAAATCATTCTTCAAAAATTAACCATAACAATATCAGGACCAATGTCGAAATTGTTTGGATTTGAAAAGTAAGCTCAGAAAACAGAGAGTAAATCCGAAGCGATTTATGTACCTTACAATTCTCACGCTAGAGAGAAAAAGAAGATTTTATTCTCAGATGCCAGAGATATATTTCTAGGCTTACCCTAAGAGGGTATTTATAGCCTTCAAATTCCTAAAAACAAGCTAAAATATCTTAAATCCTAATTAAAACACTTTAAACTATTTAAATAAAATACCTAAAAGATAATATTTAAAATAATATTCTAAATCCTAATTAAAATACTAAAATCTATTTAAACTAAAATATCTAATACAAAGATAAAATATAAAAATAATATCCTAAAACTTAATTAAAATACTAAAACTTATTTAAACTAAAATACAAAGATAAAATATAATGTTTAAAATATTATCCTAAACTTGAGTTTAATTCAAATCCGAATTCCAGCCAGCTTTGATTCCGAAAATAAAAAAAAAACTACAGAATTCTGTCATTTTTGTGCAATTTCCAGAATCTGACATCCCGCACATAAAATGAATCAAAACAAACAATTAAGCCACAAAAACCAATGATTAAGGAGTAATTTAAAAGCAAATTATTAACTAAATTAAACACTTATCACATAGCCATGACAAATTAGTGGCAACTGCCGTTTTGATGCCAAAATAAATTCATTCTTCTCAATTAATAAATAAGGAAATACGTAGTAAAGAGAAGTAAGAGTCGATTCCACAGGGACTTAGAAAATTCTGAATTTATGTCTGAATTGTTTATACCAGGCGTGATATAGGAAAAGGGGGGTTTTGGTAAAATGAGATTAAATAGTAAAAAGAGATTTAATAAAAGGTAATTTAAAGTAAAGATAAGAAAATAAGGAATGTAACGTGGAAAATGAATATGGTAAAAACTTAGCCTCAAGCCTCGCTTTGACTCAATTTCCTTTAGATCATCGAATTAGATTTTCCCTTCGGGATTCACGTCAGTTACTTTGTTTACAAGGGAAATCCTCGTGACTCTATTTTGTATATCGAATACCCAAGAAAATCTTTGATTCAGGCTTCGAAAACGGATCTGATCAACATCAATTATCGTAGATCAATTACCATTTAAGTTCGTGACAACCAACTTGGATTGTTGTTCCAATAACCTTTAATTTCGGTCTTAATTCCCTCTTGGCAAGGCTATCTCGCCAAGTGTGTTCCCAGAAAGTTGAATGTGCTTTCAATAAGCCGATCCTTCCTCCCACACATTTAATCGCAACAACATCTTGACCTAAGTCAATATTTGATTTTGAAAACTGTTTTGATTTTGAAAAATAAGCGCAGAGATTGAGAGAGATATTTTGAAGTTATTAAGGGTCTTTTTTTAATTCTCCCGTTAGAATTGAGTCATCGCTTCAGCTCTCGGCTTATGAGAAAATTAGCTAAGCTTGACAAACGTCATACTTAGCATATTTAAAAACAAAGCTTAAAAATAAAAGGAAAAAAAAAGAAAACTTGAAAAGTAAAATAAAAGCGAGAATTTTAATAAAACTAGAAAAGAGAAGAAGAAGATTGTAATCTAAGTTGTGTATTTAGGCTTACCCCAAGAGGGTATTTATAGCCTCTAAAAATCTAGAGATAAACAAAGAAATTAAAATAAAATAATCCTAAAGATAATTGTTTTTCCTAAATTCAAACTTTAAACAAGTCTCCTAATGCAATTATGCTCGTCCATCTTTCAGAAGGCACGCTGACTAGATCTTCTAGAAACTGCCGCTGACTGAACCTTCTAGAAACTGCCACGTCAGACTGTGTCATGCCCAGAGTCGTGCTCATGTCTCCAGCCGTGAACGACCAAATAATAAAAAAAATGAAGAATGCACCCGTTTTACCACTAAGTCTAGAAAGTAAGACATTGCACGAAAACAATCATAACACAACCAAATCAGCAACAACAAATCCATAAGATCGAAGAATTAACTAGTAAATACTACCGATTCTGAACACTCATCAATTAGGATTTCAAGAATTACGGGGTAAAACTCTTTGCTCTGTTATTCTAAGAATATCCTGGAATACAAATATTTACATGGTAGGGTAGGAACACACCAGATGAATATATAGGGATAAGCCTATACAAATCTTACATGAAAACTGAAAAACTAATGCAAGCTATCAACTAAGATATACAATCAGAAAGAAAAAAAAAACATTCCATGGAAGACAAGCAACTGTGCGTGCAGAATATACATGTTAGCTGGCACTTATAGAAGCTGAGGAACTTCATCTTCCTTTGGACTCAATTCCAAAATTCCCTAGCCAGTTGATGAGAGGAAAAAATATTTATTTTATTTAGCATGGTAAAAATTTATTTCAAGGAAATATATGGTTAGAACTTACATAGATGATTGATTTGTAGGATTCGTTTCATTTCTTCTTTTCTTCTAATTCTGCTTGTAAACTTTTCTTGCAAATCTCTCTCAACCATTAATACAAGTCACCATGGTCTTCCTGTTGTAAATACAATGTATGCCATGGTTATTCCCAGTACCAAACCACATCCGTACCCCATCGTAGAAAAATCCATATATGTAGCATTCTTTCAGTTTCCAATTTGGAGAGCCCCACTTAGAAAATTTGAAGACAAGTCGAGAGATATAAGAGATGCCAGATCATCGATGCATAAAATTGTAGGTTATAAACAACTCATTTATAAAACCCATATACCTAACAACAAATAACAAAGAATTCCGAAAAAACCCACAAACTCAAATAAAAAAATATTCAAAGAGTTAACTTAAAAAATTAAACTCACCTTCTATGAATTTGAAATACGTAATCGATTCAAAATACCTGTTTTATTCAAATTTGATGGAGTCGAATTCAAAGGGTAAACGATTTAACAAATTAAGGTTATAAACACTAATATTTTATGAATAATCAGGTATAGGGGAAAATGAGATTATGAGAAATAGTTTGAGAATAATCAGGTATAGGGGAAAATATATTAGCAATATGTGTTTAATTTTTTTCATTAAATTCAAATATAATTATATATTAAATACAGTTTGTTTCCCACCTACATTAAGTAAACAATTTGGTCTGGTGGTAAAATTCATACCATTTCACACCCTTATCGAAGTTTGAGTCCCCTCCCACGTATAGTGGGTTTAAATATTTCCTTTAAATCAATACGTGTTTGAACCCGAGATTTCGAAAAATAACGATAATTTTTTTAGCTTGGTTGGTGCTAATATTCAAACCTTGTATATCGACAATTTTCCGGAAAACCTCCTTTGACATTTCAACATTTTTAGACAAGCATATGATGCTATTATTGACCATAAGCTGAGCTAGGCTTGTAAACGAACCGAACACACACGAACGGAGATATGTTCATGTTCGTTCATTTAATAAATAAACAAACATAAATGAATACGAACATAAGCGAACAAATTTTTTTTTGTTCATGTTCGTTCATTAAGGAATATAGCTTGTTCATGTTCGTTTATTTAATAAATAAACAAACACGAACATAAACGAACACTAACATAAACAAACATAAACGTTGGAGACCCTATCTTCCATTGTTCTTTCATGAAAAATAATTGACAATGCAAATTAATCAAATCTACAGTGATAAATAGCGTCAGAGCTGATTAGCAGTGATGAAATGTTTGAAGATATCAGATATTTAGATCGATCTGTTAAATATATTAAATGATTCACACGACTTTAATTTAACGCTATAACATTTATCTTAGTGGTCCATGATTACATATGAACAATCATTTTCCAATACGTTATTCTAATAAATTCGCCGGCTAAAAGTTTTGTGACATCAATGTCAGACTTTAATGAGATTTGTTAATAATGGTTCTTTCCGTTGGCAGAGTAGAAAATTCAACTGCATGAAGATTTCGAACGGTACAAATTGGACTACAAGGCAATAACATAGATTCAAAATCCCTCCGATGCTACATATCGTAACTGATATTATTGCTAAACCACCATTCAAAATTTTAACGTATCTAAAGTCTACTCCACAACTAAAGGTCACACAAGAACTATGAAAACAAAAGTTCATTGTCAAAGTGTATTTTTCTACTTATTAATGGGTTCTTCCTTGAAAACCCATTACTTCCGCTATTACACTTTTTTTAGAAATTGTATAGAAACCTTTATTTTGTTTTCTGGCAAATTCTATATATTTTTCTCTTTACTAATGGTCATATACTACCGATTGTTACTTTTATCTTCTCATCTATTTCTAGAAAGAAGTATGATGTTTTCTTCAGTTTTAGATGTGAAGATACCCGCAATAACTTTACATATCAACTATTAAGCCAAATAAAACAGAGAAAGAGATGAAAACAAACCTGTAAAACTTCAGATTGCACTATAATATAACTTTTTTTTGAAGCTTTCACCAATTGTCTCCATTCTCTAGTGAACATTAGGGTTTGAAAAAAAAAGGGAAATGAATATAGGTGCGAGGTGCCTCACGGGTTAATATATTGGATTTAATCTTCAAATAAAATTGGGTTAATTATGGAGTTGGTCATCAGAATATCAGATTAATTAATATTTTTAAGATACTTACAAATTGGTCACCAAAATTGATTTAAGAAGATTGGGTTAAACATAAATGAACGAACATAAACGAACATAACCGAACGAATGTAAACGAACATAACCGAACGAATGTAAACGAACATAACCGAACGTTCACGAACGTAAATGAACGGACGAGACCTATGTTCGTGTTCGTTCATTTAATTAAACGGACATAAAATCTTGTTCATGTTCATTCATTTAATAAATAAACACACATAAACGAACTTCTCGCCGTACGGTTCATGAACGGTTCGCTGAACGTTCAATTCATTTACAGGCCTAAGCTGAGCTAACTTTCAAGGGGGCTCCATTAGCTGTCACGGTTGATTTGAACCTTCCAATCTTCAACTTTCAGTTTTCCCATAATGTTCCTCTCACAGTAAGGTCTGAAAATTCTACTAGACAGTCTGAACCCACCCCAATACTTAATATTTGACCTTAACCCTATAACATTCTTTTTCCAAATTACTTATCGACTTATTATTTATGCAATCAAACTCGTTGCATTGACTTAGCTCAGTCGGCATAACTAAGCTTCAAAATTTTCACATTTATCATCTAAATTACCTAAGGATCCCATAAAACGCTTAATACTTGGATTAACTATAACTACGAAATTTATACGATCATATGTTATGCACAAAGATTCTAAAAAGGATAATATATAAAATTTAACTTCTTGTGCCCAAATTATAGCTATGGAGAGGAATGGATGGTTAGCATGATCATTTCACCTTTCTTTTGAAGGTCTAAAACTCAATTATTCATATAGTTTGTAAGCACGTTTGGGAGTAAAAATTTGTTTTCTTGCCCTATCTTTTGAAACTTTGAACAACCAAATATCACGTTACGACTTTTCCTGGGCATAGTGGGTTCAAAAGGAAATAAAGATGAAACCAACCTTTGGAAAAATGAACCCCTTTTCTTTTCTCTTTAATGTTTTTTTAATATATGTATAGTGTACTACTAATCGCATGGGATTGAGCTGTAACAATCATCATATCCTTTAAAAGTATGAAAATGACCCTTAGATCACATGGAGTTGGAATCTTATGCTATACAAGTAAAAAGTTTGTATTGTCATCTTGAAATTACAATGAAATTGAATAAAAATACCCATCGTTCATCCATGAAATTAAATCAATATTTTCTTTTCTTTGCAATGTCCAAGAATCTTAACCAGAAAGTTGGAAGCAGACAAGTGTACACATAAATCTCAAGTTCTTTCAGTCAGCTAAAGTATACTTTATTTAACTGAGGTTGGGGGTTTCTTGGTAGGTTTACCTGAATATTCCTTCATTTTCTAAACCTTTAACTCTGTTCTTTTTTCCCTCCTTCCCATTGAATTGGCTAACAAAGAAGTTTTGGACTTAATATTAACAAGGCATAATACCAAATAAATAAACTCAGAATTTATATAAAAAAGTTATTTTGAACTTTATTCGAGCATTTTAGCCCCCAACGTTTTATTTTAGGTAAAAATATCCCTCCATAAGGAAAATCATTAGTTAACAAATAATTAGCATTCCAAAATAGAGGGTTTTTTTATCCTAAATTGAAACATTGATGACCAAGATGTTCTAATAAAGGTTAAAGTGACTATTTAATCAAACGTTATGAATCTTTTTGTCCTAAGATGAGATGTTAGGGGCCAAAACTCCCAAAAAAATATAATAGAAGACAAAATGATAATTCTAATAAACGTTAGGAGTTAAATTTGAGCATTATGCCTATTAACGAAACTAAACTTACTAAACATTAGCTTGCAAACAATATTGATATTGAAAGATGCTTTCGGGGTTTGTTAGTGCTATTATTTAGTACCTTATTACCGTCTGTGGGGGAAAGTTCCCCCTTAATTTCACAAAAGGGAGACAAAGGGAAATGGGAGGAAGATGGCCTTTGCTGCATTGTGCATGAATGGCATATTGGAGTATTATCATGATGGATTCATTTACATGCACATCATCCACATCATGATTTTACAACATGCACATGCAAAAGAGACAAGGGTCTGTTTTCTTGGCTTGATGAAGAGGGTTAAGCCTACATGAGAACGGATGATAAGTTCCATTGAAAAGGGAGTAAAGTGAAAAAGAAAAAAAACTTACTTTTCTTTATATTCTAAAGGGAAAAAAATTCTGTACCAAAAAAAAAAAGTTCAACCAATAATTGGTCCTATTTTCTTTCTTAAATAGAAAAAAAAGTTTAAAATCACTGTAATAATGATGTTGAAAAAAATTTATCTAATTTATTTTTTCAAATAGGATGGTTTTGTTAGTACAGAATGAAAGACGCGTGGTCATTATGAAGATGAATAGAAGATTCGGTATCTTCTATATGGAATTTGGAAAGACAAAGAAGACAAGCATGGGAACTAGTGAGGGAAGACGTGTTTTCCTCATGTATTCCCAGAGACACCTAGTGGTCAATGCGAATTTTGATTGTCACTACAACAGCAACTCCATTTAAAAAAGTCTTAAATATACAAAAATGTGCATAATCTATGTTCGATTTTTCAGTTTAGTGTCTAATGTTTTTTTGTTCTAGTTTAGTGCCTAATATTTCATTTCATTACTCAAATTGGGTTCAACCGTGATGAGCCGTTAGGTTTAACTGTTAACCCATTAAAAATGTCAGTTGACATACTTTTAAGGTAAAATATATAAATAATCCTCAAACTTTTTGGGTATTGCATTTTGGTCACTCCTAAAATTAAATATAAAATAACCAGAGCTTACCCCGATGGCAGATGGAGGAAACGACAACTGGCTGGGTTTTGGTTGGAACAAAGATGGGAACCAGGTGGCGGTGGCGGTGAGGCAAACAGAGCTCGGGATCGGCGCGATAATCGTGAAACCAATGGCGATGGTTTATTGTTTTCTAACGAATCTTTAAGTCGTTCTCTATGGCGACGATGATGATTCACGGTACAAGGGTGGTCGGGTTTTGGTCGCGGACAGACGGCGATCACCTTGGTGGTGACGGTGCGACCTATGGAAACCTATGGAGTTCGGAATCATGAAAAATATCAATAGTGAGTTTTTTTTGTTTTTAACGGAGCTTCAAAGGGCCACCTACGACGATCGACGACGATTTACAGTGAATAGAAGGATTTTGGTCGAGGGATGGAGGGAATGTTTTGGTGGTGGTGGTGCATGTCACTTTCGGGAAACGACGACATAAGAAGAAGAAGAAGAATGAGGAGTTTAACGGGGTGGTCAAAATGCAACACCTTAAAAGTTTGGGGATTATTTATGTATTTTAATTTAAAAAATATGTCAGTTGAAATTTTTAATGGGTTAACGGTCAAACTTAAAGGTTTATCACGGATGGACCCTTTTTGAGTAACAGGATGAAACATTAAATATCACTCTGAAACGAAAAAATATTAGACATTAAACTAAAAAAAACATTGATTAAGCATCTTTTGTAAATTTCAGCCTTTGAAAATATAATCTCTCTCTTCATTTCATAAATTCATTTTCCCGCAACATTGTCTAAACGAATTTACCAAAAAAATTAAATTTTTAAGTTACATATGGAATGAGACTTCAATAATCACTCGCAAATGATTAAGTTACAATCTGTAATATCACAGGAGAAGAAAAAATGAATTTGATGATGTTGGTCTTTTTTTATTATATAATTCTCAAGCTTAAAATTATCATCAAAACAATCACAAGCTTGACATGAGATGATATGACACAAGAAATTTAAAAACAATCAATAAAGGGTTATTTTATTGAAAATCATTTTGCCAGATTTTATTTATCTGTCACATATTCTTTTAGAAAATTTTACTAATTTATCATTTTTTTACGATCATCATTCACGTCTTACATTGACATGACATCAATTCGAATAAAGCGCAGATAATGATTTAAACCTTTTTAAGATGAGTGTTAGATCCATAAAATTTTCTAAAACGATAACTGACAGGTAATTAATTTCTATTAGGGTGATTTTGATGTAAAACGTCGCAAAAATATATGTAAGTAGCTTTGCTTTGTTTTTTTTTGAAAAAATAAAATTTAATTAGCTAATCATTTTTATTTTTTATCTTTTGAAAAATTAAGTCCTATGACCATAAAGAAAATCACGTGACTTTCACAGTTATCATTTTCTTCAAATAATTTTTTCTTTTTTAATAAATTTTTTCATTAAATCCTGAAAATGAGATAATAAAATACTTTTTTCTTCAATAATAATAATAATAATGAAAAATAGTGCCAATAAACTTTGTCTCGTCTCTTGATTTTGTCATTATTTAATCAATATTTTTGTGTTGAATATATTTTTAAATTTAATTGAGCTTCAAAGTTATTCTTAGATATGTTGAGATAATATATATATATATATATATATATATATATATATATCGAGTATAAAATTCTTATAAATCTATATTTTAATATGTTTCTGATATGTTGATTGAATGGATAATTAGTGAATTCTTATAAACTACTGCTAGTTTAAAGGGATACACTGCTTAAGGGGATGACACACATTTAAGGGAATGTTTGGTTCAAGGAATGTGGGATTCCCATGGGAATGAAATCCACATTTCCATGTTTGGTTGGTCGGGAATCCCATTCTCGGTAATGTTTTATTACCAATAGTATATTTTTTGGGTATATTACCAGGAATGTCATTACCTCTCTTTCTTAGGTATTGTTAAATTATCGGCGTTTTGGACTAAAATACCCTTAATTTTTTTTCCCAAAAATATCCTTCTTCTGTCATTGAATAATAAAAATTCTACGAAGGTTAAATTACAAATTTATCCTTAAACTATTTTAGATTTACAAAAAAAGTCTATAATTAAAATTTTATATGAAGTTCAGGGATTAAAATAAAATTTTACCCTTTCATTAAACATTTTTATATTTTCAATTTTTTTTAAAAATATATAAATTTTATGAATTTAAATTTTTTAAAGAATATATATAAATATTTTTCAACTTGTTAAAAAACAAATATATAATAAGGACAATTTGATCAAATATACATTCCAATAATATTTTATTCCTTTAACCAAACACGATAATCTTACATTCCTGCTAAACCAACCAAACACAAAATACAACATTCCCAGTAATTCTATTACCTGGTAATCTTACATTCTCACTGGTAATTTTACATTCCGTGAACCAAATGCACCCTAAAGGTTCACTAGCATTAACTCATTAAATTTTTATTAATGTGTGATGTAAATAAAAGAATACAAATTAATGACTCAATTATCTAAATAAAAAAATTAAAAATATAATAATGAAAATAATTTTTTGAATTAAAATATAATAATAAAAAATAAGTTTTTGAAAAAACAATGATAAAAACTAAATTATCAAGACCAACGTCGGTCTTGTCTTGGGTAAACATCACTAGTTTATTGGTTAGTCTTGGGTAAACATCACTAGTTTATTGGTTAAATAATGACAAAATCAAGAACCGATACAAAATTTATTGGCACTATTTATTATTATTATTATTATTGAAGAAAAAAAGTATTTTATATCTTATTTTCAGGATTTAATGAAAAATTTTATCAAAAAAGAAAAATAATTATTATATAAGTTGTTGAATTCAGTTTCCATCATCATCTAGATGGATGGAGTACTTGGGTGCAGTCACACTTTTACAATTTTAAATTCTCTTATTGTTTAAGGTACCTTTTTTATATTTTTTTATTAATTATATATTTTCAGACCCCTCAAATGTTGTAATTCCGGACCTATAAATTTCTAAATTTCCATCCCTAGCAGAAAATCTCTCGTGTGTCCGTGAATTTCATCACCTCCCAACCATTTGTTGATTCCATTGTGGGGAAGCTTTGCACGTATATCACATAATCATACAAGAAAATATTTGCAATTTCTCACTTAGTTTTCCTACTTTGAGAACTTTGGTTTACATCTCTTTAAAATTGCCAACATTCAACCTTTTAACTTCAAAATCCTAGAATCCAACGTATATAAGAAAAAAGAAAAGAAAAAAAACCCAAAGAAGCTTTTGGAGTTCCATGTTCAACCTCAATCCTATTTCTCATTTACACCTTTCCATTTACCTTGATCTAGAAACCTTTACCATAAACCCCATCTCTCCTCACATAATGGAACAAGCATTAGGATTCTCATCATTAAACATTTGGTGAGGTGGATTACCATAAACCGGATAACCCGGCACATACCCGTGGTAACCATGCCCGTGTGGGTGAGTATACGGGTTTCCATGACCATATCCATAACCCGGGTTCTCATATCCAGGATAACCCGGCATGTAACCAGGTGCGTATCTAAATTGGGGTTGAGCCATAAACTCCATTCGGTTCCCTTCCATCTTACCACCACCATCTTCACCATTTCCACCTTTGTTCTTCTTTCCTCCACCGTCGCCACCACTCTCTTTGTTGATGTCTTTGTCTTTCTTAGGTGCTACAATCTCAACATTCTTCTTGAGTTTGTCCTTCAAAGCTCCAGCCAAGGCCTTAACATCCATAGTCCCCTTAACTGTGACCACCTCCTTCTGCCTGTCGACTTTCAACTCATGCACACCTACAACACCATGAAAAAAAAGGTCAAAACTCAAAAACTAATACAAGATTTCAACGAAAGGGTAAAAGTTTATAGGAAATTAGCAATGAAAAGTCATCCACCTTGGGTTTCAGAGACAATTTTGCGAATTTTATCAATGCATCCATCACACTGGCATATCAGTTGCACCTTCAAATCCGCCGTCGTTACCGGGGCCTGATTAAAAATAATAAATACATGGTTATTTTGAAATGTATTGAAAATTTGATATTGAAAAATTCGAAATTCTTACATCTTTGGGTTTTTTCTCTGATTTATTGTCAGAATCCTGCTTTTTCTCTTTGTCTGATTTTTTCTCCTTTTTCTCTTCTTTGTTGTCATCTTTCTTGGGTTGAGGAGAAACAAGGTCAACCTTCTTCTTGGTTTTCTTCACGAGCTTCTCCTTCATGGCGGTCGGATCCATAGTTCCTATCACCGTCACTTTGTTTGAGCTCATATCAGTTTTTACCGTCTCCACCCCTGCAAAAAACAGAGTAAATAACAAAACCCAGAAACAAAACGGGGATCTTAAACCTTCTTCTCTGATTGTACCTTCAAATTCATGAATGTGCTTGAGGATTTTGGTAGCACAGCCTTCACAAAAGCAATCAAACTTGAGAACAATGGTTGAGGATCCCTTTTCCTTCTTTTCTCCATCCCCGCCTTTCTTGCTTCCATTCTTTTTCTGCAACGGAGAGAAAGAAGAACCATCATTTAATAAACCATATCGATTAACAACGAAATGAGAAATGAAAGAAGATGAAAGGGCTAGGAAGAAAGAGAGGGAAATGGGGTTGGAATTTGGAGAGTATTTTGCTGACTGACCTCTCCCATGGCTAGTAAGAATCCAATATAGTAATCTGGGTTTATGGATTGTGATGTGTGGAAGCAAGGGAGAAAAGGAGAGCAATATTTATAGGAGAGTGAAATACTATTGGTGACGATGATGATGATGTATGAATGGATGGTCTAAACGCGTGGAATGAATGATGTGACTTAGGGAGTAAGGGGTTGAAAAAGTAGGATACTTCGTAGAAAGTGAGCAAGGTGGACTGGATTTGGAGGTTCTTCCCTCTTTCCATCACTATTGTGCACCAGTTGAGTGTGCCAAGGTTCAGCAAAATCAGACCCCGTTCAGAAAATTTCTTACTTCCTCCGAACTATAATTAGTGTTTTATATTGATTTTACAAATATTTCGAGATATATTTAATCAAATAAAATGATAAAATTATTTTTAAAATTTGATTGATAAATTTTACATATTTATTTTGATATATATAATAGAATAAAACATATTATTATAAAAAATATATAAATATCATAATTTGTTGATTTTAATAAAATATTTTAAATAAGATAATTTTAAAATCTAAAAGAGACATTTAATAGGACGAGGAGAATAACTTATATAATTCAAGTATATTCATAAATTATATAATAATTTTTTGTTATACTTTAATATTGATAGTGATTTAATTACGGATGAACTATGAACACCTTTATTAAACTTAACCGTCTTTTTGAGTAAGGTCATGGATTCGAACCTAACGTTTGCAAATAGAAAAAATTAAGTTGAGAGGGTCACCCTCATATATTTAGTATCTAATTTGGATTAGTTGATCAATATATCATATACTAGGTGATTAATTCAAAAACAAATTCAACCACCCATATTAAATACTTGCATTTAAGGTGGGTTTTGTTTTATGTAAAACAATTTTTGGAAAATGTTTTTATTATTTTTCAATGTATGGTTAACAAAAAATGTTAGTCAATGTAAAACATTTTCTTCATAAACAAATTTTTTTTTTGCATTTTTCAGAAAAATACTTACGATCTATTTTTCGTAAATCGTTTTATAAATTTTTCATTTCAAAGTATATATTTCATATTAATATTGTATTTTAGTATTGTTTTAACAAAATATTAAATATTTTAAATAAGAGAATTTTAAAATCTAAAAGATACATTTAATAGGATGAGGAGAATAACTTATATTGTTGAAGTGTGTTTATAAATTATATAATATTTTTTATTATACTTTTAATATTAATATTGATTTAATTACAAATAAACTATTAACACCCTTATTAAATTCAACCACCTTTATACTAATAATCCGTTGGTCTAGTGTGATGAGGTATTAGACTTTTTGAGTAAGGTCAGGGATTCAAGCCTTAACGTTTGTAGATGGAGCAAATTAAGTTGCGAGGTCACCCTCATCTTTGTAGTACTCAATCTGGATTAATTGATCAATAGATCAGATACTAGGTGATTAATTCAAAAACAAATTCAACCACATGTATTAAATACTTGCATTTAAGGTCGGGTTGTTCTATATAAAACATTTTTTGGAAAATGTTTTTATTATTTTTCAATGTATGGTTAGCGAAAAAAGTTGGTCAATGTAAAATATTTTCCTCATAAACAAAATTTTATTTGCATTTTCAGAAAAATACTTACGATCTATTTTTCGTAAATCGTTTTATAAATTTTTCATTTCAAAGTATATATTTCATATTAATATTGTATTTTAGTATTGTTTTAACAAAATATTAAATATTTAAATAATAATTATTAATAACTTTAAAAATATAATATTATATATTTTTAATATTATAATAATATAATCAGTTATATTATGATAATATATGATATTGTATTCTTATTTTAATTACTTCAATCATTATAAGTCAATCAAGTGATCGTATAGTAGAAGAGGATAATATTTTATTAATTAATTATGGGTTCAAATAATTAAATATTAAAGAAATTAAACTACATATTAAGAAAAATGTTTATGCATATTTCAACAAAAGTTCTTCTTTCATTTATTTGACTTTGCTTATACAATTTCATGTTTATACATAAAAATACAATTTCGTTCATTTATTTTAAATTTTTTTATTTGTTTTATTTTGTTCGATTTGAATCATAATTTTTGTTTATTATTGTTATTTTAATTTTAAATTAATGTTTTGTCTAACATACATGGTGATAACCGTCGTTTTGCTATCAAAATAATTTCGGCTTCTTAAATAAAAAGAAAAAGATAGTATAGAGAAGCAGGGTCGATCCACATAGACTACGGTTTTTGTGATTTAATAAAATTGTTTCTTGATTTAGGAAAAGATAAAATTCCAGGTAAAGTAGAAAATATATAATAAAATAAATAATTATAAAAAAGGAAAAATAAAAAAATAATAAATATTAATAGTAATAAATATAAAAAGGGATTTTTAAAAGTTTTTTAAATAAAAGATAATAATTAAATAAAAGAAAATAATTAAATAAACAAAATAAAGAGATTGAGATAAAGAGAAACTTATTGTGAAAGCAGCCTCAGACTTCAGCTTTGCCTCAAATTCCTCGAATCATCGAAACAGATTTTTACTTCAAGATTCACGTTAGCTTACAAGGACAATTCTTCGTTGCCAACTTGATTGTGTCGTTTTAACAATAACTGATTCCGATCTCAGTTTCCTCTAAGCAAACAATTTTGCTAAGTGTGTTCTCGGGAAGTTGAATATGCTTCAATAAGCAAATCCTTCTTCAAATGTTAACCATAACAATATCCGGACCAATGTCGAAATCGTTTGGATTTGAAAAGTAAGCTCAGAAAACAGAGAGAAAATTTTAAGCGATTTAAGTACCTTACAATTCTCACGTTTGGAATTGAGCATTCATTTTAGTCTTCGGCTTGAAAGAAAATTAACTAAGCATGACCAAAGTCATACTTAGCATAATTGAAAAGTATGCAAAAAGTAAAGAGAAAGCTAGAGAGAAAAATAATATTTTATTCTCATATGAGAGAGATATATTTCTAGGCTTGCCCTGAGAGGGTATTTATAACATTCAAATTCCTAAAAAACAAGCTAAAACATCTTAAATCCTAATTAAAACACTTAAAACTATTTAAACTAAAATACCTAAAAAATAATATTTAAAATAATATTCTAAATCCTAATTAAAATACTAAAACCTATTTAAACTAAAATACCTAAAACAAAGATAAAATATAAAAATAATATCCTAAAACTTAATTAAAATACTAAAACTTATTTAAACTAAATAAAAAAGATAAAATATAATGTTTAAAATATTATCCTAAACTTGAGTTTAATTCAAATCTAAATTCCAACCAACTTTGATTCTGAAAATAAAAAAAAACTGCAGAATTTTGTCCTTTTTGTGCAATTTCTAAAATCTGACGTCCTGCACAGAAAATGAATCAAAACAAACAATTAAGTCACAAAAACCAATGATTAAAGAGTAATTTAAAAGCAAAATATTAACTAAATTAAGCACTTATCAAATTCTCCCTCACTTATTCAATGCTTGTCCTCAAGCATTCATCAATTAACACATCAAAATTACAAGTTATGATCTTCAATTTCAATTTATTCCTCAAACTTCCAATCGAATTAAGTCCATGACATTTGCCGAATTCAAGTTGCAATCAAGCAAAGACACAACTAAGAAAATTTAAAGTAAGCAAGATATCCCAATTAATTGCCAACTTCAATGAAATATGACTCAATACCTCACAAAGATTCACACATATCCGCTCAAAGTGCTTGGGGTAAATGAAATCGCTCAAGCCGAAATTAACCAAAATATTACCATAAGCTTGGAATCCAATCAAGTCTCCACTACGAAAAATGAACATAATGCAATAATCAAAGGGTATTAAACAATGTGTGATGGGGCTTAGGTTAGGGTAGGGAAAAGGCCAAAAAGAAAGGTTTAAAATACCGAAACAAGAGATCAAATTAATTAAGAATAATCCAATAATTAACATGAAGCGCAATGAAGAACAAAACAAGGAAAAAAGAATAGATGAAAGACAATTGAAACGATCGATTTTTCCTTCCCCTTTTTTTTGTTTTTTCTGTTTTTTTGAAACATTGAATTTTTTTTCATGGAACAACAATGATACAAGATCTCAAGTCTCGGCAAGGGTGTGAAAAGAGAGAAAAAATAAAAAAAAGGCTTCGGGTTTAACTATGAGATGTAAAACAAAGAAAGGGAAATAGGCTCAAATATGGTTCACTAGTGGATATATAAACGGGTAGGCTTTTGGGAAGAGTGGGTTTATCCTAGGTGCCCCTATCACATTAAAACATTATGTTCAATATGTAGTCTCGATATGCATTGTGATTACAAGTTCTAGAATATCCTAATTAGTTTGACACAAACAAGTCAAACAATGAGCAAGAAAGAAAATATATGCTCGTTAGGCCCAAATCTCACAAGAAAAGTTTATGTGCATTGAGTCAATTTCATATCTATCAACAAAAGCATGAAATATCAATACTCAACAAAAATTCACTAGCTATATCAATCACCAATCATACAAATTAAATTCTATCAAAAAGCATGGTCATAATCCAAAAGGAAGCAAGAGCATAAAGCAAATTTCAAGACTAACAACCAAGGATCTCAACATATCAACATCAGAATAACTCAATTTCAAACAATTAAACAAATCAAGGAAAAATTTGACGACATGTTTTTCACTCCCCCCTCACTTATTCCGTTTTGTCCCAAAACGTATATCAAATTTTAAAACAAAGAGAGGGAAAAGGAATACTCCCCAATCTAGTGGCGACCGCGGCCACGTCGAGACGAGCTGTTGTAGAGTAGAATGTTCGATACTACACTGTTCTGTTCGAACTTTTCTACACAGTTTGAACCAATTCTATTTTTTTTGCACTGCATTGTTCGAATCTGTTGTGTATTTTTCTGCACTGTTCGAACAAAATAAGTTTTTTTGCACTATTCTGTTCGAATTTTTCTGCACAGTTCGAACCAAGTCAATTTTTCTATACTGTTTTTTCATTAAATATTTGATCCGAATTTGGATATGTTCAGAGAAAAATAAAATATAATTATTGAAATAAAGTTTGCTAAAAATAAAACAAAAATGAAATGAAATAAAACAAAAATAGAACGAAATGGGTTACCTCTCATCAAGCTTTTTTATTTAACGTCGTTAGCTTGACGACCTGATTCAGAATATAGGTTTCAAGAGAAATACTTCATCCACTTCATACGTTTTTTCCAACTAAGAACTTCCTTATGAGAAATTCTACAATCGTATAATTCTTTTTTTTCTTGTAGATTTTGGCTTTCTCATAGGCTTTTATTCGGATCTTTTTAGCTTTAAAAGCTTATCCGAAATAATTAGTGAAGTAGCGTTTTCTCCTAAAAAGGCATTCTTTAAGTGTTTCAGCATTTGGTACAATTCTATCTCAGGTGCCTGCAAAACAAAAGGTAAAATTTTAGTTTTAGAGGAAGCTAAAAATAAATTAGAATTGATTGAATGAATATTTTCAAACTCCCTTTCTTCCTTTTTATGGTAAAGTTCAGGATCCATGGAAAAATTAGATTCAATATATTCATCAATTAAAGGATCTAAAATATCAACAGAATTAATTCTTCCAACTCGATCCGGTTATTTCATTGCTTTGTAAACATCAAATTCAACGATCTCACCATCAAATTCCATTATCAGTATGCCACTTCTAACATCGATCTTTGTATTTGCGGTGCTTAGGAAGGGTCGGCCTAAGAGTACTTAGGAATAAGTATCTGACCTATCATGTTCCATGTCAATGACATAGAAATCTGCAGGAAAACATAATACGTCGACCTTCACTAAGACATTTTCCATCATTCTCACTGGATAGATCACGGACAGATCAACCAACTGTATGGTTACTCCCGTTTCCTTCTAAGGCTCGTTAGTAATCATTTTATAAATAGATAATGACATAACATTGATTGAAGCTCCTAAGTCACACATTGACGTTTAATTTTAAAATCACATATTTTGCAAGGAATAGTGAACATACCTTGATCCTTAATCTTTGCTGGGAGTTTTCGTTGAAAAATTGCTGAGATATGTTCTCCCAAATTTACCTTTTTGTGCCCCATTAATTTCCTCTTTGTAGTGCAAAGTTCTTTTAAAAATCGAGCATACCTTGGTACTTGTCAAATTACTTCAAGAAGAGGTATGTTGACTTGAACATTTTGGAACACCTCTAAGATCTTTTTTTCAGCTCTTCATCACGCTTCATCAACCTTGATGAGAAGGGTGGTGGCGTGATTTCATGAGAAGAATGAGAAGGATGTGAGTCAGACGTACCTTGTATTTCTGGAGGTGGCGTTTTCTCTTGTTCTTCTTGATGTGCATCTTTTTCTGCTGGAAATTCGGGTGAAATAACTTTTCCACTTATGAGTGTGATGGCACTAATATTCTCTCTCGAATTTAACTTCGTTTGGGAAGGTAGTCTTCATTGTGATTCCAATTTTCCCATAGTTTGAGCTAGTCGGCTTACTTGGTTATCTAATCTTGAATATGTGTTTCGGTTCGGCTTTGGAATTTTTCCTAGATGCAATGAAATTTTCTTCTGAGATTGCTAACTTTCCCATGAGTACCTCCAATGATGGTTTTTGTGTTTACTGTTGAGGAGGAGGTCTTGGTTGATAGGTTGGTCTTTGATTTGCAGCATAACTGAAGTTTGGGTAGTCTCGACATCCTGGATTGTAAGTATTATTATATGGGATGTATTGTCTTTGTGGAGGACCTGGAAAGTTCCCTACTGCATTGATTTCTGCACTGCTTCCTTCTTGTATCAACGAGCAGCAATCCGTCGGATGGTCTAGCTTTGTGCATATCCCACATGCTCTTGTTGCTCCAGATTTTCCAGCAACAAGTAATTTAACTACTTAGGTAAATAAAATAAACAATCTTTAGCCAAGTCGACTAAAGAGAAAGGGAAAGCTCTCAATTTAATTTGATCTTCGGTAACTCCCTGTGGTTTCATGCTAGTGCAAACCATGTAGAATTCTAACAAGTGTTTAAACATATCTTCAGTGGGAAAGCCGTTAAAAGTGGGAAGAAGATGAATAAGTCCCGTTTTTAAGTGAAACAGAGTCCTGTCACTTGGAAAATTAATGTATAATGACGTCTGAGTGACAGGAGCTATGGATAGCTCTCGGATCGTTTGTTCTTCTTCTGCCATCGGAATGTTATGCGTCTGCTTCAGTCTCCAGATTTGATTCTTCTTCTAAACTCTACTCTTGTTCTTCTTGTATTTTTCTCTTTTCTCGAAGCGTTTATGCATGGATTCTTAATGCTTGTGCTTCGATCTCTGGATCTAGATCTACTAATACACATGGGTTTCTTCTGGTCCTAAATCAAAAACTAGAAAAATAAATCAGTAATTGCCGTTAGTCCCCGGCAACGGCGCCAATTTGATAACCGTCGTTTTGCTATCAAAATAATTCTGGCTTCTTAAATAGAAAGGAAAAGGTAGTATAGAGAAGGAAGGTTGATCCACATGGACTATGGTTTTAATGATTTAATAAAACTATTTCTTGATTTTAGGAAAAGATAGAATTCCAGGTAAAGTATAAAAATGTATAATAAAATAAATAATTATAAAAAAGGAAAAATAATAAAATAATAAATATTAATAGTAATAAATATAAAAGGGGGATTTTTAAAAGTTGTTTTCAAAATAAAAGATAATAATTAAATAAACAATTTAAAGAGATCGAGACAAAGAGAAACTTATTGTGAAAGCAGCCTCAGACTTCAGCTTTGCCTCAAATTCCTCGGATCATCGAAATATATTTTTACTTCAAGATTCACGTCAACTTAAAAGGACAGTTCTTCGCTGCCAACTCGGATTGTGTCGTTTCAACAATAACTGATTTTGATCTCAGTTTCCTCTTAGCAAACAATTTTGCTAAGTGTGTTCTCGGGAAGTTGAATATGCTTCAATAAGCAAATCCTTCTTCAAACATTAACCATAACAATATCAGGACCAATGTCGAAATCATTTGGATTTGAAAAGTAAGCTAAAAAATAGAGAGAAAATCTGAAGCGATTTAAGTACCTTATAATTCTCACGTTTGGAATTGAGCATTCGTTTTTGTCTTCGGCTTGAAAGAAAATTAAATAAGCATAAACAAAGTCATATTGCTAAAAATAAAATGAAATGAAATGAAACAAAAATAGAACGAAATGGGTTGCCTCTCATCAAGCTCTTTTGTTTAACGTCGTTAGCTCGACGACCTGACTCAGACTATAGGTTTCGAGAGAAATACTTCCTCCACTTCATACGCTTTTTCCAACTAAGAACTTCCTTATGAGAAATTCTACGATCGTATAATTCTTTTATTTTTTCTTATAGATTTTGGCTTTCTTATAGGCTTTTGTTCGGATCTTTTATAGCTTTACAAGCTTATCCGAAATAACTAGTGAAGTAGCGTTTTCTCCTAAAAAGGCATTCTTTAAGTGTTTCAGCATTTGTTTAAGCTTACAAGGATAGTTCTTCGCTGCCAACTTGGATTGTGTCGTTTCAACAATAACTGATTCCGATCTCAGTTTCCTCTTAGCAAACAATTTTGCTAAGTGTGTTCTCGGGGAGTTGAATATGCTTCAATAAGAAAATCCTTCTTCAAACATTAACCATAACAATATCAGGACCAATGTCGAAATCATTTGGATTTGAAAAGTAAGCTAAAAAACAGAGAGAAAATCTGAAGCGATTTAAGTACCTTATAATTCTCACGTTTGGAATTGAGCATTCGCTTTAGTCTTCGGCTTGAAAGAAAATTAAATAAGCATAAAAAAAGTCATATTCCTAAAAATAAAATAAAATAAAATAAAACAAAAATGAAATGAAATGAAATGAAATGAAATGAAATGAAATAAAACAAAAATAGAACGAAATGGGTTGCCTCTCATCAAGCTCTTTTGTTTAACGTCGTTAGCTCGAAAACCTGACTCAGACTATAGGTTTCGAGAGAAATACTTCCTCACTTCATACGCTTTTTCCAACTAAGAACTTCCTTATGAGAAATTCTACAATCGTATAATTCTTTTATTTTTTTCTTGTAGATTTTGGCTTTCTCATAGGCTTTTATTCGGATCTTTTTTAGCTTTAAAAGCTTATCCGAAATAACTAGTGAAGTAGCGTTTTCTCCTAAAAAGGCATTCTTTAAGTGTTTCATCATTTGTTTCAATCCTATCTCAGGTGCCTGCAAAACAGAAGGTAAAATTTTAGTTTTAGAGGAAGGTAAAAATAAATCAGAATTGATTGAATGAATATTTTCAAACTCCCTTTCTTCCTTTTTATGGTAAAGTTCATGATCCATGGAAAATTAGATTCAATATATTCATCAATTAAAGGATCTAAAATATCAACAAAATTAATTCTTCCAACTCGATCCGGTTATTTCATTGCTTTGTAAACATAAAATTCAACGATCTCACCATCAAATTCCATTGTCAGTATGCCACTTCTAACATCGATCTTTGTATTTGCGGTTCTTAGGAAGGGTCGACCTAAGGGTACTTAGGAATAAGTATCCGACCTATCATGTTCCATGTCAATGACATAGAAATCTGCAGGAAAAAAATAATACGTCGTCATTCACTAAGACATTTTCCATCATTCCCACTGGATAGATCACGGACAGATCAGCCAACTGTATGGTTACTGTCGTTTCCTTCAAAGGCTTGTTAGTAATCATTTTATAAATAGATAATGACATAACGTTGATTGAAGCTCCTAAGTCACACATTGCACGTTTAATTTTAAAATCACCTATTTTGCAAGGAATAGTGAACATACCTATTTGGTGGGAGTTTTCATTGAAAAATTGCAGAGACATGTTCTCCCAAATTTTCCTTTTCGTGCCCCATTAATTTCCTCTTTGTAGTGCAAAGTTCTTTTAAAAATCGAGCATACCTTGGTACTTGTCGAATTACTTCAAGAAGAGGTATGTTGACTTGAACTTTTTGGAGCACCTCTAAGATATCCTTTTCTTCAGCTTTATCACGCTTCATCAACCTTGATGGGAAGGGTGGTGACGTGATTTCATGAGAAGAAAGAGAAGATATGAGTTAGACGTACCTTGTATTTCTGGAGGTGGCGTTTCCTCTTGTTCTTCCTGATGTGCAACTTTTTTTGCTGGAACTTCGAGTGAGATAACTTTTTCACTTCTGAGTGTGATAGCACTAACATTCTCTCTCGAATATAACTTCGTTTGAGAAGGTAGTCTTCCTTGTGATTCCAATTTTCCCATAGTTTGAGCTAGTCGGCTTACTTGGTTATCTAACTCTTGAATATGTGTTTCGGTTCGGCTTTGGAATTTTTCTTGTATGCAATGAAATTTTCTTGTGAGATTGCTAACTTTCCTATGAGTTCCTCCAATAATGGTTTTTGCATTTGTTGTTGATGAGGAGGTCTTGGTTGATAGGTTGGTCTTTGATTTGCCGCATAACTGAAGTTTGGGTAGTCTCGTCATCCTGGATTGTAAGTATTACTGTGTGGGATGTACTGTTTTTGTGGATGACCTGGAAAGTTCCCTAATGCATTGATTTCTGCATTGCTTCCTTCTTGTATCAGCGGGCAGCAATCCGTCGGATGTCTAGCTTTGTGCATATCCCACATGCTCTTGTTGCTCCAGATTTTTCTGCAACAAGTGAATTAACTACTTCAGTTAATTTATCTAACTTATTTTTAGGGGAAAATGTACTTATCTCGTGAACCCGTCAGCTGGATTCACTTGAAAACTGTTGAGAGTTGGCTACCATGGTTGAAATCAATTCCCTTGCTGTTGTTGGGGTCATGTTGACTAATCCTCTTCCATTGGTGGCATCCACAATTTTCATCTCTATCGGTAAAAGGCCTTCATAAAAGTATTGAAGTAATGTTTGCTCACTTAATCTGTGTTGCGGCCAACGTACACAAAGCATTTTAAATCGCTCCAATAGTCATAAAGACTTCTTCACTCTTTTTTTGAACGGAAAGAATGCTCCTTCGTAACTTGCTTGCTTTAGCTGCTGGAAAGAACCTGTCAAGAAAAAATTGATTCATGTCATCCCATGAATTAACTGAACTATGAGGTAAATAAAATAACCAATCTTTTGCCAAGTCGACTAAAGAGAAAGGGAACCCTCTCAATTTAATTTGATCTTCGATAACTCCATGTGGTTTCATGCTAGTGCAAACTATGTGGAATTCCAATAAGTGTTTGTGAATATCTTCAGTGGGAAAGCCGTGGAAAGTGGGAAGAAGATGAATAAGTCTCGTTTTTAATTGAAATGGAGTCCCGCCACTAGGAAAATTAATGCATAATGGCGTCTGAGTGATAGGAGCTGTGGATAGCTCTCGGAATGTTTATTCTTCTTCAGCCATCAGAATGTTATGCGTCTGCTTCAGTCTCCGGATTTGATTCTGCTTCTGAACTCTGCTCTTGTTCTTCTTGTCTTTTTCTCTTTTCTCGAAGTGTTTATACGTGGATTCTTCGTGCTCGTGCTTCGATCTCTGGATCTAGATCTATTAATTCACCTGGGTTTCTTTTGGTCATAAATCAAAAACTAGAAAAATAAATTAGTACTTGTCGTTAGTCCCCGACAACGGCGCCAATTTGATAACCGTCGTTTTGCTATCAAAATAATTTTGGCTTCTTAAATAGAAAGGAAAATGTAGTATATAGAAGCAGGGTCGATCCACATGGACTATGGTTTTTGTGATTTAATAAAACTATTTCTTGATTTTAGGAAAAGATAGAATTCTGGGTAAAGTAGAAAAGGTATAATAAAATAAATAATTATAAAAATAGTAAAAATAATAAAATAATAAATAGTAATAGTAAGTAATAAAAAGGGGATTTTTAAAAGTTATTTTAAAATAAAAGATAATAATTAAATAAAAGAATAATTAAATAAACAATTAAAGAGATTGAGATAAAGAAACTTATTGTGAAAGTAGCCTCAGACTTCAGCTTTGCCTCAAATTCCTTGGATCATTGAAACATATTTTTACTTCAAGATTAATGTCAGCTTACAAGGACAATTCTTCGTTGCCACTCGGATTGTGTCGTTTCAACAAACTGATTCCGATCTCAATTTCCTCTTAGCAAATAATTTTGCTAAGTTGTTCTCGGGAAGTTGAATATGCTTCATAAGCAAATCATTCTTCAACATTAACCATAACAATATCAGGACAATGTCGAAATCGTTTGGATTTGAAAAGTAAGCTCAGAAAACAGAGAGTAATCCGAAGCGATTATGTACCTACAATTCTCAAGCAAGAGAGAAAAAGAAGATTTTATCTCAGATGCCAGAGATATATTTCTAGGCTTACCCTAAAAGGGGTATTTATAGCCTTCAAATTCCTAAAAACAAGCTAAATATCTTAAATCCTAATTAAAACACTTAAACTATTTAAATTAAATACCTAAAAGATAATATTAAAATAATATTCTAAATCTAATTAAAATACTAAAACTATTTAAACTAAATACCTAATACAAAGATAAAATATAAAATAAATCCTAAAACTTAATTAAAATACTAAAACTTATTTAAACTAAAATACAAAGATAAAATATAATATTTAAAATATTATCCTAAACTTGAGTTTAATTCAAATCCGAATTCCAGCCAGCTTTGATTCCGAAAATAAAAAAAAACTACAGAATTCCGTCATTTTTGTGCAATTTCCAGAATCTGACATCCCGCACATAAAATGAATCAAAACAAACAATTAAGCCACAAAACCAATGAAAGAGTAATTTAAAAGCAAATTATTAACTAAATTAAACACTTATCACATAGCCATGACAAATTAGTGGAAACTGCCGTTTTGATGCCAAAAAATTCATTCTTCTCAATTATAAATAAGGAATACGTAGTAAGAGAAGTAAGAGTCGATTCCACAGGGACTTAGAAAATTCTGAATTTCTGTCTGAATTGTTTATACCAGGCGTGATATAGGAAAAGGGGGTTTTGGTAAAATGAGATTAAATAGTAATAAGAGATTTAATAAAAGGTAATTTAAAGTAAGATAAGAAAATAAGGAATGTACGTGGAAAAATGAATGTGGTAAAAACTTAGCCTCAAGCCTCGCTTTGACTCAATTCCTTTAGATCATCGAATTAGATTTTCCCTCAAGCCTCGCTTTGACTCAATTTCCTTTAGATCATCGAATTAGATTTTCCCTTCGGGATTCACGTCAATTACTTTGTCTACAAGGGAAATCCTCGTGACTCTATTTTGTATATCGAATACCCAAGAAAATCTTTGATTCCGGCTTCGGAAACGATATGATCAACATCAATTGTCGTAGATCAATTACCATTTAAGTTCGTGACAACCGACTCGGATTGTTATTCCAATAACCTTTAATTTCGGTCTTAATTCCCTCTTGGCAAGGCTATCTCGCCAAGTGTGTTCCTAGAAAGTCGAATGTGCTTTCAATAAGCCAATCCTTCCTCCCACACATTTAATCGCAACAACATCTTGACCTAAGTCAATATTTGATTTTGAAAACTGTTTTGATTTTGAAAAATAAGCGCAGAGATTGAGAGAGATATTTTGAAGTTATTAAGGGTCTTTTTTAATTGTCCCGTTGGAATTGAGTCATCGCTTCAGCTCTCGGCTTATGAGAAAATTAGCTAAGCTTGACAAACGTCATACTTAGCATATTTAAAAACAAAGCTTAAAAATAAAAGGAAAAAAAAAAGAAAACTTGAAAAATAAAATAAAAGCGAGAATTTTAATAAAACTAGAAAAGAGAAGAAGAAGATTGTAATCTAAGTTGTGTCTTTAGGCTTACCCAAGAGGGTATTTATAGCCTCTAAAAATCTAGAGATAAACAAAGAAATTAAAATAAAATAATCCTAAAGATAATTGTTTTTCCTAAATTCAAACTTTAAACAAGTCTCCTAATGCAATTATGCTCGTCCATCTTCCAGAAGGCACGCTGACTAGATCTTCTAGAAACTGCCGCTGACTGAACCTTCTAGAAACTGCAACGTCAGACTGTGTCATGCCCAGAGTCGTGCTCAAGTCTCCAGCCGTGAACGACCAAATAATAAAAAAAATGAAGAATGCACCCGTTTTACCACTAAGTCTAGAAAGTAAGACATTGCACGAAAACAATCATAACACAACCAAATCAGCAACAACAAATCCATAAGATCGAAGAATTAACGAGAAAATACTACCGATTCTGAACACTCATCAATTAGGATTTCAAGAATTACGGGGTAAAACTCTTTGCTCTGTTATTCTAAGAATATTAGAATATCCTGGAATACAAATATTTACATGGTAGGGTAGGAACACACCAGATGAATATATAGGGATAAGCCAAGACAAATCTTACATGAAAGCTGAAAAACTAATGCAAGCTATCAACAAAGATATGCAGTCAGGGAAAAAACATTCCATGTTAGACAAGCAACTATGCGTGCAGAATATACATGTTAGCTGGCACTTATAGAAGCTGAGGAACTTCATCTTCCTTTGGACTCAATTCCAAAATTCCCTAGCCAGTTGATGAGAGGAAAAAATATTTATTTTATTTAGCATGGTAAAAATTTATTTCAAGGAAATATATGGTTAGAACTTACATAGATGATTGATTTGTAGGATTCGTTTCATTTCTTCTTTTCTTCTAATTCTGCTTGTAAACTTTTCTTGCAAATCTCTCTCAACCATTAATACAAGTCACCATGGTCTTCCTGTTGTAAATACAATGTATGCCATGGTTATTCCCAGTACCAAACCACATCCGTACCCCATCGTAGAAAAATCCATATATGTAGCATTCTTTCAGTTTCCAATTTGGAGAGCCCCACTTAGAAAATTTGAAGACAAGTCGAGAGATATAAGAGATGCCAGATCATCGATGCATAAAATTGTAGGTTATAAACAACTCATTTATAAAACCCATATACCTAACAACAAATAACAAAGAATTCCGAAAAAACCCACAAACTCAAATAAAAAAATATTCAAAGAGTTAACTTAAAAAATTAAACTCACCTTCTATGAATTTGAAATACGTAATCGATTCAAAATACCTGTTTTATTCAAATTTGATGGAGTCGAATTCAAAGGGTAAACGATTTAACAAATTAAGGTTATAAACACTAATATTTTATGAATAATCAGGTATAGGGGAAAATGAGATTATGAGAAATAGTTTGAGAATAATCAGGTATAGGGGAAAATATATTAGCAATATGTGTTTAATTTTTTTCATTAAATTCAAATATAATTATATATTAAATACAGTTTGTTTCCCACCTACATTAAGTAAACAATTTGGTCTGGTGGTAAAATTCATACCATTTCACACCCTTATCGAAGTTTGAGTCCCCTCCCACGTATAGTGGGTTTAAATATTTCCTTTAAATCAATACGTGTTTGAACCCGAGATTTCGAAAAATAACGATAATTTTTTTAGCTTGGTTGGTGCTAATATTCAAACCTTGTATATCGACAATTTTCCGGAAAACCTCCTTTGACATTTCAACATTTTTAGACAAGCATATGATGCTATTATTGACCATAAGCTGAGCTAGGCTTGTAAACGAACCGAACACACACGAACGGAGGTATGTTCATGTTCGTTCATTTAATAAATAAACAAACATAAACGAATACGAACATAAGCGAACAAATTTTTTTTGTTCATGTTCGTTCATTAAGGAATATAACTTGTTCATGTTCGTTTATTTAATAAATAAACGAACACGAACATAAACGAACACTAACATAAACAAACATAAACGTTGGAGACCCTATCTTCCATTGTTCTTTCATGAAAAATAATTGACAATGCAAATTAATCAAATCCACAGTGATAAATAGCGTCAGAGCTGATTAGCAGTAATGAAATGTTTGAAGATATCAGATATTTAGATCGATCTGTTAAATATATTAAATGATTCACACGACTTTAATTTAACGCTATAACATTTATCTTAGTGGTCCATGATTACATATGAACAACATTTTCCAATACATTATTCTAATAAATTCGTCGGCTAAAAGTTTTGTGACATCAATGTCAGACTTTAATGAGATTTGTTAATAATGGTTCTTTCCGTTGGCAGAGTAGAAAATTCAACTGCATGAAGATTTCGAACGGTACAAATTGGACTACAAGGCAATAACATAGATTCAAAATCCCTCTGATGCTACATATCGTAACTGATATTATTGCTAAACCACCATTCAAAATTTTAACGTATCTAAAGTCTACTCCACAACTAAAGGTCACACAAGAACTATGAAATAAAAGTTCATTGTCAAAGTGTATTTTCTACTTATTAATGGGTTTTTTCTTGAAAACCCATCACTTCCGCTATTACACTTTTTTTAGAAATTGTATAGAAACTTTTATTTTATTTTCTGGCAAATTCTATATATTTTTCTCTTTACTAATGGTCATATACTACCGATTGTTACTTTTATCTTCTCATCTATTTCTAGAAAGAAGTATTATGTTTTCTTCAGTTTTAGATGTGAAGATACCCGCAATAACTTTACATATAAACTATTAAGTCAAATAAAACAGAGAAAGAGATGAAAACAAACCTGTAAAACTTCAGATTGCACTATAATATAACTTTTTTTGAAGCTTTCACCAATTGTCTCAATTCTCCAGTGAACATTAGGGTTTGAAAAAAAAGGAAATGAATATAGGTGCGAGGTGCCTCACGGGTTAATATATTGGATTTAATCTTCAAATAAAATTGGGTTAATTATGGAGTTGGTCATCAGAATATCAGATTAATTAATATTTTTAAGATACTTACAAATTGGCCACCAAAATTGATTTAAGAAGATTGGGTTAAACATAAATGAACGAACATAAACGAACATAACCGAACGAACGTAAACGAACATAACTGAACGTTCACGAACGTAAATGAACGAACGAGACCTATGTTCGTGTTCGTTCATTTAATTAAACGAACACAAAATCTTGTTCATGTTCGTTCATTTAATAAATAAACGCACATAAACGAACTTCCCGCCGCACGATTCATGAACGGTTCGCTGAACGTTCAATTCATTTACATGCCTAAGTTGAGCTAACTTTCAAGGGGGCTCCATTAGCTGTCACGGTTGATTTGAACCTTCCAATCTTCAACTTTCAGTTTTCCCATAATGTTCCTCTCACAGTAAGGTCTGAAAATTCTACTAGACAGTCTGAACCCACCCCAATACTTAATATTTGACCTTAACCCTATAACATTCTTTTTCCAAATTACTTATCGACTTATTATTTATGCAATCAAACTCGTTGCATTGACTTAGCTCAGTCGGCATAACTAAGCTTCAAAATTTTCACATTTATCATCTAAATTACCTAAGGATCCCATAAAACGCTTAATACTTGGATTAACTATATCTACGAAATTTATACGATCATATGTTATGCACAAAGATTCTAAAAAGGATAATATATAAAATTTAACCTCTTTTGCCCAAATTATAGCTATGGAGAGGAATGGATGGTTAGCATGATCATTTCACCTTTCTTTTGAAGGTCTAAAACTCAATTATTCATATAGTTTGTAAGCACGTTTGGGAGTAAAAATTTGTTTTCTTGCCCTATCTTTTGAAACTTTGAACAACCAAATATCACGTTACGACTTTTCCTGGGCATAGTGGGTTCAAAAGGAAATAAAGATGAAAACAACCTTTGGAAAAATGAACCCCTTTTCTTTTCTCTTTAATGTTTTTTAATATATGTATAGTGTACTACTAATCGCATGGGATTGAGCTGTAACAATCATCATATCCTTTAAAAGTATGAAAATGACCCTTAGATCACATGGAGTTGGAATCTTATGCTATACAAGTAAAAGTTTGTATTGTCATCTTGAAATTACAATGAAATTGAATAAAAATACCCATCGTTCATCCATGAAATTAAATCAATATTTTCTTTTCTTTGCAATGTCCAAGAATCTTAACCAGAAAGTTGGAAGCAGACAAGTGTACACATAAATCTCAAGTTCTTTCAGTCAAACTAAAGTATACTTTATTTAACTGAGGTTGGGGGTTTCTTGGTAGGTTTACCTTAATATTCCTTCATTTTCTAAACCTTTAACTCTGTTCTTTTTTCCCTCCTTCCCATTGAATTGGCTAACAAAGAAGTTTTGGACTTAATATTAACAAGGCATAATACCAATAATAAACTCAATTTATATAAAAAAGTTATTTTGAACTTTATTCGATTTAGTTTTATTTTATTTTAGGTAAAAATATCCCTCTATAGAGGGAAATCATTAGTTAACAAATAATTAGCGTTCCAAAATAGAAGTTTTTTTATCCTAAATTGAAACGTTGATGACCAAGATGTTCCGATAAAGGTTAAAGTGACTATTTAATCAAACGTTATGAATCTTTTTGTCCTAAGATGAGATGTTAGGGGCCAAACCCCCAAAAAAATATAATAGAAGACAAAATGATAATTCTAATAAACGTTAGGAGTTAAATTTGAGCATTATGCCTATTAACGATACTAAACTTACTAAACATTAGCTTGCAAACAATAATGATATTGAAAGATGCTTTCGGGGTTTGTTAGTGCTATTATTTAGTACCTTATTACCGTTTGTGGGGAAAGTTCCCCCTTAATTTCACAAAAGGGAGACAAAGGGAAATGGGAGGAAGATGGCCTTTGCTGCATTGTGCATGAATGGCATATTGGAGTATTATCATGATGGATTCTTACATGCACATCATCCACATCATGATTTTACAACATGCACATGCAAAAGAGACAAGGGTCTGTTTTCTGGCTTGATGAAGAGGGTTAAGCCTACATGAGAACGGATGATAAGTTCCATTGAAAAGGGAGTAAAGTGAAAAAGAAAAAAAAACTTACTTTTCTTTATATTCTAAAGGGAAAAAAATTCTGTACCAAAAAAAAAAAGTTCAACCAATAATTGGTCCTATTTTCTTTCTTAAATAGAAAAAAAAGTTTAAAATCACTGTAATAATGATGTTGAAAAAAATTTATCTAATTTATTTTTCAAATAGGATGGTTTTGTTAGTACAGAATGAAAGACGCGTGGTCATTATGATGAATAGAAGATTCGGTATCTTCTATATGGAATTTGGAAAGACAAGAAGACAAGCATGGGAACTAGTGAGGGAAGACATGTTTTCCTCATGTATTCCCAGAGACACCTAGTGGTCAATGCGAATTTTGATTGTCACTACAACAGCAACTCCATTTAAAAAAGTCTTAAATATACAAAAATGTGCATAATCTATGTTCGATTTTTCAGTTTAGTGTCTAATGTTTTTTTGTTCTAATTTAGTGCCTAATGTTTCATTTCATTACTCAAATTGGGTTCAACCGTGATGAGCCGTTAGGTTTAACTGTTAACCCATTAAAATGTCAGTTGACATACTTTTAAGGTAAAATATAAATAATCCTCAAACTTTTGGGTATTGCATTTTGGTCACTCCTAAAATTAAATATAAAATAACCAGAGCTTACCCCGATGGCAGATGGAGGAAACGACAACTGGCTGGGTTTTGGTTGGAACAAAGCTGGGAACCAGGTGGCGTGGCGGTGAGGCAAACAGAGCTCGGGATCGGCGCGATCGTGAAACCAATGGCGATGGTTTATTGTTTTCTAAAGAATCTTTAAGTCGTTCTCTATGGCGACGATGATGATTCACGGTACAAGGTGGTCGGTTTTGGTCGCGGACAGACGGCGATCACCTTGGTGGTGACGGTGCGACCTATGGAAACCTATGGAGTTCGGAATCATGAAAAATCAATAGTGATTTTTTTTTGTTTTTAACGGAGCTTCAAAGGGCCACCTACGACGATCGACGACGATTTACAGTGAATAGAGGGATTTTGTCGAGGGATGGAGGGAATGTTTGGTGGTGATGCATGTCACTTTCGGGAAACGACGACATAAGAAGAAGAAGAAGAATGAGGAGTTTAAGGGGTGGTCAAAATGCAACCTTAAAGTTTGGGATTATTTGTATTTTAATTTAAAAAATATGTCAGTTGAATTTTAATGGGTTAACGGTCAAACTTAAAGGTTTATCACGGATGGACCCTTTTGAGTAACAGATGAAACATTAATATCACTCTGAAACGAAAAAAAATATTAGACATTAAACTAAAAAAAACATTGATTAAGCATCTTTTGTAAATTTCAGCCTTTGAAAATATAATCTCTCTCTTCATTTCATAAATTCATTTTCCCGCAACATTGTCTAAACGAATTTACCAAAAAAATTAAATTTTTAAGTTACATATGGAATGAGACTTCAATAATCACTCGCAAATGATTAAGTTACAATCTGTAATATCACAGGAGAAGAAAAATGAATTTGATGATGTTGGTCTTTTTTTATTATATATCTCAAGCTTAAAATTATCATCAAAACAATCACAAGCTTGACATGAGATGATATGACACAAGAAATTTAAAAACAATCATAAAGGGTTATTTTATTGAAAATCATTTTGCCAGATTTTATTTATCTGTCACATATTCTTTTAGAAAATTTTACTAATTTATCATTTTTTACGATCATCATTCACGTCTTACATTGACATGACATCAATTCGAATAAAGCGCAGATAATGATTTAAACCTTTTTAAGATGGGTGTTAGATCTATAAAATTTTCTAAAACGATAACTGACAGGTAATTAATTTCTATTAGGTGATTTTGATGTAAAACGTCGCAAAAATATATGTAAGTAGCTTTGTTTGTTTTTTTTTGAAAAAATAAAATTTAATTAGCTAATCATTTTATTTTTATCTTTTGAAAAATTAAGTCCTATGACCATAAAAAAATCACGTGACTTTCACAGTTATCATTTTCTTCAATAATTTTTTCTTTTTTAATAAATAAACATTTTTATATTTTCAATTTTTTTTTAAAAAATATATATAAATTTTATGAATTTAAATTTTTTAAAGAATATATATAAATATTTTCCAACTTGTTAAAAAACAAATATATAATAAGGACAATTTGATCAAATATATTCCAATAATATTTTATTCCTTTAACCAAACACGATAATCTTACATTCCTGCTAAACCAACCAAACACAACATTCCCAGTAATTCTATTACCTGGTAATCTTACATTCTCACTGGTAATTTTACATTCCGTGAACCAAATGCACCCTAAAGGTTCACTAGCATTAACTCATTAAATTTTTATTAATGTGTGATGTAAATAAAAGAATACAAATTAATGACTCAATTATCTAAATAAAAAAATTAAAAATATAATAATGAAAAAATTTTTGAATTAAAATATAATAATAAAAAATAAGTTTTTGAAAAAACAATGATAAAAACTAAATTATCAAGACCAACGTCGGTCTTGTCTTGGGTAAACATCACTAGTTTATTGGTTAGTCTTGGGTAAACATCACTAGTTTATTGGTTAAATAATGACAAAATCAAGAACCGATACAAAATTTATTGGCACTATTTATTATATATTATTATTGAAGAAAAAAAGTATTTTATATCTTATTTTCAGGATTTAATGAAAAATTTTATCAAAAAAGAAAAATAATTATTATATAAGTTGTTGAATTCAGTTTCCATCATCATCTAGATGGATGGAGTACTTGGGTGCAGTCACACTTTTACAATTTTAAATTCTCTTATTGTTTAAGGTACCTTTTTATATTTTTTTATTAATATATTTCAGACCCCTCAAATGTTGTAATTCCGGACCTATAAATTTCTAAATTTCCATCCCTAGCAGAAAATCTCTCGTGTGTCCGTGAATTTCATCACCTCCCAACCATTGTTGATTCCATTGTGGGGAAGCTTTGCACGTATATCACATAATCATACAAGAAAATATTTGCAATTTCTCACTTAGTTTTCCTACTTTGAGAACTTTGGTTTACATCTCTTTAAAATTGCCAACATTCAACCTTTTAACTTCAAAATCCTAGAATCCAACGTATATAAGAAAAAGAAAAGAAAAAAAACCCAAAGAAGCTTTTGGAGTTCCATGTTCAACCTCAATCCTATTTCTCATTTACACCTTTCCATTTACCTTGATCTAGAAACCTTTACCATAAACCCCATCTCTCCTCACATAATGGAACAAGCATTAGGATTCTCATCATTAAACATTTGGTGAGGTGGATTACCATAAACCGGATAACCCGGCACATACCCGTGGTAACCATGCCCGTGTGGGTGAGTATACGGGTTTCCATGACCATATCCATAACCCGGGTTCTCATATCCAGGATAACCCGGCATGTAACCAGGTGCGTATCTAAATTGGGGTTGAGCCATAAACTCCATTCGGTTCCCTTCCATCTTACCACCACCATCTTCACCATTTCCACCTTTGTTCTTCTTTCCTCCACCGTCGCCACCACTCTCTTTGTTGATGTCTTTGTCTTTCTTAGGTGCTACAATCTCAACATTCTTCTTGAGTTTGTCCTTCAAAGCTCCAGCCAAGGCCTTAACATCCATCCCTTAACTGTGACCACCTCCTTCTGCCTGTCGACTTTCAACTCATGCACACCTACAACACCATGAAAAAAAAGGTCAAAACTCAAAAACTAATACAAGATTTCAACGAAAGGGTAAAAGTTTATAGGAAATTAGCAATGAAAAGTCATCCACCTTGGGTTTCAGAGACAATTTTGCGAATTTTATCAATGCATCCATCACACTGGCATATCAGTTGCACCTTCAAATCCGCCGTCGTTACCGGGGCCTGATTAAAAATAATAAATACATGGTTATTTTGAAATGTATTGAAAATTTGATATTGAAAAATTCGAAATTCTTACATCTTTGGGTTTTTTCTCTGATTTTGTCAGAATCCTGCTTTTTCTCTTTGTCTGATTTTTTCTCCTTTTTCTCTTCTTTGTTGTCATCTTTCTTGGGTTGAGGAGAAACAAGGTCAACCTTCTTCTTGGTTTTCTTCACGAGCTTCTCCTTCATGGCGGTCGGATCCATAGTTCCTATCACCGTCACTTTGTTTGAGCTCATATCAGTTTTTACCGTCTCCACCCCTGCAAAAAACAGAGTAAATAACAAAACCCAGAAACAAAACGGGGATCTTAAACCTTCTTCTCTGATTGTACCTTCAAATTCATGAATGTGCTTGAGGATTTTGGTAGCACAGCCTTCACAAAAGCAATCAAACTTGAGAACAATGGTTGAGGATCCCTTTTCCTTCTTTTCTCCATCCCCGCCTTTCTTGCTTCCATTCTTTTTCTGCAACGGAGAGAAAGAAGACCATCATTTATAAACCATATCGATTAACAACGAAATGAGAAATGAAAGAAGATGAAAGGGCTAGGAAGAAAGAGAGGGAAATGGGGTTGGAATTTGGAGAGTATTTTGCTGACTGACCTCTCCCATGGCTAGTAAGAATCCAATATAGTAATCTGGGTTTATGGATTGTGATGTGTGGAAGCAAGGGAGAAAAGGAGAGCAATATTTATAGGAGAGTGAAATACTATTGGTGACGATGATGATGTATGAATGGATGGTCTAAACGCGTGGAATGAATGATGTGACTTAGGGAGTAAGGGGTTGAAAAGTAGGATACTTCGTAGAAAGTGAGCAAGGTGGACTGGATTTGGAGGTTCTTCCCTCTTTCCATCACTATTGTGCACCAGTTGAGTGTGCCAAGGTTCAGCAAAATCAGACCCCGTTCAGAAAATTTCTTACTTCCTCCGAACTATAATTAGTGTTTTATATTGATTTTACAAATATTTCGAGATATATTTAATCAAATAAAATGATAAAATTATTTTTAAAATTTGATTGATAAATTTTACATATTTATTTTGATATATATAATAGAATAAAACATATTATTATAAAAAATATATAAATATCATAATTTGTTGATTTTAATAAAATATTTTAAATAAGATAATTTTAAAATCTAAAAGAGACATTTAATAGGACGAGGAGAATAACTTATATAATTCAAGTATATTCATAAATTATATAATAATTTTTTGTTATACTTTAATATTGATAGTGATTTAATTACGGATGAACTATGAACACCTTTATTAAACTTAACCGTCTTTTTGAGTAAGGTCATGGATTCGAACCTAACGTTTGCAAATAGAAAAAATTAAGTTGAGAGGGTCACCCTCATATATTTAGTATCTAATTTGGATTAGTTGATCAATATATCATATACTAGGTGATTAATTCAAAAACAAATTCAACCACCCATATTAAATACTTGCATTTAAGGTGGGTTTTGTTTTATGTAAAACAATTTTTGGAAAATGTTTTTATTATTTTTCAATGTATGGTTAACAAAAAATGTTAGTCAATGTAAAACATTTTCTTCATAAACAAATTTTTTTTTTGCATTTTTCAGAAAAATACTTACGATCTATTTTTCGTAAATCGTTTTATAAATTTTTCATTTCAAAGTATATATTTCATATTAATATTTTATTTTAATATCGTTTTAACAAAATAGTAAATATTTAAATAATATTTATTAATAACTTTAAAAATATAATATTATATATTTTTAATATTATAATAATATACTTAGTTATATTATGATAATATATAATATTGTATTCTTATTTTAATTACTTCAATTATTATAAGTCAATCAAGTGATCGTATAGTAGAAGAGAATAATATTTTATTAATTAATTATGGGTTCAAATAATTAAATATTAAAGAAATTAAACAACTAAATATTAAGAAAAATGTTATGCATATTTCAACAAAAAATTCTTCTTTCATTTATTGACTTTGCTTATCCAATTTCATGCATATACACAAATAAACAAGTTGGTTCATTTATTTTAATTTTGTTTATTATTATTATTTTAATTTTTAAATTAACATTTTGTCTAACATACATCGCCATGACAAATTAGGATTTCAAGAATTACGGGGTAAAACTCTTTGCTCTGTTATTCTAAGAATATCCTGGAATACAAATATTTACATGGTAGGGTAGGAACACACCAGATGAATATATAGGGATAAGCCAAGACAAATCTTACATGAAAGCTGAAAAACTAATGCAAGCTATCAACTAAGATATACAATCAGAAAGAAAAAAAAAACATTCCATGGAAGACAAGCAACTGTGCGTGCAGAATATACATGTTAGCTGGCACTTATAGAAGCTGAGGAACTTCATCTTCCTTTGGTCTCAATTCCAAAATTCCCTAGCTAGTTGACGAGGGGAAAAAAGATTTATTTTATTTAGCTTGGATTTTTTTTCAATGAAATATATAGTTAGAACTTACATAGATGATTGATTTGTAAACACAGCTTCTTTTCTTCTAATCCAGCTTGTTAGAAGAAATTTAAATAGCTTAATTTTGTTAATGGTTTGTTATTAGCAGTTGGGTTATTGTTAGTTAGTAAAGACTAATATGTTGGGCAATTTCTGTTGGATATGGGTTATAAATACCCATGCTTGAGACTTAAATAATGTGTAGTATTGTAATCATTCTTTACACAATAAAATCATATTCTCATTCTCTGTTTGTAATCTAAACGCCAAATACAACCACCACCGCCTCCTCTCCTTCACATTCCACGGCCATCGGCCGTTCTTCATTCTATGCCATCAATGGCACCCTTCTCACATGGTATCATTCGTCGATGATCCTGCGACCATCTTTATTCCGCTTGCGTTTGTTGTTGTTTTCTTTCTAAACACCTATCGGTCACTGAATTCTCAACCACCGTCCGTCGCTATACACTGTCCGTTTGTTTTTGTTTTCTTCATCGAAAATCCTTTGTTGTTTTTTCCCAATCACTGATCAGGAGAATCGTCTCTGCCACTGTGTTTCTTCATCAGTGATTTTCGTGCATCCAAAACTGTTGCAGGTACCCGATCTCAGAGTTGGTTTTTTTACGAGGAAATCACTGGGCTTGAATGATTAATCTGATGCCATTTCATCTGATGATGTTGTATCAACAATTACTTCCTCTGTGGTTGAGTCAGCGTCAGTTTTCTTCCGGTATGGATCTCAATTTGTTTGACGTTTGATTCCAAATATGGTTGAAGGCTTGTTCTTTTTTCTCTTATATCGCTTGTTCTATTTGTCATCGTCCACCGTCTACCATCGATTGTTTTATCATCGCCTGCACCTAGCAATTGTTGAATTAAACACTCGATTGTTGTTGGTGATTTGTGGAGTTGTTACTGGTCACTACATCTACTGTTTGGGAATGTCGTTTACACCACATCTCAAAGGTGTTTGATGAAGTCTTTCAATCTGTTTACTTCTTCTACATAAAATACATGAACTATAAGTTTTATTGTCTAGTTTTCATAGAGAAGTTTGGGGAAAGTCACGTAGCTTGACAGCCGGTCTTTCCGTTAACCAGACAACATGATGTTTTCTTGCTAAAGATAGCATCTAGCAGCTTAACAGCCTAGCTGCCATAGAAATAAGAATAATGAATGAAGAAGAGGAACAATTGAATGAATCCGAAGAAAATTTCTGGGGAAAGTTAAGTAGCCTAACGGCCTTACTTTCCGTTAACCAGACAAATAGGGTACTTTCTTGCCCAATAAAGGCTTCAGATTGTACCCGGGAGCTTGAAGCTTAACGGCCTTGCTTCAACCAACAAAAAAGTCCCAATAAATGAGGAGAATAATTCTGACAAAGGAAAAGAGTTTCTAAAGTGTAGTGTTGAAGAAAGAGTTGTGAACCAGCTCGCTGCAGTGTTGAATTAAGTGGAGAAGAATAACAGTACAGCTAATAAAAAAAGGGCAAAGAAGCAAGAAGATAAAGAAAGTTGAAGAAACAGGGTTAATGTTAGAAGAAATTTAAATAGCTTAATTTTGTTAATGGTTCGTTATTAGCAGTTGGGTTATTGTTAGTTAGTTAGGCCTAATCTATTGGGCAATTTCTGTTGGATATGGGTTATAAATACCCATTCTCGAGACTTAAATAATGTGTAGTACTGTAATCATTCTTTACACAATAAAATCATATTCTCATTCTCTGTTTGTAATCCAAACGCCAAATACAACCACCACCGCCTCCTCTCTTTCACATTCTACGGCCACCGGCCGTTCTTCATTCTATGCCATCAATTGCACCCTTCTCACATAGCTTGTAAACTTTTCTTGCAAATCTATCTCAACCATTAATACGAGTCACCATGGTCTTCCTGTTGTAAATACAATGTATGCCATGGTTATTCCCAGTACCAAACCACATCCGTACCCCATCGTAGAAAAATCCATATATGTAGCATTCTTTCAGTTTCCAATTTGGAGAGTCCCACTTAGAAAATTGGAAACCAAGTCTAGAGATATAAGAGAAACCAGATCACTGATGCATGCTGGTATTCGTCCCGCAAACTTGTTATGTCTTTGATTCAAGAAACAAATTCCCCAATCGGTATAAGTAGGATGGGATATCATTTACCAGCATACTGTTTGCAACATTGAGAGCTGGTAAGTTTCTTAAACTTCCAATTGTGGCAGAGATCTGTCCAATCAGACTATCATTACTTAGGAGCAGCCATCGTAAGTTTCTTAAACTTCCAATTGTAATTGGAATGTCTTGTGATAACTCCGTAAAAGGTCACATTTTGGGACCTTTTAACTTAAGTTATTGAATATCTAAAGGTTCATTTAGGAGCATATAGATGCATTTAGAAGCATTTAGTTGCATGTGGTGAATTTCGGTTTGCCGTGGCATTTTATTCAGACTATCATTACTTAGGAGCAGCCATCGTAAGTTTCTTAAACTTCCAATTGTAATTGGAATGTCTTGTGATAACTCCGTAAAAGGTCACATTTTGGGACCTTTTAACTTAAGTTATTGAATATCTAAAGGTTCATTTAGGAGCATATAGATGCATTTAGAAGCATTTAGTTGCATGTGGTGAATTTTCGGTTTGCCGTGGCATTTTATTTTTACTGCGGTGCTACTTTATGGGAAAGGAACTTGTTTGATGATGTGTAGGTATTGAAAGCAAGGAAAGAGGAAAGCAAATGTCGTGACATAAGGAGATTTCTGAGCTAAATAAAAATGCCAAGTTCGACTGGCATTTTGAGAGCGCACATGGTGAAAGAAGATATTTTCCAGTCAGCTGTCCCCGAATCTCCGTGCCCTCTGCCCGAGAAATCCACCTCGAAGATACGCCTGAGAGGGATCGGCGCTCTGCCCGCCGGTTCTGCTGATGACACTGTCTGACCCTGCAGATCTTGTCTGTCCTTGGGCGATTGCGACGGGATTATGCCGGTCACTCAGCCAGCTACCCAGGTTGCATCATAGCCTGCTCAGCCCGACTCCTAAGTAACTCAATCATGGTTTTAGGGTTTCCTATGATAGTTAACACCAAGTCCTAGGATTTGTTTTCCCCTATAAATAGAGGATGAAGCCACAATGAAGAAGACTTTGGTTCTACCCAGATTTGAGCTTAAAAAGTTAGAGAGAGAAGGTCTCATCTTTCTCTGTTAGTCCTATTTGCCGTGGCATTTCTCCTTGACAAGCCGAAGGGAGTGGCGTTCTAAGCATCCGAGTGGAGGTAGTTCGCTAAGAGCAGTCTTGGTGGTCGGGGAAGGCATTTGGCAGTGCACGTTGAAGGCTTTTTCGCATCCCCTTAGTTCTTGCTTTCATATTTTGTTGTTGGGTTGTAAGGAACGAATGAAAATTTCTTTGTGCTTGTTTATTTCGAACCCCACCATGAACTAATCCTATTTGGTGGGAGTTCACTTGGATATTTAAGTTTTTATTTTAATGAATGGTTGCTTTGTTATGCTTTATTATGTTTTGTTTATGAAACTTAATGCCTTAAGGTTGTAGGAGCTACGAGAGTAGCCTTTTCTTAGGAGGTTCTTAAGGTTCGAGAGAATGCCTTGGCAAATTTATCTTTAGTCTTCGAGAGAAGCTAGGGAGGAACTGCATAAACAAAGGGTTCTAGGTAGTAACTAGGCCTAATCCAACTTAGAGATAAGGCTAGGATTTCATTCGACTAAAAAGAGTAGAGCAAAAACGATAGGTTAGATGTTAATGATGCCGTAAAAAGGTATTGCCGAGACATATCCTGTTATCTGGACCAATAGGATCACTGCAGGGGTTTACACCAATCGGTTTTTCCAGGGCATCTTTAACTGTCGAGTCTCTTACTAGAGATAGCATAGGGTACCTCAGTAGACTCTGTCGGGCAGGGTAAGCATAGAAGAAATACCATCAAGAGAAATAGACTTAGGTTTTCCTTGTGACTCCCATCACTCATTCCCATCGTTGCTTGTCGTATGAGAAAACTAAAGTCCTATATATATTAAATATAGTAATTGCATTTCATTTTGCCTTGACATTTCCATTTGTTTGTAATTTGCCACAACATAATCAATTGCTACCTTACCGCCATCATCCATTTCCATATCAGTCATTCCATATTGCCACATCATTATCATTTGTATATACCATTACTAACTTTTCTTAGGTGACAAAGTAAAGTGCCTTGACAAACCTATTTGACTTCCCCAATTCCCTGTGGAGACGATACTTAACTTATCACTGTATTACTTGTTCGATTGTGTATACTTGCACATATATCCGCACTCATTTTATAGTACCCACAAGAGAGGACACGTTTTTGGCGCCGTTGCCGGGGACTTGGCAACTAGAAGTTAAATTTATTTGTCATAGCATTTTTATTTTTCTTGTTCATATTTTCTTTTTAGTTAGTTTTACTTGTTACTTTCCTTAATTTTTCTAGGTACATGAACCGAAGCAACCCTGAAGAGCCATTAGAACCGATTGATCCTTAAATTTTTAGGCAAAGAAGACGCGCTCAGCGTATAAACATGTACCAAATCGAAAAACAAGGTATTGGTCATGAGGAGTATCAGAATGCCGGGGCAAATTTAAATGCTGGAAACGCAGCCAGACCTCGTGTCATTCGTGATCACTTAAACCCGATCTTAGAGGATTTAAATCCTGAAATTGTGGCCCCAGATATTCAGGAAGCCCACTTCGAACTCAAACCTATCATGTTCAATATATTGAACTCCATAGGACAGTTTGGGGGCATGCCAAATGAAGATGTCAGGCAACATATTCGTAACTTCTTGGAGGTATGTGATTCTTTCCGCCAATAAAGGGTGCACGAAGATGTTCTGAAATTAAAGTTGTTTCCATACTCCCTGCGCGACCGAGCAAGGGCGTGGTTGAGTGACGTTTCAGCGGGTTCAATGGAGTCGTGGAAAGATCTGTGCAAATAAATTTTGTTGCGGTATAATCCTCCGAATATGAACACCCAATTGAGGATCGACATTGCTTCATTCCATCAAGCTGATGACGAGTCAATGTATGAATGCTGGGATCGATACAAGGCATTGCTTCACAAGTGCTCAAACCATGGTTTTCAAGATTGGACGCAAGTGGTGATGTTCTACAATAGAGTTAACGCGCCCACGAGGATGATGCTAGATGCCTCGGCAAATGGGACGTTACTTGACAAATCATCAGCAGAGGCATTTGACATTCTAGATAAGATTGCCACTAATGATTATCAGTTTCCATCCACACGGCTTGGAGCTGGGCGCAAGTCACACGGAGCTTTCGAGCTAGATTCTAAAGATAACGTGTCCGCCCAACTTACTGCTATTACCAACATGCTGAAAAATTTACAAAGACCAAGTGAGGTGAGAGAAGTGAAGGAAACCCATTCAGCTTGTTTATTATGCCATGGCATTCACAATGAGAGTGACTGCCTGACCAATCAAGAATCTATCAACTTTGTGGGCAATTTTAATCAAGGTAACAATAACCCCTATTCTAACACGTATAATCTTGGATGGCGTCAGCATCCAAACTTTTTGTGGGGAAATCAAGGATCCAACAATGCCCATCAACCAGCTCGGCAGCAGAATTACAATGACTCTCAGGGTTATCAATCGAATATGCCATGGCATAATTCTAACAAGGGAGGGCCATCTTCATCAAATACCAGTTCTTTGGAGGCCACAATGCAAGAGTTTATTGCAATAACAAAAACAATGTTGCAAGACCATGACCTCCATAAAAAAATCAAGGGTCACTGCTTTAGAGCCATAGTTCGTCGCTGAGGGCGCTGGAGAGTTAAGTTGGTCAAATTGTCGCGACATTACAAGAACGTAAACCAGGACAGTTACTGAGTGACACTGAAGTCACCAAACCTCATGGCAAATAGAACTGCAATGGTACACAAATTAATGTTGAAGACAAGTTTGGGGGAAGACCGAAGGATAAGTCACCCCTATAACCAAGCAAGTTGATCAAGAAGTGCAAGAAGAAGCACCAGTAGAAGAGGAAAAGGTTGAGGAGTCGTTAAGTAAAGAAACGGAGGGGGCAAATAAAAATGCCCTAACAACTTCTGTTCGCACCCCGTCAGTACAGGAAGCCATACCCCCACCTCCTTTTCCGTAAAGACTGAAGAAGCATAACGAAGATATCCAGTTTAAGAAGTTCATTGACATTTTGAGTCAACTGCAAATCAATGTTCCTTTTTTAGAGGCGATGGAACAAATGCCCATCTATGCCAAATTTCTCAAGGAAATTGTTACCAAGAAGAGAAAGTTTGAGCAGTATGAAACAATTTCCATGGCAAAAGAATTCTACTCTTCCTTAAGTAAACTGCCACCAAAGAGACATGATCCTGGCAGCTTCGTCATCCCATGTTCAATAGGAGACAAATTTGTTGGGAAGGCATTATGTGACCTTGGCTCAAGTGTGAATTTGATGCCTAAGTCAATATTCGTCAAGCTCGGGATAGGAAATGAGAGACCCACCTCGGTCATCATGCAATTAACCGATCATTCACATGTCGACCAGAGGGGCGAATTAAAGATGTCATCGTACGGGCCGACAAGTTCGTTTTTCCTGTCGATTTTCTGATTCTGGACTGTGAGGTCGACGCCACATCACCCATCATCTTGGGGAGACCTTTCCTAGCTACCGGTCGCATTCTCATCGACTGTGAGAGAGGCGAGCTTACCATGCGAATGGCCGATCAACATGTCACTATAAATGTTTTCCGATCACTTAAGTATATGGATGACTCTGAAGAATGCCAAAGCATTTTTGAAGTAGATACAGTAATTGTAAAAGAAGCAAATCAATTTTTCCATGACAATTTCATTTAGGTGGATGATAATGAAAGGCTATTGGAAGACTTAAAGGCCGAAGAGCCTAACGATTTTTCATCTGAGGAACAACAGGTTAACTTTCTCAAGGATAGCCCAGGTACGCATTTTAATCCTCTTAATTTCGAAGAGTTTGTTCCTCCCAAGCCTTCATTACAGAATGCTCCTACCCTAGAACTTAAGAATTTGCCACAGCATCTTAAATATGCTTATCTGGGTAGTGATAAAACTTTGCCTGTGATTATTTCCTTTGCCCTCACTCCTAACCAAGAATCTAGTTTGCTAAGTGTTTTGTCACAGCATAAGAAAGCGTTCGGATAGACGATGGCAGATCTGAAGGGAATAAGTCCAACAATTTGCATGTACAAAATCCTGCTGGAAGAATGCCACGGTAAATCCATAGAGCCACAGCGAAGATTGAACCCAATCATGAAGCAAGTTGTTATGAAAGAGATTCTCAAATGGCTTGATGCTGGAGTAATTTACCCCAATTCGGATAGTTCTTGGGTGAGTCCCGTTCAATGCGTGCCCAAGAAGGGAGGTATGACCGTGGTAACGAGTGAAGACAATGAATTGATACCTACTCGCATGGTCACCAGGTGGCGAATCTGCATGGACTACCGCAAGCTCAAAAAAGCGACCAAGAAGGATCACTTCCCTTTGTCGTTCATCGATCAAATGTTGGATCGATTTGCTGGCAAGGCATTTTATTATTTCTTGGATGGTTACTCAGGGTATAACCAGATTCCCATCGCACCAGAGGACCAAGAGAAGACCACATTTACGTGCCCCTATGGCACTTATACTTTTCGAAGAATACCTTTTGGACTCTGTAATGCCCTGGCAACTTTTCAGCACTGCATGCAAGCCATATTCTCTGACATCGTTGAGGATTATCTTGAAATTTTCATGGATGATTTTTTTTATTTCTGGGGATGACTTTCAAAAATGCCTCGGCAATCTGGCAATGGTACTGAAGTGGTGCAAGGAGGCCGATCTCGTACTGAACTGGGAAAAATGCCACTTCATGGTAACAGAGGGCATTGTTCCAGGTCACAAGATTTCTGAAAAGGGCATTGAGGTAGATAAGGCCAAAATCGAGGTGATCGAGAAGCTCCCCCACCAAATTCTATCAAAGGCAATCGGAGTTTCCTTGGACATACTGGATTCTATCAAAGATTCATCAAGGACTTCTCCATAATATCCAAGCCCTTGTGTACCCTGCTGCAACAGAACTAACCATTTGTGTTCGATCAAAAATGCCATGGTGCATTCAAAGAGCTGAAGTAAAGACTTATCTCTGCACCAATCGTAGTTCCCCCAGACTGGACGGTACCGTTCGAATTAATGTGCGATACAAGTGATTTTACCGTGAGAACCGTGCTTGGGCAACGTAACGGTAAAATTTTTCATGTGATATATTATGCTAGTCGTACCTTAAATGATGCACAATTGAATTACATGACCACTGAGAAAGAATTACTTGCCTTGGCATTTGCATTTGACAAGTGTAAGCCATACTTGATAGGCACCAAGGTCATAGTTCACACCGATCACTCAGCTATAAAATACTTAGTGAACAAGAAAGATGCCAAGCCTAGACTTATTATGTGGATATTACTACTATAAGAGTTCGACTTAGAGGTAATCGATAGGAAAGGTACTGAAAATTAGGTTTCAGATCATTTATCTAGGCTAGAGAACATTTCAGAATGCCATGACATTTTTTATATTAAAGAAGAATTCTCTGACGAGAAAATTTTATATGCCACGATAATTCCGTGGTATCTTACACCATTTTTGGTGTTTTTCCTTATGAACTAAATAGCCAAGACAAAAAGAGGTTTCTGTATGATGCTAAGTTCTATTTTTGGGATGAGTTGTACTTGTTCAAGCAATGTACCGATCAAATGATTCGACGGTGCGTCCCCGAAGAAGAGCAAAGTGATAACTTACACCATTGCCACACAGCAACCTGTGGAGAACATTTTGGAGGATCGAGGACTGCTGCAAAGGTCCTCCAATTGGGCTTCTATTGGCCATCACTATTTAAAGATGCCCATAAATTTTGCAAAGCGTGCGACAGATGCCAGCGCATTGGGAACATTTTCAGACGACACGAAATGCTGCTGTAAAATATTCTAGAGATAGAACTTTTCGATGTTTGGGGCATTGATTTCATGGGACCATTCCATCTTCCTTTGGAGACTTATACATTTTGCTTGCTGTGGATTACATCTTGAAGTGGGTTGAAGCAATTACTATGCCGACGAACGACTCGAAGACGGTGCTCAAGTTCTTTCACAAGAACATATTCACTCGATTTAGAGTATCGAGAGCTATCATCAGCAATGAGGGCACCCACTTCGATAACAGATTAATTGCCAATGCATCACAGAAATATGGAGTACGACATAAGATTGCCACAGCATATAACCAGTAGACAAATTGGCAAGCTGAAGTGTCCAATCGAGAGGTCAAGCAAATCCTTGAGAAGGTGGTGAACCCTCGAAGGAAAGACTGGTCCCCCAAGCTCGATGAAGCATTATGGGCCTATAGAACGGCATTCAAAACACCTCTGGGAATGTCGCCTTTCAAGATTGTATATGGAAAAGCCTGCCACCTCCCAGTTGAGTTAGAACACAAGGCATATTGAGCAATCAAGAAGTTAAACTTCGATGCCCAACTTGTTGGGGAGAAACGATTGCTCGATTTAAATAAAATGGAGGAGTTTGAGCACAAGCATATGAAAATGTCAAGCTCTACAAGGAAAAAACCAAAAAGTGGCCTGACAAAATGCTTTTACCACGACATTTTCATGTAGGCCATAAAGTGATGCTTTTCAACTCAAGGCTCAAACTCTTCCCTGGTAAACTAAAGTCACGATGGTCGAGACCTTTTGAAGTTCACCATGTTTACCCCTATGGCGTTGTTGATATCAAGAACATGGACGATGGATCCATCTTTAAAGTCAATGGCCAGCGCCTAAAGGCTTATCAGAGAATCTCACCTGCGCGTGACAAGTCAGCGCTGTTCTTACACGATGTCGACACTGGTTCAGCATCTTAAGGATGTCGTTGCATTTTAATTTTACTTCTGTAAATAAATTATTCTTGTCTTACCATTATTTCAATATTTTTTGTTTTAATTAATTATTTTTATATGTATATTTTTGCAAGGATTAACTCACATGGAGAGCACGTGAATCGTATGGAATAAGCTTGAAAAATTTTGGACGGTAAACATTGAATAGTAAAAGGAGGGAACTTTTCACTTTTCACTTTTTACTTAGGTTTAATTTTTTTTCTTTTTGTTTTGTTCCCGTCTAGACCCCACCTTTTAATAACATGCCCCTACAAAAAAATTCACTTTGTTTGCATCCCTTTTTTCACTTTTTACCTTATCTCTTTCACCTTTCACTTTCTATCTTCTTCTCTTCTTTTCCGTTTGACCGAGCCTCCTTAACCGATCACGATCAAAGCTTTCTCCCTCATTTTTCCTTTTCATGATGGTCCGATCAAGACCCCCTCCACCACCCTCGCTGCCTCACTTTGTAGATGATGTCGCCCGCAATCGTTTCCAAACTATCAAGAATCAGTGAGTCTTTTTTGAGTTGGGGTTTGTCTTTCCCGAGGAGAAAGATGCCGATTTGGGGAGAGAAGTGCTTGATGTGGTCACCAAACATAAATGGAAAAAATTTGCCAAGCATCATGCCGCCGTCAATGCAACTATAGTGAAGGAGTTTTATTCAAACATCATCGCGCCAAATCAGCTTGTCGTGGTGGTTCACAACATTTCTATTCGTTTTACTCCTTCTGCCATTAATCGCTAATTTAAACTGCAGGTTGCTGAAGACCACCATTCTAGTTTCACTCAAGAAGCTGACAACGAAACATACCAAGGCATCTTGGAAGACCTCTGTCTTCCCGAAACACAATGGAATGGTCAGCAAAAGAGCCGCAAGACCGTGGACTGGGAGAGGCTACTTCCACAAGTGAAGTTGTGGAATCATTTCATGAAGCACAAACTCTTACCCACTTCCCACAACACCACCGTGTCCTACCAGTGGATGCTCTTGCTACATTCCATCATATTCGGGCGAGCCATCGATGTAGGGAAAATTATTGTGGACCATGCTCATCTATGCCTAATACGACCTGCAAGTGCCCTAGTATTTCCAAATCTCATCACCGCTTTATGCCGTAAAAAGAAGGTTCCTAAAGAATTGTTTGATGAGCTTTTACCGGGTATTGTTGGCATTACCAAAGCCAAAATCCATCTGTTGTTGTGTTACAAGGAAGCCAAAGGGAAGGAAAAAGAGGCAACCACATCTCGCGCTACACCATTTCAACATGCCAGGGTAACTTCAAATGCCATGGAACAGGCAGTCCAGTGCACTCAAGAGCATGTTGGGCAGTTGTCCGACAAACTAATGACATATTTTGCCTATGCCAAAGGTTGAGATGAATTTCTCACCAGCGCTTTGATGGAGTTCCTCCCGCACACAAATTTTACCATCCTTGTCTTCCCTGACATACTCGTGCCAATGAATGGGGATGACAAGGCATCTACAGAAGCACCACACCCTACTCCCAACTGCTGCTCAACACTCATCCAGTAAAGACAGTCACTATCCCACTGAAGCAGAAGAGCCCGTTGGCCCTGATCAAGTCCATTCTATGTCGCCTGATGCATACTGAGAAGCCAACCTCTAACTCGCTAATATCCCAGAACCGACACATCATGTTGAACCCTTGGCGACAGAACATCCTGATATTCTACAACCTGCTGCACCAATGGAAGAAGAACACCCTGAGGTACCACAACCCACGGAGTCAACCGAGGAGTCACAATTCAAGATGCAACGGCAAGGTCCTTTGCGTAGGAAAAGACGTCGCCTTAGGAAGGTATCTCAGCATCAGGAGCCCCCGCTCCCAGCCGTTCCAGAAGGACCCAACACTCCTCTAGCCGCACCTGCGTCTGACTCTGAACATTCTAGCCCCACAAAACTAAGAAAGCGCACTCGCCGCGCAACCGCTGCACTACCACCCACGTAAAGCCAAGGTACCTTGCATTTGCATTGCATTCATAGCATGTAGTTTCATTTTCCTTAGTTTTAGTAAGCATTGAGGACAATGCTTCTCTCAAGTTTGGGGGAAGTAGGGTTCTCACATCACTTCATGATAGTAGTAGTAAAATAAATATGTCATGACATTAGTAATTGCCTGAATAGTTTTCTGGAATTAGTTAAAGATGTCCGATGATGATGATTTTTATGGTTAGGATAGAATGTGCATGACTGGTTGGGGATAGAGCCAACTTTAGGACTTGTTTCTTTGAAACCCTTGATTACACGATTATATGTTTTCCATGCTTGAGAAACTTGGAAATTTTTTATAAGAGAATTCTTAAAATGTCGTGGCATAAAACTTAGACTGTCGAAAGCCCCGCTTGCTAAAAAAAATAAAAAAGTTGGAAGTTATAAATAAATGCTTAGGCATATCTGTAGAGGGACACTTCGCTATATGCCATGGCATATGAGTGAATGAAAGATGTCATGGGATTACTCTACCTGACTAGCTCGGGGGTGGAAGGTATGTTCCATTTCACTTAGAGTGTGGGATGGTAAAGTGATGTGTTGACTCCCCTCGTAGCAGAAATAAAGGAAAGAAAGTAAGGTGTGAGTAAAAATTTCTAAATGTCATGGAAAATTAAGAAAGCTTGCTTAGAAAATTTTTAAGTTTCTTAAGCATGGACTGGATACAACACGCACACACCCATACAAAGAATCTTGCCCTAGGGGACAATAGTAGATTTCTCAAACCTAGTTTAGCATGTTGAAGCCATATGTGCTGAGGGCTGAAATTTTATCCCATAAGACTATTCTTCTTCTGAACTTGTCATGGTATTTTTGTTTTACTTATCACTATCCATTGCTTGAGGATAAGCAATAGCTTAAGTTTGGGGGTGTGATAACTCCGTAAAAGGTCACATTTTGGGACCTTTTAACTTAAGTTATTGAATGTCTAAAGGTTCATTTAGGAGCATATAGATGCATTTAGTTGCACGTGTTGAATTTCAGTTTGCCGTGGCATTTTATTTTTACTGCGGTGCTACTTTATGGGAAAGGTACTTGTTTGATGATGTGCAGGTACTGAAAGCAAGGAAAGAGGAAAGCAAATGTCGTGACATAAAGAGATTGCTGAGCTAAATAAAAATGCCAAGTTCGATTGGCATTTCGAGAGCGCACATGGTGAAAGAATATATTTTCCAGCCAACTATCCCTGACTCTCCGTGCCATCTGCCCGAGAAATCCACCTCGAAGATACGCCTGAGAGGAATCGGCGCTCTACCCGCCGGTTCTGCTGATGACACCGTCTGACCCTGCAGATCTTGTTTGTCCTTGGGTGCCTACGACGGGATTATGTCGGTCACTCAGCTAGCTACCCAGGTTGCATCATAGCCTGCTCAGCCCGACTCCTAAGTAACTTAACCATGGTTTTGGGGTTTCCTATAATAGTTAACACCAAGTCCTAGGATTTGTTTTCCCCTATAGAGGATGACCACAATGAAGAAGACTTTGGTTCCACCCAGATTTAAGCTTAAAAAGTTAGAGAGAGAGGTCTGTAGTTCGCTAGGAGTAGTCTTGGTGGTCGAGGAAGGCATTTGGCAGTGCACGTTGAAGGCTTTTTCTCCTCCTCTTAGTTCTTGCTTTCATATTTTGTTGTTGGGTTGTAAGGAACGAATGAAACTTGCTTTGTGCTTGTTTATTTCGAACCCCACCATGAACTAATCCTATTTGGTGGGAGTTCACTTGGATGTTTAAGTTTTTATTTTAATGAATGACTGCTTTGCTATGCTTTATTCTGTTTTGTTTATGAAAGTTAATGTCTTAAGGTTGTAGGAGATGCAAGAATAGCCTTTCGTTAGGAGGTTCTTAGGGTTCGAGAGAATGCCTTGGCAAAATATCTTTAGTCTTCGAGAGAAGCTATGGAGGAACTGCATAAACAAAGGGTTCTAGGTAGTAACTAGGCTTAATCCACCTTAGAGATAAGGCTAGGATTTCATTCGACTAAAAGGAGTAGAGCAAAAATAATAGGTTAGATGTTAATGCTGCCGCAAAATGGTATTGCCAAGACATATCCTATTATCTGGACCAATAGGATCACTGCAGGGGTTTACGCCAATCGATTTTACCAGGGCATCTTTAATCTGTAAAGTCCCTTACTAGAGATAGCATAGGGCACCTCAGTAGATTCTGTCGGGTAGGGTAAGCATAGAAGAAACACCATTCAGAGAAATAGACTTAGGTTTTCCTTGTGACTCCCATCACTCATTCCCATCGTTGCTTGTCATGTGAGAAAGCTAAAGTCCTATATATATTAAATCTAGTAATTGTATTTCATTTTGCCTTGACATTTCCATTTGTTTGCATGCATCACAATTTAATTTGCCACAACATAATCAATTGCTGCCTTACCGCCATCATCCATTTCTACATCAGTCATTCCATATTGCCTTGACAAACCTATTTGACTTCCCCAATTCCCTATGGAGACGATACTTAACTTATCACTGTATTACTTGTTCGATTGTGTATTACTTGTTCGATTGTATATACTTGCACATATATCCGCACTCATTTTATAGTACCTACAAGAACAGACATCCTGCAAAATGAATTATATATAAATGTATATATAGATTGTTTCCTTATACTGAAAGTGAACTCAAATTTCAATGAGGAAAAAGCAGTGAACAAAACGTAGAAATGATAATGAAACTTGTGACATATTTTTCAACGTGTGTGTATATATGTAGCCAGTTTGCGTCGATCCTTTTCCTATGCATCGCTCTCAAATGGTGTTCTTGAGCTTGCTTAGGTGAGTGATTCTTGAGTTCCGTAGTCGATAGTTCTTCAGACGAAATAGTTTAGTCTGTTGTGAAGGCTAATATACGTTGATGTTTAATCTCTTTTGGGCATTCTTCCAACTTATATCATTTGTGTAACACCCATAACCGGACCCGGAAACCAAATCTGAGTTGATGATATCACATTGACCACCGAAGTGATTCTACAAGTCCGACTTAGAAAATCATAATTTTTTAAGGAGATAAATCCAATAAAATCATTATTGGTAAAAAATAAACATTTAGAAAAGGGGGAGCTCATTTATTTGAAAACTAAAATACATAATAAACAACTTACATCTGACTTGAATACATTTATAATCTATACATGCCCACTCAAAGTCCTCATCGTCGTACTCTGGTACTCTTGTTGAGACTCCTCTCATAACATCGTTATCCCATCGTTATCTATAAAGGTAATAATTAAAAGAGTGAGTTATTAAGCCCAGTAAGCACACATCGATCCAATCATTGATCCACTCATTCATTCAAAATCCATCTTTCAACTCTCGTTTCTTCTTTCTTAGTTTAATAAAAGTTTTCTTTTTTTTTTTATTTTCTTTTTTTGTTTTTACTTTATATTTTTTTCTTTCAAAATGCTATGTATGGTTTCTACCATGCTTAGCTAAGTTTCCCATAGCCAAAGGCTAAAGCAATGACTCGATTCTAAGTCATGAGAATTGAAAAGCACATCATACCCTAAAGGGTTACATTTTTAGTTTTCGAAAATCAAGTATCAGTAATCAACCATCCTTTTACAATCAAAGCGATTTCATTTCAAAAAGTGCACGTTGGAATTGAATTTCGTTTTCAATTAATAGTTGGGAGGAAGGATCGGCCTATGCCACATTCGACTTCTTGTGAACATACTTAGCGACGATCGAGAAACTGAAATCGGGATAGATTCTCAATTGAGATGATGAAATCTGAGTTGGGTTTTTCCAGAACTTAAAATTGTTGAAGTAGTAAGCGATTTTCGCAATTAGTTCACAAAAGAGTTGAGATCTAAAATTTGATTTTAGATTCTTGATTCATTTAAGAGAAAAGCAAGTTATAGGTGTTGGGAACTATACAATGTAACTGGAGTGAGGTCAGAGGTAAAATCCAATTCAATGATCGATTTAAATCGAGGCATAAGCTTTAGCCCAAGGCTAATTTAATCATATTGAATCTTTGTCTTTAATTTCATTTTTACTTTCTTTTATTTATTTAATTGTTTTCATCTTTAATTACTTCAATTTCTCATCAAACCCCCCTTTTATAGTCCTTCACATCATGCCTAAATTGGAATCAAGAGCAAGAAATTCATCAGTCTCATAGTCCATGTGGATCGACCCTTACTCTCATTATGCTATTCTTTCTTTAATTTTATTTTGAGATTAAGGCTATTTTTATTTTGACATCAGAATGACACACTGTCAAAATTGGCACCGTTGCCAGGGTTTACGACAAGTTACTGATTTTTTTTTATTTATGACCAGGAACAATCTAGGCACATTAGAAGAATTAGATCCGAAAATTAAAGCGCAAGCTAGACGAATTCATGGTCAAACATTTCCGTAGAAAAGGAAAAAAACGACAAGAGCATACAAATTCTAAAGATTCAATCGATGCCACATACGAGGAATCAATAGATTCCATGCAATCCACCAATCCAATCGATACTGATAACACACCCGTTGCTGATCCAACGCACAACGTACAACACCCAGAACCAATGAACGATCAAACTATCCACGAGCTAGCCACAACTCCTGTTGTACAACAACCACTCTGCATCACTTTTATTTAAGGTGAAACACCATTTCAACTCAAAACATGACTGATACATATACTCCCTACCTTTTACGGTCTTTTTAATGAAAGTTTGCATAAGCACTTAGCATAATTTCATTTGGTTTATTCAAGCATGAAACCTTGGGGAGTATCCGAAGACCAAATTAAATTCTGAGCATTTCCATTTTCTTTATCTAACATAGCGAAAGAATGGCTATTTTATTTACCAACAAATTTGATAAATACTTGGGCTAATTTAAATATTATTTTTCTCGACATGTTTTTCACTGCAATGAAGGCAAGCAAATTAAGGCGAAGCATAATAGGAATTAAATAAAAGCATGAAGAATCGCTTTATGACTATTGGGAGTGATTCAAGAAGCTATGTATGAGTTGTCCGCAACACGAATTGACCGAACAGACACTTCTACAATATTTCTACGAAGGCTTGCTTCCGATGGAAATAAAAATGATCGACGTTACTAGCGGGGGAGCTCTCATCAACATGACACCAAACCAGTTGAGGGAATTAATTTCAACAATGGCAATCAACTCTCAATAGTTTGGTGCATTGAGTGAATCAAATTGACGGGTTCATAATGTAAGCAATATTTCACTTGAAAATTAAATCGATAAATTAAATAATATCGTTAATTCTCATGTTGTGAGATATGTACGATGCCAGACTACCCAAATGATTGTTGCCCTATGCTTCAAGAAGAAACAAACGCACAAGTTAATATCGTGGGGAATTTTTCAAGACCTCCCCAAAGGCCCTATAATCCACATGTCAACACATACAATCCGTGATAGTGAGAACATCATAATTTTAGCTACGCGCAAAACTCAAGGACAAAACAATCTTACCAACCAAGGCCACCTCCACCACAAATATACCAACCACCAAAGACTTCACTCAATACCCTCATGAAATGATTGGAGCAATCCCAAGAAAAATTCCAGAACCTTACGGAGTCACACTTGCAAGATATTGACAAGAAGATAAGTCAATCGACACAAACCGTGGGCCACTTCGAATCACACGACAAACTTCCCTCACAAACTGAAGCAAACCCACGGGAGAATGTGAGTGTCATCACTATAAGAAGCGAAATAGTCATCGAATAACTAGTCCAAGAGGAGATTGACACCAAATCCCAAAAGAATAAAGAAGCAATTAATGCCAAATACCAGAAGAAAGATGATGCCATAATTTAAAAAAAAAAAAGAATTCAATTTCTGAATCTGCACCATCTCCATATGTCGTGCCACCACCTTTCCCAGCGAGATTCATAAAGAAAGATATCCTACACATCTTTCGAAAAGTCAAGATCAATATTCCACTCTTTGAAGTAATCCGTCCATGTATGCATATTTTCTTAAAGAGCTTTGCACTACTAAAAGAAGACTTATTGGGCATGAGAAAGTAAACCTTGGAGAGCATGTTTTTGCAGTCTTGACCTGACGGCTTCCACCGAAGTTGAAGGACCAAGACGTGTCGGCAAAGTGGGCATAAAGCATGCAATGTGCAATTTTGGAGCCTCAATAAGCATGATGCCTCTATTTATTTATAATACTCTTTTAGTCTCACCATTGGAGGAAACGAGAGTTACCATTCAATTGGCGGATCACTCAATTATCTACCCAGAATGAGTCTTGGAGAACATCTTAGTAAAGGTAAGTGGATTAATCTTTCTGACCAATTTCTATGTCATTGACATGGAAAATGACTGCTCAAATACTTCATCTGAGATTGTCCTTGGGTGATCTTTCCTTACCACTGGCAATACAAAAATATACCTAAAAGTGGCATTATATCACAATGGAATTCGACGATGATATTGTTAAATTTAATGTTTATAAAATGATATGGTATTCTGAAATTGTTTTAAGTGTTAATTTTATTGATGTAATTGAGCCCGCGATTGACGAATTTATCAAAATTAACTTTGTTGATAAATTTTGCAGGTAATTGTATGACTTGGTGGTGAATTCAGGGAGTTCAAACAAACATTTTCTATTGATTCAATTAATTTTGATGAAGTTTTTACACCTTCAAAATATAAACTTTTACCTTCTATTTTGCAGGCTCCTCAGATTGATTCAAAGGAGTAACCAGATCACTTTAAGTATACATTTTTAGGTGACAATGATACTCTATCAGTGATTCTGTCAAATAAATTAACCAATGAGGAGGAGGAGGATGAGGAGCTTATGACAATATTGTATTCGCAGAAATAAGCTATTGGGTGGACAATTGCTGAATTAAAGGGTTAAGTCCCTCAACATGTATGCACAAAATTAAGATCAATGAAGGAGCTAAACCATCATGAGAAGGACAACGTCGACTAAACCCACTAATGGTGGAAGTAGTAATGAAAGAAATTCAGAAGCTTCTCGATGCCAATATTATCTATTCGATCTCGGATAGTAGTTGGGTAAGTCTGATACATGTCGTGTCTAGGAAGACTAGTGTTACGATAATTACAAACCTAGAATGTGAGTTAGTTCTGACTAGAGTACAAAATATATGGTGAGTCTACATAGATTATAGGAAGTTGAACTATTTAACTCGCAAAGATCATTTTCCTTTACCTTTTATTGATCGATTGATAGAAAGGTAAGCTGATAAAACTCATTATAGAGTTCTTGATGGATTTTTCAGGTTTTCTTTCAAATTTCGATGGTGCCTGAAGATCAAGAAAAAATAACATTCACATGTCTCTTTGGGACGTTCGCTTATAGGAAAATGCCTTTCAGACTATGAAATACGCCAGCCACATTTCAATGATGTATGCTCAGCATTTTTTTGACTTCATCAAGAAAGATATAGAGGTATTTATGGACGACTTCACATTTTATTGTAATACTTTTTTTGAATGCGTTTATACTTTTTCTAATGTTTTAAAACGATGTCTAGAGTATAACCTTGTTTGAAACTATGAAAAATGCCATTTTATGGTCGATAAAGGGTTGATTCTAGGACACATTGTTTTTTCTAACGGTATTACGGTCAATAAAGCCAAGACCGATGCTATTGACTCACTCTCTTACCCTACCACGGTAAGGGAATTACGTTTTTTCTTATCCATGCAAGGTTCTATCGACATTTTATCAAGGACTTTTCAAATATGGTGCAACATTTATGCAATCTTCTCCAAAAAAGACCAAGCCTTTGACATTAATTTGGAGTGCCAAAAATTGTGGAATATACTGAAGGAAAAACTAATTTCAGCTCCAATTTTGCATCTACCAAATTGGAATTATCCATTCGACCTGATGTATGATGCCTCTAACACTAGCATTGGTGCAGTTCTCGGTGAAACAATTGGTAAAGAGTAGCATGTTATTTCTTATATGTCTCGTACCTTAGACTTGGCACAAAGAAATTACTCTACAACCGAGAAAGAACTTATTGTCATAATATTTTCTTTAGAAAAATTTTGATAATATTTATTGGGTACTAATATCGCTATTTTTCTGACCATGCAACGTTACGATACTTGATGAGCAAGAATGAAGCAAAACCGGGACTAATTATGTGGAATTTACTTCTCCAATAATTCAAATTGGAAATTAAAGACAAAAGGGGTAAGAAAACTTAGTAGCTGATCATTTGAGTCGAATTCCTATCACACCTCATCCTACCCACCAGTCAAAGAAGAATTTCACGATGAACACTTGATGTTGACGCAGAAAAAGACTTCCCCATGGTGTGCCAATATGGTAAACTATTTGGCCACGGGTAAAATTTTGGTACGTTTGCCACGAGCAAAAATTAATCAAATTAAGAGGGAATCCTGGTTCTACATTTGGGATGACCCTTATCTTTGGAAACATTGCTCCGATTAGGTCATCTGGCATTGTGTCGCCGAAGAAGAGGTAAACTCGATCCATAATTTATGTCATTCATATTCATGTGGCGGTCATTTCAGACCGAAGCGAACTTCTCACAAGATACTAGAATGTAATTTCTTTTAGCTGAATATTTTTAGAGATGCTTATTTTTATTGTAAATCATGTGAAAAGTGTCTACGAGCATGTAATCTGAGTTAAATAAATGAAATGCTTTTAAATCCAATCCATATATGCAAAAAAAAAATTATATATGGGGTCTTGATTATGTGGGTCCTTTTGTGTCATTCTTTGGTAATACTTATATTATTATCGCTATTGACTATATTTTGAAATGAGTTTAAGTAAAAACAATCCAAAATAATGTTGCAAGAACAACTATAAAATTTCTGAAAAAATTTATTTTTTTCGGGTTTGGCACACTAAGGGAGATTTTCACAGACATAGGTACGCATTTCATTAATCGTATCATCGAGACACTTATGAAAAAATTTTGGTGTGACACAAAAAATCGCTACGACTTACCATCCGCAAATAAATTGGCAAGAAGAGATGATAATCGTCGTTTTGTTATCAAAAAATAATAATTATGGCTTCTTAATTAAATAGAAAGGAAAAGGTAGTATAGAGAAGCATGGTCGATCCACAGAGACTATGGTTTTTGTGATTTAGTAAAACTATTTCTTGATTTTAGGAAGAGATGAAGTTCCAGGTAAAGTTGAAAAGATTTAATAAAATAAAATAGATAATAATAAATAAAAGGGAAATAATAAAATAATAAATATTAATAGTAATTAATATAAAAGAGGGTTTTAAATTACTTAAAGAAGTATAATTGAATAAAAATTAAATAAAACAAATAAATAAAATAACTAAATTGGGATAAAGAAAACTTATTGTGAAAGTAGCCTCAGACTTCAGCTTTGCCTCAAATTCCTCGGATCATCGAAAAAGATTTTTACTTCAACATTCACGTTGGCTTACAAGGACAATTCTTTGCTACCAACTCGGATTATGTCGTTTCAACAATAATTGATTCCGATCTCAGTTTCCCCTTAGCAAACATTTTTGCTAAGTATGTTCTCGGGAAGTCGAATATGATTCAATAAGCAAATCCTTATTCAAACGTTAACCATAACAACATCCAGACCAATGTCGAAATTGTTTTGATTTGAAAAGTAAGCTCAGAAAACAAAGAGAAAAAAAATCGAAGTGATTTAAGTACCTTATAATTCTCAAGTTTGGAATTGAGTCTTCGCTTTAGTCTTTGATTTGAAAGAAAATTAGCTAAGCATGACCAAAGTCATACTTAGCATAATTGAAAATGAAATTCTAAAAGAAAATAGGAGAAGTAGGCGCACAATAGAGAGAAAGCTAGAGAGAAAAAGATGATTTAATTCTCAGATGAGAGAGATATGTTTCTAGGCTCACCCTTAGAGGGTATTTATAGCCTTCAAATTCCTAAAAACAAGCTAAAAATAATTCCTAAAATAATAACTTAAATCCTAATTAAAACTCTTAAAACTCTTAAAATTATTTAAACTAAAATACCTAAAACAAATATAAAATAAAATACTCTTTAAATTAATATCCTAAATCCTAATTAAAATACTAAAACATATTTAAACTAAAATACAAAGATAAAATATAATATTTAAAATATTATCCTAAAACATAATGAAAATACTAAAACCTATTTAAACTAAAATACCTAAAACAAACATAAAAAATATTATCCTAAAACTTGAGTTTAATTCAAATCTGAATTGCTTGCAAAAACGTGCGGCAAATCGATTCGTGCTTCTAGAATAGCTGACTGGATCTTCTAGAAGGTGCTGACGTCATCGCATCGTCAGATGTTTCATGCCCAAATTCATGCCCACTAATCCATCTTCGATTTCGAAAATTAAAAAACTACAGAATTATGTCCTTTTACTGCAATTTCCAGAATCTAACGTCATACACAGAAAATGAATCAAAACGAACAAATAAGCCACAAAAACCAATGATTAAGGAGTAATTTAAAAGCAAAATATTAACTAAATTAAGCACTTATCAAATTCCTCCTCACTTATTCAATGTTTGTCCTCAAGCATTCATCAATTAATACATCAAAATCACAAGTTATCATTTTCAATTTCAATTTATTCCTCAAACTTCCAATCGAATTAAGTCTATGACATTTGCCGAATTCAACTTACAATCAAACAAAGGCATAACTAAGAAAAATTAAAGCAATCAATATATCTCAATTAATTGCCAACTTCAATGAAACATGACTCAATACGTCACAAAGATTCACATATATCCGCTCAAAGTGTTTGGGGTAAATAAAATTGCTCAAACCGAAACTAACCAAAATATTACCATAGGCTTGAAATCCAATCAAGTTTCCTCTAAGAAAAATGAACATAATGCAATAATCAAGGGGTCTTTAAAGGTGTAACGGGCTTAGGTTAGGGTAGGGAAAATGCAAAAAGAAGGGTTTAAAATAACGAATAAAAACATGATAAAATGAAAAAAAAAAAAATGATTAAATGAAAAAACAATCTTCCCCTTTTTTCCGAACAAAGGGTCTATTTTTTTCTACTGTTCAAAACAGTGAACATCTTGGTTTTTTTTGGATTTTTTTCAAAACAGTGAATATATTTTTTTCATCATTTTTTTTCGTGGAACAAGAATGATACAAGATCTCAAGTCTTTGCATGGGTGTGAAAAGAGAGAAAAATAAAAAGAAAGGCTTCGGGTTTAATTACGAGGTGTAAAACAAAGAAAGGGAAATAGACTCAATGTGGTTCACTAGTGGATATGTAAACTGTTAGGCTTTTTTGGGAAAACGGGTTTATGCTAGGTGCCCCCATCACATTAAAACATTATGTTCAACATGTACTCTCGATATGCCTTGTGATTACAAGTTCTAGAACATCCTAATTAGTTCGGCACACACAAGTCAAACAATAAGCAAGAAAGAAAATATATGCTCGTTAGGCTCAAATCTCACAAGAAAAGTTTATGTGCACTGAGTCAAGTTCATCTCTATCAACAAAAACATGAAATATCAATACTCAACAAAAAATTCATCAGCTATATCAATCACCAATCATGCAAATTAAATTCGATCAAAACATGATCATAATCCAAAAGGAAGCAAGAGTATAAAGCATAATTCAAGACTAGCAACCAACGATCCCAAACATATCAATATTAGAACAACTCAATTTCAAACAATCAAACAAGTCAAGCAAAAATTTTGACGACATGCTTACCCTTTCCCCCCTCACTTATTCCGTTTGTCCCAAAACGTATATTAAATTGAAAAACAAAGAGAGGGAAAAGGAATACTCCCCAATCTAGTGGCGACCGCGGCCACGGTCACGTCGAGACGAGCTGTTACAAAGTAAAATGTCCAATCGAGAAGCCACTAGAATATATATTAAAATTTTATTGTACTTTTCGAATCTGCTGTGTATTTTTCTGCGCTGTTCGAACCAATTTTTTCTGCACTATTCTGTTCGAACTTTTCTACACAGTTCGAACCAAATCTTTTTTTTTGTACTGTTTTTTTGCACTGCATTTTTCGAATCTACTCAAAAACATAGAAATAAAATAAATATAATGAAATAAAGTTTGCTAAAAATAAAACGAAATAAAATAAAACGAAATGGGTTACCTCCCATCAAGCTTTTTTGTTTAACGTCGTTAGCTCGACGACCTGAATTTTTAGAGTGTGGGTTTCTCTAATTTGATTTCTTCGATTAGACCCAACCAGAGCATTTTCATAATACGGCTTCAATCTTTGACCATTAACTTTAAATCGAACTCCTGAGTTATCTTCAATTTCGACAGCACCATGAGGAAATACTTGAGTTACTGTAAATGGTCCGGACATTTTGATTTGAGTTTTCCTACAAAAAGTTTAAATTTAGAGTTAAATAATAAGACCTTTTGACCGATAGAAAAAGTTTTAAAAGAAATTCTACTATCGTGAAATTCTTTTGTTTTTTCTTTAAATATCTGAGCATTATCATAAGCATTTCTTTGGATTTCTTCAAATTCTTAAATGTGTAATTTCTGAGCTTCACCAATTGCATCCATGTCCATGTTACATTGTTTAACGGCCCAGTAAGCCCGATATTCTAACTCAACTGGTAAATGACATGTTTACTGAAAACAAGCCGGTATGGTGACATCCCAATGAGACCTTTATAAGCAGTTCGATTTGCCCAAAGTTATCAGTTAATTTTAAATTCCAATCCTTTCGGTACAATTTAACAATTTTCTCAAGAATTGTTTTAATTTCCCGATTTGATACTTCTGTCTGTCCATTTTTTTGTGGATAGTAAGCAGCAACAATTCTTTGGGTTACTCCAAATTTCTTTATTAGTGACTTGATCACTCAGTTTATGAAATGTGTTCCTCTGTCGCTTATTATAGCCCGTGGCGTGCCAAACCTAGAAAAAATATTTTTCAAAAAATTAACTGTAGTTTTAGTATCATTATTCCGAGTGGCTTTAGCTTCCACCTATTTAGAAACATAATCTACAACTAAAACAATATAAGTATTTCCAAATGACAAAGTAAAAGGACCCATATAATCGATTCTCAAACATAAAAAATTTCACAAACTTGTATAGAATTAAGTAGTATTTCATTCCCACGGCTTAAATAAATTTACTGACTCGTCCATGGATAGCAAATTTTTTCATTCATCCTTTAACATGATTCACATGCACAGTTTTACAAAATAGCTACGCATCAAGTGTAACATAACAATTCATAACTTATACATCGATAATATATACACAATCAATTCCATTACAAGGATATACTTACCATAGGGTCTTAATCTAATGTATTAACCTCAACTAAGACCCATTTAACATTGATAAAATTGATCATCCAAGAATGGAAATCACTCACCTCGATGATGATCCAACAAAAAATGACTCAAAACGATTAGCTACTTGCTGCCAATAGTTGATGCACCAATTTTATATCATAAATGAATCAAATAAAACTTTGTAGAACATATTATAATGTAAAAAAAAGGTCCAAAACAGAGTAAAAAATTATGCTTTCAAAACATAGCTAAAATCAATGAAATAACCGAAATTCTTACCATAAAAGCGATCTAACCCCTCTAACAATTTGTCACTTTTTTCCTCACATTTTGATCAACAATTATCACAATCAACACCAAACAAATTTAACACCTTATAACAACATTATTATATTAATCCTTGGATTTCTGAAAAATAGTGAAGCCAAGCTTGTTTCCAAGAAAACGATATCCAAATTAATTCTGATTTGAAATACATTTTAAGATGATAACAATAATCTTAATCAAATCATGAAAAAAACTCAAAAAATATCCACATTAATTAACTCCGCAAATCACCATAATTGAGAAAACTTAAAATTGAAAACCGTGATCAATCAAGATCATCTTGTTAATGGATATTTAATCATTGAAGCATTAAAAGAAACCAAGGCTTAGAAAATTAACTTGCTGGAGAATGAAAAAAATATGAAGGAAAGATTTATGAAGAACCAATTCCACAATGGTGACAATGAGGAGTGGCGACAAGGAATGGTGTTGAAGGAAGGAAGAATGAAATGAAGTCAAGGAAGAACGATGCGAAAATAAAGAAAGAAGCTATGGAAATGGTGAGGAGAAGAAATCGAACATGGATAAAAAATTGGAGGAAAAGTGACAAAGCTCTCAATGGTATTTTTGATGAAGTGAACAATGGAATGAATCAAGATTTTATAAAGTAAAATTAAGTGAAGAGAATTATGAATGAAACAAGATTGAGGTCTAGAAAAGAATAGGAAAAGTCACGTTTGAAAACGGAGGGAAGAATATTGATTTTCTAACTTGGTAAAATAACTTCATAGATTATGATATTTAGATCCTTTACAATTTAGTCACCAAAATTCAAACGTCGTAATTCATTCAATTTAGTCAGATTATAAAATCATGAATAAAATTAAAAAAAATAATTAATATTTTAAAAAACATTTAAAATATGGTAGAAAATATTTATCAATTAAAATTTCTAAAAATTAATATTTTTACCAAAAATCTAAAGGCCCAACCCGTTTACTAACCTGAACTATTGACCAAACATTGGGATCTTACGAATCTCTCCTCTAAAATGAATTTTTTCCTTGAAATTAACTCTTTGAACAGATGCAGAAACTACACATTCATTGACTCCTCAGGCTCTGACGTAGCCTCCTTAATATTGTGGTTACACCACAACACCTTCATTAATGGAACAGACTTGTTCCGAAGCACTTTCACATGACGAGTTAGAATCTCTACAGATTTCTCCTAATATGAAAGATTAGCATGAACCTCTACATCCTCAACTGCTATAACACGAGAAGGATCTGAATGATACCTCCGTAACATAGACAAATGAAACATATAATGAATACGCTCAAGATGAGAAGGTAAACGAAGTCAATATATTATAGGACTTATACGCTCTAACACCTCATATAGTCTAATAAACGTCATTCTAGGCTTTCCCTTACAACTAAATATCAAAACCTTCTTCCAAGGTGAATTCTTCAGGAAAATAGTCACTAATGACATACTCAATCTCTCGACACTTCAAATTAGCATAAGACTTTTGACTATCAAAAGCATCCTTCAATCAATATGAAATCAACTTAAACTTATCATCTGCCTCACAAACCAAATTAGGACCTACCAAATGTCTCTCGCTTAACTAAGTCCAACACAATGGTGTACGACATCTACATCCATACAAAGCCTAAAATGGTGCTATCTGAATACTTAATTGATAACTAATATTGTGCTACCCTGACCACAGATATAACTCACATAAATCTTTATACATCTTGGTGCTACCCTGATTCATAATGAAAGAACTATCATGTGCATCTAAAAAAACTAACGTCTCAACATCAGCAGAAACACACAGTCGATCTCACAAACGCAAAGTACCATCTGAATCCAAAGAAAAATCATCACCTGAAGCATCCTTTACTAACAGAATCTTGGTTCCTAATTGTTGAATAATCGGGTAAAGAAAATGAAAAGAACACAAGAATTTTAACGAGTTTCAGCAATGTGCTTACGTCATCGGTGTCTTGGGCGGCGCTAGATTTTTTCTCATTCAATATATCATAGGTTTTGGTTACATATCTTTTATAGTAAATAAACCCTGGTACATATTTACAAAAATAACCCTCTACCGTGCTGCGGGGCTGCAACTCTCGCACATGCTGCGACAACATTGGTCGAACCTAAAACTCAAATATTAAAGCATCATCACCTACAACAGTTAATCTTGAAAGCATAGCTCATAAATCACCCATCAACTTATGACTCATTGCATTAGGAACCATATTCTCTTTTTCATAATGATACTAAATTGAATAATCATAATCCTTCAATGACTCAATCTAACAATGTTGCCTCAAATTCAACTCCTTCAAGGTTATGAGATATTTGAGACTCTAGTGATTGGTGAAAATGAAATACTTTTCATCATACAAATAGTGTCTCCAAATGTTAAATTTAAACATGTAACGTCTCAAAGTCTGGGTCAATAGTTTAGATCGATAGTTAGGTCATCTTTTAAATTCTAAGAAAAATAATAATTTTTGTTTTTAAAATTAAAAATATTAAAATTAAGTTTTAAATGATTTTTGAAATATAATTTATATTTTTATTAACAATAATATAAATGCTTATTAGGTGACTAAATTGAATAAATTAAAAATGTTGATTTTAGTGACTAAAATATAAAAGAATCACAAATTAAAATCTATGAAGCTAATTTTACCAAGTCTTATGTGGATGAGTTTTCCCTCTAATATTAATCATATCATTCATCTCCTTTTTGCCAATTTCTAGTTAAATTCATTCTCTTAATTCATTCTCATTTTTATTCCTAATTATTATTAATCGTTCTCTTCATTCTCTCATCTAAACAATTTTTAATTCTCTTAAAAATTCTCCCAAAATCTCTCATGTACAAAATTCTTCTTCTTTAATTTCTACATTGTTTGATTGATTCTTATTCCTTTCATATTTATTTTCTCCCTTCAATCAAGATTGAAATTTCCTTTCTATTTTTTATTTTCTCATTTCTTTCTTGGTGTAGCAATAGTTGATTTCTTAATCCTTTCATATTCCTTTTCAACAAGGTATTTCTTTCTTTCATTGGTTCATTTTTGTGCTTCAATGATTAATGGTCTATTGTTTAATGATTTTAATTAATCAATTCTTTTAAAGAGAAGTTTATGAATTAAACCTGATTTTTGTGCTATTTAATATGATATTTTTCTTAATCATTTTTCAAGGTTTAATGTGTTTATTAAGGTGTTTATGATGGTATTACTATCATCCTAAATCATATTTTCAATTGCATTTGATTTGGATAAGAAAATTTTCAAAACAAGCATGATTTCGTCATTTTCGAAAAGTCGGGAATAAGTGTTAATTGATGTAAATTTTGAGGTTTCTAGATGATTTTGGTTGTATATAATAGTTGTTTTTGATCAGTTCTTATTAAGAAGAAGTTGTTTTGATCGGATCGGAGGCTTGGACGGTCGTTTCGGTAAGATTTCAATAATTTCAATCTTTTAACTCTATTTTGGAAACAAAAAATTCTACTCTATTTTGGATGTGTTCTTATTTTTTGTTTTGCTTTCCATTTTTTTAATATGTTCATAATTTATGAAAATTGGTGCATCGTGTTTTGGTTATCACTTTCTTAGGGTTTTGAAGAAATTTTGATTAGTGGATAGGTAAGGAAAGTGACTCTCATTCTTAGAGGATGAACATGTTCAAGGGAAAAAGAGGGTGTAGTTTAGGATGATTCTATTAGTTTGAACTCTGGTATAAGTGTACTTATTTTGGATACACATAATTGATATGGAATGTGGTATGAAATGCGAATATTGGTATGTGTATTGAATATGTGTTTCAAGTTGTGCATAGTGGTTTTGAAAGCATATTTTAAAAGTGTATATATATGAATGTGTACATGGATGAGTGAGCAACTTGTTGTCCATAAAAGGTTGATCATGACAACCAATTCTGATAAATGTTTCAAAGTGTATTTTGAAAATGTATATGTGTATAATGTATGCACATTTGATAACCACTCTTATGTACTTGGATTAATTGTCTATATTTGTTCTTAATGGGACCTTTGGATATGAAATGCATGCCTAGTAAAGAGTACTCCATAGTTTTATTTATGCGTGTGAACAAAGGATTATACCGGGTAAGGTTAGTGTGTGGAGCAATGCTCCGAGAAGATTATGGGGTAAGGTTGGTGCATTGAACTTTACTCTGAATCGTGTGGTTTTGGACCTAATTAAGTCTACAAATAATTGTATGTAGTAGTTTATCCAATGAGTGAATTATTTTTTGAATAAAAGGTCATTGATATTAATTAGAAATTATGTGTGAATGTGTGTGACCTTGCCAAAAAGGTAATTGTGCAAGTGTGCATGTGATTTACTGCAAGGTGTATAATGATGAGAAGCAAGTGTAAATTATGGATTTTTTGTACATTTGTGATGCATTAGGTGAATATAAAAGCATGACATGATGGCGTTATTGTTGTGGTACAAACAAGTGAGGAGTTAATGCATATAGGTCATTCTTTTAGCTTTAATGTTAGCATCACTTTCAATGTTAGTTGTTCACTGGGCTTTCAAATTGAATACTTTTTAAGAGGAATAGTAGTTGATTCGAGCGCAAGAAGCAAGCATCCAATGTGATCGAGCAAGGCAATTGTTAAATAAAGTGTATGTGGTTTGTTTTTCATAAAACATAAATGATGGAACCATTAGGAACTTAGTCGAATTTGAATGATTGTATTGTAATAAATGTGGCATGTTAAGTGGACTTAAGATTGGTAATGAAGTATGTTGATGATTTGATGTTGTTTTTGAAGTTGATGAATCCATATACATGTGTAGGTTGAGTGCCAAAGTGGTCAAATGTTGAATTGTGCCTTAATTAAGTGTTTGGTGTGTTTAGACGAGTGACACTAAGTGTGATAAATATGTTAAATTCATAGGATTCATGAAATGACCCAAAATGCAATTGAACTAGGTGACTTGTTCCAAAAGTGAACTTTTACGCAATGTTTGACTTTTTATGCTAGATCTTTGTATGATGCATTGACTTATGTTATAAAGCATGACAAAAGTGTATTCTAAAATGTATGACGTGGAATGAGAGCCTCCAAGCATGTATATAGTCCCTAGGATTAATTATGTGGTAGTTTGGTAGCCTATTTATGAATGTTATTGAGAATTCTACACTTTTCAATAAAAAATGATTGATCCTTTAGGGGAAATGATCGATTCCTTTCCAAAATGGATTGATCCCTTTTCAAAAGGGATCGATCTCTTGTGTCAAAGGATCAATTCCAAACTCACTATTTTGTAAAATATCGATCCCCCATGAAAAAGGATTGATCCCTTTGCTGTGTGCTCGATGAAAAATAGTAAAATTGAATTCGTTAAAGGTCCTAAGTGTCCCTAAGTCTTGGTTTGACCCTATGATGTTTGTATAAGTTCAAAATGGTCTTGAAATTGAATTGTTAATTAAAATTAGACCTTAAATTGGAATTAGATTAAACTTTTTTGTCACTCTTAAATATACTTAATTTCATAATAAATATTTCAATTACATGATTGATGTTTTTCTGTGACTTTTGAATTGCTTATTTTTTAGTCCCTAGAAAAGTATGTTCAATTAGCTCTTTGTTTGGTGTCCAATTAACTTTGAACTTTACATGTCCCTAATAAATGGTTAATAAGGGATATTGGTAAACATAAATTAGTATTTCTAAGTAATTCTTATAGATGTTGTGAAATTACCAATTTACCTCTGTTTCTTTAATAATGTATGTCTTGCAATGCATTTATTGTTTAAGTGATGTTATATTGTTGATGTTATCCGTTGTCATGTGTTGCATGATGTATGTTTTAAATTTGAATGATTCTGTATAGTATGCATGTTAGGGTTTTTATTTTATCTAACAAGTTCAGATTATAATGTAAGCTTAGGTACCAGGATGGTTCTGTGTGACCGAGTATGGGGTGTTACATTTGGTGGTACCAAAGATATGTTAATGATGTTTTATGTTAGTGTGTCAAGGTAGGAAAATGGGAACCACATAGTCGTGCTTATTATGGAAATTTTTGCAGGTCTTCCCTTGATCACCGATGCGCTTATTGCCTTATGTTGTTTAAATGTATAGTTTTTAGCCTAGTTTTGTTATGGTCCTGTGTCATGCTAATATGGGTATTTTGTAGGGTATATTTCCTTCGACTGGAGCTAATGCAACATATATTGGAGGTGGTGCCAATGGGCCCCTGTCTATGGCTATACACTCGAATCCTCTTGTCGATGTGTTGATTGAGGAGATTATCGGTGCCTTCCACCAAGTCGTTCCTAATGTTGCACATACTTTTGTGCTAGCGGCAGTGGGTTGAAGTTTATCGTTAGAGTGTTTGAGGGTGTTGGGTGCTTGAGAGTTATGTAGTGTTCGTCGGACTAAGCCGACTATCGCTGAGAAATGGTTGGAGAGCGTGGTGTAGATATTGGATCAGATGAGTTACTTTGGTGAGGAGAAGTTGGGTTGTGTTGCATCGTTAATGCATGGTGGTGCGCATCATTGGTGGAAGATAATTTGAATGAGTAATTAAGGATAGGTTGACCTGGCCATATTTTTTAGAGTTGTCTAAGAGCGTAATATACGGATGCGAGGAAGAATGAGTTTCTCGACTTGATTTAAGAGAGTATGTTAGTTTCTGAGTATGAGGTGTAGTTTGTTTGCCTGAGTGATTATGTTAGGGAGATGGTTCCGACTAAGCTGAAGAGGTATAAAAGGTTCAAGGTGTTAGGACCAATGGTAAACCCCAATGGCGCAGTAAAAAATTATTTGACGATCTCACCAGCGACCCGTGTACGATAAAACCAAAATTGGGATAAAGAGATGAAAATTCACTTTGGGATCCTTGAATAGCAGCAATACAACAGCAGTCACGATCAGTTTGAATCCTAAATCTTCACAAAAAAACATCTTGGCCTCTGCTTAGTTCACCCGGTTAAAAGTAGTTGAGAGCAATTTCTTTTTCTCAAAATTGTTTTGAGAAAATTCACTCCAAAATGATTAAAACGGCTGCTAGACCAATAATATCCTTTTTATTTCATGTTCCCCTAAGCCTTAGGGTTTTATTCTGAAAATTATAAAATTAATATAAATAACATAATTATATTTTTAATTAAATTCAGCATTCTATGTACAATTAAAATTACAACCGAATATATATCAAATATATATATATATTATATATATATATATATATATATATATATATATATATATATATATATATTAATTATACATTATATACATTTTATCATCCACGATAAGATTGTACATGTGAAACTCATTCATAATTTGCCCTTTTCAACCGTGGGGTATAACCCTTTAGGTTCCTAAAACACTAGTAGTAATTATTAGAATCATTCTAATATTACAAATAATAAGTAACATCTAGCAATATATCATTGTCTTCTAAGTTACAAGAAGTTATGATTCAACATAACATCTTCGTGACTAACTCTTTTCATGTATTATATTCTTTTTTCCTTTATATCTAGAATAGGCACAACTCTTGGAATAGTCACACTTGTATAACACATCTATTATTTCTTGATATCTAGAGTATACTATAATAAATGAATAATTTGTGATATCACATATCAACTTATTCGAGAATGGTCATACACTTCTAGTCTCACTCAATCAAGTGGCTTGGGATATATTTCCTATTATTTAGGAAGGACAAATCATATCTTGATCATTCACACCCCACTACATATATCGTGATATGTTCAATATTAGTCTTTATAGTGCAACCAGTTACGGAGCATGTTTAACTATATTAAAACATACAACAATATATGTTGAGATAGTAATGATCTCAAGTATGAGGATCATACATATGTCAAAATCATACATATAGTCATACATATTAATCCAAGACATATGCTCATAGTGGGTCATTCCAATATGTCATTCTCACAACATATTCATGCATTGATTCTGACATCTAGTCAATGACAACTCATTTTCATCAAGCAACAACATGTTAGCCTTAAACGTATTACTAGTGTTCATGCCCATAATAATACTCGACTAAGGATTTTTTATAATAATCATATTATTATATGGACTTTATTATCTTTTAGTTTATTTGAGACACATCTTTGGGCATACTCTAACAATCTCCCGCTAAAACTAAGACCAATCACTCATATATCTAATATCGAGTGACTCAATGTAATAATCATGCTTCTATTATGACAGAGGCTTTGTCAGTGGATCAACAATGTTATCATCCGTGTAAACTCTGTATATTTTCATATCTCCTTGTTCTATGATCGTTAATGAGATTTGGGTTCCTTTCTTTGTGTAATTGCTCCATTGTAATCGCAATAGTAAAGATTGTTTCTAAGAAAATGATATCCAAATCAATTATGATTAAAACTATGTTTTAAGATAATAATAATCATCTCATAAAAATCATAATAAACTTAAGAAAACCTTGAAAAAATAACCAACTTAATTAATTCTAAAATTCACCATAATTGAGAAAACTGAAAATTAAAATCCATGATCAATCAAGATCATCTTCCTAATGGATATTTAATCATCTAAGAATTAAAATAAATAAAGTTTCAGAAAATTAGCTTGCTGGAGAATGAAAGAAAAGATGAAGGAAAGATTGAGGAAGAACCAACTCCACCAATGGTGACAATGGGGAGTGGAGAAAAAGAATGAAATGTGACAAAGCTCTCAATGGCAATTTTTATGAAGTGAACAAATAAATGAATCAAGGGTTTAAGAAGTTAATTTAAGCAAAGGGAATTATGAATGAATAAAGATTGAAGTCAAGAAAAGAATAGGAAAATTCACGGTTGAAAACAAAGAGAAGAAGAGTGATTTTCCAACATGGTAAAATAGCTTCATAGATTTTGATATTTCAATCCTTTATAATTTAGTCACCTAAAATCAAATTTCTTGATTTATTTTCAATCAATTTAAAAAAATCCAAAAAAATAATTAATATTCTAAAAATCATTTAAACCATTTTAGAAAATATTTACCAACTAAAAATTCCAAAATTAATTTTTTATCAAAAATTCAAAAAACCATCCTGATTACAATCCCAAGCTACTGAGTCAGACTTTGGGACAATATAGTTATGATGCTTCGTGAATCAGACACGTCCAGATTACCCTAAAAGTGTATACTAGCCGGGTGCAAAGTCATAATGTTGTGTGATTCATATCTCACCCTAGGTACCTAGCAATGTGTTATATTTGGATGTAACATGTTGATGTTGTCTGACACAGATCTTACCTAGAGTACCTTTTCGTAAGTTAAAGGGTTTTAGGTCCATGATGGCCCCATACTATATCATTTGCTTACTTCTTGTTATTGTATGCTTGATGCATCTTTGTTGTTCATGATTACTCGCTAGCATACTCATATGATAAATGCGTGTAGTATAATAGAGTTATATGTGTGGTATTGAGTTTGTTAGCTTAGGAGTCAAAATGTATTTCTATTCGCATATTTTTAGATGGATTTTCGAGGAGCTCATCACCAAGTTCAAGATTTCAGATTGATCGAGTTATTAGAGTACGTCTTAAGTATTATTAGTGGACATGTACTATTCATTGACCTTATATGTATTCGATTCGTAACTTTATTTTGATGTATTTGATATTATTTTGGGATGTATAATTGGGTGCTCTCCTTTTTGTCAACCTTATGCACTTGCATTTTCAAACTCATGGATTTATTATGTTATTATGGTTATGATTACTTATATTGGTTATTGATTTAAAAAAAATGGTTAATCACTTTGGTGATTTTGTGATATTTTAAACCTCCGAATTTGGGTTGGTTTCAAATTAGGGTGTTATAATTTTTAATTTTTTAGTTTGTGATTTTTTTTTTAAATATTTTACTATATTTTAAACTTTATTTGGACTTTACTGATCTAACTGAAAGAGTAAACCAGTTTCAAGTTCTGTGATATCCTGGATTTATCTGTAACATCTCGAGTTAGGTGTTAAATGAGTCTCCTTCAGCAGCTCAACATTTAGATAAACAACCACAAAAATTCAAATTGAAGCTTAAGCTTATCAGGAAAATGCATGAGAGAGAAGTAAAATGGAAAGCTCTGCAACTTCTTCTTTATCGTAGACCAAAAAAAGATGAGAGTAGTAATGGTGGTGATGGAAATGGTGAGAAAGTAGTGGATGTTCCTTCAGTTAGTTTTTGTAAACTCTTCAGATTTGTTGATGGCTTGGATTTTTGTTGATGGGAATTGGGTTACTTGATGCTCTTGTACACGGCTGTTCTTTGTCAATCTTATCGAGTTTTTTAGTTCTAATGCTAATAACACAGACAAGACGATGCAATAACTTTTAAAGTTTATTAGCTTTTTTTTCTTTCCAAAACCAATTTTCTCTTTTTGTTTAAACCTAATGAATTTTCAATAAAAAGGGTAAATGTTTCTTTCTTTTATTTTCTTGATTTGTAGTGTGCATTTTACTTCATTGTGGTAGGTGTTACAATTTGAGCATCTCCAAGGATAGGTCAGTCAAATTCATTGAGAAGACGGTTTTTTTTTTATTACTTTTAGTTCAATATTCTAGGTTATGAACTAGAGAAAAGAAAACATCAAAGATTAGGATAAAATACTTAGAAGCATCTTTGAATCAAGATATTTAATTTTTTTTATAAACAGCGGTATCCGATCTATTGATCGACTAATCCAGATCTGGTACTATAAAGGCAAGGGTGATCCTCTCAACCCAGTTTACTCCACTCGTAATTGCCAGAATTCAAACCTTTGACCTTGACCTTGGTTAAGGAAGATATTTAATATCAAATAGAACATTTGATCTTATGTTTTTCATCGACACTTATACAATGATGGTACAAGATGACATTAGTAAAAAAGTAAAAATTGGACTAAAATATATAGTCTTCAAAAAAGTTTTCTTTCTTGCCTTCTTTGGTGTCGAAGTGAAATTTACTTCTTTTTAATTTGGCTTGTTTCGTGTAGTTGAGTAATTTTATTCACTACATAGCAACCTTTGTGTTTAGGTTTTACAACAAAATGAAAATTGGTTTTGATCACATTCGTAGTGGCTCTTCTCATTGCTTTGATTGGAGCAATCTATACCACCACATTAGTCAAGGTCTCTACAAAAAGCCAAGAAAAATATTCTAGAACATATAAAAAGGGTGCAAATTCTTCAAAAAAAAAAAAATCGAGGATCAATTTTTCTATTATACTTGAAGAATACAAAGAATAAAAATATATTTTTGAAATATTGAAGTTAGAATTATATAAAATACAATTAAAGACACAATTGAAGAATTAATGAAATATTGGGGGGCTAATATTACTATTATACTTGAAATATTGGGGGGCTAATATTACATTTCTTTTGTCATTAATGCTTCTTTTTTATGAGAAAACATTCCATTTCACATTCAAAACTTAAATGAAGCATTAATGGAACATCGTAATATCTTTCATTGAAGACGTAATTAATGTGAAACAAATAATGCGTTATAATATTATTCGTTAAACTTTTAACTTAATAAAATGAAGCATCAATGTATCGTTGTGAAAGAAATGTCTTTTAATTTGAAGGAAGTAACCTAAGGACTAATAAACATTAATGATTTTTATAACATCTTTAAATTAAATACAAAAAATTGAACAATGTCCTGAATTCAAGATAACTGAGATCATATATATATAAGGATTGAGTGCTATACAGCTCCCAATGTGCTATAAGTAGAGTTCATAAATGCCAGAAGCCCAAAGGTTAAAAGAAGAACATGTTGCCGTGTTGGCCTTCCCGTTCGGCAGTCACAATCTAGCCATCCGAGGACTGGCCTGCAGGTTGGCTATTACAGCTCCCAATGTGCCGTTTTCTTTCCTGACCACACCAAAATCTAATGAGTCCTTGTTTTCCACTTTTAATCTTAATGTGTCCGTTCCCAATAATATCAGAGCTTATAATGTGGAGGATGGTGTGCCCATCAATCATGTTTTCAGTGGAAACCCAGTGGAGAGATTGGACCTTTTCCTTAAAGCAACCCCTGGAAACTTTCAAAAGGCCTTGGATGTTGCAGTCATGGAAACTGGGAGGAAAGTTAGTTGCTTAGTCACGGATATGTTCTTGACATCTGCTGCAGATATGGCGGAGGACATGCACGCTACTTGGATACCAGTTTGTGTTTCGATTCCACACAGTCTGTCTGCTCATATTTACACTGATCTCATTCGCAGGCTTTTCAGAGATGGCGGTGGTGACGAAAATGGTGGCAAATTCCAACCCCAAACTCTGGAAATGATCCCCAGGGTTGTCTCCAATTCACGTTACGGATTTATCTGACGAAATATTGCCTAAACGTTCGAAAGAAACTTTCTTTTCCTACACGTTGAGCAAGATCTGGTGTGTTTTGCCTCGATCTAAGGCCATTGTAATGAGTTTTTGCCAAGAGCTTTATCCCACACCACTTTTAGATGATCTCAAATCCATGTTCCCAGCTTTGCTGAACGTTGGTTTTTTAACGCAAGACCTTCCCCCGCCACCATTACCACCATCGGAATCAGATGCGACGGGATGTTTATCATGGTTAGACAAGCAAAGTTCGAAGTCGGTTATGTATATTAGCTTCGGAACAACGGCGGCACCACCGGAGGAGGAGTTAAAAGCCTTGGCGGAGGCGGTCGAAGAAAGCGGCCTTCCGTTTCTCTGGTCTCTTAACAATGAGCATAAGCACCGTTTACCTGATGCGTTTCCTGAAAGGACAAGCAAGCAAGGGAAACTGGTTTCATGGGCACCCCAAACCATGGTGTTGGGACATGGTTCAACAGCTGTGTTTGTGACACATTGTGGGGCGAACTCTGTGTTCGAGAGCATTGCAAATGGTGTGCCGATGATGTGCAGACCGATGTTTGGGGATCATGGGATGATTGGACGTGTGGTGGAGGAAATATGGGGGATTGGTGTTAGAGTAGAGGCGAATGTATTCACAAAGAGTGGGGTACTCAAGTGCTTGAACCTCATTTTGGGACATGAAGAAGGGAGGCAAAATGAGAGAAAGGATTACAGCAATGAGAGACCTTGTCTTGAAAGCTGTTGAACCAAGTGGAAGTGCTTCTCGCGACTTCAAAACTTTATTAGAAACAATCTTCAATCCATAATGTTGTATAATCTTCCAAAAATTGTTCGTTTTATAATGTTTGATATTTTTGTTTTGGAAACATCAATTAAATTCGAAAAGAAAATCTGATTTTATGCGAATAAACCTTGTTTACTAGTAATATTTTCTTGCTTCATATATGCTTCCACATAATATGATTAATAATTATTTGTGCTATAAAAGTTTTTTTTCATTAAGTTAGTGTATACGCTTAAAAGATTGGAAGTTAATATTTATTTAGAACATTTTTAATTAATAAAGTGCACACACTCCGCAAACATAATTATTCAAATTCATAACTTTTAGCCAGAACAATATCCTTTTAATAAATTATATTTATTTATAATTTAAAATAAGGGTCTGTTTGTTTGCCTGTAATTGGTTTTCCGGAAAATGAATTACTGAAATATGAATTACTGAAATTTGAATTACTGGAATTTAAATTACTAGAAAATGAATTACTGGAATTTGAATTCTGAAAAATGAATTACATTTCTGGAAAATGAATTACATTTCTGGAAAACGTTTTATGATGTTTGGAAAATGTTATTTAAACATTTTTTCCACTAGTTGAAGAGTTTTTTAAAAATTATTTATTACAAATATTAAATATAATAAATAATATTATTTCTCGTAAAACTTAATATTATTATTTTAAAATATTAAAATAATTTATTTATTATTAAATATTTTTTTATAATTTTATTAATAAAAATATTAATATTAGTATATTTTAGTGAAATAAAATATTATAAATTATATTAATTATTTATTAAAGTAATAGTGTTATATTATATTTTAAAAATATTAATTAGTATATTTTAAATATCTTTACTAGGATATGTTTTAAATATATAAATAATATTATTCATTATTAAATATATAAAAAAATTTATTATGTATTATTAAAATAAAAAATATAATATCTTATATTATTATAATATAATTGATTATATTATTAAACTAAAAATATAATATTTATATTATTATAAATATTAATAAATATATTTTAAATATTTTATTAATTAATATTTTGATGAAAATGATATTAAAATATTTTATTAATATTAAATTCATAAGAAAAAATTATTTTGAGTATTTTTTGTTTGAAGTGAAAAGTTCGGAAAATGACTTACGGAAAATGAATCCGTAAGTCATTTTACAGAAAACACAAAGGAAATTTTGTTACTAGGAAAATGAATTACGTTCCGGAAAACGAATTACGTGAAACAAACACGGGAAAACATTTTCCGGAAAATGAATTACGTGAAACAAAGACGGGAAAACATTTTCCAAAAAACGAATTACATGAAACAAATACGAAATTTCGGAGAAAACCAATTCCGTAATTGGTTTTACGGCAAACAAACACACTCTAAGTAAACTTATACACACAAGAGTAATATTATATTTAGAATAAATCCATACCATGTCTTAGTTTACTTGATATTAAATTATAAATAAATATAATTTATTAATTGATACTTAGTGATTAAAAAGAATGTTGGTATATATGTGTGTGCGTGAATATAATTTATTAATTAATCTTTAGTGATTCTATCACACGATATAAAACTCTTTTAGTTTTATACAGATTTAGAACTATTAGATAAGCGAAAACAGATGATTGAGATTATTAAAAGTAGGAAATATGAAGATATATATTAGGAAAAAACAACGAGTAAATCTCATCAATCTATTTTCTTTCATCCGAGGGCGGGTCATAGTGAGATCGTACGATGATTCAAATAAAAAATTAAAAGTAGTGGTTAGTAGTTAGAAGTTAGAAAAGTTAGTGATTAGTAGTTAAAATTAAAAGGTTTCGAATCATAATAATGTGGATCTTACCCTGGATTGGGTCACTACAAGATCGAATCGAACACTAATGAAAATAAATTAAGGAAACAGTAAGTGACTAAAATGAAAACTAATAAAATCAGAGCATCAGAATCGAAAAATAAAAAAAGTGAAAACGGGTGACTAAAACATAGAACACGCTAGAAGTTTGAGGATTAAAAAGGAGATTAATCCAAAAGGTAGGTAAAAGCCAAACTTTGTTACTCCACGCTAATTTTATTATAACCTAAAGCACCGCCCCCACTTTGTAAAAGCTCTCCCAAATCTCACTTTTATTCTCATGGCCGAAGCTAGTAGCCACTAGCCATAGATTCACAACGTTTCTCGCCAAATACTCAATCTTATGAACCCATAGCCCCTTTCTTTTTATCTCTAAAACCCTAGGAACTAACTAAAGCTTCAAAGCCCCTTAAAAACTAGCCCCGATGACTCCTTTGACTCCCGGCCACGAGGTCTCAACGACCATGGAGAGAGGCCGAAAAGACCCTGACTTGGAGCTCTGTCATTTCAGGTAAACGGACTACCCCTCCAACTCTGATTTGGTTTGAATCATATAAAAGTTTGCTGCAAATGTAAATGTGATTGAGTACCTCTAAATTTTTTTGTTTCTATCCCTTGCTTGGTTGTTTCGAATGAGGGAAATACCCTCACATGAATCTTTATTTGATTTTCGAATGAGGAACATAAAAAATGAAAAGCCTATTTTTTTTTTTTTGCTTCGAATCGTAACACCTGCACACAAGAACCGTACTGAAAAATAAATAAATAGGACCCTTTTGAAATGCTATTCTATTTTTTTTCATGGTCTCCCCTTTTTTTGTTTATTAGCATTACCACATATGGAGATGATGATTAGCAAAAAAAAAAAAAGTGATTAACGGTGGCCAGCTGATGGACCAGCGTGTCAGGCGTTTAGTGCAAGCAGCAGTGAGGAAGAGATGGCATCAACAACGGGGCAATGCCCCCGAACATTAAGGTGGCATTTGTTTTGTTGGAATCGTTTGGAATTAGAGTCTTTCTCATATTTGGTTCAAGTTTTCAAACGAGAAATTAGAATCCAATTCAATCAGGTAAAGTAAATTTCATCAATAACATAATAGAAGTGAAATAGAGAGAATATAAAATTTAATCATATTACATTTATCAATCTTTTGGTATTCGGTTCAGATTTTTTTTAAAAAAAATCGAGGTCGTGTCGGATTTTTTAAGTTGATATTCGGGTCGGGTCGGGTTTTTAAAAAAAATTAGGATCGGGTCAGATTTTTTTTAAAAAAAATTCTGGTTCGGGTTGGATTTTTTAAGTTTGATATTCGGGTCGGGTTAGATTTTTTTAAGTGTGATATTCGGGTCAGATTTAGGGTGAAAAATACTCGATCCGACCCGAAAAATATATATAATTTTACCTTATATATTTATGAATAATTACAATAATACCTCTTTATATATAATTTTTTTCAATTAAGTCACTGTTTTTATTGAATAAAAATAATTTTTTTATTATTTCAGGTCGGATCGGATTTGGTTTCTAATTCATATATTCGGGTCGGGTCGGTAAAATTTTATTTTAGTCGGGTCGGGTCTATGGTGGAGGTTCCCTTGTTCTCGGGTCAGGTCGTGTGGACCAAAAACCCTTCGCAACCCGACTCATGACCATCCCTAATTGTGATGATTTTAACTTATGATGATTTTAAATTATAATGTTTATTGGTATGATTTTTATAATTTATTGAAATGAATAATCAATTAATAAAATGAAAATTTAATAATTTTTTAAATTTTTATATTATATTGCTAAATGTAAGTTATAAAATAAACTAAAATTAAACAAAAAAAATTAAAAAAGGTAATTCTGTCATTTTACATTATTGAAATCAAATTCATCTGACATGTCTGCGAATCAAACAGAATATGGAATTGAATTCCAATTCAATTTCTCGCCAACCAAACAAAATATAAAAGTTAATTTCAATTCCCTCATAAACATTCTAACGAACCAAACGTCACCTAAGGGATTTTTGTTTCATTATGTTTTTAATTTTTTTTGAATATATATATATATAATGGGTAAAAAATTGATGATTATAGTTATCCCTCTTTACTCATAGACGTACAATGAGAATAGAGCAAAAACAGAAAGGACTAATTTTTATCTAGTCAGATTATTAATAAATTTCGAGCTCTAAGTTCTTCTTATTATGAACTATTTTACTCTTTTGTAAAGACAACTGTTGAGGTTGAACAAGCTCTTTCACACGAACTTCTTCTCCATCGATCGTTTCCTCATATTTGGAAAGGCTAGACGAATTCTCCTATATAAACTCTCTATTCTTCCATAAAATCATTCTGAGGTTGAATATGCTTTTCTATATGAATTTTCTCTCTCTTATTGGATGATTTTTTCTCATTACGAACTCTTCATTAAAAAAGTTGATTTACATCATTCTGTGATGGAATCGAGTAAATGTTGAATAAGTTTTTCTCATTATGAATTTATTCTTTAGAAATGTTGATCTACCTCCTTCTATAATGGACGAACTAAGGGTGATGTTGATCTAATTTTTTATGTGATAGAATCGAGCAAAAAAGATTATGTTGATCCAACTCCTTATTTGATGAATTTAAACCTACAAAAGAATACCATATTTCAATGACAATTGTATTTAAAGTACCCAAAGGTTTTGAAAAGATTCATTTCTCTAAAAATGAAAATGTTGATTAATTCTTTGCTTAGATATTTTTCTACATCATGAAATTGTGAATTGAAATCATTGTTAACTTTTTAAACTTCTCTCAAATATTAAAAAAATCGATGAAAATATATGAGTGAAAAGAAGATTGACTTAAGAGAAGTTATCTCAAGTGAGATAAAATTATTATTCTAAATGAAACAATCTCGATTTTTTTGTGTTTCAAGAAAAATTCCTCAAGGAGATGAAATTTTGTTTCGAGGGAAATAATCTCAAAGTTTGTTTTTCAAGAAAAACTATATCAAGTGAGATAAACTTTTTGTTTTGAGTGAAACAATCTCAATATTTTTATTTCAAGAGAGACTATCTCAAATGAAATAAAACTTATTTCAAGTGAAATAATTTCAATATTTGTATTTTAGGGGATATTATCTCAAGTGAGATAAAACTTGTTTTAAGAAAAATAATCTCAAGTGAGATAAAATTTGTGTTAAGAAAAACAATCTCAAGTAAGATAACATCTTTAGAGAAATGAAATTGAAGTTTGAGTTTCAAGGGAAACTATCTCAAGCGAGATGATGATGATCAAACTCCTTATGTGATGGAATCGAGGGAAAATGTGATATTGATCCAACTCCTTATGTGATGGACGAGCTAAGGTTGAATAAATTCTTTTCATTATGAAATTCTTCTTCCTTTTATTGTGTTGATCCACCTCCTTCTGTGATGGGATATATCATAAATAAACGTTAATCAATCTCCTTCTATGATGGAATCGTATAAAAAGAGTAATGTTGGCTCAACTCATTATGTGATGGAACCGAGCGAAAAGAAATGTTGATCCATCTCTTTATGTGATGGAATCGAACAAAAGAGTAATGTTGATCCAATTCTTATGTGATGTAATCGAGCAAAAATATGATAATGGTCCAACTTCTTATGTGATGGACGAGCCAAGGTTGAATAAGCTCTTCTCATTATGAATTTATTATCCCTCGTCAGATGAGTTCTTCTCATTATGAACCCTTCTATTAGAAATGTTGATCCACCTTCTTCTGTGATTGATGAACTAAGGTTGAACAATTTCTTCTCATTATGACCTCTTTCTCTCTCGTCGGACTAGTTCTTCTCATTATGAACTCTTCCATTTGAAAGGTTGATCTATCTTCTCTTTGAAGAATTTTATACCTACAAAAGATTATCATATGTCATTGACATGTTTTTTAAGAGTACCCAAAGGTCATTAATTCTTTGTTGATATCCACTTTTTTCAAGGGTGAAAAGGTGGGTTGAATCTTTTTTTTACATGAAGTAATAAAATGAAGTCTTTGTTAACTTTTTGAATTTCTGTCAAACATTCAAGACTTGATAAAAGAATGAATATGTATGCTCATATTTTTGCAAATGCCTAAATATGCATACATGATGTCAGTTTAGTGTTGCAAATTTTGTTGTCTCATAAATCTTTGCTTCATTCTCTTTGTTGCATCTTTATCTTTGCTTGAGTCTTTATCTCGTGACAAAATTGTTCCTCTTGCCCTCAGTAATATTGCCCTTCAGCATTCAATTCCTTTTCCCCAATTTTTGATTCTAAGCTTCTAAGTTCGAGAGACTTTTCCAAGATATATTCTAGTGAAAATTATCTTGTTTGAAAAATATTTTCTTTTTTTCTTTTCTTTTTTGAAAAGTTTATTGAATAAACAAAATAATATCTCTTGTAGGCTCACAATTGAAGCAAATATCAAAACATGAGTTCAATGGATATCAAAATAATTAACTACTCTTCAAATTTTCAAAGTTATAATCATTTGGCAAGTGTCTGAATTGTGGGGTTGGTTTCAGGTTGGTTTCTTATTTTCTAAGGTTTCAGCCGTCAAGATGTCACTTATTTTTCCTCTGTCCGTGTGAACAGTGTGACGCGCTCTTCTTTCTCGACTTGGCATTTTAATGGAATACAGACAAAATGATGCAACTAGCATAATCAATTGCTAGACCTTTTAGAGAACTTCTATTTCAGTTCTCTTCTATTTGTTCAGGTTTCATAAACTTCTTCAGCATAGGGAGTGCAAAAATATCGACCTAAAAGTAAAATTGCTTAGTGCTTGTGTTAATTGACTATAATAAGTGTTTCTCAATTCTCTTAGTCCATTTTTACCAATGCCCCTGATTTACTCAAACACTAGGCATTATTGCCTTTATTCCTTGAAATTTATCAACTTTAAATTCATTTGCTTTATTCGAAACAGTTGAAGTGTTCATCTCATCACAAAATCTTTGACTTGACAACCACAGTGGAACATACATCGAATTGCCAGGTATTCGATCATTGTCATGGTTTGAATGTATTCTATTCATAAAGTTAGGGCTTTTAAGTTATCTTTATAACCAATTTCTTTAGTAGAATATATCAACTTTATTGCACTTACCTTATTAAGACACTTTATTAACTTTATGGGTATATAGATTCGATATCTTAAGCTTATCGAGAATAAATTATTATAGTATAAGTGTTGTTAAAAAAATCATCTTTAGATTTCAATCCTTAAGCGACTGGCCTAAACTAAATTCATCTGCTGCACCATTCCATTTATGAAGATTATGATCATCATTGAACGTCCTTAATAAAAGTGTGATCTAATCAGTTTCACAACTTCATATACAATAGATGCCTCATTTCATCCACTCCTATACATCCTTGAATGCCAAACCCTTTATTCATCTCTTCGCGAGAGGAAAATGCTATCTTGGTCCCTATAATATAAGGGTATATAATGTTCTAGTGTATCTTCTAGAGTAGAATCAAAGGTTCTTATTTTACAAGAGTTCAATCATGTCACCTTGTCAAAGATTTATAATCTTAATTATTCAAAGAGTTATTAATCCAGTTCATATTTAAAGAATCCCAAGATTGAAGTTTACTCATTGCTTATAACCTTATGAGGTATTTTATTTAATGTGTTTGAAAGTCAAGCAACTTAAAGTTTTTTAAAAGAAAAACAAAGAAAGAAAAAATAAATTCAAACAAGAAAATAAACATGCAAGTGCAACAAAGACCCATGTTAGATGCAATGGCTCCTTTATTAGCATTAGAATGGCCCATTACTCATCGAAGGTCCATGCCCTACAATTCTTAGTAGTGTGCCCTAAGCTTCCTATGTGGTAGCCACACACTGCATTAACATCATAGTCTTCAGGAAACGGGGGTTCCATTAGCTTGGATTGTACTAAAGTCACCATGTTTTTTCAACTACTGTTGGGAGCAATTCTTTGTATGTCATTGGAATCGAATCGATGTAAGTCTTTTCTTGTGTCACCTTATGATATTTGGTCCGATAATTAACTAAATAATATCTCACTGTACTGACCTCAACTCTTCTCTCGACGTCTACCAGTACCCCTCATTATACCATTATTGATAGTTCTTTCGATCGTTTCTTCACACATGGCGATGTTAGAGAAACTCTTAGTGGCTGATTCTATCATGTGATTAATATAGGGAGACTTTAATGTATTGATAAATATAATGGTAAAACTTTCTTTTAGTCACTAACGGACACACTTGAGATGCAATGTCCCTCTATCGTTGTGCGTATTGTCGGAAGCTCTCATTACACTTTTCCTCTATATTTTGCAACGTTGTTTGATTAGGGGCTATATCAGTAATGTGCTTGTATTGACCTAAGAAGGCATGAGGTAAATCCTTTTTAGAACAAATTTGAGTACGACTTATCTGATTATACCATCTGAAAGCGGGTCTAGTCAAACTGACTTGAAATAGTTGATCAATAGGTTATCATTCTCTACATGGCCTGCCATTCTTCGATAGAACATGGCGACGTGGGACGAGGGGCAGATGGTCACATCATATTTCTCAAAGTCTAGAACTTTGAACTTTAGTAGATGAACCAAGTCGAGGACCCTACTTAGTTCTTTGGCATCTAACCCATAGAATGGCTCATCCATCAGCACAAATTTTATCTTTTACTACAAAATTTTCAATTGTTGGGTGAGTTTATCGTTGGTCTTTTCCTTTTAAGCTAATTCATTCAGATCAAGGACATCATTATTAGCATGAAAATCTATTAACTTTATCCCAAATGCAGCAGGATAGTTAGAGTGGAGTTAAGTTCTAGCATGATATTGTGGCGAGTTCTCAATAGCGAAGAAAGCTTGAGGTCAAGATTCATAGTGTACAAGAGTATCCACATGAATGTGAATGGGTGTAGAACCCGAAGGTTGCGGGGGGTCTTGGCTAGACGATGTGGGATTTTGGTAGGAGCTTTCTCAACAGTTGTGTGTTTCTTGAATATATCCTTTATCTTCTTTAGCATATTATGATTTTGGAATATCGGCCTCGATCTTAGCTAACCTACCTCCCATCTCCTTATGCATATCCTTTTGTTGTTGCTCAATATGTGCTAACCTTTCATCCATCTTCTTAGTTGACTTTCAAGTACTGTAAGGGTGTAGTGTCTCTTTTTCACTAGTGAGGGTTAAAGTTACTGCGATCGCCAATCTATTGTATTATTCAATGTTTTATTGAATGAATGAATGTTGTAATGTGTGACTCTTAAAATGCATAGACATAAATAAAACAAATAAAATGATAAATGAATGTATGTAAGTGGTAAGTGCAAAAATAAAAGAGGACAAAGGAAATTATTAGTACAAATAATCTACAAAATAGTAAAATCTATTATCATTGAATAAAATATACCCTCACATGTTGTCTACCTAAATATTATTTATTACAATAGATCCTACTCGAACAAGATTTCTATCTAACATGATTTATTGCAAGAAGTAAGTCATAATTGCATGATATTTAGTTCACTTGCTTTTATTCGTAAAATAAATCTAATCTATGAAATAAAAGGCAAAGTTAGGAGTTGTTCTACCTTTGTGTACTTATTAGGGTGATTATTTTCGAACAAGGTTTCGGCATGACTTTTTATGGGAAATGATTCACTATATGTATGGTTTTAGTTATAGGGAAAAAGATACTCGAATTATCTTTGCCAACGCCTCCTTAGACTACCAAACCCTCAGTCCTCGCCCATTACAAACAAATACGGATTGAGTACAATTCGAGAGGAAACATTTCCCTATACCCAATACGGAGGATTACTCACGAAGGTATAGGTACTTTGTAACCCTAGAGTAATTTACTAGCCCATACAGAGGGTTACTCACTAAAGCATAGCAACTATCTTCCACGTAATTCGGATAGAACTCGAGTAGAAAGCTCATATCGTGCATATGCAATATACATGCGAGAAATTAAAATAACATAAATTAAATATACATTAAAAATAAACAAGTAATAATATACAAGGCAAATATAATGCAAACAAATTATCAGAGACAAACATATTCGTGATCAATTAAAAATTGTGCCCTTTAAAAATATCCCCAGCGGAGTCACCAAGTTATCAACACCATTTTTTAACAAAATAAAAATAAATAGTACGACTTTTGAAAAGATGATGAGAGTCAACACTAATCTGTTTAAGGTGAGATACCACTAATCTGTTTAAGGTGAGATTAAAGCACCAAAAATTTTTAGTTCTACGAAAACCAAAATTAGGTTCGAGGGTACGATTATGTGTGAGGAAAGGTTAGCACCCTCACGACGCCCTAAAAATGGCGCTTACTTGACAGCTAATATTTTATTTTGACTCGTGTATGCAATTAATGAATTTTAGGTTAATAAAGAATTTTTAAATTTTGAAGAATAACTTCGAATTCCCTAACGGCTAAGAGAATCAAAATTATAATTGAAACCCTAAAAAATCACAAATTAATCTATATAAAATTTCGAGGGTGAAGTCTTTCATGGGTTATCTCGAGCATTCTCAAACGTCTAAAAGAATATTGAAATTTAATCTCATTCAAGAAGACACCTTAATTTTCATGAATGATGCTAAAAACTCGGAATTTAAAACTCTTTAAAACATCTCAAAAATTTCTAACATCTAAGAAAATTTAGAAATATTCCTCAAAGTCTGAAAATTCCTATGATATTTAAAAAAAAATCAAAGATATGTTATCTCATTAAAAACCTCAAAATCTTTCGATGTCTAGAAAGATATCGAATGTCCAATTAATTTGAGAACCTACCTTGTTTAAAATAATTTGATGAGAGTATAAAAAATGTATGACATGCTTCTTTAATCTACTTGTGAAGAATATAAACACAAAAGGGTTCAGTATTCATTCTAGATTCCAAAACTAACCATTCTAGATTCTAAAAATACTAATGTTCTCTAATCCTAACATCGAGTGTTAATTTCTCTAACTAAATTTCTAACACCTAAAGTATATGACTAGGAATAATTTGAAAGACTATAACTTATTTAACATCTAGAACAAAAGAGAACCTCTTCAAATATTTTATTTTACTTTTTACAAAGATAATTGATAATAATAGATGTCTTTTAGTGAAAACAGAATAATTTTGGTTTGCCTAACGTCTAAGGCTTAGTTTGTTTTCACTGTGCAACATCTTCAAACATCTTATGTCTGCGCCGCATAGACCACACGTAGACATTAGGCTTCGCAGACCGTTTGTTTTTTTAGAAGAAATAAACTCTTCTAACGTCTGCGTGAGCTCTTCTTGGTGTAGACATGGTTTTATGTCTTCAAAGGTCTTCAAAACTCTTTAAGAACAATTATAAAATATGGTTATTTATTAAAATAATTTTAAATAATTTAATAAGGTTATTTATTTTAAAATAATTTATTTTAAAATAATTTATTATAAAATAATTTATTTTAAAATAATTTATTATAAAATAATTTATTTTAAAATAAATTATTATAAAATATGGATTGATTTATTTTAAAATAATTTATTTTAAATAATTTATTAGTATGGATTGATTTATTTTAAAATATGGATTGATTTATTTTAAATAATTTATTAGTATGGATTGATTTATTTTAAATAATTTATTAGTATGGATTGATTTATTTTAAATAATTTATTAGTATGGATTGATTTATTTTAAATATGAATTGATTTATTAATGTAGTTGTATGGATTGATTTATTTTAAAATATGAATTGATTTATTTTAAATAATTTATTAGTATGGATTGATTTATTTTAAAATATGGATTGATTTATTATTGTAGTTGTATAGATTGATTTATTTTAAAATATGGATTGATTTATTTTAAATAATTTATTAGTATGGATTGTTTTATTTTAAAATTTGGATTGATTTATTTTAAATAATTTATTAGTATGGATTGATTTATTTTAAAATATAGATTGATTTATTTTAAATAATTTATTAGTATGAATTGATTTATTTAATATTTTAAATAATTTATTAGTATGAATTGATTTATTTTAAAAAATTTATTAGTATGAATTGATTTATTTTAAATAATTTATTAGTATGAATTGATTTATTTTAAAATATGGATTGATTTATTATTGTAGTTTTATGGATTATTTAAATTTCAGTATTGTAAAACTAAAATTATTTAAATCTCAGCATTGCAAAACTCTTTTAAGTTTAAAAAATTAGTTTATTTATATTTCAGTTCATTTTAGCAGTCTGCAGACGTTAAAAAACAAATAGTCTTCTTCTTGCAGACTGCAGACTTTTGGTCCACCTCTTCTGCTGCAGATGCCTGCAGATGTGGTCCGCATACTGTAGACCTTTTACCTCTACAAAAACAAACACCACCTAAGACAAATCGAATTATCCTCGAATCTATTCATAAGATAATGATTAATACTTTATGAAATTGAGAAAATTTGGCTTACCTAACGTCGAAGACAAGGAAAATTCCTCTCGATTCATTCTCATTTCACGTAAAAAGGAGACGTATGAGTATTTTTTATCTAATATTTTAGAAATCGTAACAATCTCAATACTTACTAACAAATACACATAAGTATCATAAAAATACTTAAAAGAGCATAATATTTAATAATGGATAAAAAAAGGAAAATAAAATAGAAGAAAACGTTATGTTTGCAACTAACATTATTATAGGTTAAGATGTACAAAAGTATATACGTAAAAACTATACATAGATTAAATGTAGGTAACAATTAAACATAGGTAAAATGTGATGCATAATGCGAGAAGGAGCAATAACGAATTAACATTGCAAACATATGAACATGCTATATATAAATAAAATATGGCTCCCTAAAGAACTAACCCAAAACAATATTTTCCAAATGAAATAAATTACATGCACTAGGAATGAAATAAAGCTCAAAAACAACATGAAGGGCTAAAATGAAATAAAACAGAATATAAAGCTCAAATTAAAAAGCAAGCAGAAAAGTAAATGTTGGAATTTAAAAGACTGAAATGTAAATGCTGAAAATTAAAGAATTAAAATTAAAAAGACAAATGCTTAAAAGAGAGAAATGTAAATAACATAAAATAAAGTTAGGGGATTAATATTTTAATTTTTAACTCGGACCGTAAAAACACAAATCTTACCTTGGGATAGGTCATTGTAAGGTCGTATGATGATTCAAAAATGAAAAATAAAAGTTAGCGATTAGTAGCAGAAAAACTAAAAACAAAATAAAAAGTCAATGGTTAAAGGTTAGTAGCGTTAGAATTTTAACCCTGATCGTAATAATGCGGATCGTTACTCGATGTGTGTCACCGTGAGGTCGTAAGATGATTTAAATACAAAAATTTAAAATGATTGGTTAGTGGTTAGAAGTTAACAAAAACAGTAGTTAGAAGGGTCCGGATTATAATAATGTAAGTATTACACCGGATCATAATAATCCAGATCGCTCCCGAGATATGTCACCACAAATCTATTTTTTTGTTCATGGTCTCCCCCTTTTATTTTTGTTATTTAGTAGTACCATATATAGAGATGATGACTAGCAAAAAAATGATTCATGGTTGCCGATTGATGGACCGACGTATCATGCGTTTGGTGCAGGTAGCAGTGATGGCAACGAGGTAGAGATGGCAGCAACAACCGAGACATTCAACGCCCCATATATTAAGTGATTTCTGTCTCATTATGTTTTTAACTTTTACTTTCTTTTTTTTATAATCAAGAATAAAAATAATATATATATATAATGGGAAAAAATTGGTGATTAGAGCAGGTATTGACACAATAAAAATTAAGATGTTCAATGAGATTGTTCGATCACTTGATAATGTGAGACATGTTCCAGATTTGAGTAGAAATCTAATTTTGTTAGGTACCCTAGATTCAAATGGGTACAAATTCTCCGGTGAAGGTGATGATATGAAGATTTGCAAGGGCCCTCATGTTGTGATGAAAGGGAAAAGAAAGATTGTCAAGTTTATGTTCTATAGGGTTCAATAATTTTAAATAATGCAGTTGATGTTTCATCCCTCGTGGCAAATAATGTTGTTATTGGTGAAAAAATCTTGATTAAATCTAGCTAAAGAATTTTTTTTTGTTGAACAAGATAACAGTGGGACGGACGGTTATGTTAAACAAAAAAGAGTTTAATTTATTGGGCATAAGAAATTTGAAAATAGAATTATCATTGATGATCGGGATCGTGTTGTGAATGATATTGCTTATGGTTATACATTTTTTTAGAAAAGTTGGCACTTATGATAACCATGTCGATGTAAAGGCTAAATCCAAGCTTAGAAAAAGTTTGGATTCGGTCGGTGGTGTCATTATTGAATATAACCCCCTTTAGGGGTGTTGTGGAAGAGGTAGACAACGACAGAACGTGTTCGTTGAAGTAAATAATTTTTTTGTTGAGTATGAGTGTCTCATAAAATTTGAGTGTTTTGTCTCAAAACCTTCGCATTTTCATAATTTGTGTCAAGATAGAGATTTGTTAGAGTTTTACTCGAATTCGAAGTAGCACAAATTAATTAATACTTAAATTTGGGAAAGTAAGAATCTTAGTTTGATTAAAAGTAGATAACTTTATTAAAGTAGAGTTCTACTCTATTTAGTTTTCCTTTGTAATCAAATATCTATCTATATAAATAGATACTAACGATAAGAGTTTGATATCAAATTTTTCTTTCACCAAAATTTTCTTGTATTTTCTTTCTTTATAATAATGAAATTCTTCTCTTCCACCCATGGTTTTTCTCTTTTGAATTTTCCACATATCTTGATTTTCTTTTTTTAAATCGTGTTTATTTATTTGTTGATAATCATTCCGATATTATAACACTTTTGGTAGTTTACCACGAGCTCCTGAAGGAGTCAAATCTCAGACTGATGATCATATGACTATTAAGTTGGTCCAATTTTTTCTAAGTCTTTATGCGAGTACATTCTGCACCCCTGTATATATTTTTAATTTATTTCATTTTCCTTATGTTTTTATTTTCTTCTGTGCAGGACAAATCTGATGTTGCCGCAATTGATTGAAATTTTTTTAGTGTTGAGACATGATTTAAGGACAATTTTGACATTTCATCATTTTCCATCTGTGAATCCCAACTGTTAGATGCAATGATGACAGTTTTTTACTTAATTAAATGCATGTATATATCTCCATCTTCTCCATACTTTCCATAACTGTTCGTTTTTCACTCTCACGGAAAGTTCTCATTTTTCTTTTCCTCCATTGCTACCCTCACAAAGCTTTCGTTTTTATTCCTTGAATCATCAAAAGCTTTCATCACTCAAGGGCCACCTTAAGCATTCATACTAAACAAGGAAAGTTGTGTATATGAGTGTGTTAGTAACATATATAGGTAAGATAAATTAGATATTTTGTACTTGCTAGTTATTTGTTGTCTTCTAATGATCCATAAAAACTCTTATTTTGATGGCATATTGATTGGATATAGTTTTTATTTTTGGCATGCATAGGTTACCTTAGGGTGATTAAACCTTCTAGTATAGGGTACCCCTTAGTAACCGAAGTAACATGTTAACTAATTTCATTTATTTAGCTCAATTTAGCATCCTCTAGAAATGCTTTTATCTAATGTTTCTACTGATTTTAAAGTGCATGCTTCTACTCTTAGTGTTCATAGTTTGCTGATATATGTTTTTAATTGTAGAATGTCTTTGAATATGTCCTAAAAGGTTCTTATGTGACTTTAAATGATTTGAGGTTATTTTGGGTCAAGCTAGAATGTATTTTCGATCTAATTATGTCATTTAATCACTTCGGTATTAATATTGTTCTTTTAATATCTATACCTTATGATTTTAAGGAAACATTAGTTCTATTAGAAAGGAGTATTAATATTATTCATCTAGGATTGATATTTAACTTAGAGGTTTTGATACCGATGCATTTATTCAAACATTGAAGTTATGATTGGTATCGATTCTCACGAATAGTATCAATACCTTTTAGGAAAGTACGAATATTCATATGAGAATATCATACATACTCATTGAAATTAAATTTATTTTAAACTTCATTCTGATATTGAAACTCATACACAAGAATCGATACCATCAGTGTAAAATTTTACTAGTGCATGAATGTTTTACTAAATTGCATGAATCTTCATTTAAAAACTTTAAAATTGAACTTAAATTTAGTTCCAGGTTTTGTTATATAACATCTCCGACTCGAGTTTCATCTCCGATCGAGTAAATGATATTATACATATAGTTGGATGATCATGAGTGTATTTTTTTTAATCAAAGGACAAAGTATCATTCATCATAAATACTTAGAAATAAGGTGACAAGCCGCAAGCCAACCAGACAACATTAAGTCCAAAATGCTCCACCAGAAAGGCGAAAAAGGCACAACAGAGAAAGAAAATAGCCCAAGAAACATATAATTAAAAAAATTAGGAAATTAAGGGTTCGTTTGGTTTTAGAAAATATAATCTATTTTTATTTTCTTAGAAAATAAAAAATGTTGAAGAAAAAGTGTTTGATTATAAAATTAAAAAATGATTTTTGGAAAATGAAAATATCAAAATATAAAAAGGATGTTTTCAATGTTTTAATTAAAATTGTTTTGAAAATTTAAAGAATAAGGAATTATGATATCTAGATTTTTAACTTTAAGTTTAAATCATTCTAACTATATTTTTTTTATTTAATGATATTTGAAACCCTCAAACTTTTATAAAAAAAATAATATGGTCCCTAAACTTTTTTTACACTCAATGTAGTCCTTAAATTAATTTTTTTAATAATTTAATTTTGTAGTATTTTTATATTTAATGTATTGAATATTTTTATAATTGTTTATATTTTTAATCTAAATATTTTTTTATTTTTTAAAAATTAAATAAGTACTCAAACTTTTTAAAATATTCAATTAAATCCATCTACCACATCATCGTCCATCAAATACTACCACATCATTATTGTTGATTGTCATGTAAGTTTGTGAACAATCATATAAGCGCCGTAACGGTCAACGTTTGATTCCGCTATTTAAAGGGTTATATTATTTTCTCTAGGTTTAAGGTTAATATTTGGTACATGTGATTTTAGTAAAAAATAATTAGAATGATCTAAATAGAAGTATGAGAATAGGTGAGTTATCGGACAGTAAATTTACCTTAATGTTTATTATCGTTTTAAAATGAAATTATTTCAATCATGTTCTAGTTGAATTAATTTTAAAATGAAATTATTTCAGTCATGTTCTAGTTGAATTAATGTCAAGTTAACTTATGACACTAAACTTAATCATGACTATTTTTTAGACTTAAAACTTAATCGTGGATTTAATTAATAATATATGTACTCTAAGCTTGTTATTTGGATACAACTTTTTTTTTTAAGTTTTAATTAGAGGGAGGTGAAAGGAGAATTTTGTTCTTATTGAGTACGGGTGTTTAAAATCAGATAATCAAAGTATCAGATATTCGATTCTCTGGATAATATATTATTCAGTCGATGACCTAACCCGTTAAGTCGGGCACCCAGTTCATATATTTTTTTTTACTTTTTAAATTTAAAATAAAAAATCACATAAAATTTAAAAATTAACTATACATAATCCATACACAAAAATTAGTGATTTGAAGTTAGTTTCAAAGATAAATATTTGGATACATATATATATATATATATATATATATTAAAGTTTATTTTGAAAAGAAAATATTAAAAATATTAATATTGATCATGATTTTTTCCTTCGAATTTCATATTGACAAATTAATAATTTAAAAAAATTAAACTTAAAAGTACATAATACAAACCTAGAAAGAATTTAGGGATTTAAATTTAATGTTAAGATAAAAATATTAAGAAAGCTAAAATAAAAATAAAAATATAATTAAAATTAATATATATATATATATATATATATATATATATATATATAAACTATTGGGCCGGGTCAGTACCCAATTATAAAATAATTTGGCCCAGACTCAACCTAACTACCCGAAAAAATCATGGCTTGGGTGTAACACCCCGAATTTAAGGTTAGTAGTCTCAAGTTAAATTGAATCGAGCTTTAGATTTAGCCTAGGGCTTGTAGGATAACCATGACCCAAGTTGGGATGGTTTTGAGCTTGGGTTAGGCCCAACAGTAGTCAAAAGAGGACCCTTTCATAAAGTGATCAAATCTAGAGTGGCCAAGGATGTAATAAACCCATTTTTCTTTTAGAAGGCTGATTTTTCATTAAGAAAGATGATATCACGTTGTTCCCTCATCTTTTTAACCATTTTTCATTGTCTCTTCTTTTTCATCTTTCATCCCCTATTCTTCATTCCATTCAAGCAATAAAGGTGTTAACTTTACTATTCAACCATCTCCATTTCAAAATCCAAAGTTAAGAATTATAACCTCCACTCCTTAGTTTTCAACCAAGCTCCCAATTGCAAGTTTTGGTGAAGGAAAGCCAAATGTGGGTTTAGTAAGGTTTTGGAAAACCATTGTAAACCAATCCGATTTTGGGAGATTCCAATTTTTTGAAACATTTTAAATCCTCCTATAAGCTTCCCAACAACACTAGTAACTTCTATGTTGTTTTCATGTTTAGTGAGAGAAGTGAGAGAAACCTCTCAAGCCAAAGGAAAGGAAAAGCTAGAGCTTGGTTGAGCTTGTGACAGTTTCTAGCAGTTTAAGATATCAAGGTAACTCACTTTAGACTCAACTATACCATATGTAGGTTAATTAAATATGGTTAGTAGGTTGCATGAGCTAAGTAACATTTTCATGGTTGAAATCAAAATTCAGTGTTTTTAGCATGTTTATAGCCTCTTTATGATCCCTTTAATCATAAATAAGACTTTAAAAACAATTGGGACCCTCAATAGGCTTTTAGAGTAGAAAAGTTGCATTTTTCATGCCTAAACATGTCATTTTCGAGCGAGGGTATCGGTACTAGAGGAACATTACTGATATTGTTCTTAAAACAAAGAGTAAATTCAGCAGGGAGTATCAATACCAATTCATGAAGTATTGATATTGTAGTGTTGACATCGATACCCATGGGGTGGTATCGATACCGAGATCACTTAGCAATTACAGTAGATAAATTTAGTATCAGTACTTCAGGTGGTATCGATATCGATACAGATACTCTCCATAGGAGTATCAATACTTATTAAATTATCAAAACATCGATCGAAGCTAAAAATGGCATCGATACCAGGGGTTGGTATCGATACTCAGTGGTTAGTACTGATACTGAAGGCTTAGTATCAATACCCACGGGTAATTTTGGGCAAAGAACTCAAGAACTTTAAGGGTAGCTTCTAGGGGTCCCATTCATACCAGAATGCTACGAGATAAAACTAAAAGTGAGAACGTTAAATTAACTCAAAATAGTAGAAATAACAATAACTAGGATGAATAAAACTAGTCTTGTTTGACGCTCGGGACATAGCCAATACACTCGAGTCACTCTAATAAATAAATTTATACAGTCGGATATCCTAGTAAGTGCTAAGGCACTTATTGCCAGCTCATGGCAGATGCCCCAAGACTCGACGGAATGAGTTGGTCGGGTGTACGTTTTCGATACAGTTTTCTAATCTCACCCAGAGTACCTTAGGGTATTTGGGTAGACTAGAGAGGTGTGTGAGCTCCGAGATATAGAATCTCTTAGCCATACCATGATGTCCGCCAAAGTATAGTAGACCATTATCTTTAATGCCTTTACATATGCCATCAACTAGCGTATTTATTGAATGAATATAAATATAGTACAATTTTTAGTAGGGCACTGAGCTCGTAAGCTCAACGTTCGGAATGTGTTTCGGTGTGCAGGTTAGGAGACCATTTATGGGGAATTATCGTCATCAAGCATTCCAGTGTAGCATACTAGAGCAACTAAGTATTTCAGAGTATGTCTTGAATCACTTCTAGAGAGAATGTACTATTATGAACCCTTGTATATTCAATCATAACTCTTGATTTAAACCCATTGTTGTATATTTTGAGTATTTTTAGTGCTCCCCGTATTTGTAAAACTTGAATACTATGATTTTATTAATTTCAATATTGATGGATTTTTATCAAATGGTTATAATCAATTCAATTTTAAAAGAAAACCTTTGGGTTAACCACTTAGGTGGTCCCGTATGACATTCGTGATCTTACGATCATCGAGTCATATTGGATTAGGGTGTTATATTTAATGGTATCATAGCATTAGGTTTAGTCTGTTCTAGGACCCTTGGATTAGAGTTAATCAGTGCATCTAAGTGTACATGCCTCTAGAGTGTCATAAGTAATATTAAGATTGAAATGATGATAATAATCCCCTGCTCTTACCCATTTTAGATAGCAGACGATACGACCCACAGGCATGATGGTAGGGTAGAGAGTCATGCCTCGCTAACAGCAGACACCAAGGACGAGTTTGTTCCGGATACTGATCAGCCAGAGTCCCCGATAGATGTGGGAGTTGAGGAGGCAACTTCTTTAGGTATATCACCTTCGTGCTTAGGTTGATAGCTAGGTCCCTACCTAGACCTCAATTGTGTCATCTCCCCCACTAATACCCTTAGTCTAGCCGACAATAATACCTCATGAGTCCCCAATAGAGAGACTTCGTAGATACAAGATCATAGAGTTCATTGGTTTAAAAGACGATGAACCTATAGAGGCAGACCAGTGGCTCCGAGAGACCTTTCGTAATCTCAAATAGTTGTATCTTACCCTTAAAGGTAAGCTTGAGTGCGTCACCGCCCTGCTCAAAGATGACGCCATTGATTGGTTGGAAACCATAGAGCTGGCAAATGAGTAAGAGAGGCCTACGTGGGAGATTTCCTATCAGAGTTCAAGCAGAAATACATTGGTGAGGTCCACACCGATGATCTAAGGGAGCATTTCATGTTTTTAGTTCAGGGAGACCGGTATGCGATGGAGTACGAGTGTGAGTTACTTCGTTTGAGTAGATACACACCAGAGTAGATCCCCATTGAGGAGCACCATTGTCGTAGGTTCAGCGAGAGCCTACACCTCAATATCCTGTTGCACTTGGCAGTCGATCCCCTAGGGTTTTTTCGAGTTGTCCCACTAGGAAAAGGTAGTCAAGAGGGTCCTTAGTAAGAGGTACAGGTAGGCCAGTGAGACCGTGGGATAAATTATTAGAGCCCCCAAGTCAGTAGGGTTAACTCAGTAATCGAAAAAAAGAGCGAGGGGTGGTTAGAGTTTAAGGAGACCCTTAAAAGCACGTTCGAGGAGGACCAGACAGAGTTCGAGACGGGGAGGTAGATCCGAGTCTAGAAAGAGACCACAAACCTTAGCCTCAGGAGCTAGCTCTAGTGTAACACCCCCAACCCGTATCTGACTCGGATCTGAGTCCGAGGTGTCACATTGACTTTTCCAAAACATTTACTTTTATAAAAGAATGAAGAATTTCAAATTTATTTAAAACAATCAGTTTACAAAACTGATCAGAGCGTATATAATTCAAAACATTAATTACATGTCAACTACTTTCAATAAAACAAGATACATATAGTTCAAGTCTTTTCTGATCTGAACTTTGTAAAGGATAGGCTAATTTGTCTTGCTCCTCTTAGCTTCTCTTCTCGCTTTCAGGAACCAACGTGTGGAACACCCACACGCTAAGTCGAAGACTTATTGAGGCATAAATAAACTTACTATAACTTATCATTATTAATTCCTACTATATACACTTCATGTAATCATGATAACTATATAATGCATTATGCATCAAACATAAATACATACATATACATAGCATTTCATTATCCTTATTATTATTCTTATCATTATTAGCCTTATTATCATTCATATCTCTTAGTTATAAACTCTTGTACCTAACATTATTAACCAAACAATGTACACATCACTCATCATTTCCATCATTATTCTCATTTCTCTATCAACATTATTATTTTTATGTCTTTTAGTCATATTCTTTAGTATCTAACAATTTTAATTATAATATGGCTCATTCTATACCTCATATATCATAGTTTCCTTTAGGTATATAAAACTTTCCTATAATGTTTATCCTATAAGTTCGTATCATCATTATGTTCATGTCCCCTAATTTAAATACTATTCTCATAGAGTCTCATAATTTATTATCTTATGGTTTATGTTTTGTTCTCTTAAGTCTTCTCATAGCCACATATCTTCATGATTCATCACTTATACTTATCTTACATTACATTCATATATATCACATTATCTTGTCACATGGCTTGCCTCTTATAAGCATATAATTACATAACTTATTTTATTCTCTCCTATTATCACATAATAATATTTTACATAAATCATGTAGCATACACGAAACATATCAACATATATAGTCATGCCTACCTACAAATCATGTAATATATATAATCACATATAACATATATATATATTCATATCAAACACATGCTCATGTTCATGACTTCATGCATACTACTATAGGAAATAGACTCATCGCAAGTCCTATTTCCATTAAACACTATATGCCAATAGTATGCACTCACCTGGCCTCACTAGTCAATACTGATCCCTTATATCTTCTCGATGACTGTTTCTTGTTGACTTGTCCGGACTTTATTCTCATTCAATATCTATACAATCATACATATTATATACATATCAGTATTTTAAATATCATAATTCGATCCTTAATTTCTTAAACCAAAAGAAATACTTAATTCCATTTTCTACTTGGAGTAGTATTGGTACCTCCTATAGGGTGTCGATACTTCCATAGTTGTGGTATCGATACCAAGCCTGAGTATCAATACCCAATTTGCATTCTAAGTTCTCATTTCTAAAAATGGTATCGATCCTGTCCTTCTAGGTATCGATATCCCCTTGAATGCCTTTATCAAATTCAGAATTAAGGTATCGATACTCATTCATATGGTTTAGATACCCCTTTACCCAATACCACTATTTTACTCTTGAAGTATCGGTACTAGATGAAGCAATACTGATACCCATATCCAGAATTCATCTTTTTAGCTCGAAAATCATACAAAACTCACTTAAATCCTCTACCATGACCTTTTAGCCTTTTAAGTTTAACTACACTTATTCTAATCAACTTAGGCCACTTTAATTCATCCTAATATACAATATCCTATATACACTCTTGAATTCAATAATTAAGCCAATAATTCAACATGTTCCAAATTCACTTCTATTGCTTCTAACTTCTTAATTAGACCATTGACAAGTCAAATTCAACTTCAAAATTTATGAACTCCTTCTATTTCAATAATTCACTTAAAAACTCCTTTTACTTAATCTCCCATAACTTGTTCATCTTTGAGTTTTAAACCATTTAAAACTTCCCTTAAGCTTTCTTATCACTCTAAGAATCAAAAGAAACCTTAAAAATTAAAGAAACACTCAAGTTGAATCCAACTCATCTTTGAAATGAGCTTACGATGAAGAGGAGGAATAAGAAGAAACAAAGTTTCCAGAATTCTCTTTTATTTTCTCTCATTTCCACGAGATTTTCCTTTATAAAGGGAAAATAAAAATCTTTCTTATCAAATGACCATTATACCCTTATTACTTTCAAACTTTATTATTAAATCCTTCACAAAATATTTCTCAATTTAGTCCCTAAACTTTTTTAATTTTTCAAAAATAGACCTTAAATTTTCAAAACTTCTATTTTGATCACTAGCCTTGATTTTGGAATGTTACAATTCTCCCCTCCTTTAAGAAAATTCGTCCTCGAATTTTCACTGCACTAATAGATAGAGATACTATCTACACATATCGAATTTTATCTAATATTCTCTTGTTGCTTCTCTTACTTTCTCTTTTTTCCTATTTACCACTAATAAACTTCCTTTTAATTACTCAATTCTTCATTTACATTCATTCTTATAGATCATAATGTTATCTCATCACTATCTTGGTTCGATTGATTTATCTCACCCCCTTTTCTAATTGCTTTGTCTAATAAATAAAATCTTTCATATCATTTGACATGTCGTTCTTACTTCTAATCAAACTTATAATATATGCTCAATATAACCTTTGTCTTACTTGATCCTTTAAACTTTAACTCCATCTTAAATTTATTATCTAACTATTCTTCCAGAAATCAAAATCTCATTTTTAATATGGGTAATGTATTTTCCTTCATACTTATATACTCTTTTCATATCACCCATACTTATCCCTGATCATCAATATTTATAGCATTTTCATAACTCTAACAGTCAACACTACTTGCACAAATCTTATTCCTTGTAAAATCCTTGTTCAAATCATAATACACACACATATTTTTTTATCATCTTAAACTTTCTATCAATCCTTAACTTCCTTTAAACATATTAATCCTTATCTCCTTCACTACATCACATTTATATAATCAAAATACATAACCATTTTCAAATTCACACCGTACTTTGTTAGCTTAACCTGATATCATCTTCTAATCCTTTAACTCTAATACATTCATTATCGCATAACTTTGTCAGTCAATAACAGTTCTTCCAATCATATACACTCTTTCCGATCGAAATAACTCAGCGATAATTTATTTGACTTATCAAACTTGCATTTTTACTCATTCATAATGCAATTTCATGGGTTCAAACTCAAGCATTACAACATCCTTTATCTTATAAACCAATCATCGATGTACCCATTCTTAAACTCTTACAAAACAGTATCTATATCACTTGATCCATTTAAAATACTTCTTATACTTCACTTTACATAATTTCTAGGAGAACTTTTAATCCAATCTATCACTTTCATTTCTAAACTTAACTTCATATCCATTCTTAACTCCTTATTTAATCTTCCAGTACCAGACCCTACTCCTCAAGCGTGTCTGGCTTTCAACAGATTTGATCATTTGATATGGCATACAACTAATTCCAACCAAGGTTGTATTTGAAATCCAAAATCTCCATTTCTCTTTGATAGTGCTAATCTCTATGAAATACTAGTTCTCTTAATCCTTCTGAGCTCTCTCTATAATTTTTAGCACAATTAGCCACTTCATAAAAAGATGGTCATTTCAACACCAATAACACTCTTTTAATCTGAGTACAAGCCATTCACAAACCACTTGTATTCCTCATTTTCATTTAAATTAGCCTAACAACAATTCCTTCAACTTGTCTGCACTCTTATTCATACACGTTATGATTCCCCTATTTCAAATTCATAACTCTGGCTTCATATATCTGATAAACTTATAACCGAATACTTATTCTTGAACTTTTCTAAACTAATAATCGCATCACTGAATCTTTTATCATTCTCATGATAACATTTGTTCACTATACTTCAACTCATCTACATAGTAACTAAACTACTTCATCTAACTTCTTCATTTCAGAACAATGGAGACCTTATAACATTATTCTAACATGTTTTCAACTTTTTGAAAATAACCTTTACATTTCCAAAGCATTTTCTGAGGTGTCCGCTCTTCATCCTGCCTGGCTAGGGCAGGTGAATTACTACCACCATCAGGTCTATCACATTCTCACTTCATTTCGAAACTCTCACTATCATATTTCTATTATAACGTAACAATCTAATTCTATTAGCAAGATAACACACTCCTTACTCTATCAGATCAGAAATTCACTTTATGTTGCCATGTACACATTTTAAATCTCCTTTGAATTCGGTTTAAACCTAGAATCGGCTAAACCTTAGCTTTGATACCATTAAATGTAACACCCCTAACCCGGATCCGACCCGGATCCGATTCCGAGGTGTCACATTGACTTTTCCAAAACATTTACTTTTATAAAAGAATGAATAATTTCAAATTTATTTAAAACATTTGGTTTACAAAACTGATCAGAGCGTATATAATTCAAAACATTAATTACATGTCAACTACTTTGAATAAAACAAGATATATATAGTTCAAGTCTTTTCTGATTTGAACTTCGTAAATGAGAGGCTAACCTCTCTTGCTCTTCTTAACTTCTTTTCTCGCTTTTAGGAACCTGCGTGTGGAACACTCATACGCTAAGTCGATGACTTAGTGAGGCATAAATAAACTTGCTATAACATATCTTTACTAATTCCTACTATACACACTTCATGTAATCATGATAACTATAGAATGCATTATGCATCAAACATAAATACATACATATACATAGCATTTCATTATCCTTATTATTATTCTTATCATTATTAGCCTTTTTATCATTCATATCTCTTAGTTATAAACTCTTGTACCTAACATTATTAACCAAACAATGTACACATCACTCATCATTTGCATCATTATTCTTATTTCTCTATCAATGTTATTATTATTTATGTCTTTTAGTCATATTAATTTGTATCTAACAATTTTAACTATTATATGGCTCATTTATCTAACAATATACACAACATCATATAGATCATGTAATATAGTTCATATCACAAAGCATATAAATCACATATAACGTATTTGTTGTTATCTCTTTATTGGCCCATATACACATGTGAGAACTTAAGGTATGCGAGTATTTTGAGGTTGTGCATATATGTTGTCACCACAACTCATATAATTCTGACTAGGACACGTAGAATTTGTCCCAAATGACCTATCCATATGTCCCGAATGACATAGGTAAACCTATCCATATGTCATGAATGACAAAGGTAATCTTGTCCATATGTCCCGAAGGACATTGGTAACCTCGACTCTTGGTATGCCAACTATACCTCCAGCTCTCATTTCACATAACATGGGCATTCTTTTTCATGTATTTTCCCATATTCATATAGACATATGGTTCACTTTCATCTAACACATATCATATCTTATATCTTGTGATCATGTAGTCACATTACTTATCTCCATATATCTCATTGTTATATGTAACATATCACATATACTTATACTCACAAGGTTCAATATTATTGAACTTAGTTCACTTTTCCATGTTATCACACAAGCATATAATCTTATATGAATCCTATAATTAAATGATACTTGTCTTTATCTCATTTTCCATTTATACCCGTTTACATGGTTTATTATACGAACCTTTACAATAATATATAACCCTTATCACTTATCTCATATTATTTAAATACTTGTTTACTCTATCTATTTAATTCAGTTCCATATAACTCTTATTACCTTCTTATAGGGTTTTATAGTTTCTCATTCTATACCTCCTATATCATAGTTTCCTTTAGGTATATAAAACTTTCCTATAATGCTTATCTTATAAGTTCGTATCATCATTATGTTCATGTCCCCTAATTTAGATATTATTCTCATAGAGTCTCATAATTTATTATCTTCTAGTTTATGTTTTGTTCTCTTAAGTCTTCTCATAGCCACATATCTTCATGATTCATCACTTATACTTATCTTACATTACATTATTATGTATCACATTATCTTGTCACATGGCTTGCCTCTTATAAGCATATAATTACATAACTTATTTTATGCTCTCCTATTATCACATAATAGTATTTTACATAAATCATGTAGCACACACAAAACATATCAACATATATAGTCATGTCTACATACAAATCATGTAATATATATATAATCACATATATCATATATATATTTATATCAAACACATGCTCATATTCATGTCTTCATGCATACTACTATAAAAAGTAGACTCATCGTAAGTCATATTTCCATTAAACACTCTATGACAATAATATGCACTCACCTGGCCTCACTAGTCAATACCGATCCCTTATCTCTTCTCGATGACTATTTCTTGTTGACTTGTCCAGACTTTATTCTTATTCAATACCTACACAATCATACATATTATATACATATAAGCATTCTAAATATCATAATTCGATCCTTAATTTCTTAAACCAAAAGAAAGGCTTAATTCCATTTTCTACTTGGAGTAGTATCGGTACCTCCCATAGGGTATCGATATTTCCCTAGTTGTGGTATCGATACCAAACCTGGGTATCGATACCTAATTTCCATTCGAAGTTCACATTTCTAAAAATGGTACAGATACTGTCTTTCTTGGTATCGATATCCCCTTGAATGCCTTTGTCAAATTCAGAATTAAGGTATCGATACTCATTCATATGGTATCAATACCCCTTTACCCAATACCATTATTTTACTCTTGAAGTATCGGTACTAGATGAAGCAGTACCAATACCCCATGTCCAGAATTCATCTTTTTAGCTCAAAAATCATACTAAACTCACTTAAATCCTCTACCATAACATCCTTTTAGCCTTTTAAGCTTAACTACACTTATTCTAATCAACTTAGGCCATTTTAATTCATCCTAATATCTAATATCCTATATACACTATTGAATTCAATAATTAAGCCAATAATTCAACATGTTCCGAATTCACTTCTATTAATTCAAACTTCTTAATTAGACCCTTGAAAAGTCAAATTCAACTTCAAAATCTATGAACTCATTCTATTTCAATAATTTACTTAAAAACTCCTTTTACATAATCTCTCATAACTTGTTCATCTTTGAGTTTTAAACCATTTAAAACTTCCCTTAAGCTTTCTTATCACTCTAAGAATCAAAAGAAACCTTAAAACTAAAGAAGCACTCAAGTTGAATCCAACTCACCTTTGAAATGAGCTTACGATGAAGAGGAGGAATAAGAAGAAACAAAGTTTCCAGAATTCTCTTTTCTTTTCTCTCATTTCCACGTGATTTTTCCTTTATAAAGGGAAAATAAAAATCTTTCTTATCAAATGAACATTATACCCTTATTACTTTTAAACTTTATTATTAAATCCCTCACAAAATATTTCCCATTTTAGTCCCTGAACTTTTCAATTTTTTTAAAATTAGACCTCGAAGTTTTAAAACTTTTATTTTGATCACTATCCCTGATTTTGGAATATTACATCTAACGAGTCGACTAGAGGATTTTCTCATCGAACTTGTGATCAGTGTGGGAAGAGGTACTTGGGGACATGTCAGTTAGGATCAAAAGGCTATTACATTTGTAACTCTCTAGACAACTTCAAGAGGGATTGTCCGGGAGTTCTGGGAACGACTCCAGTAGTGACACAAAGATTAGCATCGTTTGTACGGAGAGCTCGGGGCCAGCTAGGGGTCGCAACATAGTTTCTGAACAGCAAATTAGAGGGATGATGAGATCAGAGGTAGAGTGTAATCTAGCCAATGTGATATCAGGTGCATTCACAGTATTTTCCATTTCAGTTATCGCATTGATAGACCCTGATTCCACCTACTCCTATGTTTGCTTTAACGCTCAGGAATTAGGGGTTTCAATATAGGAACTAGAGATAAGTGTTAGAGTATCAATCCTTCTAGGCCTAGATGTCATAGTAGAAAAAGTTTTTGGATGATGCCCGGTGGAAATTCAGGGTCAGACCTTTCTAGTAGATTTGATGGAGTTGCCCTTCAGAGAGTTCAAAATGATATTATGTATAGTTTGGTTATCTGAGCACGACGCTAGTTTGAAGTGCAAAGTCAATCAGCTCAAGCTCAGGATAGATGACGGTACTAAGTTAGTAATGGTCAGTGAGAAATTAAGCCAATCGAGGCTAGTGTCAGCCATAAAAGCCTAGCGGATGATCAATCAAAGTTGTGAGGCCTTCTTGGCTCACGTAGTTGACACCCGAATCTCAGTTTCAACTTTTAAGGATATTCGAGCAGTAAATGACTTCCCCGATGTGTTTTAAGAGGAGTTTCTGTGTTTATTACCCAATAAAGAACTAGAGTTCAGCATCGAGGTACTGCCAGGTTCAGCCCTAGCGTCCATCACCCCCTATCATATGGTACCGACAAAATTGAAGGAATTAAAAGTACAAATTTGTGCGCTATTAGAGAATGGCTTCAAACGATCGGTCATTTATCTTTAGGGAATATCGATCCTATTTGTAAAGAAGAAGGTTAGGTCGATGAGGTTGTGTATCGAATACAGACAGTTGAACAAACAAACTATCAAGAACCGTTACTCACCTTCAACGATCAATGACCTTTTCGAATAACTTAGGGAAACGTGTGTGTTTTTAAAGATTGACTTAAGGTCAGGCTACTACCAGCTGAAGGTCAATGATTGATGACCTCTTTAATCAGCTTAGGGGAGTGTGTATGTTTTCAAAGATTGACTTGAGGTCAGGCTACTACTAGTTGAATGTTAATGATTCGAATGTTGCAAAAAGGCTTTCAGGACTAGATACAATTATTACAAGTTCTTAATAATATTGTTTCGACTCACCAACGCCACGACAATATTAATGGACTTAATGAACCGAGTCTTTCACCAGTATCTAGATCAGTTCATCGTAGTGTTAATAGACGACATTCTAGTTTACGCCTGATCAGAGGAGGAGCATGAGCAATATCTCCCTATCGTTCTTCAGACACTCTGGGACTGTCAGTTGTATGCCAAGTTTTAAAAGTACGAGTTTTGTTTGTATGAGGTAGCATTCTTGGACCACGTCATATCAACAGATGGCATCAAGGTTGATTAACAGAAAATTCAGGATATAGTTGACTAGGAGCCACCTAAAAATGTGTCAGAGGTGTGTAGTTTCCTTGGTCTAGTCGGTACTATCGTCAATTTATTCAGGTTTTCTCAATTATAGTTACCCCACTAAATAAACTACTTCAGAAATGAGTCCCCATTTTTTGGGATGAGAAATGATAATATAGTTTCGATCAGTTGAAGGTCATTTTAACTTAGGCCCCAATGTTGACCCAACCAAAGTCGGGTAACTATTTCATAGTCTTCAGTGACGCCTTGTTGAATGGCGTTGGATGCATCTTGATGTAGATAGTAAGGTCATAGCATATGCATCCCATCGGCTTAAACCCCATGAGTGAAACTACCCTACACATGACCTTGAGCTAGCAGCAGTGGTGTTTGCCTTAAATATTTAGAGTCATTACCTTTTTGGTGAGAAGTGTCACATTTTTACCCATCACAAGAGCCTCAAGTACCTACTCACTCAGAAGGAGCTAAACCTCAATTAGCATAAATCAGTCGAATTATTTAAGGATAACGATTATATGATAGAATACCATCCAGGTAAGGTGAATGTGGTGGAAGATGCCTAGAGCAGGAAGTCATTAATAGAATTATGAGCCCTTCTAACGCGTTTGAGCTTAACCAGCGAAGGTGGGTTATTGACTGAGTTGTGAGTTGAACTGGAATTAGTAGGTGAGGACAAGAGGTTACAGAGTTCAGACGACCGATTATGGACCCAAGTCGAATAGGTTCGTCAAGGCGAGGTCCCTGGTTTTGAATTACTGGAGGAAGATATGTTGTACTTCAGGGTCCGGTTAAGCGTTCCCGCATAATATAAGTTGTGTAAAAAGATACTTCACGAGGAGCATCACAATCCATTGTCAGTCTACCCAGGTCAATCCACTTTCAGTCCACTAAGATGTATAATGATTTTTGATAGTTGTTCTGGTGGTCGGGTATGAAAAGGGAAATGTTATAGTTTATCTCTCGATGTCTAGTGTGTAAGCAGGTTAAGGCAAAATTACAGGTTCCCTCAGGGTTACTTTATCCCATTCAGATTCCTCAGTAGAAATGGGACAGAGTGATCATTGACTTTGTGACTGGGTTACCGATGATCAGACAGAGACACGACATAGTTTGGGTCGTAGTTAACCATTTTACCAAATCAATCCACTTTCTTCCAGGTAGGATGGATTATACACTAGAGAGGTTAGCTCAATTATACATCCGTAAGATAATGAGGTTGCACAGTGTACCGATTTCCATCACATCAAATAGAGACCCTAGATTCACTTCCCATTTCTGGGAAGCTCTTCATAAATCCTTAGGCACCAAACTAAGCTTCAGTACAACTTCCACCCTCAGACAGACGGTCAATCAGAGCATGTCATTCAGATCCTAGAGGATATGCTTAGGTGCACTGTGATAGACTTTGAGGACATCTAAGAGGACCACTTACCTTTAGTGGAGTTTGCGTACAACAATAATTTTTAGTCGAGCATCTTGATGGCTATGTACGAGGCCCTGTATGGGCGAAAGTATAGGACTCCGCTATGTTAAAAAAAACTAAGTGAAGGTAAATTAATAGGTGTAGAATTGATCTAAGAAATTGAATAGAAGTTTCAGTTGATTCAGGACAGGTTAAGATAAGCTTCAAACAGGTAGATGTCTTACACGAATTTGAAGCGTAGGGACATCGAATTCGTAAAAGGGGACAAAGTGTTTCTTAAGGTTTCCCCATGGAAGAATGTGCTCTCTAATTTTTAAACATGTTTTCTAATTTTTAAAAAATTTAAAATTAAAACTATTTTCTGAAAACAAAAACAAATAATTGAAATATAAAATATTTTATAGACCAAATGGACCTAAAATCTTCATCCACACACAAAAAATACGTATTCTATATTAACGATTAATTTTCATGAAAAGTAAAGCAAACAAAATGAGCGAGGAAGGGGGTACTAAGAACTAATATGGATGAGCAATGGAAATAAACTAAGAGCCATTTAAAAAAAAACAAACCCGCTTTGGCTGAACCATGCACTAGTGATGGCTAAGAACATACAACCAAGAAACAACCATGCGCATCGTGAAAACCTACGTTATTGGTTGGCAAAAGAGAAAGCATCAAAATGAACATTGACCCATAAAAGGTAATGATAAGTTTTTCATAAATCCTTAGGCACCAAACTAAGCTTCAGTACAACTTTCCACCCACAGACAGACGGCCAGTCAGAACGTGTTATTCAAATCCTAGAGGATAAGTTTAGGTGCACCGTGATAGACTTTGAGGGCAGCTGGGAGGATCACTTACCTTTAGTGGAGTTTGCGTACAACAACAATTTTCAGTCGAGTATCTAGATGGCTCCGTATGAGGCCTTGTTTGGGTGAAAGTGTAGGACTTCGCTATGTTAGACATAACTAAGTAAAGGTAAATTTGTAGGTATAAAATTGATCAAAGAAACTGAAGAGAAGGTTCGGTTGATTCAGGACAGGTTGAGAGTAGCTTCAGACAGGCAGAGGTCTTACACGAATTTGAAGCTTAGGGACATGGAGTTCGCAGTAAGGGACAAAGTGTTCCTCAAGGTTTCCCCCATAGAAGAAGGTGATTTGTTTGGCTGCAAAGGGAACTTGTCTCCACGCTTCATAGGAACTTATAAGGTATTGAAGAGAGTTGGGTCAGTGGCTTACCGATTAGCCTTACCACTAGAGCTAGAGCGCATCCATAATGTGTTCCATATGTCCATGCTCAGAAGATACCGATTCGATCCCTCTCATGTCATCCCTCTAGAGTAAGTCGTGGTTAATCAGGATATGACCTATAAGGAGGAGCCAATCCGTATCTTAGCCAGATAGATTAAGAAACTAAGGAACAAGAGGATTCCCCTTGTAAATGTACTTTGGAGGAACCATGGCATTAAGGAAGAAACTTAGGAAATCGATGAGGACATACAACTTCAATACCTCCACCTCTTCTATCCAGGTAAATTTCGAGGACGAAATTTTAATTAGGAGGGGAGAGTTGTAACGCCTCAAATTTTGGGTTAGGAGTCTAGGGTTAAACTGAACTGGGTTTTAGATTTAACTTAGGGCTTCTAAGATGACCTTGACCCAAGTTGGGATGGTTTTGGGCTTGAGTTAGGCCCAATAATAGTCAAAAGAGGACCCTTTCACAATGTGATCAAATCTAGAGTGGCCAAGGATGTAATAAACCCATTTTTCTTTTGGAAGACTACTTTTTCATTGAGGAAGATGATATCACGTTGTTCCCTCCTTTTTCACCATTCTTCATTGTCTCTTCTTCTTCATCTTTCATCCCCAAATCTTCATTCTATTCAAGCAACAAAGGTGTTAACTTTACTAGTCAACCATATCCATTTTGAAATCCAAAGGTAGGAATCATAACCTCCAACTCCTTAGCTTTCAACCAAGCTCCCAATTGTAAGTTTTGGTGAATGAAAGCCAAAAGCGGGTTTAGTGGGGGGTTTTGGAAAACCATTGTAAACTAGTCCAATTTAGGGAGATTTTAGCTTTTATAAACGGTTTAAATCCTTCTATAAGCTTCCCAACAACACTAATAATTTCTATGTTGTTTTCATGTTTAGTGATAAAAGTGGGAGAAACCTCTCAAGCCAAAGGAAAGGAAAAACTAGAGGTTGGTTGAGCTTGTGGGAGTTTCCAACAATTTAATACATCAATGTAACTCACTTTAGACTTAAATATATCATATGTAGGTTAATTAAATGTGGTTAGTAGATTGCATGAGCTAAGTGACATTTTCATGGTAGAAATTGAAATTCAGTGTTTTCGGTATGTTTATAGCCTCTTTATAATACCTTTAATCATAAATAAGACTTTAAAAACAATTGAGACCCTCAGTAGGGATTTTAGAATAGAAAGGTTGCATTTTTTTGTGCCTAAACAAGGCATTTTCGAGCGAGGGTATCGGTACTGGAGGAACAATACCGATATTGTTCTTAAAACAAAAAGTAAATTCATTAGGGAGTATCGATACCTATTCATGATGTATCGATGCTGCAGGGTTGGCATCGATACCCATGGGATGGTATCGATACCGAGATCACTTAGCAATTACAGTAGACAATTTTATCGGTACCTAAGTTAGTATCAACACCGGTATCGATACTCTCTATAGGAGTATCGATACTTAGTAAATTATTAAAACATCAAAGATAAAAATGGTGTCGATACCAGGGGTTGGTATCGATACTTAGGAGTTAGTACCGATAATAAAGGCTCATAATCGGTACCCACAAACAATTTTGGGCAAAGAACTCAAGAATTTTAAGAGTAGGTTCTAGGGGTCCCATTCATACCAGAATGCTACAATATAAAACTACAAGTGAGAACATTAAATTAACTCAAAACAGTAGAAACAACAATAGCTAGGATGAAATAAACCTAGCCTTGTTTGACGCTTGGGACACAGCCAGGAAACTCGAGTCACTCTAATAAATATAATCATATAGTCGAATATCGTAGTCAGTGGTAAGACATTTACCGCTAGCCGGGCGCAGATGCCCTAAAACTTAACGAAGTGAGTTGGCTGGGTATATGTTTCCGATGCAGTTTTCAGAACTCACCAAGAGTACCTTCGGGTATTCATGTAGACTATAGGGCTCTGAATGGAACCATTCAACGCTGAATGTTGAACCGTTCATCATTCAGACTATTTGTTTCTAACCTCTGAATGATTCAGTGCTGACTGATTCAGCAAAACAGTGCTGAATGATTCAATACAGAAGTACATTCTGAATGATTCAGAGCCATTATCAAACAACATGTCACATTTAGAGCTAATTCATACAGAGCCTCTGAATCATTCAGCATTTGAATCATTCAGCGCTTAATCATTCTGAAGTAAACAAACAACTCCTTAGTTTAATATTAAATATATATATCGACATAATATTAAAATTAACTTTTAAGGGTTATTAAAAGAATGATTTTGATTTTGTTAATATTTTAACACCTAACATTTTATTTTAAGATAAAATGTCTTTAGCATTAACTAATAATCAATTTTAAAAGCATCTTGACTCTTAGATATTTCATTTTATGGTAAATATTATATTTTTGAGTGTTAATAATTTGTTATATAATGATTTTTATTTATACAAATTTTTTCTTCTAAAATAAAATGTTAAAATTAAAAAATTTAAAATGATAATATAAATTACAATAAATATTTTTTTTATTAATTTAGGATAAGTATAATAACTGCAAAGATATCTCTCAACTATTTGATATTGAACGTTCACGCTTATATCATTTTTGGTGCTCGAATCCGGGACCTCAAAGAATAACTAGTATTTTTGATTTTAGGGTAAACTATATATCTAGTACCTAAAATATTACTTTTGTTTCGTTTTGAAACCTAACCTTTATTTTAAAAAAAATAATACTTAACATTTATTTTAAGTTTTATTGTGATACTCACCATTAAAAACTTAACATAAATACTATATGTGGCATTATTTTCATGGATAGATTATATCAATCATCACTCAACTATTTATTCACCCCCTATTTTGGTTAGCAAAGTTTAAAAATTTTCAGTTTAACTAATCAACTTTCAAATTACTTTTTTTAATCACTCTAATTGATTTTTTAATAATTTTTGTGATATGAAGTTTATTATTATTTTATTAATATATAATTAAAATAAAAAAATTAAATTTGAAGTTTGAGTGATTAAATTAAGAGTAATATATAAAATTTAAAATTTAGTGATTAAAATAAGAGTGAGAAGATAATTAAATGATGTAATTTATTAAGCAAAAATATCACGTATAAAATTACTTACTGTTAAGTTTTTAAAGCGAGATATCATAATGAAACAAAAAAAACATGAGGTATGATTTTGAAAAAAAATAAAAGTTTAAGTATAAAAAAGAAATAAAAGTAATAATTTAGATACTAAAATTATAATTTACGCTTAATATAATGCCAAATATATTTCAACTTAGGGGTCGTTTATTTACTGTTGAATGGAACCATTCAGTGCTGAATGCTAACCGTTCAGTGTTGAATGCTAACCGTTCAGTGTTGAATGCTAACCGTTCAACATTTAGCTTGTTTGATTCTCACCTCTGAATGAAGACTATGCTGAATGAAACAAAAAAACACTGCTGAATAAAACAACAAAACACTGCTGAATGATTTAGCATTAAAGTACATCCTGAATGATTCAGTATTAAAGTACATTCTGAATCATTAAGCACCCGGTATTTTACCATAATACATATTTTTTTTACATGTTGTCTTATTAAACAATCATATCTTATAATATAATAAATCATTATGAAGGTAAAAATGAAAATATTCATAATTCAGATTGTACATTCAGAACCATTATCATGTCGCATTCAGAGCAAATTCATACAGAATCTTTGAATCATTTAGGCCATTGAATCATTCAGCGTTTAATCATTTTATTTTATCAAACAGCCCCTTAATGTATTATTTAGGGGATTAAATGGATGAGCCATGGATTAATCGGAACCGTTGACAGAATAAGAATATCAACGTGGCTGCATCGTAAATATGACGACCAAACACGAGAAGGACCCTTTGCTAGTTGAAGAGAACAGGGTTAAAAATTCGACAAAACCAGAAAAGGTACGGGCAAAATCCCGTAATAAGATGAAAATCCAAGGGCAAGAGTAGGAAGTTCACAATATTTAAATGAGCGAAAAAAGGATTAGAAAAAAGAAATAAAAATAAAAATTAAAGGCAGCAACCAAGAGTTCGAACCAGAAATCCAAAAGAACCCTTCTCATCTCATCTCTCTCTCTAAATTTCTTTGGAGGATTTCTCTTGGCGTGGCCGTGTTGTATTTCTGAACAATCTCATCTTCTTCACAGATTCATCATATTATCGATATACACCTATCTGTAAGACCTTTATCTCTCTATCTGAAACCCTAAAATTTCATTTTCCCTTCGATATTCGTTCTTTAAGATCCATAATTTCTCTTATCCAGTTTGAAATATGTAAAAATGGTGATTCATTGGGTGCCGTTTTTGGGTGTTTTATTGATTCATTTTATTGCATGTAAGCAATTATTGTTTTGTTATTGGATTGAGAAATCGATTTTTCTTTTGAGTTCTGTTTAGGTGCCTTTTGGTTTTTATCTGCTAATTGGTCGACGCTTATTTTGGTGATTTTTTCTTTACTTTTCCTGGAAATTTGGGTCCAGATTGTTGAAGTCTTAAATAGGAATGTCTAGGGTTTGATTTGTGATTTATAATTGAAGTTTAAGGTTTTGGTTGCAATTTTTTTGGTATATTGATTTCGATTTTGAGGGTCCAGGTAAATTATTTTGTTAATTTCATTTAAGGTTTCAGTGATTGTGTTTGTAGAGTATAATAGTATTCTTTTCTTTATGTAATTGTTTATTTGTTTTGTGGGTTCAGGCAATCATGAGTGACGACGGAGAAAAGACCTGCCCTCTTTGTGCGGAAGAGATGGATTTGACCGACCAGCAACTCAAGCCTTGCAACTGTGGTTATGAGGTCTAAATCACATCTCTTTCTTTTTTCCTAAAAAAAATCTTACATTTGTTTGGCCATTCAGAAAATCAGAAAAGAAGTAAAAGCATGATTAAGAAGTGTCAGATTGGAGGAAAGGGGTTGTAATTTGTGTTGTAGGCCTTACATATTTTGATCTCTGAGGCAGATTTGTGTTTGGTGTTGGCATCACATAATGGATATGGCTGAGAAGGATAATACTGAGGGGAGGTGTCCAGCATGTCGTAGTGCTTATGATAAAGAAAAGATTGTAGGGACGGCTGCTAATTGTGAGAGGTTGTCAAGCTCTCTCGCTTTTTATTCTCATTAAATATATTCAATATTTACCTGCTGTCATCTCATGTACGCTGTTTCACTAAACAGGTTGGTTGCTGAAGTTAATATGGAAAGAAAAACAAAGTCGCAAAAAGGAAAGAGTAAATCACCTGAAGGAAGGAAGCAACTGAGCACTGTGCGAGTTATTCAACGGAATCTTGTTTACATAGTTGGGTTGCCACTTAATCTGGCAGATGAAGAGGTACACTCTTTCCATCCTCACTTTTAGATCTGCAATCTACAGGCAATATTTGAACTAAGCTGACTTAAGCTTGTGTCACTTTTGTGCAGCTTCTCCAACGTAGAGATTATTTTGGTCAATATGGGAAAGTTCTTAAAGTATCTATGTCTCGGACTGCAGCTGGTGTAATTCAGCAATTTCCAAACAATACGTGTAGTGTGTAAGTGCATTATTTAATGTATTCGGTCTCTAGTCTTCCAAATAATGAGACATACTTGTATTATGTATTGTCTTTGGATTTTTAATAGAAGTCATCATATCATGTAGATCGTACTATGTTGAGGTGTTCCCCCCCCCCTTTTATAGTCCCCTGTAACTTAGAAATTTATTGTTTTCAATGACATTTGTTTACCCTGTAAACAGATATATTACGTACTCAAAAGAAGAGGAAGCCATTCGTTGTATCCAGTCTGTACATGGATTTGTCTTGGACGGTAGACCATTAAAGTATGTGAATGTGTTTGTGAGTTTATTCTTTTGTTAGTGGTTGGGTGTTTATGTAGTCTTGGTTGTCATCCCTAATACTTGGAATGTTCATTTCAGGGCATGCTTTGGTACAACAAAGTATTGTCATGCATGGCTGAGAAATGTGGTATGTTTTGAAGTAATTTTTGGTTAATTTATTTTGTGAATTAAAGAAAATTTAGTGTTTTTATTGCCTGCTAGTTTTATAAATTAGTACAAAAAGTAGTTTTGAAAATCAATACACTAATTGTAAGTGCAAAATATTGCAAAGTAATATAATGATGAATAAATATTGATCTCTCATAGATTGGTACACATTGGCATTATTTTGACTCTAATTCTATCTAGCAACTGAATTTTAAATAGCAAGCTTAAAGCAAATAGAAAATTACCTGTGCATATATATATATATATGTATATATATATATATATATTGGTCAATTTATCTGTGCATATTTTCGAGACCTAATTCATTTAATTGAGCACGTAAAAATTGTTAAAAATTGTCGTTTTGAGTTAAAATTAGAAAGAACACAGTGCCATGACAAAGGACCCTAATCATTGGAAACCGTAAATTTTGATCACAGTGACCATAAAAGTAACATTGCTCGATAAGCATCATGATAAAAAATAATAGTATCTAGTGGACAAAATATGGAAGGTTTTGATTTGCCAGATGCAAAATGTTATAAGGTTTGTTATTGTAATAGAAAATGATCAAGTTCTTTTTGGGGTTGCAGCCTTGCACAAATCCTGATTGTCTATATTTGCATGAGATTGGTTCTCAAGAAGATAGTTTCACAAAAGATGAAATTATATCAGCGTACACAAGGTATGTTACTTGAGTTTGCCTGTCATCTCTATTACTTCTTTTATACTTTGTTTTTAGTGAGGTTACATGAAATTTCATTTTGAGATGAAGAAAACCCATAAGTAGATGTTTTATGATTTTATTGAATGCATGTCGGTATTGACTATAATTTCATTCATCATTTATTAATAAAACCAATTAGAGCTGCCATAGTCACTACTTTTATGGTAACCCATTTGAAATGGAGTTCTCGTATGCTCTTAGAATGCCTTTATATACCCAAGTAGCAAGGAAAGTATGTTAGTGACCGTTATTCTTGAAAAGTTAACATCTGCAAAGGATGTTTTAGGATCTTTTTGTATTCTGGAGTATTGGTGTGCGTTATTGTTTTTGATAATGCTTCAAAAGGGTTCTGCCTTCCCATTGGTGCTTCTTGGATCCTCACCCATTCTTTTCGCAAGCCCTGTCAAAAGGTTTTCTTTAACAAAGTATGGTTCTATTGTAGTCTTCACTTTTCAAATAGGAGTTTCAAATCAAATTTGGATGTCTTTGCTCGTTCTTTGAGATTTTATTGCAATATTTCATTTCTAAGCATGCATTCTGATTTCTCCCTTAATTTTGAGGATCTTTTTGTATTCTGGAGTATTGGTGTGCGTTATTGTTTTTGATAATGCTTCAAAAGGGTTCTGCCTTCCCATTGGTGCTTCTTGGATCCTCACCCATTCTTTTCGCAAGCCCTGTCAAAAGGTTTTCTTTAACAAAGTATGGTTCTATTGTAGTCTTCACTTTTCAAATAGGAGTTTCAAATCAAATTTGGATGTCTTTGCTCGTTCTTTGAGATTTTATTGCAATATTTCATTTCTAAGTATGCATTCTGATTTCTCCCTTAATTTTGAGTAATGTCTTCTATTGCATGATTTATAAGCTTATTTTTTTAAAGGAGTAGGCTTCATGAAGTAAATGTTTCAAAATTTTGCATTATTTACAAACTTAGTTATTTAAAGTAGGGTTCAACAAATAACTGGTGCAACAAACAACATGCAACGGTGTCCTGGAAATATGTTACCTCCACCAGTGGATGATTATTGCCCCAACAGTTCTGCTTCTGCAGCAAAACCAATTGCTAAAAGTGTTCCAAATGTAAGTTCATACTCCCAAACAAAAAGTGGGTAGGTAAAGTATTACACACAGAACTTAGGAAAATAGTTAACCTTTCTAGCAGATTTTTGCCACATTTCTTGGTAACTTGTTTGTTTTTAGTTTGAATCATTGCAATAAGATCTGTGAAATATTAGCATGGGTGGGTTGAGGTTGCAATCAATCAAAGCACCATGCATACTTGGTCCTGGTTCCTGCACCTAACTTGGTTATGATTTTATATATTGTACAGAATGCAATGGCGACCATTCCAAAAAGTTCTCCAAATTGCAGCTCTGGTAGATCTATTGCTCTTCCTGCTGGAGCATCATGGTATGCTATTTGATGTGTACTCTGACAATTTGTTATGTTAATTGCTGGTGCTAAAATTCTGAATCATTCTGCCAGGGGAACGTGTGCATTAAATCAATCACAACTGGTTGGTTTAGCTTGTTCGAATGGACCTCCTAAGCAGAATCCTGACACAGTCAGCAGCTCATTACCATTTTCATCTGCAGTAACAAACACCAAGCAAACATGTTCAGCAAATGCTGATTTTATAAAGAAGCCATCTGAGGAGATTCATGCTATGCCTATGAAGAGTAGACCCGATTTGTTAAAACCTCCAAAGGAGAATGCTGGTTTAGATTGTCAAACCACTACGCTAATGAAACCTACTTCTCCCAATGGAGTTACTTCTTCTATATCATTGAGCAGCCGGTTATCTCCGACACTAGTATCCAATCATGATGACCAGGGCACTAATATATCAGCAGCTATTACAAACTCCTCCTTGGGTCATGGTGGTCAGACATCTATTTCCTGTGGTGAGGAAGTGAGGAGTATTTCCTCTGCTGATGGGAACACAGAGAGGTTGTGCTCTGATATGTCAACATTGACTTTGGATAGGATGAGTGGACATTCTGATGAAGTTAGGCCAAACAGTTCAGCTTCTGAACATGGATCTAGCAGTTCACCTAGTAGTCAGGGGTTACGACAATGTTATAATGATTACCATCAAGAACCATTAAGTTCAGAAGCTGGTGGGAGATATGTGACCTCTCCCAGTGAGGTGTGTGTTTCAAAAGACCAGTCTTTCTGGAAAACTGACGCACATATTCAAGCTTTGGAAAATATAAGTTCTGAAGTAGAGGAAGAGATATTGTCTTTTGATAATCAGAGACTCAAGGATCCTGAAGTGATTAGTTGTTCAAGTTATGTGCCAAATTCACCAATTCCGTTCAAATTGTCAAATCACTGTAGGTCGCATTCTTTGCAACATGGTGAAGCTTTTGGTTCTGTTAATTTGAAAATTGATACTCTCATTGTAGATAATAAAGCACATGACACTTCATGTCTTCATGGAGCTAATGTTTCTACTTTGTCTAATGGGTACCTTGATAAGTACATAAGCAGTGGTATTGGTTCTGACATTACCACGGAATGCTACTCTCTGCTTTCAAATAGAGAGAAAGGGAAGCAGTTGGGAAGATTCCTTGTTAATGCCGAGAGGAATGCTGCTAATGATACAGGGGAGAGCAACTTAATTTCGAACATATTGTCACTAGATTTTGATACATGGGATGAGCCTCTGACTTCTCCGCAGACCTTGGCGAAATTGTTGGGAGACAGTGAGAAGCAGCAGCCCAGTCCTCTCAGATTATCTAGTTCGTGGAAAGCTCTGAATACCAATCAGTCCCGATTCTCATTTGCAAGACAGGAGGATACTAAATATTGTCCGGCTGATGTTGAGTCCTTGTATAGTGTTTTTGGGCAAATGCCACAGAACCATCCTTCTAGCCAAGATTTTGCAGACAGCAGGGATCTTTATCTAGGCAAGTTTGGAGGTCCTAATGGTTTATCTTCCTGTAACTTTGAAGAATCTGACAAATTTTCCAGCAGTCCTTCAGTTTCCTCCAATAAGCTTTCTGGTGAGTGTCTAGAAATTTACTCTGCTCCAGTTTATCTTTAGTTGCATTCTTCATTTCTTATTGAACTTTATTCTTGCTGTGTTAATATTTAGTTCAACGGTATCTGTTTTTATAACCTGCGATCATGCAACCATTCTCACAATGTATTCTGTAACATCATCATGGTTTAATTAGTTTGTTTTAAATAGGTTTTCAAAATGATATTGTGATATACCACCTTTGCTCAAATGTGTGTTTTTCCCCAACTTAAGTGTACAATTTAATTGTTTCTTTTTCTCTATGCCGAGCATCATTCTTCATGTCATTTCTTTCAGACCCTTATCCAAGTTTGGCTTTGATTTTAGTTCATAGTGATCACTTATTCATTTTTGTCTACCAGCTTCAAGAGCTCAGATTTCGGCCCCACCAGGATTCTCTGTCCCTAGCAGGGCACCACCTCCAGGCTTTTCTTCTATTGAGAGAGTAAACCATGCTTTTGACCACACATCTGGTAAGTATTTTTGTATTGGGTTTTGATTTTGGGATTTCCTCGCTTCCAACAAATTAATGTTGATTGTTTTTATCTATAGGAAATCATTTGATGGACTCTTCAACCCTATTAAGAAATTCTTATCAGGCTCCTCAAAGTGGTGGGATTGGTGGCGCTGGGGATGTAGAACTTATAGATCCAGCAATTTTGGAAGTTGGTAAGGGTAGAATTCACGGAGGGCTCAATTATCCAGGCTTTGACATGAGATCAAATTTTGTTGAACAGTTAGGTACCTATGAAAACGAGGCCAGATTACAAGTACTGATGCAGAGATCTCTTTCTCCGCATCAGAACCTTAGATATGATGCTGGGAATAGCTTTTCTTCTCCGAATGACTCTTATGGGATTTCTTCAAGGCTAATGGACCACTCACAAGTTAACAATATGTCCTCATTTGCCCAATTGAATCTCCAACAGTCGAGAAACACACATAATATGTCAAATGGTCACTGGAACGGATGGAATGAGGTCCAGGGTGGAAACGGTCTTGGTGTGGCAGAGCTCCTAAGAAACGAAAGATTGGGATTTAATAAGTTTTATTCCGGGTATGAAGACTCAAAGTACAGGATGCCCACATCAGGGGATCTGTACAACAGAACATTCGGGATGTGATTGTTCTCCGGAACCAAGTTGGTTGCTTAATTGCCAATATTGCTTTATGCTGAGAGGGAGAATGACTTACGCAATCTTGGTTTGCACGTTGAGTATGGGCATGCTGACTTGTAACTGGTGTCCTTGGCCAAGGGAACCCTAATGAAGGATTGATATTCTGATGACTTCCTCTAAAAAGGCAGTGTCTGGAAACCAGCACAAGCTGGTGGTAAGTAAGAAGATATTCTAGTATTATAAGTTTTATATTCTGCCTGTTTATTGTGTCTGCACCTGCTCGTTTTGGCCAAAAAAAAATTGCTGTGAAAGCTTTTTGTAGGTCACAATTTTGGGTAAAAAAATAGGCGAAGGTTGGAGGCCAAAATGGTTACAGTTACAAATTAAAATGTACATCTTTGTATTTGCATGTGCTTCTTTCAATATGGAAACGATTTTTTTCTTTAAATTATTTCTTGTATTTCTGTCTGGTACAATATTTTGTCACCCTTCCCAATCCAAGCTTTGTGCATTTCCCCCAATACTATATATTTATGTTTTTAAATTGCTCCAAAATTTGTTGGAGTTTTCATTTGTTTAATGGTGATTTTTTTATGTATATTAAAAAGCATTAATTCTATTTAGACTCAAATTATTCGTTCCTAGATGGCTTACGGAGGAGTTAACGCCATAAAACATTAGGCGTCATCCACTGGCTCAATGCCTGTTGTGTTAATTCACAAGAGTGTAAAGTGTATTCTTCTCAATAAACCGTCAAACTTGTAAAAGAATGCTCGAGTACTATGGAAGCAGGATCTAATAGTCAAAAGCCACTCAAAAACAAGGAACCATGAAATTGTATCTAACCCAATGAAAGGCACCGTCGTTTCAAGAATCTTCTAAAATGACCAATTATTTCAGAGATTAATACCTTTACTGAGATGTCATGTTCATGAAAAAAAAAACGAAGCATGACAAAACACACAATGAAGGTAAAAGAAAATCTTGTTAGTAGAAACAATAATTGAAGGAATATGAGTCATTAAAGAAAAAAGAGTAATTGAATACAACTCATAAATAAGGTTGTAATTAAATAACATGAATAAAGCACATAAAGGAAATTAAAGTCCTAACCACATGTGTTCTAGTTCTCTTAGGGCTTCCACCTGGTCTAATAGGGTGGGCTTACTAAATTCTCTATATGAGGTTCGGTTCTAAAAAGGGTTCCCAAACTGTCCTTACAACCTGTTAAGTTAATAAAGAATTTGATTCTGGCTCATTACAGACTTTGCGAAACAAATTCAGCTTAGGGGATCACATCACTAAATGAATGTCTTATAATTGATATCCAAACTGACACTTAGAATGCTTTCAGAGATACTTTGTTAGACCCATATGAGGAAACCTAATGTTCCTCAGTGGAGTGATGTTTTCCCCTTCTTTGGTGAAACAAGATGAAACTCGGGTATAGATTTATGATATGCAATAGTTCTAAATATGTTCAGACCAGTGAAAGCATTGACCAAAGAGAAAATATTTTTTTTCGATTTTTTAAAAAGAACATAATGAATTGTAAATTAAATAAATTCGAACTTAAAATTTTCAAACTCCAAATATAGGGTAATCGACTCGTGGCTCGACTCTCAATTTTTGTTTTAGAAAACAAAAGTCCCCGGTGGAGTTATGGGGTATCCTGATGCTAATTAAGAAGAAGTCATTTCATCCACCCGTGAAGCCTTATTGCACTTGCATTGTCTTATTTAACCTTGTTTTTGTTCTTTGTTTATTTTGGCTTAAATATTTTTGTAAATAGTTTGACACTTGAACTTATATCATCTTCTAAGGCTATGAGAAATGAATCAATTTTTATTCTTGTAGTTCTTTAAATATTAAAGATTCTTTTAATTTTTCAAGAATTATAGATTTTTGAAAAATGGCAATATTAGACCTCTCGTATCTCGTCCAAAGCCAAGAGTATAATCATTCGATTCCTTACCTAATATAAATTATGGTCACTATCAAAGGTCAAACCTTGACATCATTTCCCTTTAAGACACCAAAGTCATACATTTATCTTTTCCAAGGCAGTAAATTAATACTCTTACCTTCTTAGGCAGAGCCGATCTTTTCATAACATTACTTTTCTCCAAAGATATGACTTCAAAGTCACACATTTGCCTTCTTAGACGCGTAACTGACACACGAACCCAATTTTTAATTTTTGTATGCCAAAATTTGGTATTTTTTTATAATATAAAATGTTTTATTAAAATTATCCGATTATAGATGTTCCAATCACACTTTAAAATTATTGATGACGACTCCCAAACATTTCATCAAAAATCATTTGAAAAAGAAAACTTCCATTTTCGTACAAGTTCAAACAAGACCATGCAACTCGGATAAAATCATTTAACATTTCATAGAAATCAATCGAATAGTTCTAGATATTAAAAAGCATTTAATATTAGTTATAATTATAATTAATGAAAAAAAAAACACACTCGATCGGTAGAATTCCATTGTTGAAATTTAGAGTGATACGATACCTTTTCAAAATCAACAAGAACTTTATTTTAATGCAATTTTTTTTATAATCAACAATAACACAGAAAGATGTATTCTTCGAATATCATCAAGAATTACTAACAGCTGAATAGTTAGAAAAATTCGAATAGAAATAGATCCTTCAAATTCCTAGAATGAAAATCCTGATTAATATATGAATGATGAAGTATGTATCTACGAAAATTTCTTGAGGTCTTAGTTTCGAGTATCAGAAATATTAGGAGTGTGAGTGTTAAATGATTTAGAGATATCTATAAATAAATACTATCTTATATTTAGCCTAAATTTTTTAAGAAGGAAAAAAAGAAAATTGCTAATACTAGATAGTAGTTATAAACATAGTCATTGCAGATCTGTTTTTGACGATCTAAGGCATTTAAAGTGGTTGCAGATGTGAGGGGCCAGTAAAAGCAATTTCATAAGGTTGCTGTGGGATTATTGAATATTAGAAGAGATCCATGGTTGCAGTTTTTTAGTTTTTAATGGCTTTTCGAGTTAAGTGGGGAGCCAATGTCCTTGAGGCTGTGTTATAAATTATTAGATCGATTATATACAATTATGGTGTACTCTTTTTCCTTCAGTTAAATTTAGGGAGTTTTTATTTTTAATGATGTCTATATTTCGTCTTGTCTTGTACGTTATATATTGTCTAATAACATATAAAACTACCATTTAAAAAAAACATGTTCATTGCGAAACTTTTGTCAAATTTTTCATGATTCATTTCACGCTAAGTTCAATTTTTTTTTCAATTTTAATTTAATCAATAACTAAAACACAATTAAATTTAAAAAATCTCACCCCAAAAATCACATATTAAAACATCAAATTGACAGTAAAACATTTACATAAATTACCTTCGAACAAAAGCAGGAGACGCAAAAATTTTACAACAATAATACTTGATATATAAAATAAAACCAAAAAAATTCAAGATAAACGTAGGATTCTTTGAAATATATAATAAGCATTTTACAGCAACTGTCATCTCCCCCTAAAAGATTAGAAGAAACAACCATGGCAGACATGGCTTCAATCACCAACAACATACAGTACAACATGAAATCTTACAACTTACATGGCTTCAATCACAAGCATCCCCTACCTTAACCGATAAAAAAAAGCTTTAGTTAATGTAGGGTTAACCTTGTAAGAAAAAGAAAACGTAAGAAGCTTTGCCATCTTAATCTAAAATGAAAGAAGCTTTCACATTGTGGCATTTTCATCCCCGACTTTTTGGGGCATTTTGACGGTTAACAGTTTTTTATGAAACTGGGTTCGAGGAACTTTAAAGATGTCACTCTGGAATGGACACATGATTTTGTGTTACAAAAAATGAAATTTTTAAAATTTTATGAGGGACCCTATAAAATTCTAAGGGAAATAAAAAATATCTAAAATATATATTAATTTAAAATTTTCAGAGACAATTAGCCCACTCGTCTTCGAAAGGACATCATTTACTTTGAGTGATGACTGTAGCCTTTACCATGATTGTATTCTCCTTTGGTTGCCCCTACTGCTTCTTTAGCCTTGGAGGCAGCAGAAGCAATAGTCTTGACCAAGCTCTCAAATATTTGAGCCTTGTTTTGGCCTCTCCTTGGGGAAATTGGGGCTCCTCCTTTTTCCTATAAAGTCGAAACAAAGAAACAACAGAGTCAGAAGATAGAATAAAATTAGCTTACCCGTATTCCCATATGTAATGGGGTAAGGGGAGGTAGGATAGTAGGTTGTCCCAAACACCAGGTTGAGAGCAGCTTCCGTGTGAGACCTCCAAATTATGAATTGCCCACCATGGGACTCGATCCCACGACCACAAGATTAAGAGCATTGTGCTCTACCAACTAAGCTGGATGGGTAATTCAATCAGAAGATAGAACAACCCCACAAATGAAGATCAAAATTCCAAGAAGTAAAAACAAATGCTTACATTTCAATGAAGAATATGGAAGATTAAGTGGGAGGGATGAGCAAGAGAGAAGAGAAATGAGAAATGCTTTTGTTGGAATATAAAGATTGAAGGGTGGTGGTGTGTTGATTTTATAGGGTGTAAGAATTCATAGTTTCCTTGTTATGAGGGAGCCACCTTTTAGGCAGCTACTTGGGTTTGACGGGGTTAGAGGAAACAAGGGATTTGGGGGTTTAAGGGAGGTGTCCCATTGAATTGAAGTACTTGGGATGAGCAATTGCACTTTCTTTGCAATTTCTCATAGTCACAACTAAAAGCTTGGAATAGTATCCCCAACTTGGTGAAGTTGGGATGAGCAATTCCCCTTTCATAATTTGACTTTTATACTTTAATTGGATAGATTTATTTATTTTTAATATAAATTAGAAATGTATGTTTAAATTTCATTGATTTAAAATAATTAGATTTAAGAAAGAAAATTCAAATTCCACCTTAACATGTGTTTTTTAATAAAACTAAATTTTTATTAAATAAAAAGCTAACGTATAACAAATACAATACAATCCCAACATAGATATTTAAAGGGCATCAAGAAAAATAAAATCAAAATCATCCCTTGAATATATGTTTTATCTTTTACAAAACCTAGCAACTACTAATAATCTTCATACCTCTATTCGAACATACGCGTAATATTGATATAGACGTAAAGATTGAGAGAATCAATATAACATATTGCTCCACAAACAGTTCTGAATGTATTAATAAATTGCCGTAAATGATAATCTAATTATTTAAGACCGTCATCCTTTCTTGATTATGAGATACATTATGATGAATATAAGACGAAACATTATACTATTATAACGATAGATAAAAATGTATCATAAAAACAAATGAATAGTTGTGTAATAAAAGTAGATGAAAATCAATACTTCAAGAATATGCAAAAAGAAAGAAATTAGAATGGAACGGTGTTTATTTAGATATAAATCAAAATAAAATTAAATAAAAATAAGAATAAGAACAATGATTGACATTTTTTATTAATATTGGATAAATACAAAATAATATGTATTTATAAATAAATTTCAATTATTTTTTATTGAATGTTCATACATGTGATGTTTATAATGCTCGAATCAAAATCTCAATAAATAACAATAATTTATTTATCACCGAAATCGCTTAGTTCGTGAAAAAATAACAACCCATGGACTACCATAGAATGTGACATCTCGAAAGAAAAATTTAAAAGTAATTTAAAGAGAAAAGTGTTTTCTTATAAAAGAAAACTAATTTTTTTACTTTATTAGGTTCTGTTTTGAAAATTGGACCGGATCGATCGGTTCAACCGATTCAACCGGGAACCGTTAGTTAGTTCGGTTCAATCTAAATAGGTTGAACCGTTATTAGTGAACCAACCAGAACCGCTGGACCATTCGAACCGGACCGGCTGAAAACCGAAAAAAAACCGGGATTTTTGTTTTTTTTTAAAAAAAATTAAACCAAACAACGTCGTTTGTTAAACGAGCCAAGTCGAACTCGAGTATTGCTGAGCTCGACTCGAACTTGAAAACTTTAAAAGTAAGCTCAACTCAAACTCACAAGCTAAAAAAATTATTAAGTTCAACTCAAACTCAAAATATAATGAAACTTGAACTCAAAAAAAAATTTAGAAGCTCGATTGAAGCCTAAAATTCGAGCTTGATTGAAGTGAAAGAATAGTTCACTCAATGCTCACCAAAAGGCTCCATGATTTTGAATGTCAAATTACATCTATTATTTATAGAAGTTAGTTGTGATGCGCTTCTATGTTTCTTAGCAATGTAAGATTGTTTTGTTCTCATATTTTTACTCTTTAGATTTTTGGGATGCTCTTCTATGTTTCTTAGCCATGTGGGATTGTTTTTTAAAAAAAATTAAATCAAACAATATCATTTTGTTATGATTTTTTTAACCCCAAATTTATTTTTTAATTATAGTTATATAATTATATTTATTATTTAATATGTTTTACCTTAAATATTATGTTGTAGTTAATTTGAATCATTTTATTTCACTTGATTTTATGGTTTTTAACTTATATATGTTATGACTTGCTTTGAATATGACTTGTGATATAAAAAATTATTTTTTATTAAATATTTTTGGTATTTTTATTTAATTTTTTAAATAATTATTACGTCGTCTTGTTCTTCCGACCAGTCGAATCAGTTCGACCGATTGAATCAATAAACCAATAGCAGTACTGATTCACTAATCGAGTTCTTAAAACTTGATCCCTTATGTTTCAAATTAAACTTCACAACACAAGTTATTAGAAAAAGGTACGTGACTCAAAAATAATGGGTTGACTCTTTATCTCAAGAAGAAAAAGGGTGACAAATCAAATTCAAAGAGACAAAGGTGATGGCGAACAAGCTGATCAGCGAAATCCCACTTCCCAAATCCATAGCCAACGTGTTTGCCGCTCGTAATATTTCTACTGCCAAGGTTTCTTCTTCTTCTTCTTCTTTTATTTTTGTTTTTAGCTCTTCAATTTTTTTTTGATATTTAGTAGTTTCATTTTCCTTTTTGACTTTAAGGAAGCGTTATCTTTAACGGAATTTGAGTTAATGGAGTTGTTAGATGTGGGATTAACGGAAGTGAAGTCTGCATTGTCTCAGATCAGTGAGATCGTTGCTCCACCGTATCAAACTGTAATTGAAATTTATATATACTTTTTGCTTCAATTAATTGGGTTTCTTCCCCCTTTTTCATTCTATTTTCTGACAGATTTAGGGCTTTGGGTAATAACAGGCACTTTCTTTAATGGAACAAAGGTTTCAAAACGAGCATTTGAGAGGCCATTTTCCAACAGGCCTGAAAGGATTGGATGCAGCTTTATGTGGAGGAATTCCATTTGGGGTTTTAACTGAGTTAGTTGGTCCAGCTGGAATTGGCAAAACCCAGGTAAAGAGTTCTTATTTTATTTTTCAATGCATTTGACAAGTCTCGTAAAAATTTGAACTTTTGGAGTCCCTTGATTTGTAAATTGTGATTCAATCAGGTATATGAAGTAATTAGGGGTAGCTTGTCTGGTTAAATTGCAGTTATGCCTAAAGCTTTCGCTATTGGCTTCATTACCTACAAATTATGGAGGCTTGGATGGTCGAGTGATATATATTGACGTTGAATCTAAATTCAGTTCACGAAGGTAATCAAGCTTTCTTTTTTGTCTTCCAGTGCCCATTTCACTTTCTGGTTTCTAGTTTGTTTGCACCCCTTTTATTTTGTATTGAAGTTATAAATCTGCCCCTTTCCAGGTTGTTAGAAATTGGGTTGAGAAGCTTACCCGAAATATTTCAGATGAAAGAAATGGCACAAGAGGTTTGCGTCATGACATATCTCCTGTTTTTGCTTCAAATTCCTTTTCTTTATAATGTCAGCTAAGAACGAAAAGAATGGTGCATTGATTTGTATTACAGATGGCCGGCAGGATTCTTGTTCTGCGGCCAACATCACTTTCAGAATTTACCCAGAGGTTTGTCACTGAATGAAAATTCTCAGCGGCTCCTATTACATTGTGTAGTTGCCTTAATGCGCTAATTGAACAATATCGACCAGCATTATTAGAATTCTTTGGTATTTTACTTATTTCTCAGTTTGGAACAAATCAAAGGTTCAATCCTCCAAAACCAAGTGAAGATGCTAGTGATTGATAGCATGGCTGCACTTGTTTCAGGGTAAGTTTTATATTCTAAATTTCTAACAAAGTTATCAAAGGCTCAAGGCGCATCAAGGTGCAAAGTGTCCTGGAGCCTTGAGGCGCGAGGTGCATGAAAGGCGCGGGATTCACGAAGGCGAGGCGCATGATATCCAAAAAATTGTAATACATGTATATATTAATGCAATCAAACTCAAATATCATAGATACCCAATATTAGGCTTCAATAGAGTTCATTCTCAAACTCAAAATACCAACCTAACGTCATAAAAGCTATCAACAAGCATAGAATCACTTACGGGAAGAATTGAATGTGTGAATCGATTAAATAAAGTGTTGTTACTGTCTTGTTCAACGTCGCAGTCGCCAGTCGAAGAAAAGGAGGAAGCGGCCGGTCGATAGGTTAGTATGTGTGGATTAGAAGGCCGATTGACAGTTGATTGAGGGTTTTAGTGGGTCGTCCCATAGGAGAGAAGGCCCTGCAGTAATAATTACATGGTTTTAAGCCTACATCCCGCCTCGACTGAGCCTCGCGCCTCTGAGCCTCGCTGCGCCTCGATGCGCCTAGGCTACGTGCCTTGCTTCAGTGTTGAAAAAGCCCCGTTCAGTGAGCCTCTGCGCTTTTGCGCTTTACAACTTTGATTTCTATGGCTTCAACTTGCCAATCTTGTGATTTGGATAAATAAGTTGTCATGATGTTTATTTCTAACTCTGTTCACCTTTAATCTGAAATATATGTGTTTCTTTCAAGCGAGAAATGAGAGTTTCATTTGGTACAGGGAACATGAGCAGGGAATTCGTAGACAACAAACATTGAGTTGGCATATTTCATTCATTAAGTAAATAAAAAAATTCAAACCCTCTGATTTGTTTCTCTTTCTTGAGGCAATTATCTTTTCAGTTCGACTTATATACATTTGCTTGGCTGAAATACATGTAGGTCACTAGCTGAATTTTCACGAATTCCTGTTGTAGTGACAAACCAAGTGAGATCTCATAACAACGATGATGCCTCTCGATATTCTTTCCAAGGTAAAGTGGCATAATCAAATTGTAAGATATTTTCCCAGATTTATTCTCACACTAGAATCTAACTTGTGCAGTTCAGAGTAGGGATGGAACTATAGAGATTCCCATGCGATACGATTCCCATCTTATTGCTGCTTTGGGGATTCATTGGGCTCATGCTGTTACCACTCGTTTAGTGCTGGAAGCTAAATCAGGTTGCAACAATACTTACTCTATTCTCCTTACAAGTAAACTTTTGTGGGAGATATTGGGAAGTACTCCTCATCTGCATGTTAGAAATGAGATGCTTTTGTGGTTTCTGCAACTACAGAAAACTTAAATTATTGGATTTCAATTTCATGATATATTTAAAGGTTGATTTGCTTGTTGTTTCTTGGAAAACCAAGCAACTCTAATGCCTATTTCTGTCGTCCCATCTTTCCTAGTAAAAAAAAGCATTGAATCAAGTGTATGTTTCTAATGCAAGATTGCCTTCTTTCCGCCCTAATAAAATCTCAATTTCCATTTTAGCATATTTAAATAGATCCAAATCCCATTTACCCGTTTGCGATTGCACTTTGAACAATTCATTGCTCTTGTAGGTAAGAGGTTTATAAAGGTGGCAAAATCTCCGATATCTCCACCCCTGGCTTTTCCTTTCCACATTACTTCATCAGGGATTTCATTGCTAAGTGATGATGGAATGGAACTGATGGGACCTGAGATAAACGCAATACACTGTCAAGGTTTGTTCTGACAAGCTTTAATGGATCTGTTGATTATTCCGAGAATATTGTTAAGAATACCAATGGCATGGTCTTTGTGATGGAGTTTTTACAGTGGAAATTTTTTTATAACTTTATTTATGAAGAAAATAATCTGCTAAAATATTCGAAAATTTGTCAAGTTTCTGGGATAATAGCAGTATGAGAACACCAACTCTTTAGTTCCTCAATGTTCTGCTGTAATGGCAAAATTGCAGGGCACAATGAAATAATCAGTTTTGGAATGCAAGGCTTACAATGACAAACAGTAGGTGGAAGCTTCATGAATCAGTTTGCAGGCTGGCTTCAAGAACTGCTCTATGCCATGAAATTTAAGGAGTCGTTAGGAAAATAATTCAACAGAATTCATTGTTAATCTGCCTAACAAATGTTTCTTTGCAAGTCAGTGAATTTTTATCGAATTCTAAATTTCCATTGCTTAAAAAATCTGGGAAATTTCTTGAATATTTGTAAATCTTGTTTAATTCTCTCTTTTTTTTCTTCCAACTTTTAAACGGCTAATGTATATATATGGTCTCATGTGCAGAGAAGATTTATTAATGGTTTTCTATCACTAAAAGTTTTCTTTTAGATAGGACATAGCTAGGATCAAACAATTGAGAGAGTTAAATTACATTACGTCAAAAACATAACAATCTATTAAGTATTTAAATCTGAAAATTATGATGGATTTTTTATTTAACTAAATTTCAAATTAAAAAATACTTAAAATGTTTTTATAGTTAAAAAAATTTGGGGATCACAACCTCTCCAATCCCTTAAGTACTATGTCCCTGTGTGTGTTGCTCATTTATATAAAATAAAGCCTTATGTAATTTCTGCTATAATTTCCTATTTTATTTGAATCGTGTCAAAATTACAGTATCTACTCAAATCAATCTTCCAAGTCTAAGTTTGAGGGGATCCAAATAGGAATGTAAATGAGATAGTGGAGCCTAAGTTTATTCAACTTGAACTGACTTGAAAAGTTTAAAAAGTTTAAGTTGAGCTCGATTTGACTTAAAAGCTTACGAGCTTAAAATTATTAAATTCGATTTGAACTCAAAATCAAAAATTAAAGTTTGACTTAAACTTGAAAAAACTTGAACTCCAACCATTCTCAGACTTAGCTTGGTTGAAGTTGTTAGAGTATGCCCAAAGACTAATCATATGATGATTGTATAAACACATTTTATTTACCGATTTTATTGAATAAAGACATTGCCACTATTATTTTTAATTATATATCTGTGTCTAACATAAACTGGAAGATAATAAAGTTCATATAATAATATGATTATTATTAAATATCCTTAGTCGAATAATAATATGTGTATGGACAATAATAATATGTTTAAGACTAACGTGTTATTGATTGATGACAATAAATTGTCATTGGCATAGAGATGTCAGAATCGATGCATAAATATGTTGTTAGAGAACGACATATTGGATTGACCCACTATGAGCATATGTCTTGGATTATTATGTGATGGTCACAACATTGCTCATGGTGATGATTATATGTATGATCCTCGGACTTGAGATCATTACTATCTCAACATATATTGTTATATGTTTTGATACATTTAAACATGCTCCGTAATTGGTTGCACTTAAAGACTAATATTGAACATATCTCGATATAAGTAGTGGGATGTGAATGATTAAGATATGATTTATCTTTCCTACACAATAAGAAATATATCACATACCACTTGATTGAGTGAGACTAGAAATACATAGCCATGCTCGAAAAAGTTGATATGAGATACCACAAATTATTTATTAATTATAGTATACTCTAGATATCAAGAAATAATAGATGGGTCATATAAGTGTGAGTATTCCAAAACTTGTGCCTATTATGGATATAAAGGACGAAAGGATGTACATAAAAGAGTCAGTCACAAATATGATGTGTCAAGTCATGATTTCTTGTAACTTATGTGACAATGATATATTATTAGATGTCACTCATTGTTTGTAATATTAGAATGATTCTAATAATTACTACTAATGTTACAAGAACATATAGGGTCAGACCCTAAGGTTGAAATGAGAAAATATTAAATGGATTTTATTGTACAATATAATTAAAGTTAATATATGTATATTTGATATACATATAATTTAATTATCCAAAATAAAATAAGTGGACATTAAAAGAATGCTATTACAATTAGAACTCTTTTAATGAATATTTAATTCAGAATAATTAAATAAGACTATTTTGGAATAAATAAATAAGATTTTATGATCATCATTTGAACAAACGTTGGTGAAGGTTAATCCAGCTTAGGAATAAGATTCGAATTTCAATGGCTAAAAGGAGCACAAGATCGATTATTGTCGACCCTTGGTTAACGCAGGAATGTATCACCAAGGCATTCACTATTGACCAGATCTTTGAAGTTAAGAATAACAAGAAGACATTGAAGAATGCTCTGTCGAGGTTTGAAGGAAGGAACCAAGTTTCCAAGTCAATTGAATTATTTCAGTTGCCATGACAATCGAGTTGCCTCGACAATCAAACTACTTAGACTTTCCAAACAGTCGATACACCACTAATCGCGATAACTTGGCCTACTCTCTCTCTCATTCAATCTCAATCTACGTTTTGTTTACTTGCCCAATTGTTTTATTTATTAGTCAACTCATATTATCATCAATTTCAATTCTCTTTATAGTGCAAGAAGTTAGAATTCAAACTTTCACCAATCCCTGTGGATACGATATCATTCTATACTATAATTTGATACGTGTATACTTGCACCAATTGCGAAGCACTTAAATCACGCAACAAGTTTTTGGTGCCGTTGCCAGGGATTAGCAATAGCGACTTTGATTTTTTATTTCTTGTATCAATTAATATTCATATTCAAGGGACTTACAATTTTTGGTTTTGTATCTGTGTAAGAGCAGGATGAGACCAACATCATCAGAGTACCCATTTGAACCCGAAATAAAGTGACTTTTTCATAGAAGAAGATGCGAACAACGAGAAGAAATAGAAAACGATCCAACAAACAACCCAAATGTCATTGGTAATCAGATAGATGAAGTAGAAGGAGAAGCTTTAATCGAGCAACCTGCTTAAGTACGGAACGAACCCATTCAAGACTACGTAGACGAAGATCTCAACGGTCTAAATCCAGGAGTTGTCACCCCCGAAATAGATGATGTCTATTTCGAATTAAAACTAGTAATGTTTAATATGATCAACACAATTGGTCAATTTGGCGGATCAGCAATAGAAGATGCCCGACAACATCTCAAATCATTCTTGGAAATTTGCAACTCATTCAAGTAACAAAGAGTCCATGATGATATCTTAAGGCTAAAATTATTCCCTTATTCACCGAGAGAGGGAGAAATTGTGGTTAAATAGTATCTCGTTCGGATCTCTAGAATCTTGGACAGATTTATACCATGATTTTCTTGCTAGATTTAGTTCTAAAACTATGATTGATAAATTGTGTAACGATATTACTTCTTTTAGACTGATAGACAGTGAATCCATGTACGAAGCTTGGGAGCGCTATAGGGAGCTTTTGCGTAGATATCCTATGCACGAATTCTCGATATGGACGCAAGTGACGATGTTCTACAATTCAATAAACACACAAACTAGGATGATGCCGGATGTCGCGACAAATGACATACACCTCGACAAGTCACCGGAAGAAGCGATGGAGATCTTGAACCGTCTTTCCAAGAATGATTATCAGTTCCTGACCACTAGAAGAGGAGGAGTCAAACGTAATACCATAATGAATGAGTTTGATTCATCATATACTATTTTCGCGTAGCTGGCTGCCTTAACCAACTTGGTTAAGAATATGCAGTGACCTAGCAATATATGAGATCAACGTAATGAATTAATTCTGCGAATTATGTAATGGTATCCATGATTCTTATGAGTAACCCACATAGCCCAGAACCTAGCTTTTATGTGGAAAACTACAACGAAGCAACAATGCAATGTCAAACACATACACTCCAGATTGGAGGAAGCATCTAAATATTTCATGGAGCAACCCAAACAATACCATCAATCAGAACCATCCGAATATACAAGCATCGGGATTTCAGCAGAACATGCCAAGGCAACAGTTACCCCAGCAACAGATGTTACCGCATCAACAACAATCAACACCGTCTAGTTCTTTAGAAAATTTTCTCCATTCGATTACATTAAAAACTGAATCTTACATGGTAGAGAATATTAATTTCATGAAAATAACTGACACTCTTGATTCTTGGTTCAAAACCCTTATAGACGATAGACATATAAGATCATCAGCGTTTCCAGACTTATCCAAGTTATTTGTTTTATTCTAGGTTTTTAGGGTACTTAGGTCATTTAGTAGTCAAGTTATCCCAGTCACTTCAAAGATTCCAGAGTAATTAAGTTGTTTCCACAATTCAAAAACCTACAATACTTCCATTTAGTTCAACTTGGTCATCTAATATAGTCATTTTACACTTCAAGGGTATTTTGGTCATTTTACACTTTAAGGGAAATTTCATAATGTCATAGTTAGGTAATTTCGACATTAAAGGTTTTAACAAGGATAAATAAAATTTAGAGATTTTGAGGTTATTTGCTTTTTCGGATAATCGTTGAACTTGAAATCATTCGTATCAGTCTTCTTGTGTCTATGCATGTAGTCTGAGCCCTATTTAATTTAATTTTATTTTATTTCGCAATCGGATCGAGTTTAGAATTTTTCACTACACACATGTAACCATATTAAACCATGCATTTACTAATACCAACATTTTCCATACAACATATTACCTTGATTTACGAGCCATATCGATCGACCATTTAAACTCCATTTGGTTGCCCTCAAACTTTAATCCAACGTCCAATAATTTCTCGGATACATAGAAAACAAATTTACGTTAGAAATTGAACTTAATCGAAAAACCAAATTGAATCCGAAGATAAAACACTGAAAAACGGCTTACCGAGTGCGAATTTGGAAAAATGAACTTCGGATTCAGACTCAGGACGTCAAAAACAAAAAATATAAATTTAAAAAAAATTGACTTTTTGGTCAAAGTCAATGGTCAAAGTCAACTGTCAAAGTCAATGGTCAAAGTTAATGGGTTGACTCAGACGAGTTGACTCATATGAGTTAACTTGGACAAGTTGACTCGAACGAATTGACTCAGTTCAGGGTGGTCCGATCCCTCTCAACCATTTTTAGACGAAACCATGGCTGGAGAAGAGCCCCACGTACATGTAGCGACGAGCCCGGGGTGATCGATCGATTACTGCTACAACTTCAACTAACCAATTAAAATCAATATTAAACCAAACATCAACCCACGTCGGTGATCAGCGAAACTGGAGACGTTGATAAGACCCACAGGTCAGGTTTTGAGCGAAACTGGCCGTGAAACATATTGGTGACGGCGGAGGCGAGATGGTCGTCGGATCGGTCGAAATTGACGAGAAAGGTGACTGTGACACTTTGGATTTTCTCCCTTCGATTTAACGTTCGGTGATCTATTGGGATCGTTGACGGTTGGGGACAAGTCTCCAGAGGACGTCGGTCGACTGGTGGCAGCCGGACGACGACGTATTTGGCGAAGACGGCTGCTAGGGCTTGAGATTTGGGGAAAATTGAGAATTAGAGATTTTGGGAAAATTGGGGGGTTAACTGGGTTTTAACTTACAAGGATAATTTGGAAAAATTTAGGACTAAGTCCCTGAACTTCCCACAGGTTTTGAAACTGAGCTACAACTTTTAAATTTTTTACAATTTGGTCATCAACTTTTCCCTTGTTACGAATTTTATTTGATACTTTAAATTAATAAAATCTAGCCCCTAAATTATGGTGTGACACACGTTGTATTATTATTCAAGAAAAGATTTGTTTTAAAATGGTAAATGAAACCTCCTTTATATAAGTGAGGAGTTTCAAAAGTCCTATGTAACAAATGAATAAAAAATAAATAAATTAGAGATAACTTTATCTTAACTCCTAATAAAATAGTAAATATAATTTTAAAATATAGTATATTATCCTTTATTAAGTTATATTATAATTAATCAATAAAAATAATGAAAATTTGTAATATTTATAAAATCTCGTATTAATCATGTATAGGAATTCCTACATGCATTGTCTTCACTAAAATTGACATATCTTCAGTTTTCGATATCATATCGATACAATTCAATTACCATTGGAAAGCTAAGAGACAATTGGTCGTATCTCCAGAAGATATGTTGAGCAAATAATGCCTAGATCCCATTCAAAAGGTCATCGTAAGTCTGATATTGTCCTGGTCTTCTTTTCCAAGGCTTCGACGTGTGAATCAATTGAAAGAATTATTCTTTCTTTGATGAGATGCTTGTGGTGCATGTATCACTAGGATTTCCCTTGATCAATTGAGTATGTTTTTTTAATGGATTTGGGCCTCAAGTTAAATCAAATTTAGATCATTTGGGCTTACTAAGGGGTTAGTTTGGAGTTGGTTGGTTTGGCCAAGACCTGTGCCACACAACTGAGCCTCAAATAAATAAAAATATTTATTTTTATTTGGTATTTTATATAGTGATGTTTAAATAGTTAATTTCATCATTGACCCAACAAATTAGTTAAAAGAGAATTAACTGATTTTTTGTTTAAATGTTAATCGAATCATTTTAAAAAATATAAACTGAACCTGTAACACCCCAAATTCGGGTTAGTAATTTTGGGTTTATCGAGAGGTAAGTGGACCTTGTAAATTAAATAAGTCAATTTTTGGGCTTAATTGGGTGGAAATTAGGCCTAATTGGCTATAAAATGAGATTTTTGAATAGTAAAAAAATGAGGAAGGATCAAATGTGCAATTTCATATTTTTTTTTAAAAGATAAAGGCTTTTTAATCTCTTTCATCTCATTATTCACTTCATTTTCTTCATTCCTTCTCCTTCCCCAAGTTCCATAGGTCCAAGGTAAGTATTTGGACATCTTTAATGCTTCAATTTCATTCATAATTCCACCAATAACATATCTTTCGAGCTAAAGAAAAAAGTCAAATCACAAAGGAATAGATAACTAAGCAAGGAGCTTCATTTTGGGATTCAAACATCAAGGTTGTGTATTTCTAATCCTTTGGAGTGTTAAGGCTTTCATAAATATGATGAATTGCTAAGATTTGTGTACTTGAGCATTTTAGGATTTAAACTTGATTCATGCCATAGATGACGAATTTGATGTAAAAAATGTGTTTTTATGACACTTTAAGACCCCTAGTTACTTCCTAAAGCTTTACCGCATGATTATAAGCCAAACTAAGACTTTTGGGATAATTTTTGGTTGTTTTACGAGCTTAAATAAGATATTTTTGGGTTCGAGTATCAATATTGTGATGAACAGTATTGACATTGGATGAATTGGGACAAAATCTAGGGATTTTAGACAGAGAGTATCGATACTGCTGGGGAGAGTATAGATACTCAGGTTGTACAGTATCGATACTGAGCCCCATTTTTAGTAGCTAAAGTCATTTTTGTACTGATATTTATAGGGGTATCGATACTACGAGTAGAGTGTCGATACTACTCACTTTAAATGGTTAGAAAGACCTATTTAAGGTCTGTAAGAGCTAAGGATTGTCCGTAATGGTAGAAGTTAGTCTGTGGGGATGTAAATGACCAAAATGGCCTAGAGACACTTATAAGAGTGGGTTACAACCAAAGTAACCATATTAGGTGTGATGCACCAATGTATCTTCAATTGATCATGTAGCGAGTATTTAAGAATGAAGGATCATTCAAGAGGAGGTGCCGATAAGCGGTATGACGATACAACCATATTACAAAATAGCATAGTGTATACAGTAAGAATGTTAGTGAATGAAGAACGTACAGTTACCTTCCATTTCGAGGGTGGATTAAGGGAAAACATAATAAGAGCAACTAGAGTATCGTTACTTAGTGTGGAACCTGAGTTAGGTATCAGGCCAGTAAATAATATAGCAAGTGAAGAGAAGAATCGATATTGTCGTAAAATCCTGAAACTAATAGAGGTTTTTCTAGAAAGAGAAAATGAATTAAATGCCCTCAAGTAACAAATGACCAAAAATAGAGTCATTTAATAAACCAACAACAGTAACATACTAATGAACCCTTGCGTAACGTTCTAGTTGAGAGAACGAGTGAGATAACAGTTAGTGAGAGGCCAACCTCACTTTAGTTATCGAGCTACACTAGTGTGTGTAGTTAGGCTACCTTATTTACCTTAGTGGGGTATTATCAGTGCGTGATGCACTCCAGAGGCTAATTAGGGCGTGAGGTCTGAACACTCACGAGAAATGGGTTAGTGATGTCAGTGTTGTGTGGCCTTTGGGCCTTAAGTTTGCATGTATAGTTACATCAATCCATTACTGCAGATGACGATCGTCTTATGGTATAGGATATCCAAGAACACCTAAGCAAATACGCGAGGTACTTTTTTGGTTAATTTAGGCACAAGGCCAAACACTCGGGCGGGGTGGGTTATTCAGGTGTGGTATCCTCAGTTTTCTAGTGTCTGATGGCTATGTAAGACCATATACTAGCAGTGTTGCATTTAGATAGTGCACAGGAGTGTTAGTATCGCATTTAGATAATGTACATTAGTTATAGTTATTAGGGTTAGAAACCCTTTAGTGGTGTATTCAAGGAGAGGCCCTTAGTAGAGGATTAAGGGAAGTGTGAGGCTCTCACTTCAGTAATATAACAGTTAAACCCTAAGTAGGTAACACTTGATTGAGATCATGCATGTACCTACTACTTACTACCATGTCTTTAGCATGTTTGTGTTTATGAAACTCATTATGTTGCTCTAGATTAGCAATTATTAGCGTAAGTAGGTTATTAGCTTGATTAAGGGAAGTGTTCGTAGAGTATCGTTGTAGTAGGACTTCCAGTATCTCTTTCAGAGTACTGTATTGTAGCTTTAGTGGGCATATGTATTAATAGGACGTTACTCATGTATTTGAGATATAAACTTCAAGTTGTATTATTTTGATTTTAAATTATGTGTCAGAAGCTCCGGATTATAAAATGTGTTATAATTGTCATTACGCCTTTCATGATACCATTCAATATGTTTGAAATAAAAATAAGCAGGTTTTGAAAATCAGGGGTTACCTTGGTGGCCCAATGTGATACATTATACCCATTTGGGTTTAGGGTGTTACAGAACCGAATAAAATTTAGTTACTCGATCAGTAACCAAACTAATTGATTTTTTAAAATCTTTAGTTAGATTAATTTGAGTTTAACAGATGTATTTTTTTTTTCATTTGGGTTAAAATTTGATTGGGTCTTTAAATTTTCAACGAGTTCATTGTGGTTAAAAAATAGTTGGGTCTTAACTATTAATGAGTTTGAGCATAAAATATATATGTAATATATTTAATATTTTCATTAAATTCGATTAATTAACTGATTTCAAACTAAATTAATCAATAATCAAACTCTAAAATATTTAACTAATAACCAATCTAATATTTAATCAACCGATCGATTAATTAAACTGAAATTTAATTTAATGTATTAACTTGATTAAAACCAATTAATGAACACTCCTAGTGTTTCATTCGATTTCTAACTTTCAAATGGATCGAATAAAATGGATCAGGTCAAGTGTGGGCAGTAAAAAATGGTTATTACACATTTCAATCTTTGATTGCAGATCACTATTTATTTTATTGTCGATCCTGGTGTTAACAAGTTTTGTCTCTTCGATTTTGTTGTTTCATTTTCCCATCTCTTTCCTTTATTTGTTTACCATATTACTAAAGCGAAATATTATATCATATTACTAATTCAATTAAAATAAAGTAAAACTATAAATGATCATTAAACTCTGATAAAACAATATTTTTAATCATTTAATTTTTTAAAAATTTTAAAATAAGTATTAAATTATATGATTTATTAAAAATATAAGCATCGATCATTAAAAAATGATATGACATTTTAAATTGATAAAAAGCATTCCCCCTCAATTGTGACTAAATTTGTTTAATATTTTTTAATATTTTTAAGTAATAATTTCAAAAAAAATAATTATTTTTTTTAAAATATATTGAAATTTCATAATTTACTTTTGATATTATTAATATTTTTTAAAATTGTATGTAAATTTATTAAACAAAAGTTAAATAATTAAATCGCATTGCTTAATAAAAAATTTGACTTCACTTTCTAATAATTGAATACAACTATCCTTATATAAAATTAAGAACAATTCTTCAACAACTGAATACAACTATTATACGTCATGTTCAATCATGCACTCCTTACGTTGGAGGGCTCTAAACCCTAAACTCTCAAAAGAAGCTTGCCTTACCAATTCCTAGCTTACTATTTGGACCCTGCAAGGGGTTTTATTGGCTATGTTGTCAACATGATTATGAGCTTCCTTTATCCTTTCGCATTCAGTAAGACTATAGAGATTTGAAGGTCATCATCTTCGCGAACAAAAATTGAACTTGCAACTTATAACCATTCACAAACAACAAACTTTAAAACCTAACCCCTATTTCTGAAGATTTTCTAAAAAAATTAGGGTTTCGACAACATACCTATCGAACACAAGAAGTGAAAAAGTGTCCAATCTGGAAATCAATACCATAATATCGAGAAATTTACATGAATAACTGATCGTAACTGTTATGAACACTGGTATTTGTCACAGAGGAGGAAAAGAGAACTGCTTTTAGGGTTTGTTGATTTGAGGTTTATAGCGTTACATATAAATAATGAATGAAGAAAAAACGCGTTATTTACAAGTATCGCCACAAATCTAAAACGTGTCGATACATTATGTTCACCTATTTTCTCATAAAACCGGTACATTTATACCGGTTACATTGTAAATTTACCAATTACATTATAATTATCGGTTTCGATGTTTTTGGGATCGATACTTTTTAAAAAATGTATCAACATTATATGCTTGCAACCCTTTTGGCATTAATTTTGGACAAAAAGTATCGACACAAATCTAAAACGTGTCGATACATTATGTTCACCTATTTTAAAATAAAACCGGTATATTTATACCAGTTACATTATAAATTTACCTATTACATTATAATTATTGGTTTCGATGTTTTTGGAATCGATATTTTTTATAAATGTATCGACACTTTATTCGTTCACCCTTTTGGGCATTCATTCTGGACAAAACGTATCGACACGTCATTCAAAAGTGTCGACACATTATGTAGACCTATTCTGACATAAAACCGGTAGATTTATACAGGTTATATTACAAAATTACCTATTACATTATATTTATGGGTTTTGATGTTTTAGGGATCGATACTGTTTAAACATGTGTCGATACTTTATGGGTGCACCCTTTTTGGATTTTCCTTGTAGACCAAAAGTATCGACACAAATTCCACAAGTGTCGATATATTATGTATATGTATTTTCTCAAAAAACTGGTTTATTTATACCGGTTACATTTTAAATTTACCTATTACATTATAATTATCGGTTTCGATGTTTTTAGGATCGATACTTTTTATAAATGTATCGACACTTTATGCGTTTACCCTTTTGGGCATTCATTCTGGACAAAAAGTATCGACACAACATTACAAAGTGTCGACACATTATGTAGACCTATTCTCACATAAAACCGGTATATTTATACCGGTTATATTACAAAATTACCTATTACATTATAATTATGGGTTTCGATGTTTTTGGGATCGATACTTTTTTAAAAAGTATCGACACTTTATGGGTGTACCCTTTTTGGGCATTCATTCTGGACAAACAGTATTGACACAAATTCCAGAAGTGTCGATACATTATGTAGACCTATTCTCTCATAAAATCGGTTTAGTTATAATGGTTACATTGTAAATTTACCTATTACATTATATTTATGGATTTCGATGTTTCTGGGATCGATACTTTTTAAAACTATATCGAGACTTTATGGGAAACTTTAAGTTTGGAAACTTTATGTATGAAAACTTTGTTGTGGAGATTATAGAAAACGATTCTTTAATAATGTGTTTCGATACATTTGCATGCATATGTAAAATACATTAATAACTAGTATTGATATTTCAATAATCCTCAAATGTATCTGTATACAGAGAAGCAAATATGGAATAATCAATGATAACATGCATATTAGCTAAGTTAATAAGTTTTGAAAAAGGTAAGTTGTTACCTTATAAATGAAATTGCATAATTGATTCATATTGTTCAAGTAACATACGTTATGAACCATCACGTGGGTAAAAGACAATATTGATTGAGTTCAAAGTTGAGTTGTGAGTTGATGGGGTTGTCACATGGTGGGAATAAAGTACTCACATGGAAGAGATAGATAGATTGTTTTGTTATGCACAACGCATCCCATCCGAATGAAGATATACACACAAGATAATTAAACCAAAACATACATACACAAGAAATTTATACATAACAATGTTCAAATAATGTACCCACAACGAAATTAAATCGATGAAAAAGGGTTATTTCTAACGAAGTCCGGAACATTAGGCGCATTCAACAAATTTTCCAAATACTCTCGTATGTTACTGCCTTTTTCTTAGGACATATATAAATAATTTCAATTATCAAACTAATGAGGTGCAATTTTACTACTAAATTCGCATAAGCAGGAATAAATTTGTGTCATACCTAGAGCATTGTCGCTCGAATGTGAAGCATCGTCAAAGGAATGTGGACATATGTAATTGTATTTCTATATAAACACATAAATTGTTAATCAATCAATGTATGAACACCTGTTTAACTGGAAAAACATATTGCATAAATGTAACTTACCGGATTATAAATCATTTTTTCCGGTGAATCATCGACCAATAGTGTATTTAGGTCGTTAAAATATGGAAACGCGTTCCAAACATCATTGAGATCTTTTTAGTAGGTAACATTATCGTATGTTTTGCAATTTGCTTGATCCTGTTCACAAACAGTCGAACATAAATATGTAGGAATCATAGACAAATAAAAGTCAGCAAACTGTAATGAGATTCATCTTACCCAAGTGAATAGAAAATGGTCAGACAATAAAGGTAGTTTCTCAAGTACAGGGTCGATGTTATGCCTGAGATTGAAATCAAGTTTGAATGTTAAAATTTAATTGTATATTAACGATTTTAGCTACAGTAATTCAATTGCTCAACAGTTCTAACCTCATCTTAGAAGACCAAATGGCAACAACAAAATTGTCTACACAAAAATGCATAAATTCATATAATCATCTTCTGAGGACAACATCTACAACATGAAGAAAATGAGATTAAAGTTCTAAGCTTATATGTTAAAATAATGGATACAAAAGAATAGAATTAAAACCTTTTGGATGTCTTGGGATGTAGGCAAGGACACCATTGACATAAAAAATTATAAGTTTTCTTGCAGGCGACGTTACAGACACGATATACTTGTTTGGATCATCATAATCATAATCATCATCATCATCATATTGATTATCATCTTCATCTTCATTAACCTCTTGGTTGTCCACATCTGTTAAAAGAAAATAAAATACATTTCAGAACGTGTAAATGTTTAGAAACATAAATAATTAATTACCTAACTTGTTTGATTTCGTTGACGTAATTCGTCACGCAACATGGAGACTTCATCGCGCAATGATGAAATATCGACTCATATTCCACTCACAAGGGAATCAATATGCTCCCGAAAATTGACCATGTATTCTATCACCGTCTTAATTGTGACCTCTCCAACTGGATCTTTTGGAGCTTCTGGAGCTTTTTCCATCATTGCGTCTCCAATTGGTTAGTCGTCTTCATGGCCAATTGGGTCTATTTCCTCCCTCTCTTGATCTAATCCGACCTCCTTGACATGCTTCCAACCGACTTTTTCAACAAAATCATATCCTATTTTTTTAATAAACAACATGTCAATCTTGTGGGTTAATCGAACAGGGGCGTCATGCGAAAAATCAACTTCTTTCTTATTCAACAGATGGATGATGACACATCCATATGGTAGTGAAGTTGAAATTGTTGCTCCCTTTCTGACCATATATATAATTGTATTAAATATCAGTTTAGCAATGTTTGGAGCCATTTTATATTTATACTTTGCTATCCACCAATAATCGATGTCTCGAAGCGTTGAAAGGTTTCCCCCAGTAGGTCGGATATACCAAGAGAGCATTTTGTGAAACACTCTCGACTCTACATCTAGGTGAATTGGGCTATTTCTAGCAACCCGTTGTATTGTAGTATCTAAATTATTTTCATTTGAATCCCCTTTATTCTCGACACCTAGACCCTCCGCAATAGTTTCCAGAGATATATATATATCCTTCCCCATGACATGGGTATTAATTTCTATTATATTAGTCTTATTAGGCTCGTGCTGTAAGGAAGCATTGTTGTAGAAGACTCTAACTAGGTTGGGGTAATATTTTGGTTCTACACCAAGGAATTCAAGCCAACCCCAAGATGTAAATATGGATTTAAAACTAAATGCATATTTATCATCAAACAAGAAACCCAGGTCAATGACACGTTCGGGACGAATCTTCCTTACTTTAAAACTCGTATGCCATCTTTATTTCTCCGTATCAGATCTAAAGTTCATAGTTTCGAACAACCTGATTTCCTCAGAAGAAGAGATTGTTTGAGAATGAGGTTATGGTTGAGAAGACCTGGGTTGAGAAGAGCTTTGAGAAAGACCGCGCTTCTGACGCTGACGTTTTGGAGCCATTTTTGGTGTGGATGCTATTACATTGGAACACAAACACATTCAGGAAAAAAAACTCCAATGTGGAAATAAATCAAACCCATAAAATAATGATAAATTTACCTAAATATCTGATCGTCACTGTTATGATAATGCTAGTATTCGTCGGAGAGGAAGAGTTTATTTTGCCTTTAGGTTTAGGGTTTCTTGATATGAAGTTTGTATCAATTATAATCAATAAATAATGAAGGGGGAAAACACACGATATTTAAAATGGTATCGACACAAATTTAACAATTGTCGATACTTTATGATGACCAATTTTCTCATAAAACCGGTCTATTTATATCATTTACATTGTAAATTTACCTATTACATTATAATTATCGGTTTTGATGTTTTTGGGATCAACACTTTTTAAAAATGTATCGACACTTTATGCGTTCAACCCTTTTGGTATTCATTCTGGATAAAAGTATCGACACAAATTACACAAGCGTCAATACATGTTGTAGACCTATTCTCTCATAAAACTGGTATAGTTATATTGGTTTCATTTTAAATTTACCTATTACATTATATTTATGGGTTTTGATATTTCTGGTATTGACACTTTTTATAAATATATCGAAACTTTATGTGTTCATCCTTTTGGTCATTCATTCTGGACAAAAAGTATCGACACAAAAAAAAGTGTCGATATATTATGTAGACCTATTCTCACATAAAACAGGTATATTTATACCGGTTATATTACAAAATTACCTATTACATTATAATTATGGGTTTAGATGTTTTTGGGATCAACACTTTTTATAAATGTATCGACACTTAATGGTGCACCCTTTTTGGGCATTCCTTCTGGACCAAAAGTATCGATACAAATTACACAAGTGTCGATACATATTGTAGACCTATTCTCTCATAAAACCGGTATATGTATACCGGTTACATTGAAAAATTACCTATTACATTATAATTATGGGTTTCGGTGTTTATAGGATCGATACTTGTCTATAAATGTAACGACACTTGTTGCGTGCTCCCTTTTTGGGCATTCCTTCTGGACAAACAGTATCGACACAAATTACATAAGTGTCGATACATTATGTAGACCTATTCTTTCATAAAATCGGTTTAGTTATACCGGTTACATTGTAAATTTACCTATTACATTATATTTACGGGTTTCGATATTTCTGGGATCGACACTTTCAATAAATGTATCGACACTTTATTCGTTCATCATTTTGTGCATTCATTCTGGACAAAAAATATCGACACATAATGAAAAAGTGCTGATACATTATGTAGACCCATTCTCACATAAAACTAGTATATTTATACCGGCTATATTACAAAATTACCTATTACATTATAATTATGGGTTTTGATGTTTTTGGGATCGACACTTTTTATAACTGTATCGACACATATGCTTACCTATTTTTGGAAACTTAACATTTGGGAACCATACTGGACAAAATGTTGGAAACAAATCTTTGTGTTTATTAATTTTTCATTAAAAAAGTCTATTTTTACCAACTACATTGTAAATTTACCTTTTATTTTAAAGTTATTGATTTTTGTAGTTATTGTACATACTCTCTATATGGAATGACCATTCAGTCTCGCACATGATGACAATTATGATGATATTTGGAATAATGCAGACAACGATCTCCATATATCGTAAGTATCAACATGACTCTTACTGTGTATAAGAAACATGTACAACAACCTACTGCTAACTTTTCTCATCTCATACATAATTACATCCACATACAAAATTATAAATCGTATACAAAATTATAAATCTTATACAAATTTAACTTTATATTTACATCATCGCTTCCTTTTGTTATTCTTGTGTCTCATGGAAGCTTTTGTTATCTCCTGTCTTCAATGATTTTGATTGTGGCTTACGAGAACGTTTAATATTCGTGATCGTCCCACTCTCCAACAACCTATATTCAAATTGTCATTACATTAAGTATTGTAAACCACAACATTCAATCTACGACTTTTAACAATTTAACCACAAACGAATTTTTAATTCCACTTACAAAATCACCAGTTGCCCCTGTAGAACCAATCGATTCCATCCACATCATCACATACATGCCACAATCATATCTATTTAAACCTGGATAAATTTGAAATTATATCCACACATGTCAATTATTAAACCTGCATAAATTAAGCTTTCTATTTATGATAACATCTTATACCCATTCAATTGCTCATTCTTCTTATGCTCCACAAATTTGAAAATTTTCAAGGGGAACTTTACTAGAGATCCACATTCTTCTACCCAATTGAATTTCTTATTTTAACTATCTAATATTTTCATCTGTATTAAAAAATATGAAGTTATGATCCAAACAAAATATGCATTATAATTTACATAATGTCCTTTCATACATACCAATCTCTTAGCATCATTCACTCTTTGTTTAGCTGCTTTAGATGTAAACAGACTATCATATATTGTTGCAACATGATCTACCATATCCAACACCAACATATACCAATGTGAATTAAGGTAGTTTATTGTGATCATGATTTGCAACAAATTTCACACCCAATTTGACAAAATTCAACATTCTATATCCGATAACATCATTTGCAATTCGTATGGTGTCTTACCTTCTCACATTCGGTGAATTTCACATAGTTACCCAATATGGGATCCTAAAATGTAGCAATACTCTCAACACTTACTTTGATGTTTTCATCCAACGTCTGTTGCTGTAATTAAGCAACAATCATTATTAATTTACCGTCTATAACACTATTTTTCAACATTTATTAATTTAACTCACCGCTAAGTGGTATGGAAGGTAGCCAATCCTCCGGAGTGACTTTTTCGAATCGTAGCATACTGTCTAGGAGAGCAAATCAATAACCTAACAAAATTAATTACACAATCAGAACATATTCAATAGGTTTTAACATTTTTTACTTTTCACTTACCACACCGCCAACCTATTCCGTAGGCTTCAACGTTGCAACGTCGGATATATTAGCGAATTGATTTCCCATTGAGATTACAGAATATCTGTATGAATCATTAGGATTAATATCTTGTCATGAAATATTTAAATATCACTCACAAAGCAATATATTTCACTTACCCCGATTCTAACCCACTATTCCATAAATAATCACAAATTTCAGCTTTGATGTCATCAATTCCGCTTGGAATATCCGCTTTTTCAACCTACAATTTTGCATACAAATTTTTGTCACAACAACATGATAAAAATCAAATTAAGTTTTCTTTTATTCAACTTACCTTTTGCTTCTTCTTCTGGGGTGCAGGACATTCTGAATCCAAATATGCATCTATAACACTCTCCGGTGTATAGATCACATCGACATCCTTCCTACTCATTTCCTCCATCTTTTCTTCTTCCTCCCTCTTTTCTTCTTCCTCCCTCTTTTATTCTTCCTCCCTCTTTTCTTCTTCATATTTTTTCAGTTCATCGTATTTTTGCTCTACATAGCTCTTCATCTCTTTTATTTCACCCTTCTATTTTTACCCTTCATCCAAGTATTCATCAACCACCCCCTTCACCCCCGTAAGTTCACTCCTCAATTCCACTACCTCCTTCATCACTCCATCAATTTTTTCACCCCTCACCATCTTAAGTTCACCCCTCAACTCCTCAACTTCTTTCACCACTTCACCCTTCAACACCTCAACTTCTTTCACCACTCCATCTATTTTTCCTTCCACTTCCCCCTTATGCCTCTCAAGTTTCTCTTCGACTCTTGATTGTCTTTGCATGATATCAAATTGGATTTTTTTATATCAGCCAATTCAGACATCAAAATTCAAAATTCAGACATCAAAATATTGAATTTACTCTGTTTTCCCTCACCGCCATCCCCCTCACCGTCATCCCCCAATACAACCATCTCTTCTTCCTTCTCCTCTGCCTCCACTACATCCTTGCCAATAACCTTCAAAATTAAATTACAATATTAAGGCATTGATTATATTCTTAATATTATTTAATTACATTTATTACCCTTTATTGCTTTCTCGGTCTATCCAACTTCAACTTCGCCATCACTCTAACCACCTATTCCTTCCCCCATGCACGGATGCGTGCCACTCCAGTTCTTTTATAAGTCGGCACTGCCTCACAGCCCGACCAAAAATTGAACAGTGCAACCTGCATTTATAATAAAATTTATAATTTTATATAATAACTATATTATCATTTTATATAAAAAAACAAAAATGTTATTGAACTCATTTACCTCTAAGATTGCTATACACCCTTTGAAGTATCTCTGGCTGCCCTTTTTAAAGGTGATTATTGATTCAATCAATCTTGAATGGACATATTCAGCCCAATTGAATTCACCCTTCAAGCCTTCATCGCAAATGAGCTTCATATAGTCCTTGTTCGTTGACGTATCACCCGTTGGACAAAGAAAGATCCCGACAAGATACAATAGAACTCGGGCCTTCAACTCATCCCCTCCCCGTAAGATCCACTTTTGATTTCCTCTTCAAGTTCAACATATGTCACCTTCTGCTTGAAACCATATTCGGAGGCAAGTGCTTTCCAGTTCTTACTCTTAGAGACTTCTACAACACTTTTGCCTTCATTTCCTACCCCCAAGACGGCTGCAACACATGGGATCCCGAGAGGAAATGAAAAATCACCATATTTAGCAATACATTGTTTGACATCAAATTGCGCCATCAAGGATCGACACAATTCCCTCCGAATAGGTCGATCCCTTACTCCTACCAACGATCCAAACTCATTTCTCCCAGTACATTCAATTGACCCTTCTCTTTAAGGTGTATAATTAATGAATTCACCATTTTAATGTTGCACATTGTCGAGACTTCCTACATTTTTTTAACAATATATAATGTTATATTTCTTATATATTTTGTATCAACGTATTTACAAGTTTAATGAATACATTCTTTTCATGTGCTTTCCTCCATTCTTTGTATTCTTCACTATCCATCTTTGACTGTGCGATGTAAGGTTCCTTCTGAGCATCAGTCATCGAATTCCATTTCTCCAACACATAATTTCTCACCAAATATTAAGCATAAATATTTTTTAATCAATACATTAACGCTAAATAATACTCAATGTCAATTTCAATTTACATACCGAACCGATGTGTTCGCCACTTTCCTTCATTATTTTGCATCGATCATACTGTCAACATTTAAAATTTGTCATCAATTTAAAGTTCTTAAATATTTTAATCTAATTATCATTTCAACAATAATAACAAAAAGACATTGATACATACTAGAAGTACATATATCAACCCTTTGGTTCCTTTCGAGTCTCGGCCTCAATTTCAAAGTCATATGCGCCACCAACAATATTTCCACCCATTGACTCCATTTTTCCTTCATATATCAGTTTACGCAAATCAAATCAAATACTTGTTACATACACTTTATTCAATATACAAATATAGATAACTACTCTTGTGGTAAAACGGTTTTCTTCAAAAGAATTTGAATGGCCACTACAAAATGTGTCAGCACATTTATACAACCTAAAATATCATTTTCTACCTAAAATATTATATACAGGTATCCATATTTATTTTCTACCTATAAAATTATATAATCGATCCCAAATCCTTCTTGGCTTCGATTCGAAATCCTCAAACCAAACCTAAAAACCCTAATTCCTATTTCCTTCAAATGAATAGAAACACTCAATACTCCAAGTATCGACACATTTATACAACATATAATATCATTTTTTACCTATAATATTTAATAAAAGTATCGATATTTATATTTTACATAGAATATCACTTTCTACCTGTAATCGGTCACAAATGCTTCTTTACTCCAAAACTCCAAACAACACATAAAAACTCTATTTATGATTACTGTTATAATAAAAAACTAGGGTTTCGATAACGTACTTTTTAGTTCGACTGCAGCAACAAACAAACAAACTTCGCTTTATAAACGCATTCTGAAATGCAGCAACAATTACGCTTCGATTTCAAAAACTAGTCCGTTTTATCTATTTTTCAGAGGATATTTAACTATGTCCTTTATATTTTCACCGGATATGTTATTTATATTTAATCGATACAACTACAAAAGTATCGATACTTTTATGTCATGTGTCCATACTTTCAATAGTATAATTACATATTTCTTTGAAAGTATCGATAATTTATTACGCGTACTTATTAAAGTATCGACACTTTCAATATATCCGGTAGCGCTTTACCGGTTTTGTCATTTCGAAACCGGTTTTGTCATATTTTTACCTGTTATATCGTTGTGGACCGATACATTGTTATAAAGTATCGACACTTTATAGACGCTAAAACTGCTTCTCTTTTACATTCACAAAGTGTCGATACTTATATTAAAGTATCGACACTTTAAATATATATGGTCGCTCTATACCAGTTTTGTCATATTTTTACTTGTTATATCGTTATGGATCGATATATTTTTATAAAGTATCGACACTTTATAGACGCTAAAAATGCTTCTCTTTTAAATTAACAAAGTGTCGATACTTATATTAAAGTATCAACACTTACAATATATCTGGTCGCTCTAGAACGGTTGTCTTTTAGATACCGATTTTTTCATATTTTTACCTGTTATATCGTTTTGGATCGATACATTGTTATAAAATATCGACACTTTATAGAAGATAAAAATGCTTCTCTTTTAAATCTACAAAGTGTCGATACTTATATTAAAGTATCGACACTTTCAATATATCTGGTAGCGCCTTACCCGGTTTTGTCTTTTCGAGACCGGTTTTATCATATTTTTTCCTGTTATATTATTGTAAATCGATACATATTTATAAAGAATCGACACTTTATAGGCGCTAAAACTGATTCTTCTTTAAATTCTTCTTTAAATTCTTCTTTTAATTGTTCGTGACCGGTTTTGTCATATTTTTTTTGTTATATTGATGTGGATCGATACATTTTTTTAAAGTATCGACATAAACCGACAAGTTAAGTTTGCCGGTTGTCAATTTTTTTAATATTTCTTCATGATTTAGACATACTACATTATTATTACTTAATATTTCCAGTAACGCTAAACTAAATTTATTAAATATCTTTTAATATATCCGGTAACGCCTTATATTAACCCAACTTTCATGATAAATCCCAAACATTTCAGTACTTTGCTAAACCGAACATCTCCCCAACGTCGTTCTCCTCCTCTCATATTCTATCCCTCTCACCTTTCCTCGGCCGACTATCATCCTTAAAGACCAAATGAAGCTACCAGCCGACCATTATTGGAAACTTTTCATCGCCGAACAATCGAAATGAAGGGAGCCGAGAAGATCCCAACTTTACCTCTTATCTGTCCCTCATCTCCTATGCGGCCGAAAGCCTATCTTCACCTCTCTATTTTTTCCCTCCCTTTCGGCCAAGGCAAGCATCATGGCCACCTATATATCGCCCCTTTTCCGACTGTCGTCAGTTGGTGGTAGAAAAGGCTAAACGTTTCCTACAACTCTCTTTTACTCTCGGAACCAAAAACCCACAATCCCAAACCTAAAACGAGCCCAACAAATCCCAAACGCAACACGAAAATGGAGAGGTTTTAAAGATATACCTTCGATGGATGATGAATCCTTGACTCCTGATGAGGAAAACCGGGAATATCCTCCACCCAAGGTAACGTTTTTTGGGTTTTTCCTTTTCTTTTTCAATCTCTTCCCTCCGGAGAGAAGTTCCTCTCGTTCTCTGACGCTAGACTAACCACCATACAATAGATTCGACGCCATTGAAAAACAGAGTCGAGCAAGGTAACAAAGCTAACTCACCTTGTCCATGTATGTTTTTGGTTTGGTATATAAGAAATGAGAAATAGTTGCTAAAAAAAATCTTGAATACCTCTTGCTAGGTTATTTTTATACTGTGTAATTCGAAAGGAAAGAAAAAAAAATGGCCAAAGCTTTTTATTGCTCTTTGTATAAAAATGAAAGAAAAAACCCTTTACTCTGTACTTTTTCGGGGGTGGGGGGAAGAAGAAGACTCTGTTACACTGTATTTTTCTTTTCTAATCCAGTAGCAGAAGACGCCCTCCATTGTTGTGGACATACTCTCCTCTCCCTTCTTCTTACAAGGTAGATTACCCGTTTACAGTTTTTCCCTATGAACATATAACCCCCCACCCACTTAAAACTGTTTCCTAATGCGGTTTTCATCCCTCCTTTTTTGTTGCAGGTACGATTGAAGACAGTTGAACAAGTGAGGCAGCTGGCAAGCGGAGGCTCCCACGGTTGTTTGCACGCGCGAATCTGAGCAGTTCGGGCTTGCTCCAATTGGGCACGGGTTGGGATAATTTGTAACTGATGGGATCGATTTAAATTGTTTGATCTGCTATAAGCCTGTAAAAAAAACGATCACATTTAGTGTATTTTAAATTAATGTTATATATATGACTACAAGCGTAATTAATAAATAATTATTAATAAGTAATATATATAAACAAAGACTCGAATGAACTTCGGAAAAAATGAGCGTCTACATCTCAAAATTATAAATTACAATTTTATAAATTTAATTATAACTAAATAAAACATTGTTCATAAAATAATTTGATGAATTAACAAATTCATAGGGTTATGATTTTAAAAATAAAGTATAATTTTCTATAATTTTTCAAAAAGATTTTTTTAGAATTGTTACTTAAAAAATTAAAAATTATTAAAAAAATTGAACTTTATTTATAGTTGAGGGGTAAATGAGACTAATTTATTAATTTAATATATCACTTCACCCTTTTAATGACAGTTAAAATGATCGTATTCAATATCTATTATATAACTTTTGAAAGTTTAATATCTAAAATTTTAACATAGTTTAGTTACTATTAAAATATTTTATCCTACAAAATTAGTGATTAATCATGAAGCGGTACTTGATTTTTTTTACTTAATAAGAAAATTTCTGTTAGTGGTTGTAACATCCTTCATACCGGGTTAGTGATTAAATTGTGAAATTTTAAAATTTAGTGATCAAAGTTGATAAATTGAAAGTTGAAGGAATTGATTGAAATATTTGGTGTAGGATCAGTTAGTAAAGCATGGGGAACTAAAGGGGCAAATGAGACTTTTGACAAGGAAAATAATTAAAGGTTTCTTAAGGATATTTAATAAACCACGTGGAAAGCTAATGAGAGAAACAAGGTTATGGATATTTCTTTCTTCTTCATTCTTCTTCTCTCTGCCGTGAAGACAAAGCTAAAGGTAAGTTTTCTTATTGATCAAATTCTTGATGAATTTAAGGTTTCTTATTGATCCTTAGATAATAACTAAGCTTAAGGAAAGCTTAAATTATCTTAAAACCATAAGATGAGGAGTATATGAAGAATCAAAGAAAGGAAGTAGAAAAGTGAAATCTTGGATTAGAGCTCATAATAAGAATTAGAAGTGGGATTTGACTTGTCATAAAGCTAACTAAAAAGTATGAAGTGTTAGAATTCAAATTAGAACATGTTGGAATTTGGGTTAGATTCTTAAACTCTACATGGAGAATTGGATTTCTAAGTTTTAAAAGTATGGAAAGGATAATAATTAGCTTAAGTAAGAGTATGCAAGTTAAGGATATAAAAAGAGGGGAAATATAAAGTGTTAAGTAGACTAAGAAGAGATTTTCGTGCTAAAATGACAATTCTGGGCAATGTGCATCGATGCACATTCATTGTGCATCGATGCATCAATGATAAATCCCAGAAATTATATAAGGTGCATCGATGCACATGAAGTGCATCGATGCATTAATTTAAAAAGAAAACATTGAATGCATCGATGCATAAGGAGTACATCGATGCACCCCATTAAATACAAACATCGAATAGGATTTATGAATCGATGCATGGTGTAGTGCATCGATGCATACCTCCATTAAAAGATGAAAATGGCTTTTCTTTTAGCCTAAGAAATGATAGTTTAGAATATACTAATTAGTATACTGATAAGTATCAATGAATTACTATGGAGATATCGAGCCTAAACGAGTTCTGGAACAATCGACAAGTAGGATCAATCGAGGGAAAGACAAAGAAATCTAGGTGAGTGCATATGCATAGCATGAATATGTATTCTACTCAGTTCTAGACTTGTGATAAGTCTAGATTCAATATTATGATACATGACATGAATTCATACCATATGCATTATGTGACATGAATATGCAGGAAAAAGTTATATGAGTTATGTGATAAAGTTATGGAAATGATATGTCTATGTGATAAAGGTATGAAAATAATATGTCTACGTGATACAAATTATGTGAATTGTGAAAGCCCATGTTATGTAGATGAGAACTATAGGAATAGTTGGCATGCCAAGGGTAGAGGGTCTACGCGATCCTTCGGGATACATATATATATATTCTTTGGAACATGTGTGAAGTCTTGTGAGACACATACTTGATCCCTAGTATATGTATATGATTCTTAAGGAATGATATGTGGTCCTTATGGACATTATTATATGGCACTACGGTGCAATTCTACGCAGCACTCCGGTGCAATTCTACGTGGCACTTCGATGCAATTATACGAGCTGTGGTGACAGCATAGTGCACAACCTCAGAATACTCACATACCTTAGGTTCTCAGTATGGTACAATGGGCTAATGAACTTAATAAGGTGAACTTATGAATTTGAATTTGATAAGTATATGTGTAAGAAACATGGTTATGGTTATTGCATTGTTTACATACATCTTATCATTGCAACCCATCTTATTTTGGAAATTCCTTTATATTTTATTGATATTATTATATTGTCTCACTAAGTCGATGACTTAGCGTGTGAGTGTTTCACACGTAGGATCCGGTAAAGTAGACGATCGAGGTTAAGCAGCTGGACAACATTACTCCTGCAACTATCAGATCAGAAGCAACTTAATCAGTAGGTCATTTAGTTATGAAAAATGGATGTTGGCATGTAACTAAAGGGTTAAGTTGTGTATGCTCTGAGTATTTTGATAAACTTGTATTAATATATGTATATGATCTTATTTTAATAAAATAAGTTCGAATGTTTTATCGGTTTTCTTAAGTATTGTTTTGTTTAGTCAATGTGACATCCTGGACTCGTATCCGGGTCGGATATGAGTTGAGGGTGTTACATTTAATGGTATCAGAGCTATGGTTTAGCTGATTCTAGGCATAAACCAGAGTCTATAGAGTCTTTAAATGGGATACATGCCAACTAATAGTGAGAACTTATGATCTGGTATAGTATGAGTATGTTGTTTTGTTAATAGAACAATGTGTTTATTTTACTAGATGTCCGAACATAATAGCTCCCGAAGTGAAGCGGGAGAAGATAGGCCTGTTGAAAGCAGTAATTCACCTACCCTGGCCAGGCAAGGTGAAGAACATGCATCTCAAGGAGTGCCTGTGCAAGATCAGGATACGTTCTTCAGAACGTTAGACGCTATTCTGACGCGTATTCAACCTCCTGCTCCACCAACTCAAAGAATGAATGTAGCAAAAGAGTTGAGAGGTTTTAGAGCTCTCGAATTTAAGGGAGAAGCCGAGGAAGGTCCGGTTGCGGCGGATCTTTGGTTAAATGATTTGAAAATCATGTTGGATGGTCTCCACTGCTCTGAAGTGGAGAAGTTAGATGGAGTTGTCTCATTGTTGAGGGGTCAGGCGAGAATATGGTGGACGAACGTCACCATGAGGATGCCCAGTAACCAATTGACTTGGTCTTTGTTCTTAGATGAATTTAAAAACAAGTACATTGGAGATCAATTTATTCGACAGATGAAGCAGGAGTTTTTGAATTTGAAACAGATGAACCACTCTGTATATGAGTATGAATGTGAGTTCAACAAGCTGAGTAGGTTTGCATCCGAGCTTGTGCCTACTAAAAAAGAGGCTTGTGAATGGTTTGTGGAGAGCTTACGCCCTAGATTGAAAGAGATGCTGATAGTATTGAATTTGTCCTCATTCCAAGAGGTGATCAATCGTGCCAAGGCTCTTGAAAGAGCTTAGAATGAGAGATTCGGGGATTTTAGAGTTCAGACATCAAAGAGAACGGGTGCTTCTTCTAGCTCAGCACCATCAAAAAGAGGAAGAGACTCAAGATTTCGATCACAAGCTAGATCAGAATCAGTTGCATCATCTGCTAGGGGAGCAAGTCAGGCAAGACCTAGATAGACGCAGTCAGTGGGATCAGGTGTTGGGAGATCTACTCCGAGTCAAGTGAGACAGTGTCAGCACTATGGGAAAAACCATTCTGGGGCTTGTCGGATGGCTACTGGGACTTGTTTTCGATACGAAGATGCCAAACATTTTATTCGGGATTGTCCATTGATGGTTGGTGAGCATGCACCATCTGAAAGAGTTGGTTCTGCCTCACAAAGAGGATGAGAAAGAGGCAGAGGAAGGAACCAGTCTGAATCCTCTGCTCAACCTGAAGTTTGGTTAACCGCACGGGTGTAAAATTTAAAGACAAGTAAAGACCATGATGATCCGAATAATATAACATGTACTTTTCAGCTGTATGATAAATTAGTATTGGTACTGATTGATCCGGGTTCTAATTATTCTTATATTACGAGTAAGTTAGTAAAGGAATTAAGGATTCCTTTAGAAGCTACGAGTACTGAGATTTTAGTAACTAATCCTTTAGGCCATAGTGCTCGAGTGAACAAAGTCTGTAAGGGGTGTCCCATAAAGGTTCAGGGAATTGAATTCCCTGCTAATCTGATGGAATTACCCTTTGACGAGTTTGAAGTGATTCTGGGAATGGATTGGTTGTTCCGTTACTATGGAGACGTTAATTGCAGATCGAAAAAGGTAACCCTGAAAAGTCCAGGAGGAACAGAGATAAGTGTGAGTAGTGAAAGGTTTAATCCTTTAGCAAATGTAATGTCAGTAATGTCAGCTAAGAAGTTGTTGCTACAAGGATGTCAAGGATTTCTTGCAAATGTGATAGATTTAAGAGCTATAGAGAAAGGGCTAGAGGAGATTCCAATAGTTCAAGAATTCCCTGAGATTTTTCATACTGAGTTGCCAGGATTACCTCCAGATAGAGAGGTAGAATTCCAAATTGAAGTAATGCCAGGAACCGCTCCAATTACAATGACACCTTATCGGATGGCTTCGAAAGAATTGTAAGAGTTAAAGAATCAATTGCAAGAGCTGTTAGAAAAGGGATTTATTCGACCAAGTGTGTCACCTTAGGGAGCTCCGGTGTTATTTGTTAAGAAGAAAGATGGGTCAATGCGTCTCTGCATTGATTATCGACAGCTTAATAAGGTGACAATAAAAAATAAGTATCCCCTCCCGCGCATTGATGACTTGTTTGATCAGTTAAAAGGAGCTTCGGTATTTTTGAAGATCGATCTACGTTCGGGTTATCACCAATTGAAGATTCAGGAGAAAGATATTTCAAAGACGACTTTCAGAATAAGATATGGTCATTATGAATTCATTGTAATGCCCTTCGGAGTAACGAATGCACCTGCTACATTCATGGATCTTATGAACAGGATTTTTAGCCCTATTTGGACCAGTTTGTTGTTGTCTTTATTGATGACATACTGGTGTACTCGAAATACATTGAAGAGCATAGCACACATGTGAGGCTAGTTTTGCAAATTCTTAGGGATAAGAATCTTTATGCGAAATTGTCCAAATGTGAATTTTGGCTAAACGAAGTAATTTTCTTGGGGCATGCGATCTCGGCAGATGGGATTAGAGTGGACTCTCAGAAGGTTAAAGCTATAATGGACTAGGAAGTTCCAAAGAATGTATCTGAAGTTCAGAGTTTCCTTGGACTTGCCGGTTATTATCGAAGATTTGTTAAGAATTTTTCGATGATAGTTCTGCCTTTAACGAAGATGATGAGAAATAATGTACCGTTTGTTTGGACTTCTGAATGTCAAGAAAGTTTTGAAGCTTTAAAGAGAATTTTGACAGAAGCTCATGTATTGGTTCAACCAGAATCTGGCAAGAATTTTATAGTATTCAGTGACGCATCTCATAATGGTTTGGGTTGTGTGCTTATGCAAGAAGGGAAAGTGGTAGCGTATGCATCGAGACAGTTAGAACCACATGAAAAGAATTACCCCACCCATGATTTAGAAATGACTGCCGTGGTGTTCGCTCTCAAGATTTGGCGTCACTATCTGTATGGAGAAAGATGTTACTTGTATACAAACCATAAAAGTCTGAAGTACCTGATGACTCGAAAAGAGTTGAATTTGAGGCAACGTAGATGGGTAGAGTTCTTAAAAGATTATGATGTGATAATTGACTATCATCCCGGAAAGGCTAACGTGGTAGCAGATGCTTTGAGTAGAAAGACGTTTGCAGCCTTACGAGCTATGGATGCAAGATTATCTTTAACTGGAGACGGTGGTTTATGTGCAGAGTTAAAACTTAAACCAGCATGGTTGGAACGAATAGGAGAATTGCAAAGTAAAGATAGAACGTGTTTGAAAAGAATTGAGCAAGTGAAGAGCAAAGAGATTAATGACTTTGAGGTTAAGTCAGATGGAAATTTGTATTACAAAGGAAGAATTGTGATACCCGACAATGAAGACTTGAAGAAAGAAATATTAACATAGGCTCATTGCAGTCCATTAACGATATACCTGGGTGGAACCAAGATGTATATGGATTTGAAGGATCGATTTTGGTGGTCAGGGATGAAATGAAGCATCACCGAATTTGTGTCTAAGTGTTTGATATGTCAACAAGTCAAAGCTGAGCATCAAGTTCAGTCAGGATTATTGCAACCGCTTTACATTCCTCAATGGAAATGGGAAAATGTTACGATGAATTTTGTTTCGGGGTTACCCTTGACTCCGAACAAAAGAGAATCAATCTGGGTAATTGTTGATCGATTGACTAAGTCAGTGTATTTCCTTCCGGTTAGAACAAATTTCTCTATGGAAAAGTATGTTGAGTTGTATATTAGAGAAATTATTAGATTGTATGGAGAGCCTGTTTTCATAGTCTCTGATCGAGACCCTCGATTCACTTCTAAATTCTGGAAATCTTTACATGGAGTGTTGGGAACTCGTTTAAACTTTAGTACAACTTTTAATCCTTAGACTGACGGGCAATTAGAGAGAACTATTCAGATCTTGGAAGATATGTTGAGAGCATGCGTAATGGAATTCAAAGGATCATGGGAAAAGTATTTACTGCTGACAGAGTTCGCTTACAACAATAGTTATCAGTCCAGTATAAAGATGGCCCTATATGAGGCATTATATGGGAGGAAATATCATACTCCATTAAATTGGTATGAACTCGAAGATCGAAGTGTTCTTGGTCCGGATTTAATTCAAGATGTTAGAAAGAAAGTACGAAAAATTCAGCATAACCTAAAAGTAGCCTCTGGTCGGTAAAAGTCCTATTCTGATCTTAAAAGAAAAGAGATTGAATTCGAGGTTAGAGATAAAGTTTTCCTTAAAGTATCTCCCTGGAAGAAAGTATTACGTTTTGGTCGGAAAGGAAAGTTAAGTCCTAGATTTATTGGGCCATATGAAGTTGTTAAGAGGATAGGACCCGTGGCATATCAGTTATCCTTGCCACCAGAAATGGAGAAGATCCATAACGTCTTCCATGTGTCCATGTTACGAAGATATAGGTCCGATCCCTCTCACATCGTTGCACCATAACAAGTAGAAGTCCAATCGGATTTAACATATGAAGAAGAACCAGTGAGAATATTGGCTTATGAAGTCAAACAGTTAATGAGTAAGACAGTTCCGTTGGTTAAGGTTCTTTGGAGAAATCACAAGGTAGAAGAAGTCACGTGGGAACATGAAGAAGATATGCTACTTCAGTATCCCCATATGTTCGTACAATAAAAAATAGAGGACAAATTTTCTTAAGGGAGGGAGATTCGTAACATCCTCCATACTAAGTTAGTGATTAAATTGTGAAATTTTAAAATTTAGTGATTAAAGTTGATAAATTGAAAGTTGAAGAAATTGATTGAAATATTTGGTGTACGATCAATTAGCAAAACATGGGGAACTAAAGGGGCAAATGAGTCTTTTGACAAGGAAAATAATTAAAGGTTTCTTAAGGATATTTAATAAACCATGTGGAAAGCTAATGAGAGAAATAAGGTTCTGGATATTTCTTTCTTCTTCATTCTTCTTCTCTCTGCCGTGAAGACAAAGCTAAAGGTAAGTTTTCTTATTGATCAAATTCTTGATGAATTTAAGGTTTCTTATTGATCCTTTGATAATAACTAAGCTTAAGGAAAGCTTAGATTATCTTAAAACCATAAGATGAGGAGTATATGAAGAATCAAAGAAAGGAAATAGAAAAGTGAAATCTTGGATTTGAGCTCTTAATAAGAATTAGAAGTGGGATTTGACTTGTCATAAAGCTAACTAAGAAGTATGAAGTGTTAGAATTCAAATTAGAACATGTTGGAATTTGGGTTAGATTCTTAAACTCTACATGGAGAATTGGATTTCTAAGTTTTTAAAGTATGGAATGGATAATAATTAGTTTAAGTAAGAGTATGCAAGTTAAGGATATAAAAAAGGGGAAATATAAAGTGTTAAGTAGACTAAGAAGAGATTTTCGTGCTAAAATGATAATTCTGGGCAATGTGCATCGATGCACATTTATTGTGCACCGATGCATCAATGATAAATCCCATAAATTGTATAAGGTGCATCGATGCACATGAAGTGCATCGATGCATTAATTTAAAAAGAAAACATCGATTTCCATCGATGCATCGATGCATAAGGAGTGCATCGATGCACCCCGTTAAATACAAACATCGAATAGGATTTATGCATCGATGCATGGTGTAGTGCATCGATTCATACCTCCATTAAAAGATAAAAATGGCTTTTCTTTTAGCCTAAGAAATGATAGTTTCGAATATACTAATTAGTATACTGATAAGTATCAATGAATTACTATGTAGATATCGAGCCTAAACGAGTTCTGGAACAATCGACAAGTAGGATCAATCGAGGGAAAGACAAAGAAATCTAGGTGAGTGCATATGCATAGCATTAATATGTATTCTATTCAGTTCTAGACTTGTGATAAGTCTAGATTCAATATTATGATACATGACATGAATTCATACCATATGCATTATGTGACATGAATATGCAGGAAAAAGTTATATGAGTTATGTGATAAAGGTATGGAAATGATATGTCTATGTGATAAAGGTATGAAAATAATATTTCTACGTGATACAAATTATGTGAATTGTGAAAGCCCATGTTATGTAGATGTGAACTATAGGCATAGTTGGCATGCCAAGGGTAGAGGGTCTACGCGGTCGTTCGGGATATATATATATTCTTTGGAACATGTGTGAAGTCTTGTGAGACACATACTTGATCCTTAGTATATGTATATGATTCTTAAGGAATGATATGTGGTCCTTATGGACATTATTATATGGCACTATGGTGCAATTCTACGTGGCACTCCAGTGCAATTCTATGTGGCACTTCGGTGCAATTATACGAGCTGTGGTGACAGCATAGTGCACAACCTCACAATACTCACATACCTTAGGTTCTTAGTATGGTACCATGGGCTAATGAACTTAATAAGGTGAACTTATGAATGTGAATTTGATAAGTATATGTGTAAGAAACATGGTTATGGTTATTGCATTGTTTACATACATCTTATCATTGCAACCCATCTTATTTTGGCAATTCCTTTATATTTTACTGATATTATTATATTGCCTCACTAAGTCGATGACTTAGCGTGTGAGTGTTTCACACGTAGGATCCGATAAAGTAGACGATCGAGGTTAAGCAGCTGGACAACATTACTCCTGCAACTATCAGATCAGAAGCAACTTAATCAGTAGGTCATTTAGTTATGAAAATGGATGTTGGCATGTAACTAAAGGGTTAAGTTGTGTATGCTCTGAGTATTTTGATAAACTTGTATTAATATATGTATATTATCTTATTTTAATAAAATAAGTTCGAATGTTTTATAGGTTTTCTTAAGTATTGTTTTGTTTAGTCAATGTGACATCCTGGACTCGTATCCGGGTCGGATATGAGTTGAGGGTGTTACAATGGCATTCGTCGGTATGTTACATTAGTAGTGTATTTTAGTGTGTGACGTACGTTATAAACTCATTCGTCTAAGATTGTATTTATTCTTTTTCAGTTTTTGATAAATATTAGCATACACTTATCTAAAAATTAGTTTGTTAAAATATAAAAAAGAATAATATAAATCTATATTTGATATTAAAAAGTTAATTATAATTTCAAATAAAATAATACATATTTAAAATAAATAATATTTATTCATTTGTCTTATTTAAATCAAACCATGTAAGCGGTTAAAATTTATAAAATTAAATTAATTTATTATAAATTCATGTATTAAATATACTCAAACATGAATAACAAATTATACTCTTATCTAACATAATATTATTCTAATAGAGTAACTGTATATTTTTTATTTTGTATTTGAGTAAGTAATTGGCATTTAAAATGAAAATGTGGTTTATTTTCATGATTTATTCTATTGATGACTTATTTGAGTGTAGCAAAGGCATGAAAATTTAAAGTTATGAAGTTTGGGTAAATTTTACGTTTAGTACCCTAATTATCATTTTTGTTTCATTTTGATCATTCAACTATTTAAAAAAAATCATATCTAATTTTTAATTTTGGTCACCTACCAATAAAAAAATTAATGATGATACTGACATATCACCATCAAATAATATCAAGTCATCATCAAAAAATCATAATTAAAAATACTTGAGTGGCCATGACAGAAACAAAGTGATAGCTGGAATACTAAATGTGTAGTTTACCGTAAAATTATTTTCCATGTTTTATTTGATTTCATCCTATCTATGTAATAAACTATTGTTAGGGTATTATATAACTTTTCGAGAAAAAAATAATAAAAAGTGAACGAGGTTATTTTCTTTTGTTGATTGTTGCAAGTGATGTTATAATGAGGGTTGGGTTTAGATTACTTTTAGACATTTAATGCAAACATATAAACTTGGAGTATAGCGTTATCTTTTTTGAATTATTTGTTTGCTTTCTTTATTAAAGGTCTATTATTTTGTCTACTTACCAACAAAATCAATCAAAATGAAAATTGATTTTATGTCATGAATACCATTTTAATTAGCATTTAAATTTAATGTACTAAAAACAACTTGCTGTCATATCATTATATTCGGACTAATATTTTTAAGGCCAATTCTTGATTTTATATATATATGACTGCAAAAATCATTATTTAAAAGTATTGGATTTTGAAAGAAAAAGATAATAAATAATATTATTTGACAACCTACCAAATAATTTCAATGATAAAAAAGAGTAATATTATTGTTAAAGTGATGTTTTTCTTAAAGATATCAGATTCAAGTTATTATACAAAACTGACTAACAGGGGAGCACCCTACTTAGTCCCCATTTATACAGCTCATATTTTTTTAATTATATTCTTTTATTTTTATAATTGAGATATTTAATTTTTTTAATTTAATTTGTTTACCTTTGTAATTGTGACCCTTAATTTTTTTAATCTCATTTTTTACCTATATAACTGATGTCTCTAATTTTTTTAATATAATATTTTTTTTATAATTGAGGCCCTTAACGTTTTCAGTCTCACTTTCTACCTTTATAATTAATGTACTTAATTTTCTTTAATCTCACTTTTAAAATTTTGTAATTGTTCCCCTAATTTTTTCAATATCACTTTTTTACTTTTATAATTGATGATCATAATCAATATTTTACGATTTATTAATGTAATATTAAATTAATTTTTATAGTAATAAAATATACTTTCGTTATATAATGACTTATTTCTTAGTCTTTCTCAAGACCTCGAACATGTTTGAGACTGCTCCACAGGTACATATATAAAATGTGTATACTTATTAATAATTAAAAAAATTCTAAATAGATACTAACTTGTAATCATCTATACTATTAATAAAGCAAAACAAAAAAAATAATATTTATGGGAGTAGAAGACAAATTAACATATAATCGAAATCAATATTATTTAATAAACAAATATTTATTAATTGATTGAGTGATCAATGATGTTCATGTTATCTCATATAGCAAGATACTTATTTAACATATTTCATGTTATCTGACCGTTAGTTTTTAACAACAAATGATTAAAACGGAAAAAAAACATAAATTTAAATATAATTGAAAAAGTAGTTGAATGATAAAAATTGAACTATACAAATAATTAGACAACTAAACACATAATTTACTCTTTAATTTTTATTAAATTAAAATAATTATAAAATATTATCTATTTTAAATATTCTTAACCATTTAACGATTAATATTCACATTATAATAATAGTAACTGATGTTAAAGCACATGACAGACATTTTGGAACAAGAACTTACTTCCTATTACAATTAGACAATAATAAAACCCAAAATAAAAGGGGTTAACCAGGGTTTTTCATATATATATTTTTAATATTTTCTCTCACATACTATCCTTCAGTTCAGTCCCGTCTTTTATTTTCTTCTTGTTGGACTCTCTCAGCATTGCCTCTCGTCTACCCATGGCTTTGCAGGCCTACCCTCACCGGCGTCAGAACCGTTCTCTGTATACCTGCAACCGCCACCCAGCTACCATACCGGTTACAGGCTTCTGTGCGTCATGCCTCCGGGAACGCCTCGCGGGCATCCAAAACGACTCTGCTACCACAACCCCAACTTCCTCGACTTCCTCAACCTCACAGCTCCGCCGCTCTAAATCCTGTTCCGGCGGCCATGTCCCATCCTCCTCTGCGGCCTCCGAGCCCCGCCGTAAATCTTGTGACGTAAGAGCTCGTAATACTCTCCACAATCTTTTCTCCGTCGGCAACAAAATAAAAACCCTCAATGTAAACCTGCCTCCATCGAATGTTGATGCTTTTCAAGGCTTGAAAGGGGGTAACGAAGAAGGAGAGTTAAAAACGATGAAGGAATTCATAGATCTCGAATGTGGAAGGAAAAAGGCCTCGGGGAAATCCTTATGGGAAGCAGCTTCCGTTTTTAGCAAGAAGTTGAGGAAATGGAGGAAAAAACAGAGTAATAAGGAGAAAAATAAGGGATTGGTTCTTGAGAAGGCAAACGAAAGGGGATTAAGAGATACCCAATCGGAGATCGGGGAATATGGGTTGCCCGGCAGAAGATCTTGTGATTCTGATCCTAGATTATCAGTTGATTTTTCCCGTTTATCTGTTGACGATTCAAGGTTTTCCATTGATGAGCCAAGGGCTTCTTGGGATGGCTGCTTGATTGGGAAACATAACCCAGAGGTTAACGAGGAACCCAGTGTTGGGGAAGAGAGATTGAGTGTTGTAAAAGAGGAGGAAAGGAGTAGCCCTGGTGGGTCAGCTCAAACGAGAGATTATTATGCGGATTCTTTGACTAGGAGGAGGAGAAGTTTTGACCGTTCATTTTCAAATAGGAAGACAAGTTTAGGGGAGGCTGATGATTTTAAGTCTTCCATTTCTAATGCTAAAGTGTCACCCGAGACTGTTGGGCTATTTCATGGGGCAAAACTGTTGGTTACCGAGAAGGAACTGAGGTATTCCAATTGGTATTCTAATGTGGAATCTGGTCCTAAGGATGTTGGACTTTTTGCTAATGGAGGTGTTGGTCAAAAAGCCTTTAATTTGAAGAAGGCAAGGAGCTGGAGAAATGTTTGGAGCATCTGGGGTTTGATACCGAGGCGAAAACAAAGTGAATTTGGAAATAAAGATAGGAATTTTGGAGGAGATGCAGGGAATGGGAGGCTAGCGGAGTCGGTGCAGAAGCTTCAAAGGGTTGTTAATGGAGATGAAGACAGAGGTATTGTGAATTCACTGCAAAAGCTTAGGAGGCTTGCCAGTGGAGATGAAGGTAAAGCTATAGGAGGAAATGTGGCTGATGGAACACTAGTAGAGTCCTTGAAGAAGTTAAGAAGAATGGCCAGTGGAGTTGAAAACGGGAATGTTGTAAGGGATAAGCTTCTGCGGAGTTATAGTGTTAGTGCTCGGAATTCAGTTGAAGGATCATCTTTATATAGGATGAGTGTGACTGATGCTAAAGGTGATTGTCTGAAGAGAAGGGATAATCACATGTTGCAGTGGAATAGGAGTGTGAGGTATTCCCCTAACAACCTTGACAATGGCCTATTGCGGTTCTACTTGACTCCATTGAGGAGTTACAGGAGAAGCCAATCTGGAAGTAGGCTGAGAAACTCGAACTCTATTGGTGGGAGTATACTGTAATGGTGCTTAAAGTTGTTACCAGTAAGATTCTGTGTTGTAAAACCATGTATGATTCTGTTTATCCATGTTTTATAGATAAAAAAAGGCACATCCTATTGTCATCTTTGTTGCACTAAGCATGTGTTTTTCTAATAATGCACCAATGGAAACAATGGAACAGTATCTTCATATTGTTAGTATGGTGAGAATTATTGCAGAATTGGCTAACCATTCACAAGAAATGCAATCACTTTTCTCAGACATTTCTGTTTTTCCTCCCATTCGATCCTTGTTCAATTTGGGAAACTTTTAATCAAGTCGACTACGAACTGACCCTGAATATGTTAAAATCAGGATTCGCTTGTCTACAGTGACGTTAAGATCTTTTATGTTGTTCTCTGCTTATAATTGTTGAAGTTACGCATCTTTTAGTCTGCTTTTCATATTCTTCCGCATGCGGTGACACTGCATTGACTTCTTCGTGCTTCGTTGGACCATTATTTAAATTATGGTTGTAATCGTATTTTCGGTTGTATTGTTAATCATGATTGCGGTAATAGAGGATATTATTATAATCATTGTAGGTATCGTAGTTATGAAATAACGGTTATGGTTATGATCATATTTTCGGTTTTATGTGTTAATCATGACTGCGACAATAGAGGGTACTATTATAAATTTAAATCTCTGATTGAGGCCGAAATGCAACTGGTCTGTGCTATTTAAATCTCTGATTGAGACCGTAGTGCAACTGGTCTGTGTTAGTGGAGCTGTCATACTCGGCTATAGCAAAGAAATGGAGTCACCGAGTTATTTACACATAATAAATAATTGCATTTGTCAAATTGTATTAGATAGCACTCAACGTTTGACCTATTAACTAAAATGAAAGCAACTGCTTCAACAAATGAGGGCATCTGCATTGTGTATTGGGCCTGGGCTGTAGTACTGTGAGCATTCTAGTTAAGCAATGATGTTTGTAGACCTTAGCCAACTTTCCTGCATTGCTGGCGGGTTCAACAAGGAACCGAGTTTTATCTGGTTGAATTGGTCGCCATTGGCATAAAATGAAGTCAATATATCCTGGAGAAGACAAGGGCAAGGAGGCATTGAAGATACCTTTTAGCATCTACCTTTTTGGCAACGGACTAAAGTCAAAATGACTCAGGAGAAAGAGCCATTAATCTCCAAAAATGAAGAAAACTCTGCATCCAAGCATGATCCAACAAGATCCCAGTTCTCTCCATGATCAACTTAAAAAAACTCAAACAACTAAGGTCCGTTTGTTTCATGTAAATTATTTTCCGGAAAATGTTTTCCTCATTTTTCAGTGTTTGGTTGGAGGAAAAATAGTTGGTCAACGTAAAACATTTTCTTGGTAACTAAAATTTTCTTTTTATTTTCTGGAAAATGACTTACGGTCTGGTTTTCTGTAAGTCATTTTCCGAACTTTTTACTTCAAAGAATAAATGCTCAAAATAATTTTATTTTATGAATTTAATATTAATAAAATATTTTAATATCAATTTAATCAAAATATTAATTATTAAAATATTTAAAATATATTTATTAATATTTCTTATAATATAATATTTTTAATATTATAATAAAATAATCAATTATATTATAATAATATAAGATATTATATTTTTATTTTAATAATATATAATAAATTATTAATAAAATTTATATTATTTATTAATTTCATAGAAGTAATATTATTAAATTATTAATAATGAATAATATTATTTATAGATTTAATATTAATATAATAATCAAATAACATTTTAATAAAAATATTTAAAATATTCTAATTAATATTTTTAATATTTTAAAAATATTAATATAATAAAAATAATATTTTAATAATAGATAAATTATTTTAATATTTTAAAATAATAATATTAATTTTTATGATAAATAATATTATTTATTGCATTTAATATATGTAATAAATAATTTTTAAAAAAAATCATCAACTAGTGAAAAAGGGTTTCAACAACATCTTCCAAATATCGTAAAACGTTTTCTAGAAAATGTAATTCATTTTACGGAAAACATTTTCCGAAAAACATTTTCAGTAAAACAAAACGGACCCTAAGAACCACTTCAAAGTCGCATCAGAGAAACTAGCTATAATTTTCACATCATTACTGTTTAGGAAAAGAAAGAAGGCTGCTGCTGATGTCAACAAGATGAACAACAAAACTCAAGTGAGAAGAATTTTCTGTAAGTTTTTGCTCTTTTGATTTATAATGATTAGTAATCAATAAGCTCTAATCTACTGTTGTAGACATCCGTTTTTGTCCGGGTTTTAATCGTTCATTACAAATAATTATTATCACTATATTATTATTATTATTATTATTATTATTATTATTGTTATTACTATTTTTAGTATTAATATTATTTTTTTCATCACAGGTTACAAAATTCAAGCCCAAATGGAACCCAAAATACAAGCAGACCCACAAACTAACCCGACCCAAGATCGGACCCGGTTCAGGCCTAGTATCAGGCCCAACTTGATAACCCAAACCTGCTAGGGTTTCTTCACTTCTGCCCAGCGTCGCCTCCAATGCAAGCCGTTAGATATGGACCCATCCAACCGTCCAAATTACCTCGATGGTAGGGTTTTCACCCTAATCCCACAGCCAACCGCAGCCGCCAGTGGATGTGGACCATCCAATCAACCGACGCGTGTAGTGCACGCGTCCGACTCTTCAACTTCCCTATCGCGTGAACCATCTCGGAGAGTTCCCGAGCCGCTGTTGTCATAAAATATGGCCAAACAGTGAACCAACTACTAAATCAATCAAAACCCTATTTTAAAAATCCTAAATCCCGAAAATCATGGATTTCACCTAGCAAATCAGAGAGGCCATGCCCCTACTCAGAGATCTCATTATCTCACCCAAAATCAATCAAATATAACATATAAGCAACCACCATTCAAAAGGAGAGAGAAGCATTCGGAGAAAAAATAGAGAGAACCGAAGAAAAAAGGGGATTCAGACTCAAAAAAAGGAGAGAACTTCGAACAAAGAAAAAGAAGAGAATCAAAAGGAAAAACTATTGATAGCCTCATCGGAACCAAAAAACCACCACTGGAGGTAAAACCATTTCCTTTTCCCTTAGATTTTTTATTTCTAGGGTTTCAAATAGGGGTGGATTTTGGGTGTTTGAAAGGCTATTAAAGAAAGAATAGGATATTTTCGGGCTTGGTTTTCTCTTCGGAACCATCGATCTACGATGGCTGGAGGGTCTCGATAGTTCATCTCCCTCAATGGGAGAGGGGAGTTTAGGGAGAGTTTGGATTCTCTCCAAAACAGAAAGAGAGGAATAGGTAAAAATGAGGGGATGGTCGTTTTTTGGCTATGTTTGAAACATATATATCATCTGCAAAACGATGTAGTGTCGATAAGGGTGGGTTTGCATTTTAGCGCGTGGGATAATCACGGTTTAGGTCCCTTTGTCTTTTTAATCTCGCTATTTGGCCATGGAATTAAGCTTTACATTATTTTGAGCCTTTATCTTTCCATGTTTATATTTAAGTCACCATCATATGCATTATGCCATTTTCGTTCGTGTTTGACTCTAGTTATAATATTTTCATATCTTTCATTTCAGTCATTGCTTTGTATATTGATACTCTTAAGTATAATTCTTATTTACCCTTTCGAATTTCTGGTTCTTTTTATTTTAGTCCTTAATACGTACAAATATTTACAATCGTGTAATTCATGCTTTGAAGTCTCATGCTTGATTATGTATGCATTTTGGTCACTAACTTTGACTTGCTGTTAACTTTGATTTTATTTCCAGTTTAGACCCTGCTATTTTAACTATATTAAGTTTTAATTCTGGTAATTATTACATAATAGGGTCTGTAATTTTTATTTCATTCTGTTTTGTACGTGATGCAACCATATATGAAATTTGATTATATTTTTTGTTCTTGACTCTCGTTTTTCCATGTTTATATTTTAGTCCCCTGTTTATAATATTATTAAAAATCAGTGTATTTGTCTTTTCATTTCCTCGAATTTTTGTCTATGTGCAATTTGATCACTATCAATGCCTGAAAACTCAGATTATTTTCTGATTAGCCCTCTATATTTTTGGTATTCACGTGTTTTGATCCTATATTGTTTGTTTGTCATATATTAGTCTTTAATTTAGCATGTAACTTTTTTTTTGCTGTAACTATTTCTACGCATGCTATGTCATATTAAATATTTATACGTTTATGTCTACATATTTATTCTTCCATTGTATATATATGTACCTTTTTCAATGCTTATTCATTTAAGAATTTGTTAAATGTTATTTATTCGAATATTTTCAAGAACAACAATTTGTAGAATAGGCGTGAAAAGCATTACTTGATCGAAGTAGTGTTATCCGATACGGCGTTCGAACAAAATGTGAAATTGAAATAAATATAGTTTATTTTGCTAATTAATTCATTTTTTATTTTAAGTCATATAATACAATGCATGTTTCTCTAGCTAGTAATTTATTTTATTGTATGCAAATGTCGATTTTCAATCTATATTCGATTCACATTTTTTATCAAGGAGGAAATATTCTTTTTAGACAAGGAATAAGAAGAGAACCTTCCCGTCGGAGGATGAGCAATTCTCGATATTTCTTTTTGAATTAAAGGATTTTCCCTAATAAATAATTCGAGGCAAATTAATTAAACTTTAATAAATAGATCATATTTTAACTTTATATTCGATTTATAATTTCCAGCATTTGCGACAATATATAAGCGACTAGGTACCAATTTTGGGCGTTGTGGGGGTTTTAATCCTTCCCCATGTGTAACTGACTCCCGGAACAGTTAAATCGAATTTTTGGTAAACGCATACCAACTTTTGTCTTAAAAAATGAATTTTCTTAAAATTGTTTTAAAATACGTTTTTAGTTATTCGACCTTCCTAACCCAAAGGTCGATGGCGACTCCCATCCAAATTAATTCAAAATCTCCAATTTGTTTTCAAAATAATGTCATAATTGTTTTTAAAAAAAATGGTTATGACAGCTTGACGACTCCAGTGGGGATTTTAGAGAGTCAGACTGTAAGTCGTTTGTACATTTTCGTTGTGGTGGAAATTATGAGTTCGAGTCTATAGTTAGCTTATGATCCATTTATTGAAACTTTTTTTAATTTCTGTATTTTTATCGTACTAACGTTTTAATTTATGTTTTCACCTTTATTAAGGTTTTTTTCAAGTTTTTTCATTTTTCTTTTGAGTCAAAGGTTTGTATGTTTCTCCTCATACACATCACAAGCATTTACATGACATGAGCTATAGAGCCGAGCTTCGTCCAAATAAGTCGGGGTGAAAGGTTTACTCTCGTAAGGATTTATTCTTCATATGAGTTTTAACAAATAACTCATGGGATACATATGCCTTATACCTTCGTAGGGATTTATTCCTCGTTTGGGTATAAGGAAGTGAATCTGCTCGAATTGAACTCGATCTGTTTATGCCTATAATGGGTTGGAATTGAGGGTTTGGTAGCCCATGGGGGCACCGACACAATTCGAGTACCTTTTCCTAATAGAGCCGAAACCATGCATATAATGAACTGTAGAACGGTCACCCTAGGTATATCCATACCGAACCTTTGTCTGTTAGTAGGTGTCAAAATAGGTTTACTCGAAGGAGGAACAACTCTAAACCTTTACCTTTTTCTTTAAGTTAGTATAATATATTTGTTCTTTTCGAATAAAAGCATTCGAACTAGAAATTGTACGCTGTTATGATTATTTTCTTGAAATATATCATTTTGGGTAGAAAACATGTCTGGGTAGGATTGCTATTTAATGAAAGCATGATCGGGTAGGTGTTATATTTATATTTAAATAGCATCTTTTAATTATATTGATTATCTTACCTGTATTGACTCATTTCTTTTTCTTTTTTGTGTCATTTTCATCCTTTTTTGCATTGCATTTCATCAACATAACATAATGCGAAAATGTTGATCCGCAAGGGGATATTTAAGAGGAAATTTTCATAAAAAAAAATAAAAGTTTTCAATCAAGCAGTTGCGTACACAGACATGCACCAAGGACTAAAAAAAGTTTAGAGAGTATAAGAAAGATACTTACTCGAAAATCATGCTACATTCGAGACTGGAAAGATGATCCATTGATTCGAGGGGTAATCTAGTAGTAGAGTCTTATCTACGATCATCCTATCGCTAACCACCAAGGAGTGACACACTGACTTCAACGCCACAGGGGAATTAACCGAGATAAGTTATGAAGCGCTTGAGGGGTATAATTTTCAAGGATGAAGCTCCGAAATGAAGCATTAACCCATTTCAGACTCAGCGTCCAAGCGAAAGCATGTCTGTAAAATGGACTATCTTGTAATGTGAATACTTTTATCTTTGATGAAAATTATTATATGATATTCATTGTTGGGATCAACACTTTTCGCATCTGCATTTGCATCTGTATTCCATATAAATATTTTCACATGCATCATTCATGAAAACATGGGGATTAACTCATGGAGAATTTGATGAAAGTGATCCTGAGCACGTGACACCACATTGAGAATAGAAGCAAGATTTGAACAAGTAAAAGAAGAAGTTGAAATTAGTACGGTGGGAGCCTACTCATTCAGCCATAGGGCTCAACCTTATAGGGTGATATTAGAAAAGAGTCAATTTGATATGACTCCAGTGACCTATGAGGAATTACTTCCAACGCTAATTGAGAAGAATCTTGTGATTCCAATCCAACCTAAGCCAAAAAAGTCCCCGTGTCATGAGGGCTATGATGTTGATGCCACATGTAGTTATCATATAGGAAGTTCAGGGCACACTACTGAAAATTGTGGGGCATTAAAGCACAAGGTCCAAAATCTGATTTATTCAGGGGCATGGACCTTCGAAGAATGATGGGGCATTCTAATGCTAATCAATAATAGATATTTACATCTATCTTAAAGCTTTCATGCACTTGCATTAAGAGCATTATTTTGTTTGAACTTGTTTTTGTTATATCTTTAATATTTTTTAAATCTTTTAATGATTGAATTTATGCTACCTTCTAAGATTGAATAATTGAACAAGTTTTGATCTTGTAGTTCTTTCAAATATCGAATGAATTACAAATTCTCTTAATTCTTAAAAAATTATAGATTTTTTAACATATGGCAAGATTAGACCTTTATTATACCATCTAAGCCCAAAAATAAACCCCCCGATTCTTTACCCAAAATAATTAATGGTCACTACCAAATGACAAAATTTTGACATTACCTTTCTTTGAGACTTTGAAATATTGCCTTTATCTTTTTTGAGACAGAAAAAAATCATACCCTTACCTTTCGCTTAACCAATAAAGCCACACCATCATCTTATTAGACGCAAAACTGACATTTTTTCTACCAATAAAACCTAAAGACATTGAGTACAAAATGTTCACTTGAACCTTCCTACAAGAAGACACAACGTGGGGCATCTCGCATCAATTTTTTGGAGAGGAGCCTGAAAAATTGAGACATGTTAGAAATAGGAATAAAAAAAATTAATTCAGAATAATTCTATCATGCATTAATTACATTGTTTTCATGTGAATAAAGTTAATCTTGAATATCTATTCCCCTGGGGATACCTATTTTTCAAGGACTTGTGTGTATGAAATGATGAACGACTTTATTTCATTATCCCTTCACAAATGGAGAAAATATATATCCATTTTGTCCCAATTTGAGCCTGAATTACATTTTCTTCTGATTCAACCCTAACCAAATATCACCCTCCACACTATGGGGGAAGGTGAAAGAAATCTGCTCACATGAATGAAGACCATCAATCCAGATAATATACCAAAAGGTGAACTAAATGAAAAGTGTAAACATCAAATTAAAGAAAAGAGAAAAATCAAAGAAAGAAAAAAACAAATAAAAAAATAAGCAATGAGAAAAGAAGTAAAGAAAAAAATCAAAGAGAAAAAACAAAGAAAAAGAAAAAAGAAAGAAAGAAAAGAAGACAAGAAGCATATGCAAAGAGTCCCTCAAGTCAAATGACACATCGAGCTTCAAACCATAATATTGATCAAGTACAATCATTCTTGAATTAGTTCACCAGAAGATCATATAACATCAAGAGAAAATAAAGGACGAATACGAGTAGATTCAAATCGAGCAAGATAAGATTGAAGATAACAGAATAAATTAATCTTTGGTTCAATTACCCTAAAAAACTTATTTGGGCATATTTATCCCTTTCTTTCATAACCGTGAACCATTGCCTATATTATGTGACTTAAAAGTCCCTTATAATCATACATGGATTTCTAAACAGAAGAGACTAGCTTCAGATCTTATCCCGCCAATAAGGATTAATCTTTTATTTACAAAAGGTTTTCTAAAATCTTTAATGCATGATATAGAAAAAATAAAAAAGGGGTTCAAGACATAAATTTTGAATAACATCTTGAAACCAAAGGAGGATTCGAGTTGAAAACTTGAAAATGTGACTTGAATATAAATACTGTACATCTGTTGTATAGGAGGCGATCTCATAAATCCCTTGACAAGACATCGCATAACCCGAATGCGCTCATGAGAGCTAAGAATCAGAGAACACTTCTAGTAGATGAGCATAGAAACTACTCCATCATATCAGTGAACATCAAAGAAACGAGAATGCCAGATCTCGACCAAAGACAACATCCCGATACACTTTATTCTTTCCTTACTTAATCCTACTTCAAATATAGATTTAATCTTGACACTTGTCAAATAGCTATAATTGTTTGAAGGATTAAAAGTGTAATTAATTCTTTGATATCCAATGAACTATTGTTTTATGATTTGACTCAATTGTGAAACCTAGAAAGGGAAATACTTTTTCAAATTTTTGATTAAACATTTTACAAAATTCTTTTAATTGATATTTTTTCAAAATTTTGAAAATAAAAGGAGAAGAAAAACATTTTCAAACAAGACAATTTCTTAGGAGTAGATCTTGGTAGTTGACACGTTGATCTCAGACACAAAGCTCATGTTTAGTATAACATCATCCAGGAGGCTCATATCATCCAGGAGTACAACATCATTGAATTGAACATATATCAATGAGTCAGAAAGGTGTGATAACTGAAAATGGTAAAGTAGAGACAGTGGAGCTTACTATATGACTGTTTTGTCCATTGTCACAACATATAATTGCATTGTTTTGGTGATTTCACATGCATTAATACTGGTAAGCCAAAGCATCCCACTTATTTTCCCACTGAGCTTTGTTCTGTGGTGTCCTTTCAACACTATACAAAAGCCCTGAAAACCATGCAAAAAGCTTCCCTGGTTGAAAAATCTAGACAAAACCACAAGAAAAGATAAATAAGATTGCCGCTTGTTTGAGGACATCCAAACTTCCTGGAGCTCAACAATTCCTCCTTTGTGTTTTAACTGATAAGAAAATTCTGATCTCTATGAGTCTTGTCGAGTTTGGCATTGTCGCACAGGTGTATGGCTCCAACTATGGTCAATGATTAGTACCTTACAAATTTACTTCTAAGAATCAATGCAAAGATTGAAGGACTAAATTCGATGTTAGCAATTGAGCAAACACCTTCAATTCCAGTTGTTTCTAAGGTTCCAACCATTATCCTTGGCATGGATGTGTCTCATGACTCTCCTGGGCAGTTTGATATCCCATCAATTATTGCGGTAGCCAACTTCAGCCAGTGGTTATTGATTTCCCACTACAGGGTGGTTGTGCATACATAATCTCCGAAGCTTGGAATGATAGATTCTCTTTACAGACTGTTTGGCAGGGATGACGATAATATCATAAGGGAAGCTCTGTTGGATTTCTATACATATTTAGGCAAAAAAAGATAATTTTTATCAGGGGAAGACTTTGCTGGGGCAAGAAGAAATTGACACGAGTCAAGAATTGCAAGAATGTACGCTGGTGCAAACAAAGAGTGAAGATAACCGAATCAGGGATAAAAAGAAGAGTGCTCCAACAACCTTCCTTGACCATTGAATCAAAAAAATACATCAGCATATACATACATGTTACATGAAATTTACATCTTTGCATCATACATTCATCATCACATTGCAATAAAAATATTTTCCCCTCTCATAAGGATACTTTTATAAAACTAATTTCATCTTTTTCAAGATTGTTTGTCTAAAAACATCAATCTAGTCTTTATTAAGACGATTTTCTTGAAATATTTATTTCATTTCTCTTAAAGGCCATTATTATCCTCTCACGAGGACATCGTCTAATTTTTCATTCTCAAGATCATCTTCTCCTATCATGAGGACAAATTCAAAAGGTCATTTTTATCAAAATAAAAAAAATCAAATCAAATACATGAAATCAACTTCATCATAACATCCAGGATAATCATTCATAAATGCATCATTTTTATATTGATCTTTCAGGAAATAAAAGTTCGGTGATGACTAGGCATCCTCAACACGAAGGAACAATGTCATCCATAAATTTGACATCCTGAAGTGATCAATTAGATATTCTAATGGCAACATTCCTCAACATGCAGGAGAAGATAGTTTATAAGCCTTTGAGACTGTTTTTCACAAAACAAATTTCATCTCGCTTAAGACGATTTTCCGTAAATTTTGAAAATTTTGAAACAAAATTAATCTCACTTGAGATTGTTTCTTTAAAAACAAACTTTGTCTCTCTTGAGACAATTTCTCTTGAAACACAATTCATTGTGATTGTTTCTCTCGAAACAAATTTCGTCTTGCTTGAGACAATTTTCCACCAATTTTGAAATTTTTGCACCTAAAACAAAATTGATCTCACTTGAGATTGTTTTTCTTGTATCGCGGCCGTTTTTTGGGTTGGTCTCGGAATTGGGCTTCAACTTGAATAAATGAGTTAGAGTCGCCACTTATCATTTTTATTTAAAACATAAAAACTAGGTTGATCAGACACCTTCTTACCTGATCTGTGTTTTACTAGAAATATGTCAGTTTCAGGAGTCGGTTACAGTCAATGAAGGATTAACACCCTTGTACTTCCCTTTTGGTACTAATTTAATTTCCAATTGTCTTAATTAAGAAAATTGTAAGTTAAATTAAAAAGTAAAAAATTCGATCCAAGTTACTTACTTTTAATTGATTTAAGAGTACCCCTAAAAAAGTAAAAAAAAGATGTTAAAAAATGAAGTAGTGAATTGATCAATATATATATATATATATATGCCAAGAAATAAAAATTAACAAAATGGAAAATTGAAATAAATAGAATAAAAAACAAATCATACATATTGAAAATACAAAGTAAATAAAAATAATGTAAAAAAAGTCAATTAAATTAAAATTAAAAAAAGAAATACTAATTGCGAAAGTAAATACAAACAATTACTAAAATAAAAAAAAAATAAATAAAGTAAAAATACAAAAACCCAAAAATTGGCTAAATTTAAAAAATAAAATAAATAAAAACGATTATGTTCGAGTCAAAATCATGTAAAACATAATAATATAAAAATATAATTAAACGAAAAGATAAAATATATATAAAAAGGACCAAATTAAAAAGTAAAACTAAATGAAGGGAGAATTTAAAAGACACTTTAACAAAATAGAAACATGCGGGTCTATGGGTCTCAAAGCGGGTTAAGTATAAAGCCCAAAAATAGAAACATGTTTCATTTTGCCTTCTCCCTCAAAAACGAATCAAACCCCCTCATTTCCTTTTCTCTCAAATGTTCATGATGTTCTTCATTATGGAAAGAACATTCATCTTTAAACCCAGTTTCCAGTCTGTCACCGTCTCGTCAGTCGCCGTTCATCGACAATAAAACCCAAAAAAAATACACTTTTCGAAAGCTTTTGACCTCTTTTCTTCAAAAATCCTATCCGTTTTTATAAAACAACCTCGAGGAGGGTTAGATCTACAAAAAGATCTTTCACATGCCCCTCCTCCGATCATCGGTTTCATCCTTCTTAGGGGTTTTTCGAACCAAAAAGAAAAATAAAACAAAAAAGACCCAAAAATACCTCTAGATTTGAACCTAGAAAGGTAAAAATAATACCTTTATTTTTTATTGATGTTTTTGCTCGAGATTACAAGTTCTTGCTTTACTCCGATCTTCCTTGTCTTTGGTTTTTTATTTACATGAATTTATAGCCCTAGAAATCCTTATTTTTCGTTTGGTTTATTGTTTCACTCGGATTAAAATACATGTTTTGTGGTTGGTTTTGAATCTCATGAAATCACGTTTGTTGAGTTGTGCCAAAAAAGAAAAAATTGTGGTTGGTTGTGGCTGGGGTGGGAACTCTCCAAGTCCTAGATTGTTGCTATCTCGACCGTCAGATGGCAAGCTGATCCGACGGCCCAAAACGCGCGGTGCTAAAAGAGAAAAGGGACACAACCCTAGCTTCCCTGGAGCAGGCCTGGTCTGCTAGGCCTAGCGGGTCGGTTTGCTGCTTAGTCGGGTTGGTTGGCTGGGTCAGGCCTGCTACCCGGTTGGACTCCCTATTGGACCAAATTACACAAAAAACAGACAATAAATAAAAAAGATTATTATAATTAAAAAATAAATAATAAATAATCCAATATAATACTATAATATAATAAATATTATTTTCAAGAAACTATAATATATTTTCAAAAGTGATTTCGAAAACTATATATTATATATAGGTTTTCAAAATATTTTAAAAACTATATATATATATATATATATATTAAAATGGTTTCAAAAACTATATATTATATATATTTTCAAAATGTTTTCAAAAACTATATGTTATATATATTTTTAAAATGTTTTCAAAAACTACATATTATATATATGTTTTCAAAATGTTTTTAAAAAGTATATATTATATATATATTTTCAAAATATTTTTGAAAACTATATATTATATATATATTTCCAAAATATTTTTGAAAACTATATATTATATATATTTTCAAAATATTTTCGAGAACTATGTATTATATATATGTTTTGAAAAATATTTTTAAAAACTATATATTATATATATATTTTCAAAATGTTTTTAAAAACTATATATTAGACATATGTTTTCAAAATATTTTCAAAACTATATATTATATTTTATCGATATTTCCAAAACTATATATTATATATTATATATACATACTAAATAAAACACCGGACGAAAATGAGCTACTACACCTTGAAATAAAGTTTCGTCTCGCTTTGGACATTTTCTTTTGAAAAATAAGCCTTTGAGATTGTTTCTCTAAAAAAAAATCGTCTCGCTTGAAACAAACTTGATCTCACTTGAGATTGTTTTTCTCAAAACAAACTTTGTCTCATTTGTTTTTCTCAAAACAAACTTTGTCTCACTTGAGATAGTCTTCCTTAAGACATGAACATTTGATATTGTTTTTCTTCCAAAAAAATTTCATCTCACTTGAGATAATTCTCTTGGAACACAAATTTCAAAGTTGTTTTACTTGAAACAAAATTAATCTTACTTGAGATTGTTCTCAAAACAAATTTCGTCTCACTTGAGATAGTTTTTCTCCGAAACACAAATTCTGATATTGTTTCTCTTGAAACATAAATCTTTGAGATAGTTTCTCTTGAAACAAAGTTTTGTCATTTCTGAGATAGTTTCTCTTGAAACATAAACAATTGAGACTGTTTCTCTTGAAACAAATTTTGTCTCGCTTGAGACAATTTCTCTCGAAACAAGTTTTGTCTCTCTTGAGACAGTTTCTCTTGAAACATAAAAAATTGAGATTGTTTCCCTTGAAACAAATTTTGTCTCGCTTGAGACAGTTTTTCTTGAAACAAAGTTTTGTCTCTCTTGAGATAGTTTATCTTGAAACATAAACAATTGAGATTGTTTCCCTTGAAACAAATTTTGCCTCGCTTGAGACATTTTTTCTTGAAACAAATTTTGTCTCTCTTGAGACAATTTCTCCTGAAACATAAACAATTGAGATTGTTTCCCTTGAATTTTTTTTTGTCTCGCTTGAGACCATTTCTCTTGAAACAAATTATCCCTAAAGACGGCTAGACGTCCTCATCACGTAGAAACAATGCCATCCACCGACCAGATCTCCTCATCACGTAGGAGCAGCGTCATCCTCAGATAACTAGATTTCCTCATCACGTAAGAACCGTGTTATCCCCAAATTATCCCTAAAGATGGCTAGACGTCCTCATCACGTAGGAACAATATCATCAACTGACTGGATCTCCTCATCACGTAGGAGCAGCGTCATCCTCAGATAACCAGACTTCCTCATCACATTTGAACCATGTTATCTCCAAACTATACCTAAAGACGACTAGACATCCTCATCACGTAGGAACAATGTCGTCCACCAACCAGATCTCCTCAACGTGTAGGACCAGTGTGACCCTCAGACAATCAAACTTCCTTATCACTTAGGAACCGTGTTGTCTCCAAAATTATCTCCAGATTGACCCGACTTCCTCATCGAGAAGGAACAACGTCATATTCAACAAACAATTTAACTGAAAGCAGCCAGATCTCTTCAATATGGATGAGTAGTGTTGTCATTAATATCAAATTTCAAAAACAAAGAGAGAACCAAATAAAAACTCGTTGTCTTTTCATCTTTGTCCTATTCTTGTTAACATAAGAATGTGCAAAGAGGGGCAGCTGTAGACACACGTTTTTGTCCAGGTTTTAATCGTTTATTACTAATAATTATTATCACTATATTATTATTATTATTATTACTATTAATAGTATTAATATTATTTTTTTTCATCTACAGGTTACCAAATTTGATCCCAAATGGAACCCAAAATACAAACGGACCCACAAACCAACCTGGCCTAAGATCAGACTCAGTTTAGGCCCATCATCAGGCCCAACATGACAACCCACATCCACTAGGGTTTCTTCACTTCTGCCTAGCACCGCCTCTAACTCCAACTATTGGATTTGGACCCATCAAACGGTCAAGATCACCCAGATGGTAGGGTTTTCACCCTAATCCTACAGCCAACCGCCGCCTCCAGTGGATGTGGACCGTTCGATCAACCAACGCATGTAGTGCGCGCACCTAACTCTTTGAATTCCCTGTACGTGAACTGCCATTGGAGAGTTCTCGAGCCACCGTCGTCACCAAATCTGGCCAAATAGTGAAACAACTACCAAATCAATCAAAAACCCATTTTAAAATCCTAAATCCAAGAAATCAGGGATTTCACCTACCAAATCAGAGAGGCCATGCCCCTACTCAGAGATCTCATTATCTCACCCAAAATCAATCAAATATAACATACAAAAAACCACCATTCAAAATGAGAGAAAAGCATTCAGAGAAACAAAAGTGAGAACCGAAGAAAAAGGGGATTCAGACTAAAAAAGGGGAGATAACTTCGAACAAAGAAAAATAAGAGAATCAAAAGGAAAAACTTACCTTTTAGGGAGATTTAACTGTTGATAGCATCACCGGAACCAAAATACCACCACAGGAGATAAAATCGTTTATTTTCCCTTAGATTTTTTATTTATAGGGTTTTAAATAGGGGTGGATTTTGGGTGTTTGAAAGGCTACTAAAGAAAGAAGAGGAGATTTTAGGGCTTGGTTTTCTCTCTAAAACCATCGATCTACAATGGCCAGAGGGTCTCGATAGTTCATCTCCCTCGGTTGGAGAGGGGAGTTTGGGGAGAGTTTGGATTCTCTCCAAAACAGAAAGAGAGGAAGATGTTAAAATGAGGGGATAAACGTTTTTTTTTTGTTGTGTTTGAAACATATATATCATATGCAAAATGACTTAGTTTGGATAGGGGTAGGTTTGTATTTTAGTGCTAATATGATCATTTTCCTACTTTCTATTCATGTTTAATTATTAGAATGCACAAGTAGTGCATATACGACATTTCATCAACTCATGAATGAATTCCATGGAATTTGCACACGTAGTGCATGTACGACTATTCATCAACTCATGATGAATTCTGTGGATTTTGCACACATAATGCCTGTACGGGTATTCATCAACTCATGATGAATTCTGTGGATTTTTCACACATAGTGCCTGTATGGCTATTTATCAACTCATGATGAATTATGTGGATTTTGCACACATATTGCCTGTATGGCTATTCTTCAACTCATGATGAATTCCGTGGATTTTGCACACATAGTGTCTGTATGACTATTCATCATCTCATGATGAATTCCGTGGATTTTGCACACATAGTGCCTGTAGTACCCTTAGTACTGATATACCATTGTAACATATGTTTTTAACAAAATTTATTTATAATTCCTGATGAATATTATAGATGCACTCATCTGGATTTTCCCACTATGTATCCAAAAAGTAAGGCTGATTACTCCAGTACTTTGTCTTTGCCCTTAGTTTTGCTAGTCTCAGGAGCTTGGTTTCGATCTACTCAAGCATCCATTTAAAACATGTACCATACCCAATGTTAGTATATTTTCCAACCATTATATGTAAACAATATTCAAATGGACATATCATTAAATTTCTGTCACAATATCAACATATGCTTAACATTTATGGCTCCATAGTATCGATACCCTTACCATGGTATCGATACTACTATACTATGGTACCGATACTCTGCTATGGTATCGATACCATTTTTGTATTATGTTTCAAAATGGTATCGATACCTTCCCTTCAGTATCGATACTCCTCCTTCGGTATCGATACTGATTCAATCAGTATCGATACTGCTTAGCAAGTTCACCCTATTTTTAACCTGAAATATCGGTACTATTCTATCAGTACCGATACCTTTACCCAAAATTTCCAGTATTTATCCCGATTATCACTCAAATGGGGTTAAATTTTGTTATATATACACCATACAATGCTATTAAAGTCTTCTTTAACTATCCATACTAACATTTCTTTATTTAGTCTCTTAAAACATCAAAAATCTTCCAAAAACAATCAATTCTAAGAATCACACCATTTTTTTCCTAATGCGTTATTAATCCTATCCAATGCTTCTAATATTTCATTTACCCATTTGACAAGTTAAATCTACTAGTAAACATCCATAAACCCTTATATTTCAACATATCACTCAAAAACCCATTTTCTTCAATCTCTATTATCTCATCCATAACTTAGTTTTGATCCCCTTTAATCATTCCTTAAGCTTCTAGTATACTCAATGCTTCAAAACCCAACCAAAAATGAAGGAATAAACTAGTAAATTGAAAACTCACATTTGAGCTATGGAGGAGAGTATGCACGGGAAAGAAGAAGAACAGAAGGAGTTGACGAAATTTACTCCCCTTTTCCTCGTACTCTATACTTTAATACCTTAAAAGAAATGAATTTTAAATTCATCTAACTCCAATTGACCAAAATGTCCTTTTAATCCTCCATTACTACAATTTAGTTTAAACTATTTTTCCCAATTCATTCTCATCTTTTATCAATTAATTAAATAGATTCTCAAATCTTAAATCCTTTCAATAAAGTCCCTAATTCAACATTTGGGGCATTACAACAAATGCCGATTTTCAATCTATATTCGATTCACATTTTTTATCGAGGAGGAAATATTCTTTTTAGATAAGGAATAAGAAGAGATAGCATTCCCGTCGAAGGATGAGCAAATCTCGATATTTCTTTTCGAATTAAATTATTTTCCCTAATAAATAATTCAAGATAAATTAATTAAATTTTAATAAATGGATCATATTTTAACTTTATATTCGATTTATAATTTCCAGCATTTGCGACAATATATAAGCGACTAAGTGTCAATTTTGGGCGTTGTGGGGGTGTTAATCATTTTCCACGTTTAACCGACTCATGGACCCGTTAAATCGGATTTTTGGTAAATGTAGACCAAATTTTGTCTTAAAAAATGATTTTTCTTAAAATTATTTTAGAAGACGTTTTAGGTAATCGATCTACCTAACCCAAAGATCGATGGCGACTCCCATCCAGATTAATTCAAAATCTTCGGAATTTTTCAAAATAAAATCATAATTGTTTTTTTAAACTTAATTATTTAAAAAAAATGGTTATAATAGCTGTAACTTCATATCCATTGTTGATCGTAAGTTCTGTTATGTCTTGTAGTTTCTACTTTAACAGATCGTTCCACAGGAAGCGATGTAAGGAGCTCAGCCGGGTTCAAGTCCTTTGGTTCATATGGTTCTTCCAGTTCTTCCATTGGACATATCCCAACACCCGGTTTCTCCTTTGAAGATATCTGTAAGGCAGCTGGCAACTTTTCTCCAGAAAATAAAATTGGGGATGGGGGTTTGGAACAGTTTATAAAGGAAGGCTCAAGGATGGATCTCTTGTGGCTGTAAAGCGTGCTAAAAAGGTATAAAAACATGCATATATAGGAATTTTTTTTGAGTCGCATATATAGGAATTAATCTTAAGAGCATGGGGGATTCTTCAAAAACTATATGCCAATTGTCGTAACTGGTTCTCACCCGGGCACGAAATATTTACTTTTACTACTTGGCGGGAAAATTTAAAATTAATAAATAAATGATTTTGATTAAAAAAAATATTTTGGGAGTCGCCATCGGCCTTTTGGGTCAGGTAGGTCGAATACCTAAAAAGTATCTTTTAAAAGAGTTTTTAAGAAAACATCAATTAAAAGAAAACTTGTCTGCGTTTTAACCAAAAATTCGTTCTTTTTAATAATAAAAAGGGATTCGTGGTCGATTACGTTTGGGGAATGATTAGCACCCACACAACACCCAAAATTGGTATTTTATTAATTATAAATTGTCTCTATTATTGGAAATTTAAAAATTCACAAATATTTTTAATTCATAATCATGTTATTTCAAATTAATATCTATATTTTTAAATAAGATATTTATTTACTTAGAAATATGAGAAAAGGGCTTCTAGGTGCTTTAAGACAGCTCTTTTCTTAATATTAAAAAATAAATAAATAATAAAAAATTTGTCTAAAAAATATATTTATAATTTATAATATTAAAATATTTTATGTATATATATATACTTTATAATAGTAAAATATTTATTTATATTAGGAAATAGACATATAGTTGCTTTAAGACTGCCCTTTCCTTTGATATTAAAAATAAACAAATATTATTAATTAATTAAATAATATATATTAATAAAAATAAAATAATAGTAAACATATAAAATTAAAATATGTTAAACAATAATTAAAATAAAATAAAATATAAAAAGTAATAAAACTAGTATTAAAACTAGTGACTAAATTATAACATATTAAAGTTAAATATCTAATTTGTAATTAATTATTTAAAGTTACAGTGGCTAAACATGCTATTTTATACATTTATTAATTTAGTGACTAAAATAAAACTATATAAAATTTGAATATCAAATTAAATTAAATTAAAACATGCCATTAGGGGTTAAAAAAATTAACTAGCAAAGTCACAGGGGCTAATTTAGTTATTTTCCTAAAAATATATATATACAGGAATGGAATATAATATAAATTAATTAAAATTCAAAGATTGAATTAAAATAATTAAAAAATTGCTTTTGGTGACTAAATTGCATAAATTACAAACTGTAGTGACCAAAATAAAATTTTTCAAAACTTTAATGGCTACACGTATGATTTACCAATTTTACAAAATTACAGATATACCCCTCCCCAAAATGACATCGTTTGGGAAGGGGTATTTATACCCAAATATGGCTGGCCTTACGGGCCATTCTCTCATTTCCTCCTTTCTTCCTCTCTCTCTAACTGAGAGAAATTTTTTTTCTCTCTGCCTTCTCTCTAGATTCTCTCGACAGAGAGAATCCGACAACCGTGCCGGCCACCATACTCCGGTGACGATGGCCACCGCAGGCCACCGTTTGTGGTGGCCGAAAATCTTCAAAATCCTTCAAATCAAAACTTATTCGATCCTCAAACCGAATCCTCTCTTATTTACCCCTAAAATCTCTTAATAGATCTAGATCTAAAATAAACCGACGATTACCTTCGGTTTTCGACTGTTCCAGCGTTTTATGGGCTCTCCTAGGGTAAGTTTATTCACTTTCTTTTCTTTGTTGCTTGTTGTTTAGTGTCTCGCTGGGTTCTGGTTTATGGTTTGTGGTTGCTGCTGGTTGTCCGTGTTCTTCTTCTCTTTCTCCGTGTCTGCTCGCTGTCATCCTCCTTCTTTTTTTTTGCAGGTAAATAGAGGCTTTATAGCCTCGGTGAGGCTTTCATCGGACTGGTCACAAGGGTGTAAGGCTCGGTGAGTCACCATAGTTATACTGGTGACTCACTATAGAGGCAACGTGAGCGGGAAAGCTGGTGATTCTGGGGTCTTCGGTTGATGTTGTGGCAACGGTTGAAGCATCATATGGCAGTGGGAATGTCGACAGCAGCTGGAGGAGGCATCCGGCAGAAATGTGGCGTTGGCAACTGGACCGTCTGGAAGTTTGAGGGGCGGCTGGGAGCTTCTGGAAACAACAGAGTCTGTTGGGATAGGGTTGAGAAACCCTAGCTGAAACCCTAAATTAGTTCAGGGTTTCCATTTGGGTCTGGGCTGGTTGGGTCATTGTTGGGCCATCCGGGATTATTGGGCCTCTGATGTAATTTGTAATATATATATTTATTTAATAATAAATAATAATAATAATAATAATATATTATATTAATAATAATTATAATTATAATTATGAAAAAATTAATGTCTACAGCTGCCCCTCTTTGCTCACTCTTGTGTTAACAAGAATAGAGTAAAGACGAAAAAGACAATAATTTTTTCATTTGGCCTCTATTGAGTATGATGGAAATGTTTGAAAACATCATACACTGAAGGGCTTACAGATGACCCGAAGGTTTTTTTTGAAAACATCATGCACTGAAGGGCTTACAGATGACCCGAAGGTTTTGAAAACATCATGCACTGAAGGGCTTACAGATGACCCGAAGGTTTTGAAAACATCATGCACTGAAGGGCTTAAAGATGACCCGAAGGTTTTTTTGAAAACATCATGCACTGAAGGGCTTACAGATGACCCGAAGGTTTTGAAAACATCATGCACTGAAGGGCTTACAAATGACCCGAAGGTTTTTGAAAACATCATGCACTGAAGGGCTTACAGATGACCCGAAGGTTTTTTTGATAACATCATGCACTGAACGGCTTACAGATGACCCAAAGGTTTTGAAAACATCATGCACTGAAGGGCTTACAGATGACCCGAAGGTTTTTTTTTTGAAAACATCATGCACTGAAGGGCTTACAGATGACCCGAAGGTTTTTTGATAACATTATGCACTGAAGGGCTTACAGATGACCCGAAGGTTTTGAAAACATAATGCACTGAAGGGCTTACAAATGACCCGAAGGTTTTTTTTTTTGAAAACATCATGCACTGAAGGGCTTACAGATGACCTGAAGGTTTTGAAAACATCATGCACTGAAGGGCTTAAAGATGACCCGGAGGTTTTTGATAACATCATGCACTGAAGGGCTTACAGATGACCCGAAGGTTTTGAAAACATCATGCATTAAAGGGCTTACAGATGACCCGAAGGTTTTTTGATAACATTATGCACTGAAGGACTTACAGATGTTGGAAATAGTTTACTAAGTAAAAAAACTATGGAAATCATTTTCTTACTTTTCAACAATTTCATTTTTAGAAAAGATTAAATGAGAAATTTTGGAAATCGTTTTCTCATTGAAATAACTTGTTGATTGGGTAACATGCCCCATTTTAAAATAATGCTTCTTCTGTGGACTGCGTCCATCTACTCTTTAGATGTTTGCGTGATTCTTGCATTTGAGGTTTTGAATTCTACCTTCTTCTTGTAAGGTATTTTTCATCATGAATCTTCTTGTTCATATGAAGATCTGTAAAACTTCATGTTTGAATGCATTCAGATGTATCAATGTAATGCATTTTCTATTGTGTAAATGATGTCCTTATGAATGCATGAATGTTGATGCAATCTTCATTTGACTTCAAAGTGATGAACTTGGTTTTCTTTTACTTCATCATTTATTGGCAGGGTTACCTTTGGATATCAGTATAACAACTTATGCTATCAAGCTTGTAACTCTAAAAAACCATCTGATCAACTTGTATCTTTGTTTCTTTTAAATCTCAGAAGAAATATTTCATTTATGAAACTCTTGCCGTAGTCAGAACTATGACCTTGATGCCCCATTTTATCTTTGATAACATCAGCTTTCTTTATCTGGACTTGTATAGAAATTCAATAAAACTTTCATCTTTGAAAAGAGAATCTATCATCTTTGAAGAGTGTAGATGTAGATATGCCTGACTCAGGAGGGATTAATTAGGAGATCAACGTCTGTTCTAATTTAACTCTTGAAATAGATCTTAAGGAGGATTTATCCTAATTTCTTTCATGTCTCCACATATAATTGGATCTCGAACAAGGTAACTTGGACCATATCGTCGAGATGCTTAATAACAACATGTCGTTCAACCTTAGTTGGCTTCACTAGTTTCTTGTTTAAAATTTTAGCTTCCCTTTTGTGGAAAGAAATCCTCATCATATCTCATTTCTGACCTTGGGGTTGAAAAAGACAAATTTGATCTTGGATGAACAAATGGAAAACATATGATTGCAACATTGGTTTAGCATCAAAATAACTGGTTCATAAAACGCTTGACAACACATTCATCCAGCTATGGCTTTTTCTTAAATGTTCGTAAACATTTGACAACACATTCGTCATTTCTTGTGGTTTCTGCTCGGATTGATGTTCAGGGAAACTTTTTGCACAGTGTTCAAAGCTTTTGTATGATGTCATCAGACCACTTGAGAACAAAATTCAGTGGGGATACAAATAATATGCTAGCGTGTTTTATGACCAAAAAGTTGGTCAAATTCACAAGATGTGCTAGTGTCGAATTGAATAAGAGACACTGAATGATCTTGATATTATCTCGGATAAGGGCAAAGTGTGATATCGATCACGATTTCTTCTATGATGAGCGTTGTATGAAGTAAAACCATATCAACTATAAGAGCCATGTACAAAATGATATCCATGGAATTCTTGCCGCTAGGGATGAAACGCACATGATAAAACCAAATGGATGAAGACTCAGTTCAGCCTAAATGACAATGATAACCCCAATAACAATGGGAAAGAGCAATATATGTAAGACGAGCCTCTTTATTCAATGTCATCAAAAAAACTGATGTGAAAAACAGCTTCGTAACCCTATATAGTTGAAACTAACTGCCAGGAATCTCAAATAAATATTTTCAATCATCACCGATACAGAGAAAGCAAAATTCAAAGCCGAGATTTTGAAGCACTGAACCCTAGATCGAATAGTCTGCCTGGGGACCATCTTTATCTATATAACTATGATGTAGCTTAAAGAACACGCTGTCATGTGACACATGGTTAAGAAGATTGGGTATTTGAAACCATACTTGCTGAGTAGATATTTGTTCAACAATAATACCCTGATGCAACTGCCTAATTAACGAAGCAATCACGTATAATCAACTCAATTGTCACTGCTTCACCATTTTCATTCTTTATACCTTTCTTTCTCATTGGAAATATTTTCTCAAGTCAATGATCTTTCTACAAAATGATATAGGCCTTCAACATGCCCCAACATTGGCTAATACAAGCATTCAAAATGCGTCAACATTCTTCATTCTTATTGAAAGGGGCTTTCAGCATGCCCCAACATTTACTGATATAAATGTTCAAAATACATCAACATTCATGATTCTGATTGAGAGGGGCTTTCAGTGTGCCCCAGCATTTGCTTCTTGTTAATCTGAGCCTCCAAAATCCCACACATGGATATGTCTGAAATAACCTTTAAAATGTCCTAACATTTGCTGATACATGTGTTAAAAAATGCATTCACATTATTTCTTGTTGAGACGAGCCTCCAAGAATGCCCAAATATTCATATTACTATGAGCCTTCAAAATGCCCCACCATTCTATTCCTGGTTGAAATGGGCTTTCGAGATGTCCCGCATGGATCTGTTTGAATTGGGCCTTCACAAATCCCTGACATTCTAAACTGTAAGGCTTACTTTCAATGTCTGTTTGACTTGAATATCATGATCCCCACAAGGTTCAATTTTGACAATGCATTGTGGTGGGTACTTGTGGCTTTATTCGTGCCTCAAATCTGTTTATCTTGAATACTCTCATTCTGGTGTTACAAAACAACATTATTTAAGTAACTTGAGGAATGCTCTTTATGTTGTCATGAACTTAAGAAATAATCAATCATTCTGACAGAAATGTCTGAGATATGTGCCTCTTCTGAATGAGGTGACCATTTTCTGGATCTGGAGGGGTCTAGTCAGACAGAGTGGTATAAATCGCTTGGTAATTCATTCCAGGCTGACACAATGAACCTTGTTTTCAATGAAGGCTATTTATGGAATATACTTTTCCATGCAACATGTTAATTCTGATAACTACTCATCTGATTATGAAGTGATCTTTCAGAATGATTTCATAGATATTGATAGTTCTTCTGATACCAAGGAAATCCTAAATTCTGATTCTGATAAGGAGAATAAACTGTTATACTTGACGAAAAAATGTGGAACTCAAAGGCTGAGGCTTCAATAGCCATGGAGAAATGTGATCCAGATTCATCAATTGCAGAGTTGATAGACTTTATATGTGCTGCTCAAATGGCTAACGCTGCTGACGCACTTCTTTCGGTAGAAGATAGGAAGCTATTATGCAAAGACCCCAATTACAAGAAAATAAGCAACTCGGGCTATGATTTTTGGAAAAGGAAGAAGCAGAGGAAGCTTGAAAAGAAGCTTCTTAATGAAGATGATCATGTAGTTCATCTTTCAAATCCAATGATTGGTTTTGGGGTTCCTATCGAACCAGATCTATAACACCCCCAACCCGTACCCGACCCGAATACGAGTCTGAGGTGTCACATTGACTTTTCAAACTTTGACTCTTGACAAAATTCAAAGAAAATTTAAATCTTTCATTAAAGTAAAAGCAGTTTAGTTATATAAATTGACCACAATATCCAAAATCAATCAGAGCATAACTAATTCAACCAATTAGTACATGCCAACTATACTCAAAATAACCAAAAACATTTAAATCCTCTATTTTCTGATCTGAAATTTTGTAAGGGAGGTGCTGACCTGTCTTGCTCTTCTTGCTTCTGTAACCTACGTGTGAAACAATCACACGCTAAGTCGATGACTTAGTGAGGCATAAAAAAACACATATAATGAAATTCATACCCACTAATCATGCATGACTGTTTTATGCTATCAAATCATATAGCTCATTTACATATACATCAACATATATATGCACTTGTACCATGTCACGAGAAACACACATATCATTATATCAAAACATAAATATTTATGTACAATCATTTCTATTATTATCAATTTGTACATTAGTCCTTATAATTTTATACTCTTATCCATAATATCCTTAATTATCACATCATAGCACATATATCAGTTCACAACGAAATAAACATATATCATACCAAGTTTATTTATCTTATTATTTTTATTAGCCCATGAACACATGTGAGAACTATAGATATGTGACTCTATAGAGGTTGTGCACTAATGCTGTCACCACAACTCGTATAAATGCACTGAAGTGCCACGTAGAATTGCACCGTAGTGCCGCGTAGAAATGCACCGAAGAGCCATATAATAATGTCCATAAGGACCACATATCATTCCTTCAGAATCATATACATATACTACAGATCAAGTATGTGTCTGACAAGACTTCACACATGTTTCAAAGAATATATATATGTCTCGAAGGACCGCGTAGACCCTCGAATCTTGGCATGCCAAATATACCCCTAGCTCTCATGACACATAACATGGGCATTATCATTTATGTCATTTCACATGTTCACATATTCATATTACCTGGGCACGTAGTCTCATAGTTTTTTTTTTAAATATAGCTCATTATCACATTTTCATATAATCACATAGTTCACTTACATGTAGATCATTTCCATATAATTCACATGTTGAATATCTCAGGTTCTTGTATTCATATAACATATAATCACATAGTTTACTTTCACATATACATGTTCTCATATAGTTTCTATCATTTCTCACATAATCACATTTATTCATGATTAGAATTTCATCTAATCCGTATAATAATGACATATACTCATATCACCGAATAATTTCACCTGAATATATCTTTTGTTCATTTCAATGCTTAAATCATATAACACATAAGTTTTCCTTATGTCATTTATGCTACTTATTCATATAATCTTATGTTATCTCCTAGGTAAATGCTACCTAACTTATCTCATTTTCCATTTAGACCAGTTTAATCTATTTATTTAGTTAAATTTTACTTAAATCTTATACCATAATTCTCTTTAAATGTACTTCTTCTCTATAACACTTATCTTATAGTTTGGCATCATCATTTATACTCAATTCCATTCACTAATATATTATTCTCATATTACTCTATAGTCTAATCTTATTTAACTCATCACCCTTCTCCTGTAGTCATATAAATCTATTATATTGATTCTTATAATTGATCACATTTACTATGTAACATGTATGGTCACCTATCATATAACCTATTTCACATTCTCATGTAATCATATAGATCATTCATATTAATTCCTATAACTTATCACACTGCATGCATTCACACAAATCATTTAATACATACTATAATATATATATCACATATACCCAAATCAGACATATGCATATGATCATACATTCAGGCCTTCTAATATAGGAAATAGACTTATCGCAAGTCTTATTTCCGTTAAACATCATAAACTAACTTGTATGCACTCACCTGGCCTCACTAGTCAATTCCAATCTCTTATCTTTCCCCTTGATCGATCTTACTTGTCAATGATTCCGGAACTTGATTAGGCTCTGAATCTACATAATTATACATTTTAAGACAATTATTAGATACCTACACCTTGTAATTTGATACTAGCAACTTAAACGAACTTATTAAACCAATATTCACAATTTTCCTTTAGGGGGAATCGGTTCCCTACTATGGGGGTATCGATTCCCTCATGACATTCTGGAAATTTTTGTTTGTTTGAAGGGGTATCGGTTTCCCTTGAATGGGTACCGATTCCCCTTGCCCAGAAATCATATTTTTAGCTCAAAAATCACTTCATTTTCAGATCAACACTTTATACTTCACTCCCTTTAATATTCCTAACTTTCATACACATACTTAAACTCATTTCTACTCCATAATCACTTCTTTAAACTCAAAATTCTATCATTTACGTGGCATTCAAGAATCACTCTAAATTTCCAACATGTTCTAAAACCCATTCTATCACTTCATATCTCTTAATTTAACTATTGACAAGTCAAATTAAACTTCAAAATCTATTAACTCCTTCTATTTCAAAAATTCACTTAAAAACTTATTTTTCTTAATTTTTCATAACTTGCTAATCTTTGAGTTTTAAGCCACCTAAAGCTTTCCTTAATCTTTCTTAACATCCCAAGAATCAAAACAAGCTTTTAAACGAAAAAAATTAACCAACTGAAGACCCACTTACCTTATACAAGGCTTCACGGTGGAGAGGAGGAAGAAGAAGACTGAAGAATACTCTGGAGAAATTATCTCATTTCCCACGTTTTTATATCCCTTAAAAAGAGAATAAAAAAAATCTTCTCTTAGAAAAGACCATAATACCCTTGTTATTTCCAAACTTTACCATTAAATCCAACATTAACTTTATTCAATCAAATCCATAAACTTTTAACTTATTTCGAAATTGAGCACATAGTTTTTAAAATTTGCAATTTAGTCACTGACCCTGATTTGGGAAGTTACAAATCTCCCCTCCTTTTAAAAAATTTCGTCCTCGAATTTTCACTGCACACATTGATAAAAACATGTCTGCTAATGTTCTCATGTTGTTTCCTTTACTTAATCTTTCTTTCCCATAGTTCTTCAACTACCCTTTTTTTTTATACATCCTTATCATGTCACTTATCATATAACCAATATCATTAGTTCTTATCACTCAAAATCATTAATCAATCAAATTCCTTATCAATCAAATTCCTTATCAATCTTTAATTACCTTGTAGTAATAACGAACTTTTATTCCATCAACGCTTAATTACTTCTTAAACTTCCTTAATACATATAAATTATTCTTTATTCCTCTAACTAAATCTCCTTGACCAAGAAACATAACCTTTATCACATCTGATTCTTTGAACTTTTTCCTTTCATTTCCTTATTCCTTTATTCATTCAAAAATCAAAATCTCCTTATACACAAATCATATATATTTTCTTTCATACTCGCATACTCTTTTCCTCTCACTTATGCTCATCTCTGATTACTAATCTTTATCATCTCTTCATAACTTTGATAATCAACACTCCTTGCACATACCTTATTATTAATAAAGTCCTTATTCAAATCATAATACACACATACTTAACTTCCTTCAAACATATTAATCCTTTACTCTTTACAGTCAAACTAACTCAACATTAATTTATTTGACTTATTCAACTCACATTCTTACTCATTCACAATGCAATTTCCTAGGTTCAAACTCAGGCATTACAATTTCCTTTATCTTATAAATCAATCATCAATGCACCTATATCACTTGATCCTTTTTAAATAATTATACTTTACCTATTTTCTAGCAGTACTTTTAATCCAATCCATTACTTTCCCTTCTAACTTAACTTCATATTCATTCTTAACTCCTTATTTAATCTTCCAGTACCAGACTCTACTATTCAAGCATATATGTCTTTCATCAAGTTTTGATCCTTTGATATAGAATACAACTAATTTAAATCGAGTCTGTAATTGACAATCATAATCTATGTCTCTCTTTGATAGTGTCAATTTTTATGAGATACAAATTCTCTTAATTCTTCTGAGATCTCTCTAGATCTTTAATACAATTCATCACTTCTTGAAAAGAACAATTTTAACATCAATAATATTCTTTTCTTCTAGGCACAACCCCTCCATACCTCACTTGCATACATCATTTTTCCTTCAAATAACTTAACAATAATTTCTTCGACTTATCAAACTACATTCATATCCCTACACGTTACGATTCCTCTGTTTTCAAACTCAAGCATTCTAACTTTCTCTGTCTTATAAACTGATTGTTGATATATTGATTATTAAACGTTTCTATTACTTTATAACTTTCCTTAACCATACGAATTCTTATCTCCTTCACTACATCATAATTACATGATCGAGATACACAACTATATCCATATCCGTTTTATATTCGGTTAACTTATCCTAACAATATCTTCAAATCTTTTAACTCCAATACAATTTTCGTCACATAATCTGGTTAGCCAACGCTAACTCTTTTCATCTAGAATGCAAACCCTTATATTATCCACATTTTGGCTTATACACAATACTATCTCTTTGTTTCAAATTCATCACACTGTTTGCATTTATCTTATAAACTGGTCACTGATTCACTTATTCTTGAACTCTTCTACAATTCTAGCCACATCCTTAGATCTTTTAATTTTCTTATGGTGACACTTGTTCACCATATTCAATCGTATCCATGAAATAATAAGAATACTTCATATCACTTTTCCGATTCAGACCTGTGAAAACTTTCTATCACTATTCTAATATGATTTCAACTTTCTGAAATCAGTCTTTGATCTTATGAGGAACTTCCTGAAGTGTCCTCTCTTCCCCCTGCCTGGCCAGGGCAGGTGAATTGCTATCACAATTAGGAATATCGCTTCTTACTTCACATCGAAATTACTATAATCATACTTCTATTATAACTTAGCAATATATTTCTATTAGCAAGACAACAGACTCCTTACACTATCAAATCAGAATTTTTCACCTTATGTTGGCATGTACATATTTTATGACACTTTGGACTTCGGTTTATGCCGAAAATCAGCTAAACCTTAGCACTGATACCATTAAATATAACACCCCCAACCCGTACCCGACCCGGATACGAGTCTGAGGTGTCACATTGATTTTTCAAACTTTAACTCTTGACAAAATTCAAAGCAAATTTAAATCTTTCATTAAATTAAAAGTGGTTTAGTTACATAAATTGACCACAATACCCAAAATCAATCAGAGCATAACTAATTCAACCAATTAGTACATGCCAACTATACTCAAAATAACCAAAAACATTTAAATCCTCTATTTTCTGATATGCAATTTTGTAAGGGAGGTGCTGACCTGTCTTACTCTTTTCTTCTCTTCTCGCTTCTGTAACCTACGTGTGAAACAATCACACGCTAAGTCAATGACTTTGTGAGGCATAAAAAAAACACATATAATGAAATTCATACCCTCTAATCATGCATGACTGTTTTATGCTATCAAATCATATAGCTGATTTATATATACATCAACATATATATATGCACTTGTACCATGTCACGAGAAACACACATATCATTATATCAAAACATACATATTTATGTACAATCATTTCTATTACTATCAATTTGTACATTAGTCCTTATAATTTTATACTCTTATCCATAATATCCTTAATTATCACATCATAACACATATATCAGTTCACAACGAAATAAACATATAATCATACCAAGTTTATTTATCTTTTTATTTTTATTAGCCTATGAACACATGTGAGAACTATAGATATGTGAGTCTATAGAGGTTGTGCACTAATGCTATCACCACAGCTCGTATAAATACACCGAAGTGCCACGTAGAATTGCACCGTAGTGCCGCGTAGAAATGCACTGAAGTGCCTCACAAGACTTCACACATGTTCCAAAGAATATATATATGTCCCGAAGGACCGCATAGACCCTCGAATCTTGGCATACAGACTATACCCCTAGCTCTCATGACACATAACATGGGCATTATCATTTATGTCATTTCACATGTTCACATATTCATATTACCTGAGCACGTAGTCTCATAGTTTTTTTTGAACATATCTCATTATCACATTTTCATATAATCACATAGTTACATAGTTCACTTACACGTAGATTATTTCCATATAATTCACATGTTGCATATCTCAGGTTCTTGTATTCATATAACATATAATCACATAGTTTACTTTCACATATACATGTTCTCATATAGTTTCTATCATTTCTCACACAATCACATTTATCCATGATTATTATTTCATCTAAACCGTATAATAATGGCATATACTCATATCACCGAATAACTTCACCTGAATATATCTTTTGTTCATTTCAATGCTTAAATCATATAACACATAAGTTTTCCTTACGTCATTTATGCTACTTATTCATATAATCTTATGTTATCTCCTAGGTAAATGCTACCTAACTTATCTCATTTTCCATTTATACCAGTTTAATCTATTTATTTAGTTAAATTTTACTTAAATCTTATACCATAATTCTCTTTAAATATACTTCTTCTCTATAACACTTATCTTATAGTTTGGCATCATCATTTATACTCAATTACATTCACTAATATATTATTCTCATATTACTCTATAGTCTAATCTTATTTAACTCATCACCCTTCTCCTATAGTCATATAAATCTATTATATTGATTCTTATAATTGATCACATTTACTATGTAACATGTATGGTCACCTATCATATAACCTATTTCACATTCTCATATAATCATATAGATCATTCATATTAATTCCTATAACTTATCACACTGCATGCATTCACACAAATCATTTAATACATACTATAATATATATATCATATATACCCAAATCAGACATATGCATATGATCATACATTCAGGCCTTCTAATATAGGAAATAGACTTGTCGCAAGTCTTATTTTCGTTAAACATCATAAACTAACTTGTATGCACTCACCTGGCCTCACTAGTCAATTCCAATCTCTTATCTTTCCCCTTGATCGATCTTACTTGTCAATGATTCCGGAACTTGATTAGGCTCTGAATCTACATAATTATACATTTTAAGACAATTATTAGATACCTACACCTTGTAATTTGATACTAGCAACTTAAACGAACTTATTAAACCAATATTCATAATTTTCCTTTAGGGGGAATCGGTTCCCTACTATGGGGGTATCGATTCCCTCATGACATTCTGGAAATTTTTGTTCGTTTAAAGGGGTATCGGTTCCCCTTGAATGGGTACCGATTCCCCTTGCCTAGAAATCATATTTTTAGCTCGAAAATCACTTCATTTTCAGCTCAACACTTCATACTTCACTCCCTTTAATATTCCTAACTTTCATACACATACTTAAACTCATTTCTACTCCATAATCATTTCTTTAAACTCAAAATTCTATCATTTACATGAAATTCAAGAATCACACTAAATTTCCAATATGTTCTAAAACCCATTCTATCACTTCATATCTCTTAATTTAACCATTGACAAGTCAAATTAAACTTCAAAATCTATTAACTCCTTCTATTTCAAAAATTCACATAAAAACTCATTTTTCTTGATTTCTCATAACTTGCTAATCTTTGAGTTTTAAGTCACCTAAAGCTTTCCTTAATCTTTCTTAACATCTCAAGAATCAAAACAAGCTTAAAACGAAAGAATTAACCAACTGAAGACCCACTTACCTTATACAAGGCTTCACGGTGGAGAGGAGGAAGAAGAAGACTGAAGAATACTCTGGAGAAATTATCTCATTTCCCACGTTTTTATATCCCTTAAAAAGAGAATAAAAAATCTTCTCTTAGAAAAGTCCATAATACCCTTGTTATTTCCAAACTTTACCATTAAATCCAACATCAACTTTCTTCAATTAAATCCATGAACTTTTAACTTATTTCAAAATCGAGCACATAGTTTTTAAAATTTGTAATTTAGTCACTGACCCTGATTTGGGATGTTACAAGATCAGATAACTCAAAGAACACTTCCAAAAGATGCTATTGAGCCTCTTTATTTATACTTCGAGAACGTGGCACTTGCTCCAGTTGGTGTTTGGACCGAAATGTCACGGTACTTATACGATGTAGAACCAGAATTTGTAGATTCAAAGTATTTTTGTGCCGCTGCACAAAAAAGGGCTTTATTCATAATCTCCCAATTGAGAACAAATTTCCTCTTATTTCGCTTCCTCCACGCACCATACATGATGTTTTTCTATTGACAAAGAAAATGGTTGCCTTCTTGGGATCCAAGAACAAAATTGAACTATTTACAAACATGTATAGGAAGTGCCAAATTGACAAAAAGGATCTGTAAGGTTCCTGAAGCTTACAACGATGAGCCACCTTCGAATGTCCAAAAGTATGTTCTTGATGAGTGCCAAAAATGGAATCTAGCATGGGTTGGAAGGAATAAAGTTGTTCCTCTTGAACCTGATGAGGTGGAAATGCTTCTAGGTTTCCCTAAAAACCATACACAAGGAGAAGGATCTGCTAAAGACATGTTCCCAGGTGGTATCAATGTCCTGTCTTTTTTCTCTGGGATCAGTGATGCAGAGGTTGCCTTCTACTGTCTTGGCATACCTTTGAAATGTTCAAGAACTAGAATATTTTTGTTGTTGCATTTCTCTTGCAATGACTGCTACAGTGACTGCCTCTTCTGCTGCTTCAAGATACACACTGTCATATCCCACTCTTCCCGAACCATGGAAAGGTTTAGTTGAAATGAGTTTTCAGTATGTCCTTTTAGAATAAGGTAATGATTCTTGATAAGTTGCTGATAATGTCACAAGAGAGCATCATAAGTTCAATACTCCAAAATTTCTGGCTTTTCAGACCGCTTGATTTCAAAAGTGCTTCATTATTTTGGCATGACTTATTCTTTCTCTTTAATAGAGGTAGAATAGGCAACAACTTGCTTCAAGGACCTTCTTCATTTGAGACTGTCCTGTTTGAAAATGCTTTTTCTCCTTTCTTTGTCGAAGAATGAAAGAATTTTGTAAAGTATTGCTTATCACAGGTTCACAATAGAATCAAATCATAAGACATGAAATTAATGAATATCAAATAAATCAACTACTCTTTTAAATCATTCAAAAATCATAGTCCTGTGGCAACTGTCAAAATTATTGACTGATTTAAGGTGTAGGTTGATTCTGGTAAAGTAAGGTCTCTCAGGCTGGTCAAGCATATATGTCTTCTTTGAGATTCCACTATCTTGAAGGAAGGGTTGTTATGCTCATCTGATGGAGATACTTCTTGGTTCCCGAATCTTAGAATCTTCTTTAGGATGTGTGGTGCTTTATCAAGAGCTTAAGATCATCTCTTATGTCGTTGTTGCACCATTCAATATTCGAGCCGCCTTTTCAGGTTTTCAACTCGAATCCTTCTTTGGTTCCAAGATGTTATTTAAAAATTTACATCTTGAACCCCCCCTTTTATCATTTTTCATATCATGTATTAAAGATTTTAAAAAACAATTTTGTAAATAAAAATCAACCCTGAGAGGCGGAATGAAATCTGAAGATATTCCCTTTCACGTAGAAATCCATGTATGATTAGAATGGACTTTTCAGGTACGTAACGTAGGCCATGGCTTATGGTTACGAAAGAAAGGGATAAAAAGGCCCAAACAAGTGTTTTAAGGGTAATTAAACCAAGGATCAATTCATTCTGATGCCTTCAATCTTGCCTTGCTTGACTTGGATCTGCTTTGTTGGGGATTTTTCCATAAGATTTATTTATCTCCCGCATTTATTGTGTTTCTTGTTGAATATGAATCTTTGAACTTATTGTACTTGATCAACCTTGAAGCTTGAGGCTCAATGAGTCACCAATCATGATTTAATTTTTTTTCTTTTTTCTTTTTTCCTTTTTTTTTTCATTTTTTTGAGTATATGACTTCAATTGCTTTGAGAACCTCCTTTTCCTCTTGTATTTTGAAAATTCTTTCGTTATTCTTGAATGGATTGATCTTCAAGCACTTTACATTTGATCTACCTTGTAGTTCAAAACTCTCTTCATTTCATAAAGATTTGCCTTCGTAATTGACAATCTTTATTCCTGTGAGCAGATATCCTTTTTCTTGCATTCCAAGGTGGAGGGTGATCCTTGGTTAAGGTTGAATCAGAAAAAAATATTATAGGCTCAAAAGGGGACAACAAGGGATATATATACATATATTTGAAAGGATAAATGAAACAATGTCGTTCGTCATCTCATACACAGAAGCCTTTGTAAAAAGAATTATCCCCATGGGGATGAATATTCAAGATTAATCTTTATTTACATGAAAATGTAATTAATGCATGACTTATTTATTCGAATCAATCCATCTTTTTTTCTTCTTTGAGTATACCCCAATCACTCAAAATTATATTCGATAAGTTGATCCATAATGCCTCATCTCGTCTCTTCTTGCAGGAAGATTCACGGATAATTTGAAAGTTTGGTTCTTTTGAGGTCTTTTGGTTCATGATGGTTTTGTATATGGAAGGATAAAGGTATGACTTTGGAAGTCGTGTATATAGTGGAAGGTAATGAACCCATCAACTCTACCGGAGAAGGTAAACATTTGGATTTGATGTCTCAAAAACAGGTAGAGACATGACTTTAAAGTCTCAGATAAATGTATGTGAGGATTTGGTTTTTGTAAGGATCAAGTAATTGGCGTTGTTCGGGATATGGAAGGTATAATTTTACCACTTGCCAAAGATCTATAATCCTTGAAAAAGAATATTTAACATACTTGATACTCAAAAATTTGAAGATTAAAATTTAATTCCTTGTTCATAACCATAAAAGCAACACAAGTTTATTTATTGCACAAAAAGCGGAGAAAGGAATAAAAAACAAGTTCAAACAAGAGGCTGAAAATAGAAAAGTACTACAGTGGTAGATAACACTTCCACTTGTTTATGCATCATTACTCCTCTAATGTTGGGTGTGTAATAGGATCAAGGTCATTATCCTCATTTGCCCCCCATTTCTTGATCATTTCTTGTGTCAAGCCTCCTTTGTCAATAAGCGTCTCTATTTCTTTTAACAGTGGCCAACAATTCTCTTTTGAATGCCCTTTCATCCCCAAGTGAAAATTGCAGAAACTATTTTGATCATAGCAATGGGCAGAAGGGTTTGGTGGTACTTTCATTGGTTTTGGTGTAATGTATCGACCTTTAACCAAATAAGGATACAAGTCTGAAATGGAAGTTTGGAATACTTCCAAAGTTTTTCTTGATCATATGACTTTCTTTGGTCGATCCGAACAACTACTTGCTCTTTTCCTTTTGCAATTGCGGGGACTATGGATGCTACATTCATTCACATCATCAGCTTTCACTTTCTGATCCTTCGGGCTCTTGGATGTGACTTTTGAGTTTTCTTCACTGATTACATTCTCAATAATTCTCCACTTGTCACAAGATTCTCGAATTCCTTCGTAGGATTTTCCTGCATTAACTCGAAGAAAGGAGCGGGAAGGGAATCACGAAACATACGTGATATCTCTTTTTCTAACATGGGAGGTTGAACTTGTGCTGCCACTCCTCTCAATCTTAAGGCATATTCTTGAAAACTTTCATTGGCTTTCTTCTTTACTTCTCGAAGATCCATACGTGTTGGAGCTAAGCCTTTAACATACTGATATTGTCCCAAAAATGCATCAGCTAGATCAACCCATCTCTAGATTTGTTTTTGGGTCAACTGATTGTACCAGACTATTGCTGGGCCAATGAGGCTATCATGGAAAGAGTGAATTAACATATCATCAGAACTTAAATATCCTTCCATTTTTCTATAAAACATTCTCAAATGGATTAAGGGACAACTGGTGCTATTATATTTCTCAAAATCAGGTATTTTGAATTTATGGGGAATAACCAAATCTGGAACCAAGCTGAGCTCTCTCGCTTCTAATTCTTTGTGGGAAGTATTAACATCTTTCATATTTTTGATTACTTCATCCATTTTCTTGAATCTCTCCTCATATTGTGAATAATTAATGAGGCTATTATTTGGGTTCAAGTGGGGTGCCCCAGGGTATATTATCATTATTGACTCATTAATCTGATAGCACTGTTGCTCTTTAGCTGTTATCTCTTCCTTGTAAGATGTCATCCCCTAAATAATTTGATTTGATCCATCTGGTACTGAATTCGATGTTTCTTTCTTTGTATCCTGAGGTAACCCTATCAATTGTTCTGGCCACTGATCTTGTAGTCTTTCATGAGATTGTTCCATTATTTTTATGATGATGGTACAGTATGAATGAATGGTCTCGATTTTACTGTTACAGAACCCTTCATGAATTATTTATATGTTTTTATAATTAATGTATATACCAATACTTTAAAAAAATAAAAAATGTAAATGCAAAATGCATAAATGCAAAAATGTAAATGTAAATTATTTAAAATACCAGAATAAACATCCAGTTATATTAAGACTTCACTTTTTTTGATATTGAAAGTAAATAAACATTTAAATATGTTTTAATGCATGATGTAAATGTAAATACAAACGTAAAAATACAAAAATGTAAAATGTAAATGCATGTATGAAAAGGTGTTACTCAAGAGTGATCATCTTAGAACAGATTTCATTGAACACAAAAGTTTCCGTGCATCAAACAAAACTTTTACATGTAGGGGATAACTTTTACTCCTAACTTCTCTATTTCTCTTAAAATCCAAATTAACTTCCACTCATGTTCAGGTGTGGAGTTATCCATCTGTTTTAATTCTCTAGCGAGGCCAGCTAAGTTCACCAGCTTATGAGCCACATTGCTTGCTTGAGCAACAACTTCCTTTGTGACATTGTCTTTTTTCTTCATCTTCTGTGTCAACTCTCGGGTTTGTAAACAATATTGTTCATTTTTTTCTTGTGAGAGATTATTTATGTTCAAGAAGTTCTCGTACAAGATCTCCATAATCATCTAAACATTTCGACAATGTTTTTTTCTTGGCCATAGTGGCTTTTAATTCAGTATCGATCTCAAGCTGATAAATCTGATATGATGCTTCCATGTTGGTCATAGCCATATTTAACCTTTGATTTTAGACTTGACATCTTTTTAATTCACTGACAGATGTATTGTGTCTTTTTTCTGCAACTCGTAAATCATGAGAAAACTTCTTGGCTCGTCCTTCATGTATGTTACAGTTCTTTTTTAGTTTGGTGACCCCTGTTATCCACTCTTCTGGGGTGTTTCCTAGGCCAAAATTTTGAAAGGCTTGATTGACCTTCTGGAAATCTTCATGCATGGTTTCCATTTTGGTGCTCAATTTATCGTTTGCAATCTTTAGATGACATATTTGAGCCTCATACCTTAGCAAATTTGCTTCTTTATGGGTGCCCCTACTGATAGTCTTACCTTTGTCCACTTTTGGTAATAATCTAGCAGGACCTTCAGTTACCGAACTAGGTTGATCCTTTGTCATAAATTGTAAGGTTCCATGATCCAAAAGACTTTGGACTCGACGTTTTAAGGTAAGACAATTCTCGATGGTATGTCCTTGAGTTCCGGCATGATATTCACAATAAACGTTGATGTCATACCAATTCGGATACGGAGGTTGGAATGGTTTTATGTAGTATGGGGCCACTTCTCGTGCTTTAAGTAGCTTATCATATAACTCTTTATATGATATAGGGATAACATCAAAACAAGAACCTCCTTTTTTCTTGGATTGAACCTGAGTTTTAGACATCGGGATCAGGCTAAACTTCGACGATTTCATATTACATGATTTCTTCTCATCTTTGGGAACTTTTACAGTTGTCACAATTTCTTTGATATCTTTAGATAGTTTGTGAATAAGAATGATGATTATCTGTATTTTCTCAAATTGGTTAGGATCATAAGTCCCTTGGATGTCTGAGATTGCAGAATTATATTCATTGACCTCTCTCTCTTTTTGTACAGGGGTCTCTTTTCCTTTGGCCAAAACAGATATTCTACCCATCATCTTGGACATATGCTCTCTTATTTCTCGTATCTCCTTTTGTTTTTCAATGGGCATACGATCTTTGGGTGCATAGCTCTCCTCTATCTTCAAAGTTTCCTCAGGATGCCATTCCATGGTTGCGTCATATTTTGTTTGATCATAAAACCTTTTGTCCATTTATAAAGTCTTTTCAATTTGATGAACAATCTTTCAAGTCAACACCTTTTGGTTATGCCATGATCATGCAAATGAAAACAAAAGAAATCAATATAAACAAATTAGAGCAATGTAACATGCATGGAAAAATAAGGAAAAAATAGAATAGTTAGTACCAACTAATGGAAAGAAAAATTTCTATCTATCAAGGTATAAATCCTAACCTCATGCTTTCTAGTTCCATGCTTTGTTTGGAAAAATTAACCTAACCGCATGATTTCTAGTTCGCATGCATTTGTTTAGGAAAAAGAAAATAAAATAAATTAAAAGCTAGAGCTTATTCCTCCTTTGTGTACACCTACGGACAGAGGTTCAGTATTGTCTTAGATCAGGAGAATTTCTAGGGTTTATTATATGCAAGGTTTCAGTTCTAGGAGTAAAGGCACTCGAACTGTCCTTGTTGGTGCCCCCTTGGGCTGTCAAACCCTCGATCCTAGTCCATCACAGACTTAAGTGGATCGAGTTCAATTCGAGGGGACACATTTCCCTATGCCTGACACGGAGAATAAATTCTCACAAAGACATAGAGTATATGAACCCTGAAAGCTACTCCCTATGCCTGACACAGAGAATAAATTCTCACGAAGATTTAAGTTTGACCGGTCCCCAGAGGAGTCGCCAAGCTGTCGTATCCGGTTCTCGCCCGGGCACGAAATTTTTACTTTTACTACTTGGCGGGAAAATTTAAAATTATTAAATAAATGATTTTGATTTAAAAAAAATATTTTGGGAGTCGCCATCGGCCTTTTGGGTCAGGTAGGTTGAATACCTAAAAAGTATCTTTTAAAAGAGTTTTTAAGAAAACATCAGTTAAAAGATAACTGGTCTGCGTTTTAACCAAAAATTCGTTCTTTTTAATATTAAAAAGGGATTCGTGGTCGATTACGTTTGGGGAAGGATTAGCACCCCCACAACACCCAAAATTGGTACTTTATTAATTATAAATTGTCTCTATTATTGGAAATTAAAAAATTCACAAAATATTTTTAATTCATAATCATGTTATTTCAAATTAATATCTATATTTTTAAATAAGATATTTATTTACTTAGAAATATCATAAAAGGGCTTCTAGGTGCTTTAAGACAACTCTTTTCTTAATATTAAAAAATAAATAAATAATAAAACATTTGTCTAAAAATATATTTATAATTTATAATATTAAAATATTTTATGTATATATATATACTTTATAATAGTAAAATATTTATTTATATTAGGAAATAGACATCTAGTTGCTTTAAGACTGCCCTTTTCTTTGATATTAAAAATAAACAAATATTATTAATTAATTAAATAATATATATTAATAAAAATAAAATAATAATAAACATATAAAATTAAAATATGTTAAACAATAATTAAAATAAAATTAAATATAAAAGTAATAAAACTAGTATTAAAACTAGTGACTAAATTATAACATATTAAAGTTAAATATCTAATTCGTAATTAATTATTTAAAGTTAAAATGGCTAAACATGCTATTTTATACATTTATTAATTTAGTGACTAAAATAAAACTATGTAAAATTTGAATATCAAATTAAATTAAATTAAAATATGCCATTAGGGGTTAAAAAATTAACTAGCAAAGTCACAAGGGCTAATTTAGTTATTTTCCTAAAAAAATATATATACATGCATGGAATATAATATAAATTAATTAAAATTCAAAGACTGAATTAAAATAATTAAAGAATTGCTTTTGGTGACTAAATTGCATAAATTACAAACTTTAGTGACCAAAATAAAAGTTTTCAAAACTTTAATGGTTGCGCGTATGATTTTCCAATTTTACAAAATTACAGATATACCCCTCCCCAAAATGACGACGTTTGAGAAGGGGTATTTATACCCGAATATGGCTGGCCCTACGGGCCATTGTCTCATTTCCTCTTTTCTTCCTCTCTCTCTAACTGAGAGAAATTTTTTTTCTCTCTGCCTTCTCTCTAGATTCTCTCGACAGAGAGAATCCGACAATCGTGCCAGCCACCATACTCTGGTGATGATGGCCACCGCCGGCCACCGTATGTGGTGGCCGGAAATCTTCAAAATCCTTTAAATCAAAACTTATTCGATCCTCAAACCGAATCCTCTCTTTATTTACCCTAAAAATCTCTTAATAGATCTAGATCTAAAATAAACCGACGATTACCTTCGGTTTTCGACTATTCCAGCGTCGTATGGGCTCTCCGAGGGTAAGTCTATTCACTTTCTTTTCTTTGTTCCTTGTTGTTTAGTATCTCGCTGGGTTCTGGTTTATGGTTTGTGGTTGCTGCTGGTTATCCGTGTTCTTCTTCTCTTTCTCCGTGGCTGTCTTTTTTTAGTTGCTGTCTCTTTTTCTCCGTGTTTGCTCGTTGTCCTCCTCCTTTTTTTTGCAGGTAAACCGAGGCTTTATAGCCTCGATGAGGCTTTCATCGGACTAGTCACAAGGGTGTAAGGCTCGGTGAGTCACCATAGCTATCCTGGTGACTCACCATAGAGGCAACGTGTGTGGGAAAGCTGGCGATTCTGGTCTCTTCGGTTGATGTTGTGGTAACGGCTGAAGTATCATCTGGCAGTGGGAACGTCGGCAGCAGCTGGAGGAGGCATCCGGCAGAAACATGGCGTTGGTAGCTGGACCGTCTGGAAGTTTAAGGGGAGGCTGGGAGCTTCTGGAAACAGTAGAGGCGGCTGGGATAGGATTGAGAAACCCTAGCTGAAACACCAAATTGGTTCAGGGTTTCCATTTGGGTCTGGGCCGATTGGGTCATTGTTGGGCCCTCTGGGATTATTGGGCCTCTGATGTAATTTGTAATATATAGATTTATTTAATAATAAATAAATAATAATAATAATAATATATTATATTAATAATAATTATAATTATGAAAAAATTAATGTCTACACCAATAACATTGGAAAAATAGATGCTCAATTATCTAGTACATTTGCTCTTATAATACCAATCCGTGACAGGACAAGTATGATCAAGACTTACTTCTGCAGTTCAAGAATGAAATTCTTACCTTATCAAAGATCGAATATCTGAATTTAGTAAGGTTAATTGGGTCTCTGGAGCAAAAAGATGAGCAAATTATCGTGGTTGAATATGTTGCAAATGGAAATCTTCGAGAACATCTTGATGGTAAGGAACAAGTTTCAAACTCTGAAAGGAAGTTTCTAAATTAGAGTTTTCTTTTTCTGAAACTTAAGTATTGATTTATGGGATGGAAATCATGGCTGAGAAGAGGAAGCTAATGGATAACAGTTAATGCGAAACATAGATTCTTATTTTCAGATTAAATAGCCTCATTGGCTTAGATAAAGGCAGAAAGTTGGGAGCTCAACATAGATTTTAATGCAGGTGTAAAGGGGAACGGGCATGAAATCGCTTAACGTCTGGCCATGCAAATGTTGAGTAACCAGTTTCAACTCCTCTTCATCTGAAATAAAGATTGGATTACATAACTTTTTGTGACAATGCATCTAAATGATAAATTGACAGATCCTCCTATAATCCATAGAGACATAAAAGCATCGAATATCCTTATCACAGAGAAACTCCGGGCGAAAGTGGCGGACTTTGGATTTACACGACTTGCAACTGGGGACCCCACTGCGACCCATATCTCAACTCAAGACAAAGGAACTGCAGCTTAAGTCCGATTTGTAGTTGGGTTCTTTCTGGTATGTAACCATGTAGAGATCTGATGATAACATGATTGAATTTTTATCTCAACATAGGTTTTAACATCAAAGACATCAATCATACATGCCACTGAACCACCTAAGACTCCAAATATGTCCAAGTAACATAGCAGCCTTCTACCTTGATACTAAATTTAGGTTTAAACTAGCATATATTTCTTATGAATGTTCAACAAATGATCTTCCATATTAGATGATAAATATATTGGCATTCCTTCATTTATGAACTTGTTAATATGCAATAAATGTTAAATGAGAGCTTTTCTGTTGGTGCAGGCAATGAAGAGATTAAAGGAGAGTTTGTAATTGCCATGGACCCCAAGCTAAGGAGAAGTGCAGCATCAAATATGGTTGTTGAGGAAGTCCCGAGACTGGCTCACCAATGCTTAGGCAATGAAGAGATTAAAGGAGAGTTTGTAATTGCCATGGACCCCAAGCTAAGGAGAAGTGCAGCATCAAATATGGTTGTTGAGGAAGTCCCGAGACTGGCTCACCAATGCTTAGAACAATCAGAAAATCCATACCATCCATGAAGCAATTTGTTGAGGTTTTGTGGCGAAACCGTAAAGATTTCAAAGAAAAAGTGTCTTCTTCTACTGCTCCTTGTACCTCTCACTGCTCAGAAAATTTTCCAAATAGAAATCCCAAGTCTGACAGACATTTATTTGGAATACAGGAGGGTGACAGCTATAGATTATTTCTGCATAAAATGGGGATTGGTTAGTGATTTTCTTTATCATTTTTTTTGAACGGGTTGTCAATTATTTCCCAATTTTCCCCCTTTGTGAACTTCATCAAGTTCTCAATCTCAAATGACATGTGAAGCAACCAATGTAAACTGATTATTTTATCTTTGTACGCTTAATTTGTTTATTCGGTTGTTTTGAAGGCATGATTTGCTTGTAATTTAATTATCTATGATGCATGATATGTCCACTGCTTGTATGCTTGAGATTGTTTGATTATCTTCCTCAATTTGATGAGTACTAGTATGCATGATTAGGAATTTATATGTATCTGATTTACTTCGGAATCTAATGTGATATTCAGGTTACTCGGATCATTTGTCGTGACCAAGTATAGGCCTTATAGCCTCTATTAATAATTTTTCAAGCTATCATTATCGAAATCACATTGGCAGTGGCCCTACACTTCTCGCTCATGATCAAGAACTTGTTGCCATTCAAATCTCGAAGATTCAATCGCTTCACTTGACTCAAGCTAGTATCGTGTTCAGATAACCAATCGATGCCTAGAATCAAATCAAAAAATCGGAAAGGTAACTCCATTGAATCGGTTGGAAACACGTGACCTTGAGTCTCCCTTGGAAACCTTCAGTAAACCCTTATCTACCAAAACTTCTAAGCCTAAAGGACTAAACACACGAACACCCACCTTAGAATCCTATACCGAAAACCACTTCTCACAAATAACCTTGCTACAAATATATGAGAGTGTAGAAACCAAAATCTACCTATATTATGATGGGAATAAAACACAACGATAATATACATGAGATCACATCGGGTGTCTCGTACTCCTTCCTCGCTCTGGACCGTATACAGAAGTGTTAAAGATTAAATCTCTAAACCCCCAATAGAAAGAGCTACCTCACGACCCTAGTGTTCTCATGCAAAATTGATGCCTCCATGAGCTGACTCTCTGAAGCACACCTCTACGGTTGAGACAAAGCAATATTAGTATCACCCGAGTAATCCCTCATGAAGTGACCAATATACCCACACCCGAAGAAAAATCTAGAAAGTAAAAAACACTAACACTAATATGCAACACAATGGTTTCACTTAGGAACCTTGGAACCTCTTACCAAACCTTCGATATTAGTTATAGAAACAAATGATATAGGTCTCTAACGATACCCTAAGGTCGATTGACGTCCAAATCTATAAGACTGAGTAGGATTAAATCTTTCCAACCCTTAAGAATCCTTGCCCTCTTTGCCGATAAATAAGATGGTCCTCCAGTAACTAAATCTCTCTTACTCCATATCTCTACATTCGTCGCCATAATCGTTTACATAACTTACACTCTCTTCATGACATTATCCTAATGTGTAAGCTCCACAAACACTTTAGGCGGGTTTTCTACCAATTAGGTTTAGATATCTATATGTAGTCCACGGAACCTGTAACGCCCTAAATCTTGGGTTAGTAGTTTTGGGTAACCTAAGTGGACTTTAGAGTAAGTAAAGAGACCAATTAAACCTTTTGGATTAGTCTGAGCTTCCTATGTATCGAGCTTGCGCACATTTAGACTTAAAAATGGTATTTTTAGAATAGGAATAGAGATGAAAGGACCAAACTGGTAGTTTTCCCCTAAAGTTTTAAAGGTTGATTTCCATTTATTGGAGCTTATGTCACATTTGGGGTGTTTGTCTCCTTGTCTTCTTCTTTCTTCCTTTCAAAATCTTTCCCTCTTATTCTTTAAGTTTATAAAAGGTGGGAACTTGTTGGCTCTTAATCATATTTTAGAATTTGTATGGTAAGAAAGGAAATCCCTACATCCCAAGCTTTCATCCAATCCTCATATTTTAAGATTTGACCATGAGAAACCTTAGGTGGGGTTTAAAATAGATTTTGGGTTTTAGGGTTTAGTGTTTTTTAGTGCTCCCAATATGTTTTTAGAGGTTTGAAATCATGTTTCTAATCTTTTTATGCCTCTAGATGAGTTAGTAACTCGTTATTTTCCTTGTTATAATTAGTGAAAGAGATTGGAGAAGGTTCCAAAACCAAGGGTAAAGAGAAGCTGATTCTTGGTTGACTTGGGAGACATCTCAATAACTTAACACTAAGGTAACACATTTCTAACCTTCCTATGCCATTTGTGGGTCACTAAGTGCACTTTCTTAGCTTGCATTAGTTTATGAAGCATATGAGAATGTTCATGGTAGATTCTAGTTTAAAGTGTTTTTAAGCATGAAAAATGACTCCTTATAACTCTATCAACTTTCATAAGACTTAAACATCACTTAACATCCTTAAGGGGGCAAATTGGTGTGATTAAATTACATTTTTGTTCCCAAAAAGGGCATTTATGTGCAACAATATCTGGAACCCCTAGACCCGGCCTAGGCGTTACAGCTAAATCTAGGCGGTCACATATTGTATACAAAATTCCTTTCTATATTAAAAACGTTGTCAAAATCCATTTCAGTAAATAAAAACCCATATAATAGTATGATACGAAAATAACCATTAGAAATATCCATACGATAACCATATAGAATTACCAACATTGAAAAATAAAATATATGTAATACATGTATATCAAGACAGTAGTAAAACATGCGTCACCAAAATATAACAGAAAGAGGCAGATAAAGATATACAGTGATGTAAAAAGGGAGAACAATCGATCATCTGAATACCAAGTCTGCTAGCCTACTATTGAATAGAATCTAAAAAGTTAAAATTAAAAGAGTGAGCTAAAAAGCTCAGTGTGCTCCTTACTGCGTATAAAAATGTCCAACTAAATATTTTTAGTAAAAGTTAATTTATAAAACATGCTTTTGAAATATAAACACTACCCCTATATGAACACCAAAATGTGTAGGTTCCCTCAAACCATACACCCACCTATACACCTAGTAAGGACCATGTACTGATAGCATAAGGACCTGCGGTAAGGACTTATCATCTGCAGAAATAAATGAGCATGCAGTAAGTTCTTATAACTCATAGACTAAGCTTGCGATACTTCCTCCAATCATACCCCCAATTACAGTAAATATGCACGTGTTTGTGTGGAAACGATAATTTAGTACTTTAAAACATGAAAACATGACATATTCCAGAATCAGATATAGAAATACAGTAACCATATATCACGTAAAAAATATACGGTAAATCAGATGTCATAATTTTCATGCATACTGTAAAATAGATATCATGAAGTTGGAATTTTAAAATATCATCAGAAATACATAACATATAAGATAAATAGTTCAAAATAGTAATGTAATACCATTAGAAACACACCTGAATTGGTTTGAGAAGTTAGATACGATAGCATACTATCAAGTTTGCCTATTATAGTTAGCGACAATGTTAGATCCTAAAAATCAGAAAACTAGATCACAAACGTAATATGATAATAATAATAATAATAATAAACCTTATTTAAACAATTAGCAGATTAGAAATTGGACTTATGACGTTGAAATACATCAAAAGAGAGGTTTTAAAAAGTTAACGTCGATCAACGTTCAAAGTCAACGTGTAATGCCCCAAATACTGATATCAGAACTATTTTGAAATTTTTAAAAATATTAGGATTTATTCTATTAATAATGAAAGATGAGAATGGTTAAAATTAATGGCTAAGACTAAATTGTGACTATAGAATTTTAAGAGGACATTTTGGTCTTTTATATGAAAGAAAATTTAAATGTATTTTAAATTGGTATTTAAAATAAGGGAAAAAGGGATTAGGTTGAAAAGGAAAAAAACTCTCTTTCTTTTTCTTTTTCTTTCTTCCCCCGTAGAAGAGCTCTCTAATAAGCTCAAAGGTAAGTTTTAAATCAATTGGTTTATTCATTCAATTTTTGCTAGTTAATGAATCCTTGTATATGATGGAAGCTTAATAAAGGTTTAGAGAAGATTAAACTAAGTTATGAAGGAGATATTAAAGATTAAAGAAAACGGGTATTAAAATGATATGTTAATATATGAAGGTTTATTAATGTTTGTTGGTAAAATTGACTTGTCAAGAAGGTAAATGAAAGATCTGAAGCATTGGTTGAGTGAAATAACAAGTTAGAAATTATGGTGTGATTCTTAGAATCAAATGCTCTTGAGGAATATTAGATGTTTTAAGTGGTTAAATGAAGGAAAAGTTGTAAGGTTAAGTAGAGAAGTGTTATATAGTATTGGTAGGGGAAAGGAGATGAAATTTGACCCAAAGTTGGGTAAATTTCGGATGAAAAACTGGAAAATCGAGACAGGGGCATCGGTACCCCATAGAACAGTATCGATACCATAGGTAAAAATTGGGCTAAATTATAGGGGAATTATCGATACTAATTCAAACAGTATTGGTACCCAAGCAATGTGGAATCGATACCATGGTGAGGGTATCGATACTAGGAAACATCGATGCTAAATTTGGCATCAATACCAAAGGGAGGGTATCAATACAATATCATAGTAGTATCGATACCAAGTTACATCGAAGCTAATTTTGGTATCGATACAAGAAGGGGGTATCGATACCCTAATAGGGTAGTATCGATACCATAGTAGGGGTATCGATACTCAGGGGCCATAAATGTTACGTTGGGGTTGATAATGTTGTAGAAAGTTAATAATAAATATTTTAATTAATGTTAAGTTATAATTATTAGGATACATACTAATAATTGATATTATGTGTGTCTTTAATGAATGTGAAATAGATCGAAATCAAGCTTCTGAGTCGAGTAAGTTGAAAGGCAAGGGCCAAGTTCCGAAGTAATTAACTTCTCATTTTGGATATCTAAGCAAGGCGAGCCAGGTGAGTACATTTTATGATATGCCATCTAGATGAAAATGATTAGCAATTATTTAATATGATTTGTTTAATTGTTGTTGTATGCTTTACTGTAATTACTATGTTTATGGAATATATTGAAATGATATTATGTATGAGCTATAGTATGAGTTGTTCTAAAAGAAATGAAAATACTAATGCATATGGGTGCATTATTGGAATGAAATGATGCCCAAGTTGAAATGTATATGGGTACATTATCAACAAAAAGCATATTTTAGTTGAAATGTAAATGGGTACATTATCAACAGAAAAGTATGCTAGAGTTGAAATGCATATAGGTGCATTATCAACAGAAAAGTATGCTGGAGTTGAAATGCATATGAGTGCATTATCAATATAAAGACATGCTAAAGTTGAAATGTATATGGCTACATTATCAATAGAAAAGCATATTTTAGTTGAAATGTATATGGGTACATTATCAACAGAAAAGTATGCTATAGTTGAAATGCATATGGGTGCATTATCAACAGAAAAGTATGCTAGAGTTGAAATGCATATGTGTGCATTATCAACAGAAAAGTATGCTTGAGTTGAAATGTATATAGGTGCATTATCAACAGAAAAGTATACTATAGTTGAAATGCATATGGCAGTATTATAAAAAAAAAAAGAGGTTATAGCTTAAAGTGCATAATGGTGTATTATAAACATAAATAAAGGTTACAAACAAAAAGAAAATAATCATGGAAAATGATTATGATCAATGGGAAATATAATATTTATGGTACACAAAGGTTATTTATTGTATTATGACTCATTAAGATATACTTAACGTGTGTATTTCCACGCGTAGGTATCATCAGAATTAACCAAGTAATGGGGTGAAGCCGTAGCAGCAAATATCATTTACCAAGGTTGACTCATCAGTAACAATAGGACGGTAATGACCCTTTTGTAAACTTATTGGCATGTAATTAAACTTAATATAACATATTGTGTTGTGTTTTTAATGAATACTTAATTATTATGTTTATATATATGGAAATTAAGTTGCAACAAAATTTTAAAGACTTTACAAAATTAGTAAACCATTTTTCAAGTAATGTGACACTTGTATACGCATACAGAAGCGTTTGTATGTATATGGGTGTTATATTTATTGGTATCAGAGCTAGAGGTTTAGCCAATTCTCGGTCAAATCTAGTTATATTTTAAAATAGAAAAAGGATTACATGCAAATAAAGTTGTAAGTGTTACTGAGATGGTGTCATTAGAAGGTGATTGATAACACTCCTTACTAATGGTATTGTTATTGTTATGAATGTTTTATTAGATGTCAGAAAATACAAGTGCACCTGTACCTCAAGGGATTCTAGCACCTGATTTTGGAACTTTCATGCAAGACCTTGATGCTATGATGACTCGATTTCAACCTCCCCTACTCCTCTAGTACCTCGAATGTTGATTCCAAAGGAGTTGAAAAGTTTAGGAGCTCCAGCGTTTAGAGGAGATGAGGGTGAGGTTTCGATGGAGGTTGATATGTGGTTAAATGATGTGATGATAATGCTTGAAAGCCTGAAATGTTCAGATCAGGAGAAATTAGGAAGAGTTGTATCTTTGTTGAAAGGATCAACTCGAGTATAGTGGTCCAATACTACGATGTATGCACCATCGGAGCAAGTCACATGGTAATTTTTTTAGGAAGAATTAAAAAAACAAGTATGTGGATGAGCAGTTCAAACGAGCAATGTTGATGAAGTTCCTTGATTTGAAGAAAGGTGACTGAGCTGTCCATTAATTTGAAGCTGAATACAACAAGTTGCACCATTTTCCACTACAATATTCCCAAATAATAAGGCCAGAAGTGATTGGTTCATAGAGGGTTTGAGGTCGAAGATGAAAGAGATGATGATGACCTTGAACTTGTCGAGCCTACAAGAAGTTATAAATATAGCCAAAGCTATTGAAAGAACTCAGGAGGAGACATTGGCAGTGGAGGAAACTGTTCAAGTGGGAAAAAGAGTGGGAATGCCTTCCACTCCCCATTATACTAATAGAGGAAAAGGCTCGAGTTTCAGAGTCTCTGAGAGAGATAGCTTTGCAGCAGCATCACATAAGAGTAGACAACTCCAGTCTTTTGCGGCTAGCTCGGGTAGAGCTTATGGGGAAAGAAATCCATGTCAAACATGTGGCAAATTACACTGAGGAGTTTATAGATTTGTCAGTGGAGCTTTCTTTTTATGTGGTGATATGGGTCACTTTGCTCGAAACTGCCCTAAGAAATCTGGTGATAATTCGACACAGTCTGAAAGATCAATGGCAGCCTCAAATAGAAACAGAGGAAGGGTAGAATCAGGGGACATACAAAATAAATTATGAGACAATAGACTCAAGGAGTTGCTAGAATTTACAACCTTAAGACCACTGAGGATCGAGATGACCCTGAGATCATAACAGGTATTTTCCATCTTTACGATGAACCTTTATTTATTCTAGTTGACCCTGATTCTACACATTCATATATTAGTACAAAGTTGGTTAGAACTATAGGAATTCCTTTAGAACCAATATTGAGTGAGATGATAGTGATAAATCATATGGGTCACAATGCGAGAGTATCTAGAGTATCTAGAAATTGCCATATAAAGATCGAGGAGATTATGTTTTTGTCCAATTTAAGGGAATTGCCCTTCAATGAATTTGAAATTATTCTAGGCATGGATTGGTTGTCTTCATATTATGGATGAGTTGATTGTCGTAAAAACAATTATTTTTAAAGAATGCCAAAGGTTTAGAAATTTTAGTAATCGGTGAAAGACCAAAATCACCCTCAAATGTGATATCGGCTATGACCGCAAAGAAGATGATATCGAAGGGGTGTATAGATTTTCTTGCCAATGTGATAGACACTCGAGTTTAGGAAGTGAAAGTAAATGATATTTCCACTGTTCGAGAATTTCTGGATGTATTTTCTGAGGAACTACCGGGACTGCCTCCAGATCGGGAGGTATAATTTAGGTTTGAGATTTATCCGGTTACTGAACCAATTTCCATGGATCCATATAGAATGGCTCTGATTGAACTACGAGAATTGAAAGCCCAATTGCAAGAATTACTCGATAAGGAGTTTATCAGACCTAGTGTTTCCCCTTGGGGAACACCTGTTTTATTTGTGAAAAAGAAAGACGGGACTATGCGATTATGTATCGATTACCGTCAGTTGAATAAGGTCATCATAAAGAACAAATATTCTTTTCGAGGATTGATGATTTGTTTGACCAATTGAAAGGAGCATCGGTGTTTTTTAAGATAGACTTAAGGTCGGGGTATCATCGGTTGAAGATTAAAGAAGATGGTATTTCAAAGACAGCTTTTTGTATATGGTATGGGCATTATGAAATTGTAGTGATGCCATTTGGATTGACTAATGCACCAGTGAAATTCATGGATTTGATGAATTGAGCTTTTTAACTATACTTGGATCAGTTTATAGTAGTGTTTATAGATGATATCTTGGTTATTCCAAGGCAAAGGAGAATCATGATACTCAACTTCGAGTGGTCCTTCAGATACTTTGTGACTAGAAGTTATATTCTAAATTGTCCAAATGCAAATTTTGGTTGTCCGAGATTTCCTTTCTTGGTCATATAGTGTCGGCAGAAGGCATTAGAGTGGACCCCAAGAAGATTCAAGCTATAGTAGATCGGCAATCTCCAAAGAATATTACGGAAGTTCAGAGTTTCTTGGGGATGGCGGGTTATTATAGATGATTTGTGAAAAATTTCTCAATGTTATCACTGCCATTAACTAAGCTTTTGTGAAAGGATGTGCCATTTGTGTGGACAGAAAAGTGCCAAGAAAGTTTTGAGATGTTAAAGAGAATTGTAACTGAGGCTCCAGTACTTGTACAACCTGAGTCGGGAAAAGAATATGTCATGTATAGTGATATATCCCATAATGGGTTCGGGTGTCTATTGATTCAAGAAGGCAAGGTTGTGGCTTATGTCTCCAGACAATTGAAGAATCACGAGGGAAATTACCCGACGCATGACTTAGAATTAGCTACAATAGTTTTTGCTTTAAAAATCTGGTGCCATTATTTATACGGTGAGAGTTTCCATGTTTATACTGATCATAAAAGTTTAAAATATTTACTGACTCAAAAAGAGCTGAATTTAAGGAAAAGAATATGGATAGAGCTTTTGAAAGATTATGATTTGACTATTAACTATCATTCGGTAAAAGATAATGTGGTAGCAGATGCACTTAGTCGAAAAACTTTTGCAGCTTTAAGGGCTTTAAATGCACGTATGTCTGTGGATGGAGATGGAGCTGTGATTGTCGAATTAAAGTTAAAATCGATGTTGTTGGATCGAGTAAAAGAGCTGCAAGGGAGAGATAAAAAGTGTTTGATGAAATTGGCGTTGATTGAAAAAGAAGAGAATAAAGATTTTGACAGAAGAGATGATGGATGCCTATATTATCGGGGAAGGCTTTATATTCCCAATGATGATGATCTGAGGCGGAAATAAAATGTATCAAGACTTGAAAAGTTGTTACTGGTGGTCTGGTATGAAAAGAGTTGTAACAGAGTTTGTTGCTATATGTCTAACATGTCAACAAGTGAAAGCTGAACATTAAGTGCCATATGGGTTACTACAGCCAATAACCATTCCTGAGTGGAAATAGGAGCGAGTTACGATGGACTTCATTTTGGGGCTACCCTTCTCATCTGGTAAAAAGGATTTGATATGGGTTATTGTAGATCGGTTAACCAAGACAGCTCATTTTATTCCAATTCGGGTAAATTACTCGATGGATAAGTTGGCGGAATTGTATATTAAGGAAATAGTCAGACTGCATGGAATACCCGTTTCAATAGTGTCTGATAGGGACCCACGGTTTACTTCAAGGTTCTGGAAGTCGTTGCACGAGGCATTGGGTACTCGATTGAACTTCAGCACAGCTTTCCATCTGCAGACAGATGGGCAGTCAGAGCGAGCCATTCAAATAGTTGAAGATATGTTAAGGGCATGTGTGATTGATTTTAAGGGATCATAGGATAAGTATTTACCGTTAGCAGAATTTACGTACAATAATAGTTATCAATCGATTATTAAAATGGCCCCGTATGAAGCTCTGTGTGGGCAAGATTTAATGTAGCTCATTAAATTGGTTTGAATTGAAAGATCGAGATCTGATAGGGCAAGATTTTATGAAAGATAAAGTGAAAATTATCCAGAGCAATCTAAAGATAGCTTCGGATCATCAGAAGTGATATGCGGATGTGAAAAGGAAAGAAATAAAGTATCAAGTGGGATACAAAGTATTTTTGAAAGTATCGCCTTGGAAGAAGGTATTACATTTTGGACGTAAAGGAAAATTGAGTTCGAAATTTATTGGACCGTATGAGATATTGAAAAGGGTTGGACCCGTGGCTTATCAGTTAGCTTTACCTCCAGATATGGACAAGATCCACAATGTTTTCCATGTATCGATGCTGAGGCGATACAGATCAAATGCCTTGCATGTTATCACTCCAGAAGAGATAGAAATTCAACCAGATTTGACTTATGAGGAAGAACCTATGAGGATCTTGGCTTAAGAAACCAAGGAATTGCGTAACAAGAGAATTTCGTTAGTCAAAGTGCTTTGGTAGAAACATAAAATGGATGAATTTTGTTAAAGAGGAAGAATTTTAATGACCCAAATACTAATATAAGGACTATTTTGAAATGATTAAAATATATTAGGATTTATTCTATTAATAATGAAAGATGAGAATGGTTAGAATTAATAGTTAAGATTAAATTGTGACTATGGATTTTTAAGAGGGCATTTTGGTCTTTTATATGAAAGAAAATTTAAATGTATTTTAAATTGGTATTAAAAATAAGGGAAAAGGGGATTAGGTTGAAAAGGAAAAAAATTTCTCTTTCTTCTTCTTCTTCTTCTTCTTCTTCTTCTTCTTCTTCTTCATTCCCCCGTAGAAGAGCTCTCTTATAAGCTCAAAGGTAAGTTTTAAATTAAGTGGTTTATTCCTTCAATTTGTGCTAGTTAATGAATCCTTAAATATGATGGAAGCTTAATAAAGGTTTAGAGGAGATTAAAACTAAGTTAGAAAGGAGATATTAGAGATTAAACAAAATGGGTATTAAAATGATATGTTAATATATTAAGGTTTATTAATGTTTATTGGTAAAATTGACTTGTCAAGAAGGTAAATAAAAGATTTGCAGCATTGGTTGAGTGAAATAACAAGTTAGAAATTATGGTTTGATTCTTAGAATCGAATCCTCTTGAGGAATATTAGATGTTTTAAGTGGTTAAATGAATGAAAAGTTGTAAGGCTAAGTAGAGATGTGTTATATAGTATTGTTAAGGGAAAGGAGATGAAAATATAGACCCAAAGTTGGGAAAATTTCGAATGGAAAACTGGAAAATCGGGACAGGGGTATCGGTACCCCATAGAACAGTACTGATACCATAGGAAAAAATTGGGCTAAATTATAGGGGAAGTATCGGTACTTATTCAAACAGTATCGGTACCCAAGAAATGTAGTATCGATACCATGGTGAGGGTATCGATACCAGGAAACATCGAACCTAATTTTGGTATCGATACCCAAGGAAGGGTATCGATACCATATCATAGTGGTATCGATACCATATCATAGTAGTATCGATACCATGGTAAGGGTATCGATACCATGTTACATTGAAGCTAATTTTGGTATCGATACAGAAAAGAGGTATCGATACCCTAATAGGGTAGTATTGATACCATAGCAAGGGTATCTATACTGAAGGGCCAAAAATGTTAAGTTTGGGATGATAATGTTGTAGAAAGTTAATAATAAATATTTTGATTAATGTTAAGTTATAATTGTTAGGAAACATACTAACAATTGATATTATGCATGTCTTTAATGAATGTGGGATAGATCGAAATCAAGCTCCTGAGTCGAGTAAGTCGAAAGGAAAGGGCCAAGTTTCGAAGTAATTATCTTCTCATTTTGGATATCTAAGCAAGATGAGACAGGTGAGTACATTTTATGATATGCAATCTAAATGAAAATGATTAGCAATTATTTAATATGATTTGTTTAATTATTATTGTGTGCTTTACTATAATTACTATGTTTATGGAATATATTGAAATGATATTTTGTATGAGCTAGAGTATGATTTGTTCTAAAAGAAATGAAAATACTAATGCATATGGGTGAATTATTGGCATGAAAGGATGCCCTATTTAAAATGTATATGAGTACATTATCAACAGAAAATCATATTTTAGTTGAAATGTATATGGGTACATTATCAACAGAAAAGTGCGCTAGAGTTGAAATGCATATGGGTGTATTATCAACAGAAAAGTATGTTGAAGTTGAAATACATATGGGTGCATTATCAAAAGAAGAGCAGGCTAAAGCTGAAATGTATATGGATACATTATCAATAGAAATGCATATTTTAGTTGAAATGTATATGGGTACATTATCAACAGAAAAGTATGCTAGAGTTGAAATGTATATGGGTGCATTATCAACAGAAAAGTATGCTAGAGTTGAAATGTATATGGGTGTATTATCAACAAAAAAGTATATTATAGTTGAAATGCATACGGGTGTATTATCAATAGAAAAGAGGTTATACCTTAAAGTGCATAATGGTGTATTATAAACATAAATGAAGGTTACAAACGAAAAGAAAAGAAACATGGCAAATGATTATAATCAATGGGAAATATAATATGTATGGATAAACAAATGTTATTTATTGTATTATGACACACTAAGATATACTTAACGTGTGTATTTCCACGCGTAGGTAGCAGCAGAATTAACCAAGTAAGGGGGTGAAGTCGTAGCAGCAGATATCATTCACCAAGGTTGACTCATCAATAACAATAGGATGGTAGTTATCCTTTTGTAAACTTATTGGCACGTAATTAAACTTAATATAACTTTTTGTGATGTGTTTTTAATGAATACTTAATTATTATGTTTATATATATAGAAATTAAGTTGCAATAAAATTATAAAGACTTTACAAAATTAGTAAACCGTTGGGTGTTACACGACGACAATCAATGGTTAATGACTGAAGTCAACCGTTAACATCGGAGATCAATGGTCAATGATTAACAATCAATGATCTAAAGACAATGATCAACGTTCAAAGGTTAATGGTCAATGGTCGGCTCAACTCTGGCTTGATTGGATCGATTCAGTTAGACTGATTATGTCTAGTTTAGTATTGGGCTGATTTGGAATTTGACTCAGTTTGGGATTTGGGCCAGTTCAGAATTTGCCTAGATAGATTTATGGGTAGGACATACGAGTTAACTGGTCGGACGGGTTAGCAGGTCGACCCGGTTCTAGAAGGTTCACCAGGCGATGAACAAGCTCCACGCACGACGACAATACGTGGGGGTACGTATAGTGGTTTTGGTGACTAGAATAATTATGGAAAAATTCTAAAAGATATTTTGATAGATTTTGAAATACTTTCCAAGCTCGGTTTACGATGAACAACTTAGAAGCTCGATAATGACTCACTAAAAACTTCCTAATGCTAACCCCTCCATATACCAATAATGAAGACTACAAAATAGAAATTGGTGGACTTAGGATGACACAAGGATCAAAATGGTATGGGCGGTGTATAAAATAGAGCTACGGTCAGCGATAAATCATAGTTTAAAGATTTCTTGGAGAAGAAGACCAAAAAGGAAAGAGAGAAAAAATGGGTTTCTCAAAGAAAAAGGTTCTAACTCTTTGGGATGCTTTAAACCAAACATTTAAGGAGAATGGAAAAATCATGCCATTGGTCATTAGGCTCATGCTTCATCTAAATTTGAACTCAAATTTAACTAAAAAATCCATTTTAGTCCCCAAAGTTAACCAAAATTCAAATTGAATCCCAAAATAATTTTAGGAAAAATTTTAACCCCTAAATTGGAGTATGACAACTCTCCCCTCTTGAAAGGAATTTTGTCTTGAAAGTTACTTAGTCTGAACAGATAGGGAAATTGATCGTTTATCGACTCTAATCTCTTCTAGGTAGCCTCTGTGGTTGCTTCACTAAACCTTAATAATCGAATAAAATCTAAACAGGTGATCACATATTAATCTAATAGTATCCTTTATCTCTTGAATCAACTCAGGACCCAATGTGCTTCTATCATGCAACTTAGTCCAACAGATAGAATTACATCATTTATATCCATATAGATCCTCATACAAGGCCATGTGAATGCTAGCCTGGTAGCTGTTATTGTAAGCAAACTCAACTACCGAAAAAAAGTCTTCCCAACTACCACGGAAGTCGATCACATAACCTTATAACATATCCTCCAAAACATGTATCACTCTATCATACTAACCATCAGTTTGTAGATGGAAAGTTGTACTAAGGTTTAACGAGTACCAAGAGCCTCGTGGAAAGCCTTCTAGAATCTAGAAGTGAATCTCAGATCTCTGTCAGAAATGATAGGCAATGGAACACCATGAATTCTAACGATCTTAGAGAAATACATCATAATCAACTTATCCAAAGAATAATTAACTTGCACTGGAATAAAGTGAGTTGACTTGGTGAGTCGATCAACAATCACCTAGACAAAATCCTTTTTAGAAAGAGTCAGAGGCAACCCAGTAAAAAAATCCAACACAATGCACTTCCATTTCTGCTCTAGAATCATAATGGGCTACAACAGACTAGACGAATGCTGATGCTCTACCTTGAATTGATGACAAGTTAGACTGACTTGTAATTATAAATGTCATTCTTCATACCAACCCAATAGTAACGCTCCTTTGAGATTCGTGTACATCTTGTCCCCACCAGGATGCATGGCAGAGGGACTACTATAGGCCTCCTCAAGAATAGTCTGTCTCAACTCACTATCCTTAGGATCACAATAACGGCCATAGAAAAACAGAATACCATCTTGATCAAAATAATAATCCAAGCTCGATCCTGCTCAACCTACTCAATAATAGAAAACAATGAGCTAACTAAGAGCTACTTAGCGTTAATATCCTCGACTAAGGTTGCCTTAACTTGTAACTTTGCCAACAGATTACCATCATCATATAAGCTTAACTTGGCAAACAAGGCTCTCAGATCAGATACCCCCTTACGGCTCAAGGCATCAGCCACCACTTTGGCCTTGCCTATATGATACTATATCTCACAATCATAGTCCTTCAAAAGATCCAACCAGTGACACTGCCTCAGATTCAACACCTTTTGAGTAGGCAGATACTTCAGACTCTTATGGTCAGTAAAGATATAACATTTTTCTCCATACATATAGTTCTCTAGATTTTTAGAGCAAAAATAATAACAACTAACACCAGATCATTGGTGGGGTAGTCGCGCTTATGTAACTTTAAGTGATGGGACATATAAGCTACAACCTTCTTATCCTGTATGAGAAAACATCTTAATATAGATAGAAAAGCATCACTGTAAACTGAAAAATCCTTCCCAGACTCAGGCTGAATCAATACTAGGGTTTCAGTCAGAACAATCTTTAGTTTATTAAAAATAGATTGTTGAGCTTCAAACTAAACAAATGGAACGTCCTTTCTTAACAACTTCGTCAGAGGAGCTGTAATGATGGAAAAGCCTTCCACAAAACTACGATAATAACTAGCTAAGCTTGAGAAGCTACGGATATTCGAGACATACTTGGGTTACTTCCAGCTCAGAATGGCCTCTGCTTTACTCGGATGTACTCAAATACCCTAAGAAGAAATGGTATGCCCTAGAATAGTGTTAGAGTATGCCCAAAGACTAATCATATGATGATTATAATAATATATTTATTTACCGATTTTATTAAATAAAGGCATTGCCACTATTATTTTCAGTTATATGTTTGTGTTTAACATAAACTGAAAGATAATAAAGTCTATATAATAACATTATTAAAAGATCCATAGTCAAGTATTATTATGGGCATGGACAATAATAATACACTTAAGACTAACATGTTATTGATTGATGACAAGGAGTTGTCATTAACATAGAGATGTTAGAATTGATACATGATTATGTTATTAGAGAACAATGTATTGGATTGACCCATCATGAGCATATGTCTTGGATTATTATGTAACGGTCATAACATTGCTCATGGTGATGACTATATGTATGATCCTTAGACTTGAGATCAATGTCATCCCAATATATATTGTTGTATTTTTTTGATACAGTTAAACAAGCTCTGTAACTGGTTGCACTATAAAGACTGTTATTAAAATATCTCAATATATATAGTGCGGTGTGTATGATTATGATATGATTTGTCCTTCATACATAATAGGAAATATATCAGATGCCACTTGATTGAGTGAGGCTAAAAATGCATGGCCATGCTTGAATAAGTTGATATGTGATATCACAAATTATTCGTTAAGTATGGTCTACTCTAGATATCAAGAAACAATAGATGGGCTATACAAGTGTGACTATTCTAAGACTTATGCCTATTCTATATATAAAGGAAAAAAGGATATAATACATAAAAGAGTTAATCACGAAGATGATATGTCGAATCATAATTTCTTGTAACTTAGGTGACAATGATATATTGTTAGATGTCACTCATTGTATGCAATATTAGAATTGTTCTAATAATTACTACTAACGTTATAAGAACCTATATGTCACACCCTAGGATTGAAATGAGCAAAGATGTACAATTTGTTGTATGTTACTAAAATATATCTATAGTTAATATATGTATATTTGATATACATATGATTTTAATTATCCCGAATATAGTAAGTAAACATTAAAAGAATGTAATTTTGATTACAACTTTTTAATTGATATTTAATTTAGAATGATTAAATAAGATTTTAAATAAACATTAAAGATTGTAATTCATATTATAAGTCTTTAATGCATATTTAATTTGAATTAATTAAATAAGAAAATTATTAATTTGAAATAAATTAAAACCCTATGTGTTAGGGTAACTGATATATTTAAGTGAGGTAAGGTCTAGCAGCTGACCACTTCAGCTGTTTTTCTCAAAACCAATTTTGGGAAAAGAAAATTTTGCTTTCAATCGGGTAAACTAAGTAGAGGTCGAGACGTCGTTTCGTGGAGGCTTACGATTCGAACCGTTCGTGATCACCATTTCTCTCTACTATCTTTGATGTTTTTCAAGGAACCCATTGTAAGTATTCACATTCTTTCCTCCCAATTTTGGTTTTACGTACTTGGATCGTTGGTGAGACCATCGAGTTTTATTTCTGCTGCACCGTGGGGTGTGCTGACGGTCCCAACAAAAAGTCCCCTTGTTGAGCCAGATCTCATATTTTCTCAAATTGGCAAACAACTTATACTCCCTCAAAGTTTACAGAACGATCCTCAAATGCTCATCGTGCTTTGCTTTAGTCCAAAAATACACCAGTATGTTATCAATTAACACGACCATAAACTAATCTAGATAAGGTCAAAATACCTGATTCATCATATCCATAAAGGCAATCTGAATGGCATCACCAAAAACTTGTAATGCCTATATCGAGTACGAAAAGTAGTAATCGGGACATTGAAATGTTTCACCTTGAGTTTATAGTATCCACGCCTCAAGAGTATCTTCGAAAAGATAGTAGCCCTTCCAAACTAGTCAAACAAATCATTGATGTTGGGTAGTGGATATTTTTTTTTATTGCGAGCTTGTTTTGTTTTCGGTGGTCAACATAGAGTCTCAATATCCCGTACTTCTTTTTGATAAAGAGAATTGGAGCACCCTACGGTGAAATGCTGGATTGAATGAATCCCCTATCCAATAACTACTGAAGTTGAACTTTTATTTCTTTAAGCTCTTTAGGGGTCATATAGTAAGGAGCCGTCAAAATCAGTGTTGAATTAGAATAGACTTCAATCTCAAATTCCATTTCTCTATCCGGTTATAACCCAAGCAATTCCTGATAGACGAATTCCCTCTATGGTAGATCAAGAATCCTTGTATCCAAAATATAAGTGAGGAAGGCCTCAGAAACCTTCATTATCATCCTTTCAGTGACCAAAGCATATACAACATTTGTCAAAAACCCTCGATGTTCCCCGATCATCACTATTTTCCTATCAACAGATGTCTTCAAAATAACTTTCTTGGTTTCACAATCGAGATTAAATCAATCCTTATCCATCCAATCCATGCCAAGAATCAATTTAAACTCTTATAAAGTCAACTCCATTAAATCGACCAAGAAGATATCCCCATAGATCTCCATAGAACACCGTCTATAAATGTGGTCCAACTCTATAAACTAACTTATGGGATTCTTAACTATCACAATGCTCTTGCTATTATCAACGGGATATTAAGACCCCTAGATAAAAAACTTGATATATAGGAATGAGTGGAACCAATATCAAATGAAACGAAGTATTAAACTGAATATATAGTAACAGTACCTAAAATTATATAAGGCTCATCATGTTCCTACAAACGTCTAACAACATAGAATAACCCAGGCTATCTGGCCTTATTCTGAGTTGCACTCCTACTGACTAAAACCACCAACTAGAGTCTTAACTATACTCTGAGTACAAGCATGTGTCTAAATGGTGGGTAGCAAAGTTCCTCTCCCGGTGGGTAGCAATCTGACCCATGATCTCATATATGAGTCCATTCTCAAACCTCAATCACCAATCCAGTTCGGTGATCGCAAGCCCAGTAGTAGAACAAATCATTCTGGTGAACCTAATCTCATAATCTATAACAGACACATTGCCTGCTCTAAACTTTGAAAATCATAACATCTCTCTTTTAAGTATATCTCTCTAATATAACGACTCAAAAAAATCCCTAAAAAGATCCCAAGACAATTAATATACTGAAATGCTCCTGGAAATCAAACGCCAACATCTCATTCCTTTCTTATTAAGTAAGGATAACAATTCCTTTAACTTATGCTCAGGACTCAGCTCTATCTCATCTACATTCCTCTCGGTATCATCTAACCAATACTCGACATCAGTAGGAGGTCCTCAAATAATGCCCTCAAACAAACTATTCCAGTAGTAACCAAAGAAGTAGATATATCTATAGCAGACATATTAGCATGAGCTCTAACCGCCCTCTCAAAGGTATGATGGACAACTCTATCAGTTACACCCTGATTCATCTTAGAATACTCATGCTTGGTGATATTAGGGTCTCTCACAAGCATAGTGGGATCCTCACAGGGAGTAGACGGATGGTCATGCTGCGTAGAAGGATCTCTAGTTAATATCAGGACCATGACATGTCTTATGGCTTCGAGCACTCATCAAAATAGTTTACTACGCTCTAAAAAATATAAACCTATATTAGACTGACATTCAAAATCTCAAATATATTTGAAATTTGTAAAATAGGGTAACATATTATTTGAAAATATCAAAAAATATCTTTTGAAAATATAATATTTATGGATCATCAACAGTTTAAATGTTTAAAACTGAATGCTCTAATACCAGCAAGCGTAACCCTTAGACCTAACCTAGGCATTATGACCGAATCTACTTGGTCACATGTAGTATACATAATTTCTTTCTATATTTAAAACATACTCAAAATCCATTTTAGTAAATAAAAACCCATATAACAGTATGATATGAAAATAACCATAAGAAATGTCCACATGGTAAACATATAGAGTTACTAACATCGAAAAATAAAATATCGATAATACAGATATGTCAAGAAAGTAATAAAACATGCGTCACCAAAATATAAAAAAAAAGGCATATATAGGGATGAAAATTGGGAGAACGATCGATCCTTTTGATGCCAAGTCTGCTAGCCTACTGTCGAATAGTATCTAAAAAGTTAAAATCTAAAGAATGAGTTAAAAAGCTCAGTGTGTTCCTTACGATGTATAAAAATATCCAAATAAATATTTCAGTAAAAATTAAATTGTAAAACATGCTTTTAAAATATAAACACTACCCCCTTTCGAACGCCAAAATGTGTAGGTTCCCTCAAACTGTACACCCACTTGTACACCAAGTAAGGATATTATAATGATAACATAAGGACCTGCGGTAAGGACTTACCATGTGCACAAGTAGAGAAGCCTATGATAAGTTATTACAAGTCATAGACTAAGCCTGAGATACTTCTTCCAACCATACCCCAATTACAGTAAATATGCATGTGTTTGAGTGGAAACGATAATTTAGTACTTTAAAACATGAAAACATGACATATTCCAGAATTAGATACATAAATACAGTAACTAGAGATTATGTCAGAAACACACGGTAGATAAAATGTCAAAATTTTCATGCATATGATAAAAACATATATCATGAAATAGAAATTTTCAAAAATATCATTAGAAATCCAAAATAGATCACATAAATAGTTCAAAATAGTAATGTAACACCATCAGGAACACAGATGAACTGGTTTGAGTGTTGGGTAAGATAGCCTACTATTGAGTATGCCTATCATGGCCAGTGGCAACGCTAGATCCTACAAATCTAAAATCTAGATCACAATCGTAATATGATACATAATAAACCTTATATAAATAATTTTCGAAAACATATGAGTAGCTCTCAAACAATATGTATTGAGTTGATCTGCCAAATGGGAAGCACCGGATCTAGTCGACCCTTGATCATGGGAATAACAAGTGATTTTATGAAAATATAACCCCTAAATCAATTCCATAATCAAATACCAAATAAATAAGCAAAAATTTTAAAATACTAATAATTGACAGTTTAATGGGCTTTAGTCAGGGCTTGCGGATCAGACTTTAATGAAATTGACCACAAAATCAGACTAAAGACATCAAAAATGTCAAGAGAATGTTTTTAAAAAAAGTTAACGATGATCAACGGTCGAAGTAAATATCGGCCAACGACCAAAGTCAATTTCAGTAACAGACAGTGAATGCGGTTAACGATCAATGATGATCAATGGTCAATAGTTAATGATCTACGATTAATGGTCAACGGTCAGCTCCCCTTGACAGGTTCAGTCAAATTCAGTTGGACCTATTCAATCTAGTTCAATAATGGCCGATTTGGAATTTGGGCCGATTCAAAATTAGGCCAAACATATTTATGGGTTGGACAGACGGCTTAACGGGTCATTGGGTTGGGTCAACCTAGTTCCAGAAGGTTCACCAAGCGGTGAACAAACCCAGACACGGTGATGACCTGTGGGGGCGCTTGAGGCAATATTGGTGGCCAAAAAATTATAAAACAATTCTAAAAAATATTTTGATGGGTTTTGAAACACTTACCAATCTTGGTTCAAAATGATGAACTGGATATCAAGTCATCGAAAACCTCCTAACGCTCAGCCTACCATTCACCGACGATGGAGACTACGAAATGGACATCAGTGGACTCAAGACAATGCAAGGATTGATAAGTGTTTTATTTAGTTAATGATTTTTAATTAATTAATATGTGTTATCTCTTTAATATTCCTAATTTGGGTTATTTATGTTAGATTATGTGCAAGACTCTATTTTCCAGAAAACAATAATTAAATTGCAAATTAAAGAAAATTTATCCTATTTTATGGGATTAGTCAACGCCAACTCTAATTAAAATACCAAATATGGTGCCAACTTCAATTAAATAATACAGTCAGCAAGATCAAATGAGAAATCTTGGGCAAACTCTTGAGTCAATCGATCAAGGAAAATGGCCAAGAGGGGGTGTATTAGCAAATTAAAAAGTTATTAGAAGCTTTTGAAAGAAGTAAGATAATGGCATAAAGATTTTAGAGTGGTTCAACTTCCTTAATGAAGTTTACATCCACTACCTTAGATTCCCAACTAAGGATGTCAACAAATTCACTAATTTGTTCTAACATTTTAGGACAAGGTGTAACCATACATAAAACTAAGACTTATACCCCAAAGTCTTAAATGTTCAACCCTTCCTAAAAAGAAATTACAAATAGAAAACTAGGAAACCTCACTAGGAATGTGTTTTCACAATTCAAGAACAAATAAAAATACCTAACAAAAATGAAACAAGTGAATAAAAAAGTGTTCTTTGAAAGCAAAAAGAATATTGAAGAAAGTTGACTTGATTGTCGTTCAAATTGATTGCTTTGGCTTTCTCTAAGATCTCTTGTCCCCACATATGACTCGGAATCTTGTTTTTATACATCTTCATTCAATTCTAGTCGTTTGGGTTGTTGTGGGAGTTAATAGAGTCGTTGGGAAGAATTTCCCCTAATAAATGATGCCAAGATGCCATGAATACCGGTATTCGGGCTTGGAGTATCGGTATTGCCTGTATTAAATACAAAAATTTAGTTATTGGTGAGATAAGAGAATTGGTACACCACCTAGAGTATCAATACTTGTATCAATCCTCAGAGAGTATTGGTAAAAAAATAACCTACTGGAATTGAGTTTGTAAAAAACATAAAAGGGGTATCGATACTTCAGTGTAGTTTTACACATCAATATCAATACACGTATCGGTACCACATTAACAATATAAATATTGCTCGTGCAGTATCAGTACTATAATGTTAAAAATAGATTTTTGACTCGATTAAGATCTAAAACCCTTTATAAAAATGTTTGATTTTTTTTCCAATATATGACTTGAATTTTTCAAAAGAGTAAAAAGTAATTACGAAGTTTTTAACTTTAAAAATAGTTTCTATATTTGAATGGTTAAATCGAATATAAGTTTAAAAATCATATTAAAAATAACCTTAAAATTTCTTTAAACTTATTTACTTTTGGTATATCAAAATATCAAAGCATGGTTAAACAATCTCCCACTTTTTAATATAAGAAAACTTTTAAAAAAATTTAAGATTTTTGTTTTAAGATTTATCCCTTTTTTGTTAAATCAAAAAGTTTAAGAAACAAGATATAAACAGAAGTTGTGAAGATCAAACGTACCAAACGAGGTAAGTCAACATAAATAATATTCTCAAAAAATAAACATGGTAAAAAAAAGATAATGTCTCAAATATCAAATATTTGAAACCATATCAAGCATCCATGTGCATAAAAATCCAAAGGAATAAAAGTATGAAAATGAACATCCACAACCAAAAGAAAAATATCCAACCAAGTCTAAATGTAATGCTGAACATGAGCACAAAATAAAAAATTAATCAAAGAATCGATCATGCATCCAATAGAGGAGGATCATGATATAAAGATGGAGCGCGGAAGGAAGCAAAGTCGCAAGAAAAAGCATCAAACATATCCATCATCATGTCAAATCTAGCACGAAGATCGCGTCGGGAGTCCACATACATTGCCTCCAAAGATAACTGTCGAGCACCAATCTCAATCAAGTGAGATTCTATAGTAGCAAACCTCATGTCCATCATCTCCATGAATGTCTGGAAGGAAGGTGGAATCACTCTCACATCCTTACCACGAACTAGAAGGGGGTTGACAAGAACATGGTTCACCAGACCTTCGACATCTAAGATCAGATCATCATCATGAGACTGAGGTGCATCAGAGGTAGAGTCTAGGGCTTGCTTTCCTTTTCTTGTCTACGTCTTACTAATGTTTTCCCATCCTGATTTACTATGAGATTTAATATCAAAGTAGGAGATAAGGGGAATTGCGGGATCAAGAGAAACATTCGTACCGGCTTTGACAAAGATATGACTAAGAAGAAAAACATAAGTAAGGGTATCAAATTTCTTATATTGGAATTTGTTGATGATCTAATTGGGGGAAACTTATTTTGTTATTATGTTGAAAGCAATGAATCCACTAAATATCAACAGTACAGAGGGTGGGGAATTTACCACCAGGTGATCGAAACCAACAAGCTCATGAATATCTAGGGTATTGACACTATGACAACCTTATAAGGGGATTCAATAGTATTCTTTTATTGTCTATACCCTTATCCCCTATACCTAAATCTCGGGCTATGGAAGCAGAATCTATGTGAAGGTATTTCCCCATGAGATAGGAGCGCAAACTAATAGTGATAGTTAGAGTTTCATCAACAATGCAAACATCATTTGAATAGAACATATGAACAAATTGTTGAAAGACAACGAGTTTGATTTTGAAGGTGTTGTCTAGTTTCCAAGATTTGAGTTGCGGAAGGTGTTTGAAATTAAGCTCAGTCATGACTATAAGAGAAGACATAAGCTCGCCCCTAAGAGGTAAAGACTTAAAGAATTGCGAATAACGATGCAAAAGATTTTGGCGACCAGGTTCATTAAAGCACGAGTTTTGAATTGTAAGATTATTTGGATTTAGAACGTCATTGGGAATAGGATTTGGAGGTGGATTAGGAGGATGATGGTAGGATCAAGAAGAATGAACTCGTTTAGACATATTGGAAAAAACAGGATAAGTAAAACAACAAAAGGAAGCAATACACATAAGTACGCTAACGTCACTTCCCAAAACTCATAAAGAGTCTGTAATATTCAAGGTATTTAAGATTAAAGGAGAACCGAAAAAAACATATATATATATATATATATATATATATATATATATATATATATGGGTATAAACAAAAAATATGTATAAATATATATAGATATATATATGAAAATGTATAAAGTATAAATTTTTATATGTGTGTGTGTGTCTGTATAAAAGCATATAAACAAGACAAAAAATGAAATAATAATATATTTTTTTTAATATGAATTACCTTTTTTGAAACTTTTCAGTGAAAATCGATATATTATGGTGCGAAAATGATGTAGAAGTAATACTCATTCACTAATTTAACCTAAATTAACAAGAATTTAGCCTAAATTTGAAAATAAAATAAATTAGGGATTTTTAAAAAATACCTTGATTCATGATGTAAGAAGCAAATGAAGCAATGTAGCTCGATTTAGATGAAATGCTGGTAACAAGTGTGAAAATCCATCCAAAATTGACCCAAAAAAGAAGTAAATCTATGATGATTTGAGAGATGGGAGAAGTTTTCGTTGAACGAGTGAATTAGGGTTTAAAAATGAAGGAGTTTGAGGATTTGTTTTAGATATATAGTGCGTTCAAGACCATGAGTATATATACTCATTTAAATGGGTATCGATACTTTTACATAGAAATGGATATTATCGATACAAAGTATAAATACTTCTATTGAAACTGTAAGAACAATATCATTACTTGACAAACAATATTGTTATTGATGAAGAACAATATCAGTATTGTATAAACATTATCGATACTAAATGCAAGAAATGGTAAAAAAAATTATAGCAAATTAGTCCTAAGATGTTATTTTTATTAAAAATTAAGAACATTCAACATAATTGATCATATGAGACATAAAATTATGACCAAGATACAAACATTTATTTACTTATACAAGATTTAATAACATAAACACCTATGAATGCTAAACTTGTATGAAATTCTAGTTAAAGTGCAGTAAAAGGTAAAAAGTCATAATACATAGGCATCAAAATTGGTATGCAACTCTTAATAGACAAGGAAAAATGTTCAACAAAAAAAAATCATAGTTAAGCATACTTTGAACATTTTATCAATTTTAATGAAAAAACTCCTAAACCCCCTTAACTAATTACATGGTAGGCAAAAAAATCATTTAACATGATTTTTCATAAAATCATAAGAGTGCATAAAATATTTAAACAAAAAATCAAGGTAGGTTTGTCAAACCTAATTCTCTCCTAAGTGCCTAAAATCTTTTCTTATCTAAAGGTTTTGTAAATATATATGCTACTTGATGCAAAGTGTCAACATGCTCTAGAACTATATCTTCCTTTGAGACATGATCTCTAATGGAATGTTGTTTAATTTCAATATGTTTGGTTTTATAATGTTGGATGGGATTTTTGGTGAGACAAATAGCACTAGTATTGTCACACTTAATAGGAATAGTTCCTACATCAATTCCATAGTCTATTTGTTGTCGTTTCATCCATAAAAGTTGAGAACAACAACTATAAGCCAAAATGTATTCTGCCTCGGTGGTTGATAATGCTACATTATGTTGTTTCTTTGAAAACCATGAAATCAATATACTACCTAGGAATTGGCAAGTATCGGAGGTGCTTTTCCTATCTAATTTTCAAAATTCATAATCCGCATTCAAGAAGCCATTCGATCTAAAGTTAGAGTCTCTAGGATACCAAAGTCCTATTCTCGGAGTGTCTCTAAGATATCTAAAGATTTTCTTAGTGGCTTGTAAATAAGATTCCTTAAGACATGGTTGAAATCTACACTAAACATAATGTTTGGTCTACTTGTGGTAAGATAAAGTAATGATCCAATCATAGACCTATATAACTTAACATCTTCACACTTACCTTCCTTATACTTGTCAAGAATTTTAGATTAGCTCATAGGAGTGGCTTGGGGTTTCACATCCTCCAGTCCAAACTTCTTGAGCATATCTTTAATTTAATTTTCTTGCTTGATGATGAAACCATCTTTCCTTTACTTGGTTTGGAGTCCTAAGAAAAATGAGAGCTCCCCCATCTTGCTCATATCAAACTCACCTTGCATTAACTTAGCAAATTCTTGGCAAAGATTATCATTAGTAGATCCAAAAATAATGTCATCAACATAAACTTGAACTATTAACAAGTCTCTACCTTTACTTTTTATAAATCAGGTAGTGTCAACCTTCCCTTTTGAAAAACCCTTTTTAATAACAAAATTTGACAATCTTTCATACCAAGCTTTAGGAGTTTGTTTCAAACCATATAAAGCTTTTGTCAATTTAAAAATGTGATTTGGAAATTTTAAATCTTCAAAACTTAGAGGTTGTTCCACATACGCTTCTTCTTTTATAAAATAATTTAGAAAAGAACTTTTAACATCCATTTGATATAAGGTAAATTCATGATAACATGCAAATGCTAATAGTATTCTAATTGTCTCCATCCTAGCTACGAGAGCATAAGTTTCATTAAAATCTATTCCTTATTCTTGAGTATACCCTTGAGCTATAAGTCTAGCCTTGTTCCTCACTGTGTTACCAGTTTCATCTAGTTTATTCCTAAATACCCATTTAGTACCTATAGTAACTTTGTTACTAGGCCTTTCAACTAATATACATACTTTACTACTCTCAAATTCATTTAACTCATCTTATATAGGCATAATTCAATGTTCATAATTTATTGTTTCTTTGACATTCTTAGGCTCTATGCATGAGATAAATGTAACATAATTACAAATATTCTTAAGATAAGATCTAGTAGTTGCCCCTTTGGATGGATGACTCAAAAGTTTACTATATTTTACATAGTTTTACTCCCTTGGACATGGGATTTACATTTCTTCTAGAGTTAGATTCTTGAGGGCATCTTGAGTTTCCTCATTCATTATTTCGGTAAATGATGATTCACCAACTTCATTTGAATTTAAGATACCTACATCGTCAACAACACAAGAATCCCTCGGAAGGGGATTATCATAAAAAAAACAACGTTTATGAACTCTTCTACCACTAGAGTTGTTTTATTAAGGACTCAATAAGCTTTAGATTTTAAAGAATAGTCAAGAAATATTCCTTCATCACTTTTTACATCAAATTTGACAAGATTATCTTTTCCATTATTTAAAACAAAACACTTTCATCCAAAAGGATAAAAATAACTAATGTTCGCCTTTTTATTTTAAAAAAGTTCATATGGAGTTTTCTTTAAAATTGGCCTAATCATTACTATATTAATCACATAACAAGCAATATTTGTGGCTTCCAACCAAAAACATTTGGCAAATTGTTTTCAGAAAGCATGATCCTAGCCATTTCTTCTAAAGTTGTATTTTTTCTCTCCATAACTCCATTTTGTTAAGAGGTTATAGGGGCTAAAATTATGGATAATTCTATTAGAATTAAAAAATTTACCATAAGCAAGATTTTGAAATTCAGTTCCATGGTCACTCCTAACACTTAAATTGAGTAACCTTTTTTTCATTTTGGTTTATTTTAGAGAAAGTATTGAAATTTTCTAAAGCTTCATCTTTTGTACTAAGGAGAGAACTCAGGTGAATCTAGAATAGTGATCTACCAAGACAAATGCATATTGTTTTCCACCCAAGCTAGTAGTTTTAATAGTCCCAAAAAGATCTATATGGATCAATTGTAATACTCTACTAGATGATACATCATTAATAGGTTTAAAAGAAGATCTTTTATGTTTGCCCTTAGGACATGCATCACAAATCTTATCAATATCAAATTTTATCTTAGGCAAACCTTTTACTAGATTATCTCGAACAAGATTTTGTAAAATACTTATGCTAGCATGTCTAAGTTTTCTATGCCATAACCAAGAAGCATACATTAGAAATACCAATATTATCTAAATGCACTATATATATATATATCATATCTTATGACCAACAAGCTTAATCTTATTTGATGCAATGTCATTATTTTTCTACATTAGACTCCAATAAGACATTGTATCCCTTATCACATAATTGTCTACTACTAAGTAGATTATGCTTCAACCCATTCACATTTAAAACATTTACAATAAGAATGGAATAGTTGTCACCAATAGATCCAATTTCTTCAATGTGACCTTTTGAGTTGTCAACAAAGGTTGCTAGTCCTTCACTTTTAGCTTTAAGCTCCAAGAACCGGGTCTTATCATCGATCATGTGTCATGAGCATCCACTATCAAGGTACCACTAATTTGAACTTTTCTTTGTGCCTTGTAGCAATGGTCCACCTACAAACATAGATTAAGTTTTGATTTTTGGTACCCAAATTCTTTTGGGTCCATTAACATTAATTCCCAATATTCTTGTCCCCTTGGGTATCCATTTTCAAGAATATCCTTGTCATTAGTAGCAATGAGTACTTTGGGGACCCATATACTTCTAATAACTTTTCTATATGAGGTTCTTTCGGGACTTTTATGTTTGTAATAATTAAAGCTATTTTTAACATAGTTGGGTTTTTAATGTTCATATTTTCAAATCTTTTTGTCCCAAAATAGTTAAAAGAAGCCTTAAGATCATCAAACTTGTTTTGATGATCATCATGAACTCTTGAAAGTAAGTTATGCAAGTCTTGATTTTTTTCTTTTCAAAATCTTCAAGTTTGACTTGCATATCTTTGACTTGTCTTTCAAGTTCAAGATTAGTCTTAGAAAGTAGAGCATTTTCATATTTCAACTTTGAAGTATTTTTCTTGTATAAATCATGCTCTCATATTCTAAGGTTGATTCATCATAAGCCCCTTGTAATTCATTAAAAGAATAACTAATTGAAATAGGTGAATTAGAGGTTACCTTGGAATCATCTTATATGGCCATGATACACAAGTTGCCTACTTCCTCCTCTTAATTATTGGAGGACTCGTCATCACTCCATGTAGCTACATGTTCCTGTGTTTCTTCTTGGAGGATCACTTATTCTTTAATTATGGGCATTCAAACTTGGCATGCTCGGGCTTTTTTCACTCATAGAAAATAATAGGATCATTATCATTTGATTCATTTTTTAAGCACTCATTTCTTTGGAATCTCCTTCCTTTGTTGGACCTTATGAACCTCTTGAATCTTTTAGAGAACAATGTCATTTATTTATCTTAATCATCTTTATTTGAGTCACTTTCTTCTTTAGTAAACTTGAAATCAACACCGACCTTTTTCTTCTTTTCAATTTCATTCTTTTCCTCATCTTTCTTTTATTTGTTCTTCTTCATTCACCATCATCTCATAAGTAAGCAAAGACTAATGAGCCCATCTAGATTGAGGGTCTTTAGGTTCTTTGCTTTAACAATGGTGGTCTTATTAGATTTCTATGACTTGGGAAGACTTAAGATCATCTTCCTAACAAGCTTCTCATTAGGAATGACTTCTCAAAATCCTTCGAGTCAATTGACGATAACAAAAAATGGACTAGTCATGCTCTTAATATCCTCATTCGGTCTCATATTGAAGTTTTCAAAATTATGATTGAGAAGACTAATCTTAGTTTCTCTTCCCTTATTTGTTCTTTCATGAGTAACTTCAAGTTTCTCTCAAATCTCGTTGGCATTGGAACAAGATGAAACTCTCTCATATTTATCGGGGTCAAGTACACAAAATATAATGTGCATTGCCTTTTCATTGAGTTGGAACAATTTTCTTTCTTCTTCACTCCATTCCATCATAGCTCTAGTTGGAGTAGAATGTCCACTCAATATGATGCCCCGAGCTCCGAAATTATTTGTTTGGATGAAAAACATCATCTTATTCTTCCAATAGGCATAGTTGGCTCCATTGAAGTAAAGAGGCTTATTGATAGGCTAGGAATCATTAACGATGTCAAAGCTTGATGTAGCGACCATGGATGATTTGTTTGATGACTTTAATCTTCTAGGATCTTCTCAAGAGGTGGCAAAACCTTCCAATGAGTCTAGCTCTAACACCAATTGTTGAGTCAATCGATCAAGGAAAATGGCTATGAGGGGGTAAATTTGCAAATTAAAAAATTGTTTGAAGCTTTTGAAAGAAGTATGAACTTTGATACAAGGAATTTAGAGTGGTTTAACTCCCTTAATAAAGTTTACATCCACTACCTTAGCTTCCCAACTAAGGATTTCAACAAATTCACTAATTTTTTTAACCTTTTAGAACAAGGTGTATCCTTACTCAACACTAAGACTTATACCCCAAAATCCTTAAGTATTAAACCCTTCCTAAGAAGAAATTACAAATAGAAAGCTAGGAAACCTCACTAGTAATATGTTTGCACATTTCAAGAACAAAGAAGAACACACAACAAAAATGAAACAAATGAGTGAAAAAGTGTTCTTTGAAAGAAAAAAAGAATATTGAAGAATGTTAACTTGATTTTGGCTCAAATTGATTGTTTTGGCTTTCTCTATGATCTTTTTTTTTCACATATGACTTGGAATCTTGTTTTCATACCTCTTTATTCAATTCTAGTCGTTCAGGTTGTCGTGGGAGTTAATAGAACCGTTGGGTAGAATTTTCTGGCAATAAATACTACCCATATGCATTGAGTAATTGTACTCGGGCTTGGAGTATCGGTACTGCCTGCGTTAAATAAAAAAAAATCTAGCCATTGGTGAGAGAAGAGTATTCGTACTCCATCTAGAGTACCAGTACGAAGATAGCCTACTGGAATCGAGTTTGTCAAAAACATAAAACGGGTATCGGTACCAGTATCGATACTTTAGTGTATTTTTACACATCAGTATCAGTACAACATGAACACAACCCATATTGTTCTTGCAGTATCGGCACTACAATGTTAAAAATTGATTTTTGACTCGATTAAGATCCGAAAACTTTGTAAAAATGTTTGAAAACTATTTCTAGTATATGACTTGAATTTTTCAAAGAGTTAAAAGTAATTATGAAGTTTTTAACTTTGTAAATAGTCTATATATTTTAAAGGTTGAATAGAATATAAGTTTAAAAATCGAATTAAAATAACTGTAAACTTTCTTTAAACTTATTTACTTTTGGTATATCAAAGTATCAAAGCATGATTCAACACGAACCATAATTCTTTAGGAAATAAAAGTTGTAATTAAATTCAACATTTGGGATTTTTTTATTATATTAATTACAATTATAGTTTTCGTAGGAATTTAATTATTTATTATTTGGACTCTTCGTTTACTATTAATTAGGAATTAAGTGTTTTAATGTTCTTAAGAGTTAGTATTTTATTTTCATTAGGTTGTCTAAAAGCTATAAATACCAGTTAGGGTTGAATCTTGCGATGAGAGTCAGATAGTGCTGATTTTGGCTTTTGTTTCACTTTGAGGTATTTAGTTTAATAAAAGTATTTTTCTTCTTCATACATTCTTTCCTTTTACACGTCAATTATGATTACTATCATTCTTGGCTAAACTTTCATTTAGCCGATAGCTAAGTGACGACTCAATTCATTTTATGAGAATTGAAAAAGCACTTCACATCTTCATATTCGTTCTTGATTTTTGGCATACAATAAGACGCAATCGGCCTTTTCTTTAAAAATCTCAACACCTTCAATCCAAAGTGTGCACAATAGTTTGATCGACATTTTGATCTACCGTAGGGAAGAGAGTTGGCTTGTAACAAACTTAATTCCCTAAGAAGAAATTTAGTGATGGTCTGCTGAGGGAAATCAAGATTAGGTTCGATTCTCATTGAGACACCATAATCCGAGCACAAGTTTTTCCAAAACTCAAATTGCATTGGCGTTAACATCGATAGTCATTGTTAATCCAAACAAGGGATAAATTCCAAGGATTGACTTTGGGAAATTAGTTCATCGGAGAGAAGAGTAAGTTAAAAGGGTTGGGCCTTGTAGATTGTAACCGACAAGTATCCTAAGCAAAATCTATTTCAATAATCGAGACGAATTGAGGTGAAGCGAAGCTAGAGGCTATCTCTCATCATAATTAATTTTTCTACAATTTACTTTTCTTGCATTTACTATTTTATTTTATACAATTTATTTAATTATTCTAAACCACTTTTTTCTATTTTTATTATATTCAGTTCTTCCTGATCAAGATCAAATCAATTCAAAATTAGAAATTTTTGAATTCTTGTATACCAACCCCTTCTTTTTTATTCTATGTTTATAGCTTATTTATATGAGAAAAAGAGTTTATTTATTTGACAATTATGATGCTTGTCAAATTAGCACAATTTATGGGTATCATGACAACATTACTAATTAAAATTTGTTTAGCTTTATGACCAGTAAATATTTGGGTAAACTAGTAGATTAGATACCATAGATTGAAGCACAAGCCTGAAGAATACGCGCACATACAGTACGAGAAAGGCGACAACAACAACAACAACAAAAACAATCCAAATCAAATCCATAATTTAATCTGAAAACATCTTTTCATGCCGAAGACGATTTTTCTTGCTAAATAGAGAATTCGAGAATTAGCTATGGCACCTTCCGCACAACAACAATTATAGATAGTATTCCCTCATGGAGAAATATAATTTGAGCTGAAAATGGGTTTGATCCATCTTCTACCTACTTACTATGGATTACCCATCGAAAGTTCTCACAAGCATCTTACTGAATTTCATATGGTTTGCTCTAGCTTGAAATCATAGGGAGTATCTGATGATCAAATTAAACTTTGATCTATTCCTTTTTCTTTAGCCGACTCGGCTAAGGATTGGTTATTTTATTTACCTACTAATTTTGTTTATACATGGCTGATATGACTCGTCTTTTTCTTGATACGTTCTTCCATGCTAAAAATAAATTGAATTAAGAAAGAAATTAGTAAAAGAACAACAAATAAATGAAGAATCGTTATATGACTATTGGGAACGGTACAAAAACTTTGTGTTAGTTCTCCATAACATGGACTTTCGGAGCACACACACTTCCACAATACTTTTATGAAGGACTAATTCCCTTGAAGATGAATATGATAGAAACAGCTAGTGGAGGAGCACTTTTTTATATGCCTATGAATGTAGCTAGAAATATGATCTCAACTATGGCTGCTAACTCTCAACAATTTGGCTATGCGAGTGAACCTACTCGATGACTTCACGAGATAAGTATTAATTCATTGGAAAATAAAATTGATAAATTAACTAATATTGTTCTATCTCTCATTTCAGGCAAAATGATTACAGGTAGACATTGTGAAATATGTAAAATGTCAGAATATCCAACGAATTGTTGTTTGATGTTACAATAAAACTCTACCACACAAGTCAATACAGCTGGACATTTTTAGAGACCTCCCTAGAGACCATACAATCCTAACACAAATACCTATCCAGGGTGGAGGGAATATACAAACCTCAGCTATGCGTAGAACCAAGGCCCCCTCAATAACAACCATATCAACCGAAGCCACCTCAACAACAACATTACCAACCGTCAAAACCTTCACTAGAATCCATCATTGAGAGATTGACATTGTCTTGATAGAAGTTTCAAAATATAATAGAAGAACATCTTCATAAATTGGATAAACAAATGAGTCAACTGGCTCAGAACATAGGACGCATAGAATCACATGGAAAACTACCATCTCAAACTGAAGTGAGCCCAAAATAAAACGATAATGCTATCACCTTTTGGAGTGGCACCATAATTGTGCCAATCCCTAAATAAGTTGCCTTGGATTTCAATAAAAGAAGAATCAATATCCTATATAAATCAAGAAGAGGTTGATGCATCAGAGAAAGAAAAAGAAAGAAAAGAAATTTCACGGGAAAAAAAGATTCAATGCTAACTCCTCCTACAATATCTCCCTATGCCACGTCACCTCCCTTCCCCTTGAGTTTAGTAAAACATGACAAACAAGTCGAGGAAAAGGAAATTCTTGATATTTTTGAAAAGTGGAAATTAATGTACAACTTCTTGAAGTAATCCAAAAAGTGCAGTGATATGCCAAATTTTTTAAAGATCTTTGTACAAATAAAAGGAGAATTATCGGAAATAAAAAGGTAAATTTAGGTGAAAACGTCTCAACTATTTTTTCAATGTAGGCTTCCATCGAAATTATAGGATCAAGGTATGTTCGCTATACCCTACAAAATCGGCAAGGTATGTTTTTATCTTTGTACAACTCACTTTCTGCAAAATCGCTATACTCACTTTCTGCGAAATTAGGATAATGGTTCAACTCACTGATAAATTCGTAATTTATCCAGATGGACTTCTTGAAAACGTTCTTGTTAGGGTAAATGAGTTAAATTTTTAGGCTGATTTTTACAAAATTGACATGGAAAATGATCAAACCAACACCACTTTTGAAATCTTTCTTGGCCATCCATTTTTAAGAATTGCACAGAAAAAAATTAACGTTAAGAGTGAAATTCTTACTATGGAATTCAATGGTGAGGTTGTAAACATTAATTTCATTGATTTTATTGAAACTCTAGTTGATGATTTTGTTGAGACTAACTTATCTAATGCCTTGTGCATGGAATTAGAAAATCACGATAAGAAATCGTAAAGTTAGAAAATTACTCCTAACTCGATCTAAATCCAAACTTTTACCTTCATTTTTGCAAGCACCACAAATCGAGCTTAAACAATTATTGAATCATCTCAAATATGCATTTTTAGGATAAGTTGTCACTTTTCTTGTTATTATTTCAAATAAACTTTCAAAAGAGGAGGAATAAGACTTAGTAACATTTTTACGCACTCATAATGAAACAATAGGTTGGACTATAGCCAACATCAAAGGACTTAGTCCATCGACATGCATGGCTAAGATTAAAATTGAAGAAGGTGTAATATTTTCTTCAGAATGAAAAAGACGTTTAAATCCTCCCATGATAGAGGTGGTGAAGAAAGAAATTCAAAAACTTTTAGACACTGACGTCATCAACCCGACATCTAACAATAATTGGGTAAGTCTAGTCCATGTGGTTCATAAGAAAACTGGAGTGAAAGTAATTGAAAATTCTAAAGGTGAACTAGTTCCTCCACGAGTTCAAAATGGATAGAGAGTTTGCACCGATTACAAGAAGTTGAATTCACTTACTCAAAAAGATCACTTTTTACTTCCTTTAATTGATCAAATGATTCAACATTTATCTAATAAATCTCACAATTATTGTTTATATGGTTTTTTAGGTTTCTTTCAGATTCCAATCACACTAGAAGCTCAAGAAAAAACAACATTTACATGTCCCTTTGGTACCTTCACTTATCGGTGAATTCCATTTGGCCTCTGTAACGCCCCCACCACAATTTAGATATGCATGTTTAGCATATTCTCCAATTAAGTAGAAAAATGAATTGAAGTTTTCATGGACGATTTTACGGTATACGGTAATTCCTTTGATGAATGTCTTTTCAACATAACCAATGTCTTGAAAGAATGCCTTGAATATAACCTTGTGCTTAATAATGAAAAAAAAATAACTTTATGGTCGATAAAGGTTTAATTATTGGTCACATTGTTTCTGCTGATGGAATTTTGGTCGATAAGGCCAAAACTAATATTATCCGCTCACTCCCATACCATAAAATTGTGAGGGAAGTTCGTTCTATTCTTGGACATGCATTATTGCAGGTTTATAATGAATTTTTTCAGGATAACGCAACCACATTGCAAGCTTTTACAAAAAAGTACACCATTTGATTTCAATGACGAATGCAAAGAAGCCTTTGATATCCTAAAAAGAGAGAACTAATTTTGACACCTATATTGTAATACCCCAAAATTTTGGTGGTTAAAGTATAAATTTAGAAACGTTCAAGGACCAAAAATGTAATGTTAAAAAGTTATATATTTTGGCCCGTAAATTAATAGATATATTACTACAAAATTAATTTTTTTCGTTGGAATCAAAATTTTGATTAAGGATTTGTATTAAAAACTATAATAAAGTAAAGTTCGATAAGAATTCAGATAATCGGGTCGAACTGGAATTTCACAAAAATTTGAAGGATGATAGAAAGAGGTTTTAAATATTATTTCATAATTTAGAACAGAGAAATTTCAAATGAATTAGCATAATTAAGGTCGATTTTCAATATTTAGCAGAAATTAGAAAATTTAGTCACTAAATTGTAATTTTTGAAAATTACATGGACAAAGGTGAAAAGTCAAATTTTAATTGATCATATTTATATTTTAATAATATTAAATTTTAAGATATTTTGGGTGGAATGGTTGAAATTTTCAAGGGTTTTAAAGGATTAAGTTGGAATTTCTTACTAAATGAATTTTAAATTCATTTAAATCTTATAAAGCAAGTGTATTGTAAGATAATTGTAGAAAAATCAAGCAAAAATCAGTTTCTTCTCCTTGCTCCGGCCACGAACACCATAGCTAAAAAGGTAAGAAACTTTCAAGTTCATTTTTAAGATTATTCGAGTGATTTTGGGTTGGGCTATTAGATTGAGAATTAATTACTTGAAATTCCCTATCGTTTGATATAATTATTTCATGAAAAACTTGCTTGGATGATGATATTAATGATTAGGGTTCATGAAGAACATGTTCAATTTTGAAGAACTAAAGGATGATTTTTATGTTATTAGTGTTGTAGTTTGATTTTCAAGCATGTGTGATGAATAAAATAATCTAGAATTGCATATGCCCAATTCATCCAAGCTAGGGTTTATAAGAAATTAATCGAATTTGAATTGGATTTGATGTTAGGATGATTGAAATTACATGAATTTGATCATGGGAAGTTGAATTCATACTTGAAATTGATTGAAAACCAAGCCCTATTGCTTATGATAGGTTCGAAAATGGGGAATTAAATTAGGAAAAAGTATAAAAAAAATTCCTACAGTCTAAATTTGATATTGGAATGATTTTACATTCTTTGGAAGTTAAATTGGATCAATTGGAACATTGTTATAGTAAAAGGACTATTTTGTAACTTTTGGAAGTTATGGGACATTGAAATATAAATGCTTAATTGTAGGTGTTTATTTCTGGAATTTAATGTTTAAATGTTGAATTTGAAGTTAGAATATTGTTTTGGATCAAATTGCAAGAAATTGGAAAAAGTGGGTGGTTAATTCGAATTGAACTGGAAAGTTGGGGATGTGATCGCAAGTTTTCAAATGTTAAAGTGTTAAATTAAGTGCATTATTATAATGCCAGAAATTTTATATTTGGATGTTGAATTTGAAGTAAGAATGATGATTTGGGACAAAAATCCTATTTTGGTTAAGTTTGGTGGTTTATTAAAAAAGATTGGAAATTATGGGGTTTATATGTTAAGCTTGAAAATGTGATCGTATTATTGGATATATAAAGGATTTAAGTGTCATAATGGAAATATTAAAGTTGTTATTGAATATTGAAGTGAAATTATATCGAATAAGCATCGAATATAAATTATGGATTTTATTATTGGATTTAGAATATGTTAGTACAATACGAACATATGCTTTGAATATTTTGTGTTGTGTATGTGATTTTATTTAGACTGTGACATATATTAAGAGCAAAGCGAATAAAAACGAAGGAAAAAGTACAAGACTAAAAGGTTATCGTAATAAAAGGATTCAGTGAGGCAAATAAGATGAGTGTATTTTATTTATTTAATTATTCTAATTGAGAAAGACTTGCGATAAGTCAATCTCGTATGATTTATTTTTAAAGTATGATTTAATTTTGATTATGGAATATTTCTATAATGCTTATATAAAGGTTTTATGAATTATTTTATGGAATGAATGCCCCAAAGTATTTTATCTGATGTTGTATTTTAAATTATGGATGATTTTAAGTATGAACTGCCTAAGTTATGAATTTTATATTGATGAGATGAAAATGTTTCTAAATTGAAATGCATGATTAATAAATGAATATGATCTTATCTGAAAGCCAATTGTATGTTGCATGGAGAGTCATAGATACACTTGGCATGCTATTCAGTTGAGTAATTATGATGATGATGTTATGGTACATTCATGAACATTAAAGAAAGGCACCGTTGGTGCAAATTATATGAATACACTTGGAGTGTATAATCTAATGCTGATGTTGGCACCATTTTTCTTTAGCGCACATATTATGTTTTACTCACGTGCCTTGGATTGTCTTACATATACACTGAGTTATGAAAATAAATGAGAAAGTTCTAAAAGGTATTCAAAAGAAGAATGAAATATGAAAGTTCTGAAATATGTTTTAAATGGAAAAAGAATATGAAATTATTATTATATTTGATATTGATTATCATGGTTTTGATAAAATAATTAGATGTTGATTTTCATATTTCTGAGGAGAAAAATGGCTTGAATAAATTGGTTTGAAAGTTCAATGATTTTATTTGAGTTACATTTATTGTTTTTGAAGAATTTATGATATTTTAATGTTTTGAAGTAATTATGATATTTTATGCTTTATGTCACCTTAGTTATGTTATTGTCTCACTAAGTTTTACTTAGTGTGTGATGATCTTCACGCGTAGGTAAAGAAAAGGAGGATAAAGACGTGAAGTGAGGAGCATCGCGAGCATCTTCTGGAATATCATAACAACTATCATATATGTAAGACATCCTTGATGTTAATTTGGTTTATTAGTGGCATGTATATTATAAATGTTTTGGTAGCTCTGATAAGCTAGCTTAATATGGTTGGTAGTAGATATAAGTAATAGTATAAATGAATAGTATTTTATAATATTATGTTTAAAAGGTAAAATTGATTAAGTTTTAAATTAGGATATGTTATGGCAATATTTTATAATATTATTTATATTTACGCGATTAATTAAATTGGTTTTAATTGATAAATTTAAAATAAAACAAAATTTTATTGGTTTTCAAGTATGAAATGTTATAAAAGGTAGTTTGACATCTTTAACTCGTATTTGAATAAATATACAAGTTAAGGGTGTTACATTTATTGGTATCAGATTCAGGTTTAGCCTATTCTCGGCCTAGACTGAGTCTGTTTTATGTTGAAAAGTTTTACATGCCACTAAGATATCAATATCACTTATCTGGTATGGTTAGGTGATTTAATTATTGATCCTGCTCCTTACTAATGTAAATCGAAAAATATGGTTGTGTTAGATGTCAGAAGTAGAAGGATCGTTTCGAACGATCAATTTTAAATTTTAGGTTAAAGCTGGCAAGAAAGTTTATAATGCTAAAAAGAGGATTGAGATTGTAATCGACCTAAATAGACTAGGGAAACTTTTGTATTTCCTCCTAGAAAGATTGGAGTTGTAAGAAATTTTCTTTTATTTTGTGGAAAAAATGCCCTGCCTCTTTATGAGGAAGAAGCTAAGATGTATTTACAGTTTGATCGTTTAAAGAATGAGGCTATCAATTTATAGAGATCTACTGATATATTTGAGGGATATGCAAAAGAATTTGAGACTAAATATGATATAGAGATCATTGAATTGATCTTGAGTTAAGTATTAAGTGGATTAAAGAGATATTTGATAAGAATTGATCTTGAGTGATAGACTAAAGATTAAGCCCTTAAGATCAAAGGGAAAAGGTAAATTGTATATAGTTGTCCATTAAAAGTTCAAAGAGAGCTATGTTCTTAGAGAATCTTATGAAACTATTTTATCCTTCGGAGAATTCAGACTAAGTTTGAAGGTAGAGCAGTTATTTCCTTATCATATAATATTAGACTATTGTATAAATTTATTAAATTTGAAAGACATGAGAAATTGTTTAGGAACTAATCGCAAGTGATGAAGTAGCTATTAATATTCAAAGTTGTAAATTGTATTAGTAAAGACTGCTCAATAAGGATTAAAGGAAAGTTAAAAGTGTAATAATAGTACTTTCTGAATTAGAGTGAGATTGAAATTGTTGCCTTGGGGTTTGCATATATTGATTTTGAAGAGGAAAGATGATTTCATATGGTCATACATAGATTATCATTAGTTAAGTGAGATGATAGTAAAAGATGAGTATCATTCTAAAGGATGGATGAACTTCTTGATTAGCCAAAAAGTATGTTGGAATTTTTTAAGACTGGTCTTTGATTTGAATATCATTAGTAGAAATTAAAAAAAAAAAAGATATTTCTAAAATTGTTATTAGAATTTGATGTGACTAGAATGAGTTTAAGTAATGCTAATTTTATTGGACAATTCTTTTATAACAATTGTGTAGTGGATAAATCGAGTTTTTATTGTATTTGGATCAGTTGGGGTTATATGCTTGAATGATATTTGATCTATTAAAGATAAAGGAAATTAAAGAAAAAGGAAGGATATGATACATATCTTAGTATAATATTTCAGAATCTTGTAGGGGAAGTAAGAGTAGTTCATCGAAAAGTACTAGTCATAGTTGAGTAGGAACTTCAAAAAAAATTTCTGAAGTTTGAAGTTTCTTAGAATTCTCTAGTTATCAAAAGTTGTGAAGAATTTCTTATTGGTTCCCTTTATATTATTCAATTTATGGAGAAAATATATGTCATTTATTTTGATTGATAAGTATCAAACATGATCAAGATATAGAATAATAAAGTCAACCAAGATTCAATGACTTTAAGATTAACTTTGAAAATAGCCATAAATTCTACTAAAAATTATTAGAAGATGAATTTTTATACCAATCTAGTTTTGTTTAAACTGAACAACTATTGGTTTGGAAGTATATATAAAAAGATATGAATATTTAATCGAGGAAAGATCAGAAAGTAGGGAAAAAATTCTGCTCAAAACAGATTTTCTAAACTCGATTAGAAAACTCATCATAAATTGTACAAGTTGAACTAAAGAAAATGCCTTTGGAGTCTAGCTTCTGATGGAATAAACGTAATAATTTTTGGGTACATATATTAATACAAAATATTATTTCTTTACTAGTAGCACAAATTGTCAGAGTAAGGAAATTGTGATAAATCATGCAAAGATTATATATTTCATGGTGACACATTTCATAAAGGTTTGATATGCGTAACAAGGTAAGAAGTAAAAGTAGCAGTTTATGTTTTGAGTAAGCTTAAAGCTTATGAAGGGAAAATTTTCCGAAATATGATCAAGAGTTTATAGTTATTTTGTTTACTTGAAGATTTAATGGAGCTGCAAAAGCGTAAAGAGTAATGATACTATAATACTAATCATAAAGAGATGAATGTTTGAATTATTGATTAAGTAAAAAGAAGTTGAATTTGGGATGAAATAGAAGAATTGAATTTATTAAAGAACATAAGATAATTATCAACTATCGTCTGGAAAGACTAGTGTAGAAGCTGATACGTTATGCTGAAAGACTTTTCTACATCAAATTTTTGGAAATGTTAGATGGTCAATGAAAGAAGATAAGAAGTGTGTAGTAAGAATGTATCAAGGAAATAAGATGGAATTAAAGAATTTAATGTTAAGTCGAATGGATGTTTATATCGTAAAGGTAAAGTATATACGAAATAACAAGGAATTGAAGAAAGAATTTCTCTCTAAAGTGTATGGGAATATTTTGACTATGTTCCCTAAAGGAACTATAATGTATATGGAATAAAGGAGTTGGTAAAGAAGGTTAAGCATGATAGGACAACAAGTTGAAACAAGGTATCAAAAGTCTTTGGGATTTCGACAATTGATTTTCATACTTGGTTGAAATGGAAGAGAATTGGTATGAACACTGTTACAATATTTTCTTGGGCACTTAAAAAATGATTTATCGAATTAAAATACAAATTGTCAAGGTACTTTCGCTCTCAAGTCAGTCCGGGCCATTTTTACCCCATAGGGGAAATTTCATAATTTTGTAATCAGGTGATTCTGATATTAAACATTTTAACGAAAATAATTAGAATTTAATAATTTTGAAGTCATTGGCTCTTCAAATTAATTATTGTACTTGAAATCATTTCTTACTAGTCTTCCAATTCCTTTATGTAATTCAATCAAGTCTTAACCAATTTATCACGTAAACCGTATCCAGTTTGAGTCTATCCATAATCAAACATTCATAATAGACCAATCATATACATCCATGCATTTATCCATTATCAACATGTTCCATAAAGAATGCAAAGAGGTAGTAAAGTATTACCTCAATTTTTGTGCTCCATCAATCGAACATTTAAACTCCATTCGATCACTCCCAAAATTGAATTCAACGTCCAACAATTCCTCGGATACATAGCAACTGAATTTATGTCAGAAACTGAACTTAATCGGAACACTAAATTTGATTCGAATAAAAATCATTGAAAATCGGCTTACCGAGTGCGAATTTGGCAAAAAGGGACTTTGGATTCGAACTCAGGATGTCGAAAAACATAAAATTTGACTTCTCATAAAATTTGACTTTTTTTGTCAAACTTAACGGTCAGACAGTTCAAAGTCAACAGTAAGACTGGTTAAAGTCAAAGGGTTGGGTCGGGTTGACTCGGTTTGGGTCAAACAGACCTGGTTCGACTCATGGACCAGTTGGAGAGCCTAACGCACAGTGTCAGCACGTGGCGACGCATACGGTAGTGACGGGGGCTATTTCGTCCGCTCGATTCTCCCCTAAGTAACTAATCACCAAAAATAACCCACAACCCATCCACAATAGCCAAATATACGCTAAATCAACTGCAAAACGCTTGAAGCTTACCCCTAATGACAGTCAATGACGGTACAATGATAAAGGCATTGCTCACCTATATTGTGTTCGCAAGTCGACGATGAAGCTGATGATGGTGATGTTGTGCTGCAACACCGGCTAAATCAACCGAAAAACGAAGAATTTGCGGTGGTTGCATGATTTTTTCCCGAATCGATCGAACGTCAATTGAAAATGAACGATGTTGGTTCTCGACTTGAAACCTTAGGGGTTTTGGTTACCGGACAGAGACTAATCGAATGTGGCGAAAGGTGTTGGCTACAGCGACCGGTGGTGAAGAAATTGGTGAGGCAACGACAAGGGTTTGGCTAAGGGTTTGGGATTTGGGGATCACAGGGGTTTCTGATATTTTTATTTTTCACTATCTAGGAAAAATTATAAAATTCAAGGTTAAGTCCCTGAACTTCCCACAGGTTCCAAAATCGAGATGCAAACTTTTAAAAATATACAATTTGGTCCTCAACTTTTCCCTTGTTACTATTTTAATTTAATACTTTAAATAAATAAAATTTAGCCCCTAAATTAGGGTGTGACAGCCTAAACCTTATACACTTCATAGTTTAGTCCCTCAACTTTTTAATTAGATATTCATTTGACATAATTGATTAGGTTATTAATTAGAGGCTCCACTTTTGGTTTAATTTCACTTTGTTCCTTTAATTTAAGGAATAATTTGATTTGGATCTCGCATTAAGATGCCCGAGGGTTCATTTCGATGATTTGATTTAATAATTTGTTAAAATAAATCAGGATTAATATTAGAGTCTACATTTTTAGGTCTAGCCCTTAGGTTCTTTTAAGTTACAGAATTTGAAACTTTAAGATAGGAAAAGCCTTAATTAATCACTAGTATAATTAGGTTCATAAATGGTTGTTTTATTGAAGTTTGTTTTATAAACATAAGGCTATGTTCATTTATCAAGGAATTAATTATGTATCCTTCGCATTATGCTTAGGGGTGACCACTAATAATACTCGAAGTATATCGACATCCTTTTCAAAACTCATATCATGATTTCTTAATCCGACATCCTTTTCCAAACTTGGCATCCATAATAATTTTTAAATTAAATAAAACCTCAAACTCAAAATTTCCAAATTTTAAATTTAGGGTAATCGACTAGGTACCATTTTCTGGGCGTTGTGGGGGTGCCAATCCTTCCACAAGCGTAACCGATTCTAGAACCTGATTTTTGGTTTTCGTATTATTACTACTATAAAATAATATGATGCATATAAAATAAAAAGTAAAACAAAAATATATTAAAATTTTATTTTATTTTGATTATTTATTATGTATGTGTTTGATTCAAGTTTTACTTTTGGTATGTTTTATTACGTCTATTTTTAGGATTTATTTTCATAAAAGATTTTCATATTATATTTTTTTATTTTTGTCATATAATTTGATATGATATTTTGTTGTACAAATCATATGCGTAGCATGAATAAAATAAAAAAAATGTAGTAATTAACACATACTTACACTAGTGTAAATATTGACATCTCTCAATAACTTAGTATCTAAAAATAAACACATAATTATATTGATGTAAGCATATATATTATATATATATATATATATATATGCATTTTCAAAGAAATTAAAAATTAATAATATATATATATTAAGTTATTTGTTTATGAATTTTATTAAAACATACATAAATTATAAATAATAGAAAATTGTATTTTTTTTATGAAATTTATTGTAAATATTTTGACTTTAATACTGAGAAATCAAATTGTTAAAAAAGAAAATATATATCCAAGACAATATGGTGAAACATGCATTTTTCTGTTCATATATTCCTTCAACCAAACACTGTAATCTTACATTCCTGTCAAACAAATAAAAAAAAGTAATATAACATTCTCAATAATATGTTAAGTAATGTAACAATCTGATAATCTAATTCTCAAAGGTAATCCTACACTTCTCGACTCTTTTTTGTGGATCACTAACATATGCGACTGAAATACTATAGTAATAGGTAATATAGAGATTTCTCAAAGCCCTTGGCCAGATAGAAGGCATCTCACCACCCTTAGAGAGATCTAATTATGAGGTAGAGGCATCTATTTTGTGGTGAAAACTAAGGGGACAAGACAACTCCCCCTTCCCATGAAAAATGAATCTCGACGCCGTAGCGGAGGCATCTCAACACTTTTTGGAGACAACTCTAACTTGTATCAACAAGAGTAAGAGATGTCCCTATATTTTCTAGACTTCTAGAGGCATCTTAATGGTTCTGGGGTAGGGGCATCTTGACACTCTTTAGAGTAGATGCTCTCAACTCTTTTTCAAAATTTTTAAGACGTGATCTTGAAGTGTAAGAAGAGCGTGAGGCATCTCGACAATTTTTGGCCAGTTATAGGAGGTTACTTGACAAGCGTCATTTTACTTTTAAATAACGTCGTTTTACTTTCAAATAAATTATTCTTAATCTCAAAAATGTAGAATTTTGTCATTTTAGCACTGTTTCTAGAGTCCAACATCATGCACAGAAAATGAACGAAAATGCCCAAATGAGCAACATAAACCAATCAACAAGGAGTAATTAACAATTAAATATTAACTATTTAAATCACTCATCAAATTCCTCCTCACTTATTCAATTCTTGTCCTCAATGCGTATCAGTCATGACATTAAAACTGAGGCATCTTTGTCGTAGTAGAAAGAAGACAAAGAAATCATGATGTCGAAGGAGAGACATCTTGACCCATCGAGTAGATTCATAGTCGTAAGTCGAGGTATTTGCAATTCAACTCCCTTAGAGGCAACTCATGGTTCTATAGGTATATAGGCAACTCAATGGTTCTACAGTTAGCGGGAAGTGTCACCTATGCGTTCGGGGTCATCTTAACACTTTTGGACAATTGCTGGTGACAAATGGTACTTAAGTCTAGAAAAGAGTGAAGGCATCTCAACACTCAAAGCGGAGGCAGCTCATCGCTCTTATCCAAACGAAGAAGAATCTCCACCATGACAATATAATGGAGGCATCGCACGCTATGGTAACATAGTAACATAGTGGAGGATAATAAAAATATTCCTGGAGACTTGATGCTTATGATAATAAAAACATTCCTGGAGGCTTGATGCTTATGATAATAAAAACATTCCTGGAGGCTTGATTCTTCTGTGGAGCTATCAAAACCTCAAAGCCTTTATGTGTTAGCTGTTCAAATATTACATGTTATTCTAAGATGAAGTTTTTCTAAGTACATGTGCTAGGAGTACCTTAACAATTCTCATGGCGGTATTGCTGCCAACATAAGTTAGTGATCTCATATAATATATCGAGGATGGGTGTTCTTAATATATTTGCTAAGAGTACTCTAACAGTCTGAGAGATCTATTCCTACTGGCACAGGCTAGTCATTAACTATTATGGTTACCTACCTTTAAGGTGATGCATGTGAGGAGATAAGAAGGGCTGTTTTAGAAGCATTCTATACTTTTCTACACTCCCCTCAACTAGATGCCATCTTTCAAGGTAGGGGAGAGCAAAACTCGCCTTGACTAAAAAAACTTGATCTTTTTATTTTGAGTTGTTCGTGTCCAATCAAATTATCAAGTTGGTTTTTCAATTCAAGTAGAGTTGATATTTGAAAATTTCAAGTCACTCTAAAAAAATTAGTTGAGTACTTTGACAGTTTTGTTATCTGATCCTTAAATTTCTTATTCATTCAGTTCATTCTTCATTTTAAGGCCATTTTTACAAAATTTGAACTACATTCTCCTAAACCGTCATATAGCAACTATTTACTTCCAATTACACTTTTTGAGAACAAATTTTCTTTTTTCAATGTAGTCCCTTTACTTTGAATAATTTCCTTATTTCTTCAATTCATCGTTTATTTTAAGTCCATTTTGACTAAATTTAAATCATATGCTCTCATACCATTATAAAACTCCTATGTAACTTTAATTCCTATTTTTTTTAGTAAAACTATACTATGTTTTCTTAATTTATTCACTTACCTTTGCATTGTTTTCATTTTGGTCTTTTGATTACAATTGTTGACAAATGCTTTCTTTTCATCAATTTGTTGACTTCTTTACTCTTTCATCAATATTTTACCCTTAAAATATCTTCTTTGAAGTATAATATTGTAAATAAATTTTATAACTTTAGATTGTATTTGATATATTAAATAAAATTATAATATGAAAAGAATATATATATATATATGGGATAGGATCCGCGTACATGATATAAAACTAATAAGTTTTACACTAATTTATAGTCATTAGATTTAAATAAATAAATAACTTAGATTTAATTAAAATTTATAACCCATAAATAAATATCTTCCATCTCACATTAAAACAATATCTCTTTTTACTCTAATCCCAAATCTCAAACCACAAAATCCAAAAACCTAAAAACTCTACATCAAACCTTAAATCTTAAACCGTATACCCTAAACCCCAAGCCTAAAATCATAAACCACAAACCTTAAACCCTAAATATTAAGTTTTAAACTTTAAATCCTAACCCCTAACCCTAAAAAGGAAAAATATTTTTAATGTGAGTTAAAGAAATATTTATTTATAGGTTATAAATTTTAATTAAATCTAAACTATTTAATTATTTAAATCTAATGACTATAAATTGTTGTAAAACTTATTAGTTTTACATAATGTATGTGAATCCTAACCCTATATATAGGGTTAGGATCTAACCCCCACTTACACTATGCAAAACTCTTTAGTTTTACACCTTTTTAGGATAGTTGGATTGAGGAAAATCAAAGACTAAGATTAACTCATTGGTTTTTCAATGAATATCTTCTCGTTTTCTACTATTAATTTCAACATTTAATTTGTTTCATCCAATGGTCCTAAAAAGGTGTAAAACAAAAAGAGTTTTACACAATGTAATTGGATCCTACCCCCCACCCCCACAAAACAATATCTCTTTTTATCCCAATCCCAAATCTTAAACCCTAAAACCCTAAACCCCATGTCATATACCCTAATGCTTAAATCTTAAGACTTAAATCCTAACCCTAAAAGGAAAAATATCATTTTATTATGGGTTAAATAAATATTTATTTATGAGTTATAAATTTTAAATAAATTTAAACCATTTATATATATATATATATATATATATTATATATATTATATATATATATAATTGGAATCAATTTATACCTTAATGCTATAAATAAATACAATTAAAGTTTTATAGAAACTATAACAACTTGACTAAACTCTCGAATTTTATGAACTAAATAAGAAAAAAATTCAAATGAAGTTCGATCCATAAAATACAACTCATCCGATCAAATAACTCAAAAATCTTTTACTCTACTTGACTGAATACTCACCCCTAGTCCAAGGTGCGACTTTTTCTAATTTGAGGATGCTCTCTCGTGGGAAGAGCGGTCTTGGTGAGAGGGACATGTGATGTCGTTTGCGCTTTCCTCCCTCTCACATTCTTCTCCCCATTGTATGTTTATCTAATCCTTTATAATGGACTAGCCCAAAAAACAAAACTAGGTGCATATGGATAGATCCCAACCGATTCTCTCGATCATGAGGCTTATCTCACCATATTAACTATTGATGGGGGAAAAATTATCTTGTTGACCGTTGGTTGATATTTCTATGCGATGGAAACAATTTTGATATTATATGTTTCAAGTACTTATTCGATGAAGTCCATATTCAATTCCATGTTTGTAAAAAAAATTATGTTAAAGAAACTTCATACAAAGAGGAAATTCAAAGGCTTCCCAAAGTGGTTTGATGATCTGGGACATTCCAAGGTTTCAGATTAATAAATGAGTGTAGTTGTGTTATTGGATGAATAAATCTTATTTCAGTACATTTCTTGTAACAATTCTCATAGTTGAATTCATTTATGTATTTTGGCTCACTTAGAGCGTTGGATGGTAACTTGGGTATTAAGGTAAGCTTATTTACTTTGTGTATTATTTCATGAGTTATGCTGGTATAAGACTCATGTGACTCTTATATGTGTTTTATGTAAGCATGAATCAAGGTAAGTTATAATATTTTGAGGAACTATGACCTCACCTTTGATATTTGATCAGCCAATGTAAGATTCAAGTATGATAAGTTCATAATAAGTAAGCCCTTGGATGATAAGCTTATTGTGGGTAAAAATGGCATGTCGTAGAGTCCTTTGAGCTCATGTCGAGGTTGGATTACGATTCTTTAGTGAAGAGGATGGAAGTTGTAGGTATTTGGCAAAGAGGAGAATGGTCATTCTGAGTTAATTGGCAAAGAGTAGTGAATTTGTGTATTCATAGTTACTCATACTCCAATCGAATAAATTAATTAATACACATATCTGTGTGTTATCATGCAATGAAATTCATATATGATATGATCATGAGCATCTTGTGTTATATGCCCTACAAGCAATCTAAGTCTATGTTGATAAGTTATTTTTCATCTCAATTATCAAGTTAATGCATATTACGTGTTATATAAGCTTATTCTGTATTTCTTTTAATCATTTAGATACTTAATCTCTATAGCATTTTTTGATCGTATTTAAGGGGTTACAAGTCACTCTGATCCTACATTTTGTCATAATCTTTGTTCTAACCTCCTATTGGTTGCATATGTATATAGTTGGTTGTTTTGTGAAATTAAGTGACTTTCGTCCATGATGTGTTTTGTTAAGTGGCATGTATATAATCTCAAGCTCGAGTCCATGTGTACGTAGAAAATCACTGCTGGGAGACTCACCCACCAAAACTAGGTATGCGACGCTGGTCGATCTGGATTAGTCAAAGCGAAGCCTTGGAACCGGAAGGATAACCGAAAAGAAAGTCTTTAATATAGGTTGTAAATCAAGTATAGGCCAAGGTTATAAAAGCTTAAATGTAAAATAAAAAAAAAGGATGAAATAGTAATTTGAATTGCTTTATTGATAATTGCTTTTGGCGTAAAGGCATTCTTAACGTGTATGATTGATTATTTAGAATCATGCATTTGATTGTGTGTTTTATTAATTAACAAGTGTATGATGAGTGTAATTTGATAGTAAATGTTATTAATTTGAATTTCTAGGTGAACTACTGAGTAGCTTGGGTGAGCAAGGATATTTTATTAGACTGTCCGAAGAATCCTGATAGACTTCTAAGTTTGTAATAACTTGGCCAAAGGCATATTTTCGTCCAAATAGTAATAGAATTAGACTTTATAATAATTTATAAGTTAGTCTTTAAATTTTAAATAATTATATTTTAGTATTTACAATTATGAAAAGTTTCAGTTTGGTACTTAATCAATATATCTCCCTGTAAATTATTATGATTGGTGATTATTCCTTGTATGACCTTCAAATTGATTATATGACATGGTATGTTCAATGAACGATTATACAAATTCAAATTTTATAATTCAATAATATCTCTGATCCGATTTTCGACTAGACTGAGTCAAGTTGATCCTTAATCTGTTATTCAATTACACGAAGGTCGGATTGAAGTATAGACATGTTCTTCTATGTCTGGTTGGGCTAGCTATGTGTTTCTCATCCGTAAAGTATATCGATATTAGAAGCTTTGATACCTTTGAGGCTTTGATACTGGATACAAAATAAATCTATTGAGATCGGCTAGAAGTGAGGGATGAAGAGAGACAGAGAAAGAAGAACAAAATGCTCTAGAAAGAAATCACTTCATTTTTGGCATAAGCAAACCCTAGCCAATTTGATAGATTTTACCCCAAATATGAAACGATATTGTTTTACTAAACCACTAAAATGAAAACGTAAAAACAAGACACTAAACATAAAATGACAACTCAACACAATGACGTTTAACTAAATGACATTAAACATAAAATGACAATTTTATTATTTGCCTAAATAATGTATATCAATATTTTTTTTGGCAGTGCAAATAAAATTTTATTAAGGAATGAAACAATGACACCCAGAACCTAGGTTATGTGCCTCATTAAAAAATCTCCCTAAACTTTAATGGAAGAAAAGAGTACAACACAACTAGATTAGAGCTCCAACTCAAAGAAAAACAACGCCAAACTGCTAACTCTTAGGAGCCAACAAGAGAAGGAGAAATACAACTGCTCTCGAACCGTGCGAACAAAATTAAATAGCTCCAAAGGGAACACAAAATCCACCAAATCAAATAAAGGAAGGAATCTCAACTACACAACAAACCAACCAAACATTCCTCAAAAAGTGAAACCTCACCACGAAGAACAAAGCAAACGTTCCAAAATAATGAAACAAGCTTCACACCACATGTCGTAACCGGTTTTTGTCCGGGTACGAAATTTTTACTTGATGGAAAAAGTGATGTGAATAAATGGTTTTTTTAAAATGTTTTGGGAATCGCCATCGGCCTTTTGGGTTAGGTAGGTCGAATAGCTAAAAATTATCTTTTAAAATAATTTTTAAGAAAACATCAGTTAAAAGATAAACAGGTCTGCGTTTTAACCAAAAATTCGTTCTTTTTAATAATAAAAAGGGATTCGTGGTCGATTACGTTTGGGGAAGGATTAGCACCCCACAACTACCAAAATTGGTACTCATTAATTATAATTTATCTCTATTATTGAAAATTTAAAAATTCAAAAATATTTTTAATTCAAAATCCAGTTATTTCAAATTAATATAATTTTAATAAAATATATTAATATCTATATATATTTTTATTTTTATAAATAAGATATTTATTTACTTAGAAATATCAGAAAAGAACTTCTAGGTGCTTTAAGACAGCTCTTTTTTTAATATTAAAAATAAATAAATATTAATAAAACATTTTTCTAAAAATAATTAAAATAAATTAATATATAATTATAAAAATAAGATATTTATTTATTAATATCAGAAAGGACTTCTAGGTTCTTTAAGACAGCCCATTTCTTAATATTAAAAAAAATAAATATTAAATATGATTATTTTTCTTAAAAGTAATTTATGTAAAATTAAATTTTTAAATAGGATTTTTATTTAATATATATAAATATAAAAATAAGTAAATAAATTTTATTTATTATATATTTATAACTACATAATAATAATAATAACAATAATAATTAAATATATAAACATATAAAAATAAATAAACAATGACTAAAATAAATAAAATTAAAACTATATGTGTAAATAATAAAATAAAAAAACTTATAGTAAAAATAATTAGTGATTAAATTATAAGCTATAAAACCTAAATGCTCTAATTCGAAATATTATAAAATTTGAGTGCTAACAGTGTGATTTAACCTATATTAGTTATTCGGGATTGAAATATTAAATTTAAAAATATGAGGGGCTAAATATGGTATTTATCTTAAATATGTATAAAATACAAGTAATAACTAAATTATAAATAACTAAAATGTAAAGACTAAATTGAAATAATTATAAGTTGATTGCAGTGACTAATTTGTAAAGAATACAAACTGGAAGTGACTGCGGACGAGGTTTTCCCAGGCGAGAAATTACACAGATACCCACCCCAAAACGGCGTCGTTTGGGGAGGGGTTTAAATGCCCTTTTAACCGGCCATTTAGGGCCATATTTCTCATTTTTTTTTCTTTTTCTCTCTAAGAGAGAGATGAACATTCTCTCTTCCTTCTCTCTAGAAGTCATTGGCCGGCCACCAGCCGGCGGTCAAGTTCTGGCGTCGATCGCTGTCGCCAGCGATGGTCGGCGACCAAATTAATACCCAAAACGAAGCTCTCCAGACCCTCGACCTAAATTCAACCTCTTTTTTTCCTAAATCCCCTTCGATCGACGTAAATCTAAGGTTATTTACCTTAGATGTTTAGGCTTTCCATTGCCGAGGGGAAGCTCTGACGATCGCGTAGTTTTCTGGGTAAGTCTCATTCTCTTTTTCTTTTCTAGTTGTTGGTTTTTGGTTTTTGGTTGTTGTTTGTTGTTTATTGTGGTTGTAGCCGTTGATGGTTGTTGGTTGCTCTTCTCTTTCTCTGTTTTGCTCCATTCTCTTTGCTTTCTGTCGTCGTGTCTTGTTGGGTTCTCTCTTTGCAGGTGGTCGATAGCTTTTATAGCCATCGACGGTGTGGTTCTCGGACCGGTCTGATGGGTAACTTTCGGTGAGTCACCATGGCTATGATGGTGACTCACCATAGGCAACAACGTGGATGGTCAGAGTTGTGGCAGTAGAGCTTCTGGAGTGTTCGTCAGAGGCGTCGTGGTAGTAGTGGAGCGTCTGCAACGGCAGGATAAGACACCTGGAAAAGGTGGCGGCGCGTGGTCCCTAAGGTTATGATACCCTAGGGTTTCATCTGGAAGGTTCTGGACCATTGGATCTTGCCAGATCCAATGGCTGCTGATGCTGGTGGCTGGCTGAGATAATGGAAACCCTAGAAGAGTTCTGTTGGGCCTGGACTGGATTGGGTCGGTTCTGGTTGTGTAAAACGGGCCTGGTTATTGGGCTTGTAACAATATTTTATTGAAACATTCTGTCCATAAGTCCTATTATCTTGCACTGTAGGTCTTACAGATGACCCGAAGGTTTTGAAAATATCAAAAAGCTCCCAAAGGCTTTTTGAAAACATCCTGCACTACAGGTCTTATGGATGACACGAAGGTTTTGAAAACATCATGCACTGAAGGTCTTACAGATGACCCGAAGGTTTTGAAAACATCATGCACTGAAGGGCTTACAGATGACCCGAAGGTTTTGAAAATATCAAAAAGCTCCTGAAGGCTTTTTGAAAACATCCTGCACTACAGGTCTTATGGATGACACGAAGGTTTTGAAAACATTATGCACCGAAGGTCTTACAGATGACCCAAAGGTTTTGAAAACATCACACACTGACAGTCTTACAGATGACCCGAAGGTTTTGAAAACATCATGCACTGAAGGGCTTACAGATGACCCGAAGGTTTTGAAAACATCATGCACTGAAGGGCTTACAGATGACCTGAAGGTTTTGAAAACATCATGCACTGAAGGGCTTACAGATGACCCGAAGGTTTTGAAAACATCATGCACTGAAGGGCTTACAGATGACCCGAAGGTTTTGAAAACATCATGCATTGAAGGGCTTACAGATGACCCAAAGGTTTTGAAAACATCATGCACTGAATGGCTTACAGATGACCTGAAGGTTTTGAAAACATCATGCACTGAAGGGCTTACAGATGACCCGAAGTTTTTGAAAACATCATGCACTGAAGGGCTTATAGATGTGGGAAATAGTTTGCTAAGTAAGAAACTTTGGAAATCGTTTTCTTACTATTCAACAATTTCATTTTCAGAAAAGATTAAATGAGAAACTTTGGAAATCGTTTTCTCATTGAAATAAATTGTTGATTGGGTAACATGCCCCAAAAAATACTTCTTCTGTGGATGCGTCCCATCTATTTTAGATGTTTGCGTGATTCCTCATTTGAGGTTTTGAATTCTACTTCTTTTTGTAAGGTATTTTTCTTCATGAATCTTCTTTTCATACGAAAACCTGTAAAACTTCGTATTTTTCTTCATGAATCTTCTTTTTCATACGAAAACCTGTAAAACTTCATGTTTGAATGCAATGAAATGTATCAATGTAATGCATTATCTATTGTGCAAATGATGTTCTTATGAATACATGCATGTTGATACAATCTTCATTTGACTTCCAAGTGGCGAACTCAGTCTTCCTTCACTTGATCATTTATTTCCAGGGTTACCTTCGGATATCAGTGTAGCAATTTATGCTATATTTCTGAAGAACCATTTGATCAACTGGTATCTTTGTGTCTTCTTTTCTTTATTTAAGTCTCAGAATAAATGTTTCATTTATGGAAATCTTGCCGTAGTCAGAATTATGACTTTGATGCCCCATTTTGTCTTTGATAACATCGACTTTCTTAATCTGGACTTGTGTAGAAATCCAATAAATCTTATCTTTGAAAATAAAATCTATCATCTTTGAAGAGAAAATCTATCATCTTTGAAGAGAAAATTTATCATCTTTGAAGAGAAAATCTATTATCTTTGAAGAATGTAGATGTAGATATGTCTGACTTAGCAGAAATTAATTAGGATAGCAACGTCTGTTCTAATTTGACTCTTGAAATACATCATAAGGAGGATTTATCCTAATTCCTTTCATGACTCTACATCTAATTGGATCTCGAACAAGGCAACTTGGACCATATCATGTCGAGATGTTTAACAAAAACCTGTCGTTCAACATTAGTTGGTTCCACTAGTTTCTTGTTGTTAAAATTTCTGCTTCTCTTCTATGGAAAGAAATCTTCATCATATCTCACTTATGACCTTGGGGTTTAAGAAGTCAAACTTTATTTCAGATCAATAAATGAAAACACCATATGATAGCAACATTGGTTCAGCACCATAATCACTGGTTCGTAAAACATGTGACAATCGTAAAGTTTTTGATAACATATTCACCCTTTCTTGTGGCTTCTAGCCAGATGTTCATAAAGTATTTGACAACACATTCATCCTTTTCTGTGGTTTTTGTACAGATTTTTGATCAATGAAGCTCTTTCCACAGTATTCAAAGCTTTTGTGTGATGTAACAAGAGCACTTGAGAACAAAACTCAGTGGGAATAGAAGTGAGATGTTGGTGTGTTTCATGACCAACACTAGATCAAATTCATGAAATATGCTAGTGACTAATTGAATAAGAGATACCAACTGATCTTCATATCATCTTGAGCAAAGGCAAGTGTGATATTGATCACGTTTTCTTCCATAATGAGTGTTGTAAGTAGTAGAAACATATCAGCTATAGGAGTCATGTACGAAAGAAGGTTCATGGAATTCTTGCTAACCAAATAGATGAAAACTCAGTTCACCTCGACTGGCAATGATAACTTCAGGAATAAGAGTAACATACGTAAGATGAGCCACTTTCTTCAATGTCATCAAGTAAGCGAAACTGATGTGAAAAACGACTTTGTGACCTCAACAGTATGATTGAAACTAACTTCTAAAAATATCAAAGAAATATTTACAATCATCACAGACACACAGAATATAAAATTCAAAGCCGATATTTGATTTTGAGGAACTGAACCCTGGATCGAATGGTCTACATGGGGACCATCTTTATTCATGCAACCGTAATGTATCTTAATAAAGAACACACTGTAATGTGACACATGGTTTAAGAAGATTGGGTATTTGAAACCCTACTTGCTGAGTAGATATTTGTTCAACAACAGGACCCTAATATAACTGTTTCATGAACGAAGCAATTATGTATAGTCAGCTCGATTGTCACTGCTTCACAATTTTCATTCTTCATTCCTTTCTGTCTTATTGGAAATATTTTTCAAAGCAATGATTTTTCCATAAGATGATATGGATCTTTGGCATGCCCCAACATTGACTAATACAAACGTTCAAAATACATCAACATTCTTGATTCTGATTGAAAGGGACTTTCAGCATGCCCCAACATTGGCTAATACAAACGTTCAAAAAGTGTCAAATTCCTGATTAAGATTGGAATGGGCTTTCAGCGTGCTCTATCATTTGCTTCTTGTTAATCTGAGCCTTCAAAATATCCCACGTGGATCTGTCTGAAGTGACCATTAAAGTGCCCTAACATTTGCTGATACAGATGCCAAAAGTGTGCTCAACATTACTTCTTGCTGAGATGAGCCTCCAAGAATGCCCAAATATTCATATTACTATGAGCCTTCAAAATGCCCTGCCATTCTATTTCTGGTTGATATAGGCTTTCGAGATGTCCCGCATGGATTTTTCTAAATTGGGCCTTCAAAATGCCCCCGACCTTTTAAACTGTAAGGCTTACTTTCAATGTTTGTTTGATTTCAATATCATGATCCCCACGAGGTCCAATTTTGATAATGTATTATTGTGGGTATTTGCGACTTTATCCGTGCCTCAAATCTGTGTATCTTGAATACTCTCATTCTGATGTCACTAAACAGCAGTTGTTAAGTAACTTGAGGAATTCTCTTCATGTTGTCATAAACTTAAGAAGTACTCAATCATTCTGATGGAAATGTCTGATATATATGCCTCTTCTGAATGAGGTGACCATTTTCTGAATCTGGAAGGATCTAGTCGGACAGAGTGGTATAAATCGCTTGGTAATTCATTTCAGGCTGACACAGTGAACCTTGTTTTCAGTTAAGGCTATTTCTGGAATATATTTTTCTGTGATTATGAAGCGATCTTTTAGGATGATTTCACAGTTATTGATAGTTCTTCTAATACTGAGGAAATCCTGGATTCTAATTCTGATGAGGAGAATAAACTGTTATACTTGACGAAGACGGGGTACTCAGAGGCTGAGGGTTCAATAGCCATGGAGAGATGTGGTATGGATTCATCAATTTCAGAGTTGATAGATTTTATATGTGATGCTCAAATGGCTAAGGCTGCTGACGCACTTCTTCCGGTAGAAGATAGGAAACCATTATGCAATGACCCCAATTACAAGAAAAAATGAAACTCGGGCTATGATTTTTAGAAAAGGAAGAAGCAGAGGAAGCTTGAAAAGAAGCTTCTTAATGAAGACGATCATGCAGTTCATCTTTCAAATCTAATGATTGGTTTTGGGATTCCTACCGAACCAGATCAGATAACTCAAAGAACACTTCCAGAAGATGTTATTGGGCCTCCTTATTTCTACTACGAGAACGTGGCACTTGCTCCAGTTGGTGTTTGGAACGAAATGTCACTACTTATACGATGTAGAGCCATAATTTGTAGATTCGAAGTATTTTTGTGTTGTTGCACGAAAAAGGGGATATGTTCATAATCTGCCAATTGATAACAGATTTTCTCTTATTCCGCTTCCTCCACACACCATACATGATGCTTTTCCTTTACCAAATCCTAAAAATGGTGGCCTTCCTGGGATCCAAGAACAAAGTTGAACTATTTACAAACATGTACAGGAAGTGCCAAATTGACAGAAATGATCTGTAAGGCTCTTGAAGCTTATGACGATGAGCCACCTTTGAATGTCCAGAAGTATGTTCTTGATGAGTGCCAAAAATGGAATCTGGTATGGGTCACTTGAACCTGATGAGGTGGAAATACTTCTAGGTTTCCCTAAAAACCATACACGACGAGGATCTTCTAGAGACATGTTCCCCGGTGGTATCAATGTCCTGTCTCTTTTCTATGGGATTGGTGGTGCAGAGGTTGTCCTTTACCGACTCAGCATACCTTTGAAAGTAAATGTGCAAGAACTTAATGGTGATCAGTTAGAGCAATTGATGAGTAGATTTTTCGAATTCAACCTTGTTGTCGGTGGCATTACGTGTAACAACCTTACAGGAAGAAATAAACATCATCAGGATGAACTAGAAGATTTTTGTTGGTACATTTTCTTGCAATGGCTGCTACAATAACTTTCTTTTCTGTAACCCCAAGATACGCACTGCCATATATCATTCTTCCCGAAACATGGAAATGTTTAGTTAGCAAAACTTGGTTATCTCTATTTTTGGAATCATGTAACCAACGTTACTCCATATGAAAGGTATACAAGTTTAGAATCTGTTCCAATGTCTTATTTTGTGCCATAAGTTCTCAATTTCAAGTTCAGTAATCTTCTGAAGGATATAATGGATATAATACTGACAAGGAAAATGATCGACATGGAAGAAGTAGCAATGATGTATCAAGACTTGAGCCAGTATCATGGTATAACCAGAGTGCAAGTGGTGACTTGTTCATTCACATAATACACCTTAATGAGACTTATAACTTTGTGATTGGAGAATCTGCTAGAGATATGGATTGATGGCTGGGGAAAATAATATGTCTGGTGATGCTTATCGCCCTCAGCATGAGATAAGTGATAATCTTTCTTGATGAATTTCTAATAATGTCACAAGAGAGCGTCACAAGTTCAATTCTCCAAACTTTATGGCTTCTTGGACCACTTACTTTCAAGAAAGTGAAGTGCTTCATCATTCTGGCCTCGTTCATTCTTTTTCTTCAATAGAGGTAGAATAGACAATAACTTGCTTCAAAGACCTTCTTCATTTGAGACTATCTTGTTTGAAAATGTTTTCTCTCTTTTCTTTATCAAAGAATGAAATAATTTTGTAAAGTGTTGCCTATCACATATTCACAATAGAATCAAATCATAAGCATGAATTTAATGAATATCAAATAAATCAATTACACTTTTAAATCAAAAAAATCATAGTCCTATGACAAGTGTCAAAATTATTGACTGATTTAAGGTTTAGGTTAATTTTGGTAAAGTAAGGTCTCTTCAGGTTGGTCCAGGATATATGTATCTTTGAACTTCCACTATCTTGAAGGAATGGTTATTATGCTCATCTCATAGAGATACTTCTTGACTCCAGAATCTCATAAACATCTTTGGGATGTGCAGTGCTTCATCAAGAGCTTAAGATCGTCTCTTATGTCGTTGTTGCACCATTCAATATCCGAGCAGCCTTTTCAGGTTTTCAACTCGAATCCTCCTTTGGTTCCAAGATGTTATTTAAAATTTAAATCTTGAACCCCCCTTTTATCATTTTTCATATCATGCATTAATGATTTAAAAAAACAATTTTTGCAAATAAAAATCAATCCTGAGAGGCGGAATAAAATCTGAAGATAATCTCTTTCACATAGAAATCCATGTATGATTAGAATGGACTTTTCAGGGTACGTAATGTAGTCCAAGGCTCATGATTACGAAAAAATGATAAAAAGGCTCAAACAAGTGTTTAAGGGTAATTGAACCGAGGATCAATTCATTCTGATGCCTTCAATATTGCCTTGCTTGACTTGGATCTGCTTTGCTGCTTGTCATTATTCTTTTGGATCCCTCTAGACTGTCAATTTTATGGGTTTATTTCCATTTTTTCACATCTTGCTCTTCTTGTTGAATATGAATTTTTGAACTGATTGCACTTGATCAACCTTGTAGCTCGAGGCTCAATAAGTCACCCATATTGATTCAATTTTTTCATTTTTTCCTTTTTTTATGGACGAGTATAAGACTTCAATTGCTTTGAGCACCTCCTTTTCCTCTTGCATTTTGGAAATTCTTTCGTTATTCTTGAATGGATTGATCTTCAAGTACTTTGCATTTTATTTACCTTGTAGTTCAAAACTCTCTTCATTTCATGAAGATTTGCCTTTGTAATTGACAATCTTTATTCCTGTGAACATATATCCTTCTTTTTGCCCCCTAATGTGGAGGGTGATTTTTTTTAAGGTTGAATCAGAAGAAAAATCATTCAGGCTCAAAAGGGGACAACAAGGGATATATATATATATATATACATATATTTGAAAGAATAAATGAAACAATGTCGTTTGTCATCTCATACACAGAAGCTTTTGTAAAAAGAGGTATCCCCAGGGGGATGAATATTCAAGATTAATCTTTATTTATATGAAAACAATATAATTAATGCATGATATATTTATCTAAATCAATCTTTTTTCTTTCTTCTTTGAGTATGCCTCAATCACTCGAAATTATATCCGATAAGTTGATCATGATGCCTCATCTCGTCTTTTCTTGCAGGAAGATTCACGGATAATTTGAAAGTTTGGTTCTTTTGAGGTCTTTTGGTTTATGATGGTTTTGTATTTGGAAGGACAAATGTGGTGGATTGTTATAAACCAATCAACAATCAACTCTACCCAAGAAGGTAAACATTTGGATTTTATGTCTCAAAAATAGGTAGAGACATGACTTCAGAGTTTCAGATAAATGTATGGTCAAGATTTGATTTTAGCAAGGGTCAAATAATTGGCGTTGGATGGGATATGGAAGGTATAATTTTACCATTTGTCAAAGATCTATAACTCTTGAAAAGGAATATTTAATCTACTTGATACTAAAAAATTTCAAGATTAAAATTTAATTCCTTTCTCATAACTATAAAAGCAACACAAGTTTATTTATTTCAATAAGACAGAGAAAGGAACAAAAGACAAGTTCAAACAAGATGCTGAAAATAGAAAGTACTACAGTGGTAGATAACACTTCCACTTGTTTATGCAACATTACTCCTCTAATGTTGGGTGTGTAATAGGATCAGGGTCATTGTCCTCAGTTGCCCCCCATTTCTTGATCATTTCTCTTAGCTGGGCTCGTTTGGATGATTCCTCAGACGTACCAACCTCTGCTTTTTTTCTTAGCAATTTTGTGGTCAGATTTCATCTCCTCATTTATCAATTGGAAATTGGGTTCAAAATAATTCTTATTGGTGACAATAGCTTTGTCCCGGTTCTGAACATATATTGCAGCTGTGATTGGCGTAGTATTCGTCATGTTCTCTAAACTTCCCAAAGTTTTATCTGTCCTCAGAAAGTCTGATATGGGTGTTTGAGATGTTTTCATGGTTGCATCTTCCCATTTTATTTTTAGACCTATGGGCCAATCTCGGATTACATTCATGGAAGCCTTTTTGCCATTTTCTTGCCTCTGATATTCTTTATAGGATTTGATCACATTAGTCTCCGTCGAGCTAATGATTTTTTAGCATTGAACCTTAACCCCCTCTTTTACCTTGCACTTTTGAATTGCTTGTTCTAAAGGATCTTGGAAATTTCTCTCAAGGTTACTAGGAACCTTAGCTGAACAATTTGGAATTTCAGTCTGGTTTATCCAAGGAACCTCCTTATAGGTCCAATTCTCATTTGGAGGCCACTGTGGCTGAACAAGTTGTGGAGTATTTAATCTGGCTGAGAGCATTTTTGAATGCACTTTTTCACCTGAAAAGTGGAAGGGAGAAAATTGAAAACCTTGTACATTTTTTTTCTTCTTTATCAACCTTTAACCCTTTTTATGCCCCTTTTCTTTGGGTAAAGCTTATTTCTTACAACAGAACTTTTTTCTTTCATTGATTCTTCATTCACCATTAATTCACCAATACCTCTTGGGACTAAATCTTAAAGCTGTCTTGAATTACCATACTCACTAATAGGTTCTTGATCATCAAACACTATCACATCGAACTCATCATTATCATTTAGAACCTCATTCATAGCCTTCACAACGGGATCCTCTAAGGGTTTCCCTCTATGGATCATATCATTCATCATGTCTGTTAAAGTGGTTATTTGTTCTTTTGAATCAGCCTGAAATTTTTTTGCATGATCAGTCATTTCTTGTTAAGTCTTGATAAGTTGCTCTTGCAATTTCTCGATTCTACCAACCCTTGCTAGAATCTATTCTATGGCTATTATCCTTCTTTAGGAAGACCAAGTTAGATCCACTTTGATTTCAAAAATTCTGTCATGGAATTCTCCCCAAATTATTCCACGTTGTCATGATTAAATGCATGTAAAATAGTTTGAAATAAAATATAATTATGCAAATATGAAAATGCAAAAATGAAAATGTAAATACAAACGTAAAAATGCAAAAATGCAGAATGCAAATGTAAATAAGTGAGCGTAACAATAAGAATGCAAATTGTGCAATATAAAAGCAAACATAAAAGTATAAATGCAAAATGAAAATGCAAATGCATGTATGAAAAGGTGTTACTCAAGAGTGGTCATTTTAGAACAGATATCATTGAACACAAAAGTTTCTGTGCATCAAACAAAACTTTTACATGTAGGGGACAACTTTCAGTCCTAACTTCAACAAAACTTTACATATAGGGGATAACTTTCCCTTTTTCTTCTCTAAAGCCAAGTTATTCTATCAGCTTATGGGTCATATTGCTTTTCTAAACTGTAGCTTCTTCCATGACATTATCTTTTTCCTTCATCATCTTGTGTCAATTCTCAGTGTTTCTCATTTTCTCTTGTAAGAGAACCTTTGTGTTCAAGAAGTTTTTGGACAAGATCTTCATATATGTTGCAGTTCTTTTTCAGTTTGGTGACCCCTGTTATTCACTCTTCTGGGGTGTTTCCTATGCCAGCATTTTAAAAGGCTTGACTGACCTTCTGGAAATCTTCATGCATGGTTTCCATTTTGGTTCTCAATTTATCGTTTTCAATCTTTAAATGACGTATTTGAGCCTCGGACCTCAGCAAATCTTCTTCCTTCTGGACGCCCCTACTGATGCTCTTACCTTTGACCATTTTTGATATTAATCTAGCAGGACCTTCAGTTACCAAACTAGGTCGATCATTTATCATAACTTGTAAGGTTCCATGATCCAAAAGACTTTGGACTCGATGTTTGAAGGCAAGAAAATTCTTAATGGTATGTCTTTGAGTTCCGGCATGATATTCACAATAAACATTGATGTCATACCAATTCGGATACGGAGGTTGGAACAGTTTTATGTAGTACGGAGCCACTTCTTCTGCTTCAAGTAGCTTCTCATATAACTCTTTATATAATATAGGGATAGTAACAAAATGAGAACCACCTTTTATCTTGGATTGAACCTGAGTTTTAGACGTCGGGATCAAACTAAACTTCGACGATTTCAGATTACATGATTTTTTCTCATCTCTGGGAGCTTTTACAATTGTCACCATTTCTTTGGTATCTCCAGACAGTTTATGAATACGAATGATGATTGTCTGTAATTTCTCAAACTGGTTAAGATCTGAAGTTCCTCGTATATTTGAGATTGATGGATTATCTTCATTGAGTTCTCTCTCTTTTTGTGCAGGAATCTCTTTTCTTTTGGCCAAAACAGATATTCTACCCATCATCTTGGACATCTGCTATCTTATTTCTCGTATCTCCTTTTGCTCTTTCATAGCTCTCCTCTATCCTCAGAGTTCTCTTAGGATGACATTCCATGGTTGCGTCATATTCTGTTTGATCATAAAATGTTTTGTCCATTTATCAATTCTTTCCAATTTGATGAACAGTCTTTCAAGTCAACACCTTTTGGTTATATCATGATCATGCAATGCAAACAAAGGAAATCAATATAAACAAGTTAGAGTAAAACAAAATGTATAAGAATGAGAAAGGAATAAATTGGTTAGTACCAATTAATGGAAAGAAAAGATCCTATCTATCAAGGTATAAATCCTAACCTCATGCTTTCTAGTTCCATGCTTTGTTTGGAAAAATTAACCTAACTGCATGATTTCTAGTTTGCATGCATTTATTTAGAAAAGAAAAAAAATCAAATAAATTAAAAAGATAAAAAGTTAGAACTCATTTCTCCTTTGTGTACACCTACGGACAGAGGTTCAGTACTGTCTTAGATCAGGAGAATTTCTAGAGTTTATTATATGTAGGGTTTCAGTTATAGGAGTAAAGGTACTCGAACTGTCCTTGTTGGTGCCCCCTTAGGCTGCCAAACCCTCAATCCTAGTCCATTACAGACTAAAATGGATTGAGTTCAATTCGAGGGGACACATTTCTTTATGCCTAACACTGAGAATAAATTCTCACGAAGACATAGAGCATATGAACCCCGAAAGCTACTTGCTAGGTTTGACACAGAGAATAAATTCTCACGAAGACGTCGCTTTCACTCCCACTTAAAAGGGACAAGCTTGATTATAAAGCTTATGTTATGCAATGCAAGTGTTGTGTGTGAGGAGAAATATTCAAACCTTTGACAAACAAATAATATGAATTTAATATATGAAAATAAAATAAAATAAAAACATTAGAATATAATGAATATTATGAAAATTATAAGTAATAAAAATTTTGAAAGAAAAGAATTATAAATTAAATAAATATGAATTTCTAATTTCTAATTGATAGAGACAATTTATAACTGATTTAAAGCTTGACCATTGGATTCCCAGTGGAGTCGCCAAGCTGTCGTAACTGGTTTTTGTTTGGGCACGAAATTTTTACTTGGCGGGAAAAGTGATGTGAATAAATGGTTTTTTTAAAATGTTTTGGGAGTCGCCATCGGCCTTTTGGGTTAGGTAGGTCGAATACCTAAAAATTATCTTCTAAAAGAGTGTTTAAGAAAACTTCAGTTAAAAGATAATAAAAAGGGATTCATAGTCAATTACGTTTGGGGAAGGATTAGCACCCCCACAACGCCCAAAATTGGTACTCATTAATTATAAATTGTCTCTATTATTGGAAATTTAAAAATTCAAAAATATATTTAATTCATAATCATGTTATTTCAAATTAATATACTTTTAAGAAAATATATTAATATATATATTTTTTATTTTTATAAATAAGATATTTATTTACTTAGAAATATCATAAAAGGACTTCTAGGTGCTTTAAGACAGCTCATTTCTTAATATTAAAAAATAAATAAATATTAATAAAACATTTTTCTAAAATAATTAAAATAAATTAATATATAATTTATAAAAAAAGATATTTATTTATTTAAGAATATCAGGAAAAAAAAACTTCTAGGTTCTTTAAGACTTCCCATTTCTTAATATTAAAAAATAAATAAATATTAAAATATGATTATTTTTCTTAAAAGTAATTTATGTAAAATTAAATTTTTAAATAGGATTTTTATTTAATATGTATATAAAATATAAAAAATAAGTAAATAAATTTTATTTATTATATATATTTATATGACTACATAATAATAATAATAATAACAATAATAATTAAATATATAAACATATAAAAATAAATAAACAATGACTAAAATAAATAAAATTAAAACTATAGGTGTAAATAATAAAATAAAATAAAACTTATAATAAAAATAATTAGTGATTATATTATAAGCTATAAAACCTAAATGCTCTAATTCGAAATATTATAAAATTTGAGTGCTAACAGTGTGATTTAACCTATATTAGTTATTCGGGATTGAAATATTAAATATAAAAATATGAGGGACTAAATATGGTATTTATCCTAAATATGTATAAAATACAAGTAATAACTAAATTATAAATAACTAAAATATAAAGACTAAATTGAAATAATTATAAGTTGATTGCAGTGACTAATTTGTAAAGAATACAAACTGGAAATGACTGCGGACGAGGTTTTCCCAGGCGATAAATTACACAGATACCCTCCCCAAAACGGCGTCGGTTGGGGAAGGGTTTAAATGCCCTTTTAACCGGCCCTTTAGGGCCATATTTCTCATGTTTTTTCTTTTTCTCTCTAAGAGAGAGATGAACATTCTCTCTTCCTTCTCTCTAGAAGTCACCGGCCGACCACCAGCTGGCGATCACGTTCCGGCGCCAATCGCTGCCGCCAGCGATGGCCGGCGACCAAATTTATACCTAAAACGAAGCTCTCCAGACCCTCGACCTAAATTCAACCTCTTTTTTTCCTAAATCCCCTTAGATTGACGTAAATATAAGGTTATTTACCTTAGATGTTTCAGTTTTCCAACGCCGAGGGGAAGCTCCGACGATCGCTTAGTTTTCTGGGTAAGTCTCATTCTCTTTTTCTTTTCTGGTTGTTGGTTTTTGGTTGCTGTTTGTTGTGGTTGTGGCTGTTGATGGTCGTTGGTTGCTCTTCTCTTCCTCTGTTTTTCTCTGTTCTCTTTGCTTTTTGCCGTCGTGTCTTGCTGGTTTCTCTCTTTGCAGGTGGTCGATAGCTTTTATAGCCATCGAAGGTGTGGTTCTCGGACCGGTCTGATGGGTAACTTTCGGTGAGTTACCATGGCTATGGTGGTGACTCACCATAGGCAACAACGTGGATGGTCGGAGTCGTGACAGCAGAGCTTCTGGAGTGTTCGTTAGAGGCGTCGTGGCAACAGTGGAGCGTCGGCAATGGCGGGATGAGACACCTGGCAGAGGCGGCGCCGCGTGGTCCCTAAGGTTATAATACCCTAGGGTTTCATCTGGAAGGTTCTGGACCGTTGGATCTTACCATATCCAACGGCTGTTGATGCTGGCGGCTGGCTGAGATAATGGAAACCCTAGAAGGGTTCTGCTGGGCCTGGACTGGATTGGGCCATTTCTGGTTGTGTAAAACAGGCCTGGTTATTGGGCTTGTAACAATATTTATATTTATTTAATAATAATAATTATAATAATAATACTAATATTTAAATAATAATAATAATAATAGTAGTAGTTTTAAAAATAATAATTTAAGTAATTTAAGTAAAATGAAAAAATTGTGGTTACACCACCATCAAAAGCACATAGAAGCCATAACAAATTAAACCAAGTACCAATCAGCTAGAAAAATCAGATACTCACGCAATAGTCTGACAACCATCAAAAGCACATAGAAGCATAACAAATTAAACCAAGTACCAATCAGCTAGAAAAATCAGATACTCACCCAATAGTCTGACAACCTCTATAGCATGCTACAAACACTAGCCACGCCTACCAAATGACAAAAAATAGACAGCCATCACCACCACGTTTTGGAACATAGATTGTCTATGCTTTTCACTACGCTAATAGCAGCTCGCGCCTTAACAATTCAACTTTTTCAAGAAGACCCATCCTGCCATTTAGAGCTCTTAGGACAATCTAGAACAACATCATAATCAACTCCCACTCCATCCGATCGAACTAAAAAAAATTCAAAATAGAATATAAAATGTACACCCTTAAACAAAGCGATTGACAAAAAAAACAAAAACAAAATCCTTTCACTACTTTGCGACGCCTCCAAATCTAAAGGAGCTCGTAGCAAAGAAATCAAGCCTTGAAATCGTCTAGAACTTCTCCTACATGTTGCAGAAACACCCATGGAAGGAGATAGCTTCTCATAAGGCCCTCCACCTTAATCTAACATGATTAAGAAACCTCCTGGACTATCAACAAGAGATCCCAAAAACCATGGAAAACACCTTTACACGTATCACTATAAACCAGCTAAGAAATAAACCCTTCTAGCCTATCGAGAGAATCCGTAACCAAAACCAAAAAAGAGACACCCTTAAAAGCACCCCAATTAAAAAAGAAAAAAGCCATCCCACCCTCGTGGACTAGCACAATATATCAAAACCCATGAAAGTCATTCTTTCAAACAAAACAATATACGGAAGAAACATGAGAAAATACCTCCAAAACCCAACATGTACTCTACTTAATAGATATTTACCCTTACAAACACCACCAACTCCTACTATACAACATCTTTTGGCTTCCCATTTAGAATTAAAACTCTACTATCAATTAAGAATCGCCAAAGATCTGAGTTTACTGAAGATCCCAATCCCGACGTAACTCTTACTACACCTTGCCATCTCGACTTTCAGTTGTCAACCCATTATAACTTTACATCACATGTCCTTTGTGGATACCGTACTAATTTTTCGCCATCGATTCATAATTTACAACCCAGTGTAATTTTAGAATTAACACACCAACCAACTACATTTTGCAATCAGTCTAATACTAAAACTTTAATTTTAACGACAAATCATGAGAGCGCCCACAAACTCTCTTTTCACCCCTAATATTAATGCTTAATAATTTTCTTCCAAAAGGGCTATATCCCTCACCGCCTCACTTTATCAATAATATGAGTAAAAGGATCTTGATGGTGAGTTCACCCCTAAGTTTTGGGGTTTTTTTATTGTAGAAATGTTGAAAATGTGTTTTGGGATATTCCGATTTTGATATAAATATTGAATTTTAGGATAATTAGAATATAAAGTATTTACATCCTTCATGATCTCTACGTTTATAGTAGATTATTATTATTCTCATTTTTAGAGATAGACAAGATTGAATCATGTTAAATCTCGTCTCTTGTGAATGCTCTATTTTACGTAGACTTTAATTTGATTATTTTTCACATCCTAAATTTTAAATATAATTAGATTAAAAAAACCAAAATTTATATAGAAAAATTCTAAAAATAATAAAGAATTTATGGAAAAAGAATCGAAGAGGACAAGGAAAAATATGTAAAATCTTTAAAAAAAAATCTATTTAAGAAGTACACAAATTCAAATTTAACTCAAATTCGAAAAACATTGAATTTAAAAAAAATCTAAACTCAAAATAATCTGAATTCATTCAACTATCGAATCTAATTAGAGACGACGTTAAAAGTTATTATGATATCATTTTCCTTTAACCACTCACAACCTTTTTGGTAATCAGAGTATCATGATTAATCCCAAAGAATTTACCTAAATTTCACATGACTATATCAAGTAACTAAAATTGATCAAAGTCAAAGTGATCAAAATAAAAAATGATATGAATCTAAAATATCTCTATTAGGAAACTTAAGCTTCAAAAACATGCGACTCAAACCAAAAATCTAAATAATTCAATAATTGTATAACATGAATTTACTCAAACTCAAATTTTAAAAAAATGAGAATTAAAAAATATTAATTGATCTAACCAAATTGTTGAACCTTAATTTTGTTTACTCAGTCAATTAAATTTATGCATATAGTAGATTCATTACAAACAAATATGACATCCGAAGGAGTTTACAAACTGAGTGAATCAGAAAAAATTACATGATTCCACCATAGACATAAAAAAAGGTGAGAGAATAAACTAAAATAGGGATCAATGGTGGATTCAAGCATAATTTAGGGTAGAAAAGTATCCATCTTGAAATTCGAATTTTTTCGTTTAATTATTCATTTTATTGATCGTGCCCACTGAGAGATTTTATTGGCCAAAGTGTTTCGAAGTCGAGATACATACCGGAACATTCAATTTCCAAAAATTGGCAAATATTCAATTATTCGGATTAACTCTTAAAAAATGAGCAAGTTGAACAAAGAAAAAGAAAACATTGACACAAGGGTGACATTATAAGGTAACAACAAATAAGGGAAAAAACATTATTTGCTTGACAGCTTGAATACCAAATTACATATCCAGTGGGCAAATAGTATTATCATTTTAGATAATTCATGTAATCCACAATGCATTAGGCTTTTATAGTAGTATGGACATATAAGGTAATCAAGCTAATACATGTATTTTCACTATACAAATATGATTTGTATATAAAAAAGAAAAGCTCTCGGGAATTTTTTCCCTCAACGCAATCACTAACTCTGAGAAGCTTATTTAGGGTTTTCAAATTCCTCCACTTGAACTTTCCTCTCCTTTTTTTCTTAGATTGAAGTAATGTCAGGAATTAAGATTAGAGAGGTTAATGACAATGCAGATCAGGTCCCCCATGGTGAAGGACAAACAGTTGGCAGTGACATGGCCATGGACCCTAAAAAGCTCAAAAGGTGAATCACATACATATCATTATATATTCAGATTTGTTCGTCAGAAAGATTGATGAATGTGATATTTTTGTAGGATTGCTGCTAGCCGCAAGTATTCACGGAGGTATAGACTCAAACAGCTGCAATACATTGCACAACTGGAAACAGGAGTTAGGGCTCTCCAGGTAAACGAACATCTCTCGTATATTTTTCTTTTTTCTCGTGTTTATGATCTTTGATAGAGAAAATATCAATAAAAAATATTTGTTTTGGGGGGTTTTTAAGACGATCATTTTTGAAATGTGAGCATTGACCCTACTGTCTAATCCAGATCTGAGAATAAAAAAGTTCAAACCTTAAAATCTTAAAGGGAGAACAAGAGTTAGCGAAAAAAAACATCAAATAGAACAAGTAAATTATATAGAGATAACGTTAGAATAGAGTTTCTAATTAAACTTTACGTACACGAATAATACATATACAACATGCATAAATATGATAAAAAGAGAGTCTCTAAATGCTCCGACATAAGTACAGTTATATATGATAATATTATTTACGATTTTTGTAAAGTAAAAACAAGACTATATTATAAGTATAGTCGTAATTTTTAATATAGTCTTCTTCTTCTTTTTTGTAACTAAAAAAAGACTATATTAAAAATTACATTCACGCGTAATACATATATAACATGCATAAGATGAAAATGTAATTTTTAAAAAATTCCGACATAAATACAGTTGTATACTACAATAAAATATTATTTACAATTTATATAAGGTAAAAATGTAAAATCGATATTTAACAATTAAATATCAATATGAAAATCTTTTTTCTTAAAAAGTATTGAATTATAAAATAAAACTAAATCATTCATGTTGATATTGTATTTAAAAATAAAATGCTTAAAACATAAATCACTCTTCTAAATTTTGTACCTTTGGTCCAGCTTCCCATCAAATTTTTGGTATTTGTTCTTGAAATTTTCTTATCTAGTTACCCCTATAATTAACAAATATAGTCGGTTTGCCTCCTAAAATTTAAAACTTGATACAATATGACCCCTTATAATATTATATTAATGTTTGAAAATAGAGTTTAAAATGTTGCTGCTCTATTGATAATGTCATCGATTTAGTGATCTACACTAATAGAATATCCAAAAATTAATATTATTAATTTTATGTGTCATTCTATATCACGATATTCTATCAATTACATTGTACAAAGTTTTTAAACATCAACATATAAATTGACTTTGTTAAATATCAACATATATTCCGAAAATTATTCATTGTTGATTTTGTGTTTAAAAATGACACAAAACATGCAATCGATATCTATCAATTAAACATCAACATACAAGTAGTTTTTAAACTTTATTATTTTTAATTTAGAATTATCGACTTCAATAATATAATAAATTACTTATTGTTGATTGTGTTCTTGAAAATAAAAAAAGAAAAGAAAAAATTTTTAATTATGTGTTTGAACGTAGCCAATTGTATTTAGTTGTATCAATTAAACATCTCCCACGTGTATTTTATTATCTTACATGTCCATGTTAGACACCCATCCACACTTAGACATGGTTCATTACATTTTTATGGAAGAAATCCTCACATGCCTTATGTTTATTGTTAAATATCTAGCGTGAACTATCATAATGATATTATGCATGATATATATATATATATATATATATATATTACTAATCATAATGTATTTAATTAAATTTAATATTTTAATCAAATCATAATATTATTCTTCTTATATGACCTGAGTTTGATTATATATATATAGTACTAATCATAATGTATTCAATTAAATTTAATATTATAATCAAATCATAATATTATTCTTCTTAGATGACCTGAGTTTGAGTAGTATAATTTATATATGTACTTGAGTTTACAATATAGGTCTTCTAAAAATTTAAATTTAATGTCATAATGAAATCATAATATTGTTCTCCATAGGTGATTCATATTCGAGTAACATAATTTACACGTGTGCATGAGTTTAAAATCTAGGTCTTTTTGAAAAATTATATATGTATGATGTCATAATGAAATCATAATATTGTTTTTCCTAGATGATTTGTGTTAGAGTAGCATAACTTGAATCCGTGTAAGTTAAAATTCTAGGTCTTTTAAAAATATTAAAGGGTAAATTGCATGATTCGTTCAAGTTTTGTACACTTTTCATCACTGAATTCTAAAAAAACATAATATTTGATTCGTTTCATTTTTATTTCATTAATATGTGGTCATGTTCATTTTTATTTAATTAAGAAGTCATCATTTATCTTATCGGCTTTTAAATATCCTGTCACTAAAATTTTGACGTTGGTGAGGAAATTATATAAAAATGACAAATCTTAATTAGATAAAAATGAAAGTAATAAAATATTATACTTTTGAATTTAGTGAAAAAAATATACAAAATTAAAACAAAAATAATCAATCATGTAGTTTACTAAATATAAAATTTAATATCATAATGAAATCATAATATTATTATCCTTGATTTTGAATTTCTAATAAATTTATGCGTATTGCCAAACCCTAACAATAGCTTAATATGTACGTAGGCTCAAGTGGCGGTCACGTATCCTAGGATCAAATATGCTAAAACGCAAAACTCATTGTTGCGAGCTGAGAATTCCTCCATGAAGAAAAAGTTGTATGACCTCTCCAACAAGCTTATGATGAAAGAAGGTTTCCTCTATATCCCCTCTCGCTCTTCATTTCTTTGTTTGAAAATAAGTCAAAACCTAATGCTGGGATAACTTTTTTGTAAAGCTGAATATCATGAACTGAAGAAGCAGAAGGCTGCGTTGAAGCAACTGTCTGTCCTGTACCAATCTCCCATTGCAGATACCTCAGAAGCAGAGCAACAGAGCTTCAGGCAGCTGGTGAATATAGCCAGGGATCATTCAGGGTTCAATCAGTTTGCAGGGGAAGCTCGAGTGCCAATGATGCAAGATCCAGACCTTGAGAACCAGTTTGGGTCCGATGTCAACAATGAAAAAACCCCTAATCCGATGTAAACTCCCAGCTTTGGCTGCTTGGGTTTGTTCTTCTCTCAATTTAATTTGCATGGACAGACTTTGCTGTACTTTTTACAGTAATTTTGTTTTCAGACTTAAGGTGGAAACTGAGGAAACTGGGATCCAATAAAACGAAGAAACTATTTTGATGAGTTGGGTGATCTTAGGGATGCGCATGGACTCGAACCATATGGGTTCCGATCTGACCCGACCTGATTGAGTCAGAATTTTTTTTAAAAATATAGGGATCGGGTCAGGTAATTTTTTTTTAAAGTTATGTTTAGGTCGGGTTGTGTTTGGATTTAGGGTAAAAATATCCGACCCGACCCGAAAAAATTATAAATTTACCTTATATATTTAGGGATAATTGTAATAATACCCATGTATATATTATTTGTTCAATTAAATACCTATTTTTATTGAATAAAAATAATATTTTTTTAATAAATATATTATTTCGGGTCGGGTTTGGATTTTAACCCAAAAAATTAGGTCAGGTGGAATGGGTATATTTTTCGGGTATGGTGGAAGATTTAAAATTTTTGAGTCGGATCAGGTGGACCGAAAATCCAACCCGACCTAATCCATGCCCATCCCTAGGTGATCTTCATTAAGTTTCATTTATAATTGGGTAAACAACACGTTTAGTATCTCAACTGTTACTTTTCTTCCATTTGGTTCACCCGATTATTTTTTCAAAATCATACGTAACGTTACATTTTAGTTTCATATTGGTCATCCATCGTTAAAAAATTAACTTAATTACTCATATGATATTTTTATTATTTTTTCAATGATGACGTGACATTATCTATGATGACACATCAATGTCACCGTTAATTTATTAACAACGGGTGATCAAAATGAAACTAAAACTAAATGTCATGTATAATTTAAAAAATAATTGGATGACCCAAACAAAATTAAAACGATAGTTGGAGTACAAAATATGTAGTTTAGCCTTTATAATTTGATACATGGATGGATCGAGGGGACATGTGAGGAAAGTCACCCTTGAAAATTTAAAATTATCATATATTTTAGATCTTGTATATGCATTTTCTATTAAAAAATTGTTTTCGTCGCCCTAAAATTTTATAATTTTTTTCATTTCTAAAATTTTAAAAATTCTCTCTTAACATAAAATCTTAAGTTCTTCCATGATTTAATGCATCATTTGATACTTGAGTTTAGTATCTTCTTTTTAATATGAACCTTGTGTCTTTTTTTATATATACAATTTTATGTTTTGGTCTATGATATATAATAGAACATCTATAAATTAATATTCGGTAAATAATAATCTCTCTAAAATAATAATTTTCTTGGTGTCGACTTCGGTCCAAGATCTAAATTAATAATTTCGATAAATTAATAAGATAATAAATTTTTCGGAATATCCGTGTAAATTTATGGTCCCTTTAATATTATAAATTAATAATTCTATAAAATTAGAAATATAACTAGGATAACTTAGTAAAATATGATTCTATTTTTGTTTACTTCTTAAAATTTAATTTTAATTGTATTTCATCTCTAAAATTACAATATTTGATGTTGTTTATATAGTGGTTGATTTACTTACCATTCATGAACTTGCATTAAGTTTTAACTATTACTACATACTATAATGTACTTTCTATTTTTAGGATTATGTATTATATTTAATTAATCACATTGTACATGAACATCATTTAATTAGTCAATACAATGTATATGTTTTATTCATGAAAAACAATGTAGGTTCATTGAATAAAAAAGAATCTATTTAAATTAATAAATTATTAATTTATCGATTAATTAATACATTTTTAAATTAATTAAATTATGTGGTAAAATTATTAATTTATAGAAGTTTTACTGTAACGTTGTTTAACTTTTTTATAAAAAAAAGTATTGTTGGAAGATTGATAGAGAAGTGACAACAGATGATGTACGTTGCTCTTCGTTGAAGAATCAAACCTAGAAAGCTCTAGACTCGATCAAAGAATGAGAGGATGTGAGAGAGATGTGGGCGACTATAGTTAGGGTTTTTGATTTATTAGGGTTTGATGGAATTGAGAGAAAGACAAAGAATATGAAATAATTAAGAGAATAAAGATAATAAATTGATAAGATAGGATAACTTAGCCAAATTAAGGTTTTTGGAAAAATTGATCTTGACACGAAATGGAACAAGAAGATAGGCATTAGAATGGTAGTAATATAAGGAATATGAATATGAAAACATAATTGAAAAAAATGAACAGATAAAGAGAAAACTGAAATTAAAATTTTCCCTAGTATGTATGCATAGGTAGGGATGGGCATGGGTCGGGTTTCAGCCAACCCGACCCAACCCAAAAATTTTAGATCCTTCATCCGACCCGACTCTATCTAAAAAATATATACCTCCACCTGACCCGAACCTGGCCCAATTTTTTTAGATAAAATCCAAACTCGATCCGACCCAAACCCGACCCAATATTTTGAGATAAAATCCGAACTCGATCCGACCCGACTCAAAATAATAAAAAGTATTATTTATTATTTAATAAAAAATGATTTAATTGAAAAAAATAATATATAGAGGGGTATTATTGTAATTAATCCTAAATATATAAGGTAAAATTATATTTTTTGGTCTGGTTAGGTCAGGTATTTTTCACCCTAAACCCAAATCCGACCCGACCCAAACATCACCTTTAAAAAACCTGACCCAATCGAAAGGGGTTTGGGTCAGAACCCGTCGGGTTTGGGTCCCATGCCCATCCCTATGTTTAGGTATAAAGCTTATGGATATGATGAAGATGGCATAAATTGGATGATGATAATCATATGATGGAAATAGATGGATATGTCCTATTAAACCCTCCTTGTCGTAATGAAAAGGCAAACTCGATAATGTGGATCTAACCAACTCTCCTAATCGCAATGAAGAGGCAAACCGGAGTATGAAGATCTCTCTCACAAATAACTTGAAAAGAACTCAACGGAAAGAAGCTTCGAAGGCACAAGTATCACCACTTCCAAAGAGAAAACTCCCAAAGTATTATATTCAAGAAAATATGTGATTATAATGGCGGGAAGAGCCTTCTTTATATAGGTGAGGAGGAATCATTGTTGTAACATAACATTGTATTGAAGTTCAATCGCTAAGAAAGGGAAAAGTTACGTAAAAGCTCTAAAAGGCCAAACAAATGTATGACTCCTAGAGAACGAGAATGCAAGGAAAAAGAAGTATGTAAACTCTTTTATTCCTACTAAAAAAAGAAGAATAATTTGTTAGATGATGTAGAGGAACAAAGAAAATGTAAGAAAAGGAACCTAAGGCAATAAGAGTCAAAGAAAAAAAATTGGAAAACCTAATTCACTGAATCAACTTGAGAAACATTTTGGAAGGAGTTTTTGATCTCCAAAAACTTTGAATTTTTTGTGAATGTTCCTCAATAAGTTTAGTTTCAATTTGGAAATATTTAGCACAAACTATATCTTGGAAAGTTCTAAAAAAATTCATCAATGTCAAGTCCCCAAATATGCCAATCAATCACTAGATCAAATTGAGCAATGTTTATGAAGGGGTTTTCGATCTCTAAAAATTTTGAAATTGTTTTTGGATGTCTTCCAATGGATTTAGTTGCAGTCTGGAAAATTTCAGCAACAAATTCTTTCTATAAAATTCTGGAAAATTTGTCAATAACTAGTGCTCAAATATGTCGAACAATTTTGAACGATGGATCAGAGGGGTCTATTGATGTCCGGTTGACTTGAATTTTGCATTTTAAATCTCTTAGGATGAAGAATGTTTATATAAAAAAAATAGATCCAAATTTATTCGTTTGCAATTTCTGGATTTCTTTTGGCTTTTTTTTTTTTCCTTTTTCAATGAAAAATAGCAAACTAACAATAAGGAATTGAAACTAATTTTAAAAGAATGTAAAAGGATACTAAAAATTATGAATCTTTGTGAACTAGCTTCATTGTTGTACCTTGACGAAGTAGGCATGGAAGGAGAAGCAAATTCACTTGATTCTTTTCAAGAATCATCCCAAATATGTTACCAATTGATAGAGAAACGATAGCGGAAGATGTACGTTGTTTTTCGTTAAAGAATCAAACCTAGAAAGTTCTAGACTTGATCAAAGATTGAGAGCATGAGAAGGAGATGTTGGCGATGAAAATTAGGGTTTTGGGTATATTAGGGTTTATTGGAATTGAGAGAAAGACAAACAAAATGAAAGAATAAAGAGAATAAAGATAAATAAAGATAATGAATAGATATGATAGGATAAATTCGCCAAATTAGGGCTTTTGGTAAAATTGATCATGACACGGAATAAAAAAAGAAGATAGGCGTTAGAAAGGTAATAATATAAGGAATATTAATATGAAAACGAAGTTGAAAAACAATGAACATATAAAGAGAAAACTGAAATTGAAATTTCCCCCTAGTATGTATGTGTAGGCATGAAGCTTATGGATATGGTGAAGATGGCTTGACTTGGATGATGACGATGATGATATGATGGAAATAGATGGATATGTCCTATCGAACCCTCCTAGTCACAATGAAAAGGAAAACATGGTAATACGGATGTAACCAACCCTCTTAATCACAATGAAGAGGCAAACCAAAGTGTGAAGATCTCTCTCACAAAGAACTTGAAAAGAACTCAATGGAAAGAAGCTTCGAAAGCGCAAGTATCACCACATGCAAAGAGAAAACTCCCAAAGTATTATATTCAAGAAAATATGTGATTATAATGGTGGGAAGAGCCTTCTTTATATAGGTGAGGAGGAATCATTATTGTAACATAACATTGTATCGAAGTTCAATCGCTAAGAAAGGGAAAAGTTACGTAAAAGCTCTAAAAGGCCAAACAAATGTATGACTCCTAGAGAACGAGAATGCAAGGAAAAAGAAGTATGCAAACTGAAAGAGATTAATCTTCCCCTTTCTCATTGCTAAACCGTGGAATATATACATGATTACAAGAGATCAATTAGGCTACAATTAAGGAGATTACAAGAGATCAATTAGGCTACAATTAAGGAAACAAAGATATACATTCCAAACTAATGATACACACTATAAATAAAATATATTGAACATATATTCTAACACTCCCCTGCAGTCTTAGCGGGAGGTTCACGTACGCTAAGGCTGTCTCGAAAATCATCGAATAACACCCGCGGAAGTCCTTTCGTAAAGATGTCTGCAATCTGATATCGAGATGGAACATGAAGAACTCGTATCTCGCCCTTAGCGACCTTTTCACGAACAAAATGAATGTCCATCTCAATGTGTTTGGTGCGTTGATGTTGCACCGGATTACCTGACAAGTAAATAGCACTCACATTGTCACAATATACGAGGGTAGCTTTCTGAATGGGACAATGTAGCTCAAGTAACAAATTTCTGATCCAACAGGAGTTAGAAACCACATTAGCAACCCCTCGATACTCAGCCTCTGCACTAGAGCGTGATAATGTCGGTTGCCTTTTGGAGGACCACGAGATCAGGTTGTCCCCAAGGAAGACACAATAACCTGAAGTTGATCTTCTTGTGTCTGGGCACCCTCCCCAATCTGCATCAGTGTAAGAAACAAGCTTGCCAATAGAAGATTTATACAGATGCAAACCGTAGGACAAAGTGCCCTGTAAATAGCGTAAGATACACTTTAGAGCACCCATATGCGCATTGCGCGGATTGTGCATGTGAAGGCACACTTGTTGAACTGTATAAGATATGTCAGGTCTCGTAAAAGTGAGATATTGGAGAGCACCTGCAAGACTCCGATACTTAGTGGGATCCTCATATGGAGCATCATGAGTGGCACTAAGTTTAGATTTCGTGTCAACTGGTGTGTGACATGAGCTACAGTTAGCCATGCCAGCCCTGTCAATGATATCTGCAGTATATTTTTTTTGAGACAAAAATATACCATTAGCATTACGAGTCACAGCAATCCCCAAAAAGAAACTCAAAGGACCTAAGTCCTTCATTGCAAATTCAGAACCCAACATAGCCATAAAATGCCTCCGCAAGCGATCCGAAGACGCTGTTAGAATGATATCATCAACATATAGCAGAATATAAGCAATATCAGAGCCCTGTCTGTAGACAAATAAGGAGTGATCAGATTTACTGTGAATGAACCCAATAGTGGCAACAAATTCTGCAAATCGCTGATACCAAGCCCGAGGAGCCTGTTTTAGGCCATAGAGAGATTTCCTCAATAGACATACATGATCAGGGCGACTTTTGTCGCGAAAACCCATTGGCTGATGCATATAAACTGTTTCGTTGAGATAACCATGTAAGAAAGCATTCTTGACATCCAATTGATGTATGGGCCAAGAGTGAGAGAGAGCAATGCTAAGAACAGTACGAATAGTTGTCGGTTTTACAACTGGACTGAAAGTCTCATCACAATCAACACCCTGCTGCTGTGTCTTGCCATCACCTACAAGACGAGCTTTATGCCGCTCAAAAGAACCATCAGATTTTCTTTTATGACGAAAAATCCACATAGATCTAATAACATTCACATCTTGGGGCCTTGGTACCAAATCCCATGTATGATTAGCAATAAGAGCATTAAATTCATCTAACATTGCACTGTTCCAATTCGGGTCACGAATAGCACTAATAGGGTCCTTTGGAATAGGGGAGATGTTAGGGGTGGTCATCGTGTTTAGATTGTGAAAGTACTTTGTGTTTGGTTTGATGATGCCATTTTTTGCTCGGGTGGTCATTTGGTGAGATGGGGTAGCAGGATGCCGAGGAGGGTTGTTGGGCGCAGGGTGGTGTGGGGCAGTATGCAGCAAAGGTGGGGGCTGATAATTCAGTCTAGTCTGTGACATAGGGGGTGAGGAAAGTGGGCTGGGCTGCTGGGAGCTTTCAGTTTGGGGTATGACAGTACCAGGTGAAGAAGAGGACCTGGAGGAGGGAGATGTGTCGGACTGTTCATGAGTAGTAATGGGTTGCTGTTGAGGAAAGGAGGGTTGGGTGCTTTGCAAATGGTGGAAGTAATTTAAAGGATTTGCATCCAGAAAATCATAGTCATGTGAATGTGGCGTGTGAAGTTTGGAAAAAGGGAATTCATTTTCAACAAATCTAACATGTCGACATATTATGATTTTTTCATTTGACATATCATAGCACTTTGAACCTCGATGATTTGGCGCGGGGCCAAGATAGACACAAGGGGTGGAACTTTCTTGCAATTTGTGGATAGAAGTAGAAGGAAACAAAGGAAAACATAGACAACCAAAGACGCGCAAATCCGAGTAGATAGGATCACATTGATATAAAATCTGAGTGGGAGATTTAAAACCTAAGACTTTGGTTGGAAGTATGTTTAGGAGGTATGTGGTCATTTCTAAAGCATGATGCCAAAAAGAGATGGGCAAGGAGGCATGAGCAAGTAAGGTCCGGATGATGTTATTGATTGATTTTATGTGTCGTTCGGCTTTTCCATTTTGAGGAGATGTGTGAGGACATGAGAGACGAAACATCATGCCATGGTGATCAAAGAATTCTTTAAGAGTTCCATTAATATACTCTGTGCCATTGTCACATTGAAAAGTCTTAATGTTACGTTCAAATTGAGTTCGGACAAGTCTATGAAAGGATATGAATAAGTGTTTAACCTGGGATTTCTTTGCAATAGGAAATGTCCATAAGAATTTGTTGTAATCATCAAGGAATAAGACATAATAACAGTGGCCAGAAGAACTAGCAATGGGAGAAGTCCATAGATCACTACGAACAATATCAAAGGGAAGAGCAGTAGACGACAAAGAGTCATAAAAAGGTAACTTTGAGTGTTTCCCGAGAGGACACGAGGAGCAATAAGTTTTACAAGCCTTATTACACTCAATAAATTTTTTACTACTTAGAGACCTAAGAACAGCAGCACCAGGATGTCCTAAGCGATTATGCCAGAGATCTGAAGAAACAGCAGTAAAGGCGGAATGATTGACAGGAGAAGTGGCTTGAGTGTTTGAAAAAATTGGATAAAGGTCACCGGTACTGTCACATCTCACTAGTTTGGCTCTCGTCTGTAAATCATTCACAGAAAATCCAAAGGGATCAAATTCAACCGAAACCATATTATCAGTTATGAACTTACGGACAGATATTAAATTCTTAATTAATTTTGGAGCATGCAACACATTGTTTAAGGTAAATGGAGGGTACGGGGAGGGCAAAGTAGTACTACCGTGACCGACAATTGGAATTAAATGTCCACTACCAACAACAATGTTATTATTTTTAATGCTCGAATTGACATAAGATGAAAGAATACCTTGGTCCGCTGTCATATGAGATGTAGCTCCAGTGTCCATATAATAATTCCCATCCGGTTGCGAAATTGAGAAAGCATGCATAGCCGCCTCAATATCCGTAGGTGTGTATGAAGGGGTCATGGCACTATAAGCCTGTGGACGTTGGCCCAGAATACCTGGCCTAGGAGGCCTAGTATCGGAGGGGGGAGCAGCTGGTCTAGGAGCCCATGAAGCTGCTGGATATGGGCAGGGAGGATTGGGCCATTGAGCTAGCCACGGGGTCCAGGATGCCGGCCAAGAATATTGACCCTGATACTGCCATGTCGGTCCAGAGGCCTGCCCAGATTGCTGTTGGGTTGGCCCATTAGCATTACGTCCTTTTCCAGAATTTTTGGTCTTTTTTTGCTTAGTGTTTCTGGAATTCGAACGGGAGCCGTCAGTGTTCTGCTGGGTGGTGGAGGTTGAGACAAGGACCGTCTGTGGGCGGTTGGTGGAACCTCCCTCCTTAGCTAGGCGGTTTTTGATGGTCCGCTCAGCCAATTTTAGACGAGATCGACAACTTTCGAATGAAGGCAGAGGTTCTTGATTTTGAATGAAATCCACGGTCCCGGCATAAGCTTCTGGGAGCCCAGCCGTGAGCTTGAGAATGAGCCGGCTGTTGGGAATCGGAGCATCAACATCAGCGAGACGATCGGCAAGTGATTTGATGTGATTACAATAGCCATCAATTGATGAGAAATTCTCAAAGTCGAGGTCAGCAAGCTCTTGTTCGAGATGAGAGGCTCGTGATGCTTTATTGTCTTGAAACATAGACTCGAGACGAGCCCAAGCACCATGAGCAGTGTCGTCTTTGAGAAGAATAACATGAAGAAGATCCGTGGAAATGGTTCCATAGATCCATTGAAGGACTACAGCGTCCAACCGTTTCCAAAGAGCAAGATCAGCGGCCATAGAGGCTTCATATGCAGCCTTCTCCATCGCCTCTGTAGGAGGAATAATATGATTATGGAGATCGTGAACCCTAACAAGCACCTTAAAAAGGGTGGCCCAAGAGTGATACATTCCATGATCGGCGTCCAACGTGATGGGAACAAGAGACTTAACATTGGTGATGGTCAAAGCTGGATGAAATTTTGGTGTTTCAGCCATGAAAAGAGTAGTGCAGCAGAAGAAGAAAGAAGAAAGATAGGCAGAGGAAGAAAGGAGGGCTGAATGTTAGGAGAGAAACCAAAAAACAGAAATCCTAACTGATACCATGAAAGAGATTAATCTTCCCCTTTCTCATTGCTAAACCGTGGAATATATACATGATTACAAGAGATCAATTAGGCTACAATTAAGGAGATTACAAGAGATCAATTAGGCTACAATTAAGGAAACAAAGATATACATTCCAAACTAATGATACACACTATAAATAAAATATATTGAACATATATTCTAACACAAACTCTTTTATTCCTACTAAAAAAAGAAGAATAATTTGTTAGATGATGTAGAGGAACAAAGAAAATGTAAGAAAAGGAACCTAAGGCAATAAGAGTCAAAGAAAAAAATTGGAAAACCTAATTCGCTGAATCAACTTGAGAAACATTTTGGAAGGAGTTTTTGATCTCCAAAAACTTAGAATTTTTTTGTGAATGTTCCTCAATAAGTTTAGTTTCAATTTGGAAATATTCAGCACAAACTATATCTTGGAAAGTTCTAAAAAATTCATCAATGTCAAGTCCCCAAATCTGCCAATCAATCACTAGATCAAATTGAGCAATGTTTATGAAGGGGTTTTCGATCTCTAAAAATTTTGAAATTGTTTTTGGATGTCTTCCAATGGATTTAATTGCAGTCTGGAAAATTTCAGCAACAAATTCTTTCTATAAAATTCTGGAAAATTTGTCAATAACCAGTGCTCAAATATGTCGAACAATTTTGAACGATGGATCAGAGGGGTCTATTTATGTTTGGTTGACTTGAATTTTGCATTTTAAATCTCTTAGGATGAAGAATGTTTATGTAAAAAAAAATAGATCCAAATTTATTCGTTTGCAATTTCTGGATTTCTTTTGGCTTTTTTTTTCCTTTTTCAATGAAAAATAGCAAACTAACAATAAGGAATTGAAACTAATTTAAAAGAATGTAAAAGGATACTAAAAATTATGAATCTTTGTGAACTAGCTTCATTGTTGTACCTTGACAAAGTAGGCATGGAAGGAGAAGCAAATTCACTTGATTCTTTTCAAGAATTGTCCCAAATATGTTACCAATTGATAGAGAAGCGATAGCGGAAGATGTACGTTGTTTTTCGTTAAAGAATCAAACCTAGAAAGTTCTAGACTTGATCAAAGATTGAGAGCATGAGAAGGAGATGTGGGCAATGAAAATTAGGGTTTTGGGTATATTAGGGTTTATTGGAATTGAGAGAAAGACAAACAAGATGAAAGAATAAAGAGAATAAAGATAAATAAAGATAATGAATAGATATGATAGGATAAATTAGCCAAATTAGGGCTTTTGGTAAAATTGATCATGACACGGAATGGAACAAGAAGATAGGCGTTAGAAAGGTAATAATATAAGGAATATTAATATGAAAACGAAGTTGAAAAACAATGAACATATAAAGAGAAAACTGAAATTGAAATTTCCCCCTAGTATATATGTGTAGGCATGAAGCTTATGGATATGGTGAAGATGGCTTGACTTGGATGATGACGATGATGATATGATGGAAATAGATGGATATGTCCTATTGAACCCTCCTAGTCACAATGAAAAGGAAAACATGGTAATACAGATCTAACCAACCCTCTTAATCACAATGAAGAGGCAAACCAGAGTGTGAAGATCTCTCTCACAAAGAACTTGAAAAGAACTCAATGGAAAGAAGCTTCGAAAGCGCAAGTATCACCACTTGCAAAAGAGAAAACTTTCAAAGTATTATATTCATGAAAATATGTGATTACAATGGTAGGAGGAGCCTCCTTTATATAGGTGAGGAGGAATCCTTGTTGTAACATAATTATGTAATAAATTAAAGACGTCCTAATAGCAATAAACTAAAGATAATTGTTTTAACTCTATCTTAATTCCTAATAAAATAATAAATCTAATCCTAAAATATAATGTATCATCCTATATAAAATTAAACTACAAATAATCAATAAAATATTGAAAATTCGTAATATTTATAAAATTACGTATTAATCATGTATAAGATTTTCTGCATGTGTTGTCTTTACTAAAATGGGCATATCGTGAGTTCCCGATATCATATTGAGATGATTCAAGAACCGTTGGAAAGCTAAGAGATAGGAGGTCATAAATACAACAGACATGTTGACCCAAAAAATCAGAATCTTATTCAAAAAGCAGTCCCAAGTCTGATTCTCTGTTCTTCTTCTTTTCCAATGCTTTGTTGTGTGGATCACTTAGAAGCATTAGTTCATCTTCCTTTGATGTGAGGCTTGTGATGCATGTGTCATAGATTGACCTAATAATACATTCACAAAAAATTCTAGAATTACTGTCATATATTAAAATCCATCACTAATTTTATACGGTAAAACTTATAAATGGATACTAATTTATAGTGTAAAACTTACAAATATATGACACGTGTCATATAAGACCAAATTTAGCGACGATTATGGTCTAGACACCTAAAAGTATAACGTTGAAAACTTTAGGCACCCATTTTTAGCTAAAAAAGCTTTAGGCACCAAAAGTCAATTTGAAATATAGTTTAGGCACATAAAAGTGTACTAAGTCTAAAATTAAAGGGTTGTTTAAGTTATTTTCTTTAAATTTGGATGCATTTTACTTATTAATGTGATACTATAACTTTGTGGATGTATTATTTTTAAATAATGTTTAAACTCTTTAAATAAATGTTTAAATCACATCAATTAATAAAAAATAATTTCATTGTTTGATAATAAAATTTTTGGATCTCAAAAATTATAAAATTTTTAACTTTACAAATACAAATAAAATAAATAAATAAGTAATTATAAGTAATTGGGTGAATGAAAAAAATCAGAAAATTATAATTTTTAATTTTAAAAATAAACCATTTTCATATATTTTTTTAAAAATTACAAATTTAGGGTGAAATTTGTGTTAAAAATAGAGAGAAAATAAACCATAATATGGAAAAACTGAAAAACCCTAACGTGAACCCTATTATAGGGAAAGTTTTGGTCCGAACTGGCATGTCGTCGGAGATTGTGACACAAATTTCAAATTTTTCGGTGCTGGAGAGGTCGGGGTCACCTCTGGACGAGACTAAGAAAGCTAAAAACAATGTAATATGGAGAGAAAGTTGGAAGAGTTAAGTCGAGGAGGCAATCGTTATGGAATTGAAAAGAAGGGTTGTTGATCTTACACAAGAGCCATCTGTGCATGGAGGGTGTGGGGACGTGCAGACAAGTTTAGCTTCGAGTAAACCTACCTATGCTCACATGGTTTCTAGGCAACCATAAGTAACAAAGGAGTCTCGTATTTTATTTGATATGGATAGTGTGGAGGTTTTGGATGAAGATTGCACCATGGATAATTTCGGACCAATAACGGCGATTAAATTCTCTTACTGTGTACATGAAAAGATCAACCAAAGCATGAGTCAAGCGCTAGTGATACGACTACTTGACTAGTCGATTGGTTACAAGGCTTTGTTGTCTAGGGTTATGGCATTGTGGAAGCCAGTGGGGGAGGTGCAGCTCGTGGATTTGGACAATAATTATTACATAGTTATGTTTTCAAGTAGTGATGTAGTATGTTAAAGCTCTTACTAAAGGACTTTGGATGATTTATGGAAGCTACCTCACGGTTCAACCTTGCAGGCATCTCATTTTCGACGTCTGAAGAGCATCCCTCTCAAATGCATGTTTGGGTTCGATTGTCGAATCTGCCATATAGATATTACTCTAAGGCTGTATTCCGAAGAATTGAAGGTGTAGTGGGAGGGTTGTGAAGGTTGACTATAATACGTAAGCTTGTGGCCGAGGAAAGTTAGTCAGACTTGCCTTAATTGTGGATTTGAACAAACCATTCAAGTCGTGTTTCGAGATCAATGGATTTATTCAAAAGCTTGACTACGTGCTATTCATGTGGAGCTTATGGTCATAGTAGTGGGGCATGTGGCAAATCTGGGGATGAGAAAGGTTGTGTTCCAATTTTGGGGGAGCAAGTGGACAAGGTTCAGTCTGGTCCAATGTTTGAATCACAAGGGGGAGCTTTATGACCTTGGAAAATGGTTAAGAAAAGAAAGAGGAAGTCGAAGGTGGAGGTAAGAGGAAACCAGAGAGTATAAAACACTGTAAAGGGCACAAGAAATTCACATTTCTTGGTTCATACTAGAAATGGATCAGGTGAGGACAAGGCAGATGATGCAGCTACTGACGCGGGTGATGTCCATCATCAAGTAGCAAAACGAGGATCAAAAGAGAAGGTAGTGACGGTTGGTTCAGGTACTCTAAAAAATTAGAAAGTTTTTGTAGCACCCCAAACCAATACAAGTGACCCAATCTAATCCGAAGTGTCACATTAGGGCCACCAGAGCGACTCACAATAAGAAAATACATGAAAAGTAAAAAAAATTATAAACCATTTAAAAACAATTTATAAATAAAAACACAAGTTCAGAAACTCATTTATATATATATATCAAAAACAAGATTCAATTATACATCGTATCATACAAGTTTCACTCATTATTAAAACAAATATAACCTACAAGTTCAGGAACTCCATTATTCATGTCGATATTGCACATGGTCAATTCTTTTAACCTGAAATAGTGAATAACAGAGTGAGCTTTGGAAAATCTCAGTTATACAGAACTATCATATGATGCTAAAAGACAAGCAGATATATGGTGCAACATGAAAAATTATGTTGTTATCCAAGCTTAGAGAGGTCCTAGTGATTAGTTGAGATTCCATTAATTAAATATTCAGGTAACAATCAGGAAGCTTACAGTTCACATGAAATGTTTAGAGATAGATTCAGAAGATGGAGTTAGGGAGAGTAGTGTGTTCCAACGAAAACAAAAATAGTAGTTTATTTCATTAAAATAAATTTTAAAAACAAAGTAGTACCCTCCACCCAAACACTCAATATCCAATTCCCCAGAATTGCATCCATAAAGATTTACCCTAGGCCCATTAGGCGTAGGAGCCAACATAAGGGAATATCTTGGTGCCTTAGAGCCTATCCAAGGGCCACCTTAGCTCTGTAAGGAATTAGTATCTTGATTAGAGCTGAACCTCAGAACTCCATAATCCTACCCAGATAGTATCCTAATAAAAATCAGATCATATAGATAGTAAACAATAACCATTAATTAGAGACCAAGAGCCAGATATATTACATATCAAAAAATAGAGATCACATACCATGTTTTTATTTCAAATATTAGAGTTATAATTTTTATAATCAGAGAAAACATCTTTTTCCATAGGGAACACACTAGAGGATCCATATATTTTTTGAAGGCACTTGGTAGTTATTAGGAATAGAAAACATCTAACTTACGTAAACTTATCGTATTTTAGGAACAATGACTCTTTTAAAAGGGTTCGATTACTATCGAATTTAATCAGACATATAGAATTTAACCCTTTAGAATCATTTATGATTTGAAAGCATCATAAAGGTATTCCAGAACCTTACATCAAAATTATTTAAAAATTCAGATATAAAGGGAGTGATTCCGCTGTTCAGGCCATCAGGGGCAATTTAGACATTATGATTTTTGAAGAATTCTTAGTAATTTAACCCAATACAGGTAAAACGATAAATTTGCAATATTCGTGATTTATATCAAATTATCATAATTTTGAGTCGAAGAAAATTAAACAGATCTCAACAACGCAATACTCACCAATCATTCAGACCGATATCCTTTAGAATAATCAATTCTTAACACTGAGTGCGCTAGTTGAACTGATCACTATCAAAATCACCAATGAACGAATCTCGAGGGATGAACATGTATTTTGATAATATTATTTATTTATTTATTTATTTCTATATTGCAACCGTATCCAAAATGAATGACATTCTTGGGTCGTGCTCCAAGAACTTTAGAGGTAGTACAACACTTAGGTTACAGGTGTTTCCAGAGTTTATCCAATAACATCCACTTATTTTTCAATCATGAGTGTATTTAGGCCATTATGGTCCTCCAAGTATTTCAGTCATTTTGTTTGATTCAGTCTTTTAAGAAAATTTAGTTACTTCAAAAAATTAAGACGTAAAAGGGTTGTTTCGGTAATTTAATCTTTGGGTTTTTTCTCAAGAACCAAAAACTCTAGTTCTTGTGACTTCTCAGTGGTTACTAATTAATTATCCTTAATTTTCTAATTAGATAAGAACTTTAATCTGTAGGTCAATATTTCTATCAAGTCAAGAATGAATTCCTTGATCATTTCCACTATCAGTGGAGATCCAAGTTCATTTTTCTTCTTAAGGGATTTTTGTAATTGCTTATCCAAGTATTTCCAACATTTAACCTTTAACAAAAATAATCATAATTTAAGTATCATGAGGTTAATTCCTTTATCACGTAATCACCAACCTTGACATTATTCCTTATCGATCTTTCAATTTCTAAACAATTCGAACGAGTCTTAACAAATTTAATATCTTTTTAGCTACATCGATCGATCATTTCAACTCCATTCGATTACCCTTGAACTTGAATTCGACGTCCCATAAAGTCTCACACGAACAACAAAACAAATAATGTTAGAAATACAACTTAATCGGGTGAAAACAAACTTCGAATTCGAACTAATGATGTCTAAAAATATAAAATAAGACTTTTTAAAAAAATTGACTCTTTGTTCAAAGTCCACTCTTGTCAAAGTCAATCTTGTCAACGTCAACGGTTTAAGTTAAAGTCAACTGTTTGATCAAGGTCAATGGGTCAGATGGTTTTGAGTTGACTCTGGTCGATTCGGGTCGACTCGATTCAAGTTGACTCAGTCTGAGTTGACTCGGTTTCTTGAAAACTCGACTGAAGGACAAGCCCCACGCATGGCGAAAGTGCGTAGCGGTGTATACGTCAGCGGGGGGTTATTTCTGTGGTCTAGTTTCTCCTCGGTTCTTCACTCACCATAAACAACCAAAATCATATAAGATATCAAGCCAAAATATGGTGAACCAAACAAAAGAAGAAGATTAGAGCACCAAGGTAGATAACAAATGAGCGATGGTGGATCAATGAACATGGTCAGGTTTTGATCAGAAAAGTTCGGGGATCTTAGAGGAAGAGGCAGTGGGGCAAACGGTCGTCAGTAACGCTCTGAATCAATGACAATCAATGGTGGTTGTTTAGGTTTTGTGGTAGTTATTCAAACTCCTCTACACAGAATGATTACATTTCATGAAGCGGGGTTAGAAGGGGTTTGATCGAACTAAGATTACGTATCGAACGGTGGGGGCAATGACTTTCACTGGTGAGTATTAACTAAGTTTAGTGGAAAGGCTTTGAATGAATTCAACCTTATTTGCGACGAGCAGGGGCCTGAGGGAGTGAATAGATGGTCGGAGTTTGGTCAAGCAATGATGAGGAACTCCGTGGTGATGGCGGTGTTAGCTACCACCAGCCGAAGATGGATGAACGACGAGGGCCGATGCTTGGATGACGAAAGGGTTTTTGGAAACTTTGTTTCGTACGGAGAGCATCAGTTTATCTCTCTGTTTTGAAAACCGGACCGGACCGGCCGGTTCAACCGAGAATCGTTGCTTAGTACGGTTCAATCTAAACCGGTTGAACCGCTATTAGTGAACCGGCCAGAACAGCTGAACCGTTCGAACCGGACCGGCTGAAAACCGGAAAAAACCGGGAAAAACAGGGATTTTTGTTTTTTTTTTAAAAAAAAAATTAAACCAAACAACGTCGTTTGTTAAACGAGACAAGTCCAACTCGATTATTACTGAGCTCGACTCGAACTTGAAAACTTTAAAAGTAAGCTCAACTCAACTCAAACTCACAAGCTAAAAATTATCAAGTTCAACTCAAACTCGAAATATAATATTGAAACTTGAACTCAAAAAAAAATTAGAAGCTCGATTGAAGCCTAAAATTCGAGCTTGATTAAAGTGAAAGAATAGTTCACTCAATGCTCACCAAAAGGCTCCATGATTTTGAATGCCAAATTACCTCTATTATTTATAGAAGTTAGTTATGATGCGCTTCTATGTTTCTTAGCAATGTGAGATTGTTTTGTTCTCATATTTTTACTCTTTAGACTTTTGGGATGCTCTTCTATGTTTCTTAGCCATGTGAGATTGTTTTTAAAAAAAAATTAAACCAAACAATATCATTTTGTTATGATTTTTTTAACCCCAAATTTATTTTTATAATTATAGTTATATAATTATATTTATTATTTAATATGTTTTACCTTAAATATTATGTTGTAGTTAATTTGAATCATTTTGTTTCACTTGATTTTATGGTTTTTAACTTATATATGTTATGACTTGCTTTGAATATGAATTGTGATATAAAAAATTATTTTTTATTAAATATTTTTGGTATTTTTATTTAATTTTTTAAATAATTATGACGTCGTCCGGTTCGACCGGTTGAATCAGTGAACCGGTAGCATGACCGGTTCGCTAACCGGTCCGGTTCTGAAAACCATGGTTTATCTAAACTAAAATTTTTAATAGGCTTAAAAAATCAACATAAGTCAATTTATAATAATTTATTAATTGTTTCCCGTTATCTATAGTAACTTAGGTCAAATGGCAGAGGCTTAGACTTGCATTACAAAAGGTCATGCGTTCAGCTCTTACTAGCTACCTATTTTATCATTTTTTTCTAGGCTAATATGAGTTGGCAAAACTTGGGGTTAAGTCCTTAATTTGCTTAGAAGTTACATAATGAACTCCAAACTTCCAAATTCTATCAATTTTGCCTCCGAAATTAAAGCAAAAATTTAAATTAAATAAAACTATAAATTTGGGGTGTTACAACTCTCCCCTCCTTAAAAAGAAATTTCATTCTCGAAATTTACTTGAGTCAGAGGAATGCAGAATTGAGCTTTCATTCAACCTTCATTCTCTCAAATATATTTTACATGGTTGCAATTCTTCCACTAAACCTTAACTATCAGAATACATTCACTCGAAAAAAGTTTCGTTTATCTTAAATCTAGAATCTAAAGAGACATTTTTTTGCAAAACAAAACAAATCTTAACTACATACCCTTAATTAGAATAATGCTTGCTTACTTTCAGTGCATCATTCAGACATAACTATTTCTTTTCAAACACAACAAAATCATGTCGAGACTTACAATTTTACCAAGTACACGAATACTTTCCTTTAATCATATATCAATCAAATCATTGAGGTACAATGTCAACACTTATCGGGTTTCAATCTCATATAATTGGAAATACGAATGATTCTAAAAAATCTTCAATTTAGTTCATCACTGCATAACTTTAACAAAAAATCACCTTGTCGAAGCTAGGACAAACTCTTCAATCCACTGGGGTAGTAGTTCTTAATCTCGAAACTTCACTTAAAAGGTTGGTTACGAGCTCATCATCATAGGACATTTGGGGTGACAAAACTCAAATTCAGGTCGAGAGTTGGATCAGAATTTTTAAACAAGTAACTCACATGTTACTCACAAGGCGACCTTCCAGATTTGGGACGAATACTGACAATGTTCCCTTTTTGCACAGATTAAGTCATAATAGAAAATATATTTAGATACACTTATTATAGATAGATGGTTAAACATTAAAGTTCCGACTCAGAAGAGTACAGTTATAATCTAGGGGCATGTACTGAACATGCATCCTAAGACAGTCGATTGGCCGATCTACCTAGAAAACATGACTCAACCTAAGCTCTGATACCACTAATGTAACACCCATAAACTTGTACGGGTGATCCGATCTGATTCAAGGTTTCACATTAAGGCCATCAAAGCGGCCCATATTAGAAATAGGGAAAACTAAATTTTTTAATAAACCATTTAAAAACAATAAAACAATTTATAAATAAAAACACAAGTTGATAGAATCATTTATATATAAAAAATAATTCAATTATACATTGTACAATACAAGTTTTAGACTCAGTATAAAAATAAATATAACCTACAAGCCCCTAATTACATATATACTGAACTCTACAAATGGCGCTGAAAGAACTCCATTATTGATGTCGATACTACACATGGTCAATTCATTTAACTTGAAATTTTGAATAATAAAGTGAGCTTTGGGAAAGCTTAGTAATACATAACTACTAGATGATACTAAAGGAAAAGAATATATATGGTGCAAGATAAAAATTTCCTTAGTTATCCAGGCATTGACAGGTCCTAGTGATGAGTTGAGATTCCACTAATTAAATCTTCAGGTAATAGTCAAGAAGGTTACTATTTACATAAAACATTTAGAGAGAATGATTTAGAAAATGGAGTTGAAGAGTTTAGTGTTTTCCAACAAAAAAACAAAAATAGTAGATTATTTCAGTAAAATAGATTTTTAAAAGTACAATAGTACCATCCACCCAAACACTCCATATGCACTTCCCCAGAATTGCATCTATAAGGACTTACCCTATGCCCATTAGGCATAGAGTCAACCTAAGGGAATATCTTGGGGCCTTAGAGCCTAGCCAAGGGAGTAACTTGGGTCCTAAGACCTTACCCAAGGGTCACCTTAGATCTGTAAAGAATTACCATCTTGATCAGATTGAACCTCAGAACTCTAGAATCCTATCCAGACAGTATCCCAATAAAAATAAGATCATACGGATAATAAACAGTTACCAGTAATATCAGATATCAGGAGCTAGAAATATTACATATAAGAAAATAGAGATCACAGATAATGTTTTTATTTCAGATATCAGTCATACTTTTTATAATCATAGAAAACATGTCTATGCATAGGGAACACACTAGAGGATCCAAATATTTTTCGGAGGCATTTGGTAGTTATCAAGAATAGAAAACATGTAATTTACGTAAATTGATAGGATTTTATGAACTAGATCTCTCTTAAAAGGATTCAATTACTATTGGATTTAATCAGACATTTAGAATTTGATACTTCAGGATCATTTAGGATTTGAGTGCCTCAAGAAGATATGTCAGAACCTTACATAAGAATTATTTAAAAATTCATATATAACAAGAGTGATTCTGTTGCTTAAGCCATCATGGGCAGTTTAGACACTACGATTCCTGAAGAATTTTTAGTAATTTAACCCAATAAGGGTAAAACGACGATATACAATATTCAAGATTTATATTGAATTATTAGAATTTTGAGTCAAAACAAATTAAATGGATATCAACACCGTGATCTTCACCAATCACTCGAACCAATATCCTTTAGAAAAATTACTTCTTAACATTGGTTGCGCTAGTTGAACTGATCACCATCAACATCATCACTAAACGGATCTCGAGAGGACGAAGATTTATTTTTGATGATATTATTTATTTATTTTTGTATTGTAACTGTATCCAGAATGACTGACTTTCTTGGGCTATGTTCGAAGAACTTTAGAGGTAATATAACACTTAGGTTTATATGTGTTTCCAGAGATTATCCAATGACATCCACTTATTTCTAGGTCATGAGAGTATTTAGGTTATTTTAGTCCTTGAGGTATTTCAATCATTTTGTTTGATTCAATCTCTTCAGAAAATTAAGTCACTTCAAATAATTTGGATTTAAAATGGTAATTTCGATAATTTAGTCTCTGGGTGTTTGCTTATGAACCAGCACTTCTAGTTCTTGTGACTTTTCAATGGTTAGGAATTAAGCATATGAAATTTTCTAATCGAATAAGAAATTTAATCAGTAGGTCCATATTTCTATTAAGTCAAGAATGAATTCCTTTGTCATTTCCACTATCAGGGGATATCCAGTTCCATTTTTCATCTCAAAGGTATTTTGTAATTACTTATCCAAGTATTTCGACACATAACCTTTAACAAAAATAATCAAAATTTAAGGATTATGAGGTTAATTTCTTTATCACTTAATCACCAACCTTGAAATTTTTCCTTATCGATCTTTCAGTTTCTAAAATATTCAATTGAGTCTTAACCAATTTAATATCCTTTTACCATATTAAGTACGAATTTAAGAATATTCATCAGCATTTATTAGAATTTTTTTTTAAAATCAAGTATCAATCAATTACCAACATTTACCGTAAAACATGCATAGGGTAGTAGAGTATTATCTCGATTCTTGAGCTACATCAATCGACCTTTTCAATTTTATTCGATCACCCTTGAACTTGAATTTGAGGTCTTATAAAGTCTCGGATAAACAATAAAACAAATTACGTTAGAAACAAAACTTAATCGGATGAAATAGATCGAATATGAAGATTAAACACTGAAAAATAGCTTATTGGGTTCAAATTTATCGAAAAAACTTTGGATTTGGACTCAGGATGTCGAAAAACATAAAACAAAACTTTTCAAAAAAATTTGATGTTTTAGTTAAAGTCAGCATTGTTCACAGTCAACCAATATCAAAGCCAACTCTAGTCAATTTCAAAAATATGGGTTAAAGTAAACTATTCGATCAAGGTCAACGGGATACACTAGTTAGAGTTGTCTCAGGCTGGTTCGGGTCGATTCAATTCGATTTAACTCGGCCCGAGTTGACTCGATTTCTTGAAAACTCCACTGGAAGACAAGCGCCACGCGCGATAGAGGTGTGTGGCATCGCGTACTGTAATGAAGGGGTTTTTTCGATGGTCTGATTCCTCCTCGGTTATTCACTCACCATAAACAACCAAAATCATATAAGATATCAAGCCAAAACACTGTGAACCGAATAAAAGAAGAAGATAAGAGCACTTACCATGGCGGATGAAAAACGAGCGATGGTGGATCGATGAACCTGATATGGTTTTAGTCGGAACAACTTATGGATCTCAGAGGAGGAGGTGGTAAGGCAAACAGTCATTGGGAATAGTCTGAATCAATGAAAATCAGTGACGATTGTTTGGGTTTTTTAATAGAGATTCAAACTCCTCTACACAATAAATGGTGACATTTCATAAAGTGGGGTCTGAATGAATTTGATATGATTGGCATGGAGTATCGACTAGTGAGGGCGATGACGTTCACCGATGAGTGGTGGCTGAGTTCATTGGCAAGGTTTTGAAAGAATTGACCCTTATTTAGGACGAACGGGGGCCTAAGAGAGTGAATAGAAGATTGGGTTTTGGTTGGGGAATGACGAGGAACTCCTTGGTGGTGGCGGTGTAAGACACCGCCGGTCGGATATGGTTGAACGATGAGAGCCGAAGCTTAGGTGGTGAAGGGATTTCTGAAAACTTGGTTTCATACGGGGAACAACAGTTCCTCTAAGCTAAAATTCTGAATAGGCTTAAAAAATCAACATAAGTATGTTTATAATAATTTATTAATTTTTTCCAATCATCTACAATAACTTAGCTCAAATGGTAGAGGATTAGATTTGTTTTACAAGTGGTCATGGGTTCAACTCTTACTAGCTACCTATTTTAACATTTTTTCTATGTTGATATGAGTTGGGAAAACTTGGGGTTAAGTCTTTGATTTCCTTAAGAGTTATAAAATGAACTCCAAATTTCCAAAGTCTATCAAATTGGTCCTCAAAATTAAAGCAACATATTTAAATTAAATAAAACTAGAAATTTGGGGTGTTAGAGTTTTTAAACCTAATATTGCTTGTCTTACATTTAACCCTATTAAGAAGAAGGGTCATGGTAGTAAAATATTAGAATGAGTTCAAGTGTTATCGTCTATGGATGGTCAGAACATTACAACTGTAAGGCATTCAGTAAATTCAGTGCCTAGTAAACATGTTGTGTTGATTTTGGAGAAAGGTAGTGATGGTAAAGGGTCTCTTGATCCAAAATTAGTGCACTAGCTTAAGGGGATTCGTCTTACACTTAAAGGGACTATCAGTAGAAGTCTATATTTGGAGACGAGGCTAGTCATAGTGGCAATAGTTTAACAGCGCATGAATGGGTTCAAGGAATTTGGAAACAACTTGGTGAGTTTATCAGCTAAAGGGAGCTTTTGTGTTTCCAAGATTTATTTATGTTCTAGTTATCACTAGATGAAGATTCAAGAGAAGATTTATTTATGTTCTAGTTATCACTAGATGAAGATTTAGTTATGTCATTTGGGTTAACTAATGCACCTGTTGCGTTTATGGATCTCATGAATAGAGTGTTTTAGCCTTATCTCGATCAGTTTGTCGTAGTTTTTATTGACAATATCTTGGTGTATTCAAAGATAAATGAGGAGCATGATGCTCATCTACGGGTGATTCTTCAAACACTGCGAGATAAGAGCCTTTATGCTAAACTGACTAAATGTGAGTTTTGAATATCATAAATAAAGTTTTTATTACATGTGGTTTTTTTAGAGGGGATTCAGGTGGATCCTCAAAAGGTAGAAGCTATTTTAGATTAGGAAATCTTGAAGAATGTGTCAGAAGTTCGGAGTTTTCTAGGTCTTATAGGTTATTATCGGAGGCTCGTTAAGAACTTCTCGATGATATCTTTGCCTTTGACTAAGTTTTTAAGAAAAGATGTGTCTTTTTCTTGGACCCCTGAATGTTAAAAGAGTTTTGAAGTATTGACGAAAATTTTGATGGAAGCTCCAATATTGGTCCAACCAAAATCTGGCAAGGATTATGTGGTTTTCAGAGACGCATCTCATTATGGTTTGGGATGTGTATTGATACAAGAAAATAAGTGGTGGCATATGTATCAAGGCAATTGAAATCGCACGAGAAACTTTATCCGACGTATGACTTGGAGTTAGATGCAGTAGTGTTTGCTATAAAGATATGGCATCACTACTTATATGGTGAGCGTTGCTACATCTACATAGACTATAAAAGTTTGAAGTATCTGATTACTCAGAAAGAGCTAAACTTGAGACAGCGAAGATTGATTGAGCTTCTCAAAGATTACGATGTGGTAATTGATTTTCACCCGGGAAAGCAAATGTGGTAGCTAATGCTCTCAGTTGAAAGACAATCTTAGCTTTGTGAGCTTTAGAAGCGAGATTGTCATTAAGTGGTGATGGTACCTTACTTGCAGAATTAAAGCTTAAGCCAACGTTACTTGATCAAATTACTTGATCAGATTAAGTGAAAATGAAGAGAATAAGGATTTTGAAGTTAAGCTCGATGGTAATATGTATTATCATAGGAGACTTGTTATTCCAGATGATGAGGAGTTAAAGAATGATTTGTTTTCAGAAGCTCATTATAGTCCGTTGACTAAGCACCCAGGCGGAAGTAATATGTACATGGATCTTAAAAGTTTTTATTGGTGGCCAGGAATGAAAAGATAGATTACATAAATTGTGTCCAAGTGTTTGATATGTTAGCCAATAAAAGCTGAGCGTCAGGTTCCTTCGGGATTGCTGCAACCAATCTCTATTCCAGAGTGGAAATGGGAAAATGTTACAATGGATTTTGTAACGGGGTTACCCTTGACTCCGAACAAAAGAGACTCAATCTGGGTGATAGTTGACCGTTTGACCAAGTCAGCACATTTCATTCCTATCCGAATTGATTTCTCTTTGGATAAGTATATTGAATTGTACATCAAAGAGATTGTTCGAATTAATGGTGTGCCTGTTTCGAAGGTTCTACCACACGATATGTATTTGCCTTTAGCCATTCCTGATTCTCCTTGTCTGGATATCTCGATGAAATTTATGTAGGGATTGCCCAGAACTAGGACAAGTAGAGATAGTATTTTCGTTATGGTTGACAGGTTTTCAAAGTTGGCACATTTCATTGTGTGTCATAAGACTGATGATGATGCTAATGTGGCCAACTTGTTTTTCAAGGAGATTGTTCGTTTACATGGAATTCCCATGTCTATTGTTTCTGACAAGGATGTTAAGTTTTTAAGTCATTTCTGAAGGACTCTTTGGTGTAAATTGGGGACAAAACTGATGTTTTCCACTACTTGTCATCCTCAAACTGATGGAAAAACCGAGGTTATAAATCGTGTTTTATCTACTTTATTGTGTTCCATCATTAAAAAGAACATTAAAAATGGGAAGATTGTTTTCCACATGTTGAGTTTGCCTAAAACCATTCTGTTCATTTTGCTACTAAATTTTCACCTTTTGAGATTGTTGATGGCTTTAATCCTTTAAATCCTATGGATTTGTTTCCATTGCCTCAAGAATAGGTTACAAACAATGAAAGAAAGTCTAAGGCAGACTAAGTGAAAAGGTCGCATCAACAGGTTAAGGAAAATCTAAAGCGAATGGCTCAGTAGTACGAGAAGCAAGCAAAATAAATGTCGTAAGCCAGTTACCTTAAATGTTGGAGATTGAGTTTGGGTTCATTTCTGAAAGGAACGTTTTCCATCCCAACGATGTTCTAAGTTGTTACCATGCGGAGATGGTCTGTTTCAAGTGTTGTAGAAAGTAAACGATAGCACTTACAAGTTGGACTTACCGGGCGGAAGTAATATGTACATGGATCTTAAAAGTTTTTATTGGTGACCAGGAATGAAAATAAAGATTACATAATTTGTGTCCAAGTGTTTGGCATGTCAGCAAGTAAAAGTTGAACATCAAGTTCCTTCTGGATTGCTACAACCAATATTCATTCCTCAGTGGAAATGGGAAATTGTTACAATGGATTTTGTAATGGGGTTACCCTTGACTCCGAACAAAAAAGACTCAATTTGGGTGATAGTTGATCGTTTGACCAAGTCAGCACATTTCATTCCCGTCTGAATTGATTTCTCTTTGGATAAGTATGTTGAATTATACATCAAAGAGATTATTCGACATCATGGTGTGCCTGCTTCGATAGTATCTTATTAAGATCTACGATTCACTTCAAGATTTTGGAAAACTTTACATGGAGCTTTATGGACTCAATTGTACTTTAGTACATCTTTTCACCCTCAGTTAGATGGACAGTCTGAGCGGACTATCCAAATTCTGGAAGATATGTGTATTATTAAGTTTAAAGGATCTTAGGAGAATTATTTTCCTCTTGTAGAATTTACTTACAGTAACAACTTCGAGTCGAGCATTAAGATGGCTCCTTATGAGGCTTTATACGGGAGAAGGTGTTGTACACCACTGAATTGGTATAAGATTAAGGAACAGGATATTCTTGGTCCTGATTTGATTAAGGAGGTAGAAAAGAAAGTTCATGTGATTCAGCATAATCTCAAAGTGGCAGCCGATAAACAAAAAGCATATGTTGATTTAAAGAGAAAAGAGATTGAGTTTGAAGTTGGAGATAAGGTATTTTTGAAAGTATCTCCTTGGAAGAAAGTGTTGTGTTTTGGCCGGAAAGGAAAACTTAATCCTAGATTTATCGGCCCGTACAAGATTGTTAAAAGAGTTGGACTGATAGCATATCCATTAGCATTTTCACTAGAGATGGAAAAGATCCACAATGTTTTTCACGTGTCCATGCTTAGGAGATATCGATCAGATCCTTCACATGTTATAACACCAGATGAAATAGAAGTTCAATCTGACCTGACCTATGAGGAAGAACCAGTACATATTTTAGCACATGAAATCAAGAAGTTAAGGAACAAGATGATTCCATTAGTTAAAGTTCTCTAGAGAAATCATAAAGTAAAGGAATCAACATGGGAGCTTAAGGATGATATGCATAATCAATTTCCCTACCTATTTGTGGAGTGAAAATATGAGGACGAATTTTCTTAAGGGGGAGATTTGTAACACCCAAAATATCGAGTCAGTGACGAAAATGTAAGAATTTAAATTTTAGTGGTTTAAGTAGAGTAAATTGAAAAGTTCAAGAACTAATTTTAGAAATTTATGTATAAGACTTGTTATCAAAGATGAGAAATTGGAATGTTAGTGGATTTCATGTTGTTTGTCTCTTCAAATTTTGGTGTGTATAGGGTATTATGGTCCTTTTAAAACAAATGAATTTTATATTCCCTTTTAAGAGATATATAACACGTGGAGTAAAAAAGAGGAAAGGAAAAATCTGGAATAGTGGCTTATTTCTCTATTCTTCTTCCTCTTTACCGTAAGGCCTATTTCAAAGGTGAGTGGATTTCAAGTTGTTTTTTTTCTTCAAATTTTGGTTTGGTTTTGAAGTGTTAGGGGATATATAAGCTTAAGGAAAGCTTTAGGTTGATTAAAAGTAAAAGATGAGTGAATTAGTGATGAATTTGTAAAATGGGTTTTTAAGGGATTTATTGATATAATTTGGTATTTGGATTTCTAATGATAAATTTAACTTGTCAATGGTCTAATTAAGGAGTTTGAAGTATTAGAAATGATTAAGAACGTGTTTGAAATTATGGTATAATTTTTAAATTAAAGTGTTATAGTGAGATTTTGAATATTTAGGAGTATTAAATTGAGATAAGTTGGTTTTGATAGGTGTAGTTGAGTTTAAAGGAACGAAAGGAGATAAAAGTGGGAGATTTGGGGTATGTTTTGGTTAATTTTCAAAATGAAATAGGTAATTTCTGGGAAAGGGTATTGGTACTCGAAAAATAGTAACGATATTTCAAAGCAAAAATAGGATAAATTTCCGTTTGAGTATCGATACTGGAAGAACAATATCGATACTATATGGTGAAATGGTATGAATCAATAAGAACATTATCGATACCAATGGAGTACCATCGATACTAAGGGTATCGATGCTAATGGTCAGGTATCAATACCTTTTTTGGAATATAAATTCCATAATGCAGTTAAGGTATCGATACTGAAGGGTAGTATCGATACCATAGAAGTAAAGTATCAATACTAGGCATAGAGTACCGATACTATTCCGTCTGAAACGTTGAATTAGGTGTTTCATTTCCAATTATGTTTATTCAAATTGGTTATTCGTTATTGGGAAGTAATATTGATCTTAGATATATTGATGTGCAGATTTGGAACGAAAACGTTATAATCGAAGTGAATAGCAAGAGACTGAACAAAAGTAAAAAAAGACTTTGTTTAGAACTTCAGTGAGGCAAAGGTGAGTGCAACCCATTTGTTTTATATTAGATTCAAGGACGACTTACGATAAGCCAACCTCAGAGTTTTCGATTGAAAACCTTTTTATTTCTTTTATGTTATATTTTTTTACAATGTTTTATTTAAGTTATATTTATTAAGTTATGTTTTGATGTTTATATGTACATGATTATGAAAATATGATATGTGAATATGTGTATACGAAAATGCTCAATGTGAAAGCACCTATGTGAACAAGACACACTATGAATAATGAAATGATAAATAATTATGTGGTTAAAAGCCCAATGTATATGTATAAGAATTAGGGGTATAGTTGGCATGCCAAGAGTCAAGGGTTCTATGTGGTCCTTCGGGACAAATATATGGCACTTCGGTGCAAATTATGTGAGATGTGGTGACAACATTAGTGCACAACCTCAAAGAACTCAAATACCTAGAGTTCTCAGTAATATACATTAGGCTACTGAAAACAAAGTTATATAAACCGAACAAGGTATAAAAGTATACAATCTGGTTATGAAAAGCAATTTGAATCCTTTATGAATAGTTTCTATGAAATGAATAAAACAATGTAGTTTACAAAATTATATTTGATTCGTACTTGCCTCACTAAGTCAACGACTTAGTGTGTGATTGTTTCACATGCAGGTTTAAAGAAAGCAGAGGATTAAATATAGGTGAGGACAATATACTACTCCAAAAGATAAGATCAGAAAAAATTAAAGCGTAGTTTTCTTGTTACTGGTAAATTATTGGCATATATTACAAGCTTTAAATTATAATGCTCTTATATATTTTGTAATCATACAGTTTTTGTATTTATGAAAATTATTAAGTATTTTATTTTATTTAATTGTGAATGTGCGTTTCCATTATTTACTTTAATTCAATGGTTCCACCATTTTAATACAAATAAAAGTGAAATTTTCCACTATTTTTTTAAGAGTCAATGATTTGAAAAGTTAATGTGACAGCTTGGATTCGTATCCGGGCCAGATAAGGGTTAGGGGTGTTACAACTGTTATGGTTAACAAGTTAGGATTGAAAACGACAAATCATCCCAATCCGTACAAGCTACAGTTGCTGAATAATGGTGGAGGGTTAAAGGTCACTAAACAAGTTCTTGAGCCATTTACCATTAGAAAGTACAAGGATGAAGTGATGTGTGATGTTGTGTCAATGGATGCCACTCATTTATTTTTGGGACGTCCGTGGCAGTTTGATAAAAAGGTGATGCATGATGGTTTCACAAATAGATATTCTTGTATGAATGCAGGTAAAAAATCACCTTTGACACCAGGTCAAGTGCAAGAATATCAAGTTCGATTGAAAAAGAATAGTTAAGAAGAAAAATAGAAGAAAAAGATGAGCGTGTACGCAAGAAGAAAGGAAATCAAAAAATGTCTTTCCTCTAAACAGTCTTTACTTATTTTAATGTAAAAAGAGCATTGTTTATTGGCTGAAATTCCCACTTATTTGCCTGTTTCTATTGTATTTTTTTACAGGAATTTGAGGATGTGTTTCCGGATCAGTCACCGAGTGGATTGCCACCTATTCGGGGTATTGAGCTTCAGATTGACTTTATTCCATGAGCCACTATTCCAAATAAGCCAGCATATCGAAGTAATCCCGAAGAAACGAAAGAAATTCAGAAGCAAATCACTGAGTTGATGGAGAAGGGTTACATTCAAGAGAGCTTGAGTTAGTGTGTTGTACCAGTGTTGTTGGTGCCAAAGAAGGACGGAATATGGAGAATTTGTGTCAATTGTGGAGCTATGAATCATATTACTATCAAGTATCATTATCCTATTCCTCGCCTTGATGATATGGTTGATAAATTATATGGTGTGAGTATCTTCTCCAAGGTGGATTTAAAGAGTGGATATCATCAGATTCGAATGTGAGAAGGCGATGAATGGAAGACAAGCTTTAAAACAAAATTGGGTTTGTATGAATGGTTAATAATGCCTTTTGGTTTAACTAATGCACCAAGTATGTTTATGCGACTAATGAATCATGTTTTGTGACCTTTCTTGTACTGACAAGCTTACCTTTCTTGGTTTCATTTTTAGTGCCCATAGTGTAGAAGTCGATCTCAAGAATGGCCTCGATCGACGTCAATAAGTCAGGTTAGATCTTTTCATGGTTTAGCTAGTTTTTATCGTCAGTTCGTGCCTAACTTCAGTTCCATTACCTCACCCATAACCAAAATTATAAAGAATAATTATGTTTTCAATTGGGGTAATGAACAGGAGGAAGCCTTTCTAAAAAAAAGGATTGTTTGACTAAGGTACCAGTGTTAGCCTTGCCTAATTTTGGTAAAATGTTTGAGATTAAGTGTGATGCTCAAGGTATAGGAATTTGAGCAGTCTTGTCATAGGAAAAGCGACATATTGCTTATTTCAGTGAGAATTTGAGTCGTGTTATCTTAAACTATCCATTTTATGATAAGGAGGTGTATGCATTAGTTCGAAGACTTGAGACGTGGCAACACTATCTTTTGCCAAAAAAATTTGTCATCCACACCGATCACAAGGCTTTGAAACACATTACATGTCAACATAAGTTGAATAAAAGGCATGCTAAGTGAGTTGAATTTTTAGAGTCTTTTCCTAATGTTATTCGATATAAAAAGGGTAAAGACAACGTTGTAGCGAATGCCTTGTCCCGTAGGTATGTACTTCTGAATTATTTAGACTCTGATTTGATTGGTTTTGCTTATATTAAAGATTTATATGCCATTTACCCTGATTTTGGAGAAATATATATGTCATGTGAAAAGGTACAGATGAGAAGTTTTATTGACATGATTGTTATCTTTTCAAAGAAGGAAGAATCTTCATTCTTCAAGGGTCAATTCGAGAAGTCCTTGTTCGAGAAGCACATGAAGGTGGACTTATGTGACATTCAGGAGTCACTAAGACGTTGCACATTCTGAAGGATCATCTATTCTGGCCTAAGATGCGCAGAGACGTTGAAATAATATGTGAACGTTGTGTGACATGTAAGAAAGCAAAATTGAATGTTCTACCACACGATATGTATTTGCCTTTACCCATTCATGATTCTCCTTGTCTGGATATCTCGATGGAATTTGTGTAGGGATTGCCCAGAACTAGGACATGTAGAGATAGTATCTTCGTTCTGGTTGACAGGTTTTCAAAGTTGGCACATTTCATTGTGTGTCATAAGACTGGTGATGATGCTAATGTGGCCAACTTGTTTTTCAAGGAGATTGTTTGTTTACATGGAATTCTTATGTCTATTGTTTCTGACTGGGATGTTAAGTTTTTAAGTCATTTCTGGAGGACTCTTTGGTGCAAATTGGGGACAAAACTGATGTTTTCCACTACTAGTCATCCTCAAAATGATGGACAAATTGAGGTTGTAAATTGCCTTTTATCTACTTTATTGTGTTTCATCATTTAAAAAAACATTAAGACATGGAAAGATTGTTTTCCACTTGTTGAGTTTGCCTATAACCATTCTGTTCATTCTGCTACTAAATTTTCACCTTTTAAGATTGTTTATGGCTTTAATCCTTTAATTCCTACGGATTTGTTTCCATTGTCTCAAGAACAAGTTACGAACAGGGACAGAAAGTCTAAGACAGACTATGTAAAAAAGTTGCATCAACAACTTAAGGAAAATCTAGAGCGAAGGACTCAGCAGTACGAGGAGCAAGTAAATAAATGTCATAAGCCAGTTACCTTAAATGTTAGAGATTGAGTTTTGGTTCATTTCCGAAAAGAACGTTTTCCATCCCAAAGACGTTCTAAGTTGTTAACACGAGGAGATGGTCTGTTTCAAGTATTGGAGAAAATGAACGATAGCGCTTACAAGTTGGACTTATCGGGCGGAAGTAATATGTACATTGATCTTAGAAGTTGTTATTGGTGGCCAGGAATGAAAAGAAATATTACATAATTTGTGTCCAAGTGTTTGACATGTCAGCAAGTAAAAGCTTAACTGCAACCAATCTCCGTTCCTCACTGGAAATGGGAAAATGTTGCAATGGATTTTTTAACGGGGTTACCCTTGACTCCGAACGAAAGAGACTAGATTTGGGTGATAGTTGACCGTTTAACCAAGTCAGTACATTTCATTCCCGTCTGAATTGATTTCTCTTTGGATAAATATGTTGAATTGTAAATCAAAGAGATTATTCTACTTCATGGTGTGCCTACTTCGATAGTATCTGATCAAGATCCACGATTCACTTCAAGATATTGGAAAACTTTACATGGAGCTTTAGGGACTCGATTGTACTTTATTACATCTTTTCACCCTCAGTCGGGTGGACAATCTGAGCGGACTATCCAAATTCTGAAAGATATGTGTATTATTGAGTTTAAAGGATCTTGGGAGAAGTATTTTCCTCTTGCAAAAATTACTTACAGTAACAGCTTCTAGTCGAGCATTAAGATGGCTCCTTATGAGGCTTTATATGGGAGAATGTGTTGTACACCACTGAATTGGTATGAGATTAAGGATTGGGATGTTCTTGGTCCTGATTTTATTAAGGAGGTAGAAAAGAAAGTTCATGTGATTCAACATAATCTCAAAGTGGCAGCCGATAGACAAAAAGAACATGTTGATTTAAAGAGAAAAGAGATTGAGTTTGAAGTTGGAGATAAGGTATTTTTGAAAGTATCTCCATCGAAGAAAGTGTTGTGTTTTGGCCGGAAAGGAAAACTTAGTCCTAGATTTATCGGCCCGTACAAGATTGTTAAAAGTGTTAGACTGATATCATATCAATTAGCATTTCCACTAGAGATGGAAAAGATCCACAATGTTTTTCACGTATCCAAGCTCAGGAGATATCGATCAGATCCTTCCCATGTTATAACACCATATGAAATAGAAGTTCAATATGACCTGACCTATGAGTAAGAACCAGTACATATTTTATCATATGAAATCAAGAAGTTAAGGAACAAGATGATTCCATTAGTTAAAGTTCTCTAGAGAAATCATAAGGTAGAGGAAGCAACATGGGAGCTTGAGGATGATATGCATAATCAATTTCCCCACCTCTTTTTAGAGTGAAAATTCGAGGACGAATTTTCTTAAGGGGAAGATTTGTAACACCTAAAAGTGATAAAAATGTAAGAATTTAAATTTTAGTGGTTTAAGTAGAATAAATTAAAAAGTTCAAGGACTAATTTTAGAAATTTGTGTATAAGACTTGTTATCAAAGATGAGAAATTAGAATGTGAGTGGATTTCAAGTTGTTTGTCTCTTCAAATTTTAGTGTGTATAGGGTATTATGGTCCTTTTAAAAGAAATTAATTTTATTTTCCCTTTTACGAGATATATAACACGTGGAGTAAGAAAGAGGAAAAGAAAAATATGGAATAGTGGCTTATTTCACTATTCTTCTTCCTCTTTGCCGTAAGCCTCATTTCAAAGGTGAGTGGATTTCAAGTTGTTTTTTTTCTTCAAATTTTGGTTTGGTTTTGAAGTGTTAGGTGATATATAAGCTTAAGGAAAGCTTTAGGTTGATTAAAACTCAAAGATGAGTGAATTAATGATGAATTTGTAAAATGGGTTTTTAAGGGATTTATTAATATAGTTTGGTATTTGGATTTCTAATGATAAATTTGACTTGTCAAGGTTCTAATTTAGGAGTTTTAAGTATTAAAAATGATTAAGAACGTGTTTGAAATTATGGTATAATTTTTAAATGAAAGTGTTCTAGTGAGATTTTGGATATTTAGGAGTATTAAATTGAGATAAGTTGGTTTTGATAGGTGTGGCTGAGTTTAAAGGAATGAAAGGAGATAAAAGTGGAGATTTGGGGTAAGTTTTGGTTAATTTTCAAAATGATATAGGTAATTTCTAGAAAAGGGTATCGGTGCTCGAATAACAGTACCAATATTTTAAAGCAAAAATAGAATAAATTTGCGTTTGAGTATCGATACTGGAAGAACAATATCGATACTATAAGGTGAAATGGTATGAATCAATAAGAACAATATCGATACCAATGGAGTACCATCGATACTAAGGGTATCGATGCTAATGGTCAGGTATCGGTACCTTTTTTGGAATATAAATTCCATAATGCAGTTAAGGTATCGATACTGAATGGTAGTATCAAATTGCGATACTATTCAGTCTGAAACGTTGAATTAGGTGTTTCATTTCCATTTATGTTTATTCAAATTGGTTATTCATTATTGGGAAGTAATATTGATCTTAGATATATTGATGTGTAGATTTGGAACGAAAATGTTATAATCGAAGTGAATAGCAAGAGACTGAACAAAAGTTAAAAAGGACTTTGTTTAGAACTTCAGTGAGGCAAAGGTGAGTGTAACTCATTTGTTTTATATTAGATTCGAGGACAGCTTGCGATAAGCCAACCTCAAAGTTTTCGATCGAAAACCTTTCTATTTCTTTTATGTTATATTTTTTACAATGTTTTATTTAAGTTATATTTATTAAGTTGTGTTTTGATGTTTATATGTGAACATGTGTATACGAAAATGCTCAATGTAAAAGTACCTATGTGAACAAGAAACACTCTGAATAATGAAATGATAAATAATTATGTGGTTAAAAGCCCAATGTATATGTATAAGAATTAGGGGTATAGTTGGCATGCCAAGAGTCGAGGATTCTTTGTGGTCATTCGGGAAAAATATGTGGCACTTCGGTGCAAATTATGTGAGATGTGGTGACAGCATTAGTGCACAACCTCAATGTACGCAAATACCTAGAGTTCTCAGTAATATACATTGGGCTATTGAAAACAAAGTTATATAAACCGAACAAGGTATAAAAGTATATATTCTGGTTATGAAAAGCAATTTGAATCCCTTATGAAAAAATTCTATGAAATGAATAAAAAATGTAGTTTACAAAGTTATATTTGATTCGTACTTGCCTCAATAAGTCAACAACTTAGCGTGTGATTGTTTCACACGTAGGTTTAAAGAAAGCAGAGGATTAAAGATAGGTGAGGACAATATACTACTGCAAAAGATAAGATCAGAACAAATTAAAGCTTAGGTTTCTTGTTACTGGTAAATTATTGGCATCTATTACAAGCTTTAAATTATAATGCTCTGATATATTTTGTAATCATACACTTTTTGTATTTATGTAAATTATTAAGTATTTTATTTAAATGTGAATGGGTGTTTTCATTATTTACTTTAATTCAAAGGTTCCAATATTTTAATACAAATAAAAGTTTAAATTTTCCACTATTTTTTTAAGAGACAATGATTTGAAAAGTTAATGTGATAGCTTTGATTCGTATCTGGGCCAGATAAGGGTTAGGGGTGTTACAACTATTATGGTTGACAAGTTTGGATTGAAAACGACAAAGCATCCCAATCCGTACAAGCTACAGTGGCTGAATAATGGTGGAGGGTTAAAGGTCACTAAACAAGTTATTGTGCCATTTACCATTGGAAAGTACAAGGATGAAGTGATTTGTGATGTTGTGTCAGTGGATGCCACTAATTTGTTGTTGGAACGTCCGAGGCAGTTCGATAAAAGAGTGGTGCATGATGGTTTCACAAATAGATATTCTTTTATGAATGCAGGTAAAAAATCACCTTAGCACCTTCGACACCAATTCAAATGCGATAAGATCAAGTTCGATTGAAAAAGAATAGTTAAGAAGCAAAATGGAAGAAAAAGATGAGTGTGTACGCAAGCAAAAAGGAAATCAAAAAATGTCTTTCCTCTAAGCAATCTTTACTTATTTTAATGTATAAGGAGCATTGTTTATTGGCTGAAATTCCCACTTATTTGCCTGTTTCTATTGCATTTTGTTTGCAGGAATTTGAGGATGTGTTTTCGGATGAGTCACCAAGTGGATTTCCACCTATTCGGGGAATTGAGCTTCATATTGACTTTATTCCATGAGCCACTATTCCAAATAGGCTAGCATATCGAAGTAATCCCGAAGAAACGAAAGAAATTCATAAGTAAATCATTGAGTTGATGGAGAAGGGTTACATTCGAGAGAGGTTGAGTCCGTGTGTTGTACCAGTGTTGTTGGTGCCAAAAAAGGATAGAACATGGAGAATATTTGTCGATTATCGAGCTGTTAATCAGATTACTATCAAGTATCAACATCCTATTCCTCACCTTGATGATATGCTTGATAAATTATGTGGTGTGAGTATCTTCTCCATGGTGGATTTAAAGAGTGGATATCATCATATTTGAATGTGAGAAGGCGATGAATGGAAGACAGACTTCAAAACAAAATTGGGTTTATATGAATGGTTAGTGATGCCTTTTGGTTTAACTAATGCACCTAGTATGTTTATGCGACTAATGAATCATGTTTTGCGACCTTATATTGGAAAATTATGTATTGTTTATTTTGATGACTTTCTTATCTACAGCAAGTCATTGTAGGAACATGAGGAACATTTGAGAAATGTTCTGGGCACATTGATAAAAAAAGTTGTTCGGTAATTTAAAAAAAATGTTTATTTTGTACTGACAAGCTTACTTTTCTTGATTTCATTGTTAGTGCCTAGAGTGTAGAAGTCAATCTCAAGAATGGCATCGACCGACGTTGATAAGTCAGGTTAGATCTTTTCATGGTTTAGCTAGTTTTTATCATCGGTTTGTGCCTAACTTCAGTTCCATTACCACACCCATGACCGAAATTATAAAGAATAATTATTTTTTCAATTGGGGTAATGAACATGAGGAAGCCTTTCTAAAAAAAAGGATTGTTTGACTAAGGCACCAGTGTTTGCGTTGCCTAATTTTGGTAAAATGTTCGAGATTGAGTGTGATGCTTCAGGTATAGGAATTTGAGCAGTCTTGTCACAGGAAAAGCGACATATTGCTTATTTCAGTGAGAAGTTGAGTGGTGCTATCTTAAACTATCCAGTTTATGATAAGGAGGTGTATGCATTAGTTCGAGCACTTGAGATGTGGCAACACTATCTTTTGTCAAAAACATTGTCATTCACACCGATCACGAGGCATTGAAACACATTACAGGTCAGCATAAGTTGAATAAAAGGCATGCTAAGTGAGTTGAATTTTAAGAGTCTTTTCCTTATGTTATTCGATATAAAAAGGGTAAAGACAATGTTGTAGCGAATGCCTTGTCCCGTAGGTATGTACTTCTGAATTATTTAGACTCTGATTTGATTGGTTTTGCTGATATTAAAGATTTATTTGCCACTTACCTTGATTTTGGAGAAAGATATATGTCATGTGAAAAGGTGCAGATGATAAGTTTTATCGACATGATGGCTATCTTTTCAAAGAATGAAGAATCTTCATTCTTCAAGGGTCAATTCGAGAAGTCCTTATTCGAGAAGCACATGAAGGTGGACTTATGGGACATTCTGGAGTCACTAAGACGTTGCACATTCTGAATGTGCATCTATTATGGCCTAAGATGCGCAGGGACGTTGAAATAATATGTGAATATTGTGTGACATGTAAGAAAGAAAAATCGAATGTTCTACCACACGATATGTATTTTTCCTTTACCCATTCATGATTCTCCTTGTCTGGATATCTCGATGGAATTTGTGTTGGGATTGCCTAGAACTAGGACAGGTAGAGATAGTATTTTCATTGTGGTTGACAGGTTTTCAAAGTTGGCATATTTCATTGTGTGTCATAAGACTGATGATGATGCTAATGTGTCCAACTTGTTTTTCAAGGAATTCCTATGTCTATTGTTTCTGAAAGGGATGTTAAGTTTTTAAGTCATTTCTGGAGGACTCTTTGGTGCAAATTGGGGACAAAACTGATGTTTTCCATTCCTTGTCATACTCAAACTGATGGACAAAATGAGGTTATAAATTGAGTTTTATCTAATTTATTGTGTTTCATCATTAAAAAGAACATTAAGACATGTGAAGATTGTTTGCCACATGTTGAGTTTGCTTATAACCATTCTGTTCATTCTGCTACTAAATTTTCACCTTTTGAGATTGTTTATGGCTTTAGTCCTTTAACTCCTACGGATTTGTTTCCATTGCCTCAAGAACAGGTTATGAACAGGGATAGAAAGTCTAAGGCAGACTATGTGAAAAAGTTGCATCAACAGCTTAAGGAAAATCTAGAGCGAAGGACTCAGCAGTACGAGAAGCAAGCAAATAAATGTCGTAAGCCAGTTACCTTAAATGTTGGAGATTGAGTTTGGGTTCATTTCTGAAAGGAACGTTTTCCATCCCAACGACGTTCTAAGTTGTTACCACGAGGAGATGGTCTGTTTCAAGTGTTGGAGAAAGTGAACAATAGCGCTTACATGTTGGACTTACCGAGTGAATTCAATGTAAGTGCTACATTTAACATTTATGATTTATTCTCTTACAATGTTTCTGCAGATTTGAGGTCAAATCATTTTCAAGAAGGGGGGATGATGTGAGCTCATCTGTGCCAGCAAAGGAAGTTAACCCAGAGGTCTTACCAACATAACCTATCACACGTTCTAAGGAAAATTATTTCAGGGAAGTCCTTTCTCTTAAGTGTTTACAAATTTCTGAATCATTCCATAATGTTTATGCCTTAGAAACTAAGCTTTTCAATATGTTATATACTGATGTGTAACGCCACCTTAGTTATACTAAGTAATTATATGTATTTTCATTAGTTTCATTAGGCATATAAGTGTGTGCATTATATATATATTACTTATTTTATGTTTTTAATAAGTTATATATCTCATAAGTGTGTTTGCATGGTATTTTCATCTTATTAGTAAGTTTACAATAAGTTTACCCTATTTTGCTGGATGTTATTATGTTTTCCATATAGGAATAATAAAGGGCAGTAACTTAAGGTAATCCTAGCTCGGTTGAAACTCAAAGGAGTGTATGTAACTCATCTCAGCTCAAATCAACTCACTACACTTTCACTTAGCTGAATTCAGCTCACCTTAGCTCCGTTCAGCTCCACTAGCTCAATTCCAGCTAACAAGTCCAAAAACAGCTCAAAGGTGTCCTACATGTGGGAGAGTGTTCTACAAGCATGTGAGCATCATGTGAGGCGTTGTATACCTATCCAAGAGTGCACGACATGTGTGACATTGTGCAGATGTGTGGAAATTCAGCAATGGACAGATTTGAATTTAAACTAAAAGCACATGTGTAATTGTTTGAATTCTCAACTATTCCCTCCATGCATGGACAGTTTTTAACCTCCTTAACCACTAAAATCATTAAAAATCAGCCACATAAATGGGCAGCAACACAAGGAAGTTAAATGTGGTTTTTCATTTGAGTTTTAAATTCAAACTTTATTATTTTGTAGCAACAAGTGATGGCCGGCCATTTATCTATATATTTTGTAATTTTCTAAGTACAAAGGTTAGACATTTTATAAATAAAAATTATTGTGAGATTTTCTCTCAATGTCGGTTCTTCTTAGAACTGTTTCTTGACATTTCAAGTATGTTCTTGTCGTGTCAAGCTTGTGATACTTCGGGTTCTTAGATTGCTATCTAACGGGTCCAAGACCTTTGAACATTGAACGTATAAGGTTCGGGTTTATACTTTTTAGTATAGGTTCTTCCTTGTTCTTTGTTTGTTAACCATATTTTAAGATTTCTTCTTTCACCATTATCTTCTTCACCAAGCATTCATCTTTCACCTGTCATCATCTAAATTTCCAGCAACCTAATTCCTTCTTTTCTTCATCATTTCTTCATCCATTATTCACCATTTTCGTCCATAACCTTAACCATACAACCAACAACATCATCCTTAGTTTTAGTAAGTTTGCTGCAAAGGAATTGTTTACTTCGTTCTAGATCCATTACAATCGAAGAGGTCCTCATTCAACAGGCTACCTCATATCATGTTACGTGAATGCTTAGAAAAATATTGATCATGTTCATGATTGATAATTGTGTTAAGTTTGAGTGTGAGTAATGTTAGAGACGAGTGTATATACGTACATGTGACAACCCGATGCTTGAGAAACAATAATCTTACCACTATGTAGCCTACCAAAGAGACGAATTCTAGTGACATGATAAACAACAATCTTAACACAAATAGGAGGTAGTCTAAATAAAGGGTCAAGCTTTCATGCATATAAATCATAGCTCAATGAAGTAAAAAGTTTTATCCAACCATATTAGCTTCTTAACAGTAAACTACATGTTCAAAATTCATATGAAATTTCATGTTAGAAGAAGGCAAAAGAAAGACTAAAATAAAATCTAACAGTAATTACATCGATATATGGTAGTTGGTAAAACAATTAACCGATGGAATTAGTTGAGTATGATAAAGGGTTAAGAAAATTCCTTAGAAAGAAAGTTGAGATTAAGAAAATTAAAATGCTGAGAAGTACACCAAAAATATTTTACCATGTTGCGAGAAAACATAATAGTAATATATTCATTTTTGGTTTACAAAGACGATCGAAGGGTATGAACTTATATTTCAAGATAAAATTTGAGTTGTGAAGGATGTGGATGGTTATCCTTTAAGTTTGGATAGAGAGTCGCAGTCAATCACTTTTTGGATGGTGATGAGTTGAAAATTATGAGTTATATGACGCTCGGGGAGAGAGAGTCTAGGTTCTTCTCTCAATATTTGACCGTCTAACATTTAAATTGACTTTAATAAATTATATGGTATATCAGAAGTCATGTCAAAAGATTGTGGCTGATCCAAGGACATGTGTCTTTTAAAACTTTGATCAGTATAGAATTGGCAGCGAAGCCGTAACTTCCAGAGGAAATCTAGAGGATGTACAACATTTGTCCCTTTAATCGAGGAAATATCATAAAATTGCTTGACTCAAGGCTTACGTGTGAAGATGTTTATTTCGTTTTAATGAGTTATTTTTTAGGAATCGTAGCGATGATTGCTTTCCAACAGCCTAAGGTTTGTATTTTTGTCGTTCTATTATTGATGTAGTCTAAAGGTATAAATTAAGACAATCGGCTATCATTTCTTTCTTCGGCTAAAGAAGAGGAAAGTCAGGGCTAATCCCTTATTTTTCTTTTCTTTTGCATTTGATTTTTAGTATACCGTAATATCTTCTCTGATATCTCAGTAAAATTTTGTTGTTTTTCTTAAAAAAAAATTCTTGTCATGATGAAGAGTGTTGTGAGGAGAGTGAAGAATTTGGAGAAGGCAGAGACGAACGGGTCGTCCCTAGGGGTATGCAAAATTACACGACCCGGTTGACCCGACCCGCTGACCCGTCGACCCGGATTTAAAAAAACCGGGTAATTCTCTAAAAAAAATTACCCGGCCCGACATTTCCCGGGTCGGGCCCGGGTCACAAATTCTAGTTTTTCCCGGGTACCCGGTTACCCGAGTACCCGGTTAGTTTTTATTTTTTTTATTTTTTTATATATAATTATATAAAATATAATGAATTATTTATATTATGATTATTATATTTTGTATTTCGAACTTTTAAATTTTATGTTCGGATATTAGAGTATGTAATTCGAAGTTTCGAACATTTAAATTTGTGTATATATTTTTTAAAATTAATAATTTGAAAATAAAAAATTAAAAACCGGGTATCGGGTACCCGATTACCGGGTACCCGCAAAATCCGAGTACCCGATTACCGGGTACCCGTAACATTCGGGTCGAGACACGGGCCGAGAAATCATCGACCCGGAAGTTCCGGGTACCCGGAAATCGGGTACCCGAAAATCCGGGTACCCGGATTTACACACCCCTAGTCGTCCCTGGTGGTCATTAGTTCCTTTGCATTCAAGACTGGTTGGCATGACACCAAGAATATGTTGTTGAGATGCGACTTGAGGTGAGAATATTTTGAATTTGAGTTAGGCATCCCCTTAAGGTCGTGTTGAATGAATTTAGGGTGTTTAAATGGTTAATTCAGCCATCGACCTAATCAGAATAATCAAAAATTTATTTCTTTAATAGTTAACTAGCTGATTATTTTCTAAATTAATCGAATCGAAAAATGTTTGGTTAATTCGGTTATCGACCAAACAAATTGAAATCTTTTATATATTGTTTTAGTTATATTAGTTTGAGTTTAATATAGGTATTTCTTTATTTATATTATAATTAAATTGGGTCTTGGAAGTTTAATGAGTCTAGTGTGATTAGAAAATAGTTGGATCTTAATTTGTAATGAATTTCGGATTGAATTAATTGATAATCAAACTTTGAAAAAAAATTATTCATTATTCAATCTAACAACTAATTAATCGAGCAATTAGTCAAGCTAAATTTTGGTTTGTATGGTTAATTCAATTAAAACTAAATAATGAACACCACAAATCTCAAAACTCAAGCCTAATACTCACGAGAGATGAGTCATCCAAAACATAGCTTAAATCAATAGCGATGAGCTATTTTTCAACCAAGGTCTTTAAGTCAAATTTCAACTTCACAACGAAGGCTTTTGAACTAAAAGAAGACCCAAAATCATCAACAATCTAGCTTAAGTCAACATCGATGAGTTATCTTCCAACCAAAGTCTTTAAGTCAAATTTTAACTTCACAACGAAAGCTATTGGACTAGAAGAACCAAAATCATCTGCAATCTAGCTTAGCTCAACAACGATGAGTTATTTTCTAATCAAAATTTTTGAAAATCGATTTCAACTTCACGACGAAGGATGTCAAGCTCGAGCCATCCAAAATTAACTTAACTTGCAATGGAGGAGGAGTCTACAATTTAGCTTAACTCAGAAACAGTGAGCTATTTTCCAACCTAGATTTCGAGTCAGATTTAAACTCACAATGAAGTATATAGACTCAAGTTATCCAAGATTAACTTTACTTGCAATGGAGGAGTCATCTACAATATAACTTAACTCAACAATGATGAATTATTTTCCAATAGATTCTGAGTCAAAATTCAACTTCATGACAACTGATATTGGGCTTATAGAACATCCAAGATTGACTTAACTCACAATGGGGGAGTCATCTACAACATAACTCAATAGCGAGAAGCTATTTTTCGACAAATTTTGAGCGAGATTTCAATTTCACGACTAAGGATATTAGACTTAGAGAATATTCAACCTTTACTTAAATCACAATGGAGGAATCGTCTGTAATCTAGCTTAACTCAACGACGAGGAGTTAGTCACCCTTATGAGACTTAACTCATAATGGAGGAGTTCATCTCAATTTGAACATGACTTATCGTCCTTCATAGGAAGGAGTAAGATTGTTTTCCAATTTGGTGTCCTTGAGAGGGAAAATCAAATGAATCATTGATTACAATTTAATCGCTTTCAGATACAACTATGGACGAAAAAAGAATATGTCTTGGCAGCAAAGGAACAAGAATGTGTTCGAATTTCATTCTAATTTCACGCATTGGATTTAATTTTTTCGTCTTTTTCTTATTTTCGTTTTCTATAATAGACAAATAAAGGTAGTTGTAGACACCTATTTTTGTTCGAAATTAATTTAAATATTTTTTAGTTTTGATTTATTTTATATTCTTATTGTTATTATTAGTACTTATTATTATAGCCTATTCTCATTTTGTCTTACTATTTTATAAGTAATATCTTTATTATATAATATTTACTATATGTTATTAGTATAGTATTATATATTATTTATTATTAGTCTTTATTATTATTTGTTATTATTATTATTTTTTTATTATTAGTATTGTTTATTATTGTTAGATATACATATATATTAAATAAATAAGTTTTATTGGTACAGATTCAATTATTACCAAACAATCCAAATACAAATTGACCCAACAAGCTCAACACATTAAGGAAACAAGAAAACTCTAAGAGTGTGTTTGGTTCACGGAATGTAAGATTATCAGTGGGAATAAAAGATTACCAGGGAATATGATTACTGGGAATGTTGTATTTTATGTTTGGTTGGTTTAGTAGGAATATAAGATTACCGTATTTGGTTAAAGGAATAAACGATTATTGGAATGTATATTTGACCAAATTGTCCTTATTATATATTTGTATAATACTACAAATTGTAAAATATTTATATATTTTCTTTAAAAAATTAAATTCATAATATTTATATAATTTTGTTACAAAATTAAAAATATAAAAAAAGTTTAATGAAAGGGTAAAATTTTTTTTAACCCTTGAACTTCATATAAAATTTTAATTATAGATTTTTTTTTTGTAAATCTAAAATAATTTAAGTATAAATTTGTAATTTAACCTTCGTAGAATTTTTATTATTCAATGACAGAAGAACGATATTTTTGAAAAAAAAAAATTAAGGGTATTTTAGTCCAAAACGCCGGTAATGTTACAATACCTAAGGGAAATGAGGAAATGACATTCCCGGTAATATACCCTAAAAAATCTACTATTAATAATAAAATATTACCGAAAATAAGATTCCCGACCAACCAAAATGGGATGTGGGATTATCATCCTATGGGAATCTCACAATCTTTTAATTAAACACTTATTAAGGAGCTCTAAAGTCTCCAGCCGTCGTTGCCTCCGGGGAGCATTGTCATCCAGCTGGGTGCGTGTAATCCACGCGCTAATGATTCGTCTCCTCTACGTGTGTCCACGCGTCGGTGTTCCTTCCACACATCGAAATTTCAGGCTCTCAAAGCAAATTTTTGGCAGGGAAAATATTTTCATGCAAAAAAAAAAGGAAACAATCTCAATCAAAATCGAATCCGGAAGATATTTGGATTAAACAAAATGACATTTTCTTTTTTTTTCATTTAGGATTAAAAAAAATTTTATTGAGGTCTTTAAGGTAATATATTTTATTCCTTTTAATACAAAATGCCCTCTTTCAAAATATAAAAACAAAATGACATTTCAAATCTCTTAAATTTGGAGGACTTTTGTTTTAAGTAAAAGAAAGGAGGAGGTAGCCAATAATAATTTCTTGTGAGAATTATTTTGTCATTCAATTTCTTTTCTTATATTTCGTTCTTATTTTAAATTTTCACTTTATTCAGTTATTTGGATTAATTGTTACATCAAATCTTGTAAGTTTTTTTTGTTTGTCTTAATTTCACATGTATAATATTTATTCTTCTTATAATTCTTATCGCTTTTAATTTTTTATATTATATATACATATCTTGTAAGTTATTTGGATCAGAATGTTGGGCAATCAAGAAGGATCACGTAAGGAGGATGGAGGCCGTAGAAATGAGAATACTTCGATGGACATGTGGTAGGACTATGTGGGACATGACACCTAACTCTGCTATTAGGATGTACTTGGGGATGGTGCATGTATCCGAAAAATTAAGGGAGGGAAGACTACGGTGATTTGGGCATGTCCTTAGGCGACAACTGTCGGATGCGGTCAGGAGGGTAGAGTCAATTACAGTCGACGGTGTCAGAAGGAGAGGACGACCAAGACGGAAGTGGGAAGACTGCTTGAGATCTGATTTGAAAGAATTAGCCCTTACTGAGGACATGACCTCTGATAGGAAAGTATGGAGACTTAAAACCAGGGTAGTCGAGTAGTGCGGTTCACAGCCATAGGGTATAACATCTCTGTCTTCTTTTTAATGTCTTTGTAGTACTTTCCATGACTTCTACTTTATATATGTTTCTGTCATTGAAATGTATGAAGGCTTAGAACTAGGGTATCGGAGTAGTGTTGCCTTAGTTTAAGAATTAACTCATTTGAATTTATTCCTTCTCGTAGCTTGTTATTATTGACTTTTGTGTATCATTTCTATTCATGTTTCCTTTTTTTAAAATTTAGTTGGGTCTTACATTTTCAGTCTATATGCAGAGATTTCTATGTAGAAATTATTTGCAGGGAATTATTTACAGGGATTACTCCCCATTACAGACGCACATATCAAGACTGCATATGAAGACTATTCATCTATGTATTTATTTATTTATTTATACACGCATTTGCATCTTATCTTTATTTTTAATTTTCTGACTGTCGGAGGTCTTCCAAGGAAGCTGCTCGCAACCTAGCGTTGGGGTCAGCCTACTACCCTACCTCCTCCTTACCTCATTGCATATGGGAATCAGGGTTTTGTTATTGTTGTTGTTGTTGTTTTATACATATAACTTTTACTTATCTATTATATATATATATATATATATATATATATATATATATATATATATATATATATTAATATGTAAAAATGTTTTTATTATATATTTATATATCTTGCATACTTAATTTAATATGTATATTTTTATCTTTTTAGTCATTATTATTTTTTATTTTTTCTCATAAATATATATTACATTTTTAATTATTTTATTAATTTCCTAATTTATATACTTATTATTTTATTAGTTTTGATTTGATATTTATGTCTTTTAATGTAAACCATGCCGCAATTAAGGCTAGCCTTGTTCCTTAACCAATAACAAGAACTTGCCAAAAAAAAAAAAAACAGCATATACCATACCAAGTCCACAATTAATCATTCAGCTCAAATCAGATCAGGCACAAAGCACCAATATAGAAATTAAAAAAGAGCGTTTGATTGCAAGTAGCCTAATACATAACTTAGGTTCGCTATTTCCGATTACATGTAGTTGTTTTGATTCATTTCCAAAATGCAGGTAGTTTAAATAATGCCTCAGTTGTGCTTGTTTCCTGTCAATCCACAAGCAAGAGCTTCTCTTGGTATTTGACCAACACGATGGACTCCTTGAGCAAAAACAACCCCCATCCCCATATGCAAATGTGGCTCAATGTGACAATGGAATGCCCAGACCCCTGGATTATCAGCAACAAACCTCAACGCAGTCCATCCATATGGGAAAATCACAGCGGTGTTCCTCAACGGTGGGTTCTTCAAGTTGAACGTTTTCTCATCACCTTCTTTGAACTTGCTTTCCCCATATCCCAACACCCAGAAATCATGCCCATGCAAGTGCCATGGATGTATCTCACTAACGTCCTTCGCCAATGTGTTCGCGTTTTGGAGGATCACATCGACAGTCGTGTTCAAACCGATGGTGTAAATCCCACTCCCTTGAGTCGAATTTTGGTTCACAGCAGGCTTCATTATGTCATAGCTGCTATCATAGTTGTCTGGTGGGCTTTTCTGGTCAAAAGAATTGTTGAGACCGAATTTAAGGGATCCCAAGTAGGGAGTTGAAGGCAACACTAATGAGACATTATTGATGGACCACTTGATGAACCCATTGACTCGGTTTTGCGTGTTGAGAAGGACGATCCGACGGTTCGAAGTCTTGGGTGGCTTAGGCGACCCCATGAGGGCATATATGCTTTTAGTGAAGGCCTTGCTGTGATTGTAATCGTTCCATGGGGGTGTTACAGGGGGTTGAGACATAGGGATCCTTGATGCAGAGGTGGGGGAATAGTTCAGAATGGTGAGGGCTTGAGGGGTTTTGGGTTCTCTAGCTCTAACACCTATTGAAATCCAGTAGTTCCTTGAAGGGTTTTGGTCTGTTGTTAACAACACAGAGTAGCTTTCACCTGAATAGATATCCAAATCATTCATAGCAAATGGTTGGACATGGTTTCCATCGGCTTCCACCACCACCATCTTGTGACCCTGCAACCATATTTTGTAGATGTTGATAACTTGTATACCAAATAATCATACACAGCACCCAATAATTGTTTATGCAATTGTATTGGTCACAGATTCAACAAGTCAAAAAATTCAAATTTATATATATTTTAGAATCGATTTTCATTGTCAAAATGTTATAATTCTATTCTTTAATATAAAATCTTGTGTATGAGATTCAATTATGCAATTACATTGGCATGTCAAAAAAAGCAGACAGATGCAGGATTTGGGATTCCAGACCCTACGACAGCCTAATATAAGGTTAAAGGAAATAAATTATAAAAAATATTATTATTTTTTAACATTTTCGATAAAGCGCTACCTAAAACAATATTTGTTCTACTGAAAATGTTAATTTCGCTAGCTAATTTCCGTAGAAAAATAATGTTTTAGGTAGCATCTAATATTAACATTTTCGGTAGAAAAAATGATATTTATATGCCTAATATTAACATTCTAATAGAACAAATAATGTTTTAAGTAGAGCTTAACCAAAAATATTAAAAAAATAATAACATTTCCGATAGCGACTTTTTCTTAACCGTACATCAAGCTACTGCACCTAATAATTTTCCAGAACTCTAAGACAATTTGTAACGGGGAAATGATCACGTCCGACATTCTTAATATACAGTTAAAAAAATATTATCATTTTATTATTATTTAAATAACAAAACAGGTAAAAAATACAAAAAATATTATTATTTCTACTAATTTTGTTATTGTTAGATATTTTACTAGAAATATTAAAAAATATTGATATTTTAAATATAAATAATAATATTTTAGATAATTTTTTAATTTATTATTTAAATAATAATAAAACTGATAATAATTTTTTAATTATATATTAAGAGTACAAAACTTCCCTTTGTAACGTGCAATTGCATTGGTTCAGTACAGATTCAACGCAATTACAGTGCTATATCAGAAAAGTAAATCAGAGTCTGCAGGCTTTGGGACTCCAGAGCTCTTTGACATTTTCCAACGCGCCAAATACCATAAAGTAGTGTGGTAAACTATTCAAGCACTATTGTACTAACATTAACCACACATCCCCAATGGTAAAAATTTATTATTATTATTTAATATCTTGAGTTAGATAATCGTCAATGTGAAAAAATAAACGTTTAATGTCAAATTATTGAAGAAAAAACAAAATAGGGGCAGCTAAATTGATTTTAACATTGGGCGGTTAAATTGGTTTTCAACAAATGTTTGGCATCGTCAAACGTATAATTTAAAGGTGGACTGCCTAATTGTTTGAAAATGATAATGGATAAATCATATATTGAGCTATTGTATTTTAGGGTAATTACAAGATTAGTTCCTAAGTTTCAACTATAAATACCTGCCCATTTAGCTTCAAAATTATCCCAAAACATTTCTTTCTTCATATACTAGAGAGCTTTCTTGTGAGTAGTGAGTGTTTTGTAAACACTAGTAAATTTTCTCTCTTAGTAAAAGATCTGCAGTAACCCGGAGACGTAAGCACAATTGGCTGAACTCCGTTATCAATTTTCGGGTATTATTTTTCCGCTTTTATTTCGCATTCTCACTAATCTGGTTATAGGGAAATTACTTGTACTCGGTTTATTTCCTAACAACTGGTAATCAGAGCTTTTGAGTTGTGAATTTTGTCAATTTTTTGCGAGGTTAATATTTATTACTATTCACGTGAATAGTAAATTTCGTGAATAGTCAAAAACGGTGATTCGCACAAATTGTCAAAAACGATCCGAAGAAGCCAGATTCGAGTGGGAGCGATGGCTGCAGATGAAGGGAATGTGAAAATTGAAAAGTTCGATGGTGCGGACTTTGGCTTTTGGAAGATGCAGATCGAAGATTTTCTGTACCAGAAAAATCTATATCAACCCTTCTCAGGAAAGCAACCAGAGGGCATGAAGAATGAAGACTGGGCTCTTCTCGACCGACAAGCCCTCGGAGTTATCCGACTGACGTTGCCCCGAAATGTTGCTTTCAACATAGCAAAGGAAAAGACCACGGCGGGTCTTATGGCAGCTCTCTCCAGTATGTATGAGAAGCCATCGGCCTCAAACAAAGTTCATTTGATGAGGCGATTATTAAATTTGCAGATGACGGAAGGGGCATCAGTGGCTCAACACCTAAATGAACTCAACACAATCACAACCCAGTTGAGTTCTGTGGAAATTGAATTCGATGATGAAGTTCAAGCTTTAATTCTCTTATCATCTCTACCAGACAGTTGGAATGCTACTGTTACAGTAGTCAGCAGCTCATCGGGAAACAGCAAATTAAAATTCTACGATGTTCGGGATCTGGTATTGAGTGAAGAAATTCGACGAAGAGAATCGGGTAAAGCATCAACCTCCTCAGCCTTGTACACGGAGTCTAGAGGAAGAACTTCATAAAGAAATTCAAATCGTGGCAGATCGAAATCCAGACGAGGAAAATCAAGAACGGGAAAGAAAGATTTTACCTGTTATAATTGTGGCAAGAAGGGTCACTTTAAAAGGGATTGCCGAGCACTGAAGAAAGATATCGGCGCACAGGAATCTACAAACATGACAGAGGAGACAGGTGATGCCATGATTCTAAGCGTCAACAGTCCGATTGAATCATGGATCTTGGATTCAAGAGCATCTTTCCACTCCACCCCATGCCGAGAAATTATGGAGAACTATGTCAGTGGTGATTTTGGGAAGGTTCATCTAGCCGATGATGAAACCTTGAAGATCGTCGGAAAAGGAGACATCCGATTAAAGTTGCCAAACCAGACCACCTGGACGCTGAAAGGTGTGAGACATATTCCTGGTCTCAAAAGAAATTTGATTTCTGTTGGACAGCTTGATGGAGAAGGATATGGCACAAATTTTTCAGACTGTGAATGGAAGATTACCAAAGGAGCACTCGTCATTGCTCGTGGTAAGAAAACTAGTACTCTCTATGTAACCTCAAATTTAGAGAATATCATTGCAGTAGCAGATGCTGATGAAAAATCAAACATATGGCACCAAAGGCTTGGCCATATGAGCGAGAAAGGGATGAAGACACTTTTGTCAAAAGGGAAGCTGTCGGATCTAAAGAATGTAGATATCGGACTATGCGAGGATTGCATCTTTGGCAAACAAAAGAAAATCAGATTTACAAAGATTGGCAAGACTTCCAAGGCAGAAAGGTTAGAATTGGTTCATACTGATGTATGAGGACCATCCCTAGTTTCATCTCTTGCAGGCTCACTATATTATGTCACCTTCATCGATGATTCAACAAGGAAGGCATGGGTTTATTTTCTGAAGAAGAAATCAGAAGTCTTTGATACCTTCAGAAAATGGAAGGTCATGGTGGAAAATGAGACTGGTTTGAAAGTCAAACGATTGAGGTCTGATAATGGAGGAGAATACAGAGACAGTAGATACAGATATTTATGCGCAAACAATGGGATCAAGATGGAGACAACAGTTCCCATAACACCACAGCAGAATGGTGTAGCAGAGCGTATGAACAGAACTCTGAATGAACGTGCCAGAAGCATGAGGATACATGTCGGATTGTCCAAATTGCTATGGGCAGAAGCTATCAACACTGTAGCTTACCTGATCAACCGTGGGCCCTCAGTTCCCTTGAATGGCGGAATACCAGATGAAGCTTGGAGCAAGAAAGAAATAAACATTTCACACTTAAGAGTGTTTGGTTGTATTTCTTATGTACACATAAACTCTGCTGAAAGAAGTAAACTTGATGCCAAGTCCAACAAATGTGTCTTTTTTGGTTACGGTGGTGATGAGTTCGGTTATCGGTTTTGGGACTACGAAAATCGAAAGATCATCAGAAGCAGAGACGTCATTTTCAATGAAAATGTGATGTACAAAGACATGTCAACCGCAGAATCGAGTAATACCGAAGCTGAAACAAAGGAATTTGCTGAGTTCGAGAAGATTTCTGGAAATGATGTTCATATCAATCCTGAAGCAGTTCAAGAAGAACCACGCACACCAGAACTGAGACGCTCCTCCAGAATTCCTAAACCAACCCAACGTTATTCGCCTTCTTTGCACTATTTGTTGCTGACTGATAATGGAGAGTGCTATGATGAAGCAATGCAGATGGAGGATTCAGTCAAGTGGGAGTCTTCCATGAAAGATGAGATGGACTCGCTTATGTCAAATCAGACGTGAGAATTATCTGAATTACCACCAGGCAAGAAAGCGCTCCACAACAAGTGGATTTACAGGATCAAAGAAGAGCACGATGAAAGCAAACGCTACAAAGCAAGATTGGTAGTCAAAGGTTTTCAGCAAAAAGAAGGTATTGACTATAATGAAATTTTCTCTCCAGTCGTAAAACTGTCTACAATCAGACTGGTGTTGAAAGTTGTAGCTGCAGAGAATTTACATCTTGAGCAGTTAGATGTAAAGACAGCTTTCCTTCATGGTGATTTGGAGGAATAAATCTATATGAGGCAGCCAGAAGGCTTCATAGAGGCATACAAGAAAAACCTGGTATGCAGGTTGAAGAAGAGCTTGTATGGTTTAAAACAAGCTCCTAGACAGTGATACAAGAAGTTCGATAACTTCATGAGTAGTAGTGGTTTTACCAGATGCCAAGCAGATCATTGTTGCTACATCAAGAGGTTCGACAATAGCTTCATTATTTTATTATTATACGTTGATGACATATTCGTTACAGGCTCAAACATTTAAGAGATCATAAACTTGAAGCAAAAATTGTCGAAGCAGTTTGCTATGAAGGATCTGGGCGCTGCAAAGAAAATTATTGGGATGAGAATCAAGAGAGACACAAAGTCAGGGACTTTAATGTTATCACAGGCTGAGTACATCAACAAAGTACTCTCCATGTTCAACATGCAAGATGCTAAACCAATAAGTACACCTTTAGGTGTTCATTTCAGACTCTCCAAAGACCAATCACCAAAGACGGAGGAAGAACGTGCATACATGGTGAAGGTGTCGTATGCCTCAGCAATTGGAAGTCTGATGTATGCCATGGTTTGTACCAGACCAAATATTGCTCATGTAGTGGGAGCTGTTAGCAGGTACATGAATAATCCGGGCAAAGTGCACTGGGAAGCAGTCAAATGGATCCTCAGATATCTTCGAGGTACCACAAACAAAGCACTTTGTTTCAAAGGTGGAGATACGATACTGACAGGCTATGTAGATGCTGACTTAGCCGGAAATGTTGACATCTGAAGGAGCGCTACAGGGTATGTCTATACTCTAGGAGAAACCGCAGTGAGTTAGGTTTCTCAATTACAGAATATAGTTGATCTCTCCACAACTGAAGCAGAATATGTCGCTGTTACGGAAGCCAGCAAGGAGATGGTTTGGCTCCAAAGTTTTTTGGAAGAGTTAGGCAAGAAACAAGAAAACAATGTCTTATATTGTGACAGTCAAAGTGTTATCCATCTAGCGAAGAATCCGTCTTTTCATTCCAGGACGAAGCACATACAATTGCGATATCATATTATCTGGTCTCTTCTGGAAGATGGGATTTTGAAACTTGAAAAGATTAGTGGAGCTCAAAATCTGGCAGACATGTTGACAAAAACGGTGACCACAGACAAACTGAAGTTGTGTTCAACTTCAGTTAGCATTCTAGAATAACAAGATCAGAAATGCTGCTGCATTGATCGAGGTGTGAAGACATATTAAAATCAGTCTTCAAGTGGGAGATTGTTGGAGAAAAGTCAAAATAGGGGGCAACCAAATTGATTTCAACATTGGGCGGCTAAATTGGTTTTCAACAAATGTTTGGCACCGCCAAACACACAATTCAAAGGTGGGCTGCCTAATTGTTTAAAAATGGTAATGGATAAATCAAAAATTGAGTCATTGTATTTTAGGGTAATTACAAGATTAGTCCCTAAGTTTCAACTATAAATACCCTAGCTCATTTAGCTTCAAAATTATCCCAAAACATTTCTTTCTTCCTATACTAAAGAGATTTCTTGTGAGTAGTGAGTGTTTTGTAAACACCTGTAAATTTTCTCTCTTAGTAAAAGATCTGCAACAGCCCGGAGACGTAAACACAATTGGCTGAACTCCGTTATCAATTTTCGGGTATTATTTTTTCGCTTTTATTTCGCATTCTCACTAATCTAGTTATAGGGAAATTACTTGTACTCGGTTTATTTCCTAACACAAATAATTAAAAATTATCATTAAACATATAATTATTATTATATTAGCATAAATGAATCAAATGACTTTAATAATAAATAAATTATTGTCATTCTTTAAGATCTTCGATTCATAAAATGATTAAAAATTATCGTACTATTATACCAACTGCTAACTCCTATTAAACTAAAGGCTTAAACTAAAAAATTTCCTAAATTATGCTTTTCTTTGCATTAAGCTTCTAAATTATTTTTTAGTAAAATTAATCTTTAAATTATTATATGTAACTAATTTAAGCAAAAAATGATTTAGGGGTTTAAAGTAAAAAATATAGTTTGGGAAATTTTTTCAATTTTTTATAATCATTAGTATTTGATCTATTAATGAGTTAAATCAGATCAAAAATTACAAATATAAAGATATTTACAAATTTTATAATTTGAACCTCGAACATTATTTAAAAATTTTAGTATTTCATTTTATTAAATTACCGGTTATAATCATAAATATACGGAGATAACTGTTTAAATTTAATAATTCTAAAAAGATAATATATTTTTAATATTAGATAGGTGTACTCTAAAATAGTTAAGCTCTGCATCTTTTTTTTTTCCATTTTGACTAAACTGCTTTTCGTATTTTCTTTTCACACCTACTTTGGACCAGATTGCCTCTCTCCATCTCCTTTTTTTTCCCATCACCATTAAAACAATTGACTTTGCTAATATTGGAAGATAATCGATTACATACTTTAGTTGGTTGTTAATATTATTCATGTCAAATTATTCAATATATTAAAAATTATAAAGCAAAAAATGCTCATTTGCAAATTGCTAAAGTAGGATTCAGTTCTGGGTAAAGGCAGCAACCCACAACCACAAAGTGTCATTTTAGAGATTCGAAACTAAATCTGGGTTCCCAGCATAAAACTTTTGAATTTCAATATTCTTTTTTGACTTTTAAAAATAAGAATATCAGCATCGATGTTGTAATTCGATTTTATATTAGGAGACGGGTTTATAAAAGTTTAAGAAAGACGAATTTATAAAATTTGAAGAAATGTAAATAGGTTAGATTAATAATAGAGAATAAAAATGGGAATACCTGAATGGCCAAGTTGAGTGAAGCAAGAGCGGTGGTGCTGGCAATCCTGAGCCTGTAGGTTTTGTTCGGTTGAACCTTGAGGATCTGAGGTGCACATTGTTCATTCCCTCTGAACTTGCACTGCCCAATTGGTGGGTTACTGAATTTTGCAGCCATTGAACAATTGTATTGCCCTCTTCCATTAATCAGCACACTCTGAATCCCATAAACAACACGTGAAAATGGAAATTCACAAACAATTCTATATATTTAAAAACTTATTTTTCTTTTACTAAATTTAAAATTTAAAACCTGTTTACATTTCTTGTAAATATGGTATTATTAATTATTATTTTACCTAAACCAATAGCTCTTTTCTTTTCCTTTATCAGTCCCAATTTGGAATGAGATGGCAATATGATAAAGAAATACCAACCACCATGTCTACTATTATCCTGGCAAATTTTAATTTATTAACATTTTTTTCACTTTCATTGTTAATTTTTAAAATCTGTTTTGGTAAACTAACATTTCGTCTCTTCTCTCCCAAAAGCTATAAACCGAATTAAATGATAGTTTAATAACAAGAATACAAATTTCAATACTAAAACAATTAAAAGTATGCTAAATTACCTATTTAGTCGCTCACCTGTTACTTAATTTCTAATTTAGTCATCCAAGTATTATTATTTTTCCTTAAAATCATGTCTAAAGTTGTATTTTGATCATGTTTTGGTGTTAAAAAAGTAATAGTAATGTTGACATAATATATTTGAATTATTTTTTAATGTTGATATGATATTATGTTACGATGACATGTTAATATTATTTTAAATTTTGTAATGAAGTGTGACAACACAAAAGCAAAACGTAACGTTGAGTATGATTATGATTAAGAAAAAAATAATATTAAATTATCAAAATATAAACTAAGTAATAGGTGTCTGAGTAAATGTGTTATTGACCCTTTTTTATAGAAAATGTGGCATTACCTGTGGTTCACCGATCCAACGAAAGGGATTGGAGGAAAGGCCAACTTCTTGCTCATGAACACCTTTGTGCCACCAGTCACTCAACAATAGGTTCAACTCACCATCATAATGGAAGGGTTCTTTCTCTCCGTCTGCCACGTCAACGATCAGTGACCCATACAACCCTGCAGATCTTTGCATCCCGTAGTGCCCATGATAAAAGTATGTTCCACGCTGCACCACAACACACGCTATTTCATAAAAAAATATTCTTCATCAATAAGATAATATTATATATGTTGAATTCAACTTGGAAAAACGTGTGTGGGTGTTTCTAACTTAGATCTGATTCCTAAAACAGTTTTTTTATCTCGTTGAAGTTCAGCTGAAAAACAGAGCAAAAAGAAGAAGAGAAATACCCTATCAACTTTGAACCTGTATTTGAAAGTCTCTCCTGGGTTTATAGCACATTGTGAAATGGAAGCAGTTCCATCCGCCCATGGGGTTCCCAGCTGATCAAAAACAATATTTAACACGTCATATTGGGATGTGTATGTTGTGAATTACTTGAGAAAATTTTGAACATATACCTGTCGGATTCCATGCCAGTGAATGACTACACCCTCGGTGTGAAGCTTGTTACTGAGTTCAATAACAAGAGTATCTCCTGCTTTAGCTCTGATGGTTGGTCCTGGAAACTGGCCATTGATGCCCATCACAATATGTTCCAGACAGTCTGGAGATCTGTACATGTACTCCACTTCCCAATTGAAATGCCTGGCCTTTGCACCCAATGAAACATGGACCAAAGACAAGGCAATAATGCAACACAAAGCGGAGCCCCAACCCATCATGCCTGTAAAACCAGGATGCTTAGCCGGAAGATTGTCTGATGGAAGGGATGGATTTGGCAATCTATTTATAGACCCTAATGTAAGGTTTCAATCAATAGCTGCTTGCAAGGGCTTTTAAATAAAGACGATACTTTTTTAGTCCTTTACGCTTTGTAGTAGTATTTTTTTTTGAAATTTTATCATAGCTAGGTATGAGAGGTTATCTTTGATTTAAATATTGAACATGATGTTACACAAACTTAGAAAGTAAATGTAATATCTGAATTTTACCCGGATTTTAAATTTATCGGAGCTTACTTTCTCTTGAAAAATGTGGAAGAGCTCATATATGTTTATTATGTAACAAAATCAGGGTTGTCTCAGGAAAGACGGACTAATAAACGGTTAATATACGCCATTATCGGAAATATAATAAGATACTTAACAAAGTCAGTTTAGCGCTACCGGAAATGTTGAGTAATAATAATGTTGTAGGTGGAAATCATGAAGAAATATTAAAAAATTTGACAACCGGCAAACTTAGTTTGTCGGTACGTATCGATACCATTCAAATATGTATTGATACATAACAATATATCAGGTAAAAATATGATAAAACTGGGTTTAAAATGACAAAATCGGTAAAGCGCTACCGGATATGTTGAAGGTATCGATTTCATTCAAATAAGTATCGATATTTATGGAATTTAAAAGAAATGCAATAATAGAGCCTATAAAGTATCGATATTTTATAAATATGTATCGATATAATATGTAAAAATATGAAAAAATCGGTTTCATTATGACAAAACCGGTAAAGCGCTACCGGATATGTTGAAGGTATCGATTCCATTCAAATAAGTATCAATACTTATGAAATTTTAAAGAAAAACAAAAATAAAGCCTATAAAGTATCAATACTTTATAAACATGTATCGCTACGTAATAATATAACAGGTAAAAATATGACAAAACCAATTTCATTATGACAAAACCGGTAAATCGCTATAGGATATGTTGAACGTATCGATTTCATTCAAATAAGTATCGATACTTTTAGAATTTAAAAGAAAAGCAATAATAGCGCCTATAAAGTATCGATACTTTATAAACATGTATCGATACATAACAATATAACATATAAAAATATGACAAAACCGATAAATCGCTAATGGATATGTTGAAGGTATTGATTCCATTCAAATAATTATCGATATTTTTGGAATTTAAAAAAAAAAGAAATAATAGTGCCTATCAAGTATCGATATTTTATAAACATGTATCGATATGTAACAATATAACAAGTAAAAATATGACAAAACTAGTTTCATTATGACAAAACCGGTAAAGCGCTACCGGATATGTTGAAGGTATCGATACTTTAATAAGTATACGTAAAAAATTATCGATACATTTAAAAGAAAAAATGAAAACCTATCGAAAGTATCGACACCTGACATAAAAGTATCGTGACTTGGTAATTGTATCGATTAAATATAAATAATGTTACCCCCACAGACCGATAAGGGTAACCAGATCCGATCCGGGGTGTCACATTTGGGCCACCGGAGCGACCCACTGTAATTATAGCGGAAAATTTAAAACTTTTTATCCGAACATGTAAACTTATAAAATCATTTTTCACTATTTAAAAATAAAACAGATTTCCAAACTCGTATATAAATCAAATTACAATTACATACCCCCTAATCACATGTACCATACTCTGCAACAACGCCGGACGAACTCCCTTACTGAAGTCGATAGATGCACTGGTACAATTCTTTTAACCTGAAAAGGTGAGTAATAGAGTGAGCTTTGGAAAGCTCAGTAATACAGAACTACCAGATGATGCTGATGAACGTGCAGATAGAGATAAATATATATTTCCTTATTATTTCCGAACATTTACAGATTTTTATGCTGAGCATAGATCCTACTGATATTTCAGGTGGTAACGGACAATGAGCTTTCAGTTCAGAGAAATATTTCGGATGACTGAGTTCAGGAGATCAGAATAGGTTATCTAGTGTGTTCCCATAAAACCAGTAAAAAGATACTGATCTTTTAAAACATATAAATATATATATATATATACCCCCATCCAACAAGTCCAAATTGTGTAGGTTCCCCAGAACCATACACCCACCATCAAGTCCAGTAGGCCCTGAGCACACAGCCGAGGAGCCTCCAGGTATACTTCCTCCAACATTACCCCCAAGTAAATATGTCCGTCCGTAAACGGATATATCAAAAATCAAAACATAAATTAGGTAAAGTATCATATCAAACTCCAGGTCAAGTATCAGATCAGAATCCAAGTCAAGTATCAGATCAAAATCTATGTTAGATATCAGATCAGAATCCATGTCAAGTATCAGATCAGAATTCAAATCGAAAATCAGATAAAATATTCATGTGAGTAGGGAACACACCAGAATTTATAGATAGTATTCAAAGATATTGGATAATCTTAACAAGTAGAGGAATACGGATCTTCAGTATACCGATAGAATATCATAATTCAGAATCACTATTGAAAGAGTTCAATGACTGACAGAATCATCAGTTATTCAGAATGTGACTTGAGCTGATAAGGAAGAAATGAAGTTTCAGGACATTTATATTCTATGTCGATTGATCGGATTATCAGACAACTCTTAGATGAATAGTTCCCAGAACTAATGCATGTCGATTGGTCAATTCATTGTTCTTCCAGGGTATTTACTCTTTAATACCACAATTCTTGTCCATAGACCATTTTCGGAATCATCGTTGAATAAATCTTCCAATGTCTTTATTTCATTTCCACACTTCCACAATATCATGAAATGCTGACGTACTTGATTAATTTGTTCATAACCCATTGTAATTGTACACTACGTAAACTCATCAGAGTTTTCAGACTTATCCAAATTACTTATTAAATCCTCAGTCATTGAGGTTACCTAGTTCATTTAGCAGTCATGTCCATTCCAGTTACTTTAGGATTTTCCAGAGTAATTCAAACGTTCCTGAATTTCAGATACATGTTGTACTTTCATTCCATTCAATTTGGTATTCGTGGTTGATTTGTCGAACAAACGTCCAATTCTTAGTACTGAATACGATCTAGAGCTGAGCTGAGCTGAATACTTCCAAAATTTATCATCGAGCCAAACTTGAGAATGCGAACACATGTTCCAGTAATATATATGTCATTCAGGTATTGACATAGCTTTAGGGTTGAGCTACTCACTTAAATTATTTTCCATTACCTTTAAAGGTAGTCCAATACCTATGCTTACTTGGATTCCTTAATTAATCCAAGACATTTACTTAATATAGACCATAAGGGTATTTTGGTCATTTTGGTTTTTAGTTTTATTCCAATCATAATAGAGCTCAAGGATATCCCATCATTCCTGAGCTTGGTGATATTCTTGGGTCATTTCCATTACAGGGGTATTTTGGTCATTTTATAGATCCATGGTATTTCAATCTTTTTCCTCCATCCGGTCTTATTATTTAATCCAATCTTATCATTTCCTTCAGTCCTTTCGAACAATTCTGACAGTAGAATACCCCCGATAAATTATTCTTTAGATATTTACTCATTACTCGAATATTTTCGGGTAAAGTGCCTTCTCAGATTTTACAAACGGAATATCATGAATTTTTCTGTACAAAGATAGGATCTTAACAATTAAATTCGTACTTAATCGAGTTAAGTACAAATCCTCAAAGTACTTTCTTATTCAGGGTCAACTCAGACTATTTTATCTCTCAAGGGCATTTTTTGTAATTTCTTAACCAGATACTTTCGATATTATCTCTTAACAAAAATAATATAATTTAGAGATCCTATGATTAATTTCTTTCTTGAACACTCTCTGATCTTGAAATAATTCCCTGAACAGACTTCTAGTATCTTGCATAAGCCCTCTAGGGGTTAAAAACCGGTTATCCATAACTTCCAAGTACAACTAACATTTCTTATGCACATCAATATATTTATCAGATCAATATGTCTTTTCAGATTTATTAATTCACTTCCAGGGACAATTCTTATCATTTTCCAATATAAGGGTAATTTCGTAATTTTACCCTACCGAAGTATTCTCATAATTTTCCATCCAAGTACCTTTAACATTTAACCTTTGATGATATAAAATATAATTTACAAATTCATGTCTGATTTATTTATCACTAATCACAAACTTGTAATTTAATTCTAACAATCTTTCAATCTCTTATATTAATCATTCGATCTGTATTCAGATACTGAATTTCTACCACATTCATATCGAGTGTAGAAACTAATTAAATACACAAATGAGACCAACATTGTCTTAATCATGCATTTACCAATATTCACATGTTCCAAAAAAGCATAAAGAGGTAGTAAAGTATTACCTCGATTTTTGTGCAATACTGATCGACCATAAAAATTCCATTCGAACACCTTTGATCTTCAATTCAACTTCCAATAATTCCTCAGATACATATCAACATAAATTATATCAGAAACGGAGCTTAATTGCGATAAACGGATCGAATCGGGTGATAAATCAGTGAAAAACATATTACCGGGTTCGAATTTGGCGAAACGGACTTCGGATTCGGATTCAGGACGTCGAAAGCATAAAATATGACTTTTCGGAAATTTGGAATTTTTGGTCAAAATCAAAGTCAACGGGTTTGACCGGCAATTTCGAGGCCTTCGGGTTCGAATTTCGAAAAACGGACAACGGAATCGGATTTAGAACGTCGAAAAATGTCAGGATAGGTATACTCGGTTGAAGTCAAAGGTCGTTTAATGCTCGGTCAAAGCCGGTCAAAGTTTTGGTCAACAGTGGTCAACGCCGGTCAACCGTCAACGGGTCAACGGGTCGGGTCAACAGGTTAGGTCGGATCAACGAGTCGGGTAAACGGGTCGGGTCGGGTCGGGTTATGACCGGTTAAACCGGTCAACTATGCACCAAAACCGGTCAAACCGGTCATTTGGACCATCCCCACGTGTAGTGGCAGTGCGTGGGGGCGCGTGGGGCCCCTTCCGGCTGCCTAAAAATCACGGAAAAATTCTTAAATATTATTTTGAACGATTTCAAGATACTTACAAAGCTCGGTTCAAATTTTTGAACGGCGTAGAGCTTGATTTCAACGAATAGGAAACTTTGATCGCTTCTCCTCCTCACGCGCTGCCGTCGACGGAGACCAAGAATGACACCGGAAAACTCGGAACGATGCAACGAACACGATGGTGCGGGAGGTGTCGTAAACGGATGACCCGATCGTCGTGAATCGATGAAAAACCAACTAAAACCGAGTTATTACCGACTATACTTCCGACTGAAATTAACGACGAACGGCGGCGATTCACGTCAAAAGGTTTGAGGGGTTTTGTTCCTCGCTCGACAACGAACACAATGGTGATTTCGGCTCGTCGATCGGAGTTTGGATGACGAGTAGATCGGAGTTCAAAGAGGGGTTGATGAAGAGGAAAATCTGGAAAAATTTCCAGAAAACATACCGGGGGAGAGATTTATAATTCTCTCCAAAATAAAAATGGCTAAATCATGGGTTTAGCCACTGAATTTCTTACACTTTTTAAAACGGTCTGCCAACTTTGAAATCTTACAATTTAATCCCCGATTTCTTCCAAAAATACCATTTAAATTCACCAATTTATATTTTCTTAAATTTAGCCCCTAAATTGGGGTGTTACAATTCTCCCCTTCTTAAAAGAATTTCGTCCTCGAAATTCATTCATGTCACATAATTGCAGAAATGAAACTTCCATCAGTTCTTTTTTTTATATATATATCTCTTTCATGTAGCTCTTATAGAAATACGAATCCTCCACTAATCCTTAACCAGTTGAGTATACCTTCTTATCAGAAATATCTCTCATTACAAGTAAATAATCAAAACAACTTTATCCTTGTGAATCAATTCAGCCTTAGTTACGAGAATAGGCTCATGCATATCCCAATTTCATTTCCGGAGTCGAGTCAGAATTTCTCAGATGAATAACTCTCACATGGCTCGTGAGCTACTTCACAACGTTTAGACAAATATTATTGGTATTCCTTTTTGTACAAGTATAGCCTTAACAGATAGAAATTTTGGTTTACTCGCTACAGATAGGGACTCATCCCTGGAGTTCCGGCTCAGAGAAGTACGATTGCAGTCTAGGGGCATGTACTGATCAGACATATTTTGACATTCGACCAACCGGTCTATATTGAAAATTTTTTACTCAAACCATAGCTCTGATACCACTAAATGTAACCCCCACAGACCGCTAAGGGTAACCAGATCTGATCCGGGGTGTCACATTTGGGCCACCGGAGCGACCCACTGTAATTATAGCGGAAAATTTAAAACATTTTATCAGAACATGTAAACTTATAAAATCAGTTTTCACTATTTAAAAATAAAACAGATTTCCAAACTCGTATATAAATCAAAATACAATTATATGCCCCCTAATCACATATACCATACTCTGCAACAACGCCGGACAAACTCCCTTACTGAAGTCGATAGATGCACTGGTACAATTCTTTTAACCTGAAAATGTGAGTAATAGAGTGAGCTTTGGAAAGCTCAGTAATACAGAACTACCGGATGATGCTGATGAACGTGTAGATAGAGATAAATATATATATTTCCTTATTGTTTCGGAACATTTATAGATTTTTATGCTGAGCAGAGATCCTACTGATATTTTAGGTGGTAACGGACAATGAGCTTTCAGTTCAGAGAAATATTTCGGATGACTGAGTTCAGGAGATCAGAATAGGTTATCTAGTGTGTTCCCATAAAACCAGTAAAAAGATACTGATCTTTTAAAACATATAAATATATATATATACCCCCATCCAACAAGTCCAAATTGTGTAGGTTCCCCAGAACCATACACCCACCATCAAGTCCAGTAGGCCCTGAGCACACAGCCGAGGAACCGGTAAATAAGGCCCTGAGCACACAGCCGAGGAGCCTCCAGGTATACTTCCTCCAACATTACCCCCCAAGTAAATATGTCCGTCCGTAAACGGATATATCAAAAATCAAAACATAAATCAGGTCAAGTATCATATCAAACTCCAGGTCAAGTATCATATCAGAATCCAAGTCAAGTATCAGATCAGAATTCAAATCGAAAATCAAATAAAATATTCATGTGAGTAGGGAACACACCAGAATTTACTGATAGTATTCAAAGATATTGGATAATCTTAACAAGTAGAGGAATACGGATCTTCAGTATACCGATAGAATATCATAATTCAGAATCACTATTGAAAGAGTTCAATGACTGACAGAATCATCAGTTATTCAGAATGTGACTTGAGCTGATAAGGAAGAAATGAAGGTTCAAGACATTTATATTCTATGTCGATCGATTGGATTATCAGACAACTCTTAGATGAATAGTTCCCAGAACTAATGCCTGTCGATTGGTCAATTCATTGTTCTTCCAGGGTATTTACTCTTTAATACCACAATTCTTGTCCATAGACCATTTTCGGAATCATCGTTGAATAAATCTTCCAATGTCTTTATTTCATTTCCACACTTCCACAATATCATGAAATGTTGACGTACTTGATTAATTTGTTCATAACCCATTGTAATTGTACACTACGTAAACTCATCAGAGTTTCCAGACTTATCCAAATTACTTATTAAATCCTCAGTCATTGAGGTTACCTAGTTCATTTAGCAGTCATGTCCATTCCAGTTACTTTAGGATTTTCCAGAGTAATTCAAACGTTCCTGAATTTCATATACATGTTGTACTTCCATTCCATTCAATTTGGTATTCGTGGTTGATTTGTCGAAGAAACGTCCAATTCTTAGTACTGAATACGATCTAGAGCTGAGCTGAGCTGAATACTTCCAAAATTTATCATCGAGCCAAACTTGAGAATACGAACACATGTTCCAGTAATATCTATGCCATTCAGGTATTGACATAGCTTTAGGGTTGATCTACTCACTTAAATTATTTTTCATTACCTTTAAAGGTAGTCCAATACATATGCTTACTTGGATTCCTTAATTAATCCAAGACATTTACTTAATATAAACCATTAGGGTATTTTGGTGATTTTGGTTTTTAGTTTTATTCCAATCATAACAGAGCTCAAGGATATCCCATCATTCCTGAGCTTGGTGATATTCTTGGGTCATTTCCATTACAGGGGTATTTTGGTCATTTTATAGATCCACGGTATTTCAATCTTTTTCCTTCATCCGGTCTTATTATTTAATCCAATCTTATCATTTCATTCAGTTCTTTCGAATAATTCTGACAGTAGAATACCCCCGATAAATTATTCTTTAGATATTTACTCATTACTCGAATATTTTCGGGTCAAGTGCCTTCTCAGATTTTACAAACGAAATATCATGAGTTTTTCTGTACAAAGATAGGATCTTAACAATTAAATTCGTACTTAATCGAGTTAAGTTCAAATCCTCAAAGTACTTTCTCATTCAGGGTCAACTCAGACTATTTTATCTCTCAAGGGCATTTTTGTAATTTCTTAACCAGATAATTTCGATATTATCTCTTAACAAAAATAATATAATTTAGAGATCCTATGATTAATTTCTTTCTTGAACACTCTCTGATCTTGAAATAATTCCCTGAACAGACTTCCAGTATCTTACATAAGCCCTCTTGGGGTTAAAAACCAGTTATCCATAACTTCCAAGTACAACTAACATTTCTTATGCACATCAATATATTTATCAGATCAATATGACTTTTCAGATTTATTAATCCACTTCCAGGGACAATTTTTATCATTTTCCAATATAAGGGTAATTTCGTATTTTTACCCTACCGAAGTATTCTCATAATTTTCCATCCAAGTACGTTAACATTTAACCTTTGATGATATAAAATATAATTTACAAATCCATGTCTGATTTCTTTATCACTAATCACAAACTTTTAATTTAATTCTAACAATCTTTCAATCTCTTATATTAATCATTTGATCTGTATTCAGATACTGAATTTCTACCACATTCATATCGAGTGTAGAAACTAATTAACTACACAAATGAGACCAACATTGTCTTAATCATGCATTTACCAATATTCACATGTTCCAAAAAGCATAAAGAGGTAGTAAAGTATTACCTCGATTTCTGTGCAATACTGATCGACCATAAAAATTCCATTCGAACGCCTTTGATCTTCAATTCAACTTCCAATAATTCCTCAGATACATATCAACATAAATTATATCAGAAATGGAGCTTAATTGCGATAAACAGATCGAATCATGTGATAAATCAGTGAAAAATAGCTTATCGGGTTCGAATTTGGTGAAACAGACTTCGGATTCGGATTCAGGACGTCGAAAGCATAAAATATGACTTTTCGGAAATTTTGGAATTTTTGGTTAAAATCAAAGTCAATGGGTTTGACCGGCAATTTTGAGGCCTTCGGGTTCGAATTTCGAAAAACGGACAACGGAATTGGATTTGGAACGTCGAAAAATGTCAGGATAGGTATACTCGGTCGAAGTCAAAGGTCGTTTAATGCCCGGTCAACGATCAACGGTCAACGGGTCGGGTCAACAGATCGGGTCGGGTCAACGGGTCGGGTCGGGTCGAGTTATGACCGGTCAAACCGGTCAACTATTCACCAAATCCTGTCAAACCGGTCATTTGGACCATCACCACGCGTAGTGGCGGCGCGTGGGGGCATGTGGGGCCCCTTCTAGATGCCTAAAAATCATGAAAAAATTCTTAAAAATTATTTTGAGCGATTTCAAGATACTTACAAAGCTCGGTTCAAATTTTTGAACGGTGGAGAGCTCGATTTCAACGAATCGGAAACTTTGACCGCTTCACCTCCCCACGCGCCGCCGTCGACGGAGACCGAGAATGACACCGGCAAACTCGGAACGATGCAACGAATACGATGGTGCGGGAGGTGTCGTAAACGGATGACCCGATTGTCGTGAATCGATGAAAAACCAACTAAAACCGAGTTATTATCGACTATACTTCCGACTGAAATTAACGACGAACGGCGACGATTCACGACAAAAGGTTTGAGGGGTTTTGTTCCTCGCTCGACAACGAACACGATGGTGGTTTTGGCTCGTCGATCGGAGGTCGGAGGGCGAGTAGATCAGAGTTCAAAGAGGGGTTGATGAAGAGAAAAATCTGGAAAAATTTCCAGAAAACATACGGGGGAGAGATTTATAATTCTCTCCAAAATAAAAATGGCTAAATCATGGGTTTAGCCACTGAATTTCCTACACATTTTAAAACGGTCTGCCAACTTTGAAATCTTATAATTTAATCCCCGATTTCTTCCAAAAATACCAATTAAATTCACCAATTTATATTTTCTTAAATTTAACCCATAAATTGGGGTGTTACAAATAACATATCCGGTTAAAATATCAAAGGCATAACTAAATTTCCTCTGAAAATAGATAGAACATAGCCGTAGTTTTCGAAATCGAAGCGTAATTGTTGCTGCATTTCAGAAGGCGTTTTTAAAGCGAAGTTTGTTTGTTTGTTGCTGCAGTCGAATTGAAAAGTACGTTATCGAAACCCTAGTTTTTTATTGTTACAATAATCGAAAATAGGGGTTTTATATGTTTGGGGTTTTCGAAGTAAAGAAGCATTTGGGATCGATTACAGGTAGAATATGATATTTTAGGTAGATGATAAATATCGATACTTTTATATAATATTATAGGTACAAAATGTTATTGTAGGTTGTATAAATGTACCAATACTTGTAGTATTGAGTATTCCTATTCGTTTGAAGGAAATATGGTTTAGGGGTTTGGGGTTTGGTTTGGGGATTTCGAAGCCAAGAAGAATTTGGGATCGATTATATAATATTATAAGTAGAAAATAAATATTCGATACTTGTATATGATATTATAGGTAGAAAATGATATTGTAGGTTGTATAAATGTACCGATACTTGTAATGGCCATTCAAATTCTTATTTGATTAAGATTTGTGTAAACTGATATATGAAGGAAAAATAAAGTCAACCGATCTTGTAATTGTTGTTAGCGAAGATGACGTTGAAATTGAATCTGAGAGTCGAAAGCAACCAAAGGGTGGATATATGTACTTCTAGTAAGTATCAATGTATTTTTGTTATTATTGTTGAAATGGTAATTTGATTAAAGTATTTTAGAACTTTAAATTGATTACAAATTTTAAATGTTGACATTATGATCGAATGCCAAAGGATGAAGGAAGCTGGCAATCACATCGGTTCGGTATATAAAATGAAATTGACATTGAGTATTATTTAGCGTTAATGTATTGATTAATTTTAGGTGAAAATGATGTGTTTTTAGAAATGGAAGTCGATGACTGATGCTGAGAAGGAACCTTACTTATCACAGTCAAAGATGGATAGACAATAATACAAAGCTTGGAGGAAAGCACACGAAAAGAAGGTATTCATTAAACTTGTAAATACTTTGATAAAAGATATATAAGAACAATAACATTATATATTTTTTTAAAATGTAGGAAGTGTCGACAAGATGCAGCATAAAAAGAGTGAACTCATTAATTGAACACCTTAAGGAGAAGGAGTAATTAAATGTGTTGGAAGAAATGGGGTTTGGATCTTTGATCTAAGTAAGGGATCGACCAATTCAAAGGGAATTCTGTCGATCCTTGGTGGAGCAATTCGATGTTCAACAATGTATGGTTAAATATGGTGATTATTTATTTCCTTTGGGGGTCCCATGTGCTGTAGCCGACTTGTAGAAGTCAGTAAGACTAAGAACTAGAAAGCACTTGCCTCCAAATATGATTTGAAGCACAAGGTGACATATGCTGAACTTGAAGAGAAAATCAAAAGCGGATCTTACGAGGGGGATGACCTAAAGGCCCGAGTTCTATTATATCTTGTCGGGATCTTTCTTTGTCCAACGGGTGATACATCCCCGAACAAGGACAATATGAAGCTGATTTACGATGAAAGCTTGAAAGGTGAATTCAATTGAGTTGAATATGTCCATTCGAGATTGATTGAATCAATAATCAGCTTTCAAAAGGGCCACTAGAGATACATCAAAGGGTGCATAGCAATCTTAGAGGTAAATGAGTTGAAGGACTTTTTTGTTTTTTATATAAAATGATAGTATAGTTATTATAAAAATGATAAATTTAATTTTAAATACAGGATGTATTGTTCAATTTTTTGTCAGACTGTAATTGTGTACCGACATATGAAAGAATCGGAGTGGCATGCATCCATACTTGTAATTACAAGAAGTGAGGAGGAATGATGTGGATGTGATTTATACACCGAAGAGTGTTATAGATGCAGATTTGGATTCAGAATGTCCTGCACCGAAGAAGAAGCAGAAGGTAAGTTGAATAAAAGAAAACTTAATTTGATTTTTATTATTTTGTTGTGACAAAAATTTGTATGCAAAATTGTAGGTTGAAAAAGCGAAAATTCCAAGCGGAATTGGTGATTAAGAAGCTGCAATGTGTGATTATTTATGGAATAGTGGGTTACAATCGATGTAAGTGAAATATATTGCTTTGTGAGTGATATTAATTATTTCATGACAAAATATTAATCATAATTCTTCATACAGATATATTGTAATCATAATGGGAAATCAATTCGCTTCAGTATCCGACATTGAAACGTTGAAGCCTATGGAATGAGTTGATGGTGCGGTAAGTAGAAAGTAAAAAATGTTAAAACCTAGTGAAAATGTTCTGATTGTGTAATTAATTTTGTTAGCTTATTGATTTGGTCAACTGGACATTATGTTACGAATCAAAAAAGTTACCGCTGTATGAGAAGATTGGCTATCTTCTATACAACTTAGATGGTCAAATAATAATGATTGTCGTGTAAATGCAGAAACAGACGTTGGACGGCAAAGCAACTTTTGATGGTATTGCGAGCATTTGGGAGATGATATTGAATGACTATTCGAAATTCATCGACTATGAAAATGTAAGAAACCATACGAATTGCAAATGATGTTTTCGTATATATAATGTTGAATTTTGTCAAATTGGGTGTGAAATTTATTGCAGACCCTGATCACAATAAACGACGGTAGTACTCATCGGTATCTGTTGTTGTTGGATATGGTTTCTTGTGTTGCAAAGGTATATGATAGTCTATTTTCATCTCCAGTGGCCAAAAGCAGAGTGAAGGATGCTAAGAAATTGGTATATATGAAAGAAAATTATGTAAATTATAATGCATAATTTGTTTGGATCATAACTTGATATTTTTTAATGCAGATGACAATATTAGATAGATATAATAAGGAACTCATTTTTGTAAAAGCATGTGGGCATCTAAAGGTCCCATTGAAACATTTCAAATTTGTGGAGCATAAGATGAATGAGCAATTGAATGGGTATGAGATATTATCATAAATAGAAAGAGTAATTTATGCAGGTTTCATAATTGATATGTGTGGTATTCAAATTTTATAACATATATGATTGCGACATTTATGTGATTATGTGGATGGAAGTGATTAGTTCTAGAGGGTCAACAGATGATTTTGTAAGTGGAATGAAAAATCAGTTTGCGGTTAAATTGTTAAAAGTCATAGATTGAATGATGTGGTTCATAATACTTAACGTACTGACAATTTGAATATAGGTTGTTGGAGAATTGGGTCGTATGAGAATATTAAACAATCTCGTAAGCCACGATCAAAATAAATGGATAGAGGAGATGACAAAAACTTCTATCAGACACATGAATAACAAAAAGACGCGATGATGTAAATGTATGAAAATTTTGTATACGATTTATAATTTTGTATCTGAATGTAATTTTGTATGAGATGAGAAAAGTTAGTAATATGTTGTTGTACATGTTTCTTATACATAGTAAGAGTTATGTTGATACTTACGATATATGGAGATCGTTGTCTGCATTATTCCAAATGTCACTAACATAATTGTCATCATGTGCGGGACTGATGGGCCATTCCATTTCTTCTTCAAAAAAATCAGTTGATGTAGGATGTGTGCTTGTTTCCAAACTGAGCTTGACTTGAGGACATGTTAGCATGTTATGTCCCTCACCATTGTAGAACCCACATCGCCTAATTTTCTTCTCGACCTTGTTCTTTGCTACTTCTTTTCGCTTGCGTTGTTTTTCGTTTAGGGTTGTGAACGTTGTTTACTACACTGCTTCGATTGACTGAATCATTCATTAATAGTATCGATCATTTTGTAAGTGGTAATAGGTAAATTTACAATGTAAGTGGTAAAAATAGACTTTTTAATGACAAAATTAGTACACAAAAAGTTACGATCATTTTTGTCCAGTATGCTTCCCGAACTATAGGTATCGATACATTTATTAATAGTATCAATCCTCAAAACATCGAAACCAATTATTATAAAGTAATAGGTAAATTTACAATGTAACTGGTAAAAATATATCGGTTTAATGAAAGAATAGGTAAACATAATGTATCGATACTTTTTAAAATTGTATCGATACTTTTTGTCCAGAATGAATGCCAAACGAGATGCACACATAAAGTGTTGATACATTTATTATAACTATCGATCCTCAAAACATCGAAACTGATTATTATAAAGTAATAGGTAAATTTACAATGTAACCAGTAAAAATATATCGATTTAATGAGAGAATAGGTAAACATAACGTATCAATACTTTTTTAAATTGTATCGATACTTTTTGTCTAGAATGAATGTCAAACTAGATGTACACATAAAGTCTCAATACATTTATTATAAGTATCGATCCTCAAAACATTGAAACCGATTATTATAAAGTAATAGGTAAATTTACAATGTAACTGGTAAAAATATACCGATCTAATGAGAAAATAGGTAAACATAATGTATCGATGTATCGATATGTTTTTTTAAATTACGCGTGTTTTTTTGTCTTCATTATTTAAAAGATAAAAGAATCGATACTCCCATCCAAATCGAAAACCCTTAACCTAAAAGGTAGAAGATAACTCTTCAACTCCGACGAATACCAACATTCATAACAATTACGATCAGATATTGAGGTAAATTTATTTATCTTTTACTATAAATTAGGGTTTGATTGATTTACAGATTGGACTGCATTTCCCTTAATGTATTTGTGTTCCAATGTAATAACATCCACACCCAAATGGCTCCAAAATGTCAGAGGCGCGAATCTTTTCAACGACATCCTTCGTCTCAACCAAGCTCTTCTTCTCAACGATAACCTTCTTCTCAACCAAGCTCTTCTTCTAACCAAATCAGGTCGTTCGATACTCACAACTTTAGAAACGATGAGGAGAAAGAAAATTGGCATCGGAGTTTCAAAGTAAGGAAGATTTGTCCCAAACGTGTTATTGACATGGATTTCATGGTCGATGAGAAATATGATTTTAGTTTTAAATCCATATTTACATCTTGGGGTTGGCTTGAATTCCTTGGTGTAAAACCAAAATATTTTCCCAACCTAGTTAGAGTCTTCTACAATAATGCTTCCTTTAAGCAGAAGTCTAATAAGAATACTATAAAAGGAATTAATATGCATGTCATGGGGAAGAATATATATATATATATATATATATATATATATCTCCAGATTCTATTGCTGCGGGTATAGGTGTCGAGAATAAAGGGGATTTGGATGAAAATGATTTAGAATGTGTTAATAGAAATAGCCCAATTCACCTGGATCTAGAGTCGAGAGTGTTTCATAAAATGCTCATTTGGTTTATTTGGCCTTCTAGGGGAAAATTTTAAGTGATTCGAGACTGCGATTATTGGTGGTTAGCAAATTATAGATCCAAAACGGCTCCAAACATTGCTAAATTGATATTTAAGACAATTGTTTATACAGTCACAAAGGGAGCATTATTTTCAACTTCACTACCATATGGATGTGTCATCACCCATCTGTTGAAGAAGCATAAAGTTGATTTTTTGCTTGACTCCCCTGTTCAATTAACCCATAAGATTGACATGTTATTAATGACTAGTGCGGGATACGATTTTAATAAAATGTCGGTTGGAAACTTGTCAAGGATGTCGTTGGATTAGAACAAGAGAATGAGCAAAGGGACCTCATTGGCCATGAGGATTTTAAATATGCAACTGCTTCTACATCAGTTATGTTTCTCTCAGATGGTTTCAGTTTACGGTTCTCCTATCTTCATGAGCTGGATGAATTGGATAATATCTGGAAGGCATTCTTCGCATATCCAATCTTCCTGCTTTTTACTCAATATTATGATGGTCGGGATTTCCCTCGCTTTTCATTTAGGTTGACTGCTCTGAATATATAACGACATTTGATCTCTGAATCGTTGTTGGTTGATTGGTCGGGCTTTTATATCCATATTTGCGTCTCTGTATACAGATACATTTGAGGATTGTTGAAATATCAATACTAGTTATTAATGTATTTTATATATGCATGCAAATGTATCGATACACATTATTAAAGTATAGTTTTCTAATCTCCACAACAAAGTTTACATTCTTAGAATTTCTAAATCGGTTAAAATTTGAGAAAACGGTAAAAATTTTAAACAATCGATTAAATATAACAGATTGAAAAATGGACACAACCGGTTCTTATAATTTCACCTGTAAAGTATCAGTACCTAAGAAACATGTATCGATACATGACAATATAACAGGTTGAAAATTGATAAACCCGTTTCAATATAAATAACTTAACAGGTAAAAATTTGACAAAACCGGTTTCCATAACTAAGCTTATAAAATATCGATACACTTATGAAAAGTATCGAGTCTTATAACTTCAAAACTTATTACATTAAATTAATAGGTAAATATACAATGTAAGCTGTAAAAATATATCGGTTTAATGGTAAAATACGTTTATATAAAGTATCGCTACTTTTTGTATATGTATCAATACTTTTTGTCCAGTATGCTTCCCAAACAAGATGCACGTAGGAAGTATCACTACCAATGACACATGTATCGATACATGGAAATATAACATGTTAAAAATTGATAAAACCGGTTTCAATATAACAACAGTAAATTGCTACCGGTTTTGAAAAAATGAAATGTCTCAAAAGTATCGATATTGTACATAAAAGTGTTGATACTTCTGTAAGAGTAATGGTATCAGTTTTAAAATAACATAATAGGTTCATCTTTTTGAAAAAAGTGTTTTCCATAATTGCACCTATAAAGTATCGATACACTATGAAAAGTATCGATTCTTAAAATTTTGAAACCGATTACTTTAAAGTAATAGGTAAATATACAATGTAAGCTGTAAAAATATACCGGTTTAATGGTAACATAAGTTATATAAAGTATCGCTACTTTTTGTATATGTATCGATACTTTTTATCCAGTATGCTTCTCAAAACTACATGCAAGTAAGAAGTATCGATACCTCTGAAAAATGTATCGATACATAATGATATAAAATGTTAAAAATTGATAAAAACCGGTTTCAATATACAATGTAACTGGTCAATAGATATCAGTTTTGAAAAAAAACGTTAACAAAGTATCAATACCATACACAACAGTATCGATACTTTAGTAAGAGTATTCAATATAAATAGCGGGTTACAACAGAAACCCTAATCCAAGCAACTTGTATAAAAGACGATCGTAGTATTAGAGGGAAGTTAGTTAATGTAAATAGTGGTAGCACATTTTTTGAAGCGTAGTTGTTTGTTTGTTAATGCAATCGAATCGAAAGGTATGCTGTCAAAACCATAATTTTTTAGTATTGCAGTCTTCAGAGATAGGGGCTAGGTTTTTGAGTTTGGTGTTTTTGAATTAAATAAGTGTTTCTTCATGAAGATGAATACCTTGAAATGGACATATTATAGGTTGAAAGTTCAATCTTTGTTTGCGAAGATGATGACCTTCAAATGGAGCCCCAACGTATCAATATTGAAGAAAACCGAAAGCGACCAATAAGTATCAATGCATTCATGTAATTATTCCTGAAATGGTAATTGGATTAAAGAATTTAAGAACTTTTAATTGATTACAAATTTCAAGTCTCTACAATCTAACTGAATGCCAAAGGATAAAAGAAGCTCATAATCATGTTGACTGCATAGCCAATAAAACCCCCTTACAAGGTCCAAATGGTAAGCTAGGAATTGGTAAGATAAGCTTCTTTTGAGGGTTTAGGGACTGAACCCCTCCCAAGTAAGGAGTGCATGATTCAACATTACATATAATAGTTGTATTCAGTTCTTGAAGAATTGTTTTTCATTGTATATAAGAATAGTTATAATGATATTCGTTCACATTTCGAAGCCGATTAGTTAGATGCATGCAGTCCCCAATATCCTCGAGGCAGAGGACAAGGAATCTGATACTTAAAGATTTACCAAGAGCGGTAGCTTCTGCTCTGCATGAAAACCAAACCTAGAATCAACTTTGCCATTATCCATTATGCATATACTTCCTGCTAAAGAAAACCTACTGAATGATAGGATTTGAATACAACTCCGAGTATTTTATTGAAAACCCCAACTATTCAGCTAAAATTCTGCAATAAAGATATCTCGGTAGCCCATACTTAGGGTTTCCCATAAAATGCTCACGATTGTGTGCAAATCACTTCATTCAGCAGATTCAATTTAAAGTAATAGGCATAATGGATAATGGTGATTTTGATTCTAGTTTCAGTCTTCATGCATAGCAGATGCTACTGCTCTTGGTAAATCTTTAAGTGTAGAATTTCTTGTCCTCAGCCTCGAGGATATAGGGGATTACATGCATTAACTAATTGGTTTCGAAACGTGAACGGATATCATTACAACTATCCTTATATACAATGAAGAACAATTATTCAAGAACTGAATACAACTATTATATGTAATGTTGAATCATGCACTCCTTACGTGGGAGGGGTTCAGTCCCTAAACCCTCAAAGAAAGTTTATCTTACCAATTCCTATATTACCATTTAGACCCTGTAAGGGGGTTTTATTGGCTATACAGTTAACATGATTAACATGGATAATCCCAACTACGGAACTTATTTCGGCCATGATTTGCGGGAGACTCTATTCTACAGATTGTTTGGCAAGGTTCAAGTACACAGTACAGGGGAACATATGGAAAGGTCCAAGTATCGATACTCCAATTACCGGTTAAAGTAAGCAATTAGTGCATTGACACTCCATTGACGATTTCCTTTGTTTTACATCTTTCAAGTGCATTGTAGATGTTTTTATGTGTAAATCCAGCACTATGATAACCCATATATAAAGAGCTTTGTATAAGAAATAGTTAAATTAACAAGGTACACGGTAAAATTATACTGATATAATGATAATATCGTAAACTTTTATATATCTATCAATACTTTGTTATATCGGTCTCTATACTTTAATTCCACATGAAGGCTCAAACCATCTGCACGCAAAATGTATCGATATATACTTTAATTCCACCTAATATGTTGATAATACAAATAACAAATCAAGTATTGGTACTTATGATTTACGTGTGTATCTTTCATTATTTAACATTATTATTAAAAGATCTAACATTTAATTCTCGAGAATTTTTTGTTTCATTTTGTTGCATTTCCCCTGTAGCACCCAAATCATAAGTCCGATATGCTTATGATTCTTTAAATGTTTGAGAACCAAATGGAACATCTTCGAGATTTTAAATATGCAGCTGCTTCTACATCAGTTATGTTTCTCTTACACGGTTTCGGTTTAAGTTTCTCCTATCTTCATGAGATGGATGAAATGGATACTATCCGGAAGGCATTCTTCACATATAGAAGCATATTAGCGTTGTTGGTTGATTATTTTATATCCATATTTACGTCTTTGTATCGATACACATACTACATGTGTCTATATTTTATATTTGAGGAGTGTTGAAATATCAATACTATTTATTAATGTATTTTATATATGTTGTCAAAACCAGTTAAAATTTGATAAAACGGTAAAAAAATTAAACAATCAATTAAATATAACATATTGAAAATGGACACAACCGGTTTCTATAATTTCACCTATAAAGTATCGGTACCTAAGAAACATGTATCGATACATAACAATATAAAAGGTTGAAAATTGACAAAACCGATTTAATATAAATAACTTAACAGGTAAAAAATTGACAAAACTAGTTTCCATAACTGCGCCTATAAAGTATCGATACACGTATGAAAAGTATCGATTCTTAAAACTTCGAAACCGATTACTTTAAAGTAATAGGTAAATATACAATGTAAGATGTAAAAATATACTAGTTTAATGGTAAAATACGTTTACATAAAGTATCGATACATTTTGTATATGTATCGATACTTTTTGTCCAGTATGATTCCCAAACTAGATGAACCTAGGAAGTATCGATACCTATGAAACATGTATCGATACAAGACAATAAAAATGGTTAAAAATTGATAAAACTAGTTAAAAATTGATAAAACCAGTTTCAATATGACAAATCCATTAATTAACCTATTTTGTTATCGTCGAATTTCCAAAGCTCCATCAGCTTAAAAAGGTGCTACCTATTACGTTATATAAGCGTTACCTAATATGTTATTATGTTTGATAATGTTTCCAGTAATTAATTGGTTATGTTATCGTCGGATTTCCAAAGCTTCATCAGCTTTAACAAGGTGCTACCTAATATGTTATTGTTCTTGATAATTTTTCCAATAATTAACCGATTATGTTATCGTCTATATATTTTTGGCTCATTTTACATTGGACGATAACATAACCGATTATCAATGTTTTTATTACCAACTCAAATAATATTTCCGATTAAATCATTTAATATTTACGGTATAGATTTTAATCGGTCACTTGTTTAACCAATCACGCTGTTTTTAATTGTTTTTTAACCACCTCACACCAGATTTTCCCAACAAAATACATAATTAATGTTAGTTAAAATGTTTATTTTTTATTTTTTTATATCCGATGTAATCTTTATTTATGAAATATATTGATGTGATAGATCTAATGTCCTCAGATAAAAGATGTATGAATATGTCTTGATTATCTTTATTTATAAATATATTGATATGAGATCTAATTTCCTTAGATAGGAGATCGTATGAATGTCTTAATTCTAGTAGTTGATGTAAATGATTTATACAATGAATATAAGGGGCTTCAGCTATAAATAATTTTTTTTTACCTTATTTGTAATAATTTCATTTATTATTTAGGGTAAAATACAATACTCCTTGCTGAACTTAGCTCTCTTATTTTACTCACTCTATTTTTAGTTTTTCTAATTTACTCACTAAATTTTTGAAATTGCTCTTATTTTGGTCACTCTGAATTATTTTATTATTATTTTTTGTATGATCTTGTATTTTTATTATTATTATTTAATATAAAAATAATTTCAAAAGTTGATTGTGGTCGACATTAGTTGATGATGGTGATGATTATTTTAAGTTTTTTTTAATTTAATAATAAAAATATTATTTTATTAATTATTTTTATATTTAATAATAAAAAATATCATGTCATACAAAAATAATAATAAATAATTCAAAGTGATCAAAACAAAAGTAATTCAAAAGTTCAGTGAGTAAATTAAAAAAAAATAAAATTACAATGAGTAAAATATGAGAGAGAGTTAAGTTCAGTGAGCAGTGGCGGAGCCACATCTTGGTGAGGGTGGGCACATACCTACCCTAAAATCTGAATTTTCTTCGATTATTTATTTATTTTACTAATGGTGTCCACCCTGATTTTAGTTTTTTTTTCAATTGGTTACTTATTTTATTAATGGTGCCCACCCGAAATTTTATTTGTATCCAATCCCATTTGAAAATTTTATGTTGTTAACGTATGTGTGCATACACTCAAAAATATTTCTAGATCCGTCAATAAATAGAAACTATGTAATTTACCCTATTATTTACTATTGAGTAGTAAAAGCAAACTTTTATTCTATATTTCTCTCTCGCTCTTCACTTTGTCTTCAATTTCTATCTTGATGTGGACTGAAGAATCTTTCACCAGACTCATAGAACTCATCAGCAAAGGAATCAAGGGAAGCATGTTGTGTAAGCAGATCCGACACGAATCATATTTAGAGGTGTTCAAATAATTGAATTAATTCGATTAACCGACCGAACCGAATTAGTTCGGTTAATTCGGTTCGGTTACCAAATTAATTCGGTCGGTTAACGGTTAAGAAAATTTTTAGAATTCGGTTAACGGTTAATTCGGTTCGAATTCGGTTAATTAACCGAATTAACCGAAATTAAATTTTAAATATTAAATATATTATATATAACATATGGGCTCAACCCAAATCATTAAAAACCCAATTAATAATTTACGATCCAATAACTTTTAAACTTAAATCAATATTAATTAATTAAAAAATTATATAAATTTTTTATTTTATAATTATATATTATTTAAATTAATTGTAACTGTTTTTTAATTAAAAAATATTAAATATATTATATATAACATATGGGCTAAGCCCAAACCATTTAAAACCTAATTAATAATTTAAGATCCAATAACTTTTAAACTTAAATCAATATTAATTAATTAAAAAATTTATCTAAAATTTTTATTTTATAATTATTTATTATTTAAATTAATTATAAACTTTTTTTGAATTAAAAAATATTTAATTTTATATAAATTAGAAAATTTTAAAAAAATAATCGGTTAATTCGAAATTAACCGAATTAACCGAAATTTATTCGATTCGGTTAATATGTTCGAAAAAAAATTCGGTTCGATTAACGGTTAAAGAAAAAAAAGTTTGGTTAATTCGGTTATGGTTAATTCGATTCGGTCGGCCACCGTTTTAACCGAATGAACACCCCTAATCATATTGTTGCAAGTTTAAGACAAAACTTTAATTAAGTTCAATCTTTTGGATCTTTGGTACACCTTTTAACCCTTATTATTACATTCATTATATTACTGGTATATAGATTTTATAATTATTATATATGTATATCATAAATTTAATATTTATGATATTATATTACTTTAGTCTTTAATTAATAGATATTATAATATTATTTTTTACTATATATTTTGTATTTATTATTATATTGTGGTATATATATATATATTCATATTTAATGTATAATACTAATTATTATCATTTTGATTTTCTTTATGTATGTATTTATATTTTATATATTATGTATTTTAAATATATTATATATTATTATGTAAATTTTAAAGGGTTATGTTAAAAACATTTTGATGTTTCGATATAACAAATAAAATGTTAATGAATTTTAAGATTTTATATTCAATTTCAAATATAAAATCTAATTTAATTATTCGAATATTACAAATATTACTTCAAGTTTTCAAATATCAATTTTGCTCCTTAATAAATGAAAATTTGATATTTATACTTAAAACATTTTTGGAACAATTTTTATAAAGTATTTTGAACCATAATCGAGTCAAAATTGAGTTTTAAATAGGGTAGTATCGATATCTCCTTAAACAGTATCGATACCCCCCAAATATCAAATACAAAAGAGGTATCGATACCCTATAAGGTACCGATACCCTTATATATAGTAGTACTGATACCATGATTATGGGTACCGATACTACTTCTTTGATTTTGACTCCAAGACAAACATCGAATGCAAAATGGGTATCAATACCATGAGAGGTATCAATACCGTTGAAGATACAATGGTCGAAATATTTGAATTTTATACAGGTAGTATCGATACCCCTTAGTGGAGTATCGATACCCCTTAGTGGAGTACCAATACCCATATGCTTCCATCAACTTTTTGAAATGGAAAACATACACAACGGCTCTATTGACTCCGTGATCATCCCCAACGTTCTGAACTTATTTAAGGGGTCTTGAAGCCATTGATGAATAACAAGAAAAATAAGAAAGAGTATTGAGAAAGAATTCAAAGAGAGAAAGCCTTAAACTTATTGTTTGAGCAAATCAAGCCAACATCCATTCAATATTCATTTTTCTTTCAAGAACACCATTTGTGATCAATTGTATTTAGTCTTGAGTGTTCTTTCTTTGTTCTAGAATTGTGCAAACAATCTTACCTTGTGAAGTTTTTCTTCTAAGTTTACGAAATTTGTAATTTTCTCTTTGAGAGAGAGTTTCTCAAGAATTTGGGGTATAATTCTTGAGAGAGTTGTAAGGTTACTCTTTGTTCTCAAAAGAAAGACAAATTAGTGAATTTGTGGAAAATCCTTAGTGTGGATAGCTAAGGTAATGGACGTAGACTTTGGTTGAGAAAGTCGAACCACTCTAAATATCTCTACAAATATTTTTATTTTCTTTCAAGCTTCCACCAAAATTTTATTTGCCAATTCACCCCCTCTTGGCTATTTCATTCGATCGATTGACTCAACAATTGCTATCAGAACTAGACTCATTTGAAGGTTTTACCACCTCTTGAGAAGATCCGAGAAGAGTTCAATCGTTATTTAAGTTGCCCGTGGCCTCTACATCAAGCTTTGAGTTCGTTCTTGATTCTCAGCCCGTCAACAAGCCTCCTTTATTCAATGGAGCTAACTACGCCTATTAGAAGAATAGGATGAAGTTATTCATTCAAGCTAGTGACATGGGATCATGGAATATCATGATGAGAGGATACTCTGAACTATCCACTTACCTAGATACGTGGAATGAAGAAGAGACGAGAAAATTCCAGCTCAATTCAAAAGCAATCCATATTCTATTTTGTGCACTTGGACCAGATGAATACGGGAGAATATCATCTTGTTTAACAACCAAGGAGATATGGGACAAGCTTTAAGTAACACATGAAAGAACCGACGAGGTAAAAGAAACCAAAATTAGTCTTCTTACTCATAGCTATGAAAATTTCATAATGAAACCATATGAAGATATCAAAGCTATGACGGATAGGTTCTCTGTGATTGTCAATGGTCTCAAAGGATTCGAAGAAATAATTCTTAATGAGAAACTTGTGAGGAAGATAATTTATTCTCTTCCAAAAGCTTGATAATCAAATAAGAATGCAATTATCAAAGCTAAAAACCTAAAGTCTTTAACTCTTGATGAGCTCATTGGTTCTCTTCTCACTCATGAAATGATGATTCAAGATAAGGTAGATCGCAAGAAGAATGATGACACAAATAATAAGATGGACAAGAAGAAGAACATTGGTATTGCTCTCAAATCCACACAAGATGAGAGTAACTCTGATGATGAAGGGGGATGAAAAAATGGCATTATTTGCCAAATGATTTAGAAAATTAATGAAGCCCAATAGAGGAAGAAAATTCAAACGAAATGAAAGCTACAAAAATGAGTCAAAAGAGAAGGACCCAATCATATGCTATGAATGCAAAAAGCCTGGGCGTATGAAATATGATTGCCCACAATTGAAGAAGAAGGGTCTTTTAAAGAAGAAACAAAAAGAACACATTGCTACTTGGAGCGATGATGAATCATCCGATGAAGAGGAACAAGTAGTAAACTTGTGCTTAATGGCCACTGAGGAGGATTCTCAGGTAACCTCCAACTCATCTAATTTAGAAGATTATTCATTTGACGAGTTATTAGAGGAATACAATGAATTGGCTTCGGATTATGAGAAGTTATTTACAAAATATAAGAAAGGTTTTTCAAAATTGAAAAATAAAAAAGATCTCATATCCAAGACCAATGGCGAACTCGAAAGTAAGGTTAAAGAATTGCAAATCAAAATAAAAGATTTTGAAAAACTAAATTCTGATTTGCAAAACTTACTTTCAAGAGTTAATGAAGATCATCAAAATAAAAGTGATGATCATAAAGCTTCTTTCGATAAAGTTGGATCAAAACGTTTTGAAAAAGGAGAAAAATCAAAATCTAACTATATTAGAAAGAACTTTAAATCTTATAATCATAGAGGTCCCCAAAGAACCTTAAATGGTAAAATCATTAGGGGTATATGGGTTCCTATAAGACTCAATGCTAATAAAGATATGGATATCCTAAACAAATGGATACCTAATGGGACAAGGCTTTTAGGAACTAATGAATATGGACCCAAAAGAATTTGGGTACCAAAAATAAAAAATTAATCTATGTTTGTAGGAAAATGAGCATTGCTTCAAGGCACAAAATACAAGCTCAAATTCATGGTACCTTGATAGTGGATGCTCAAGACATATGACCAGAGACAAGAGCCAGTTTACTGAGCTTAACGATAAAAATGGAGGAGTGGTAACCTTTGGTGACAACCCAAAAGGTTACATAGAAGGTATAAGTACACTAGGTAATACCTATTCCATACAAATAGAAAATGTTTTATATGTAAATGGGTTAAAGCATAATCTATTAAGTATTAGTCAATTGTGTGATAAAGGATACAATGTCTTTTTTGAATCAAATGGTTATAAAGTTGTTGACATTGCATATAATGGGATTATGCTTATTGGTTATAGAATAAAAAACATATGCATGGTGCATTTAGATTCTATCAACATGACTAATTTATGCCTAGTTGCCAAGGATGAGCATGATAGTTGGTTATGGCATATGAGACTAAGACATACAAGCATGAGTGTTTTACAAAGACTTAATAAAGGCAATTTAGTAAGAGGTTTGCCAAAGCTAAAATTTGATAAAGATAAAATCTTTGATGCATGTGAAAAAAGAAAACATAAGAAAGCTTCCTTTAAACCTATTAATAATGTATCAACTAGTAGAGTATTATAATTTATCCATATAGATCTTTTTGGGCCAATTAGATCTACTAGCTTGGGAGGAAAACAATATGGTTTTGTATTGGTTGATGACTATTTTACGCTTACTTGGGTTATATTCTTAAGTACTAAAGATGAAGCATTAGAGAATTTTATCACTTTTTCAAAAGTAATCCAAAATGAAAAAGATTACTCCATTTTAAGTGTTAGGGGTGATCATGGTACTGAATTTGAAAATCTTGGATTTACTTATTTTTGTAATTCAAATGGGATTAGCCATAATTTTTTAGCACCTTCAAAAAAATGGAGTTGTTGAGAGGAAAACAGAACTTTAGAGGAAATGGCTAGAACCATGCTTTGTGAAAAGAATTTACCAAAATATTTTTGGGTAGAGGCTATAAATACTGCTTGTTCTTGTTATGTCATTAACCGAGTAATGATTGGGCCTATTTTAAAGAAAACTCCATATAAAATTTTCAAAAATAAAAAGCCTATCATTAGTTATTTTCATCCTTTTGGATGCAAATGTTTTGTTTTAAACAACGGTAAAGACAATCTTGGTAAATTTGATGCTAAAAGTGACGAAGGAATTTTCTGGGTTATTTATTAAATTCTAAAGCTTATCATGTATTTAATAAAAGAACTTTATTAGTATAAGAGTCTATCAATATTGTTTTCGATGATAATCCCCTTCCGAGGAAGGATTCTTGTGTTGATGACGACGTAGGTATAATAAATGCAAATGACGTGGGAAAATCATCATCAAAGGAAGAAATGAAAGATGAGGAAACTCAAGATGCCTTTAAGAATCTAACCATTGAAGAAAAGGAAGTCACTTACCCAATAGAGTACAGCTATGTCAATGATGGTGAGATTTTATGTGATCCATAAAAAAGGGTAACTATTAGATCTTCTCTTAGAAATATATGTAATTATGTTGCATTTATCTCATGCATAGAGCCTAAGAATATCCAAGAAGCATTAAATGATGAAAATTGGATTATGACTATGCAAGAAGAGTTAAATAAATTTAAGAAAAGTAAAGTATAGACATTAGTTGAAAGGTCAAGTAATAAATCTACTGTAGGTACTAAATGGGTGTTTAGGATTAAGCTAGATGAAAGTGGTAACATAGTGAGGAACAAGGTTGGACTTGTTGCTCAAGGGTACACTCAAGAAGAAGGAATAGATTTTGATGAAACATATGCTCTCGTAGCAAGGATGGAAGCAATTAGAATGTTGTTGGCATTTGCATGTTTCAATGAATTTAAATTATATCAAATAGATGTTAAAAGTGCATTTTTAAATGGTTTTATAAAAGAAGAAGTGTTTGTGGAACAACCTCCTGGTTTTGAAGATTCAAAATTTCCAAATCATGTTTTTAAATTGATAAAAGCACTACATGGTTTAAAACAAGCTCCTAGAGCTTGGTATGAAATATTGTCAAATTTTTAAATTGAAAAAGAATTTTCAAAAGGGAAGGTTGACACTACATTGTTTTTAAAACGAAAATGTAAAGATTTATTAGTAGTTCAAATTTATGTTGATGATATAATATTTGGTTCTACTAATGATGCTCTTTGCCAAGAATTTTCTAAGCTAATGCAAGGTGAATTTGAGATGAGCATGATGGGGGAACTTTCATTTTTCTTGGGTTCCAAATCAAGCAAAGTAAAGATGACATCTTCATCAAGCAAGCAAAGTATGTCAATGATATGCTTAAAAAGTTTGGATTGGAAAATGTCAAACCCCAAGCCACTCCTATGAGATCATCTATAAAGCTTGACAAAGATGAAGAAGGTAAATGTGTAGATGTTAAACTTTATAGGTCTATGATTGGCTCTTTGCTTTATCTAACCGCAAGTAGACCAAACATTATGTTTAGTGTTTGATTATGTGCTAGATTTCAATCATGTCCTAAGGAATCACATCTACAAGTCATTAAGAGAATCTTTAGATACCTTAGGGACACTCCTAGTATAGGACTTTGGTATCCTAGAGACTCTAGCTTTAGCTTGCATGCCTTCTCAGATGTGAATTATGGAGGATGCAAAATATATAGGAAGAGCACCTCCGATACTTGTCAATTCCTAAGAAATATGCTAATTTCTTGGTTTTTAAAGAAGCAAAATAGGGTTGCATTATCTACCACTGAAGCATAATACATTTTAGCCGGTAGTTGTTGCGCACAAGTTTTGTGGATGAAACAACAACTTTTAGACTATGGAATTGAAGTTGGTACCATACCTATCAAGTCTGACAATACTAGTGCTATTTATCTCTCTAAAAATCCCATCAAACACTCTAGAACTAAGCACATTGAAATTAGACATCATTTCATTAGAGATCATGTCTTAAAAGAGGATATAGTTCTAGAATATATAGATACTTTACATCAATTAGCCGATATTTTTACAAAACCCTTGGATAAAGAAAGATTTTGAACACTTATGAGAGAATTAGTTTTTACCAACCAACCTTGACTTAGTGTTTAAAATAATTTTAGCTCTTTTAAAGATTAAGAAAAAATGCATGTAAAAATAACTTTTTTGAATGCCTTTTATGCTAATAGTTAAGGGGAGTTTATGATCTTTAGTGAAAATTACTAATATGTTCAAATTATGCTTAAGTATGATTGATTGAACATAATTAATTTTCATGATATGAGTTGCCTATACCACTAGAAATGATTAATTTTGCATGCAAAGTGTTTAATTGCAGATTTTTGAAAATTTTTGTGCACTTGGTATCAATATTACCCACATAGTATCGATACGTCTCTTGCTAGGTATCGAAACTACTATCCTAGTATCAATATTGTGTTCATCATGTATCGATATTGTTCATACAGTACCGATACTCCTTGAAGTGTATCGATACTACTCGAAAAATGCCATGAAGTATCGATACCCCTCGAGGGGTACAGATACTACCTGTCGGGTTTAGGCTATAAATCCCTAAATTTCCTTCATTTGGCCAAAAATCCCCAAAATTACACTCTACGCCGTTCACTTTCTCTCTTCTACCCAATCTCCACATTGCTCAAAATCAAAGATTTCTAGTCGTAATTCAATCGTTCTTCAACTTATAATCCTACTAGTATCATCAAAATCATGCAAACAACACCACATTCCCTGTCAATCTGATTTTTCAAGGTAAATTTTTCTAAACTACTGTTTTATTGATTTTTGAACATAAGACTAGTTTTAGTTAGTTCTAGTTCAAATTAGTGATCGACCATTTCGTGGATTATAGTTTTACACTAGAATCTACAACTAATTTTATCAAAAATATATCTTTCTTAAAAATTTTCATAAATTTCGAAATAAAAAAATTGTTTTTGATTTGATTGTTGTTTTTAATTTAATTATATTGTTTTAATGAAAACTATAATTTTTCAAACTTAGATTTCAAATTTACCCATTAGAAACTAGTGTTAGAGAACCTTGAATATTGAGGACTCATATTGAGTTTTGGGATTAATTGTGTTGCATACATATATTATTTAATTGCAGGTATCCCATTCCTATTCCGATTTAAACCATGTATAAACGAGCTAGGTCTTCATCTAGTCAATCAAACCAACCACAAAACTCACCTCCTATTCCACCTCCAAATCCAATCCCAAATGAACCTGAAATGACTATTCTCAATGCATGCTTTAATGAACCTAATCGTAAGGGTCTCTACGAAAGGTACGTTAACCATTTTGAGTCATACAACATTAAGGAAGAGTGTATCACATCTCTCAAGGCTATAGTAGAGATGAAATTCAAATACCTCCCTACCCTTAAAGCGTGGAAGTTTGATAACTTATTCAAAGTTAAACTTGTTGTCTATCAACTACTTGTACGGATTTTCTACTCCAATGCCATTTCCATACAAAACAAGTTTCAAATCGCCACTGAAAGTATTCAGTCCTATCTCTTGGGCCAATACATTAATATAGACTCGGATTACATAGTTGCAGCCTTTGGATTAGTTAATCAAGGGTTAAATAATGAGCGAGATTTAGTGCCTTCTCCTTATGAAGTCGAGTCAAGTGCGAGTGTTTTAGAGTACCAAGAACTTTTCCTTTATCTTATAATCTCTTGGTGGTTTAGACCATCCGGAGGAAAATAGTCCACTTTTAGAGCTCTTGACTTATGGTGGATCCATTGTATCCAATATAAAAAGAAAATAAATCTCCCTCAAATTATCTTTGGGGAGCTAGTAGACACCGTAAACAATATTCCTTCAAAACGAGTAGAAACTTAAGTTTATGGTTGCCTACTTAGTAATATGTTTATGAAAATCGGTCTTAAGGTAGACCTAGATGTAGCCATCCCACTAACCTCTGAAATCAACTTCACATCTCTTTAAAAATTGGGATGGACGGGTGACAAAGACAATTGGGTTTGCTCAACGAAGAAAACACCCGGTGCTAGCTCATCACGAGCTACTCCGACTCCGACTCTGGCTCCGGCTCAAGAGCTTGAAGACCTTTTACGGGATGTCGACGATCCCGTAAACCAGCCCGATGACGAGCTAGCTAGGTAAGAGAGTCTGATTCCTTCATATTTCCGATCATTCATGGAAACATTTGACTTGAGGTTTACATCCCTAGAGTCTCAACTCACTGCTCAACATCTAGAATAACAACAAGAAAATCAAGCTCTCAACGCTAGGATCGATGATCTTGAACGAGATCTGGCTGCGATACGAGCACATCTATCTCCTCCCGATCCTACTATAGATGATTGACCACTCTTGCTAGTTTTCTTTTAGTTGATCTCTTTTTTGAACCTAAACATTGGCTTAACATTTTGATGAATTTATGTGTTTTGGATATTTGGTTGTTTGGATATTTTGTATTTTGAATGATTAGTATTTTGTACTTAATTGAATATTTATTTCATTAGTTCATGCACCTTTTACATATTAGAAATATTATGACCAATCCCAATTGCATATTGATTATGAATATTGATTATGTGAACTAATGGCTAATATTTCTCTTGGCTTGATCTTATCAACTATATGCATATAATCATTTGACTATCTTGTTTATAATTTATAAAGTCTTTTTTATTTAACAAAAAGAGGGAGAAATCTTAAAGTAAGAGGGAGTAATTTTTCAAAGTTATTTTTCAAAAGAAAATCTTAAAATTTCTAAAATGTTTTGTTATATCAAAAGGGAGAGATTGTTGAAAACATTTTGATGTTTCGATATAACAAATAAATTGTTAATGAATTTTAAGATTTTATTTTCAATTTCAAATATAAAATCCGATTTAATTATTCGAATATTACAAATATTACTTCAAGTTTTCAAATATCAATTTTGCTCCTTACTAAATGAAAATTTGAGATTTATACTTGGAACGATTTTTATAAAGTATTTCGAACCATAATCGAGTCAAAATTGAGTTTTAAATAGGGTAATATCGATACCATACAAGGTACCGATACCATACAAGGTACCGATACCATACAAGGTATCGATACCCTTATATATAGTAGTATCGATACCATGATTACGGGTACCGATACTACTTATTTGATTTTGACTCCAAGACAAACATTGAATGCAAAATCGGTATCGATATCATGAGAGGTATCGATACCGTTGAAGATGCAACAATCGAAATATTTGAATTTTATACAGGTAGTATCGATACCCCTTAGTGGATTACCGATACCCATACGCTCCCAACAACATTTTGAAGTGGAAAACATACAACAACAGCTCTATTGACTCCATGATCACCCCCAACGTTCTGAATTCATTCAAGGGGTATTTAAATAAGTCTTGAAGCCATTGATGAATAACAAGAAAAATACGAAACAAGTATTGAGAAAGAATTCAAAGAGAGAAAGCCTTAAACTTATTGTTTGAGCAAATCAAGCCAATATCCATTCAATATTCATTTTGCTTTCAAGAACACCATTTGTGCTCAATTGTATCTATTCTTGAGTTTTCTTTCTTTGTTCTAGAATTGTGCAAACAATCTTACATTGTGAGGTTTTTCTTCTAAGTTTGCAAAATTTGTAATTTTCTCTTTGAGGGATAGTGTCTCAAGAATTTGGGGTATAATTCTTGAGGGAGTTGTAAGGTTACTCTTTTTCCTTAAAAGAAAGACAAATTAGTGAATTTGTGGAAAATCCTTAGTGTGGATAGCTAATGTAGTGGACGTAAACTTTGGTTGAGAAAGTCAAATCACTCTAAATCGTTGTGCAAATATTTTTATTTTATGTCAAGCTTCCACCAAAATTTTATTTTCCAATTCACCCCCTCTTGGCTATTTCATTCGATCGATTGACTCAGTAGGTTAACTACATGGAAAATCACTTACGTTTATGTTTTGTTCACTTTTGGTAACTGATTTAAAAAACATAAGATATAATCACTTTCGTTTTTATTTAGTTAAGATGTGGTCACCCCGAGTTTACTATTGTTAACATCAGTTAAATATTTTCATATAATCACACATTTGGTTCATGTTATTTACATATTCTCTCAATTTAGTCATACTTTTAATAAATTAAAATAAATTTAATCTAACTCAGAGTTGACTTAGAATTTTTTTCGAGTTGAGTCGAGTCAAAATTTTGAGTTTCTATTTAAATTTAATTATAAATATTTATAATATTATGATATTATTTGATTCCAATTTAAATGATCTTTTATAACCATATACAATATGTGTGTATTACTTCATATTTTTTCACGTGATATACATTTATGATACAAAGTCGAGAGACTCAACTCAAACTTGAAAATCAATCCACTAATTACTAAAAATTTTTAGTTATTCGAGTTGTATTTTACAATTTGGTTTGAACTTGAAATATTTTCGAGTCGAGTTGGGTTTATGAAATTACAAATCGAAGTTAATTTGAGTCAAGTTTTCAAGAGTTGAGTCGAAAAAATTGGTTCTTCAAGTCGATTCGAATTTCTCTCACCCCTAATGCCACATGTCACTGTTCGAGTCGAAAAAATCGATCATTCTCATCGCTGTCTCCATCGCCGATTTTGTCTTCCTCCTTCAATTGAATCGTTTTCATTCATTCTCCCAACGTGGACGTCGTTCACTGCCGTTTGCGCAACCAACTCATTGAGGTATGCTAGAATAATTTTATTTTGATTCAAACTTGGTTTTTCGTCTAAGCCGTAACCGAAGGGTGGTGGCTGACCAGTTGTCGCTGCCTTCACCTACAGTGGTCGTGGTTACCGGTGTGGAGTTCCCCCTCTCATTGTTTTTCCCAATCCCAAATTTCCTAAACCCTAACTCTAATTTTAAAATTCCTCCAAATGTATAACACGAATTCCTTTTATTTCCAAAATTCCCTTCCTATAACCCCAATTAGAACACTTTCACCTTAATTTTTATGTTGAAATTATTTTTGTTCAATCAAATTCCTGATTCTCATTTTTTTTTTAATCGTGAATGGTGTACTGGTACAAACTACCAGTGTACTAATACTCGAACATCCATGTATTTGTACCTGTAGTGTATCAGTACCACAATTCTTTACTATTTTTCTAAATACCTCTATGTGTACCGATACACTCATGTAAAGTATCGGTATAGTATGCTTGATTCGTTTAGTTCGGCCTTATACTTTATTGTTTTACGTAGATGATGGATTTAAACTTAACATCCTCAAAACAATTTAATATTATGGAGTGTAAACGTCATACCGACATGAGTTCGGAGAAGACCAAGAATGAGGTACATTCATTATAAGTAACTGAATTTTTAATACATGTGAAGCATTTGTTTTGTCGGTATATTTTTTAATTTTTAAGATTATTGTTTTATTGTTTTATTTGTTTTATATGCATATAGGAAAAAACTGAAGTTGTTCATGAGGATAAGATTAGAACTTTTTTCTGAGTTATCATTCGAGACACTCATTCAATCAATGCAAAAAATTGAAAAGGAATTTGCTATAATGCATGGCCAATTCAAAATTTTAAAAGGACATTTTGAAATATTAAATGGTCAGTTTGGGAAATTAGTGAGCATATTAACACCGAATAATGTTAAAAGTTCAATACATAATGGTGATTTAGTAAAAGGAGAAAGTATGCATAATCGATCCATTAAAGGATGATGCTTTAAATAATATATCTGTTAGGTATGGCTCATAAATATACCGAGAAAGTCTCGTAGTGGGGGTTACGATTATGTGGGTTAGGGCTGCGAAGGCTACGGCCCCGCGATATGGTACAGGGTTATTTTTGTAAATATGTACCAGTGTTTATTTATTATAAAAGGAGATGTAACCTAAACCTATGAGACATTGTATTGAATAAAACTTCTAGCGTCGCCTAGGCACCGAGGACGTAAGCACATTACTGAACCTCGTTAAAATTCTTATGTTCTTTCATTTTTCTTTACCCGATTCTTCAACAATTGGTATCAGAACTGAATAAATACTAATGAGAATGCCGCTGATATATTCACCAAGCCAGTTACGACAGACAAGTTCATGCATTGCTTGGACTTGTTGAATGTTTCGAGTTGTTAAAGAAGTAAGGTAACCCAACCCACAGTGAATGTTTCCTAAGGGGCATGATATTCGCCAAGGTGGAGATTTGTTAGGTATGACTCATAAATATACCGAGAAAGTCTCGTAGTGGGGGTTACGATTATGTGGGTTGGGGCAGCGGGGGCTGCGGCCCCGTGTTATGGTACAAGGTTATTTTTGTAAATATGTATCAAGGTTTATTTATTATAAAAGGAGATGTAACATAAACCTATGAGACATTGTATTGAATAAAACTTCTAGCGTTGCCTAGGCACCGAGGAAGTAAGCACATTGTTGAACCTCGTTAAAATTCTTGTGTTCTTTCATTTTTCTTTACCCGATTCTTCAACAATATCAAAAGTGACGAATTTACATAGCGTTCCATTGACAGCTGAGATTTTTAAAACTAAATCAGACGTGGAAGAAAGAATAAGTGTTGCACCATTGAATGTTCAAACCAAGAGTAATATTAAAAAACCAAGTTTGTCTCCTTTTATTAATTGTGATTGTGATTATCCTTCTCCTTCATTAGAACATAGTGGAAAAAGAAAACTTAGTGTTAACTCCAAAAACAACTGTAAGACTGATAGTGATGGTTTTCCAAAAATTTCGGTCGATGTTTTTAACTTTCAATTCAGTCCCAATCGATTTCCTAGTCAATTAGTTACGTTGAAGGAAACCCTAATGGTTAGAAAAATTAGGCCTAAAATGTCTAACGGTCCTACGACTTTGTCAAAGATGAATGTTTCACAACAGAGAAAACGTTTGAAATATTCAACCACACGGTTAGATTTTACTGATGATCCGAAGTCGAAAGATGTGGCATTAAAAAAAGAGCTAGAACATCTAAAGCGAATACCAAAGTATGTATAAATCATTCTTTATTGGTTATGTTTCATGTTAAAGTTTGAGTTTAATGTTGTAAATGTTGGAACTGTCGGCGCACCCCATGGCATAATCTGCATAATCCCTAACCTGTTATTACCTCTGCATAATTTGCTGGAGGACTGAATTTGATGTTAGCAATTGAGCAAACACCTTCAATTCCAGTTGTTTCTAAGGTTCCAACCATCATCCTTGGCATGGATGTGTCTCATGGCTCTCCTGGGCAGTTTGATATTCCATCAATTGCTACGGTAAGAATGATTCTTCATAAGCATTGGGTTTCTCAAGTTTCCTTCAATGCTATCTGTTTGTAATGGCAATTATTTTAGATGTGATTCTGCAGTCTGTACATGTTAAATATTTAATAAATATTGCCTATAATGAAGCTTCTTAAACTGTAAATATTTTAAGAACTCCTTTTATTGAATTTTTAGGTGGTCAGCTCCAGACAGTGGCATTTGATTTCCCACTATTGGGCATCTGTGAGGATATAGTCACCTAAGCTTGAAATGATAGATTCACTGTTCAAACGAATATATGATAAGGAGGATGAAGGTATCATTAGGTGCGTGTCAGTCATAAACTCTTTGGTATGAAATTGTTTGTAATTTGTTATCTGTTGTTAATCATTCATGTCTAGCATTTTAACTTTGGGGTCTAGTTATGTTTACTGTTGTGCTCCTAATGATTTTATTTTTCAATATCAGGGAGGTTCTCTTGGACTTCTATAATAGTTTAGGAAAGAGAAAACCTGATCAAATCATAATATTCAGGTTTGTTTTTCTGTTTCTCATGTTCAGTTTTTATGATAATAGATACATAAGCATAAATCACCATTTTAGGTAACTTACAAATTCAGATTTTGGTTTTGCTATTTCTTATTTCTCATTGATGTTCCTCTTCGTGGCAAACTCTATATTGACTTCTAAGCCATTATATATTTATTCTATCAAATTGTTTTTTGCGTGTGAAATGTGTAACAACTATTTAGGGAATAAGCATCTTTACCTGCATAGTGTCTTCATGTCGCTTACAAATTGTACAAGTTGAATATCCTCTAAACTTCTTCCTGAATTTTAAAATGCGTCAGATCTTTTATCTTTCTTTTAGCCTCTTCTATATCCCTAATTTATTGTTCTGGCTATGACTTTGTCTGCTGTGATAACCCCTCTTAACATTTGTACATCTGTCATGTAGTTTTGTTCTGCACTATAATATCTTCCATGTAAAGCCCATCTAATTTTTATAATTCTGCAATTGCAGAAAGATGTTTGGTTAATATATACGGCAAACATATTCTGTTTTTCACGGTTTTCCACTGCAAGTTTTGTTTTATCTTATGGTTCTTTTGGATAGTTAAATTTATCTTATGATCAATCATGTCACATGTGCATATTTCTTAGTGAGTTTGTGGTTACAATGATGATGTTTATGTTACATTTATCGAGATGCTCATTATGATTCTCGGTTCAATTTAGGGATGGGGTTAGCGAGTCTCAGTTTAATCTAGTTTTGAACATTGAACTGGATCAAGTCATTGAGGTATGCAATAAGATAACATTGCTATTGATAAAACATTCTCTTAAGATAGTGATTGGGATAAAGCATCAACTATTAATGTTTCTACTTTATAGGCTTGCAAATTTCTTGATGAGAGTTGGGACCCGAAGTTTGTGGTCATCGTTGCACAGAAAAATCATCATACAAAGTTTTTCCAGCAGGGATCTCCTGACAATGTCCCACCTGGTAAGGCTCAGTCATGATGCAGCATGCCACTACGGTATCTTTGTTATGGTGTTCCAATTGATCCCCCCTTTCTCCATGTTATGCAGGCACAGTTATAGACAACAAAATCTATCATCCAAAGAACAATGAATTCTATCTTTGTGCTCATGCGGGAATGATTGTAAGTGTTTCCAGAACTTTGTGTTTTGTTGATTAATGATTCTATAGTTGTATCTTGTCATTTTTCCCCTTTATTAATATGCTTTGAACTTCATTGTTCTTTTTCTACTTTTAAATGTGAATCAAGGCTCTGATTTCTGAACTTCATTCTGAAGTTTATGTTAAATATCCTTTTGTCGTGGTTACATTGTTAATGGCATTTTTGATGTGTTGTAAATCATTGTAATGTTCATTTCTTCATATGATTTGTGTTGCTTTCCAGGGAACCACGAGGCCTACCCATTATCATGTTTTGTTAGATCAGATTGGGTTTTCGGCTGATGATCTTCAGGAACTTGTTCATTCTCTGTCATATGTGTGAGCGTAATCATGTACTGTAATCGCTTCCCCAATGTTTTAATCCATAATAGTATTGTATTTCTTATAATCTGTGTATTGCAGTTACCAGAGGAGCACCACTGCCATTTATGTAGGTAAGAATTCTCTTATAGCTTTTGGTCCCAAGTGTTTGATATTACGATTCCATTTTTTCAGAATATTTTGTGGGATTGGCAGTATGATTATGTTGATTTTGTTGTTGCAGTTGCTCCAATCTGTTACGCGCATTTGGCAGCCTCGCAGGTAGGAACGTTCATGAAGTTTGAAGATGCATCGGAGACATCATCAAGCCATGGTGGGGTTACGGCACCAGGAGCTGTTTCTGTCCCGCAGCTGCCTTGGTTGAAAGGAGAACGTTTGCAACTCTATGTTCTTCTGCTGAGAGGGGCCTATGTTTCGTATAGCCATTTGGTTATTTAACCAAAAAACTGAAACGGTTTTAAAGTATGTTCGTAAGTTAAAAAAGTAGGATTATCCATCCCAGAATGTTTATGATGATGATGAAGATGATGATGCACTGTTGGTTGAATCATCATTCGTTTTGTGTATGAACCTACTGATCTAGGGTTGTGAATGTATGCTTGAGTCAGTGGCTCTAACCTGTGTAACTCATGGTGTGGAATGTGGATGATCATATTCGACAAGAAGCAGTTATACTTATAGGGTTGGATTGTGGCTGAAAGGGACCATATTTGGGTCTTCAATGGTGACTTAATCTCCTGCAGAAAACCAATTAAATAGATTCAAATTGATGAGTAGATGGACTTTCAAGCTAGGTTTTTAAGGTCCTTAAATAATAACCTCAATTCTAGATTGGATCTTAAACTTCAAAACATCCTGTATCAATCCTTAACTTACGACTCTCATTCAGTATTGATCATTAAATTTTAAAACATTTTATATTAGTCTTAAAACTATCAACATCATTTTATTTTAATTATTTTATTAATATGTTAATTTTACTATTTTTAAGGTATTAAGAATTGAAGTTGTGTACCTTCGGAAAAGTAATATTTTTGAAGGTCCTGAAGATTCTCATAACCTAAAAGACTATATACTTTTTAAATTCCTGTTAATTTTTAGGCCACAAGTTTATTTTTCATGACGTTGAAAAAAAGGTTAAAGTTTTTTAACCAACAGAACTAATGACACATGAATAAAAGGATCAAAATAAAATGGTATTAATAGTTTGAATATTGATAAAAATGTTTTAAGTTTAGGGGACTAATTTAGTGTAACATCCCAAATTAGGGGTTAAATTTAAGAAATTATAAAGTGGTGAATTTAATTGGTATTTTTGGAAGAAATTGGAGATTAAATTGTAAAATTTCAAAGTTGACAGACCATTTTAAGAAGTGTAGGAATTCAGTGACTAAACTCATAATTTAGCCATTTTCCTTTATGAGAGAATTATAACCCTCTACCCCCGATTGTTTCTGTATCCCCCTATTTTCCCTTCCCCTCAACCCTCCTTTCCTTTCTGATCCACTCGCCGTCCGACCTCCGATCGATGAACTGAAATCACCATCGTGTTCGTTGTCGACCGAGAAGCAAAACCCCTCAAACCTTTCGTCGTGAATCGTCGCCGTTCGTCGTTAATTTCAGTCGGAAGTATCGTCGGTAATAACTCAATTTCAATTGGTTTTTCGTCGATTCACGACGATCTGATCATCCGTTTACGACACCTCCCGCACCATCGTGTTCCTTGTTCCGTTCCGAGTTCGTTGGTGTCATCCTTGGTTTCCATAGACGGCGACGCGTGAGGAGGTGAAGCGGTCAAAGTTTCTGGTTTGTTGAAATCGAGCACTCCACCGTTCAAAAATTTGAACCGAGCTTTGTAAGTACCTCCAAATCACTCAAATTAATTTTTAGAAATTTTTCCGTGATTTATAGGCTGCCGGAAGACGTCCCATACGCCGCCACTGCGCGTGGGGAAGGGAAAAATGACCGGTTTGATCGGTTTTGGAGCTGTTTTGACCGGTTTGACCGGTTCCAACCCGACCCGACCCGTTTACCCAAACCGTTGACCCGACCCATTGACCCGTTGACCGGTGTTGACCAAAGTTGACCAAAACTTTGACGGGCTTTGACCGGGCATTAAACGACCTTTGACCGAGTATACCTATCCTGATATTTTTCGACGTTCCAAATACGATTTCGCAGTCCGTTTTTCGAAATTTGGACCCGAAGGCCTCGAAATTGGCAGTCAAAACCGTTGACTTTGATTTTGACCGAAAATTCCAAATTTTCGAAAAGTTATATTTTATGCTTTCGACGTCCTGAATCCGAAGTCCGTTTCACCAAATTCGAACCCGGTAAGCTGTTTTTCACTGATTTATCATCCGATTCGATCCGTTTTTCATAATTAAGCTCCGTTTTTTATATAATTTATGTTAGTATGGATCCGAGGAAATATTGGAAGATGATTTCAAAACCGAGGGCGTTCGAATGGAATTTTATGGTCGATCAATATTACACGGAAATCACGGAAATCGAGGTAATACTTTACTACCTCTTTATGCTTTATGGAACATGTTGATATTGGTAAATGCATGAATAAGATAACGTTGATCACTTTTGTGGACTTGAATAATTTATACACTCGATATGAATGTGGTAGAAATTTTGTAACTGAATACGGATCGAATGACTAATATAAGAGATTGCTGAATTATTAGAATTAAATTACAAGTTTGTGATTGGTGATAAAGAAATCAGCCTTGGATTTGTAACTTATATTTTATATCATCAAAGGTTAAATGTTAAAGGTACTTGGATGGAAAATTATGAGAATACTCCGGTAGGGTAAAATTACGAAAATACCCTTATGTTGTAGGATGACAAGAATTGTCCCTAAATGAGAAAGCACTTTGAGGATTTGTACTTAACTCGATTAAGTACGAATTGGATTGTTAAGATCCTGACTTAGTGCAGAAAATTCTTGATATTCCGTTGGTAAAAATCTGAGAAGGCACTTGACCTGAAAATATCCGAACAATTTATCGGGGTGCTCTTTTATCAGAATTGTTCGAAGGGACTAAAATAGATGATAAGTTGGAATTAAATAATAAGACAAGATGAAAGAAAATGATTGAAATACATTGGATCTGTAGAATGACCAGAATACCCCTGTATTGGAAATGCCCAAGAATATCACCAAGCTCAGGAATGATTGGATATCCTCGAGCTCTGAAATGAATGGAATAAAACTAAACACCAAAATTACCAAAATAACCTTATGGCCTAAACTAAGTAAATGTCTTGGATTAATTAAGGAATCCAAATAAGCATAGGTGTTGGGCTATCTTTAAAAGTAATGGAACATAATTTAAGTGCGTATATCAACCCTAAAGCTATGTCAATACCTAGATGGCATAGATATTACTTGAATGCGTGTTCGTCTTCTCAAGTTTGGCTCGATGATAAATTTAAAATTCAGGAACGTTTGAATTACTCTGGAAAATCCCGAAGTAACTGGAATGGACATGATTGCTAAATGAACTAGGTAACCTCAATGACTGAGGATTTAGTAAGTGATTTAGATAAGTCTGGAAACTTTGATGAGTTTACATAGTGTACAATTACAATGGGTTGTGAACAAAATAATCAAATACGACAGCATTACATGATATTGTGGAAGCGTGGAAATGAAATAAAGACATTGGAAGATCTATTCAGCGATGATTTCAAAAAAAATGATATTTGGACAAGAATTTGTGGTATTAAAGAGTAAATACCCTGGAAGAACAATGAATTGACCAATCGACAAGCATTAGTTCTGGGAACTATTCATCTAAGAGTTATCCGATAATCCGATCAATCGACATAGAATGTAAATGTCCTGAATCTTCATTTCTTCCTTATCAGCTCAAGTTATATTCTGAATAACTGATGATTTCGTTAGTTATTGAACTATTCCTATAGTGATTCTAAATATCGACATTATATCGGTAAACTGAAGATCCTTGTTTCTCTCTCCAATAAGATTATCCAGTATCTCTGAAGAATATCTGATAATATTTTGATTCTCTAGTGTGTTCCACATATACTACATGACAGTTTTATATATTTCAAATGAGTTTAATGAAAGTATTGATTTACTGGTTTATGAACCATGGCAATATGGTATGTGATCTCCGATTACGGTTTTCAACGAAAAGTATGAATTGTACATGATTTATGAAATAATGGAATTTACTGGTTTATGAATTATGGTTACCTGAAATGTGTTATTTGGTTTCCTGTTTTCACTGGAAAATATGAATTGTTCCTGATTTATGGAATCATGGAATTTAGTAGGTGTGCAGGTGGGTGTAAGGTTCTGTGGAACCTACACATTATGGAGTGTTGGATGGAGGGAATAATATGATTTTTGATAAACGTTTTATGGGATGGTGTTGTTGGAGGAAGTTATCGTTACTGCATGCTCCTCTGCTTTGTGCTCAGGGTAAGTCCTTACTTGGTGTGTAGGTGGGTGTATGGTTCTAGGGAACCTACACATTATGGAGAGTTTGGTTGGAGGGATTAATATGGTTTTTGAATAAAAATATGTTTTTAAACTACTACTGTTTAAAAAGAAAAGATTTGTATCTCTTCACTGATTTTATGGGAACACACTAGATAACATATTCTGATCTCCTGAACTCGATCATCTGAAATATTTCTCTAAACTGAAAGCTCATTATCTGTTACTACCTGAAATATCAGTAGGATCTCTACTCAACATAAATATTTGTAGATGTCTGATCTGATAAGGAAATATATGTTTATCTATATCTGCACGTTCTTCAGCATCATCTGGTAGTTTTGTATTACTGAGCTTTCCGAAGCTCACTCTATTACTCAACATTTCAGGTTAAAAGAATTGTACCAGTGCAACTATCGTCATCAGTATGGGAGTTCTTCCGGCGTTGCTTCCAGAGATTGATACATGTGATTAGGTGGCATATAATTGTATTTTGTGTTATATACAAGTCTGAAAATATGTTTTTATTTCTGCATACTGATAAATCATTTTATAAGTTACATGTTTTAAATAAAAGTTTTAAATTTTCCTCTATTTTTACAATGGGTCGCTCTGGTGGCCCTAATGTGACACTCCAGATCGGATCGGCTTATCCGCATCTGTCTGAGGGGGTTACATTTAGAATGAGATCATAGTTTGAGTGATTGATACATAATTTCATAAAATTTAGAGACAATTTAGAATAGAGGTTATACGTTGAGAACATACTATGCGATTATCTCTAATTATATAATACCTCGGTCCTAATATTTCTTATTGACTTTTTAAAAGCCAAATTTTTTAATTTTTGACCATTATTATTTTAAATATTTTAAAAATTAAAATTTTATTAAATATATATATTCAAAACTACTTGATTAAAGGTTTCTAAAATATATATTTTCCCATTTTATCAATAATAAATTTTTAAATAATAATGAGTCAAAGTTGAAAATTTTTGACAAAGAAAATTAATAAGAGACAATTTAAATAGGACAAATAGAGTAAATTATTAAAAAAAAGTTAAATCGTTGTAACTCACAATTTATGACAAAATATTAAATGAATTTGTAATGCTTTTACGTACATTGCAAATTAGATGAGATATATCATGAATTATTCAAGATCAATTTAGTTAGAATTTGATCAACATTGAAATCGAATTAGTAAGATTTAATATAGTTTTGCACGAACCAAATAATTTCAGTAGTAAAAAATTATTATCATCTCTTGAAATCTCAAATTCGAACACCACATATGTAAGAGTATGAATGAATATATATATATATATATATATATATATATATATCCACGGTCTTTTAATATAAAATTGAGGCCAGAGATGTTACTAGAGGTGGTAATCGGGTTATTCGGATCAAGCTCGATTCGGGTCATTTTTAGGTCTAGACTACTTCAGTTTGGATTCAATTCAAGTAGGATATGATCTGGTTCGGGCTTAGTTTGATTATATGAAAATTCATTTTGGATTGGATATCAGGTCGGGTCAAAGTTAGATATGTTGTTTTCGTTTAGGGTTAATTTTGGATTGATTGGCTTCGGGTCGGATCAATATCTGATCAGTTGGTTTTGATTTGGGTCAACTATTAGATTTTCGGATTGGTTTTAATTCGAGTCAGCTTTTAGATTTTTGAGTCAATCGTTGTTGCTCTTTGTCATCATAACTTTTGGTACTGCTATTTATTATTTATAATTCAAGAATTTTATGATAATATATATTGTCACATCCCCAAATTCAGAGTTAGAAGTTTTAGTTTTAATCAATCGAATTAATAAATCTTTAAAATCAAGAATTTTATGTGAATATATATTATCACAATCAAAATTCAGAGCTAGAATTTATTTCACTAGATATAGAGATGTTCTTTTAACTTAGGAAATATTAAATTGAACCATTAAACTATTACTAGAAGTGGTGGCCAACTAGTAGTATAATCTAGGCTTATTATAAAAATGAGTTTCTAAATTATACTCAAAGGTTGACTTTTGGTGCCTAAAAACTTTTTCGTTAAAAATAAGCGTCTAATGTTTTATTCGTTACATTTTTAGATGCTTACCGTTAAAAATCCCGTTAAATGACACATGTCACGTTCAAGTTTTTTAGAAAATATTTTTAAATAATATTTTATTTTAAAAAATTCAAACAATATAACCGTACATATGTCACTCAACGGGGTTTTTAACGGAGTGTAACTGAGAAAAATTACACCTTTTAACAAAAAAATTCTTTAGGCACAAAAAATAAATTTTAAGGTATAGTTTAGACATTTATTTTTATATTAAGCTTATATAATAGAATAAAGCATATATCATTTTACTATTTATTAATGCTAAAAATTGATAATAATAATAATAATAATAATAATAATAATAATAATAATAAAAGATAAATTGTTCATTTAGACTCAATATCGAATTAAAATCGAGTCAAAATTTAATTCAAATCAGATACAATAAATTAAACTTGGGTTGCTTTCAATTCGGATTGCTCTCGATTCAAATCAATTTCAGTTTGGATTGCTTTTAGTTCAGATTAATTTCGATTCGGGTCGATCCAACTAAAATTCAAATCTGTTTCAATTCAATTCAAGTTATTTTCGATTTCAAATCAATTTTGGATCATTTTGTTCACTGTTTGAGTTTATATAGGATCTCATATTAGATAAATCAGTTCAAGTAATCGAATATAGGTCAAATTTATCGGATTTAGATATTACTTTATAATTTATGAATATTACTTAAATCTTAATTGTCTAAATTTCTGATTAATTTTAAAACCATTAAGTGATCATTATAAACCTCTGTGCAAGCAGCTGTATTTGCAAAGTACATTGTATATTATTGAAAAAAATTGAATAAGACTCCGAATAGATACATTGATACTGAAAAAAAATAATTAAATGTGTAAATATAAATTTATGTATCTGGTGAGTTGGGAGCCAACTCGGGCGATTCCAGCAACCCTGGACTACACAATTTTACTCATCTCCCAATTGATGTTTCAAATTTTACTCCTGTTCATACTTCACAAGGCTTAGCCCTTTTATATCACCAAACAAGATCATACAGCTGAATTATCAAATGAGCATTTATGTTGTCAAATCAAAAGTAAAAATCTCACTTCATAAAAAATATAGCTTTTATAAAAAATATGTTTAATTACAAATTTCCAATATCAATATCATATTCAAGTTTCTTAAATTGTGGAACTTTTTTGAAATTCGAATTGAGTTTCTCGTCCTGTATATAATATTGCCAGCGATCAGCGAAAACCAGAATGCAATGCACCATACATACCTTGGACAAATAGATGCTTTGCTTATCCATTATCACCAAAATTTCCTATCTTCTTCATCTATCTATTTTTACAATAAACAACAAAAGGTTATCATGCAAAACAATATCCAGGGACTTCCCATGTCAACTGATTACATCACAAAACAACACTTCACCCCACGTTCTAAATGTACAAAACAATTTGTTGATGAACACCAATTTCACAACTCCCTTTACCTTCCACTGAAACAACTAATGGAACACATGCAGAGGGTACGGGAGTAAGAAACTAAGAATCAATTGGTCACAAGGAGCCGGGAATATGCTTCTGTCAACGGTATCTTAAAAGCACAAAAGCAGCAGTCTGGACCATATAGCCTTCGTACCTGCAATTTAGAATCTCATCTCGTCCAACATGGTAGTTAATGATTTCATAAGCTATACCGGTTTATACAGAACAACCTATCCCGAGACACCAGTCTACATGAAGTTAAATCAGTGGAAACCCAATGAGCCAATAACATTCCATGCAAATTACAAAAATTCCACCATCCACATCAAATTTACAGAACCACAATTAAAAAATGTAAATAATCCCAAAAATGTTCACATAAACCCAAATTAAGAACATTCTCGAAAAGAAAATTAAAAAAAAAAGATATGGAAAAGGAATTGTTTGAGTCACACTTGAAAATATAAAAAAGGCAGAGTAGGATCTAAATGAAAATTCTACTTGTTACTCAACACTTTTCAAGAAACAAATATTCAAACTGAAATAGAACACCTTTTTAAAAACATGAGAAGGTGAGAGTATGAAAACAAAAATGAAAATACAGACTTAAGATTTCTGATCTTTATAGTAGACAAGCAATAACTTTTGGGTACAAATTTAAAGACCATGTTTGCACGAGTGCCTCGAACGTCAGAATCACCAGAGTTGAAAATAAAATGATTGATGCATCTATGAAAGCATCTGCACAATGAATAATAAAAGCATAAACAAGTTTCAAAAACAAAGAGACTTGCGGACAAATATGAACTTAAGTTTCATACCTTTGGCAGAAACAAAAAAAATTTTGTGTTAATAAGCTTTAACCAACTAAAATTTGAATGACAACAATAAAAGAATACAAAATGAAACTCAATAAACAACGTTAAGTGAGATGAAAGCAAGCGTTATAATTTTAGAAAGTAAACAAAAGCATCGAATAAATTTTAAAGATATATGGATCAACTTTGAAGAAATATGGATAATTATAAAATTTGTTATGAGGTCTTCATATAAGAAAAGAAAAGCTCAGACTCAATTTCATCCCAACTCTTAAGAAGTCCACCCTTTTTCCAAGTGTTAAAAAATTAACCTTGTTAAACTAACACCAAACGATTAACTTGAAACATAATATTGAAGTATTAATATAAAAGTTAAAGCATACTAAGAAGTAAGAAATATTGTCCTTCATCAACAATTAAGTCATGTTGTTATACTAACACCGAACAATTAACTTAAAACATATTATTGAAGTATTAAATTAAAAGTCGGGTAAAGTACACTAGAGGTAACTGAACTACGGTTAAATTATCATTTTGATCATTGAACTTTTAAAAGTTACATTGTTACAAAAGGGTCAATGTGACATTATAATAATTGTAAAATTTCTATAAACTAATGACCATTTTTGTAACATTTTGATCACATTTAGTGACTATTTTGTAACAATTTGATAAAATTTAATGACCATTTTCTAACAATTCAATAAATTTAATGGCTATCTTGTAACGATTTGATAAAGATGGTGAGCAAAACAATCATTTGAGCCTAGTTTTTTTACCTCTAGTGTTACACTAAAAGTTAGAGCAAACTACGAAGTAAGATCTATAGTCATTCATCAACAATTAAAGTCCAGTTGAGGTTTTAAACACATCAATTCTTATGGCACATTTTTATGCAATTCTTTTTCAGTTTTGCAACAAACCTGATCCTGACCACTAGCCACCCATTGCGAGATCATGATTTATGCCATATTTCCCCATTAGAATCAAATTCACATTAGTTCTATTATGCATAAAGATCATGCAAATGCAACAATACTATAAATGATGAAAAAAATACAATATCCAGATACCTTGGGCTTCACCTAATGTCCCATGTAAGGAGCACTGCCACCGGATTGATTCCTACCAGCACCGCCCTGACCCATCTGCTGGTTTTGATACCCGCCCTGCACTCCATAACCTCCAGCAACCTGATTCCCATACCCTGCAGCGGGTGCCCCTTGATTGACAGGGGCACCACCAAACCCTCCAAGCAGATTACCAAGCCCCAAGCCTCCCTGTCCAGAAAGCAATGCAGTCAAAGCCTGTCCAAGCGCTTGGTTTAAAGCAGGTGCAGCAGCAGGATTAAAATCAGTAGCAGCAACTCCAGGGTTGAACCCCACTGCAGTAGGACCAGATGGAGCCATCAAATGACCAGTTTCTGATCCAGATGTCGAATACTTTCCCTTCTTAGCATGGTGGTAATGAGACTGAATTTGATGTGCTCCTTGCTGATGATGGTGGTACTGCTGATGATGCCCTACAGAAGGACCTCCTCCATAACCACCTTTAGTCAATTTCGGCCCATCAATGGCTTTTTGGCAATGCAAAACATGACCTTCAAAATTCTTATGAGGCTCCTCCAGTGCCTTCCTGGCACTTTCAACCGACCTGTATACAAAAAGGGCAAACCCCTTTGGTTTCCCTGTCTGCTTATCAAGTCCCAATGGACCTTCTTCAATTTCCCCATACTGTCTAAAAAACTCCAGCAGCTTCTCTGGGTCCAATTCAGCTGACACATTGCTTACAAAAATCTTCTTTTGAGCATACTCAGAAGAAGGTGGAGCATTCGGAGGAGGTGCTGGAACCGGCCCTAGCGAAGCCAACTGGCAAGAAGTAACTCTATTCCCAATCTTCTTCTGAGGTTGCTTCAAAGCCCGGCGTGCCCCGCTCCGATGCTTGAATAGAATAAAAGCGTAACCTTTGGATTTCCCAGAAAACCTATCGGTAACAGCTTTGCATTCTTCAATTTCCCCATATTTTGAAAACTCGGCAGTGAGGGTTTCAGCAGTGGTATCCCAACTTAACCCATGAACGAAGATCTTCCTATGGGCCGGGTCTGCATCAGCGAACTCCCGAACGGACGAGATAAATTCCGGGTGTTTATCAACAGCTTTCTTAATAAGGGTAATCAATTGATCTTTCCCGAATGGCTCTAGAAGTTTCTCGAACGGCTCCTCGTCCAATTGCTCTTCCTGATCCGTTCCCTTCAGGGCTCCATTTTGAACGGAGACGTTGGAGGAACCGACTAGAGTTTGGTTTGTAGCTTGTTCGCTTTCTTCATCATCATCATCTTCTTCCTCGTCTTCTTCATCTTCATCTTCATCTTCAACTTCCTCTTCAACTTCCTCTTCAACTTCTACTTCTTCTTCAACTTCTACTTCCTCTTCTTCCTCTTCTTCCGCTTCCTGTAGATGTTGCTCCTCGTCTAGTTCCGGGTTCAAATCTTCGTCGGATATATATTGGGGATGTTCTTGCTGCTGTTTTTGATTTGGTTGAGGATTTGACGTGGGCTTGGTGGGTCGGGGTTCAGAGGATCGTTGCTTTCGCTTTTTCGCCATGGATGAAAATATTAGGGTTTTTAATTGGAGTTTTGAAGGAATTGCTAGGGTTTAGAAGTCGACGTAGTCTATCAATATATAGCAAATAAATTTTCAGTTCCCAATCTTTTTTTTTCCTCTTTTTGGTTAATCAGTTCCCAATCTTAGCTTTTAGATTGCAGGTATATCTTTAACTCTTATATTTATTCTATAGTTAAATTATATAAATTTTCACTAAACTTTCTCCTCTTTTATTTTGATCACTAAAATTTAATTTATTTTAATTTACTCATCAAATTTTGAAGATTGAATCTTTTTGTCACTTTCTTTAAAAAAAAAAAAAAAGAATTTGGGCCTCATTAAAAACTCTTTCAATGAACTCAAGTTGGCTCTTTCAATGAACTCAAGTTGGGTTCTTATAAGGGGAAAAATACCCAAATGAACAATCACGTTTTACATAAGAAAAAAAAATAAAGTGCATGTTATCTCTTTAACATTGGGATGATATATCATTTTTTATTAATATTTGAGTTACCACATGGGTTTTTATTAATATAATTTAATTATTTTCATTAAATTTGTTATTCTATTGGTAATCTTTTACCGCTCGTCGTCTCCATCCACCTTGCTACTTTTAAATCCAAATCAATCATTTTCATTTGAACCAAAAGCAATGTCAAAACAATTCTCTCAACCCATAATAAACATCACTCAATCAAGAATAACTCAACTGAACCTCACCATCACCACCCACAATTTCACTATTCTCATCCTATCGACCACCTCCAATTCACTATCATTAAACCCATTGCACATCCAAAAATTATTTCAATTTCTGAACAATCTCTCACTGAAAATCTAAATATAAACCCCAACTTTGTTTTATCACTATTAACAACAATGCAAAGAATCAAATAAAGTCGAGAACCAACTACAACTTTAACATATCAAACCAAATTGAGAAAAATTTCAATACCCCAATGCGTTAATATATATTGTCTGAAATAAGACCCAACCCAAATCTTGAACCAAATACAATATTGTAACCAACAACAATAGTAAAAAGAGTAAAGATATAGGAAAAATGAATAATAAAAGAAAGAGAGATGGACAATAGTGAGAAAACTATCATATCATGATTTGACATTGATTTAACGATGAAGGAAGATGTTTAAAAACAAAGAAAGTAAAAGAGTTTTGACCTAGATCCATAAATTTTAGGGTACTTTTTATGAAATGAGATCAAATTCATGTTTCAAGAGGTGGAAAAGTGTCTATGAAAAATTTGAGATTCAACAGTCACCCTTAACGACAATAGATGATGGTCGGTATGAAAAAATGATGTGGTGTTTAACAGTACCAACCGATCAGATTATGTACAAATTATAGAGAAATCAAGAGGATTGGAAAAGGAAAGATGAAGAAATGAATGAAAAAAAGCTTTTATAGAGAATTTGAAACATCCTCATTTTGGTGCATATTTGGTTTTCTTTTAAAACGACATCATTTTGATGATTGTGTCATGTCATAACATTGTTAAATAGAGAACAATAAAGTGACCAGAATAAGAGCAATTCGAAAGTTTAACGAGTAAATTAAAAAAATAAACTTCAATGAATAAAATAGAAGAGAGAAAACATTTAATGATGGTTTATGTAATTTACCCTTATTCTATTATATAATAGAAGAGAGAAATCTCTCTTCAAGATTGTCGCAAAAAAGAGATGGTGGTTTGCTTAATGTCATGGTAATTTCTTGGAGTAGATGTTGAACCCAAAGTACTTTAGTAGTTGCATTTGCTACAACACGATATTCAACTTCTTTGGAAGAATGAGAAATTGTTTTATGACGAGCTGACTTCCATGAGATGAGAATAGAACCAAGATAAATAACATATCCAATATTTGATCACCGTCTTTGGAGGATCCACCCTAATACTCATCCGCAAAGATAGTGAGATAAAGTGAAGATGTCGAGTGAAAAAAGAATGCCATGACATATCATACTTTTCAAATAACGCAAAATGCGTTTATATGCCGTCTAATGTGCAAGTAAGGGACCATGCATGTACTGCAAAAGAAGATTAACAACAAAAGCAATATCCGAATAAGTATGCGATGTTGAAGGAGTCCAATTAACCGTCGATAACTCGAGATATCTAGTGACATAGATAGCTTAGGAGTGAATAGTTTATTTTCTGAAAACATTAAAAGAGATTCTTTAAAAATTGCTTTCTCATTTTTTGAAAATCATGTGAAAACATGTAATACCCCAAATTTTGGTTTGTGACCAAAATGTAACTTTTGAAAGTTTGATGGTCAAAGTATAAAACTTGGAAGAAATTTTAGGGAATTAAGTGATAAAGTTCCTAAAAACAATTTTATTCTATAAATAGATAGTTTACTCTTGAGTGTGGGATTTTATGGAAATTATATTTTAGATTTGGAATTTTAGTAAAGAAAAATTTGAAATGGTTAAAACCAATAAGGAATCGGTAACTTCATATTGAATTAGAATATTACAAAAATTTGAAGGATGTTATAAAATGGTTGGATGTATTATTTTAATATTTTGGATCAGAGAAATTTGGTCTGGAAATGTGCAATTTTTCAAATTTAATCGAAATAGTGAAATTTAGTGACTAAAATACAAGTTTTGAAATTTCATGAGAAATTTCAAAAATTAAAGTCAAAATAATTCATCTTTGACTTTGAAATATGATAAGGATGAGTTGTCATGGTTTTATGGTAAATAAGAAAGATTCATTAAGGGTGATTTGGTCTTATCTCAATTAATTGAATATTATATTCATTTAAGTGGAATATAATGTAAAATATTATGAAATGCACCCAACATAGGTTTCTAATAAGGTAAGAGAAAAATTTCAACTCAAATTTTCAAGCAATTTACTTAGGATTTTGAGTAAGTTGTAAATAGGAAATTGTTATATGCGAAAAACTCTATCTTTTGGTACCAATATTGCATGGTAATCTTGTTGGTGTTCAAAGATCCCAAATTTAAGGGTTTGTGTTCATATAAAGGATCATGAAATTGATGATGGATTTTGATGTTTGTGAGGTAGTAGATTCATATTCAAGCATGTGTGATGATTAGAACATGATTAAATCTTTTTAGAACTTGTTCTATGAGTTTTGGTCATGGATTGTTTGAGTGAGAAAAATTATAGAAAAAAATTATATATGGGTTAGAAATGATGAAGGAAGTGTTTTACAAGTCTTAGAAAAATTTGAGGACCATTTCGTAATTTTTGAGAAGTTGGAGATCAATTCGTAAATTTTAGAAAATTTAGGGGTTGTTGTGTAAGTGTTATATAATTGATGTATTATGCTGGAAATTGTTGATTGGGAATTTAAATGAGTGTTATATGTGAAAATGGCTATTTTTGGAAGTTTGAAAAGTTTGGTGAATAGTTTGAAGTATGATGATGGAATTTATTTTGGAAATATATTTATGTTAGTACAATACTAACATATATAGATATGAATCTATATTTTGTACGGATTGTGATTTACTCGGTGTTCAAAATAATTTGAGTATAAAAGAAAAGGGTTATTGTGGACAATAGTGAGGCTTATATTTTGGAAAATTATAAAGTGTCAAGGTGAGTGCAATACATGCATGAAATTATACATGGATGTTTTATACATCATCAAGAAGACTTGCGATAAGTCGACCTTGTTTTATCAGCATGATATTATACCATATTTTTATAAATTGATATGACATTGATATGTCATAGTATGAAATTATAATGCTTTGATTTTGGAAAATGTGATATTTTACCATGAATGTTATTTCGAGTACGAACTGCACAATGTTAAATTATGATAATATACTTTGTCATGGATGAATCGAATAAAATAGACTATATGCACAAGTAAGTCATTGAGGGACAGGGTATAGTTGGCATGCCATAGAGTATAGAAGCTGCAGGTTTATAATACACTTCGGTGTATATGGTGGGCACGACCTTATGTGTAATACACTTTGGTGTATATGGTGGACACGACCTTATGTGTAATACACTTCGGTGTATATGGTGGGCACGACCTTATGTGTAGAATTACGGTGCAAATATTACTCGAATACCCAGGGTCCTCAGGGTTGTATATTGGGCTATTGTCTATGGTTATGGTTTATTTGCAAATAAATGATAAACATACAAATAAGCTTACGAGCTTATGGAATAAATGGCAAGTATATTGGTAAGAAATTTTATACTCAGTTATATTATTTTGATCATGGTAAAATATTTGATATGCTGATAATATGATTTTAAGGTATTTTGGTTTTCATAATGAAATTCATGCATGAATTGTATTGCACTGTTATTGTTTTAATTGCCTCACTAAGTATATACATAACGTGTGATGATTTTCACGTGTAGGTCAAAAGCCCATAGAGGAATAGAGAGTTCAAGGCAACATCAAGCATCAAGAAGTATATTTCTTTATCAGTAAGACATCCTAAGATGTAATGTTGACTTTATTAGTGACATGTAACTATTAATGTTTTAATTACTTTGTTGAACAAATTTGGAAACAAAATGATAATTTTATGGGTTTTGTATAATGCTGAAGTTATTGTAGCGGTTACTGTAGCGGTGCATCGATGCACAATTATAATTTGAAATAGGGTGCATCGATGCACTGTTCGCGTTACTGTAGTAGTGCATCGGTACACTGTTCACTGTTCATGGCACTATTCATAAAAAATCTTTTGAATTAAATTTGTTACAGCGAAATATAAATTATATGTTATGATATTTTTATAATATCAATTATTATTTTAAGAATATAAATTTTAAATCACTTTTAAATTGTAAAATGGTTTTAGAAATTCGGGTGACATGTATAATCTGTATAGGTATAATTATATGGGTTATGGGTGTTACATTTATTGGCATCAGAGCTACAGGTTTAGCCGATTATAGGACTAAACTGAGTTTGTTTTGAGTTAAAAAGTTTATACATGCCACTAGGATGTCAAAAGTACTGATAGTTGTATATATACTGTGATGATGCTTATTAGGAGTAAAGTTACTCTTTACTAATGGACGATGATTTTGACTGTGTTCATATGTCAGATCATCAAGAATCAAGTAGGGCAGGCGAGCATGTTACTCCTGTACAGAGTGGGAGTAATGTGGTGAATTAGAATCCACCCAATGCTCAGCCGAATGTAGAGCTATCTAATCTGAATCAACAGGATATGCCTGTTCAGGATCGAGGATTGTTTTTACAAGCTCTAGACACCATTATTAACCGTCGAACCCCAGTGTCAGTTCCGAAAGAACTAAAGAAGATGAGAGCACCTGAATTTCGAGGTGATTCGGATGCTAATCTGATGGTTGTTGAATTCTGGTTGAATGATGTCAAGAATATGCTCAACAGGATTCCTTCTGATGATCAAGGAAAATTGGAAGGGGTTGTGTCTTTACTGATGGAGCAAGCCAGTGTGTGGTGGAATATGGCCGTTGCACGAGTTTCCACTGAGCAGATTACATGGGAATTCTTTTTGAGTGAATTCAAGGAAAAGTATATTGGGGACGTGTTTGTCAATGAGATGATGCAACAGTTCCTAAACTTGAAGCAATCCGGCAGAACAGTTTTCGAGTACGAATGCGAGTTTCACAAGCTGAGTCGATTTACTTCGGAGTTTATTCCGACTGAGAATTCTAGAATTAATAGATTTATTTCTGGATTGGATTCTCAGTATAAGAGAATTATGGTTTCTCATCATTTTACTGATTTTCAAGAAGCGGTAAACAAAGTTAAAGCTATGGAAAAAGTTGATCTTGAAGATATAGAGGCAAATAAGGCTCAGACAAACAAAAGGTTTAGAAGCTCTTACTCTGCACCATTTTCCAAACGCAACAAGGGCTAGCAGCAGAAAAGTTATGCTTCCTCAGTATCCATGGGAAGGAAGAGAGACATAAGCATCTTCAATGGGTACTAGAGGTTCAGGAGTACGAATTGTTCCAGAATGCGAGCATTGTGGAAAGAGGCATTCGGGTCAATGTTGGTTTACTGAGCGAAATTGTTTTCATTGCAAACAACTTGGTCATTTTAAAAGGGAGTATCCAGAGCTATACCCAGATCAGTCCGTAGCAGGACCTCAGAAGGTCAGAAGTGGAAAAGGTGGTAGGCCTGGTACATCTGAGGTTGTATCTAATCGTGAAAGCAGAACTACTGCAAGAGTTTATCACATCAAGACTGATGATGACAGAGATGCTCCTGAGATTGTAGCAGGTACCTTTTATCTCTTTGATGAACTTGTTTTCGTATTGATTGATCCCCGTTCTACATACTTGTATATAAGTACAAAACTGGTAATATATAGAGGAATCTTTTTAGAACCTATTTCTAGGGATATTGTGGCAATCAATCCATTGGGCCATAGTGCAAAAATTTGTCGAATTAGTAACAAATGTCCGATAAAGATACAAGGAGTGGAATTTCCTGCAAACCTATTAGAATTGCCTTTTGAGGAATTCAGGATAATCTTAGGCATTGATTGGCTATCTTCCTACTATGGTTGGGTAGATTGTCGTTTGAAGAGATTGTTTTAAAGGATACAACGGGTTCAGAGGTAATATTTGTTGGAGAAAGGTTAAATCCTTTATCCAATGTGATTTCAGCTTTTACTGCTAAGAAATTGTTGTCACGGGGATGTCAAGGAATTTCAGCAAATGTGTTGGATACGAGAACTACAGAAGTTAAGTTGGAAGGTATTCCAATTGTACGTGAATATCCAGAGGTGTTTCCGGACGAGCTACATGGATTACCTCCAAATAGAGAGGTGGAGTTTGGGATTGATGTATTCCCATATACAACACCTATTTCGATGGCTCCTTATCGAATAGCCCCAACAGAGTTAAGAGAGTTAAAGGCTCAATTGCAAGAGCTCCTATTTCGTGGATTTATAATACCCAATATTTCACCTTGGGGTGCACCAGTGTTGTTCGTGAAACAGAAAGATGGATCAATGCGTTTATGCATAGATTATCGACAGTTGAACAAGGTGACGATAAAGAACAAGTATCCTCTTCCGAGGATTGATGATTTGTTTGATCAACTTAAGGGAGTAGCTGTTTTCTCTAAGATTGATCTTCGATCAGGATATCATCAGTTAAAGATTAAAGAGGAAGATGTTCCAAAGACAGCTTTCATAACACGGTATGGATACTACGAGTTTGTAGTAATGCCGTTTGGGTTGACAAATGCTCCAGCAACATTCATGGATTTGATGAATCGAGTATTTCAACCTTATTTAGATCAATTTGTGGTGGTTTTTATTGACGATATTTTGGTATACTCAAAGACAAAGATAGAACATGATGTTCATCTTCGTACTGTGCCCGAAATACATAAGGATAAACAGTTATATGTCAAAGCTGTCAAAGTGTGAGTTTTGATTATCTGAAGTTTCTTTTCTTGGTCATGTTGTCTCAGCAGAAGGTATAAGAGTGGATACTAAGAAAGTTCAAGAATGGAAACCTCCAAAGAATGTTATAGAGGTCCGAAGTGTTTTGGGACTTGTTGGTTATTATCGAAGGTTTGTGAAAAACTTTTCGATGATTGCTTCTCCTTTGACCAAGATCTTGAGGAAGGATGTTTCATTTGCTTGGACTGAGAAATGTCAAGAGAGTTTTGAAACTCTAAAGAAGTTTTTAATGGAAGCACCAGTGTTGGTACAACCGGAATCGGGCAAAGAGTATGTGGTGTATAGTGATGCCTCTCATAATAGTTTGGGATGTATACTTATGCAAGATGGTAAGGTGGTAGCCTATGCTTCTCGACAGTTAAAGACGCACGAAAGGAATTTTCCTACTCATGATCTTGAGTTAGTAGCGATAGTTTTTGCTCTAAAGATTTGGCATCATTATTTGTATGGTGAGAAATGTCACATCTATACGGATCATAAGAGCTTGAAATATCTGTTGACTCAAAAAGAGCTCAATTTGAGACAGAGAAGATGGATAGAACTTTTAAAAGATTATGATTTGATCATTGATTATCATCTAGGCAAAGCAAATGTTGTAGCGGATGCACTTAGTCGAAAAACTTTTGCAGCTTTGCGAGCTATGTATGTGCGACTATTGTTGAATAAAAATGGTGCACTATTGGATGAATTAAAAATAAAGTCGATGCTTATAAATTGGATAATATAGCTACAAAGGAAAGATGAAAAATGCTTGGGAAAGATTTCACTAGTGAAAAAGGTGAGACTAGGGACTTTGAAATCAAGTTAGATGGATGTCTGTATTACCGAGGAAGAATTTATATTCCACATGATGATCAGTTGAAGAGAGATATTCTTTTTTAGGAACATTATAGTCCACTGACTATGCATCTAGGTGGGAGCAAAATGTATCATGATGTAAAGAGTCGATTTTGGTGGTCGGGTATAAAAAGAGCCATTTCTTTGAGTTTGTTGCTACATGTCTGACGTGTCAAAGAGTAAAAGCTGAACATCAGGTGCCTTCGGGATTATTACAACCAATTTCTATTCCAGAATGAAAGTGGGAGAGAGTTACTATGGATTTTGTTACAGGGCTACCATTGACATCAAATAAGAAGGATTCCATTTGGGTGATAGTTGACCGGTTAACTAAATCGGCACATTTCATTCCGGTACGAATGGACTATGCCTTGGATAATTATGCAGAGTTGTATATCAAGGAGATAGTTCGGCTACATGGAGTGCCAGTATCAATCATATCTGACAAGGATCCAAGGTTCACTTCAAGATTTTTGAATTCTTTGCATAAAGTATTGGGTACTCGATTGAATTTCAATACGACATTTCACCCACAGACGGATGGTCAGTCTGAGCGGACTATCCAGACATTGGAGGATATGTTGAGTGCTTGTGTGATTGATTTCGAAGGATCTTGGGAAAAGTATTTGCCTCTAGCAGAATTTGCTTACAACAACAGCTATCAAACGAGCATTAAGATGGCTCCTTATAAAGCTTTATACGGGAGAAAAGTGTCAGACACCATTAAATTGGTTCGAGTTAAAAATCGAAATCTGGTTGGTCCTGATTTATTGAAGGAGGTTGAGGATAAAGTGAGAATCCAAGATAATCTCAAGATTGCAGCTGATCGTCAGAAGTCTTATGCAGATTTGAAGCGAAAAGAGATTGAATTTCATGAAGGCGATAAAGTTTTTCTTAAAGTATCACCTAGAAAAGATATTTCGTTTTGGGCGCAACGAAAAATTAAGTCCAAGATTTATTGACCTTATGAAATATTAAAGAGAGTTGGACTAGTGGCGTATCAGTTAGCACTACCTCCAGAATTGGATAAGGTTCATAATGTTTCATGTGTCGATGCTTAGGAAGTATCGATCAGATCCTTCACATGTCATTGCACCATAGAAAATTGAAATCCGACCAGATTTGACTTATGAAGAAACCAGTTCGAATCTTAGCTCGAGAAATCATGTACTACGTAGCAAGATAATTTCCCTTGTTAAAGTACTTTGGCGAATCATAAAGTCGAGGAAAGCTTCGTGGGAAAGAGGAGGACATGAGGAGCAATATCCTCATATGTTTTCATAATGTACTAAAAATTCGAGTACGAATTTTATTTAAGGAGGGGATAATTGTAATACCCCAAATTTTGGTTAGTGACCAAAATGTAACTTTTGAAAGTTTGATGGTCAAAGTATAAAACTTGGAAGAAATTTTAGGGAATTTAAGTGATAAAGTTCCTAAAAGAATTTTATTCTATAAATAATAGTTTGCTCTTGATGTGGGGTTTTATGGAATTATATTTTGGATTTGGAATTTTAGTAAAGAAAAATTTGAAATAGTTAAAACCGATAAGGAATCGGTAACTTCATATTGAATTGAAATCTTACAAAAATTGGATGGAGTTATAAAATGGTTGGACGTATTATTTAATATTTAGATCAGAGAAATTGGTCTGGAAATGTGCAATTTTTCAGATTTAATCGAAATAGTGGAATTAGTGACTAAAATGCAGTTTTGAAATTTCATGGGAAATTTCAAAAATTAAAGTCAAAATATTCATCTTTGACTTTGAAATATGATAAGGATGAGTTGTCATGGTTTTATGGTAAATAAGAAGATTCATTAAGGGTGATTTGGTCTTATCCCAATTAATTGAATATTATATTCATTTAAGTGGAATATAATGTAAAATATTATGAAATGCACCCAACATATCATTTCATTTGTTCATCTTCTTCTCCCAAATCAGCCGTGGGTTTCTAATAAGGTAAGAGAAAAATTTCAACTCAAATTTTCAAGCAATTTACTTAGGATTTTGAGTAAGTTGTAAATAGGAAATTGTTATATGCGAAAAAACTCTATCTTTTGGTACCAATATTGCATGGTAATCTTGTTGGTGTTCAAAGATCCCAAATTTAAGGGTTTGTGTTCATATAAAGGATCATGAAGTTGATGGATTTTGATGTTGTGAGGTAATAGATTCATATTCAAGCATGTGTGATGATTAGACATGTTTAAATCTTTTAGAACTTGTTCTATGAGTTTTGTCATGGATTGTTTGAGTGATAAAATTATGGAAAAAATTATATGGGTTGGAAATGATGAAGGTGTTTTACAAGTTAGAAAAATTTGAGGACTATTTTGTAATTTTTGAGAAGTTGGAGATCAATTCATAAATTTTGGAAAATTTAGGGGTTGTTGTGCAAGTGTTATATAATTGATGTACTATGCTGGAAATTGTTGATTGGGAATTTAATGAGTGTATATGTGAAAATGACTTTTTTTTTTGGAAGTTTGAAAAGTTTGGTGAATAGTTTGAAGTATGATGATGGAATTTATTTGAAAATATATTTTGTTAGTACAATACTAACATATCTATATGAATCTATTTTGTACAGATTGTGATTTACTATCGGTATCAAAATAATCGAGTATAAAAGAAAGGGTTATTGTGGACTATAGTGAGGCTTATACTTTGGAAATTATAAGTGTCAAGTGAGTGCAATACATGCATGAAATTATACATGGATGTTTATACATCAGCAGGAATACTTGCGATAAGTCGACCTTGTTTTATCAGCATGATATTAGACCATATTTTTATAAATTGATATGACATTGATATGTCATATATGAAATTATAATGCTTTGATTTGAAAATGTGATATTTTACCATGAATGTTATTTCGGGTATGAACTGCACAATGTTAAATTATGATAATATACTTTGCCATGGATGGATCGAATAAAATAGACTATATGCCCAAGTAAGTCATTGAGGGACAGGGTATAGTTGGCATGCCATAGAGTGTAACAGCTGCAGGTTTATAATACACTTCGGTGTATATGTGGGAACGACCTTATGTGTAATACACTTTGGTGTATATGGTGGGCACGACCGTATGTGTAATATACTTTGGTGTATATGGTGGGCACGACCTTATGTGTAGCACTACGGTGCAAATATTACTTGAATACCCAGGGTCCTCAGGGTCGTATATTGGGCTATTCTATTTAGGTTATTTGTAAATAAATGATAAGCATACAAAAGCTTACGAGCTTATGGAATAATGGCAAGTCTATTGGTAGAAATTTATACTCATTATATTATTTTTATCATGGTAAAATATTTGATATGCTGATAATATGATTTTAAGGTATTTTGTTTTCATAATGAAATTCATGCATGAATTGTATACACTGTTATTGTTTTAATTGCCTCACTAAGTATATACTTAACGTGTGATGTTTTTCACGCGTAGGTCAAAAGCCCGTAGAGGATAGAGAGTTCAAGGCAACATCAAGCATCAAGAAGTATATTTCTTATCAGTAAGACATCCTAGATGTAATGTTGACTTTATTAGTGGCATACAACTATTAATGTTTTAATTACTTTGTTGAACAATTGGAACAAAATGATAATTTTATGGGTTTTGTATAATGCTGAAGTTACTGTAGCAGTGCATCGGTACACTATTCACTGTTCACGACACTATTCATAAAAAATCTTTTGAATTAAATTTTTTATAGCGAATATAAATTATATGTTATGATATTTTTTATATATATTATTATTTTAAGAATATAAATTTTAAATCACTTTTAAATTGTAAAATGGTTTTAGAAATTCGGGTGACATGTATAATCTGTATAGGTGTAATTATACGGGTTATGGGTGTTACAAAACATCTTGCCCGAATGTCTTATAGATAGTCCGGAGTACTTATCATGTAACACCCACCCATACCCGACCCAAATACGAATCTGATGTGTCACATTGACTTTTCAAAACATTGATTCATAATAAATAAGGAAAATTTAACTTTTATTCATATTAACCAGGTGAAATTATTTAACTTAAAATAAATTATAAAACTCACATTCATACTTAATAAGAGCCTTTAATAATTTACAGAAATACAAAAGTGTGAGTTCACAAAAATATATCAGAGCATTTCAAATTAAACGTATATTACATGCCAGCAGTTTACAAAATTACAGAAAACCTACAATCAATTTGCCTTGATCTGATTTTCAAGGGAGTATTCTATCCTCAACAACCTCAATCTTCTGATTTCTTTAAACCTACGCATGAGGAAATCACGCACACTAAGTTGATGACTTAGTGAGGCAAATACTAAAGAGTACTAAACTTTATAAATGAAATCTTTATTTATTTTATCGAAACATTTCATAAAGAATTCCAAATTGTTTTCCATAATAAGAAGGTATACTTTTGTATATTCATTTTATATAATTTGTTTCCAAATGCCCAACATATACTACTGATATCTAGGTATTTGAGTACATTGAAGTTGTGCACTAATGATGTCACCACATCTCCCAATTTGAACCGAAGTGCCACATAATTGTCCCTCGAAGGACCACATAGGTTTTGTCTCGAAGGACCACATATAACCCTCGACTCTTAGAATGCCAACTATACCTCTATTCCTCATATATATATACCTTGGGATTTTAACCACATAATTATTTGTCATTCAGTATTCGAAGTATATCTTATTCTCATAGGCATTTTCACATTGAGTATTTTCATATACACATGTTCACATATCACATTTTATAATCATACATAATCATCATTCATAGCTTAAATAATAGAAATTGAATAAAACGTTATAAAGATATAACATAAAAGAAATTAAAGGTTTTAATCGAAAACATTGAGGTTGGCTTATCGTAAGCCTTCCTCAGTTCTAATACAAAACCAAGAAGTTGCACTCACCTTTGCCTCACTGAAGTCCTAAACGAAGTCCTTAACACTTTTGATCGAAATTATAATGTCTAGTTGACCGGAAGTTGATTTTGTTCAACCTCTGCACAAAAACAATAAAAAATAATATCGGAATACAAATCACTTGTATCCAATCATAATAACTTAAGCTGAAAGAAACACTTAATTTCTCATTTCATGCTTAGTAGTATTGGTACTCCCACTACAGTACCGATACTTCCCTTCTATGGTATCGATACCCCCTTCGGTACCGATACCATTTCGACATATTGGAATTTCAGCTTAAAAATGGTATCGATACCTTACTATTAGTATCGGTACTCCCCTTTCAGTATCGATACCGCTTCCATCAGTACCGATACTAATCCTCGATTTTTAATTGATTTAGCCTTGAAGTATCGGTACTGTTCTTACAATACCGATACCCTTGCCCAAATTTACCATTTCCATTTCGAAATTTAATCAAAAGCTTAACTAATCTCCTACTTTTACCTTATTCAATATTTTTAAACTCAACTTCATTCATCAAAACCAACTTGCCTCCATTTATTACTCCTAAACATACTAATTCTCACTAAAACACTAACATTCCAAAAATCATACCATAATTTCAAACATGTTCTTAATCATTTCTAATCCTCCTAACTCTTTAGTTTGATCCTTGATAAGTCAAATTTATCAATAATACTCCAAAAACTACAACATCTCAACAATTCATTTCAAAACCCATTTTACAATTTCATTTCTAATTCACTCCTCATATTGTTTTAATCCTATACAAGCTTTCCTTAAGCTTATATAACACCCAAGCTTTCAACACCAACCCAAAAATTGAAGGAACAAACAAATTTCAGAAACTTACCTTTGAAGTGGAGCTCACGGGCAGAGGAAGAAGACCAGAAAAGGATTCCAGATTATCTCTCCAATATTCAAGTTCTTATCCCTTAATAAAGGAGATAAAATATCATTTAAAATAAAAATACCATAATGCCCTTTCTACTAATCCAAATTTTTTATCAAGCCATACACAAAAATCCATAATATATCCTTGAATTTTTCAAACTATTCTAATTCAACCATTGAGTTTTAAATTCTTACGTTTTGGTCATTGACCCAATGATTGGAATGTTACAAATCCCCTTAAGAAAATTCGTCCTCGAATTTTCATTGCACAAAGAGGTGGGGATATTGTTTCCTCATATCTTCTTCACGCTCCCACGTAGCTTCTTCTACTTTATGGTTTCTCAAAGAACCTTAACTAGCGGATTTGTCTTATTCCTTAACTGCTTGATTTCATAAGCTAGAATCTGCGCCGGTTTTCCTTGTAGGTCATGCCAGATTGAACTTCTATGTCGTTTAGAGTTATGATGTGTGCAGGATCTGATCAATATCGATGAAGCATAGATACATGAAAAATTGTGGAGAACACCAAAGCCTTCCAATTTATATCACTAACCCGGTATTGAGGATTGAATTGAAAGGAAGAAGGAATAGAAGGGCAAAAGAGTCATTTGCAAGGAAAATTAATTAAAGAAGGATAAGGATATATATGAGTACAAGTGGGATGAAAAGAAGAGAACACCAAAGCCTTCCAGAGTTATCTTCTTCTTCTTTCTTGTACGTGTGAACCAAAGCAAAGGTAAGATTTCTGATTATTGAGTTTCTTGTTAAATTTGATATTGGGTTTGATTATTAGATGATAACTAAGCTTAAGGAAAGCTTAAGTTATCTTAACATCAAAGGATGATTGAGTTAGGAGAGATTTAAGATTTGAAGTTCTTAAATGAAATCTTGGAATAGAGTTCATAACTAGAATTAAAAGTTATATTTGACTTGTCATTAATCTAGTTAAGATATACGAAGTGTTAAAAACGGAATTCAAACATGTTGATTTATTAATGTAATTCTTGAATTACATATGAAGGATAGGATTTGAAGGTTTAAGATGAATAAATGAGTATAAATTGGTTTAAGGATGTGTACTAGAGTTAAGAATGAAAAAGGGGATTAATATGAAGAATTTAATCCAAATGAATGAACTTTCGGGTTCAAAAAGAGGATTCTGGGCAGTGCACCGATGCACATTCATAGTGCATCGATGCATCAAGGATAAACCCAGAAATTGTTTGAATGTGCACCGATGCATTGGTAGTGCATCGATGCACTCTTTTAAAATAAAGACATCGAATGCAATTCGTGCATCGATGCATAAGTAGTGCATCGATGCATCCCATTAATAGTGAAACATCGAATGCAATTGGTGCATCGATGCATAAGGAGTGCATCGATGCATCCCAGCAATAATACTACATCGAATACCTTTTATGCACCGATGCATCAGTAGTGCATCGATGCATACCTTCATTAAAAGATGAAATTGACTTTTCTCTTAGTCTAAAGAGTGAATCATTAGAGTATATTAGTTATAATACTGATATAGATCCATGTGTGATTATGTAGATACTAAAAGTAAGCTTATTCCGGAACGATCAAAGGATTAGAATCGAATCAAAGCAAAGCTAAGGTGAGTGCATACTATATATTATAATGGAATAAGACTTGTGATAAGTCTAATCCCTATGTTGATTTTTATTACAGTAGTTGTGAACATGCATACATGATAATTATTGTGATACATGCATAAGATATATATATGTGTTCATGTGATATGATATGTGATATGACATGTGATATGAGAACATATGAAGTGATATGAGATACATGATCACAAGAGAAATGACATGAGCTACATGATCACAAGAGAAATGACATGAGCTACATGATCACAAGAGAAATGACATGAGTACATGAACATATGAATATAAGAATAATGCCCATAGTATACGATATGAGAATTATAGGTGTAATTGGCATGCCAAGAGTCGAGGGTATAATAGTCCTTCGGGACGTAGTCCTTCGGGACGTAGTCCTTCGGGATGTAGGAGTCCTGGATGAATACTGAACTAAGGTTTAGTGGCCCATGAGGGAATAGATACGAGCTGTGGTGACAGCATTAGTGCACAACCTCAATGCACTCACATACCTATAATCTCAATAATATACATGGGCTATGCAATTGAAATACCGATTTACAGTGAAAGTGATACAAGAAGGTAAGTTTCGTATGTGCATTATATGTTATCTTGCGATAGATACATGCATATCGAAATGTCATGATCCAATTGTAAGTATGACATTTAAGTTTATTGTTGTATATTCATTTATTGCCTCACTAAGTCTATGACTTAGCGTGTAAGTGATTTACACGTAGGTACCAAGAATCAGGAAAAGTGGAAATAGAAGTAGCACGGACATCAATACTACTAAGAGATCAGATCAGAAGTAATTGACAAAGTATGTACTTGGTTGTATAGAGTGTTGGCATGTAATAAGTGTTAATTACGAATACTCTGATCGATTTTTATTTTATGGTCTTATGTAAATTAAGTATTCGTTTAATGAAAGTTTTAAAATTCCCGGGATTTTCTATAAGAGCCAAGGTTTTGAAAAGTTAATGTGACCACCTCAGACTTGTATTCGGGTCGGATATGAGTTAAGGGTGTTACATGATACTTTTAGGAACACTTTGTCACCTACATGAAATTCAATTTCTTTCCTCTTCAAATCCACGTATGACTTTGTTTGTCTGATACCACTTTAAGGTTGTGTTGGATCACCAGAATATTTTCTTCCACTTCTTTAATCAAGTCTGGGCCATGAAACTCCGGATCTTTTAATTCATAACAATCAGTGGCATCATGCACTTCCTTTCATATAATGCTTCATACGGTGCCATCTTGATGCTTGATTGGTAACTATTATTATATGCAAATTCCGCAGTAGCAAATACTTTTCCCACGATCCAACAAAATTGATCACGCACGCTTTCAACATATTTTTCAGAATCTAAATCGTTCGGTTGATTGGCCATCAGTTTGAGGATGAAAAACAGGGATAAAATTCAATCGAGTACCCAAAGCTCCTTGCAAAGACTTCCAAAATCTCGAAGTAAATACGGGATCTCTATCAGAAACTATTGAAATTGGTACACCATGTAGTTGAACTATCTCCTTAATATATAATTCAACATGCTTTTCCATTGAGTAATCCATTACAGGAAGAAAGTGCAATCTTTGTGAGATCCACAATTACCCAAATTGAATCCTTTTGTTTGGTGACAATGTCAATCCTGTTACGAAATCCATCGTAATTCTTTCTCATTTCCACTTAGGATTGGAAATTCAGTTTTAATAGCCCCAAAGGCACTTGATGCTTAGCTTTTACCTGTTGACAATTAAGACACTTTGATACAAACTCTGTAATGTCTTTTTTCATGCTTGGCCTCCAAAAACACCCTTTCAAATCTTGATACTCTTGTATCCTCCTGGGTGCATAGTTAAGGGACTACAATGTGTTTCATACAGTATTTCTCTTTTCAGCTCGTCATCATTGGGAACACAAACTCGATTTTTAAAGTATAAACATCCATTATACTTTACTTCAAAGTCCTTGAGTTTCATTTTCTAATTATTCAAACCAGGCTAAACACTTTTCATCATTCTTTTGCAACTTCTTAATCCGCTCTAACAATAACGGTTTCAACATTAACCCATCCATCAATGAACTATTATCCTTTAACACGATTCGTGCATCTAACCTACACAAAGTGGCAAAAGTCTTTCGACTAAGAGCATCAGCTACTACATTGGCTTTTCTGGGTAGTAATCATAATCGCATCATAGTCCTTTAGTAACTCAATACATATTCTTTGCCTCAAATTTAGCTCATTTTGAGTCAACAAATACTTCAAACTTTTTTGGTCGGTGAAATATAGTAACGATCACCATATAAATAGTGTCACCAAAATTTCAATGCAAATACCACCGCTGCTAACTCAAGGTCATATATAGTTCTTATCATGGGGCTTAAGTTGTCTTGAAGCATAAGAAACTACCTTTCCATCTTGTGAAAAACATCCCAAACCATTATGGGAAGTGTCGCTAAAAATCATGAAATTCTTGTTCTATTCCAGTTGCACTAACACCGAAGCTTCTGTCAAAACTTTCTTCAATGCTTCAAAACACTTTTACAATCAGGAGTCCAATCAAAGACACATTTTTTCTTAACAATTGGTTAAAGGTAGAGATATCATCGAAAAGTTCTTGAAAACCCTTCGATAATAACCTACGAGACCTAGGAAACTCCGAACTTCTGATACATTCTTCGGAGTTTCTCACTCAAACAAAGCTTTAACCTTCTAAGGATCTACTCGAATTCCCTATGTAAAAACCACGTGTCCAAGGAAGACCACTTTAGTTAACCAAAACTCACACTTAGAGAACTTTGAATAAAACTTCTTGTCTTGTAACGTTTAAAGAATCACATAATGATGGGCATCATGCTCTCCATTGACTTTGAATACACTAAAATGTCATCAATAAAAAACCACAAATTGATCAATGTATTGTTAGAAAACTCTGTTCATAAGGCCCAAACACTACAGGAACATTAGTTAACACGAATGACATTTACAAATTTGTAATGACCATATCGAGTCCTAAACACCGTTTTTAGAACATCTTTTTCTTGTATCTTCAACTAGGATACCCTGAGCGTAAATCGATTTTAGAAAACACTGTAACTCCCTTGAGTTGATCAAAATCTTCGATCCTTGAAGAGGATATTTTTCTTTATGGTTACCTTGTTAAGTTGACGATAATCAATACAAAGGCGCATCGATATGTCTTTCTTCTTTACAAACATACTGGAGCACCCCAAGGTTACACACTAGGTATGATAAATCCTTTATCCAAAAGCTCTTTTAACTAAATCTTTAACTCTTTCAATTCTGTCAAGGCCATCTGTTGGGGACTGTCGGTGCTCCCCACGGCGCAACGGAGACAAAACTCGACGGTCTCGCCAGTGATCCAAGTAAATAAAATGAAATCGGGAGGAAATAATGTGAATACTTATAATGGGTTCCTAGAAAAAATAACAAAGACAACAATTACTAGTGGTGATCACGAACAGTTTGAATTGTAAACCTCCACAAAAAAACATCTCGGCCTCTACTTAGTTCACCCGATTAAGAGCAAAATTTTCTTTTCCCAAAATCAGTTTGAGAAAAAGGCTGGAGTGAACGGCTGCTAGACTTACCTCATTTAAATATATCAGTTACCCTAACATATTAGGGATTTTAAGTTATTTTGAATTAAAAAAACTTATTTAATTAATTCAAATTAAATATACATTAAGACTTATAATCTGAATTAAATATTTAATGTTTATTTAAAATCTATTTAATTATTTCGAAATAAATATCAATTAAAAGAGGCGTAATCAAATACATTCTTTTAATGTTTACTTACTATATTTGAGATAAAAAATAATTTGTATATCAAATATACATATATTAACTATAGATATATTTTAGTAACATAGAAAAATAACTATCTAACCAAGTCTTAACAAACTGTAAAGTAGGTATCATTTCCTATGATGAGTGTCGTCTACATAAGATTAGGAAAGAAACATTGCTCTCATAGCCTTCTTATAAACACAAGGCTTATCTTCATTTGATAAAACCAAATTCTTTGTTTGCATCATTGAACGAAGATTCCAACTTCGAGAAGCTTGCTTTAGTCCATAAATAGACCTCTCTAGCTTACAAACCTCTTATCATTTCCTGGAGCGACAAAACTTCTGGTTGTGTCTATACATCTCTTCAAGTTTTCCATTAAGAAAGCAGTTTTGACGTCCATTTTCCAGATTTCATAATCATGGAATGCAGTTATTGCGAGCAAGATCCGGATGGATTAAAACATAGCTACAGGGGAGAATGTTTTGTCATAGTCTACACCATCTGGGATAGACATTGCCTCTTGATAAGTTATAGTCTCATCTTGATCCAAAATAAGATCATCTCCATGTGTGGTAACGAGAAATCCAAATCTCAGGTATATGGCGTTCTCTTGTAGATCTGCGCAGTGGTGTGTTTTTCTAAATCTGTTGAATGTTCCTCAACAACTTGTGAAACATGTTCAACTACAGGTTCAATGATCTATTGTTCTTGGACTTCTCCAAGTTCAATATCTACCCATTCCCTTTCTTAGAGAAAATTCTCTTTTGAGAAAAACTCCCGTTTAAGAAACAAACACTTTGTTCTCGTTGGGTTGAAGAAATAATATCCCTTAGTTTCTTTAGAATATCCAAAAAAATATACACTTATGAGATTTAAGTTCAATCTTTGTAGACATATGATGTTTTACATAAGCTTCACAACCTAAATCTTCATAAAAGACATACTAGGATGTTTCCCATTCCATATCGTCTGGTGTCTTTTGAACCGATTTAGATAGAACATGATTTAGTGTGAAAGTGGTTGTTTCAAGTGCTGTCCCCAAAAAGAAGTCAAAATATCACTATGACTCATCATCGATTGAACTATGCCTAATAGTTCAATTCCTTCTTTCAGAAACTCCATCCCAATGTGTTGTACCAGGTGAAGTAAGTTGTGACAATCCTACATTCTTTCAGGTATTCATCAAAATCTATGCTTAAGTATTCTCTACCTCGATCTGATCAAAGTTCCTTAATACTCTTGCCTAGTTGATTTTGTACTTCATTTTTAAATTCCTTAAACTTTTCAAGGGCTTCAAATATATGGCACATAAGATAATACCCATATCGACTGAAGTCATCGGTGAAAGTAAGAAGTAATGGAATCCACCTCTGGCTTATGTATTCATCGGTCCACATACATCACTATGTATTAACCCCAATAAATTACTTGCTCGCTCACCTTTACTATTAAAAGGAGCTTTAGTCATTTTTCCCAACAAGCAAGATTCGCATACATCATATTGTTCGAAAACAAATGAATCTAAGAATCCATCTTTATGGAGTTTTGATATGCGTTTCTCACTTATATGGCCTATACGACAATGCCAAGATAAGTTTGATTCGAGTAATTTGTTTTTGATATTTTAGTATTTATGTTATAATGGTGTTTTCTTGATCCCAAAATATAGAGACCATTAACCAATTGTGTCGAACCATTAAAAACATTATCGAGATAAAGAACAACAATTATTCTTAATAATAATCTCAAAACCAATCTTGTCCAAACAAGAAATAGAAATAATGTTCTTAGTTAAACTAGGCACAAAATAACAATCCTCTAAATTTATATCAAGTCCACTAGGAAAAGATAAAACATATGCCCCTATAGCTAATGCAACAACTCTTGCTCCATTTCCTACTCGTAGTTCTACGTCTCCTTTAGCCAGATTCCTCTTTTGCAGTCCTTGTACAGAAGTACAAGTATGAGAACTACAACTGGTATCTAATGCCAAGAAGTAGATGTTGACAAATTAACATCAATAACATAAATACCTGAAACAAATGTTCTGTTTGCTTTTTCCTTCTTGACCTCTTCAAGGTAAACAGGGCAGTTTCTCTTCCAGTGTCCGGTCTTATCGCAATGGAAACATTTTCCTTCCTTGTAAACTCCCTCTTTGGGTTTCAATGCATTTTTTCTTTCGGTTTAGCCTTACCATTGCCCTTAGACTTTACCGCTACCTTTTTCTTTCCTTTCCTTTGTCCTTGTGGACCATCAGATAGGCTTAGGTCAACCTTTTTCATGTTTTTCAGCAGTTCGTAACATGCTAAGTAACTATGGCAAAGTCTTTTTAATTTCATTCATGTTGAAATTAAGGACAAATGTCTAAAGCTATCTGGCAATGATTGCAAGATAACATCAATATCCAATTCATCTTTGAGAGGAAATCCCAAATTTTCCAACATTTGGATGTTGCCCATCATCTTGATGACATGAGCTCCTACAAGAGTTCTCTCTGCCATTTTGCATTGAAATAGAGCTTTAGACGTCTCATCTCTCTTGATGTGCTTGCCCTTCATGTTTTTTTTTTTTTGAGATTTGAATCATCTCATATACAACTATGTCCTCATATTGCTTCTAAAGCTCAGGAGTCAAAGTGGCAAACATTAGACATCCAACTCTAACATCATCCATATATTTCTTGAATTTGTCTTTGTCAGCTCTTGAAGCATTAGTTTCCGTTTATCAGCAACAAGTTCTTCAATGACATATTCCTTCCTTTCTTGTTTGAGAACGATGCTCAAATTACGAAACCAACCAAGGAAGTTTATGCCATTAAGCTTCTCATTCTCAAGGAGTGAACGCATTGATAAAGTGTTGTTTGCCATTAAATCTACAACAATGAAAATATTAAAGTAAGTAATTTACCGAATTAAATATTTATAATATGTCTTTATTTACAAATTACTCCCACTATTTTATTCAAAATTAAAAACCCTCTATGTTTTAATTTCAGAAAAATTCAACAAAAATTTTTCTAGTGGGTGAGGATCCATAATACATCAATTTCCTAAATCGGCTTTGGTTTTTCTTTTAGGATAGTGATTATTTAGTTAAGTAACACTGTACTAGTTATAACTCATGTAACTCCTCCTTTTGGTGAACAACTCTTGTTCAAGTCATCTCATGACTTATCCAAATACTTCCTCTAGGTTTCTAATCCTATTAGAATAACCTAGCTAAGTTATTACCAATATCAACCAGTGAATATCACTTACTTATTCTTCGCGTTTATCCAAGATAGATTTATGTGTCAATGCTTTGGAAAAGCCCACACAATATCGATCGAAGCCTAAACGAGGGTAAATATTGGATGGTTAAGTTAACTTAGATTATAAAAGGGATTTGCGTAATTATCTCATCATTGTTCATTTTAATATTAGGCCCTTATTTATCTCATCAATATTCATTCTTATTTTATCATTTGATGCATTGTATACATAACAGATATAACAATAAATCAGATGCAATTGTTATAGCCCAAAAATAATGACTAAGGTGGCCCATCCCAAGCCAATGGGAGAACAAAAAAACCCTAAACCTAATACTGCTCTCTCTAAGTATTTTTTCACCTTTAGTTCAGTCCATTCTTCTGTTCCTTGTGAATCTTCATAGGATTACAATTTTAGAAGAAACTCATTTTACATACGAGGGAGTAAATGAGAAGAGAAATACAACTGAGGTATAAAAAGGCACGACTCGTAGGCCGTATTTCAAATTCAACCAATGTAAATTGAACAAGGGCTATAACCATGCATGACAAACACCGTACAAAACAAACATATCATATATACAGTACTGATACCCTTGCCCAGAATTTACCATTTTCATTTTGAAATTTAACTAAAAGCTTAACTAATCTCCTACTTTTACCTTCTTCAATATCTTTAAACTCAACTTTATTCATCAAAACCAATTTTCCTCCATTTATTACTCCTAAACATACTAATTCTCATTAAACACTTACTTCCAAAAATCATACCATAATTTCAAACATGTTCTTAATCATTTCTAATCCTCCTAACTCTTTAGTTAGATCCTTGAAAAGTCAAATTTATCAATAATACTCCAAAAACTACATCATCTCAAGAATTCATTTAAAAACCCATTTTACAATTTATTTCTAATTCACTCCTCATATTGTTTTAATCCTATACAAGCTTTCCTTAAGCTTATAACACCCAAGCTTTCAACACCAACCAAAAAATTGAAGGAACCAACAAATTTCAGAAACTTACCTTCTCACGAGCAGAGGAATAAGACAAGAAAAGGATTTCCAGATTATCTCCCCAATATCCACGTGTTTATTCCTTAATAAAGGAGATAAAATATCCTTTAAATTAAAAGACCATAATGCACTTTCTAATATCCAAATTTGCTATCAAGCCTTACACAAAAATCCATAATAAATCCTTGAAATTTTCAAACTATTCTAATTCAACCACTAAGTTTTAAATTCTTACATTTTGGTCATTGACCCAATGATTGGGATGTTTACATATCATATTGCTCGAAAGACTGACAGATGACTCAAAAGATTTAATCATCATGCTCGAAAGACTTACTGATGGCCCGAATGACTTACCAATTTTGAAAATAGTTTACTGGGTAAGAAACTTTGGAAATCGTTTTCTTACTTTTCAATAATTTCATTTTCAGAAAAGATTTAAATGAGAAAAATTTGGAAATCGCTTTCCTATTTTTCAAAATAACTTAATGGTCGAGTAACATGCCCCACTTCAAAGTAATGCTTCTTTTGTGGACTAGCCCCCTGTGTTATTCAGGTTTTTCTCTCTAAACATGATTCCCCGTTTTTGAGGTTTGAATTCTACCTTTCACTTGTTAGGATTTTGACATCATGAATCTTCTTTTTTCACTGGAAGATCGGTAAAAAACATTTGTTTATGTGTGAAATAAATGTAATTAAATGTATCAATATAATGCATTTTCTTTTATGCAAATGATGTTCTCATAAATTCATAGATGTTGATTCAATTTTCCTTGGACTTTTAAGTGGAGAACTCAGTCTTCTTCCATTTGATCACTCTTCTCTAGGGTTTACTCAGATATCAGTGTAGCTACTTATAGTTTCAAGCTTGTATTTTTAAGAGACATTTGATCATCATCTTATGCTTTTGTGTCTTCTTTGCCTCTTATCTGAATTAAAGTCTCAGAAGAAATGTTTCTTGAATCCTTGTCGCGGTTAGAAAATAAGATCTTAATACCCCTTTCTGTCATTGACTCAATTATGTCGTTAGAGTTATTTTTCCAAGACTCTACCGTTAATTGATACTCGACTGGTTTGCTATACAAGGTAAACTCTTCTTAAATTCATGGGCTGCTTCTGACACTCCAAGTTGTGAGATTTATTCTCAATGTCTTCTCGGTCTGAATTTTGTTATCTTAAAGTGATATGGGTTTTTGGTCATGCCTCAAAGTGGGTATTCTCATAGTTCATCCCTATTTGGGTGCCAAAATTTCATCCTTGACTGGTCTCACTCTTACATTCTTGCTGCAAGCTGGGATGTTTGCCCTTTTTCAAATAAGGTGATCATCTGCTTCTTGACGGGTTTACTGACATCGTCACAAAGAGTGCTACAAGTTTTATCCTCCAGTCATTCTGATCTCTCGGACTATTTTCTTTCAAGATTGTGGAATGCTTCGTTATCTAACATCTCTTATTATTCTCCAATAGAGGTAGAATGGGCCTCACCGCTTCAAGGACCTTTTGCAATTGAGATTGTCCTATTTGAAAATGTTTTTCTCCTTTCTTTTATTTTAGAAATCAAAGAATGAAAGAATTTTGTAAAGTGTTTCCCCTTCTTCAGCAAATCATAAACACGAGTTCACATAATATCAAAAGAATCAATAACTCTTTTAATATTTCAAAGTTATAGCTCCTTCACAAGTGTCAAAACTGATGGGTTGGCTTTAGGTTGGCTTCTTATTATGCCCCTCTTACTGGCTTGGTATTTTAATTAGATGTGGAAAAAATGACGCAACTAGCATAATCAATTACTAGACTTCCTAGAACACTTCTATTTTGGTTCTCTGAAATCTTCTATTTGTTCAAGCTTTAGACTCCCTTAGCAGAGATAATGCAGACATCAGTCTAATATAAAATTCCTAAGTGCTTGTGTGAGGTCGACTATAACAGGTGTTTCTCAACTCTCTTAGTCTATTTTATTGAAACTCATTATTAGATAGATTTGATTTAATTTGCCATTGTTTGGCTAGTTGAATTCAGCTTTATTGTATATTTATATTATAATCGCCTTTATTGGGCTAGAAAAAAAGGGTTCATCTCATCAAAATCTTTGACTTGACAATTGCAGTGGAGCAAACACAGAATTGCCAAGTACTCGCAATGTCATGGTTTGAGTGTAATCTATTCATAAAGCCGGGCTTCTGAGTTTCCTCTATGACCAACTGCTTTAGTGAAATAGCTAAACTTTATTGTATAATCTATTATAATAGTAATTTATTAACCTTGGAGTATTCAGATTTAGAATTTCTTAAGCTTATCGAGAAGAACCTGTTATAGTCTATGTGTCATTGATGGTCAGAAAATCTCATATTTAGAGTTTAGCTCCCAAACAACTGACCTATACTAAATTAATCAACTCCACCATTCCATTGTAAAGATTAGGATCATCACTGAACGTCCTCAACAGAAGTGTAATGTAGTCAGTTTTGTAATGTCATACACAAGAAATGCCCCATGTTGTCCACTCCTATGCATACATGAACATCAAACCTCTTAATCATTTCCTCATGAGAGGAGAAGGCTATATTGGCTCATGCAAGAGACTGGTATGGTGTTCGAGTGTATCTTTTGGGGTAAGGTCAAGGGTCCTTGTTTATACAGGTTCAATCTTGTCACTTTGTCAAAGATCCATATTTTAATCATTTAAAGAGTTTTTAATTCAGTTGATATTCAAAGAAATGCAAGATTGCAAATTTGACTTAATGCTCACTATCTTTAAGTAGCACAATTCATTAAATACCCTTACAAGAAGTTAAGAAATGATGAAAAACAAATTCAAAATGCTACAAATGGAATAAAGCTTCATGATGGATGAAATGATTTCTTCCTAATTAGGATGCCCCATATTGTTCATCTAATTCATTGACACTTGACTCAATCAGATGCTACATATTATGCTTTGATGCCCCACTCGAGTTCATCATCTACTGTTCCACCAATTCTTCTGTCAACGTTCCATTTCCACAAGTATCTCTATCTCCTTTAACAGCAGCCTACACTTCCCTGTAGAATGCCAAGATGCCCCAAATGGAAATCACAACACTATCTTGATCATAGCTACGGGCAGAAGGGTTGGGTGACACTTTTATTAGCTTCAGTGTGAGGTATTGACTTTAATCAAATGAGAGTACAAACCTGAGATAAAAGTTTGGAACACCTTCAAATTATTTCTCGGTCGTGAGACTTTCTTTGGTCGATTCGAAAGACTAGTTGTGCCTTTTCGTTTACGGCTGTGGGGGCTTTGGACATGATATTCATTCACCTCATCAGCTTTTGCTTCTTAGTCAGTTGGGCTTTTGGAAGTGACTTTCGAGTTTCCTTTACTGATTTCTTTTTCAATTCCCCACCTATCATAAGATCCTCAAAGTCCTTCGTTGAATTTGTCAGCATTAACTCGAAGAAAGGAGATAGAAGAATCATGAAACATATATCCCTCTCTATCTTAAGGCATTTTCTTTAAAGCTTTCAGCAACTTTCATCCTTATATTTGAAGATCTTGACCTTTTGGGCTAAGCCTTTAACATATTAACATTGCCCCACAAAGGTGTCAGCTAGATCGACCCATCTTTTGATCTTCTCTCGGTTCAAACGGTTATACCCTACTACAGCTGGCCCAACAAGACTATCATGGAAGTAATGAATCAGTAGAGTATCATTTTTTAAATACACTTCCATCTTTCTACAAAACATTTCAGATGAATTAGAGGACAACTAGTAACATCATATTTCTCAAATTAGGCACCCTAAATTTATGTGGGATGACCAAATCAGGGACCAAGCTGAGTTCTTTGTGGGAGGCATTAACAACCTTAATAACTCCAATTACTTCTTTCAACCACTTGAATTTGTCTTCAAATCGCTCATGATTAATGAGGCTCTTCCCTAGGTTTTAGTGGGACGCTCTAAGATAGGTTGTTATTCTTGACACATTAGTCTGATGACACTAATATCCTTTAGCAACTATTTCTTCTCTATTAGCATCCTTGGTTGCCAGCACATGGATCATTTGATTCGATACAACTTGTAAGAACTCATCGTTTGATCTTTTCGTAACTCGGTCAACTTCTCTTGCAACCGATCTTGTGATTCCTCATGAGATTGCTCCATTGTTTCAATTTGTTTGTTCATGATGATAAGGAAGTAGTATGAATGAATGATCTTGGTATTAATGTCACCTAACCCTCCATAAATTATTTTCACGTTTTCATAACTAATGCATGTAAAATGCTTAAATAAATAAATGCGATGCAAATGCGTGTATGCAAAAGGTGTTAATTCCAAAAGTGACCACCATAGAACAACCTTCATTTAGACAACAAGATTTCATTACAGCAGGTAGTCAAAATAAATTTGTGATTATTCATTTCTTCATTTCCTTGATTTGTACTCTTCATGGAATCTAACATTGCACCCAAAGTTTTTGGTGTATTTTATCACATTTGATGACGTCTGATGTCCTTAAATTATTTACGGTTGAATCTTGAGATCTCCATTTTTACTTCCAATGCGAAGTATTATTTATGTCTTCGTGAAATGTCCTCTCGTCCTTGGTATGACTGTATCTATCTCTTGAGAAAAAATATTGCCCTTGGCGCATTTAAAAGAAGTCTTCAATCAACTTCAAATTTCTTTATTGATCGGATGTTTTTCTTCATATATCATTAGAACATCTTTGAATCTCCTGATTTTGACTACATGGCTAAGAATTTCTTGTCATTATGAACAGTCTTCTTATTTAGTCAATCACTTGCGAATTGACACCTTGGATGACATGAAGATGTAAATAAAATAAAAATAAAATAGACATAACAAAAATGGGTTAGTACATAAGATAAACAAGATAATAAGTACTATAAGCATCAAATAAAACTTACCCTCAGGTTGACTACCTATACATAGTTTGATAAATCCTACCCAATCATGTTTTCTACCCACATGCTTTGTTATTCACAAAAAAATCCTAACGACATGATATGTAATTCGCATGCTTGTTTGAAAAATAAACTTAACCGCATGATTTCTAGTTCTCATACATTTATTAGGAAAGTAAATTAAACTAGAAAAATTTAAAAAAAAAAACTCAAAAGAGTTTTTCCTTGTATACTCTCCTTATAGGACTCTTAAGGTTTGGGTTAGGCTCTACTTAGGTTCGGGTTCTAGGTTCACTATGATGGGTTCGTCTCTAAAGTAAAGGTTCTCGAATTATCATTATTGGTGCCCCTTGAGCTTCGAGACCTTCAATCCTAGCCTATCACATGCTTTCAGATCGAATTCAATTCGAGGGAACACACCTCCTTCCATACAGAGGTGAATACCATCACGAGAATCATAAGGCATGAGCTCCATGAGCGGTTCACTATCCCATACGGAGGTGAAACCACACGAGAGAGTAGTTTCTCACTCCTACTTAAATCGGACAGAGCGGGGTTTTAGCTCATGCTATGATAATGCAAGTGCACAGTGTATGAGAAAAGCGAAAATCACACAATCACATAACATATAAACTCATTCCTCAATCCAAAAACACACAATTAATCTGAAACATTAGCAAACGAGTCAGCATAACTATTTAGTGGTTAATCAAATTGCAAACAACAATTTATTTAAACCAAACAAGGCATCAAAACTAAATTAGAACGAACTTGTAATTTTCATTTGCAAAGATAATTAATTAATTGACTATTGGCCTGTCTCTCTAAAAATGTCCCCAGCGGAGTTGTCAAGCCATCGAAACGATTTTTTTTTTCAGATTTAAAAACACATTTTAATTATTTTTGACTAATTTTTAATTAAAAAGGTAATGTGATTTTAAAAAATTTCTCGCTTCAAAAAATTTGGGATTCCTTTTAAAAGTAAATTAAAAAACGGTTTGAGGATGTCACCAATCTTTGATTAGGGTGTGATTGGGCACCCAAAAACATATTTGTCATTTTAAAAAAAATATTTATTTAATTAAAACAACAATTTATGGTCTGCATACCAGAAAATTGAGATCGGGAGTTGGTTATGTGTGAGGAAGGATTAACACCCCCCACAACGCCTTAAATCGTACATAGTCGATTAATTAATTGTCTTTGCAATGAAATTTACAAGTTCGAATTTAATTTAGTTTAAAATCCCTTAAAACAATACTATCGAGAAGCAATAACCCCTCATACCTTGAGGCAATCAATTCTTACTCTAATCGAAATAAAGAATATTACAATTCCATTGGAAAATTTATTGTTGAATCAAAATGCATTCACATGGTAAAATAAATCGATTTAAATTAGAAATTCCCAATCGTTTTGAAAAGAAGAAGGATATTCGATTATTTAAAGACGTCAAGATCGGACATTAGATAAGTTCTAACAATATTTTTCTCGATGAATTTAAATAGAAGAACATTTTTTTCTTTTGTTCCCAAATTTTAGGTCAGGTCAAATTTTAGGGTTTCACTTCACGAGATACATTTTTATTTTAAAATTGTCGGAAGTAATTTTCTCATAAGTTAAGACAACTACCTCACATCAACTTTAAACGAAAAGGTATTACCCTTAGTCAAATTATTTGGATTGAATAAATTAATGCTCATAGGATATCGTATAAATTAATTTGAATCAAATTCTAAACCTATATGCGCATACTTAAGAAATGGCAGTAAACTATGTAAAAAATGTTTAAACTATAAGAAACGTAAATTATATATATGTAAGATACAAGCTCATTTAACATATGTATATATGATATATTACAAGCAATACGAGGCAGAAGGCATATGATAGCATATGTATGAATTACATAAGAAGTGAACATAATATTTTAAATTAAAATGTCAAACAGTGGCCACAAAACAATAAAATTCATAATATATACGAATCTAACAGAAAAGAAACGTGAATACGCGTTGCATATATTGTTGAATAGCACCATACATATTGACGTTTATAAAAATTGCAAAACAGCAAAACATTTATGTGTAGGGAAAATATAAATGAAATGCCGAATCACAAGTTGTAAAATCTCAAAAAACAAGGACCTAAATGGTATTAACTTTAAAGTTAGAGGATCACATACATGTATAACCCACAAAAGGAAAAGATGCTAAACCCCAAAACACGGCACTTGAATCCCATTAACAAATAAGTTTTAAAGAATCCCTAAAACCTTGTTATGTTTACCCTTCTAGCTTTCTGCCGCCTCCATCTCTCACTAACTCAAAGAAAACTCCCATCCCCCCTTCTCCTTTGAACTAAACACCACAAACCCAACTGAAAACTAGACCCAATGAACCTTAATCTCAACACGAAATGGAGGAGTTTTAGGGGTATACCTTTGAAGGACGACAAATTCTTGACTCCTGACGAAGAGAACCGAGAAGATCCTCCACCAAAGGTAAAATTTTTGGGTTTCCTATCCTCCTCTTTTTTTTTTTTTTTGAGATCTGTCTTCCTTGGCTTTTATGCTCGAATGATTTTTGTTTGGCTCCCTCTGTATTATGGTTGCTGGGTTTCCCTTTTGCTGTTAATCTTCCCCGAATGTTCCTTATCTCCCTTTTTTTGTGTGTGGTTTTCTTGCTCTGGTGGTTGATGAATGAAAACAAAATGGCTCCTCTCTCTGTATTTCTTTGTAGGTTACATAGCCAGAATTCCTCATCATTCCACTGCCAAAACGGTTACGTTCTTCCTTTTCGTTTTGGCAGCATTTGCTAAAGAGGGGACCAACTCTGCTGTTAGTACACGATTGAGAGAGGGAAACCTTGTTGGTGTAGCTGTATCTCGAACAAAGGGAGGACCAGCAAGGTATACGTGACTGCTGTCGTGGCAACTTCGGGAAAACTTGGATCAATGGCACGTTCATCTTAAACACTAGCTACAACCGGGGTGTTGAACATCTAACGGCCATTGCGTGTACATCATACACAAGTCAGATCCGACGATCGCCCGTCTTGTTGAAACATGATTAAGTGATCCTCTTTGTGTGTGAATCCAGTCTGGCACGTGTAAGGGAGCTCAAGTGGGCCATGAGAGCTATGTTGTAGTGCTGCTGGAGTGTGCTGAGGCACCAATAGTCTGCCAGGTTGTTAACCTGGGTAAAATAGGGTATTCATAACCTAATGGAATCATCCTTTCTTTAGATTAATAAAAGTTCTTTTCTTTTTTCGTTTTCTTTTACTTTATTTTAAGTCGAGGATTAAATTGATTACTCAATTTTAATGTGTGAATTAAAAAGAATTTGAATAATTTCAAAATATATATATCAATATATGTGCTTATTTTTAAAATCAAAATAATTTTCAAAAATAAAAGATTGATTTTGGTCAAGATGTTATTGCGATTAAATGTGTGGGAGGAAAGATCGACTTATTGAAAGTATTTGACTTCTTGGGAACACACTTGGTAAATTGTATTGCTAAGAGAGATTAAGATCGAAATTAGTAGTTATTGAAACAGCAATTCGAGTTGGTCTTCGTGAACTTAAAACGGTTATTGATCTACAACAATTGATTTTGATCATATCAGTTTCCGAAGCCAGAATCAAGATTGTCTTGGGTATTTGGTAAAAAAAGAGTCACGAAGATTTCCCTGTAGACAAAGTAACCGACGTAAATCCCGAAGGAAAATCTAATTCGATGATCCGAATAAATTGAGTCAAAGCGAAAGCCTAAAGTTGATTGTACCATTTTGAATTTTCTTTTAAACTTTCTTTTTAAATTTCTTTTTATATTCTTTGAAATCTTTTATTTTTCTTTCTTCTATTTTATTTCTCTTCATCTATAAATCATCACCATTACTCAAATTCTACTCCATCCACTTATTGGCTCAAAGATTAACAAATCACGAATAAATCAGGAAGTTTCCTTAGTCTCTGTGGGATCGACCTTTACTTCTCTTTTTCTACGTTAAATTCATTTATTAGTAATTGAGAATAAATCATTTTGACATTAAAACGACAGTTGTCAGTCACCATAGTTGTTGGTTTAAATCATTTCCTCATTTGATTTTAAAGACTAAATTAGAATTTTTAGAAATTATTATGATTGTTTTGAAAAAGGAAAATCTTTGAGCCAATTCTAAAACCTAAGAAATTAATGACTTATGATGTGATTTACTCATTTTATTTTAAACACATGCCTACCCTTCTCTTTGTCGTCCGTTCGGCTCTGTCACTATTTTATTTATTCTTTTTCTTTTCCCTGCGTCGCTCTCATTCTCCATTATCACACTAATGTTCGTCGACCAAGGCCCCTAGTTAGCTAACAAGTCATTTTGCTTTCCTTGTTATCTTGCTTGGTCGTGTGGTCTTCGTAGCTTAGTTCGATAAGGAAAATGGTGAATCATGGCTCGCATCCACCACCACTGTGCTATTTTCAGTTGTTCATGATTGTTGCATGGTTAGAGCTCATATGAGAGAGCTTGAACTGGCTGGTTAAAGTCGTACTAGCCTCTGGTAGCCGTAAAGGGGCCTGGCTCAATCTCAACCCCATGTCAAGATGCCACCACCTATTACGAATGCAATCCAACCATAACCTCTATTGCTTCGGACCATAGAGGAATCAGGTGACTGTAGTCCTTGACCATTCAAGTTCCTTGCTGGGTGACAAAGCACCCCGACTTTGTCAACTTTGTTCATAGAGAATGAAAGACGGATAAAGGCATACAGAAAAAGATAACTTTGATCATAAAACAGATGAGGAAATGGAAAGACAAGTATATGGGCATACCATTACCAAGAAAAAGAAGCTGGAACATTGTCTACGGAAAGTACAATCTGACATCGACAAATATGGAGCAACTGATACCCTCGTTGGCACATAACATCACATATAAGATTTCTTCTTATGAAAACAAGAAAACATGAGTTATTGGGTCATGTACGGTGATCCGAATACCAAATATTAACACGGACGTACAATGGCAAGGCTGAAACAAATCGAATATTTACATTGAAACTACAGGATAGGTCGTGGTGCACCGAAGACTCTAAGCTACGAAGGAATGCGTTCAATTTTATGCAAATTATACACCGAGGATGGAAACACATCTCTTTATCAAAGTTGCCTTCCCTAGATTAAACCATCGGACCAACTACCCTAGAAGCTAAAGTCACAAATGAGGAAATCAGGGACTTGTTCGACATGAACCCTCTCAAAGCACCCAGTGCAGATGGCCTCCATGCACTCTTCTTCCAAGACAATGAGACACAGTCGGAGAATCTGTATGTCGCTGGGTGAAAAGAGTGTTTTTTGACAACCAATCGAACCTTAGCTCAGCAAACACTTATCGTATTTATCCTAAAGACAGCTAGCCTTGAAATACTATCAGTTTAGACCCATCAGCATGTGCACGGTACTTTACAAACTCATTATGAAGATAATTGTGAATCGATTCAAAGTCATCATTCCAAAAATCATCACACTGAACCAAGCACGCTTTATAGTCGGGCGAAAAATCAGGGAACCTTGTTCGACATGAACCCTCTCAAAGCACCCAGTGCAGATGGCCTCCATGCACTCTTCTTCCAAGACAATGAGACACAGTCGAAGAATCTGTATGTCGCTGGGTGAAAAGTGTTTTTTGACAACCAATCGAACCTTAGCTCAGCAAAACACTTATCGTATTTATCCTAAAGACAGCTAGCCTTGAAATACTACTCAGTTTAGACCCATCAGCATGTGCACGGTACTTTACAAACTCATTATGAAGATAATTGTGAATCGATTCAAAGTCATCATTCCAAAAATCATCACACTGAACCAAGCAAGGCTTTATAGTCGGGCGAAACAACATACTAGGGACTCATGAGGTAATTCATTCGATGCAGATAAAAAAAGTCAACGCCTTTTGGATGACATTGAAGTCGACTTAGAAAAGCCTACAACTGGGTAAGATGGGACTTTCTTCTTGACTCACTCCAGGAAACGAGATGCCCGAACAACATATGTCAATTCATAATGAATGTCGTTTCCACCTCCACCACACAGATCTTATACAACGACAAACTCTTTGGGGTATTTAAATCAACCAGGAGATTCTTCAAAGATGTCCATTGTCGCCTTACCTATTCGTACTATGCATAGAAAGGTTGGGTCGTAACATACAACTGCATTAGACATGGTTAGGGATGTAAATTAGGTAATCGTTCAGGTTTCAATCAGATCTTGTTAGGTTAGTAAAATCGGATACATGTCAAGTTAGATCAATTTGATGATTGACTCGGATCAGGTCGGATCTAGTTAAATCAAGTCGGGTCATTTTGGTTAATTTGACACCAAGTTCAATTTGGATTCAAGTCGGGTTACTTTCCGTTTGGATCAATGTCAGTTCATGACAAATCAGTTCAGGTTCAGAGTAGCTAAAGACCAAGTTAATTAATGTTCAGATGGACTTCAGGTGGATCTCGTTCACATCAGGTCACATAATTGACAGATAAAATTCAAGTTGGATCTTTATCATATAGGGATTGAGTTCAAATCGGGTCAATTTTTATTTTTGGATTAATTATTTTGTCTTTCACGAACGTTGAATTACAATTTGTAATTCTATATGATTTAAGTTTTAGACACTCTTTTTTCAGACTAAAAATATTATATTATTATTATTATTAATTTATATATTAAATTATTTTGCAGGTCCCATATTCAACCCCCATCCCAGCAGCGCCACATCACCTTGTAGGTTAGCTTCCACGATCGATCCCCACGTTCCAACGGCTCCATTCCACTACTTGGCCAACAAAGCCATGAAAGAACAACAAACACCGAAAAAGGCTGAAAGCACTTCCCACTTTTTTCATTTAAAAACATTCCTCGAATAGAGTCAGGGGGGATTTTTTGTGAAAGTAAAAAAAAACAGTTGGGTTCATCCTTCACATTGAAGAAGTACCCGGCAGAGCTCTCTCTTACGGCTTGGATATGTTTCATGGAAATGGTGCAAGATGGATGTTGTCACTTATCTTGGTTCGTGACTTTAGTGCCTGGAAAATCGGATTTGACGCCAGACTTCTTGCTGCATCATTACTCTAGGATCGTGTGCTTCGGGATAGCGTATTACGTTCAAGCATCGTGATCAGGGAACGGGAGCCTCTCTTAACCTACTCTTCTCGCCGTCGATCGACGGAGCATCACCGCCGCTCCACCAAGCCACTTCTGCTGCCACTGGTTCCCTCGCCGGCCGGGTGTGGGGATATTTTGATTCAGAATCGGAATTATACGTTCGGTGGTTATCTGTCAATTTTGAACCAACTCGAACAAAGAATCTCCATTGAAATTGGACCGAGCAGCTTTGCATCGAGGAAGAAGAGAGTCGGAAAAATGCAAGCTAAGTTACAACAAAGGGAGAACAGCAGAAGAAACAAAGCATTAGCCAAAAGCATATGGGACCTATGTTTTATCGCTTGATTCATTTTGTTTTGGGTACCTACGTGACAAAGGACTTTGGGTAAACTCTCCCTATGGTGCTTCAACTATTATGGGTAAATTCCTCCATAACCCTTCAAATTTGTGGTTAAATTCTTCTTTGGCCCCCTATCTTTGATGCACCATGTAACATAGTACATTTCTTTGTAATTTAATTTTGATGTTTAACTTTGATTACTATCATCTAACCCCTATTTTATTTTCATTTATGATTTGATTTATATTTTTATTTAATTATTATTCTATTTTCACTAATATTTTTGTCTTTTCGCAGGTTTCTTTTTTTTATTTCGTTTATTTTATTACTTTTAAAATTTTAATTTTTAAATTTTATCTATTTTACTTTATTTTATTCCCCTTTGATTTATTTAATATTTATTTATTATTTCTTATCTAACATTATTGGCTTTTTAGGGGAATTTTTTAATCGATCAAAGGTAAGTAATTTGAGTCTAGTTTTTAAATTTTAATTTTAATTTTTGCAATCAAGACAACTGACAAATTAAACGATACCGAAATGGCAGTTTAAGGGTGCTAACCCTTCCTTGCGTACACTACCGACTCCCGAATCCGACATATCTTTGGTAAGATGCAGATCAAGTAATAAATCAAGGTATCCAATCAACTTATTTTGTTCTTAAAATAAAATCGGTGGCGACTCTAACCATTTCATTCAAGTCGAAGCCCAATTCCGGGCCACCGAAAGACGATTCCGACAAGTGTAATTACTAAGAATATAATATCATGGATAAATTTTATAAAAAATATGAAATTAAGGACTAAATTAAACAAATACGAAATTACAAGTAAAAATTTAAATAAAAACCACACACATTGATGAGGGACCAAATCAAAAAATATGCAAATAAGTATGCGCAAATTTCATATGCAAATATAATTTTAAGGACTAAATTGAATAATATAAATTACAAATAAAATTTAAATCAAATAAACAACGAAGTGATCAAATCAAAATAATTGTAAATGTGAAGAAAATCTATAAAAAACTAATTTGCATTCATTTCAAATTGAGAAAAATTGAAACAATTATATATTTATATATAAATATATATATATGTATAAACTGTTTATAAATATAATATATATAAACCATATATTTATTTGTAAACTATATATATATAGTTTACCTATGAACTATATATATAAACTATATACACTATATAGTTTACATATGAACTCTATATATAGTTTATTAATGAACTATATAAACTATTTATATACTATATAATATATACTACATATATAAACTATATATACTATATAGTTTACATAGAACTATATATAAAAATTATATAAACTATAATTTATATATACTATATACTATAGTTGCTATTTATATACTATATAATATATATGTTTATTATTACATATGAACTATATATAACTATATAGTTTACATATGAACTATATATATTTTTATAAACTATAAACTATTTATAATATATACTATATATAACCTATATAAACTATATTTATATTTATGCTATATATAGTTGATATTTATATTATATATATAAACTATATAATTATATAGTTTACATATGAACTATATATATATATACATAAACTATATAAACTATAGTTTATATATACAATTTAAAAATGGGCGGCACTGCTTTGCCATTAGCAAGGTCATTATCGTCTTTTCAGTATCTCTGTCCTCGTTTTTTTTTTATCTATCCATGTCGGCTTTGTTCTCCCGCTGGCTTTCTTTTCATTTTCGAATATTTTTCTTCCTTTTTACCCATGTTCATCACCGAATCATCTCTTTCCTTTTGAGGAGCTCGGTTTTGATATCTTAAGCTTCTTTCATTTCCTCTGTTTTCTTTCCCGCTGATTAAGGAATCTCTTTGACATTTGCATCAGGAGTGTAATGGATCTCAATCAAAGGTTGATGAAAACACACTCAACTTCAATTTAAAGGCTTATTCTTCTTCTTTAAATTCTGATTTGATTGATTTTATGATTCAGGAATCATTGGATGAAGATGCTGCAATGAGGGAGACTATCAAGAAGTTTTGTACTGATTGAAAAACACAAAGACCCCTCTTTGGAGAGGTGGCCATGCTGGCCCCAAGGTATTATCATCATTTCAACTTCCATTCCCAAATCCTTAATCTTTTTCTCTCTCTCGAAGATTTGGGTTTATTTACTGTTTTCTTTAATGCCATTTACTGTTTTAACCCTAAATCCTTTTGTCATCTGCTTTGGAAGTGTCGATGGCTTATGATTGATGGGTGTGTGTTTTTTTGTTTGTTGGTAATTTCAGACCCTATGCAATGCATGTGGGATAAATATAGGAAGAAAAGAAGAGCAATTTTGGGTTTGAACAAAGGGTAAGAATAAGAAAGTAAAATGGCGTTCATCGTTTATAATTAATTTAATTAATAATGTTAAATACATAATTATTTAATAAAAAAATTAATGATTATATTGAAGATTTATACATAAAAATCATAATATAAATTATCATAATTAATATTTTATTATAATTTAAAAATTAATCATATTAATTAGTAATGATTTATTATAAACTTAAAATCTCATAATTTTATTAAATTGTATAATTTTATCAATAGTAATATGAGTCAGGTAAATATTAAGTTAGATAATATCATATAGATTAACTACAAATCAGATAATTTACATGTCATGTTGAAACATGTCAGTTCATAACATATCAGATTTAAAACAGTCAGGTAATATAAGTTATTTATCAGGTCAATCTCGGGTTCAGATTCATATTAGTCGGATGCAGTTCGGGTTTGGTATCAAATTTTCGGTTCAATTCGGGTTCAGGTCGTTCTCAGGTCGGGTTCAATTCCACATTTCTGACAGTCGTTTCAGATCGTCACACATAGTCAAAAACAATTTTGACCTCGAGTTAATTTCAGTCAATTTTATAGGTCGGGTCAGTTTTTTACACTCCTAGACATGGGGATGTGGCAACCAATCATACTTTCTAAAGGTGGATCATCCCTCCCACACTTATTCTTTGTGGATGACCTCGTCATCTTTCGGCGACATCCTCACTAGATTCAGCCAATGCTTAGGCACAAGGTATGCAAACAAAACACCAAATATGCTTCTCGACAAAAGTGGATAATATCACTGCAAACACCATCGGTTATAAGCTGGGTTTCCAACGCATCGATGATCTAGGCACATATTTGGGAATGCCCCTATTCCATAGGCGAATCACTCGGAACACCTTCATATTTGTCCTTGACAAAGTCCAGTTAACTCATAATTGGAAGCAAGAAACTACATTGGCTGAAGTCACTGCTCTCTATCCCTAATTATTTCATGCAGACGGTATCCATACCTAAAGGCATATGCGACAAAATCGAACAAAAAGCTAGAAGCATTATAGGGTGTCATCAGCGCCAATCGAAAACCAGTTTTTGTTAGCTGGGATCGATGTTGCCAGCCTACGGGAAATGGAGGCCTAGGTATTAAAAAATTGTTAACCCAAAACGATGCATTCTTGCTTAAATTAGGGTTCAATCTATTGGCCGATGAAGATGCACTATGGAAACGAGTGTTTCGATCTAAATACAACATCAAGGATTCAATTCCTACAACGACTAGACGACGCCGATGCTCATTTGTTTTGAAAATCCTTGATTTCATGCAGACGGTATCCATACCTAAAGGCATATGCGACAAAATCGAACAAAAAGCTAGAAGCATTATAGGGGTGTCATCAGCAGCCAATCGAAAACCAGTTTTTGTTAGCTGGGATCGATGTTGCCAGCCTACGGGAAATGGAGGCCTAGGTATTAAAAAATTGTTAACCCAAAACGATGCATTCTTGCTTAAATTAGGGTTCAATCTATTGGCCGATGAAGATGCACTATGGAAACGAGTGTTTCGATCTAAATACAACATCAAGGATTCAATTCCTACAACGACTAGACGACGCCGATGCTCATTTGTTTGAAAATCCTTGAGTCAAGTATTGTCAATGATTCATGAAAACTTAATATGGTCCATGGGAGATAGTCGACGCACCCAATTCTGGTTAGATTATTGGGTCCCCACACTTGGACCACTAATCCGTATAGTTAATAACGGTGCAGATCCCGAGAGATCAATGCGAGTATGTGATGCTTTGAACAGCCAGGGACACTGAGCCTGGAGTTCCTGCAACAATGGTTTGACGAGACGCAAATCGAACATATCCTTGCTAGACCACCACCACCACATGCGGACGCCGAAATGATACCTCTGTATACAAGGGAACGGAGAAGGAAAATGCACAGTGAAAGCGGCATACCATCAAATACAACCACCACAGTGGGAGGCTAAAAGTGGAACTTGGTCCCTCGCCTGGACCTTTGACGAACCTCAGCGTATCCGATAATTTATCTGGCTAACGCTCTAATGCCGACTACTAACGAACCAAGAGCGAGCATGACGTGGAATCACCGTCGAGCCTCATGCTGGCAGCCTGACCGAAGGCACCCTCCACATCCTACGGGATTGTCTAAATGCCAACGCTATATGAATGCGATTCACCCAGGAAACGAATTGAGTTCTTCTCATCCCTATTGGACACATGGCTAAAAGCAAACCTGCAAAATTCTATACAGATATCGCATAAGGAATGCGACTGGAAAAGACTGTTTAGAACTCTCATATGGCAACTTTGGAAACAACGCAACTACCTCGTATTCGGAGAAGAATTCGGATCAAGCTTCGGGCTTCTTCGGTCAGTAATATCCTGGGCCAAAGTGATGGGAACAACAAAGGCGACATGTGCACTACATCAACCATCGACATGAAGGGAACGGGCCAAAGTGATGGGAACAAAAGGCGACATGTGCACATCAACCATCGACATGAAGGGAACGACAATGGACGAAACCACCAACCGGAATAGTCAAGCTAAACACAAATGGCGCGATCAATCCAAATACACTCTCGGCCTCAGCAGAGCTAAGCAAGAGATGAAAATGGACAATGGCTATTTGGATATAACAGAAGGATTGGTTTTGCTCTAAGTCTAAATGCTGACCTATGGACGATACTAGACGGACTGCAAGTACTAAAGACAAGGCTACCGCCACATAATAATGCAACAGATGCTTGAAGGAAGTGAACATCCTCATCGAAACAACAATCCCAAAGATTGACACTAGCCAGACGCGCTCATCTACTCCTCCTTGGCCAGGAGTGGAATATCAAGTTATCCACATGCCAAGAGAAACGAACAAAACTACAGATTTCATTTCCAAATTCGGAAACCACCAACTCCCAAGGCTGTGGATAATACAATAACCGCCAACGGAAATGCAATCTTAACTACAACAGGATGTTAGCAATACCATTTGGGACACCGCCCATAGAAGCAGTAGCGATTAGTTATTGGTTTCCAGTTTTTCTACTACTAAAAAACAACTGAACATTATTATTGGTCATATCACGTCCATCCATAATATATTAAAGCAAAATAAAATTTTCGAATATGTAAAGGTTTTAAAAAATCTACCAAAACTTTTTCCTCAATCATTAGAAATAATTAAACATTTTTTAAGATCTGAATAAAAAATAAGGATGAACTATATAAATAGTCACTTTCGTTTGAGTTTTATAAACTTATGATCACTAGATTTAAAAAATAATATATGGTCACTTTCGTTTCATTATAATTAAGATGTATTCAATAGATATTAACTTTGTTAGTTTGATGACGTGATAAGTTAGTGAAATAGTTTAAATTTACTTTACCCCTAAAATTAGATTAATATTAATATGAATTTTTAAAAAAATTCAAGTAGTTTAGGGACAGAATTCTAATTTACCTATTTTAACATACTTTCCTTCTTCTCTGTTTCCCCATTTGCGTCGCTGAACACCCCTTCTTGCCGTTCATTCTTCGTTGCAACTGAGTTGATTTGTTGGAAGTTTTCTATTTCTGGATGAGGCAGTTCTCAGGCTGTCAAGTCGCAAGTTCTCAACCCCCAACTATTTGAGTTGTGTTTTATTTGTTTTCTTCCCCGGCTACTTTATCTTAGGCAGGCCTTCCTTCTGTGGTTGCGGATGAAAACAAACAACTTAAAAGCAACCCATTCAACACAGTTGGGGTGAAAAAGTCCAATAGCAGCTAGAATCCAACACAAGATCTGAATCCAAGCCGTTTTGGATGAAAAAGTAATGGAATCCTCTGCATACCCCCAGCTCCAGCTTCACTTATGAAATTTCTTGAAGGTTGTATAAACATAGCAGGTAGAATCTCCAAAGATAGGATCAATCAAGCACCCATAGTGTTGGCCTCTACCGAGCAGACTTCCATACAGATTTCATCAGAACTGCAAGTAAGATATATTGATCGATCTTAGTAAAGTACGGAGAAATACCATATCTGAGTTCTAAATGCAATATTTGAGAAACAAACAAAAGGGTCTCCTAGTATTGCCCGTCTAATCTTGGATGTTTTTGCAACCAGAGATGAACAGCAAGAAGTGAGGAATCTGGGGAAGAAGGAAAGTATATTAAAATGGGTAACTTATAACTTTGTCGCTAAACTACTTTGAATTTATAAAATAATTCATGATTAGGATTTAATCTAATTTTAAGAGTTAAATAAAAATTAATCTCTTTTATAAGGTGTCACTCCATCAAACTAACGGAATTTAATATCCTACTAACCACATCTTAATTAAAACGAAACAAAAGTGATCATATATTATACTTTTTGAATCCAATGACCATAAATTTATAAAACTCAAACAAAATAACCATTTGAATAGTTCACTTAAAAAATAAGATAATTTAGGTTGATTGATGTATTAAAAATATCATACTACAAATTCAATTTGAATTTGTAAGTTTCTATTACGAAGGCAAGGAAATTAATCAATCAGACATTGATTCTAAATGTTATAATAATACACCCACACAACCAATTCTCAAACCTATTTACCGATTTAACAAACCAAAAAATATTATTTTAATAAATTTTTTTCAAAAATCTTACTAAAATAACAATTTTTGAACAAGCATCGCCTAAATAATAAAGATTGATGACAACACAAAAACCATTTTGTTGTCTTTCTAAAACTGAGTCGTAGATCATCGAAGCCATAGAATAAGAAAAAACGTTTCAACACCGTATAATATCAAATTTTACATTGTTGATAATATCACTCGATAATAAATTGATAGCCAAACATGATCATTAATGATGATGAAAAAAATTCTATATATATATATATATATATATATATAAGTGGTTGACGCAAAATAAAGATGGCATTTCAGCCCCCAAAACAACATAAAGCTCAGGGTTACTCATTCCATAAGACGAACATAAGATAGCTGACTACGTGCATCAAAATAAGAACTACAAATTTCAAAGCCTTTTGCTGTCAAATAGCAAAAAATCTAATTTCACATGCTCCTCGAGAAAATAACAATATTACTGCCATAAATACTTCCGAGATTATTACAGTCTTCCGGTCAGGACAAGCTGTAACTGGAAACTGCTCCAAAATTAAATTTGATGTTAAAGTAATCTGGGTCAAAATGATGTAATCGAACGTATCCATCCTCACCGCCGCTTGAGAAACTACAAATTAAAAACACATGGATGGTTGCAAATAGTCGATGATCGGAAAGTATGTAGGCAAATACAGAATAGAAACTCTCTAGGATAACCATGGTGTGGCCAAAACAGAGATAGGTACCAAATGATATGGTCACATTCGAAAGCATGGTGAGATACCATATTAATGATGCAATAGTCTAGTACGTGATATCATTCATAAAATGAAAATAATATGAACTTATGCATCAGACAGTTATATAAGCAAGAAGATTTAAAGTATTATTTGCCTTTGTACCTCTTCCCATCAGGGTTGAAAGCTAAAGCATTAATTGGCCCAAAATGCCCTTTCACACCTCCAATTTCCTCTTGAAGTATCTACAAGGCAGCCAAACATTGTGATAAAATGGGAAATTGCAAAATAACAACTCTTCACCTTCTGCATAAACCTTATTAACAAAATTACCTTGTCATAGAATTTAGCTTCAAACTTCCCGGCACGATGATCTGTAGTTGTGACAGCTGATGCATCCTGGCCGCCTCCAAGCACAACCTAGAACAACAAGGCAATCAGAAGAAAGGTTAAATAAGATGTACCCCATAATGAACAAGAAGATGGCAGCACGTTGATGCTGTTTATGAAATCAGTTCTCCCCATCTGAGCATTGTCCAACAGCTGCGGATCTAGAAATATTTTTGAGAATGAGAACACATATATGTTAACAAGATAAATTTTTGCATGGGTGGTCACAATAAATAAAATAATAATTATCGAGGTCAATTTGGATTCAAGGTGGGCTCATGCCCACCTACCTAAGCATCATAGACCCGCCACTGTTTCCAAATAAACCTAGTATCATGCAAAAATACACTGCTCATTGATATAAATAACAGACAGTTCAACATTAGCATCAGACCATCTAAACAATAAAATGTTGCAAGGCTTGAGGGCATTACAATATTAGACTTCTTTAGACCTTGTTTTATGAGTACTAGGAGTTTACATAAAATATTTGAAGACCCTGAAGTTACCATTTAAATAATAAAGTATAAAAAAGATTACAAGATTTCTACTCCCTAATGCAAAAAAAATAAGGGCAGAACAAGGACAATTAAAATTAGCATACAAGTTATGCAGCTCTTATTGGATTACTACATGATCAAGAAGTGGAGACATTGTACAGCATTGACTGGGCGTCAGTACCATATGTCTTGATAAGAGTCAATGTCTTGTGTCCCATAGCTAAACATTCACAGAAGAAAACAAGAATGACAAAGAGAAAGCCAACCATAAACAACCTGGGGTTCCCAGAAAACAGTCACAAATACTGGAAAACTTACGGATTAATCAGATGCATTACCTTAGCAGATTTATCCAGGGAACCGGTAAGGAAGTGTGAACTGTCTGCAGCTTTTGCGAGTGATGTTATTGTCTTTTTGTGGCCAGATTCCTTGTCAGACTCCCCTAAGCAGTTTTCCAGTCTATAAAATAGATAGGAAAAATTATCCGAAAGATCAAACGCTTTCCAATGAATGAATAACTTACAAAAAGGAAAGAAACAAGACTGGGGATAGTTGAGAAGGATAATTCAAATGATAAGAATAGTTGTAACTTGAAGTTTATACAGGAAGAAGCCAAACCAGCTATTACATGAGAATTATTTCAATGTTGAACACAAAAGATAAACTGAGAAAGATTGTAAGCACCACCTCTCCAAAATGACCCAAATACACACAGCAATTTACCTCAGAATCCCATATACGAATTACAGTATCTTCTCCAGCACTAATGATAGTACTATTGAGAGGTCCCCAACAGCCCTATTTATTCTTCCTTGAGGGCCCTTGATGACAAGCACAGATTCCTCAGTCTCTGCTGATTATGTGACAATGTAATGAATCAAAGTTTCGAAATCAAACAAATCAACAGACTTGAAGCAAATGATTCTGTAAGAAACAGCAAAATTAACTACAATGCCAAACAGTCACATATACATTCTACATCAGGTACGACTTCAACAAGGTAATCTTATTCATTACTGCATATTCACTCTAGGGGAGAGTTTTAAGCTTACGTTCAGTTGGGTCTTTAGAAATGCGTTTAACATGAATCGCAGAAGTCAAATCCATGAACGGATCCGTAGTAATGACAGCGAGTTTATCCCCTATCGCAAACTCCACCGACCTCGCGGGTGAACCAAAGTTAAACGTATATAATTGAGTTCCCGTCTGAACATTCCACAGCTTCACCGTTTGATCAGCACTTCCGGTTAAGAGCCTCATTGAATCCCCTAAACATTTGAAAGAAAAATGAAATCTCTATTTTGATTCCAATTTCAAGAGTTTCAATATCGATAAAAAGAAGAATAAAAAAGAGAATTACTTGAGACATCGCAAGTCCAAACGGCGCCGTTATGGCCACGGTAAGTGCCAAGACGCTCGCCGTTGTCGGCGAACCAAACGGTGGGAGTGTGATCCTTGGCACATGAAAACAAAAGATCGCCATCTCTGTTGTACTTGAGAAACGTCAACGGCCTTTCATGGCCTTTCATCAAAATCGGCCTCATCTTTTTCTCTTCTGCTTCGTCTTCCTGAGCTTCTCGAACTAAGAATTAGGGTTCCTTGACTTTGCTGTATATTTGGTTTTTAGATAATGAATAGTGGGCCCATTGTTCACTGTGGCTCATTCAACTGTCCACTCTGGATCTTAGCCCAATAGTATTTGCTGCCGCTCCATTTAACTAAATAAAAGTTATTATATTATCTCAAAGCATCTAAGAAAATATTAATAACTTTGTTAAAATAATCTGTTTTCATTAAAAAATATTTTTAATTTATTATATTTAAAAATAAAAATCTCTTAAAAATATTTAAACGTTATAGATGTGATACCATAATGGTATTTATTGTTTTTTATTTCTAAATAAAACTCACATCATATAAACAAAAATACTTAAATTCATATCATCTTGTTAAAATTATATTAAAATAAAAAATAATTAGTTTTGAAGTGAATGATATTTTTAGTATGAGATTTTAACAGGGTAAAAAGTAAATATACTTTTTATTATATGATATATTTTAGAGTTTATCGATTATGAAAGGGTACAAAATGATTATTTGAAATAAGTGGATTTTCCCTTTAAATTTAAGATAATATGTGACGGTAAAAATTTGTATAACTATAATAATGGTAATTTTTTATTTCAATTTTATTTACTTTTGATCACTAATTTTAAAAGAAAGTTATGTTCTGGTCACTTACGTTATTCATTTGTTACATTTTCATCATTCAATTGTTAACAACATTTACAACATCCCAAATGTTTTAGTCAACATGTGAAGGTTGACCCCGATAGGATTATGTGTGAGTATGTGATCAGAATCATTGGATCGAATATGGGCCTAATTAGATGCGATTTGGGCTCAATTGGTCATAAAAAGAGATTTTTTGAATTCAAATCAAATTGTGAAGAACCAAATAGAAAATTATACCATCGATAAAAAAAATAAGGCTGATTTCTTGAGATTTTGTTTAAATCGTGCCTGGGTTATTTGGAAAATAAATTAGGCCTAAAAGCAATTTAAAACTTACCAATTTAGATCAATTTAAGAAATTACCAAATAGAGTCATTAATCTCTTTATCTTAGGCTTTCTAACTCTTAATGAAACTTGTATTTTGTCAATCATTACTCATTTTGATAAACATAGAAATACTTGTAAACATGCTAGTTGGATCATTTAGAGCTAATTCCATACAAATCTTACATCAAACACTTATAATTCTCATACATAACCCTATAATCATTATATTGACACAATCAAATATGGAAATACTTTTTTTAATTAAGCTAAGGTGATTACAAAGTACTTGGAAACAAAATATAGTAATATTTTTTTATTAATATGAGGTAAGTATAAGGCAGTGTTTGTTCAAGACAATTCTCAACTATTTGACAAATCCTATTCCTTTTATTGATACTAATGACTTGTCAAGTGCCCAAAGGAAAGGTGTGAGGAAATGCATTGCTCATATATATAGAAATATGTTGCATATAGCATATTAATGTCTTCATCCAAGCTTTCACGGCGAATGTTGATAAAATTCAGTTAAAAGATCCTTTGTGAGGAAGGCGGACGAGGAATAAATCAAGGCTCTCGAGAAAAATGGGACTTGGACTTTGACAAATTTACCTCAAGAAAAAAAACAGGTTGGTTGCAAATAAATTTTAACTGTAAAATACAACTCAGATTGAAGCATTGAAAGATTTAAGGCAAGACTTGTGGCAAGCGGTTCAGGCAGTCTTATGGCACAGATACCATGACTTTGCTCCAGTTGCAAAACTAAACAAAATGAGGGTTTTGTTGTCTTTGGTAGTGAATCAAGATTGGACACTTCATCAGTTAGACATTAAAAATGCTTTCTTGGATGACAACTTAACCAAGGAGGTGTACATGGAAATTCCCTCCTGGTATGAAAGAAAATTCGACAATTCACAAAGTTTACAAATTACAGAAGTCATTGTATGGCTTAAAGCAAGCCCCGAAGGCTTGTTTCAATAAATTTGCCAAAGTGGTCATTGTTAGTGGTTACAAATAATGTCAAACTGACCACACCTTGTTTATCAAAGTAAATCAAAAAGGAAAAAGAACAATGTTGATTGTTTATGTGGATGACATTATAATCACCGAAGATGATACTGAAGAAATCAAGAGGCTAAAAAGTTTGTTAGCCAAAGAATTTGAAACCAAGGACCTTGGTGGTCTTAGGTATTTTCCTAGAATGAAAGTAGTAAGATTCAAGGTTGGTATAGTGATTAGTCAAAGAAAGTATATCCTCAACCTCTTGATAGAAGCTGGTATGTTAGGTTGTAAACTAGCCGACACACCAATGGAGCCTATCTTAAAGTTCAAAAGAGATGGTGAAGGCATTCCAATTTGCAAAGAGAAGTACCAATAGTTGGTTGGTAAGCTAGTTTATCTATCTCTTACAAGACCAGGCATAGCTTCTTCAGTTAGTATGGTTAGCCAACACATAAATGATACAAGAGAGGAGCATCCCGGTGCTGTGAACAGAATCTTAAGATGAGTTCGGGACATAGTTTAATCTTCAAGAAAAATAAAGATAAAATAGATAAGAATTTTTACATATTGTAGTTAGGCTTAAGAGTTTACTGACAAAAGGTCAACCAATGGATATTATGCTTTTGTGTGGGGATCTAGTTACATGGAAAAGTAAAAAGCAAGTTGTGGTGTCAAGAAGCAATTCGAAAGCCGAATATCGATCCCTTGCGTTTGAAATTTGTGAAGGAATGTGGCTATAGAGAACGATGATTGAACTAATATTAGATCACTCCAAGCAATTCGAATTACAAACTAATAGCCAATTGGCATTCAGTAATGTGAAGAATTCTGTTCAGCATATTTAACAAAACATGTGGAGATAGACATTTTATCTCTGAAAAAGTCAGTAACGGAGTCATTAAACTCAACTATGTTCCTACAAAATATCAACTAGTCGATGTTCTCACCGAAGTTCTTCCATAACCATTTTTGATGATTTTCCATCCAAGCTAGGAATCTATAATATATACTCTCCAGCTTGAGGGGAGTGTAGATTATAGATGTTAAATAGAGTTAGATTTACAGTTAATGACTGAGTAGTTTAGATATCCTATAACTCGTATCTCTAAGTAATTTTGATATTCATTAACTCTTATTTCTAAGTAGTTTAGAAATTTTGTAACTCTTATATCTTAATAGGATATAATTTTATCAAGAGTAATTTGACTTGTATTGTAACTCTATGTAATCTATTTTAAAGAGACTTCTTTTTAAATTTTTTTCAATAAGAAGATTATCAAAGAGAATCGACTCGATTTCTATAATAAACACTTGGTTTCTACATTGTATCAGAGCTAATGAAACAATTCTCAACCATTTGACATTTAACGCTCACACCCCTGATATTTCTGGTGCTCAAACCCGAGACCCCAAAGAATAATAACAATTCTTTTACTAAGGTTGCTCTGTTTGTGCATAGAATATGGTAATATTAAATGCATTACAAATAAAACAATTTCCCAATAACTTCATTACATTCTATTATCTAAAAGTTTGGAAACAAGAAATTTACGTTGAAAGAAGCTAACAATTGATTTATGAAACCTAAAAAATTACAAAATATAACATGAACAACTCCTACAAAATATTTAACAAACAACTAAACTTTGGGAAGCTTAGTAGGCTAGTTCAAACAAAGACAAAGCAATCATAGAAATCTTAGCATAACACGATGATATTAAAATGTTATCACAGGAAACATGGCAAAGTAAATCATAACAATTCTAGTATGTAGGATTCATCAAGTTATCAAAGCATTTCTATGTATTTTTATTGATCTTAACTCGATGACGTATTAGTAGCATATGGGTAATCGGATCCCAGGCCTCCTCGCCAAGTATAGAAACGATACAAATTCATTAGTCATCCCTCCGTCGTATTGGGACGCACAATCCTAATATCAACATCTCTGTCTCGTCAAGACCAACGTTTTTAAAACTTATACGCAAACACTATAGACACTATAGTATGTCGATTGTATACGAAACTAAATTAATTACTAAAGGCCCACTAAATCATATTACCAAAGTATCAAAAATTGCCATTTAAAGTATCAGAGTAGCACATGACTCATTATCAACATCAACTAAAGTATTTAGCTCATTTTAACTTTTCAAACATGAAAATTTACACATGATTGTTAGAAATACTTATAAAAAATGAATGAATACTTGGACATATCTTTTCCGTCAAATCAATAAAATTATATTATTTCAATAAATATTTAATTTTTTTATTAATTTAGGGTGATTATAAGATTTGAGAATGAACACTAAATACATTTACAAACGATGTATTCAAACTCGAAATCTCTAGTAATAACAATTATCCGTTTAACCACTAAAATCATTTGATTTGTGTGAATAATAATTGATTTTGATATCAATTTCGTAATAATCTTGTTGAGGACTCTTCTATAGACATGCTATAAAATTTGTTGTCCAACCCTCGGAAGCATACGATCCAACTATCTATGCTTATATAGGACCATTAACTCTTGGTTTAAGGCAGTCGGTGTGGCAAAGAAATGAGCGGTCCCGTTGTTGTCGTGTCAGGGAGCTTGAAATAATGCAAAAAGTACAACACACTAAAGTAGATAGTGGAGCTCAAGAGATGATTAAGATGCAACTTTATCTCCACAATGAGTTGTAAGACTTGCTTGGAAGATGGACATGGGATACTTTACACTTCTTGAATTATGATTGCGACCATGTTTTAATTACATTGTTTTATTATAATGATTATAGATATAATAAATATAGGGTTAAGTAATGATCCTTATATTATAGGATACTATTTTATTGAATCTTTGGTGTCGAAACGGTCCTTACAGTTTTTTAGGGCTATAGCAGGTATAGATCCAACTTAATTTTAGAAAATGTTGGGGTTTTAAAATGAAGAACAAATAAACATTTTTGGAGTCGCCATCGACCTTTGGGTTAGGTAAGTCGAATACCTAAAAATACCTTTTAAATTTTTTTTAAGAAAAATAATTTCAAAAGATAAAAAATTTGATCTGCGCTTAACCAGAAATTCATTTCAAAAAAAGGGTTCGGGAGTCGGTTACGTGTGGGGAAGGATTAGTACCCCCACGACGCCTGAAATTGATACCTAAGCTATTATACGTCATCTAAATATTGAAATTGGCAAATTTGAATACATTTAAATTATGATCATTTTTAGAAAATAAAAGGGATATTATTTTGTATGAATAATCCTCGAAAATACCTTCCTAGTCAGTTAAGGGGTATTTTTATGGATTCCTCATACAAAATAGTATTCTCCTAAATTTTAGATACAAAAAATAAAACAAATTCCTTTAAAACATAAAAGATATTATTTTATTCGAGCAACCCTTAGAAACACACTCCTTGTCAATAAGGGTTTTCTTTAAATTTCACGTATAAAATAATATAAGAAAATATTTTGATTTACAATAATTTTTATAAATATGTAATAAAGGATTAAAATAATAATATAATAATTTTAGGGATTAAATATAAAACTAACAAAAGATCAAGATCACATATGCAAATATTTCATTTTAGGCACTTCAAACGTAATAAACATAGTATTATTAAAAATTAAACTTAAGGATTAAAATGTAAAATAAGCAAAAGTAATGGTCATAAACAAAAAAAACACGCAATATAGGTACTGTAATTGTAATTTAGCCATTATCAATTTTATGATCAAATGGAAATCATCAAAATCTAAGGACTAAATCGGATATTTACCTAAAACACCTATAAATACGACCAATGACTAAAATAGAAACAAAGTAAAATCTGAAATCCAAATTAAAATACTTGGAAATTAATTTTAGTAACCAAAATGGAAAGTTACAAAATACAGGGGTTCGGGAATAATTTACCCACGTGCCCCAACGCACAGCCCCTTCCCCAAACGACATCGTATGGGGAGGGTATAAATACCTCATAATCGGCCTCTAATGGCCTCCTCTCCTCATTTTTCCTTTTTACTCACTTTCTAAAAGAGAGAGAATTTTATTTATCTCTCGTCACTCTCTAAATTCTCTCGTCGGAAGGGAGGCCGGCAGCCTCCGACCACCGCTCGTCAGAGCTCCTCGTCACCGACGATGACGGTCGGCGATATAGAAATTTACCCCAAAATGTAGATCTCCACACCCTAAACCCGAATCCGACCTTCCCTCATCCTAAAAACTTCCCCACCATCCTAGATCTAAGAAATACGAAGGGGTTACCTTCGATTTTTAATGGTTTCTCCTTTCTCCGGTGGCGAAGTGCGTGACTTCGAAGAGTAATATCCTCTTTGCTTTCTATCTCTCTGGTTTTTATGGTTCTCAAATGGTTGCTGCTGTGTGTTTTGGTTGACTGTTTTTGCTCGAATGGTTTCTTTTTGGTCTGTTGGTTCTTGGTTTTTTTTGTCTCTTTTGGTTCCTTGTTGTTTATGTTTTTGGTTGTTGTTTTTCCTTTTTTTTTGTTGTTACAGGTTTGGGTTCCTTTTATAGGACCCTTGGCTCTCCCTTCGGACCTGTCAGAAAGGGACTCCCTCTGAGTCACTGAGGCTATGGTGGTGGTCGTTTTAGGGTCGATGCCAATTTTAGGTAGCTAGGGCATTTAATGCCCCAGATTTTTCTAGATTTGGCCGGTGCGACAGCGGCTGTAAAGATACTAGGGTAAAAACCCTACTTTGATATTATATGGGCCATTGGATTGGCCATAGATCCAATGGCCTTATGGCGTCGCTAGCTTGTTAAGAGTGGTAAACCCTAGTTGTTATCTTGTATGCGGGCCTGATCTGCTAGGTTGTTTCATGGGCCTTGAACGGGCTCACCAACTGGGTCAGGCTCGTGAGCCCAGCTGGACTTAGATGTTGATCGGGTCTCTAAATTTGGACTTGGATGACCCGAACTGGACTCGACCCTGCAATAAATATAAATATAATAAAAATATAATTTATAAACTTTCAAAATCATAATTAATTATATCTATATATATTTTAATACTATATTTATTTTCAACTACATTATATATATGTGGTTCTAAAATATATTTATTTGAAAATATATAATATATATATTTCCAAAATTATTTTCAGACTATATTATATATATAAAATTATTTTCAAAACTATACTATATATATATTTTCCAAAATTATTTTCAAAATATACCATATATATATATATATATTTCCAAATTATTTTCAAAACTATACTATATATATATATATATATATTTTTCCAAATTATTTTCAAAGCTATACTATATATATATATATATATATATTCAAAATTATTTACAAAACTATATATATATATATAATATATATATATATATATTTCCAAATTATTTTCTAAACTATACTATATATATATTTCCAAATTATTAAATATATAATTATAATAAAACAAAACAAAAATAAACTAAATAATAGGAAACCCTAAGATAAAAACACATATCTACAACTGCCCCTCTTTGTCCATTATTGTATAACGAAAATAGGACGAAGATTAAAGACAGAAGTTTTCATCTAGAGGTGACTTATGCTTTAATGGGAAATCCGCTCCACTGCAATTTCAGGGTAGATCGGACTTCATCTATTCCACATTTTCGGTTAGTCAAATCAATTTTGGAAGACAAGTATGCTCTATTCTACTTTAGGGGAGATCAGGCTTAAGGAAAGTTTTGATCCACTACTGCTCTTCAGGGAAGATTGAATCGAACATGATTTGCTTCATTGTTCTTTAGGAAGATCAAATATGGAAAATGACGATCTTCTTTGCTACTATTTAGGAGAGAACAGATTTAAGGGAAGACGTGTCTGCTCTACTACTCTTTAGGGAAGATCAAACTCGAGGTTGATTTGCTTCGTTGCTCTTCAGGAAGACCAAATCTAAAAGAAGAAGAATCTGCTCCACTACTCTTTAGGGGAGAACAGACTCGTGGTTGATTTGTTTTGCTTCTCTTTAGGAAGACCAAATCTGAAAGAAGAAGAATCTACTTCACTACTCTTTAGGGGAGATCAGACTCGAGGTTGATTTGCTTCGCTGCTCTTCAGGAAGACCAAATCTGAAAGATTGACATCTCTTCACGAGGAATTCGAGGATTGACTCCTATTCGTGAGTGAGTTAGGAATAACAAAGATTGACTTCTTTTTATGAGGAAGTCAATGATTGACTCCTCTTCGTGAGGGAGTCAGGAATAACAAAGATTGACTTCTGTTCACGAGGAAATAAATGATTGTCACCTCTTCGCAAGGGAGTTAGGAATAACAAAGATTGACTTCTCTTCACGAGGATGTCAAGTTAAAGCTTCCAGGGAAAATGACTTTTATTAAGACAAGATTGAGTTTCTTATGAGACATGTTTTAAGAAAGCCATGATTAAAGTTTCTAGGGAAACCATCTTAAGACAAACAAAAATTTCTCAAAACATATTATCATGAGGAAGATCAAAATTTATCATGTATGTATGAAATGATGCATGATGTAATGACACAAATTCATGTATCATGTATGAATGCATGTTTTTTTGATCTTTAGTGGAGACGGCTGCAAGAGCGATCTTCATTCTCTTCCTGATTAAGTCATATTCACATTTTATTTGTATCAACGTGCACTCTTGCAGTTCTTGAGTTATGTCAACTTCTTCTTACCCCCAACAAATTTTTCCTCTGATAAGATTGATTTTCTTCGCCTGAACTTGAGTAGAAATCCAATAGAGCTTTTATCTTTGAAATGAGGATCTATCTTTTTGTTGAGTTAATCGATCTACGGAATCGGCCAAGAGGGGGGTGAATTGGCAAAAAAAAAATTCGTGGAAGCTTTTGCAGAAAATTTAAAGAAATTGCACAGCGATTTACAATGGTTCGACTTTCTCAAACAAAGTCTACGTCCACTACCTTAGCTATCCACACTAAGGATTTTCCAACAAATTCACTAATTTGTTCTTTCTTTTGAGGCCAAAGAGATAACCTTACAAAATCCCTCAAGAGTATACCCCAACTCTTGAGAACACTCTTTTTCCCAAAGAGAAGATTACAAATTTGCAAACTTACAAGAAAACCTCACAAGGTAAGATGTTTGCACAATTCTAGAACAAAGAAAAGAACACTCAAAGATGAATACAATTGAGCACAAAAAGTGTTCTTGAAAGCAAAATGAATATTGATGAAAATAGGCTTGAAATGCTCAAAACTTGAGGTTTGATGCTTTCTCTTTGATTCTCTCTTGATTCTAGTTGCTTGATGTTTCTTGTTGTTGATCAATGGCTTCTAAGCTTGCATAAATACACCTTGGATCACTTCTGAACGTTGGGGATGATTAGAGAAGATATTATAGCCGTTTTAGTGTGAAAAAATTTAATAAAACAGCTTGGAGCGTGGGGGGAATCGGTTCCCCCTTGAAGGGAATCGGTTCCTAAGTGTAAAATTCAAATATTTCGACCGTTGTACAAGGGGGGAATCGGTACCCCCTTGGGGGGGATCGGTTCCCTCCAAGCATACTGGAATTCTCGGAGCAAAACTGTTTAGGGGGGGAATCGGTTCCTCCTATGGGGGGAATCGGTTTCCCTCCGAGCATTCTGGAATCTCGGGGCCAAAACCATTTAGGGGGAATCGGTTCCTCCTATGGGGGAGAATCGGTTCCCTCTGAGCAATCTGTAATTTTTGGCTTTGAATTGGTTCGAAATACTTTGTAAGATTATTTTGAAATTGTTTTATGATTAAAACTTAATTTTACTTAAGTAGGATTAAAATGATTTTTGAAATATTTGGAGTAATGTTTTGATATTCGAATAGTTATCGAATATACTTAGAAAATCATTTGGAAAATCTTAAAATCCATTTAACTTAATTTGTTATATCGAAATATCAAAATGTTTCAACAATCTCCCCCTTTTTGATATAACAAAACATTTTAGTAATTTTAAGATTTTTGAAATATTTGGAGTAATGTTTTGATATTCGAATAGTTATATCGAATATACTTAGAAAATCATTTGGAAAATCTTAAAATCCATTTAACTTAATTTGTTATCGAAATATCAAAATGTTTCAACAATCTCCCCCTTTTTGATATAACAAAACATTTTAGTAATTTTAAGATTTTTGAAATCAAGTTTTGAAATTACTCCCCTTACTTAAATCTTCTTCAATTTATTATGTAAAACATTAACACCTTCAATTTATTATGTAAACATTTAACACCTATTCTTCCCCTTTTTGTTAAATCAAAAAGACATTGTAAAACAAGGTTTTGAAATCATTTAGCCAATTGATTTATTAATTAAGCTTAAGCTGCTAAGATCACAATCAAAGAGAGGTTAGCCATTAGTTTCATAAATCAATATTCATAAATAATGTGATATGGCAAAATTGGTCATATTGCTAATGATGATGCAAAATGAATAAACATATAAGTTCACACATTCATAAATCCAAAATCCAATCCAAAATCAAACAATCCAAAATATCAAAAATGTTGAAACATATTTTTTAGTTCAAAGTCTTAAACTAAACACATAATCAACATCCGGATCGGTAGGAGGAAAACGGGCTCGCATAGCGGCCATCTCGTGTGTGAGTTCATTGATACGAGCGTTGGTTGATTCATTGTTTGCACGCATCTCCGAAGAATCTCTAATTGTTGAGCTCCCATTGTGGATAAATGAGACTCTATAGAGTAAAACGCGAGTCCATGGTCACATATCGAAAATCAAATGTCTCCATAAAGGATTGAAAATATGGAGGCATTTGAGTCGACTGTTGTGCGGCTCCTCGGGTTGTTCAGGCTCATCTTCAGCTTCATCGATATCCCTCATTAATTGTTCAAACTCGGGATCTTTGTCAGCTTCGGGTGGAGCTTGTGAAGAACTAGCTCCCGGAGTAGAAGATCGAACCCATGCACCGGTTCCTTATTTTGACCCATCATGCTCTTGTTAAAGAAAGAAGATTGATTTGTTTCTTAAGAGGAAATGAGGCATCTAGAACAACTTGGAGTTCGATTTAGAAAAGAGATTACTAAGGATACAACCGTAAACTAGTGAAGAACAGTTTCTTATTGGCACTAAGTTAACGGTTTCAACGATCTCAGCAAAGATAATCTCGGAAAGGTTTATTTTATATTGTTTTCAAAACAATGCAACCACCAAAGGTCTAAAGCTCTAAGAGTAGAATAACGGCCCCGGATGGTCGAAACCACCAAGTGATCATAAGATGAAGAAACGCTCATGGAGATCTAAAACACTTGCACTATCATTCCGTTTATATCGTGAGCCTAAAACTTGTTTTTCGTTTGAAACCTTCATTGTCCAAGCCTAAGGCATTGGCTATGTAATCCGGATCAAGATGGAAATATTGACCTAGGAGGTAGGAACGCACTCCTATGGTTTTGGTTTTGTCACGATTTTTGATACAAACGGCATTACAGTAGAAGATACGAACAAGTTGATGATAGCAATGGGTTCAAGTTCGAAAAGTTTATCAAATTTCCATTCGTGCAAGATAGGAGATATTTAAAGTTAATATCAACCATAGTTTGAAGATGGATACGTTCTTCCCTAATCTTATACGAGTCAAAATATTGGTAAAACCAATAACGATAATCTTTAGGACCCGGTTGATTGAAACAAGAATTTTGGATAGTCAAGTTAGGATCAAGATTTGGAATAGGATTTTGAGGAATAGGAGGAGGATTTGGTTGACGACTAGAACGACTAGATGAAGACCTAGGACGTTTAGGATTGACATGGTGAAGGAAATCGGAATAGATAGAATAACCTGCAATTTTAAAAACAAATGTATGAATTCAATTAATCCCAAAACTCAATTGAGTCCTCATATTTCAAGGTTCTCTAAATCAATCCTAATGGGCAAGTTTTTGAGAAACTTTTGAAAATATGGTTTTGAGAAACAATAATGTATAGTTTTCATAATAACAACATAATTTAATCAAACACAATAATTTAAAAAAAACATTTTTTTTAATTTCGATTTTTTTTTTGAAAATTCTTGTGTTTTTGATGAAATTAGTTGTAACATCTAGTTTCTTTTCACTAAACAATCAATGCCCGATCACTATTTACCTAGAAATAATTAAAACTAATCCTATGTTCAAAACTAATAAAATAGAGTTTAGAAAATTACCTTGAAAGATGAAGATTGAGGGGATTTAGATGTTGTTTGCACGATTTTAATGATTCCAACAGGTTTAGAAGATGATATTGATTCGAATTCCGATTATATCGTTGATTTGAGGCAGAAAGGAGATTTGAGAGGAGTTGAGAGGGAACGGCGGAAGAGATGGTTTTGAAAATTTGGGTTTTGGGTGTTCTGCCCGATTTTAACAGAACCCCAGGGAGGTATCGATTCCCCTGTGGGGGAATCGGTTCCCCTTCAAAGGGGGAATCGGTTCCCTCAGGGGGGATCGATTCCCTCTGCACCAAAATGCTAAAATCCGATTTTTTAAGCACAAAATGCTAAATTAATCTTTTCTAGTGGTATTGGCAACTCATATCAAAAATTAATTATGTTCAAACAATTAAATTAATCTTTAATCGATTTTTGAACATAAATTAATTTTCACTAAGAATCACAAACTCCCCTAACTAATAGCAAGAATGCAATCAAAAATTATTATTATAAGCATTTTTCAAGATTTATTAAAAGTGCTAAAATTATTTTAAACACTAAGTGAAGATAGGTTGTCAAACCTAATTCTCTCCTAAGTGTCCAAAATCTTTCCTTGTCTAAGGGTTTGTAAAGATATCCGCTAATTGGTGCAAAGTATCAACAAATTCTAGAACTACATCTTCCTTAGTGACATGGTCTCTAATGAAGTGATGTCTTATTTCAATGTGCTTAGTTCTAGAGTGTTGGATGGGATTTTTAGTGAGACAAATAGCACTAGTATTGTCACACTTGATAGGAATGGTACCTACTTCATTCCATAATCAAAAAGTTGTTGTTTCATCCATAAACTTGTGCACAGCAACTACCGGCTGAAATGTATTCCGCTTCAGCGGTAGATAATGCAACACAATTTTGTTTCTTTGAAAACCCAGAAATCAACATATTTCCAAGGAATTGACAAGTACGGAGGTGCTTTTCCTATCTAATTTGCATCCTCCATAATCCGCATCAGAAAAGGCATGCAAGCTAAAGCTAGTCTCTAGATACCAAAGTCCTAAACTAGGAGTGTCCTTAAGGTATCTAAAGATTCTCTTAACAGCTAGTAAATGATTCCTTAGGACATGATTGAAATCTAGCACATAAGCAAACTAAACATAATGTCCGGTCTACTTGCAGTTAGATAAAGCAAAGAGCCAATCATTGACCTATATAATTTAACATCTACACATTTACCTCCTTCATCTAAGTCAAGCTTTGTTGAAGAGCTCATTGGAGTGTTATGAGGTTTCCCATTTTCCAGTCCAAACTTCTTGAGCATATCTTTGACGTACATAGCTTGATTAATGAAGATGCCATCTTTTCTTTGCTTGATTTAGAGTCCCAGAAAAATGAGAGCTCCCCCATCATGCTCATCTCAAACTCACTTTGCATTAGCTTAGAAAATTCTTGGCAAAGAACATCATTAGTAGAACCAAATATTATATCATCAACATAAATTTGAACTACTAATAAATCTTTACCTTTTCTCTTAAAAACAATGTAGTGTCAACCTTTCCTTTAAAAATCTTTTTCAATTAAAAATTTAACAATCTTTCATACCAAGCTCTAGGAGCTTGTTTTAAACCATAAGAGCTTTTGTCAATTTTAAAACATGATCCGGAAAATTTGAATCTTCAAACCTGGAGGTTGTTCCACGTACACTTCTTCTTTTATAAAACCATTTAAAATGCACTTTTAACATCCATTTGATATAATTTAAATTCATTGAACATGCAAATGCCAATAACATTCTAATTGCTTCCATCCTAGCTACGGGATCGTATGTTTCATCATAGTCTATGCCTTCTTCTTGAGTATAGCCTGAGCAACAAGGCTAGCCTTGTTCCTCACTATATTACCACTTTCATCAAGTTTATTTCTAAAACCTATCTAGTACCTACAGTAGATTATTACTAGGCATTTCAACTAATGTCCATACTTTACTTCTCTCAAATTGATTTAATTCTTCTTGCATAGCCATAATCCAATGTTCATCTTTTAATGCTTCTTTGATGTTCTTAGGCTCTATGCATGAAATAAATGCAACATAATTACAGATATTTCTAAGAGAAGATCGAGTAGTTACCCTTTTGATGGATCACCTATAATTTCACCATCCTTGACATAGTTGTACTCTCTTGGAAAAGATACTTCCCTTTCTTCATGGTTGGATTCTCGAGGGATCATGAGTTTCTTCATCTTTTGTTTCTTCCTTTGATGATGATTCTCCAACGTCATGTCTAACGTCATTTGCTTGTACAATACCTAATCATCATTAACAGAAGAATCCTTCCTTGGAAGGGAATTATCATCGAAAACAACATGTATAGACTCTTCTACAACTAAAGTTCTTTTATTAAATACACGATAAGCTTTAGAATTTAAGGAATAACCCAGAAAATTCTTCACTTTTAGCATCAAATTTGCCAAGATTTTCTTTAATTTTCACAAAGCTGGTTCTAGCCATTTCTTCTAAAGTTCGATTTTTTCCTCTCAACAACTCCATTTTGTTGAGGGGTTCTAGGTGCTGAAAAATTATGGCTATACCATTAGAATTACAAAACTCAATAAATCCAAGATTTTCAAATTCAGTTCCATGATCACTTCTAACACTAGTGATAGAGTAACCTTTTCATTTTGGATTATTTTTGAAAATGTGATGAAATTTTCTAATGCTTCATCTTTAGTACTTAAGAATAGAACCCAAGTGTATCTAGAATAGTCATCTACCAAGACAAATGCATATTGTTTTCCTCCCAAGCTAGTAGTTCTAGTTGGCCCAAAAGATCTAAATGGATCAATTGTAATACTCTACTAGTTGATACATCATTAATAGATTTAAAAGAAACTCGTTTTGTTTTCCTTAGCACAAGCATCACAGATTTTATCATTATCAAATTTAAGCTTAGGCAACCCTCTTACTAAGTCTCCTTGAATTAACCGTGCAAACACTCATACTAGCATGACCTAGTCTCCTATGCCATAACCAACTATCATGCTCATCCTTAGCAACTAGGCATAAATTAGTCATATCAATAGAATCTAAATGCACCATGTAAATGTTTCCTATTCTATGACCAACAAGCATAATCCGATTAGATGCAATGTCAATGACAACCATTAATTTCAAATAAGACATTGAATCCTTTATCGCATAATTGACTAATACTCAATAGATTATGCTTTAATCCATTCACATATAAAACATTCTTATTGTATGGAATATGTATTACCTATTGTACCAATACCTTCAATGTGACCTTTTGAATTGTCTCCAAAAGTCTCTTCTCCTCCATTTTTGGCGTTAAGCTCAATGAACCGGCTTTTGTCTCCGGTCATATGTCTTGAGCATCCACTATCAAGGTACCATGAATTTGAATTTGTTTCCCGTGCCTTGTAGCAATGCTCCTTTCCCTACAAACATAGATTAATTTTTGATTTTTGGTACCCAAATTCTTTTGGGTCCATATTCATTAGTTTCCAAAATCCTAGTCCCCTTAGGTATCCATTTGTAGGATTTTTATCTTAGTAGTAATGAGTTCTTTAGGAACCCACATACTTCTAATGATTTTTTCCATTAGAGGTTCTTTGGGGACCTCTATGATTGTAGTTTCTAAAACTTTTTCTAACAAAGTTGGATTTTGAATTTCCACCTTTTTCAAAATGTTTTGTTCCAACTTTATCAAAAGAAGTTTTAAGATCATCAATTTTCTTTTGATGATCATCATTGATCTTTGAAAGTAAATTTGCAAATCTAAATTTTTCTTTTCAAACTCTTCTAGTTGATTTGCAAATCTTTGATTTTACTTTCAAGATCGTTGTTGGTTTTGGATATGAGTTTGTTTTCATTTTCAATTTTGAAACATCATTTTTATATTTTAAAAACAATTTCTCATAATCCGAAGCCAACCCATTGTACTCCTCAAATAACTCATCATAAGTTAAATCATCAAAATCGGATGAGTTAGAGGTTACCTTAGAATCTTCCCCGAATGCCATCAAGCACAAGTTTGCTACTTCTTGTTCCTCTTCATCGGAACCTTCTTCATCGCTCCATGTAGCCATAGAGCCTTGTGCTTATTCTTTGATTGACCCTTTTCTTCAATTGTGGGCAATCATATTTGACATGCCTCGGCTTTTGCATTCATAGCAAATGATTGGGTCCTTCTCTTTGGTTCATTTTTGAGGCCTTCGTTTCGTTTGAATTTTCTTCCTTGGTAAGGTCTCATCATTTTTGAACCGTTTGGCAAACAATGCCATTTCCTCATCATCATCATCATTATTGAATCACTCTCATCTTTGTGGATTTGAGAGCAACTCCAATATTTTTCTTCTTATCCTTTTCCTTTGGTGTCTCTTCAACTTTATCAAGGTCCACCTCATCTTCGAGCATCATCATGAGTGAGGAGTGAACCGATAAGTTCTTCAAGAGTTAAGGACGATAGGTCCTTAGACTCGATGATTGCCGTCTTCTTTGATTGCCATGATTTTGGGAGGGAGTAGACTAACTTCCTCACAAGCTTTTCATTGAGATGATCTCTCCATATGATTTGAGACCATTGACAATCGTTGAAAATCTATCCGTCATAGCTTTGATGTCTTCATTTGGTTTCATCCTGAAATTTTCATAGCTATGCGTTAGAATACTAATTTTTGATTTCTTTACCTCATATGTACCTTCATGTGTGACTTGAAGCTTGTCCATATTTCTTTGGCGGTTGTACACGATGAAACTCTTCCGTATTCATCTGGTCCAAGAGCACAAAAAATATGGATGGCTTTGGAGTTGAGCTGGAACATTCTTGTCTCCTCCTTCACTCCACAACCTTGGATGAGTGATAGGCTTGATGTATCCTTCTTCTACGGCATTCCATGCTCCCATGTCACTTGCTTGAATGAAGTACATCATTCTATTCTTCCAATAGGCGTAATTAGCTCCATTGAAGAAAGGAGGCTTGTTGACGGGCATCGAATCAAGATCGGAGTCGTAATTTGAAGTGGAGGCCATTGATGACTTGGTAATCGATGTAACTCTTCCCGAATCGACTCAAGAGGTGATTAAACCTTCAAATGAGTGAGGCTCTGATACCAATTGTTGAGTTAATCGATCTACAGAATCGGCCAAGAGGGGGGTGAATTGGCAAAAAAAATTTCGTGGAAGCTTTTGCAGAAAATTTAATGAAATTGCACAGCGATTTACAGTGGTTCGACTTTCTCAAACAAAGTCTACGTCCACTACCTTAGCTATCCACACTAAGGATTTTCCAACAAATTCACTAATTTGTTCTTTCTTTGAGGCCAAAGAGATAACCTTACAAAATCCCTCAAGAGTATACCCCAACTCTTGAGAACACTCTTTTCCCAAAGAGAAGATTACAAATTTGCAACTTACAAGAAACCTCACAAGGTAAGATGTTTGCACAATTCTAGAACAAAGAAAAGAACACTCAAAGATGAATACAATTGAGCACAAAAAGTGTTATTGAAAGCAAAATGAATATTGAATGAAAATAGGCTTGAAATGCTCAAACTTGAGGCTTGATGCTTTCTCTTTGATTCTCTCTTGATTCTAGTTGCTTGATGTTTCTTGTTGTTGATCAATGGCTTCTAAGCTTGCATAAATACACCTTGGATCACTTCTGAACGTTTGGGGATGATTAGAGAAGATATTAGCCGTTTTAGTGTGAAAACATTTAATAAAACAGCTTGGAGCGTGGGGGAATCGGTTCCCCCTTGAAGGGAATCGGTTCCTAAGTGTAAAATTCAAATATTTCGACCGTTGTACAAGGGGGGAATCGGTACCCCCTTGGGGGATCGGTTCCCTCCAAGCATACTGGAATTCTCGGAGCAAAACTGTTTAGGGGGGGAATCGGTTCCTCCTATGGGGGGAATCGGTTCCCTCCGAGCATTCTGGAAATCTCGGGGCAAAAACCATTTAGGGGGAATCGGTTCCTCCTATGGGGGGAATCGGTTCCTCTGAGCAATCTGTAATTTTGGCTTTGAATTGGTTCGAAATACTTTGTAAGATATTTTGAAATTGTTTTATGATTAAAACTTAATTTTACACTTAAGTAAGGATTAAAAATGATTTTTGAAATATTTGGAGTAATTTTGATATTCGAATAGTTATATCGATATACTTAGAAAATCATTTGGAAAATCTTAAAATCCATTTAACTTAATTTGTTATATCGAAATATCAAAATGTTTCAACACTTTTTTAGAGATTGTGTATGTGATCATGCCAATCTTGACAAAGATCAATGGGAGAGTAACATCTGTTATAATTTGTCTCTTGAAACTTTCAAAGGGATGGGTCTATCCTAATTCTTTTCATGTCTCCTCATCTAATTGGATCTCAAACAAGGCTATTGTATCACCGTGCCGAGACGTTTAACAATAACCCACCATTCATTCTTAGTTGGCTCCACTAGTTTCTTGCTGTTAAAATTTCATCGTCCATTTTAAAGAAATATTCACTTTTCTCACTTTAACCTTATGGTTGTAGAAGACAACCTTCATCTTGAGTAAAAAAAATTGAAAAACCATATGATCGCAACATTGGTTCAGTATTATAGTTACTGGTTCGTAACATATTCATTCTTTCCTGTAGCTTCTGCCTAGATTTTTCATCCAGGGGAGCTTTTTGCATAGTGTTAAGAGCTTTTGTATATTATTACAAAGACACCAAAACTCAGTGGGAATATAAGCAAGACGCTTTGGCTCGCTAACATTAATGCATGTGAAATTACCAGAATAATGCAACTGTATTATGGACAAACGATCATAAATGGTAAGCTCCACTGTCCCTGTTTCACCATTTTTATTCTTCACACCCTTATGTCTCAATAAATATTTATTTACTCAAATCAATGATATTGCATTCCCAGATTATATGGGCCTTAATAAAAAATGTCCCAACATTTATTATTTCTTGCTGATATGAATCTTAAAAATGCCCCAACATTAATATTTATGGATGATATGGACCTTCAAAATTTCCCCAACATTAATACTTCTGATGATACGAACCTTCCAAAGTGCCCCAACATTAATACTTCTGGATACGGACCTTCAAAAGTGCCCCAAAATTAATACTTCTGGATGATACGGACCTTCAAAAGATGTCCCAGTATGAGTACTCATGGTTCTCTTCTTGCCCAAATATCTTAATCTTGAATGGTCTCATTATGGTGTCACTCAACATCGATGTTGTTAAATAGCTTGAGGGCTTCTCTTCATGTTTCCATGGATACTTAAGAACTAATTAATCTTTCTAAAAGATGTCTTTTATTTTTTAAATGAGCTAAGATATGTGCTCTTTCTAAATAGGGTGATCATCTACTTCTCGATGGGTTACCGACAACATCATAATGAAGTGCTACAAGTTCTATCCTCCTGGACTACTTACTTTCAAGATTGTGGAATGCTTCATTATTCTAACATCACTTATTCTTATCTCCAATAGAGGCAAAATGGGCATCATATGCTTCAAGGACATTTCTCATTTGAGATTGTACTGTTTGAAAATGTTTTTTTCTCTTTTCCTTTATTTCAAAAAATTAAAAATATCAATTAAAAGAGTTTTGAAAAATGTTTAATAATTTTTTTTGAAAAATATTGCCCCTTTCTAGATTTCAGAATTGAGACAAATCATAAAACAAGAGTTTAATGAATATCAAACAAGTCAACTACATCTCATTGGCAAGTGTCAAAATTATTGACAAATTTAAGGTGTAGGTTGATTCTGAAAAGACAAGGTCTCTAAGGTTAGCCTTTTTATTATAATATACATGTCTCTTTGAGCGTCCACTGACTTGAAGAAGTGGTTGTTAAGCTCATGTTCTGGAGATACTCATTGGTTTCAAATTCTCAGGGACACATTTGAGATGTGAGGTACTTTATCAAGAACTTTGTAAGATCGTCTCTTATGTCGTTGTTGCATAATTTAATATTCGAACCGCCCTTTCAGGTTTTCAACTCGAATCCTTCTTTAGCTTCAAGACGTTATTCAAAATTTTACATCTTGAACCCCCTTTTATTATTTTTCCTATCATGCATTAAAGATTTTAGAAAACCAATTTTTGTAAATAAAAATTAATCCTGAGAAGCGGAATGAAATATGAAGGTAATCCCTTTCACTTAAAAAACCATGTATGATTAGAATGGACTTTTCAGGTATGTAATATAGGTCAGGGCTCACGGTTACAAAATAAAGGGATAAATAAGCCAAGACAAGTGTTTAAGGCTAATTAAACCAAGGATCCATTTGTTATGATGCCTTCAATCTTCTTTGCTTGGCTTGGATTTGCTTGCTACTTGTCTTTTATCTTTATTTTCTTTTTTTGGATCCCTCTAGACTGCCTATTTTTGGGTTTTCACCCTAGAGTTCATCTTCATTTTGTTATGTCTTTGAAATGATTCCACTTGATCAACCCTGTGGCTTGAAACTCAATGAGTCACCCATCTTGAAATACTTGATTTATTTTCTCTTTTTTTTCATTTCCTTTTTTTTCTTTATATGACTCTGATTGCTTTGGCAACTTCTTTTGTTTCTTGTATTTGGAACTTCTTTCATTGTCCTCGACTAGATTTGATCTCTGAGCACTTTGCATTTGATCTACCTTGTGGTTCCTTGTTATTCCTCTTTATTTCCTAGAGACTTGTCTCTGTAAATAAAATTGGATTGATGATCTTACTCTTACCAGCATATATCCTTCACTTTGCCCCCTAGTGTGAAGGGTAACCCTTGGTTAGGGCTGAATCCGAAGAAAAAATAATTCAAGCTCAAATGGGGACAACAAGGGATATATTTTTCTCATTTTGTGAAGAGATAAATGAAAGAAGGCCGTTCATCATTTCATACACAAAAGTCCTTGTAAAAAAAAGTATCTCGGGGAGATGAATATTCAGGATTAATTTTTATTTACATGAAAATAATGTAATTAATGTATGATATAATTATTTAAACCATTCCTTTTATTTTTTCCTTCTCGCCTCTAGCATGCCCTAATTACTCGAGCTTCTCTTCAAAAAATTGAACCATGATGCCCTATCTTGTCTCTTCTTACAGGAAGATTCACTGACAAATGAAAGTTTTGTACTTTGAGGCTTTTCAGTTTCACTGGTATAAAGAAAAATGATGGTTTTGTATCTAAAAAGACAAAAAATATGACTTTGAAGTCGTGTATATGGAGAAAGGTAGTGTTATAAAGAGATCAGATCTACCCGAGAAGGTGAAAGTATGAATTTGGAGTCTCGAAAAAAAGGTAAAGGTATGACTTCAGAGTCTAAGATAAATCGAGTAATTGTATTTTTGGCTTTGGATGAGATATGAAAGGTATAATTTTATCACTTGCTAAAGATCTATAACTTTTGAAAAAATTAAAATTTTAATTCACTTGGTACAAAAAACTTCAAGATTAAAATTTAATCATTACTAATGACCTTAAAAAAGCATAAGTTTAATCACCAATTTTTTAGTATTTAGGTAATAAAGAAAGAAAGACAAAAACAAACTAAAATGAGACCCTGTAAGTGAAATGAGCTTCATGATGAATGCAATGATCTTTTTCTAATTAGGATGCCTCATTACTCATCAGACATGTGGATGCTCAACTAGATCTTCAGGGTTATTACAATCTGAAAAACATGTCTCATAATCGATCAGATTCTACAACGTGCTTTTCGACGCCCAATGGTTCTTAGTGGCATGCCCAAGCTCATATCCATGGCTCTCAAACATTCTTTAGGCACAACGGGGTGGCTTCAATTACCTTCAATGTTACTGTCACAAGATTCTCCACGAGGTACTACCAAAATTAGTGATTAATGCATGTTAAGATGCAATGTATATTATGCAACGTATGACATATATATGAGAATGTAAAGATGAAAAATACACACTCAAATGCGAAAATACAGAATGATAATGCAAATGTGTGATACAAATGCATGTACAACAGTGTCATTCAAGAGACCATCATAAACAACTTCATTGAACACAAAAGTTTTAATATATCAAACAACTTACATATAAGGAATATCTTAACTCCTAACTTCTCTATCCCTCTCAAAAGATAAATTATCTTCCACACATACTCGGGTGTTGAATTGCCAATCTATTTTAATTCTCTTGCAAATCCAGCTAAATCAACCAGTTTATGAGTCACATTTGTTTGCTTGGGCAGCAACTTCTTTTATAATCTTATCTTTTCCTCCATCTTACATGTCAATTCTCAGAGCTGTTGACAAAGTGTTCATTCTCCCTGTAAGAAAGCCTTTGTGGTCAAAAAGTCCTTAATGATATAGGAATCAGTTACCAAACTAGGTTGATCTTTTATCTCAAACTCTAAGATTCCATGATCCAAAAGATATTGGACTCGATGCTTGAAGGTGGTACAATTCTCAATGGAATGTCCTTAAGCTCCGACATGATATTCACAACGAATATTGACGTCATACCAATTTTGATACGGAGGTGCCAAGGTTTCACATAATGCAGAGTCATCTCTCAGGTTTCTTGTAACTTCTCGTACAACTCCTTATATGATATAGGAATAGAATCAAAATAAGAGTCACCTCTTGTCCAGGATTGAACTTGAGTCTCCGCTTTGGGAGCAAACTTTTAAATATCAATGAATTTTGATTGCATGACTTCTTTTCATCTTTGGGAATTTCTACAATGTCACCATTTCTTTAGTATTCCCATATAATTTATTGATACGAATAGTGACTGTGTTGATTTCTCTGATTGGTTAGGATCAATGATCACTCGTGTATTTAACATTGCAAGATCGTCTTCATCGAGCTCTTTTCATCTTGCAGAAGTCTCTTTTCCTTTGGTCAAAGAAGATATTATATCCATTATTTTGGACATTTACCCTCTCATCTCTCGTATCTCCTTTTGCTCTTCATCGGAGATACGATCTTTGGGTGTATAGTTCTTCATTATTTTTAGGGTTTCCTCAAGATGTCATTCCCTAGTTGTATTATAGTTTACTTGATCATGAAACCCTTTGTCCATCATGAAAACCTTTTACTTTAATGACCACTCACAAATCAACACCTTTTGATTATGATCATGTAATGCAAGCAAAAAAAGAAAGCAACATAAAAACAAGTTAGTATAAATAACAAAATAAATAAATTAATAAGCTAATGCAAAAAAAATGCAAATACAAATAATAGATAGAGAAAAATAAATTAAGAGGAATGGTTAATACAAATCAATTTTATAGAAAGAAAAGATTCTACCCAACACGGTATCTACCCTGACATGCTTTTAGCAATCCTATCCATACATGTTTTCTACCCTCATGCTTTGTTATTTAAAAATAATCCTAACCCGCATGAAATCTAATTCACAAGCTTAGCATAGAGATATAAAACCTAACCACATAATTTTCTATTTCTCATGCTTTTGCAAAACACATAAACAGATTCAAGGAAAAGGTTAGAGTAAATTTCTCCTTTGTGACTTTGAAAAACTGCGGACAGAGATTCAATTTAAAATGGGCAGAAACTCAGTAATACTAATGGGTCCTCAAATTATCATTTGTTGGTGCCCTTTGGTCCTGTCAGACCTTCGATCCTCACCCATTATAGGTTTAAACAGATCGAGTTCAATTTGAGAGAATGTATTTTCTTATTTCTATGCGAGGAAACTCACTGTTTCACTCGTAAACACAAGGCATATACACCATAGAGGTTACTTGCTAAAGCCCATGCGGAGAAAAATAATTTTTCTCACGTAAGTGTAGCGTTCACCCCTACCTAACAGGACAGCACAGTTAGAAGGCTCTAAATATCAAACGGTTATGGCGTGTGTGAGGGAAACTCACAATTCTTGCCTCGATCCCAGAACAATCAAACAAAAAAAAGTTAGAAATCTGAAACACATAAACTAACCACATTAGTATGGCTAATAAAAAAATGCAACGTGATGCAAACAAAACTTAATTATCAAAATTTAAATATCATTTATATTTGTTATTTTTAACTAAAAATATGACGTATAATCGATTACAGCTTTACTCTCTAAAAAAAGTCCTCAGCAGGTTTGCCAAGCTGTCGAAACAGTCCTTACAGTTTTTAGGGCTATATAGGGATCGATCCAGTTAATTTTAGAAAATGCTGGGGTTTAAAATGAAGAACAAATAAATATTTTTGGATTCGCCATCAACCTTTGGGTTAGGTAAGTCGAACATCTAAAAATACCTTTTAAAATAATTTTAAGAAAAATAATTTCAAAAGTTAAAAAATTTGATATGCGTTTAACTAGAAATTCGTTTTAAAAAAGGGTTCGGAGTCGGTTACGTCTAGGGAAAGGTTAGCACCCCCACAACGCCCCATCTAAAAATACCTTTTAAAATAATTTTAAGAAAAATAATTTCAAAAGTTAAAAAATTTGATATGCGTTTAACTAGAAATTCGTTTTAAAAAAGGGTTCGAGAGTCGGTTACGTCTAGGGAAAGGTTAGCACCCCCACAACGCCCAAAATCGGTACCTAAGCGATTATACATCATCTAAATATTGAAATTGGAAAATTTGAATAACATTTAAATTATGATCATTTTTAGAAAAATAAAAAAGGATATTATTTTGTACGAATAATCCTTGTAAATACCGTCCTAGTCAGTTAAGGGGATATTTTTATGGATTCCTCGTACAAAATAGTATTATCCTAAATTTTAGATACAAAAAATAAAACAAATTCCTTTAAAACATAAAAGATATTATTTTATTCTATCAATCCTTAGAAACACACTTCTTGTCAGTTAAGGGACGTTTCTTTAAATTTCTCGTATAAAATAATATAATAAAATATTTTGATTTATAATAATTTTATAAATATGCAAATAAAGGATTAAAATAATAAATATAATAATTTTAGGGATTAAATTTTAAAACTAACAAAAGATCAAGATCACATATGCAAATATTTCGTATTTTAGGCACTTCAAACGAAAATAAACCAATAGTATTATTAAAAAATAAACTTAATGATTAAACTGTAAAATAAGTAAAAGTAATGGTCATAAAAAATAACACGCAATATAGGTACTGGAATTGTAATTTAGCCATTATCAATTCCATGATCAAAATGGAAATCATCAAAATCTAAGGACTAAATCTGATATTTACCCAAAACACCTATAAATACTACCAATGATTAAAATAGAAACAAAGTAAACTTTGAAATCCAAATTAAAATACTTGGAAATTAATTTCAGTGACCAAAATGAAAAGTTACAAAATATAGGGGTTACAGGAATGATTTACCCACGCGCCCAAAACGAACAACCCCTTCCCCAAAACGACATCGTATGGGGGGTTATAAACACCCCATAATCGGCCTTTAATGGTCTCATCTCCTCATTTTTCCTTTTTTACTCTCTCTCTAAAAGAGAAAAAAATTTATTTCTCTCTCGCCTCTCTCTAAATTCTCTCGCCGGAGGGGAGGCCGGAAATGTAACATCCCAAATCAGGGTCAGTGACTAAATTGCAAATTTTGTAAACTAGGTGCTCGATTTTGAAATAAGTTAAAAGTTCATGGATTTAATTGAAGAAAGTTGATGTTGGATTTAATGATTAAGTTTGGAAATATTAAGGGTACTATGGTAATTTTTCAGGGAAGATTTTTATTTCCCTTTATAAAGGGTAATAAGCACGTAGGAAGAAAAGTCCAGAGCATTCTTCAGTCTTCTTCTTCCTCCTCTCAACCGTGAAGCCTGGTATAAGGTAAGTGGGTCTTTAGTTGGTTAATTCTTTCGTTTTAAAGCTTGTTTTGATTCTTGGGATATTAAGAAAGATTAAGGAAAGCTTTAGGTGGCTTAAACCTCAAAGATTAACAAGTTATGAGAAATTAAGAAAAATGAGTTTTTAAGTGAATTTTTGATATGGAAGGAGATAATAGATTGTGAAGTTGAATTTGACTTGTCAAGGGTTAAATTAAGAAGTATGAAGTGTTAGAATTAGAATTAGAACACATTGAAAATTTGGTATGATTTTTGAATCTCATATGGAAGATAGGATTTTGAGGTTTAAGATGAAATAAATGATATAGATTGGTTTAAGTATGTGTACTAGAGTTAAGAATGAAAAGGGGATGATATATGAAGTGTTTAAGTGGAAATGAAGTAATTTTCGGGTTGAAAATATGATTTCTGGGCAAGGGGAATCGGTACCCATTCAAGGGGAACCGATACCCCTTCAAACGACAAAATTTCCAGAATGTCATGAGGGAATCGATACCCCCTCAGTAGGGAACCGATTCCCCTAAAGGAAAAATGGGAATATTGGTTTAATAAGTTCGTTTAAGTTGCTAGTATCTAATTAAAAGGTGTAGGTATCTAATGATTACCTCGAAATGTACATTTATGTAGATTCTACGCATAAAGAAATTCCGGAACGTTTGGCAAGTAAGATCGATCAAGGGAAAGATAAGAGATTGGAATTGACTAGTGAGGCCAGGTGAGTGCATATTCAATAGTATACGATGTGCGATGGGAATAAGACTTGCGATGAGTATATTTCCTAAAGTGTTACACATGAATTCATGATTAAAGGCATGAGTGGAATATGCATGTATGTATGCTTGATTATATGGATTGATCTCTTCTTTTATGTGTTAGATGATAAAGTATAAGTAATTACATAAGAAAGGTTATGAATTATATGAGATATAACTATGTGATCATAGTAAAATATAATTATTACTATATGATAAGTGAAATAAGCTGGATAATATTGATCTATAGGATGAAGAGAATAGTACACTAACTAGGAGATTTGAACATAATGATAAGATGAACATATAAGATAAGCTAGATGGGAAAGATTCATATGTTTAAATAAAACTATAACACATGGGTTGTATGATAGAAAATTATGAAGTTATATGAGAAGATTATAGGAGTTATATGAAATTGAATTAAGTAAACAGATTAGATCATATATAGAGAAATAATAGAAGTGAGATATGTTTATAAGTCTGCCCTAGATGAATATGAATACGAAACATAAGAGTGCTATATGATTTATATTAGGATAATCTTGAGGATATATATATAGATAGATATGAAATGAAATGAAATGAGTTATATGAATACACAATTATGTGATGAAATGGTGGATTACCTGAACATGTGAATAATATATATATATATGTCTAAGAGAAGGCATAAGAGTAAGATATAAGCAATGTGACTATAAGTGTATGTGCTCTAAGTGATATGACTTATAGATATCTATTATAATGTTACATGATATGTTATGTATGTTAAAGGAATTATGTGATGGTATAAGAATTGATATGAATATATATGTGAAAACAAGTATATGTTATGAGACAAAACCTATGATTATAAGCTACGTGAAAGTGTTCCTATCTGTTATATGAAGTATATGATCATATGTGAACAAGATATGATGAGTATGTGTACATGAATAAATGTGGTTGGGTGAGAAATGATAGAAATTATATGAAAACATGTATAGGTGAATTAGCTTTATAATTAGGTAACTATAGGAAATCATAACTATGAATTATGTGATGTGAAAGTAATCTATGTGATTATATGTTATATGAATACAAGAACATGAGATATGTGACATGTGAATTATATGGAAATGATCTACGTGTAAGTGAACTACGTGACTATGTGATAATATGAAAAGAAGCTATGTGATAAGTGATATGTGAAAGTGAATTACAAGTTATGTGAATATTTGAAATGAAATAAATGATAACGCCCATGTTATGTGTCATGAGAGCTAGGGGTATAGTTGGCATGCCAAGAGTCGAGGGTCTACGCGTTCTTCGAGACATATGTATATTCTTTGGAACATGTGTGAAGTCTAGAAAGACACATACTTGATCCCTAGCATATATGATTCTTAAAGAATTCTATGTGGTCCTTATGGACATTATTATATGGCACTACGGTGCAATTCTACGCGATTCTTCGGGACATATGTATTCTTGGAACATGTGTGAAGTCTGGAAAGACACATACTTGATCCCTAGCATATGTATGATTCTTAAAGAATTCTACGTGGTCCTTATGGACATCATTATATGGCACTACGGTGCAATTCTACGGGGCACTTCGGCATTTATACGAGCTGTGGTGACAGCATAGTGCACAACCTCTATAGACTCACATATCGATAGTTCTCACATATGTACATGGGCTAATCCAGAGATATGAACAAATATAAGTTAGTGGTATGATAAATGCTATATAAATGATGATGTTGTGTGTGTATAGTGTTTGATTGAAAAAGTATGTGATTATATGATAAACTGTTAATGATGAATTATGTGTATATGTATTTACTGCAATTAATCTGATATGATTTTATACGATATGAAAAATGCATGGAATTGCTATAACATGATAGAACAGAACATGCATGTATCAATATATGTTTTAAAGTGCATTATAAGTTGTTATTCCTCACTAAGTCTTCGACTTAGCGTGTGATTGTTTCACACGTAGGTTTCGAGAAGAGTAAGGAGTGATGCGGAGCAAGACAGGTCAGTTTTCCTTACCAAAAGATCAGATCAGAAATATTTGACAAAGTATGTATTTGGTTATGTATAAAGTGTTGGCATGTAATAAGTCATTAAGTACGAGCACTCTGATAAAGTCTTTATTTTGATTTAAATAAAGTTTTAAATTTCCCGGGATTTTTCTTAAAAGTCAAGGTTTGAAAAGTCAATGTGACACTTCGGACTCGTATCCGGGTCGGATACGGGTTGGGGGTGTTACATTTAATGGTATCAGAGCTAAGGTTTAGCCGATTCTCAGCATAAACCGAAGTCCAAAGTGTCATAAAAGGTGTACATGCCAACATAGATTGAAAAATTTCTGATCTGATAGTGTAAGGAATACGTTGTCTTGCTAATAAAATAAGAATAGTTTAATACAGTAGAAATCCGATCGTGATAATTTCGAAGTAAGTGAAAGGTGATATTCCTGATTGTGATAGTTATTCACTTGCCCTGGCCAGGCAGGATGAAGAGCGGACACCTCAGGAAATGCCTAGTAAGATCAAAAGTTGATTTCAGAAAGCTGAAATCATATCTGAATAATGATTGAAAATTTTCATCGTTTGGAATCGGAAAAACGATGTAGAGTAGTTTTGCTATTAGTGAATAAGATAGAATGGTGAACGGGTGTCACCATAAGAATGTTAAAAAGATCTAATGACGTGATGATTACGTATAGAAGAACTCAAGGATAAGTGCATCAGTGACAAGCGTATAAGATGTATAAGTCAGAGCTTATGAGTTTGAAATGAAGTGATAATATGCGCATAAACAAGAGTATGTTTATGATAAGGGTTTGCAGTTAAGATGGAAAGAGTTAGCATTGGCTAACTAGAGTATGTGATAAAAATGTACTGGAATTAAGATTATAAGATATTGTCAGGATATGATAACCAGATCTGCAATGGATCTGGATACAGTTGCATAATTGGATCATAGTAATGTGGTATAGTAAAGGAAAAGGAAGTAAGAATTTGTATATTTAAATAAAGCTGCGGATTGATAAGAAGAGTTTGAGAATATGTATATCGATGATCAGATTATAAGACACAGGAAGTCAGAATGTTGAGTTTGAGCAAAAGAAATTTCAGGATATATGAGAATAGAGGTGAAATTGATAAGTTGAGTAAGTGAATTTTTAAGATAATTTCGATTTGAAAGGATGTATGTGTTTGGTGGATTAGGGTTTGTACCCTAGATTGAACATATATTATTGACTAGCTGTCAGAGTAAAAGTGATAGACTTATAAGATTGAAGAAAAGATAAAGTTGAGTTAATTGATTATGATGTGAATTTGAATATGGTTGTATATTCTGAGCAGATAGCTATGATGTAGAAACTGAGATAAGTATTTGCATGGAACCTTCAGAAAGAAAAATACAAGTATAAGAATGATAAAGAATGAAGTTATGTATAAGAAATGGGTTATTAAAGTAATGAGGATGCAATGAAGATTGGTACATAAAGATGAGTATAAGTAATAAGACAAGAGTATGTGAACATGAAGGAAATATATGATTTATGTATAAGGAATAAGGAATAAGAAATGAAAGGGATTGATTTAAAGGATCAGATATGATAAATATGGAAGTACAGAGGACAATTTTGATATAGAAATAAGACAAGTGTGCAAGGTGATGTGAAAATCTTGTTTGACTCCTTAAAGTATATGTTTAATCACATTGAAGAAGATTTAAAGTTGTGTTTTGGTCAAATGATGACGAAATACAAGTTTGGTATGGTTATAAGGTAATTAAAGATTGATAAAGAATTTGATTGATTAAGGATTTGAGTGATAAGAACTGATGCTATTGGTTATATGATAAGTAACATGATAAGGATGTATAAAGGAAAAAGGTAGTTGAAGAACTAAGAGAAAGAAAGATTAAGTAAAGGAAACAACATGAGAACATTAACAGACATGTTTTTATCAATGTGTGTAGTGGAAATTCGAGGACGAATTTTCTTTAAAGGAGGGGAGATTTGTAACATCCCAAATCAGGGTCAGTGACTAAATTACAAATTTTGTAAACTAGGTGCTCAATTTCGAAATAAGTTAAAATTTCATGGATTTAATTGAAGAAAGTTTATGTTGGATTTAATGATTAAGTTTGGAAATATTAAGGGTACTATGGTAATTTTTCAGGGAAGATTTTTATTTCCCTTTATAAAGGGTAATAAGCATGTAGGAAGAAAAGTCCAGAGCATTCTTCAGTCTTCTTCTTCCTCCTCTCAACCGTGAAGCCTAGTATAAGGTAAGTGGGTCTTTAGTTGGTTAATTCTTTCGTTTTAAAGCTTGTTTTGATTCTTGGGATATTAAGAAATATTAAGGAAAGCTTTAGGTGGCTTAAACCTCAAAGATTAACAAGTTATGAGAAATTAAGAAAATGAGTTTTTAAGTGAATTTTTGATATGGAAGGAGATAATAGATTGTGAAGTTGAATTTGACTTGTCAAGGGTTAAATTAGAAGTATGAAGTGTTAGAATTGGAATTAGAACACATTGAAAATTTGGTATGATTTTTGAATCTCATATGGAAGATAGGATTTTGAGGTTTAAGATGAAATAAATGAATATAGATTGGTTTAAGTATGTGTACTAGAGTTAAGAATGAAAAGGGGATGATATATGAAGTGTTTAAGTGGAAATGAAGTATTTTCGGGTTGAAAATATGATTTCTGGGCAAGGGGAATCGGTACCATTCAAGGGGAACCGATACCCCTTCAAACGACAAAATTTCCAGAATGTCATGAGGGAATCGATACCCCTCAGTAGGGAACCGATTCCCCCTAAAGGAAAAATGGGAATATTGGTTTAATAAGTTCGTTTAAGTTGCCAGTATCTAATTAAAGTGTAGGTATCTAATGATACCTCGAAATGTACATTTATGTAGATTCTACGCATAAAATTCCGGAACGTTTGGCAAGTAAGATCGATCAAGGGAAAGATAAGAGATTGGAATTGACTAGTGAGGCCAGGTGCATATTCAATAGTATACGATGTGCGATGGGAATAAGACTTGCGATGAGTCTATTTCCTAAAGTGTTACAACATGAATTCATGATTAAAGGCATGAGTGGAATATGCATGTATGTATGCTTGATTATATGGATTGATCTGTTCTTTTATGTGTTAGATGATAAAGTAAAGTAATACATAAGAAAGGTTAGAATTATATGAGATATAAACTATGTGATCATAGTAAAATATTTATTACTATATGATAAGTGAAATAAGCTGGATAATATGATCTATAGGATGAGTTAGTACACTAACTAGGAGATTTGAACATAAATGATAAGATGAACATATAAGATAAGCTAGATGGGAAAGATTCATATGTTTAAATAAAACTATAACACATGGGTTGTATGATAGAAAATTATGAAGTTATATGAGAAGATATAGGAGTTATATGAAATTGAATTAAGTAAACAGATTAGATCATATATAGAGAAATAATAGAAGTGAGATATGTTTATAAGTCTGCCCTAGATGAATATGAATACGAAACATAAGAGTGCTATATGATTTATATTAGGATAATCTTGAGGATATATATATATAGATATGAATGAAATGAAATGAGTTATATGAATACACAATTATGTGATGAAATGGTGGATTACCTGAACATGTGAATATATATATGTCTAAGAGAAGGCAAAAGATTAAGATATAAGCAACGTGACTATAAGTGTATGTGCTCTAAGTGATATGACTTATAGATATTTCTATTATAATGTTACATGATATGTTATGTATGTTAAAGGAATTATGTGATGGTATAATTGATATGAAATATATGTGAAACAAGTATATGTTATGAGACAAACCTATGATTATAGCTACGTGAAAGTGTTCCTATCTGTTATATGAAGTATATGATCATATGTGAACAAGATATGATGAGTATGTGTACATGAATAAATGTGGTTGGGTGAGAAATGATAGAAATTATATGAAAACATGTATAGGTGAATAGCTTTATAATTAGGTAACTATAGGAAATCATAACTATGAATTATGTGATGTGAAAGTAATCTATGTGATTATATGTTATATGAATACAAGAACATGAGATATGTGACATGTGAATTATATGGAAATGATCTACGTGTAAGTGAACTATGTGACTATGTGATAATATGAAAAGAAGCTATGTGATAAGTGATATGTGAAAGTGAATTACAAGTTATGTGAATATTGAAATGAAATAAATGATAACGCCCATGTTATGTGTCATGAGAGCTGGGGGTATAGTTGGCATGCCAAGAGTCGAGGGTCTACGCGGTTCTTCGAGACATATGTATATTCTTTGGAACATGTGTGAAGTCTAGAAAGACACATACTTGATCCCTAGCATATGTATATGATTCTTAAAGAATTCTATGTGGTCCTATGGACATTATTATATGGCACTACGGTGCAATTCTACGCGGTTCTTCGGGACATATGTATATTCTTTGGAACATGTGTGAAGTCTGGAAAGACACATACTTGATCCTAACATATGTATGATTCTTAAAGAATTCTACGTTGTCCTTATGGACATCATTATATGGCACTACGGTGCAATTCTACGGGCACTTCGGTGCATTTATACGAGCTGTGGTGACAGCATAGTGCACAACCTCTATAGACTCACATATCGATAGTTCTCACATATGTACATGGGCTAATCCAGAGATATGAACAAATAGTTAGTGGTATGATAAATGCTATAGAAATGATATGATTGTGTGTGTATAGTGTTGATTGAAAAAGTATGTGATATATGATAAACTGTTAATGATGAATTATGTGTATGTATGTATTTACTGCAATTAATCTGATATGATTTTATACGATATGAAAATGCATGGAATTGCTATAACATGATAGAACAGAACATGCATGTATCAATATATGTTTTAAAGTGCATTATAAGTTGTTATGCCTCTCTAAGTCTTCGACTTAGCGTGTGATTGTTTCACACGTAGGTTTCGAGAAGAGTAAGGAGTGATGCGGAGCAAGACAGGTCAGTTTTCCTTACCAAAAGATCAGATCAGAAATATTTGACAAAGTATGTATTGGTTGTATAAAGTGTTGGCATGTAATAAGTCATTAAGTACGAGCACTCTGATAAAGTCTTTATTTTGATTTAAATAAGTTTAAATTTCCCGGGATTTTTCTTAAGAGTCAAGGTTTGAAAAGTCAATGTGACACTTCGGACTCGTATCCGGGTCGGATACGGGTTGGGGGTGTTACAGGAAACCTCCGGCCACTGCTCATCGGAGCTCTCTACCGCCGCTGACGGCGGTCGATGACCTAGAAATTTACCCCAAAATATAGATCTTCACACCCTAAACTCGAATCCGACCTTCCCTCGTCCTAAAAGCTTCCCCACCGTCCTAAATCTAAAATAAACGAAGGGGTTACCTTCGATTTTTTTGGTTTCTCATTTCTTCTGTGGAGAAGTGCGCGACTTCAAAGGGTAATATCCTCCTTTCTCTCTCTCTATTTTTATTGTGGTTCTCAAATGGTTGCTGCTGTGTGTTTTAGTTGACTGTTTTTGCTCGAATGGTTTCTATTTGGTCTGTTGATTCTTGGTTTCCTCTGTTTTTGTCTCTCTTGGTTCTTAGTTGTAATTTTTTGTAGCTATTTTTCCTTTTTTTTTTGTTGCATGTTTGGCTTCTTTTTATAGGACCCTCGGCTCTCTCTTCAGACCGGTCGGAAATGGACTCCCTCTAAGTCACCGGTGCTATGGTGGTGGTCGTCTTTGGGGTGGCACCGATATTAGGTAGCTGGGGCATTTAATGCCCCAGATTTTTCTGGATTTGGCCGGTGCAGCGGTGGCAGCTGTAAAGATTCTAGGTAAAAAACCCTACTTTGATCTTATAGGGCGTTGGATTGGCCCAGATCCAACGACCTTCATTTGGCAGCGCTGACTTGTTAAGGGTGGTAAACCATAGTTGTTGTCTTGTATATGGGCCTGATATGCGGGGTTACTTACTGGGCCTTGAAGGGGTTACTTACTGGGCCTTGAAGGGTTCACTTGCTGGGTCAGGCTCGTGAGCTCAACTGGACTTGGTTCAAAAATCATAAATTATATATATATATATATATATTTAATACTATATTTATTTTCAAACTACATTATATATATGTGTTCTAAAATATATTATTTTGAAAAATATTATATATATATATTGTCCAAATTATTTTCAAACTATATTATATATATATATTTTAAAATTATTTTCAAAACTATACTATATATATATATTTTTCCAAAATTATTTTCAAAACTATACTATATATATATATATATATATATTTCCAAATTATTTTCAAAACTATACTATATATATTTTTTAAAATTATTTTTAAAACTATGCTATATATATATATATATATTTCCAAATTATTTTTAAAATTATACTATATATATTTTTTTCCAAATTATTAAATATATAAATATAATAAAACAAAACAAAAATAAACTAAATAATAGGAAACTCTAGGATGAAAAACATGTCTACACTATTAAAAGTTATAAAATAATCATTCGATTATAAAAAATTATTTTATTGAGTCCCTCAACTATGAATAATATCCTATAGCAGAGACCATTTGTAAACTTTACATTTAATAATATTACGATTAATACAAATAATATGATTGTATAATAACGATTTAAGATGATCCTATTATTATTATATAACTGTTGTTATTCCAATAACTAACCGATATTTATGTCCCTTATATGTTAGTCTTGTTTTGCTTGTTGAGACTTGGCCTGTCTTTTCCCATTTCTTCCCGGTTGTCGTCGCGTTCTGTAAACCTAATTCAAGAACCGACGGGGTGTGTAAGTTTACACATGTTATCAGATAAGTAACCGATGATTCTTTCAACACAAAACTCAGCCTTGTTTTAGAAATTCTTTTAAAAACTCAGCCCCTGTCAGACTGCCAGCTACATTCTTTTTAGTACCAAAAAAGAAGTGAAATACTGACCATTCTGATGTTTTTAATGGTCATTCGTGGACAAATATGAATGATTGGTGTTATAAAATTTGCTAAGTGGAAAGCCTCTTATCCCACCTTTTGGGGTCCCTCCATTGCTACCCATGGTTTTTTTTACACTTTGACTGTAATCTTCAGTCTTCCACTTTGTACTTTTTATCAAACATCAAAATAATATAATAAAAATATAGTAAAGATATTAAAAGTCATTAAATCATTTTAATTTATTTTTTTATTAAATTTATAAAAATTTATAAAATAATTATTAAGATTTCTATTAATTATTAGAATGATGGAATCAATGACGAATATAAAATTTTATATTATGGTACGAATTTTAATTTTTTTGGAGAAAATGAACTTATAAAATTTTAGGAAGATTAAAGTAGATTATCAATAGAAAATACATAAAAAAAATCTATGATAATTTAAATTTCTTTAAGGGAAATGACTGTACCCCCATCCCTCTCGATCTATCACTGAACGATTTGAAAATTATAATTTCATTAAAAATTTTAAAATTTGACAACTAATATCTTTAAATCGGTTTTAAAAAAATTAATGATCGTTTTATAAATTTAAAATTTTAATATTAAAAAATATTTTAAACATAATTTAATAATTTTTAATATTTTTATTGATAAAGATATTTATAATAAATAAAACCCAGCTTATTAAATCGAAGATAAAATCTTCAAAATTAGGAGTTGGAATGGATTTAGATAAACAATGCTTTCCTTTGATGACTATATTAATTAAGAGTTTAAAAGTTAAAGGATGAATTAAGAGTCAAAATTGATTTTTTTTATTAATTTAGAATAAGTACAAAACAACATCTGTTTAAAAATAATTTTTTATCATTTGACATTAAACGTTCATATTTTTAGTATTCTTGATGTTCAAATCAAGACCTCAAAGAATAATAATAATTCTTCTATCACTGAAGTAATTTGGTTCGTGCTCAAAATTAATTTTAAATGCATATTATGACGTAAAAAGTAGGGAAATAATAGTGATAAAGATGGAGGTGTATTTGAATAAAATAAGCGCCATAAAACACAAGTAAAAGCAAAAAAGAAAGCAGCCTATTCTAATCTTTTCTCCTCCCCCCCTTTTCAAATGTAGAATTTTTATTTATTATTTAAAAAAGAAAATCCAACAAATGAAAAGCATTATTTGAAATTTTATTTTTATCTTCACTTATTTAATTTTAATTTACAACATAGAATCTAAAATAGACATTTTATCTTTCTAAAATCATTTCTAACATAAATATTAAACAATTAACTTTAAATTACACTTTCAAATATTTTTAAAAACACTTATTCACTATACTATTCAAAATCACTTTTCAAAAGTAATATTTTAAAATATTTAAAAAATGTAATTTAAAAGTTAATTATTTGATATTGTTGTTCAAAATTGATTTAAATACTAAATGTCAATAATTTAAATATTATATTATAAACTAAAAATAAATAATTGAAGATAATATAATTTATCCAAAAATGATTTTTCAAAAAAAAAATTAAAAATTTAAACTTTTAAAGTTATATTGAAAATCATTTTTTTAATCATAATTTTAAATCATTCTTTAAATGTTCGACATCGCTTCAAAAACATATTTTTCACTATTAAAAGCATTCTCAAACTGACCCGAAACCAACTTTTATACCCAAGTAGTTTCAAAGGGTGGAAGAGGATATTCATCGTTGGACTGATTTCATCTATATAGGCTAGAAGTTTCTTTTTTGTTGTTTTAATTTCTTTATTGCTTAGGGCTTGGGTTATCAATAATGCTCTAACGCTATCATCGTTATTATTTTCTTTTGTTTAATAAAACATCAGTCAGCTTATTTTAAAAAAGTTGACATGTGTTTATTTTAAAATTTTAAAATTATTTTGGTTTACTTATGTTTACCTTAAAAGTTTTTCGTGCCACCGTAAAATATGAGTTTTATTCAATTAATTATTTATTTTACGGATAATTCCTACCTAAAACTTTATTTATACTGTCATATTTAAAAAATTATATATTAACGTAGAATCCTCTACTGAATTCCTTAATATGTTAATATCAATTAATCATTACGATAGAATATTATTAGTTTTATTAAGAGATCTCTAGTTAGTAGTTATCAATCAAAATCCCTAATAATTAAAAAGATTATTACTATTAGGTGCTTATTAATTTTGCCTCTTAATCTTTAAGAGAGTATCTAAAAACATCTAAAAATAGGCTGAATTTACGAGATAATGTTGTGAAAAAAAAATTCACGAGATAACGCGTTCCAACAATTAATTGTTGAGATAGGTGTTTGCTACAGGTCGAATGAAGGTTGCCGGGTGGTCTGGGCGACCAATGAAGGTCGTCGGGTGGTCTGGGCGACCAATGAAGTGGTCTGGGCGTTGAGTTTGGGAGAAACAATCAAACAATAATTGTTTGGGTTAAATGCAAATTTGGTCCTCATAACTTTGCACTCTCATACATGTATTTATTTTAGTCACAATTATTTTTAGTCATACATGTTTCTTGTTTATCCTATTTTAGTATGTATTTATTTTAAAATTGATTATTGGGATATCTTGTTTTGTATTCAATAATTTTTATTTGTTCTACGTTTATTTATTCGAGTATTTCACTATTTTTTAGTTTTATTTAGTTTTATTTATATTGGAAAAATTTGCGAAATAATATCGTTGGTAGGGAGAATAAATACATACTAAAATAGGATAACAGAAACATGTATGACTAAATTATAATTAAACATAAATACTAACAGTGGCTAAAATAATATGTTTACAAATTTCATGGCCAATTTCAAAAATTAAGGAAATATATAAAACACATGAAATCAGTGATTAAAATGAAATAGCTAAAAATATTATGATCAAAATGAAGCATACACAAACTTGACAGAATAAACAACTAGTGACTAAAATATAATTATTAAATATACATGCCTGAAACAAAACATTAAAAATGTCACTAAATGATTAAACAAATGATTACAAAGCATAGGGGACCGAAAATGCTATTATCCCCTAAATATTAAAACACGTATGAGAGTGTAAAGTTGTGAGGACCAAATTTGCATTTAACCCAAACAACTAGTGTTTGAGAACACTACATTTTGTTTGTGAAACAACCCAAACGCCAGCATTGGTCGCCCATACCACCTGGCGACCTTCATTGGTCGCCCAGATCACGACGACCTTCATTCGAACTGTAGCAAACACCTATCTCAACAATTAATTGTTGGAACGCATTATCTCGTGATTTTTTTTTCTCACAACATTATCTCGTAAATTCAGCCCTAAAAAATATCACCATTTTTATACCGGTCAACTAATTGTATTATGGTTCATCATTATTGGCCAAGGTTTATAATACGAGATCGGAACGGACGTAAAAATTTATGTTAAGAGTGTAAATTTAAGAAATTATATTAAAATTTAAGAAATATAAAATAAAAATATTTAAGAAGTATGAAATTAGATAATTTATATAAAAAATAAAAAAATTAAAATTTCTAGAAAATATGATCGCGTCTTTCAATAACACTGAATGAGATGGAGATGAATTATAGCATGATAAGTGGAAGGATATGAGGATTGCGTTCTCCAAGTTCAAAGTGTTTCCAGATATGATTTAAAGGGTTTAGGGATAAAAATATTGACACTAAAATGGCACATGAAAAAATTAATACATTTTCAACATTCACATTTATGACCTTCATCGGCCAACCAACTTCATCTGCGCTGTTAAAAGACGGAGAATCTAGCCTTTTTCTTTATGAAATATTTAAAGCCAGAAAATCTCAACTTATTTTAAAATATTTTTAATTCATTTAATGGGATGAACTTGAGAGATTGAAGAAAAACCTCCTTGAGAGATTGAAGAAAAACCTCCAAAAGCCACGAACAAACACGTAGCAGTAAACAAAAGGAAATGGAAGAATATTGAATTGAAGATATAACCATATTTTCTTTTTCAGTTTCATTGGTATCATGAAGAAGGAGAAGAAAGGGTTTGTGGTTTGCAAGCATCCATGGCGGTTAAATTAGACAAAGTGATTGGAGTGAAAGTTGAAAACTGTTGTTTTGTTTCTGACATTTAACGGTGGTGCCGACTAGAGAGAGAGAGAGAGAGAGAAGTGTCAGTACTCAGTAGGCCATGTTTTCAACCATGACTTGCCTTAAATGAGAAAATATTGTTCACTTTATTTCATTTTATCTAATCTTTTTCCAATCTTCATCTCTTTCAAGACTGTTACTTTGGGATGAAAAAATGGAGAACGAGAAAAAACAGTGACAAAGGAACACGATGCTGCTTCAAGGAAGGAAGAGTTGCTGTCCTATTCAACAGGTTTTTTTTGGCGATCAAATGATTGTTCTGAGTTCTTGTGTGTTTTGGAAAAGTTCTTATAGTTTTCTGTTGTTTTTTTTTGTGTGTGGATGTTTTGGCTCTATCTCTTTGCCAAACCATGAGCTTCTGATTTAATTTGTGTTTTTCACCGAGTTTATTCAATCTTTATTTGATAATATTTCTGCTACAGAATCCTTAAATGGAATTTGCAGTATTGCAAATCAACTGGTCTAATTCATCTAAGATGCAGATGCATGTTCACTTGATGTAAAGATTATGATCCATGCTGTTTTTCATGGCTCCTTATTCTCATGAGCAAATCAAGCACACAAATTAATTAGCTTCACTCTGGGGATTTGAACTGTGTTACTGATCTTTTGATGTTTAAAGCAACTTAGAAGTCCAAAATTAGTTCCAGAACCAGTTCGTCTTCATTTCTATCAGGATTTAAATTGTGGTTGTTGCGTAAGCACAAATTAATTAGCTTCACTCTGGGGGATTTGAACTGTGTTACTGATCTTTTTGATGTTTAAGGCAACTTAGAAGTCTACAATTAGTTCCAGAACCAGTTCGTCTTCATTTCTATCAGGATTTAAATTGTGGTTGTTGCGTGAGTTTATCGCGATTGCGGATATAGTAGATGCTATAGCTGGTATCGCTGTCTTGAAATAACAGTTTCTATTTAATCCCCTTCACTAGGGCTGCCTTAGTCATTGTGAAGTATTAATTAGCCAATTTTTAGAGTAATATGGTAAGCAGCCCTCAAGTGCTGTTCAGCATTGTATATTTGCATGATGATGAATTGTTCTTGTTTAAGGTCGAAGACTCGGCGGGAATAACTGAGGAAACGATCGATGCTCGTACAAGCGAAGAAGCCTCTTTCTCGAGATACCCTCGAGAACTCTGGATGATTCCTCTCAAGAGTCTGTCACAATTAAGATGCCTCAAACACCTAGTTTGACTCCCTGGAAAGTGAATTTTCTCTTGACACCGAGTCCATCTGATGCACGGATTAATGGATCCTCAGGTCCCCCGTCATCGAAAGGCAAATCCTTGAAGAGTCTCCTACCAAAACTAAGCTTCAAGCATCGAACAATAAGTTCGGATATTGAAAAGGCTGCGAGCGTTGCTCCTGAATCTTCTTCGTGTACTTCTATACGAGAGAAGCCTTCCATCTCAAGGACACTGTCACTTACAAAGATATTTACTCCTAGGATAAATAGGACATCATCATTGCCGTAACGCAAACTGCACATTCGAACTCGGAGTCCATAAGCGGGGGAAGCCTAGGTGGCTCTGTAAGTTTCTTAATGTTTCTTCTAAACATTGTATAGCTTCGGATTAACCTAGTTGGTTTCGGTTGTGACTTAAATGCGTGGGGACATTTTAGTTTGTTTCTCGAATTATTGCACAATATAACATATCTGCAATCTAATGACATGGCCAAGTGATGTCTTACTGTTAATTGAACATCTGAAACTTGTCTATAGGATATCCTGGATTTCTCCTTTCTGAAGTTAGTCATTTTTTTAAAAGAGTTTCGGGTCGTATCAAGTTGTTAGTTTCTTTGCAGAGTAAGGGAAACATGCTGCAGATAGCTCGCTCGTTTTCAGTTCCTGTAAACGAAAAAGAAGGAAAAATTAAGGAGGATGGATTCGTTCTTCCGAGTGGTCCCTTCAACTCCGCGAGTAAAGGAAGGAGAAATCAGTTCAAATGCTTCAAAAGGACCCGATGCTAGTATGCATTCATCTATGTTTAGACTAAGATCTTTGTCTGAACGGATTTGACACGATATTAAAAGCATGTAAAGATATTAAACCTTAATCTTTTGTCTGATATGTCTTATGAAAATCTCGTTGTTCAGGAAACAGTGGCCCTGATGGCGAGGACATACCGGAAGAAGAGGCTGTTTGTCGAATTTGTATGGTTGAACTATGTGAAGGAGGGGAAACATTTAAGATGGAATGCAGCTGCAAAGGAGAGCTCGCGTTGGCCCACAAAGACTGTGCTGTTAAATGGTTTACCATCAAGGGCAACAAGACATGTGATGTGTGCAAGCAAGAGGTTCAGAACCTACCAGTCACCCTTTTACGAATCCAGAGTGTTCGAGCTCGAAATGGTGGAAGAGCTCTTCAGGCCGATGTTCATGGATACAGGCAAATACCATTTATTACTGACTACGTTAGTCGGATTAGAATCGGGTCTGGATATCTATCGGTCACTAGTATGTTCAATTTGCATGCTATATATATCTTTGGGTTCCAAAGGCTATGACAGCAAGCTTTAGTTCATCCTAAAACTATTCATTATCTCAGCTAAATATTAAGTAAAATCCAAAAACTGGACTGCTCTTGCGTGTTCTACTTAATGTTCAATATTCCAAAGCACTTATTGGTTTGATGATTGCAGGGTTTGGCAGGAGGTCCCGGTTCTTGTAATTATCAGCATGCTTGCATACTTTTGTTTTTCTCGAGCAGCTTCTGGTATAAAGAAGACTTTCTTTCCGAAATGTCTCCTTTATGCTATTTTAAATGCATATCCTTGACATATTGATATACCTGCAGGTAGGAAAAATGGGTACCGGAGCCATCGCTATATCGCTTCCGTTTTCTTGCGTGATAGGCCTCCTTGCATCCATGACTTCATCAACAATGGGTTAGCTTGGCAAACATGAGCTATATGATTAATATTTCCAATATCTGTTTAACATGTTTTTATCAATGATAAACATTTTGACAAACATTTTGAATGTTTGGTGTTCAGTGAAGCGAAGGTTCATCTGGGTTTATGCATCGATTCAATTTGCTCTGGTGGTTTTCTTTGCTCACATATTTTATTCATTGGTAAGTGGTTCTCACTATCTTCTTTAGAACGCTTGAAACTCGAGTTCCCCCCCCCCCAAAATTTATGGGATTTTATTCATTTTTATACTTCAACTGGTAATTTAGATGAAAAACTCTAGATGTCAGCATCATCTTGCTTTGATTTGTGCATTCTCAATCGGTACTACTACTCGCCGATGTAATCCGGACTCTTCATTCACCTTTGTCCGGCGCATAGTCAAATAAGAGAAAAATATCAGTGCAATGGGTCATTAAACATGGTTTTTGTGCTGCAGGTGAAAGTACAAGCAGTATTATCGGTTCTACTCGCTACATTTTCTGGTTTCGGTGTTGCGATGAGTTGGGAGTTCGATCATTATCGAGATCCAACGTTGGAGAAGAAGATGGCAGGCTTGGTCCTACGAGCAGCAGCATGGTTCTCAAGTTCTGATGCGACCACAAGGCCAACCCCCTCGTGCAGTTAATTCACTTCGGAGAGTTCCCGATGTAAACCAGCAAAATGCCGAGACGTTCAGCGGGAGTTGAACCGATCTGCTCCTCATGGTTTATCTTCATGTAATTTATCTGCAGATGAAGAACATGGTTTCTTCAGTAATAATGAGATATAATAGGATGCCATACATTCCTCCACCATTTAGGGCAAACGAAAGAGAAGGATAAAAATACCTTGCAAATTTATGTTAATATTTTGAGGTTGAGATTGTCCCAAAAGAGTCCCCATCAATTATTTTGTAATGTGCTTGCAAATTTAAGGGGAAAAAATGTTGTGATCAGATTATTAAAATGTTTTATGGTCATATTTAGGTGGGGCAACACAACTTTATGTGAGAGAAGGACAAGCTTTATAAAATTTCAAGGGAATAAACTTATAAAATTTTAGAGATATAAAAATAGATTTTTAATAAAAATTATAAAAATGTACTTAAAATATAATTTAAAATTTTTAGGTGACAACCGCCTCCATCCGTTCCATCTAAGTCTATTCTTGTATTTAGGGACGGCCACGAGACTTAAACTCGACGGGTTCCAGTATGATCTTATTTGATTAGGTTTTTTAGATTATGAGTTTAAATTAGATTTAAGTTTAAGGTGAAAAAAATTTGACTCGAACTAACAAGAAAAAATATAATTATCTTTATATATTTAAGGACAATTACAATAATATCATTCTCTATTATTTTTTAATTAGATTTCTATTCTATAAAAGAAAATTATGAATTATATATATATATATACACACGTCGGGTCGGATATAAATTTTATCTCAAATTGTTTATCCAATTTTCTTAATCAAGGCAGGCGAATGAATTAGGGGATAGCTTAAGATAAGTATAGATAAGTGTTAAAACAATCAAATATTTTTTTTATAGAGGAATAGAGTTAGAAAATTTAGATTATAATATTAGAATTAAGAAAATTAATATATTTTATAAGGGAACAAAGATAAATTATAATTTTCAGTTTTCTTTAAAAATTAATTAATTTTAAAGTTGTGTTAATATTTTTAAAATATTATAGTTTTTTAATAGTATGAAAAAATTATTAGATAGTGTGCGTTCAAATTACTTTTTTTTTAAAATGCTTTATGTCAGGTTCTTCCCAAACAATTCAAAATCTCAAAATGAAGTTAATTATAAAGCAAATAGAGTTGAATACATCATTGGATGAATTATCTGTAAATCATTCATATTTATTAAAATAAATAAAAAATGTTCAATACAAAATATTTATTTAATAAATGAATAAAGATAAAGGTGTATTTAATTTAATTATTTTCATAAATATATTTATTTATTGATTCATTTATTGAAAATAATATTAAATATTTATTTTATTTTATTTATTTATAAATAACTATTAATATTTATTTTGATTATGTTACATTTAAAAAATAATTATATTTATTTATACTTTTGTTTATTATTCATAAAGAGATTTTCAATTGTTAGTAACTTAGCATACACAAACATAAATATAAAGTTTCTTAACCAAAATAAAAAATAAAAGATGAGTTAATTACATCATGTCCTCAAAGTATAACCTTCATTTTAAGTTGGTGTTTAAACTTTTAAATATTTCATTTTCATCTCCAAACTATGACTATCATTCTAATTAGTCTTTAAACTTTTGAATATTTCAATTTCATCCCCAAACTATAACATTCATTCTGAAATGGTCCCTAAACTTTTTGATCATTCTAATTTTATCCCAAACTATATGTATATAATAATCGCATCCCTTGTTAATAAAATCATTAGGACAAGTTATATTATTATATGCATGAAAATAAACAAAATTTAGGTTAAACTATGGTTGAAACTAATTACATATTTGGATGAATTTGGGGTGAATTTGGAAGATTCAAAAGTTTTAGGACTAATTTAGAAAAAGGGTTATAGTTTAATGATGAAATTAGAATGTTTAAAATTTTAAGTACTAAGTTAAAATGAGAGATATATTTGAGGGATGAAATTGAAATATTCAAAAAATTAAAGACCAATTTAAAAAGAAAGTTCTAGTTTAGGGACATATAATGTAATTAACTCATATAAAGATAGATGAAGATTTTTTTTTATTCAAGTATGGAGGGAGGGGAAAAGGTAAAAAAAGATGGAAAACATGTTTTATGTACATTCAACCAAAATGATATACATTCATTTCCATATTCAAACAAACAAAACCACGTTATAAAGTTCACATCGACATCAATGAGATTGTTTAAGTGATAAGGAGATTAATATTATTTACACATATTTTAAGTTTAATATTTTATGTATACAGACAATTTTAGTTATGAGATTCATTTACCAAAGTTAGTTGTGTGACACAAATCAGTCCGATTTAATCTGACAAAGCTTAAATAACAGGGAGGGCGACCAAAAATAAATAAAGTTCACATCGTAAACTTTATGGGTATAATGAAAAAATTACCTTCAATATTTGTACAAATGATCATTTTTGGTTCTATTTTAGTATTTTAGTTCCCGACGTTTCAATTTTTCGTCAAAGTACTTTTGTTGAAAGAAAAACGTTAGTTCAAACTGGTGTGACATTTTCACATGTGTCATTTTAACAATTAAGTACATGTGAAAATATCACATTAACAACATATGTTGATTGTCAATTCACTGACAATTTCCTTCTAACATGGAGTATTTTGATAAAAATTTGAAACATTATAGACTAAAATACTTCAAAAAAAATATAAATCGAAGTGAGCATTTATACAAATATTGAAAAATAATTGTATCATTTTACTAATTTTATATTCAAAACCTTATAATAAAGTTAAGCATAAATAAATATTTTTAAAATCTCATCTAAACTTTAAAAGAACATTATATAGTTTTTTAAACTTAAAGGTGAAATTTTCAAGATATTGTTGCTCAAATTTTTAATTTTCAAAATGGTACACTTTCAATTTTATTTTTCAATTTATTGCATTTGTTATAGTAAAAGTGAAGCCGGTCGAATTACGTACCGAATTCAGTATTCATTTTCTTATTTTTAATTAAAAATTCAAAGTTTGTATATTACATACCGACTTCACTATTTAAGGGGTTGTTTGTTTATCTCTTAATGGAATCATTCAGCGCTGAATGCTGAAAGTGCTGACTGATTCAGCAAAACAGTGTTGAATGATTCGACACAGAAACACATTCTGAATAATTAAGAGTAATTATCAAATATCATGTCACATTCAGAGTTAATTCATACAGAGTCTCTTAATCATTCAGCATTTGAATCATTCAGCGCTTAATCATTCTGAAGTAAACAAACAGCTCCTCAATCTAGCATCACGCCTATGCTCAGCCACCCATTGAATTTTTTAATTTAAAGAAATGATGAACAATGAAATTAGTATGTAATTCGGACGATTATTGTAAAATGTAATATTTTCAAAATTAAAAAAATCTAAATATAATATGTGTAATTTCACAAAAAAAATAAAAAACGGACTTGAAATTGTTTGAATATAAACTTTCAAAACATCCACCGAATTAAAAGACAATAGCACTACTACTGGATGGAAGGTCAACTACTTAAGATACACGTGTCGGGAAAACATTGAATGGTGAATTGCGTGGGAACCTAACTATTTTTCCACCTATTGGGGCTTTAGTTCGGACAATTCATTCAATTATTTATAAAAATAATATTTTGGGAAAACTACATATTTAGTACTCTAACTATCACTTTTGTTCTGTTTTACTCACTTAATTATTTTTTAAATCATACCTGATGTTATATTTTGGTCACATGCCATTAAAAAATTGATAAATCTACTGACATGATATTATCCTATAGTGATATATCAACATTACAATTAATTTATGGACAACGAGTGATCAAAGTGAAACCAAAACTAAATGTTAGGTATAGTTTTAAAAAACAATAATTAGGTTATCAAAACGATACCTGAGCATACTACGTCAGCTGACGCTGGTGATAAAAAAGGAAGCGAATTAAAAAAATTGATCTCTAATATAAATTTTAAAGGTTCAATCATAAAAATACAAACACCATGGACTGCTAGTGTAGTTTTCCCTCAACTTTTGAAACGGTATTATATGAATAAAACAGTCTATTTGATTTGCATGGTAGGGATCGGAGAGGAAGATTAACTAACCAACTAGTCTCCTAGCAGTATCAGTGCTCTCAAAGCCTAAAGGTCTTGGTTGGTCCATAACACTGAACCAACGCCACAATGAACAAAGATAAGATAAGAGCAAACATTGAGCATGGTGGTCGGGTTTCAATGAAAAAAAGCCTAAGGGCATTGTTGGTTCGTTAATATGCTCTCAAAGCCTAAGGGCATTGTTGGTTCGTTAATATGCTCTCAAAGCTTAAGGGCTTGGTTGGTCCATAACTCGGGAAAATTTGACTCTAATTGACTTCAAGTTGTAATTTTATAAACTCGACTTAATTCGAAAAAATTTCAAGTTTAAACCGAGTTATAAAATACAACTCGATAGTAACCTGAACAACTCGGATTTTTTAATAATTAGTACATTGATTTTCAAGTTTAAGTCGACTCGCTCAAATTTTGTATAATATATGTATATCACATATAAAACAAAATATGAAGAAATATATATGTATTATATGTAGTTATAAAAAACTACTTAAATTGAAATCAATAAATATCATAATATTATAAAACATTTATAATTAAATTTACGTAGAAACTTAAAAATTCGACTCAACTCAAAAAAAAAATTCAAATTAACTTTGAGTTGTAAAGTAAAACTCGTAAACTCGAATAACTTGACTCAATCGTTCACTCCATAATACTAAACCAACTACATCTCAATGTTCTAAATATGTCAAGTCAACTTTTTGTGACTGGGTTAACAATGTTTAATGTTACAAACGATCGTTTTGTTATTTTACGATAATGTTGATAATCGTTTTATTACTTGTAAAATTTCAGTAAAAAATTATTCAAATCTTAGTGATCATTTATATAATATATTGATTCCATGACATAAATCAATTATTTATGATTTATAAATAAAAAAATGTTTTGAAATAGAGCTGCAATTGGGAAGGAAAAATTCATCAATGGACCCATGCACCTATTCATGGAGACGTCACATTAAACCCTCCATTAAAGGAGATATGTGTTGAAAATTGGTGCAACTTGCACCGAAAGTTGCAAGTATTAATGCTCTGAAAGGTGCAATTGATAAATTCAATAATCAAGTTTGATTTTGTTGAAAAATTTGCTAATGGGATAATTAATTCTAGTCCCTAAATTTTAGGGTATTTATAAGATTAGTCCTTAAGGTTCAACTATAAATACCCTAGCTCATTTAGCTTTAAAACCATCCCAAAGCATTCTAGCTTTCTTCTAATACTAGAGAATTTAGAGAGTTTCTTGAGAGTTATTTTCTCATTTTTATCAAGAGAGAATTATCATTGTTTTCTCCTTGGTAGATCGAGAGAAGTTGTAATTCCTATTTTCTCATAGTGAAATTCTTCTACCGTTGCCCATGGTTTTTACCCTATATTATTTAGGGGTTTTCCACGTAAATTTTGTGTCTCTTTTATCTTCATTTTTATTTTCTCAAATTATCAGTTGCGATTTTTGCTCTATCCGATAGCCATCTTCCGCAACAATTGGTATCAGAGCCAGATTATAGTGTGTAATATCTGCTTATTGTCTTTGTGGTTGCCACCAAAAGGTGGATCCTCCAACATAAGAAAGTAAGAAGTTATTACCCATTCTTTGAAGGTTCCAGATAACTATTCACGATAGTGAAATAGTGGGAGCTATCTATATTAGAAGCTATGGCAACGAAATTTGATATTGAAAAATTCAATGAGGGAAAATTTTCATTGTGGAAATTGAAGATGAAGGCCATCCTGAGGAAAAACGTTTGTCTAGCAGCTATCAGTGAAAGGTTGACGGATTTCACATATGACAACAAATGGATCGAGATGGATGGGAATGTTATGACAAACTTTTCATCTAGCATTAGCAGATGAAGTATTGTCAAGCATCGAGGAGAAGAAGACATCTAAGGAGGTATGGGATCATCTCACCATATTGTACGAGGCCACATCGCTGCACAATAAAATTTTTCTTAAGAGAAAATTGTACACTCTCCGTATGCCAGAATCTACTTCAGTGACAGAGCACTTAAATACACTGAACACTTTATTTTCTCAGCTTACATCCTTAAGCTGTAAAATAGGAGAACAAGAATGTGCTGAACTTCTACTTCAAAGTCTACCAGATTCGTATGATCAACTCATCATCAACTTGACAAACAGTAATGTCACCAGTCTAGTCTTCGATGACGTTGCAGCTGCTGTTCTACAAGAAGAAAATCAGTGCAAGAACAAGGAAGACAGATAAGTAAATCTGTAACAAGCAGAAGTGTTGACAACGACGAGAGGGAGATCAACAGAACGTGGCCAAAGCAGCAGTCACAAACATGGTAGATCGAAGTCGAGAAGCAAAAAGAATTTAAAGTGCTACAACTGTGGAAAGAAGGGTCACTTGAAGAAGGATTATTGGAGTCTAAATAAAAACTCCAATCCACAAGGCAATACCGCAAACACTTCAGATGATGAAGATGCTCTATGCTGTGAAGCGTCAACCACCGTGGAAGGCAGAAAAAGATTTGCAGATATATGGCTCATTGATTCAGGAGCAACATATCACATGACCTCAAGAAGAGAATGTTTCCATCATTATGAACCTGTCTCAGGAGGATCTGTGTATAGTTGCAATGATCATGCCTTAGAGATCGTTGGCGTGGGAACCATCAAATTGAAGATGTATGATGGAACAATTAAATTTGTTCGAGATGTGCGGCACGTGAAAGGCCTGAAGAAAAATTTATTATCCTACGAATTGTTGGATAATAATGCAAGCAAGATTGAAACACAGAAAGGAATCATGAAGGTGTTCCGTGGAGCGCTTGTGGTGCTGAAAGGCGAAAATATAGCAGCAAACTTGTATATGCTGAAGGGAGAGACTTTGCTAGAAGCAGAAGCCTCTGTTGCCTCATGTAGTTCAGATTCTGTAATGATATGTCATCAGAAACTTGGACACATGTCAGAACAAGGAATGAAAGTCTTTGTGGAGAAAAACCTACTTCCAGGCTTAACAAAGATAACACTTCCTTTGTGTGAGCATTGCATAACAAGTAAGCAGCACCGGTTGAAATTCAACAAATCAAATTCTAGAGGCAAAAATGTTCTAGAATTAGATCACTCTGACGTATGGAAAGCACCAGTTACATCCCTAGGTGGAGCAAAATACTTTGTCTCATTTATTGATGACTACTCCAGGAGATGTTGGGTGTACCCTATTAAGAAGAAGTCAGACGTTTTTTCAACTTTCAAATACTTCAAGGCGCGGGTGGGACTTGATTATGGAAATAAGATCAAGTGTTTCAGAACAGATAATGGAGAATAATACACAAGTGAAGAATTTGATGACTTTTGCAGGAAAGAAGATTTCAAAAGACAGTTCACAGTGGCGAACACTCCTCAATAAAATGGAGTGGCAGAGCGGATGAACATAACCTTGTTAGAATGAACAAGAGCAATGTTGAGGGATGCAGACCTAGAAAAATCATTCTGGGCAGAAGCGGTCAATACTGCCTGCTATTTGGTGAATCGAGCTCCATCAACTGTAATCGAGCTGAAGACACCAATGGAGATGTGGACTGGTAAACCAGCTGATTATTCATACCTCCATATATTTGGAAGTATAGTGTACGTGATGTACAACTCCCAAGAAATTTCAAATCTGGATCCAAAATCCAGGAAATGCAAATTCTTGGGGTATGCTGATGGAGTAAAGGGGTATCGCTTGTGGGATCCTACTCTCGCAAAGTGATTATTAGCAGGGATGTTATCTTTGTAGAAGATAAGCTACAAAGTAAAGAAGAAGATGGTGGTGCTGAAAAGTCAGAGACTACACAGATACATGTGGAAAAGGAGGTTGAACAAGGAGATTTTTCTAAAGCAGAACCAATACATGATGAACAAGAACCAGAGAGTTCTGAAGCTCCAATAACTCGTCAATCAGATCGTGTAAGAAAACATCCCAATTGGCACTCATATTATGTTATAAAAGGAAATATTGCATACTGCCTTTTAACAGAGGATGGTGAGCTATCAACATTTCAGGAGGCAATAAATAGCTCAGATGCTTCACTGTGGATGATAACGATGCAAGAAGAAATTGAAGCCCTTCATAAAAATAATACATGAGACCTTGTGCCATTACCACAAGGAAGGAAGCCAATTGATAACAAATGGGTCTTCAAAATCAAGCGAAATGGTGACGATCAAGTTGAGAGGTATCGTGCAAGACTGGTGGTCAAAGGATATGTTCAAAAAGAAAGTATTGATTTTAATGAAATCTTTTCTCATGTGGTTCGACTAACAACAGTTCGAGTAGTTTTGGCAATGTGTGCTACATTGAACTTACATCTATAGCAGCTAGATGTTAAAACAACTTTTCTTCATGGAAATCTTGAAGAAGAGATTTACATGCTCCAGCCTGTAGGATTTGAAGAAAAAGAAAAGAAGAACTTGGTTTGCAGGTTGAACAAATCTCTGTACAGTCTAAAGCAGGTGCCGAGGTGTTGGTATAAGAGATTTGATTCCTTCATTATGTTCCTTGTATACAACAGACTTAATGCAGACCCTTGTGCTTATTTCAAGAGGTCTGGTGATAACGATTTTGTTGTATTGCTGTTGACATGTTGGTTGTAGGACCCAACAAAGATCATATTGAAGAATTGAAGGCACAACTGGCTAGGAAATTTGAAATGAATGAATTGGGATCAGCAAACAAGATTCTAGGGATGCAAATTCATCGAGACAGAAGTAATAGGAAGATTTGATTTTCACAAAAGAATTACTTGAAGAATATCTTGTCACGATTCAGCATGCAAGATTGTAAGCCAATTTCTACCCCTCTTCCTATTAACTTCAAATTATCCTCCAGTATGAGACCTAGCAGTGAAGAAGAGAGGATGGAGATGTCTCGAGTACCGTATGCATCAACAGTTGGAAGTATAATGTTCGCTATGATATGCACAAGACCAGACATTGCACAAGCAGTGGGAGTGGTTAGTCGGTACATGGCGAATCCAGACAAAGAGCATTGGAATACAATAAAGAGGATCCTGAGATACATCAAAGGGACCTTAAATATTGCATTATATTATGGAGGATCAAACTTACTAATCAATGGGTATGTAGATTCTGACTATGCAGGGGATTTGGATAAAAGCAAATCTACTACAAGATATGTGTTCAAAATTGTCGGTGGAGCTGTAAGCTGGGTTTCAAAATTGCAGTCAGTTGTGGCTACGTCAATAACAGAAGCATAATATATAGCAGCTACACAAGCGAGTAAAGAAGCAATCTGGTTGAAGATGCTATTGGAGGAGTTTGTGCACAATCAAGAGTATGTCTCTCTTTTTTGTGACAGTCAAAGCGCCTTGCATCTAGCAAGGAATCCAACATTTCATTCAAGGACAAAGCACATACGAATTCAGTACTATTTCATTCGTGAAAAGGTTGAAGAAGGGACGGTAGATATGTAGAAAATTCATACCAAAGACAACATAGCATATTTCATGACGAAGGCAATCAATGCTGATAAATTTACCTAGTGTCGATCCTCTTGTGGTCTGTCAGAGACGTAAGCAACATGATGGTACAAGGTATAAAGAATGGTATGAAGATATGATTGTTCCAATCAAATCTTCAAGTGGGAGATTGTTGAAAATTAGTGTAACTTGCACCGAAAGTTGCAAGTATTAATGCACCGAAAGGTGCAATTGATAAATTCAATAATCAAGCTTGATTTTGTTGAAATTTTTTCTAATGGGATAATTAATTATAGTCCCTAAATTTTAGGGTATTTATAAGATTAGTCTTTAAGGTTCAACTATAAATACCCTAGCTTATTTAGCTTTAAAATTATCCCAAAGCATTTTAGCTTTCTTCTAATACTAGAGAATTTAGAGAATTTCTTGAGAGTTATTTTCTCCTTTTTATCAAGAGAGAATTATCATTGTTTTAACTTGGTAGATCGAGAGAAGTTGTAATTCCTATTTTCTCATAGTGAAATTCTTCTACCGTTACCCGTGGTTTTTACCCTATATTATTTAGGGGTTTTCCACGTAAATTTTGTGTCTCTTTTATCTTATTTTTATTTTCTCAAATTATCAATTAAGATTTTACTCTATCCGATAGCCGTCTTCCGCAACAATGTATTAACAAGAGACAGTTGTCAAGTAAAATAAATTGAAAAAGAATAGTCAAAAGGCCCAAACCATAACTCGAATTGTTGAGAGAAAAGATTGAATTGATTCTATTGATAAAATATTTTCTCAAAAGATTAGAGAATAATACTCATCCGTTGAACCAATGGAAATACAAGGTGCAGAAAACACTACTAATGAAGAATGCGACCACAATAATCTAATCTCCTATACAAATAGTCTGAAGAATATACCATACAAATTCAGTTTGTCAACTAATCATAATAACAAACTAAAATCAAATGCAAATAGAAATAAATTTGAATATAACCTCTTCTCATCTTGTTTGCTTTAAACTGTATGATCTCCAACTGGTTTTCTTCTTCAGAGAAGTTCTGCCCTTGCGGCGTATCCATACTGAGATCTCCTGATGTTATCTTGTCTCTTCTTGCAAACCAATCCACCGACAACAACCAAACACGCTGCAACCACCGCGGCCACAACGATTCCCGCTTTTTTCCGCCGCTCATTCCTCCTCCACCACTACGACCGGTATTCTCTTCGCCGACGTCTGCATTGACGTTGTTGTGGTTGATATCGCTGGCTTCTTCCGGTGAAGGAGCAGGAGAAATCGGAGGCAGCGGTGAGCCTCCTTGTTCAAGGTCTGATGGAGATGGCGCTGGAGGAGAAGAATCCAAAGCCGGTGAGATTGCTGGTGGAGAGTCGAGATCAGGCGCGAGATGCGGAGACAAGTCGGCACCGAGTGAAGGCGGCGGTGAGGGTGAATCGGCAGCGAAGGCAAGTTGAAGAAGTTGGAAGAAAGCAATGGTAACGGGACAGAGTTTAGCCATTTCAGTAGATCTGGCAAAAATACTTGAAGAAGAAGAAGAATGCAGTTGAAAAGATGTTTTCAAGGGAAGTTTTAAAACGAGAGAGAGAGAGAGAGGAGTATATATAGGAGGGTAAAAAGGGGAGTAGATTTAGCGAGAAGAAAAATGTAACATTATTATGGGAATATTGTATTATTTTGTTTGGTTTGTTTAGTAGAAACGTAAAATTATTGTGTTTGGTTGAAAGAATATAAGATTACTTAGATGTATATTTTATCAAATTATCATTGTGATATTTTTTTTTAAAGTTAAACTTTAATATTAATTTATAAATATTTGAATGAAAATTCTTTAAAATATTTTAATTGTTATACTAATTTTTGAGGAGAAAATAAATTTAATATATAATTAAAATAATTAGTATATTAAATTTATATTTTTAAATAATGTTCATAAGTATCATATTTATTTATATATAATATAATATAAAAAATAATATTATGATAGTAAAATATTATTTTAAATAATTACATATTTACAATAATACTATTTTTTTTCATCCCATAAAATTAAAAATAGTAAAATATTGAATATTAGAAATATATAATATTTTAAATTCTCAAAGTTATTAATATTTTAGTAAATCAAACTCTTTGTATGTTATTATTATTTTTATAATTTTGAGTAAAGTATAAAAATAAGAATTTAGAAGGATCATTATAAAAAGAATTTATTAGTCCAAGAGTATTCTGGTAATATAAGATTTTTTGAACCAAATGTAAGAATAAAATTCTGGAAAAAAATATTCCTCTTAATAATGTAAGATTTCGCGAACTAAACACACTTGAGTTACCTTGTTAAACATCGGTTACCAATCTCAAATCCACGATAATTCGGTTAATTAATATTTAGAGTAAACTACCTACTTGGTCATTCACCTATTATATAGTTTTTAGTTTAGTCATTCAACTATTATTTTTTTAAAATTATATATAACATTAATTTTTGGTCCTATTTTGATCGTCTACTGTTAAAAATCAACGATAATATTGATATGTCATCATAAGGTAATGTCACGTCAGTATTAAAAAAATAAAAGATATCATATCAGCATCACTGTTAATTTTTTTTACGGCGATTGATCAAAATAGAATCAAGACATAACGTTAAATATGATTTAAAAAATAATTGAGTGACCAAAACAAAAACTAGATAATAAATGAGTGACCAAATAAATAGTTTACTCTTAATTTTATTACTTTAATCGGTGCTTTATTTTAAAAATTAAATATATTTTATCAATTCAGAATTAGATAGATATCATGAGTTTAAACATGTTTATATCTAATTTAATTAAAAGAAGTAGACCATCATGTATTAAAAAAATAAAAGAAAAAATATACTACAGTATATTTTAAAATGATTTATTTTTATTTTACTAAATATGATATTAAAGATAATAATAATAAAATACTTTAAAATAAATCATAATTTGCATAAAAAATGTTTCCTTTTTATAATTTAAAATAAATTATTATATTTTAAAAAAGTTTAATATTTTTAACGAAAAGAAATTTCAATCAACCAAATGCTACTGCATCAATTCAATTAACCAACGAATTTTAGTGCGCTTAACATTAAAAATAATTTGAAGAATCAACTGTAAGCCTGATTTAATGATATGAGAATAAGGTTAAAAATTTAAATTTTAATATTATAAATAGAGTAAATTAAATTAGGAAGATCACCCATAATAAATTTTATAATACTCGATTCAAATTAAATAATTAATAAATTGAATACCAATAATGATATACAAATATAACTTCAAGAATTTATGATTTGTCAAATAATAATTTATTTGATCTAATATTTTAAGCAAGATGTTACATTTTTTTATTAGTTTGAAATAAATACAAAGTAGTATCTGTTTGAATACTCTCAATCGTTTCACAATGAACTTTACTACACCCCTACATAGGGGTGTTCAAAACCGTGTACCTACATTTTCGGGTACTCAAAATACCAGGTACCTAGGATTTTTTGGTACAAAAATATTGATCTGTGTTTTGGTCCGTTAAGTTTAGGTATCCATAAGTCGAGTACCCACATTTTTTGGTCATAGATAATTGATTCATATTTTTTTAATTTTTTCTTTAAATTATACTATTTTAAAAATTATATAAAAATATAAATTTAAAAATTAAAAATCTATAATGCGCAATTTACCCATAAAATTTTTAAAATTCAAATTACAAAACTAAAAATAAAATTTATTAAAAAATTAAAAGAAATACAATTAATTTAAAAAATTTGAAGTTAAAAAAATAATTTAGATTGTTAGGATGAAATAATTTAAGAAATTAATAATTTAGTATGTTATAGTGAAATAATTTTAAAAAATTAAGAATTTAAAATGTTAGGGTGAAATAATTTGAAATTAAAAATCTAATATAAAACAAAAAATAAAAATAAGAAATATATCCCGGTTAAGGAATATTTTGTGACCCGAACTCGACCCGAAAATTTGAGAAAACCCGACTCGTAAAATCGGGTATTTTCATTATAACTACCCATTATTTTTTAATCGGGACGACGGTTCGGATAGTTGGGACATACATTTTTGAACATCCTTAACCCTACATATGTGATACTCGAATCTAAAACCTAAAAAAGTAACAATAATCCTTTAACGAATGAGGTCATTTGATTTGTGTTGTCACGTTTTTTTTTCTAGGCCAAATTTGTATTTGAGCCACTTTTATTGGCTTTTTTTGACCCAATAGGGCAAACAGTTTTATTAATTAGCTCAATAAGGCATATTAAAGTTTATTTTGAGATTTACAATATTTGCTACAATTTTGAAGGAACGTCACACCGAGGTGACGAGTTCCACCAGAAATTATATTTTATTATACTGATTAATAATTAATTATTTTTCATGTAATTCGTCATGTCGAGGTGATAAGTTATATTAAAATAATATTCATTTTTTAATTTTGGAGTGTTTTTTTAATCAAAAATAAAAAATAGAAAATAATGGAACTCGTTATGCCAAGGGGACGAGTTCATGTGGGTTTAAAATAAGTAGTCATTTATAGCCATTGTCCAACGATGTTATTTTTTGAATTGATGGAATTTGTCATGTGGGTGTGACGAGTTCCAATAATCATTTTGGAAAAAAAATTAACTATAAATAGGAGTGGGGTGAGTTGATAGAGTCTATACGAGAATGAACTCATGCATTTGTGGGAAAAATATAACGAAAAAAATTTCAAATGGTTTATTTGGGTTTGATTACTCAAACATCGATAGCTCATATTTAGGCTAGTCTTCAGATGATGAGTGAGTAAAGGAGACAATGAAGTCGATACTTGATCAACATAAGGAGAGAAGAAAACTTGAAGAAGAGAATAAGGAGATGAAAATCAAGGAGAAGAAGAGTATGAAGACTTACCGATCTGACGTAGCAAACAACTTATAAAGAGGAATGAAAAAAAGAAAAGAAAAAAATAGTGTATAAATTGAGAAGAATAAGACGAAAAGTTTGTTAGCCATTTGGTGATGAGATATATCTGTAGGGAACATCATGTTTACAGGCCTTTGTGACGTAAACACAATACCATAATCAGTTTGTATAATTTGACCATATGAATGGACAACTATGAAAATTTTTTTAGCCGTTGATTAAGAAAAATTTCTGGTGGTTTAATAAAGATGTAGAATGTAACCCCCTAGACCCGACCTAGACGTTACGACCGAATCTAAGCGGTCACACGTCGAATATAAAAATTATTTTAGTTAAAATAATACGTATAACAATAAAAATATAGAAATATACAACGGTATGCATATACATATACTAACATCAAAAGTTTGTATATACATGTCTAGAAACAAAATACCAGTAATATAGATACATAGTAGTAAAATATGTCACCAAAATATAACATAAAAGGTGTATAGAAATATACTATGATACAAAACAGATGATAGTTGATCTTTCTAATACTAAGTCTGCTAGTTAACTGTCGAGTAGTATCTGAAAAGTTAAAAATTTAAAGAATGAGCTAAAAAGCCTAGTGTGCTCCTTGTGGTGTATAAAAACATACAGATAAAATACTATGATAATAGTTAAGTATAAAATAGGATTTGAAAACATGAACACTACCATCATCCGAACACCAGAATATGTAAGTTCCTCGGAATCATACATCCACCTGTACACTAGGTAAAGACCTTATACTGATAGCATAAGGGTTTGCGGTAAGAACTTATTCTATGAACAAAGAAGATGAGCCTGCAATAAGGTCTTACAAGTCATAGACTAAGCCTTAAACACTTCTTCCAATCATATCCCCAATGATAGTAAAGGCACATGTATTTGAGTGAAAATAATAGTTTAATTTATTAAAACGTTAAAACATGTCATATACCAAAATTAGATACAAAAATACAGTAACCAGAGATGGTGTCAAAAATATACGATAAATTAGATATCATGCAGTTAGAGTGTTTAATAAAAAAAATTTAAAATAGTTCAGATAGATATTTCAAAACAACACTATAATACGAATAAGAACACACTTGTACCGATCTGAGAAGTCTGGGATGTTAACCTACTCACGGGTCTACTTATCAAGGTTAGCGACAGTGCTAGATCCTGCGAATCGAAATAACTGAATCAAAATCCTAATAAAATAAGTAATAAACTTTAATCAAATAATTTACAGAAACCTATGAGTAGCTCTCAAAGTACGCAAATCATACTAATATATCAGACAAGAAGCACAAGATCTAGACAACCCTCGATAAGGGGAATCATGAGTACCTTCATGAAAATATAATCCAAGATCAATTTTATAATTAAATCCCAGATAAATAAGCAGAAATGCCAAAAATAATAAACACTTTTTGTTTAATGGGCTCGATTCAGGGCTTTTGAGGTCAGAATTTGGCAAAACTGACCGCAAAATCAGACCTAGAACGTCAAAATACATCAAGAGGGAGGTTTTCAAAAAAAAGTTAACACTGGTCAACATCAACAACGACGGTCAATAGTAAAAGGTCAACAACTCAGCTCGACGCGGCTCCGCTCGGCTTGGATCGACCAGTTCGGTTGGGTCAGTTTGATATTTAGGTTGGTTCGTTATTTGGGGAACTGATTTTGGGCCTGGCGGGTCGGATACAGTTCAGTGGGTCGGGTTGACTCGCTTCTAAAAACCACCTAAGCGGTGGACAAGCCCCACGCGCAGCGGCGGTGTGTGAGGGCGCGTGTAGGGTCTCGAGGCATCGAAAAAATTCTAAAAATTAATTTAAAGCATTGTAAGAAACTTACCTAGCTCTGTTCAGAATGGTGAACGGTGGAGAGCCCCTATTACGCTTCGCTAGAAACTTACTATTGCTTACCCTTCCACACGTCGGTGACAGAGACAACAAAACTAACACCGGTGGTCTCGGGACAATGCAAGGAACACGATGGTGAGGGCTGTGTCGAAAACGGAATAACGATCATCGAAAAAACAACGATTGAAATTCTTGGCTTAAATTTGCTAAAAATGGAAAGCGAGGGATAAAGGTATTTGGGGTTTCCAGAAATAGAAAGATTCAGACTTTCGGAGTGTTTTAAACCCAACACAAATAGAAAATGGCTAAATTATGCCATAGGTCATTGGGCTTTAATTACTTTCTGATTTGAGTTTGAATTTTATTTAAAAATTCATTTTGGTCCTTGAACTTTAACTGAAATTTAATTTAGTCATTGAAATTAAAGTTCAGAAAAATTTAGACCCTAATTTATGGTGTGACATAGAAAGTAGAAGTTTTGTTAAGATTCACATAACATAAGCAAACTTAAAAGAAAAATGAGCTATCATCAATTACCATTCAATTTGATGATAGAAACGTTTAAGTGATATATCACTTCATTTAAAAAAAATTCAATGATATATAACTTTATTTCAGAAAAACGTCCTTTTCTCAGACACCATTTAATGCACAATGAAAAAACTTTTCAATTCCCATTTACTTCACTTCATAAAATTTTCCAGTGATATATAACTTCATTTCAGAAACTTTTCAGTGATATATTACTTCAGTTTAGAAAAAAACTTCCTTTTTCTCATACACCATTTAATGCACAATGACAAAAAATTTTCAGTGCCCAATTACTTAACTTCAAAAACTTTTCAGTGATATATAACTTCATTTCAGAAATTTTTTAGTAATATATCACTTTATTTCAGAAAAAAACGTCCTTTTATCATACGCCATTTAATACATAATGACAAAACTTTTCAATTCCTAACCACTTCATTTCAAAAACTTTTTAGTGATATATCACTTCATTTCAATGTTATATCAGACAAGGACTGATATAAACCTATTTTTATATGTTTTTATTCAATGTTATGTAGTTTTTCATAAACTTATTTTTTGTTATATCTGTTTTTCCTACAAGAAGCACTTCCTGAGGGCTTATAAATATGTGTGAGGTGAAAGCTATTTTTTACTCAATTGAAGCAAAAATCTAAAAATTCGAGTCTTTCACTACCAAAGCTTGAGTTTTTTTTTTGGCTAACATGGCTATTATTCTTGCAACTATTTTTTATGATTGCTTAAGCATGTATTTCAAAAAAAAAAAATCAACTAGACGAGTTGAAGTTGAAAATAGAAAGAAGGGTTCAACTCGAAAGCAATAAAAGAATATCTTCATTCTATTATAAATTGCCACTATCATGCATGAGGTTTTATGTAATGTCGACCTTACAGGTATGATTGAGACATACTACTATCATTCTATATCTAATGTCGATTTGTTTGTAAACTTCGCTAATTTCGACCTTGCTCATATGGTTAAGGATGCTGCTTCCAGCTCGAATATCTCACCAACTAAGAAAAATGACAAAGAAACAAAGATAGATGATGGAGACTTGGAAGCATGGTTTCAATTTGTACGTGAACGACAACAAGAAAAAGCATGGAGAATCGAATAACTGAATATTACTTCTGATGAGTCTACTAATTACAAGGATTAAAACATCATAAAGAATAGTAATATGTTTATGATTTTATTTATTGTTTAAGGTGTGTGTAAGGTTTGTTGTATTTATGTCCTTAACGTAATGTGTTAGGTTTGTTGTTTTTATCTTCTTAATGTAATGTTTATGGTTTGTTGTTTTTATCTCCTTATTGTAATGTTCTATGTTTCAAGGTTTACTATAATGTTTATGGTTCGTTATTTTTATAAACAGAATCTATTACAATACCCTTAACTTTTCAATGATATATCAATTCATTTTAGTACACAATCACACCATTTAATACTTTGTATTTAATAAAACCTATCAATATGATCGTTGGAACTTGACACCTCAGCATGACAAGTTTTATTTATTATTTTAATATTTTGAAAAAAACTCTAAATTTAAAAACTATTATTTTAATAAAATTCATTAGCTCGACAAGACAAGTTCCAAAAAAAATAGTTAAATATTAAACCAGACAAATCTATCAAATAAAATATATTTTCCATTGAAACTCTTCACCTATACGTGACGATATCCAAGAACACCGTAACAAATACCGTAGAATCCAAAATAAACTTCTACATGCCCTATTGGACTAATTATTTTTTCAGTTTGCATGGGCCAATTTTGCCACATTTATTAGATCAATCATTTGGAAATGGGCCTGAAGGCCGTCCAACGCTATCTATTCGGGGCTATGAGCACAAGGAAACAACAAAATTGCAGGAGCACCATTCATCTTCTTCCTATTTGTGTTTTTATTTTTCAAGTAAATCCAAAATACCTAAAGAAAATTTCCCCTAAATCGGACGCCAAAATTCTGAGACTGATCATGATCAGCATTCTAGCTCAGGTTCCCGATCCAACTTTAAGCCTAAAACGTTTCATCTCTTTTCTTTCGGGATTCTTCTTCTTTTCTTATAAATATCTGGTATTTGATGAAAACGCAGGAGCGTTTGCTTGGTGCAGCGTTAGGATGTGCATTGACGGGGGCCGTTGTTTTCGAGCAACGGAAACGCATATATGAATCCGTTTCAGATTTTCAATCTCAGCTCGCTTCCCAATCTCTGGTCTTTTCTTAAATTCATTTTCTGGTTGAATTTTATTTCATATTTTCTTTTCAAACCCTAGAAAATAAGTTGTAGATCAAAGTTATAATGGTTACGGTAGGAAAAAAAAAATCATATTTTAAGCTTTTTTTCATAATTAATTGTGTATTTATTAAGAGGATTCATTACTCTGTTAAGTCATTATTATATTTTAGATGAAACGAAATGAGATGTTTTGTATTTGAATAAGATTTGGAAGTTTTAGATACGTTTATAACTGATGAAGTTATATGGGATAAGGCCATTGCTATTGCAAATCATTACTAATGCCTACACCAATTTTGTCTCACATTTTATTTGCTTAAGCTGATGCTTAATGGTTTCTGTAGAACATCTATGTCCTAGTTAATGTGGTCTAAACTTGTTCTGCTCAAACCTTTGTGTTTTACCCATTAGCTTAGATGTTAGAACATGGGAATTTGATTGGAAGCAGGAAAAATGCGAAAAATGAAATGTGTAATGTGAAATTTAGATTTTTAGTTTTAAATTTGGCTCTTTGAAGGAACAAGATGAATTGGCTTTCTTCTTCGCTTTTGGGAATTTCTTGTTATTAGCATTTTGCTATCTTGTTTATCTTGTTATCGATAGGTATTAAGATTGATCAGGAGATAAATTCGGAGGAATAATTGTTGCTTGATTTCAGGTATAAATTTTAAGGTGTATTTGATCGTTAAGCTGTATCCAATTAAGCTCTTAAAAGTATTGCTTTTGTTTTATTATGTCATGTTTTGCATGAACACAGAACCTTGGGGTTTTGATCTAACAAGAATTGTACTGTTAGGGTACAACACTTTAAGGGCTTCTTTTTTTTTGTATTTTAGCCATGTTCTAATTTGAGATAATTTGTTACCTAGATGATGAATCTATAACTATATATTAAAAAGTTGCTAGTGTAGCAGATTTGTATTTCGCAAGTTCTCATAGTTGATACTCTGAACTTCTTCTAGACGAAAGAACCAATATTTGGAAAGAAATCTCGCTCGGAGTTTGCCTTTCTATGGAACAAAACTGTGGATCAGATAGCTGTGCCAGTAATTGAAGCCATTAGTTCACGTCGATGGTAGAAGATTTGGGGTAATTTTACATCCAACTATTGATGTGTCTCGTACATCATGTTATTACACATGTACAATTGCTTGCAGTCAATTTAATCTCTCAAATCTCTTTGAACCTATTGAGGGAATGCATTCTTGTTTGTTATACATAACTTATAACTTATAATAATAGAAAATTCAATTTCGGGACGAATGGTTCTTAAAATTAAAAGATTTCCTGATATATTTTCTTCATTGTTTCTTTCTGTTTTTTGGCGGCCAGCTTCACTCTTTCTTTTCTAATGGTATAGATTATGAATCTTTGTTGACTTGTTGAGTAATACTATTTGCAATTATGCTCAGAACTTATATAGTATAATTATGTGCAAACTCTCCGTCTTAAATTCATGTGTGTGAACATAAAACTAGTGGTTTTTGCTCTTAATTATCAAAATTCTAGTCCCTGGTGAGTAAATATAATCACTAAAGTGCATTATGGTATAGTTAATAAAATCAACATATTACATGTTATTGGACTATTAGCTACTCTGCTGATAAAAGAAGCTCTTAATTCTGTATAAATTATTGAAATCATGATGCAATTGTCAATATCAATATGATCTGTTGATAGAATATTGAACTTTCGATTTCAATGTCAATAACAGTACTGACCAAGGATTAGTTTTAACCACCTTAATTATCATAACCACCATGCAATTATTAAGCATCTTAATTATCGAACCAACCATTCAATTATGAATATAAAATGGGAGAATTCAAGTCCTACAGCTTTAACTTGTGCATAATGGTAGAATTAGCCCTTAAACTATACCCTTTTTTTTATTGTATCTATTTTTCTAGATTGTACTAATATCTTAGTTTACTATTGGTGTAAATGAATTGAGTTTGAACGAATAAAATTATGTCCGTGTTCGTTTGTTTATTTTTTAAGGTGTTTATGTTTAGTTTGTCTGTTTGAATTTTCAGCATCATGTTCATGTTCGTTTATTTATTTTTGAAGATATTAGTATTCGTTCGTTTAGCAAACATGAATATGTTTGTTTAATGTTTGCGAATATGTCCTTTTGATGTTAGACAACCAACGCTCTCTTTATCATTTATTTGCAAGTAAAAAAAATGATGAAATTACATCACTAATCTTTAAGTTTCTTAGACTTCACAGTTAGAACTCCAAAGTTCAATTGATGTTCAATTTAATCCTTATTTTCACCAATATTTAAAATGTAAAAAATATAAAGAAAAAGAGAACTGAGTAAACGAGTCTATAAATGAGCTTGTAAGTGAGTTAATACACGAGTTTGTTTGTGAACGTAGATGAATTTAACATATATATGTTCGTGTTTTGTTCATTTATTGAATGAAGATAAAAAAAATATGTTCATATTCGTTTATTTAGCTTAATAAACGAAAATTATATGAACTGTTTGTCGACCACTCTGTTCATTTATACCTTAAGTTTACTCAAAAAAGATAATCCATACGTTTTATTAGATATTAGTAGAAAATAATGATAATTTAGATACCATTTTTATAAAAAAATTATAATTTGAGGTTAAGTTTTAGTATTAAACCTTTGTTTTGGAACTGAATCCGATGATTACAGGGCATAAAACAATCCCAATTATCTTTGCTTGACTTTCAGGAACTACAGTTTTGTGTTTGCTATTGCCTAGAATGATTGTGATGATAAACTTTGGTTATAGGTCAGATACATTGAAATAGTCAAAATACATTAAAAAACACCCATGCCACTTATATAACCAATTGAATCATAAAACAAGTACAATCCATGAAACCAGAATGGACGGAGAAAAACCAAAAAAAAAAAAAGAGAAGAAGAAAAAGACTAGAATAATGGAAAAAAGGCTTAATTCTGCTAAAACATTAGCCTATATATATATTTATACAATTGAAGAGCACGCAGTATCAGGCATCAGGTTGAACAGTGGGGTCGATTAGCCATAGGATTAGCTGCTGGACGAGTGTTAAGCACATAGAAAACACCCATTGACGAAAGCACAACAAATGCCACACCCAAAAAAATGGCAGCAACTCCACCGGTTCCCATTCCATGCCCTGCTTTCTGTCTCGGTATTACTTTGGTTTCAACTGCTTTGTCCACTTTAGCTGCCATAAGCAATGGTGAGCAACTGGAAGCTGCACATGGCATTTTGGCATCTGGGTTTTGCGTTTTGTGGTGGAAGAATTCATATCCCGATGGTGACAAGGTGTTTGCGTTTTGTGAGTACTAAATATGGACGCGAAATATGTGCAAATATATACAATCGAACAAGTAATACAGTGATGAGTGAGTATCGTATCCACAAAGATTGGAGGAAATTTATCAGTTCAATCAAATCAAAGAACTACTTTATCTAGGTATAGTTAGTGATGGTATGCACTGATGTAAATACTGAGGCAAGGTAAAATGTATGTTGGTGGAGATGGAATGATAGTGTGATGTGGCAGCAAATGAAGATGTCGTGGCAAAATAGATTGGGTGTAGTGTAATCAAATGAGAATGTAAAGGCAAAAAAAAAAAATGTAAATATTGGATTTGAATAAAGTGACTTGATAATCCTCACACAACAAGCTACTATGGGAATGAATGATAGGAGTTACTAGGAGACTTAAGTCTAACTTCTCAGGATGGACTAATTTCTATGTTTTACTTGCCCGATAGAGTTTACGAAATTGCCCTATGCTATTTCTAGTCAAGGGACTCAATAGGTTGAAAATGCCATGACAATACCTATTGGCGTTAGCAGGTGCAGGGATCCCATCAGTTTAACAAAATATATCATGGCAATACCACTCAACATCAACACTTGCATTTAACCTATATACCAAGCACTACTCCTTTTAGTCGAATGAAATCCTAGCCTTATGTCTAAGGGTGGATTAGGTCTAGTTACTATCTAAAACCCATTGCATATGTTGATCCTCCTTAGTTGCTCTCGAACACTAAAGATGTGCTACTTAGTTTCTCTCGAACACTAAGTATTTTCCTAAGGAATGACTATTCTCATAGCTCCTACAACCTTAAGTCATTAATCACCATAAACAAAACAAATAAAAACAGAGAAAAAGAACAACCATCCATTAAAGAAAAAACTTAAACATCCATAGTGAACTCCTACCGAATAAAGCTAGTTCATAGTGGGGTTCGAATAATCCATGAAATAAATCATAAAATCCATTCGTTGCTTACAACTCGAATATGATAAGTGAGAAAGAACATCAAAGGGATGGAGGAAAAGCCTTCGACGTGCACTGCCGGAGCTCTCCTCGGCCACCATGAATCGCCTTAGCTTGCTAGCTCCTCTCGGACGCCTAGCTCGCCACTCCCTCGAGCTTGCTAATAGAGGAACACCAATAAAAAAAATGGAAGAAGAAGCTGTTGTGGATGTGGAGAAAAATGGAGAAGATCACGATCCTTTTTTCTCTCTTTCTTATGAGGTGTCCTTTTATAATAAAAGTATCATAGGGTATTCTTGTGAATTTTACACTCAAAATACCTATCATACCCCCAAATTCATTCATTAGATGTGAAGCTTATCTCTACAGGTGGTAGTGGACCCTTTCAAGCAGTTACAAGCAGCAGACACTTGCTTTGATAATTGTCATCTTGTGAAAATATCTCTTTGTCCTTTTCTGTACGAGAAATGCCATGGCATTTCAGTCTGCTTCAGCATTTCAGTCTGCTTCAGCAACATGTGATGCCGTGGAATTCTTTTCAACTCACCTTATGCTCCTTGTTTCCTTCACATCACTAACCAACCACACATTTCCCATCATATATCACCTTAACAAAGTAAAAATAACACAACCACCACAAATGAAACTATATGAATCTAAAATGACATATATGAACCCTTAAACAAACAACAACTTAAGTGAAAATGACCTTAAAAGTAGTATTTTTATAGAGTTATCACACCACCAAACTTAATCTATTACTTGTCCTCAAGCAATGGATAACACTTAACACAATCAAAATGTCATGGCAATTTTCAACAATAAGACAATCAAGACAAAAAATAAAATTTCAACCCTCAGAAAAGTTGGCTTCAACATGCTAGACATATCAAGAAATCAAGTACTTTTCCCTAGGTCAAGATTCTTTGTGGTTGTGTGTGCGTGATTGTATCTAATCTATACTTAATGAATCTAGGCAATTTTTAATTGAGTTCCTTAGTTTTTCCACGACATTTACTCATTCATTAAGCACATTTATACTCCCTTTTTACTCAACACATTTTTTTATAATGCTGCTATGAGGAGAGTCAGCTCATCACACCTATCATCCCACACTCTAGGTGAAAGAGAGCACACCTTCCACCTCTAAGCTAGTCAGGTAAAGTCATCCCATGACTGCTTTCATTCACTCTATGCACATGGTTGTCGTTTATTAAAGAGAATTCAGGAAATGCCACAACAAAGATGAGTGTCCCCTTACAACTATACCGAAGCATTTATTCATGATTAAACAAAATTCAAACACAAGGGAGTTATTTAAACAATGATTTATCATTTAACCATAGTACCTGATTTTAATGCCAAGGCTAACCAAAGTTCTTTCATAAAAAATTCCTAAGTTCCTCAAGTATAAAGGACATACAAATCATGTAAGAATAATTCACAAAGCATCAAACCTTAGTGTTAGTTATATTATTCTCAACAGTCATTTACATTCAATTTCTAGCTAAAAGGTTTATCATCATTGGGTATCATTGTTGAAAACATTTTGATATTTCGATATAACAAATTAAGTTAAATGAATTTTAAGATTTTCCAAAATGATTTTCTAAGTATATTCGATATAATTATTCGAATATCAAAACATTACTCCAAATATTTTAAAAATCATTTTTAATCCTTACTTAAGTGTAAAATTAAGTTTTAATCTTAAAACAATTTCAAAATAATCTTTCAAAGTATTTCGAACCATTTCAAAGCCAAAAATTCCAGATTGCTCAGAGGGAACCGATTCCCCCCAAGGGGGTACTGATCCCCTTGAATGGTTTGGCTCCGAGATTTCCAGAATGCTCGGAGGGAACCGATTCCCCCATAGGGGGTACCGATTCCCCCTGTTCAACGGTCGAAATATTTGAATTTTACACTTAGGGAACCGATCCCCTATGAGGGGGAACCGATTCCCCCCACGCTTCAAGCATTTTTATTAAATGTTTTCACACTTAAACGACTATATTATCTTCATTAATTATCCCCAACGTTCAGAAGTGATTCAAGGTGTATTTAAACAAGTTCTGAAGCCCTTGATCAACAAGAAATCATAGAGAAACAAGAGAGAAAGCATCAAACACCAAGTTTGTGCAAATCAAGCCAATTTTCCTTTCAATATTCATTTTGCTTTCAAGAACACCATTTGTGCTCATTTGTAATTATCTTTGAGTGTTCTTTTTTTGTTCTAGAATTGTGCAAACATCTTACCTTGTGAGGTTTTCCTTGTAAGTTTGCAAATTTGTAATCTTCTCTTTGAGAAAGAGTGTTCTCAAGAATTGGGGTATATTCTTGAGAGTGTTGTAAGGTTATCTCTTTGGCCTCAAAAGAAAGAACAAATTAGCGAATTTGTTGGGAAATCCTTAGTGTGGATAGCTAAGGTAGTGGAAATAGACTTTGATTGAGAAAGTCGAACCACTCTAAATCGCTGTGCAATTACTTTCAATTTTCTGCAAAAGCTTCCACCAAATTTTTAATTGCCAATTCACCCCCCTCTTGGCCAAATCCGTCAATTGATTAACTCAACAATTGGCATCAGAGCCTAACTCATTTGAAGGTTTAATCACCTCTTGAGTCGATTCGGGAAGAGTTATATCAATTATCAAAGTCATCAATGGCCTCCGCTTCAAACTTCGACTCCGGTCTCGATTCGATGCCCGTCAACAAACCTCCTTTCTTCAATGGAGCTAACTATGCTTATTGGAAGAATAGAATGATGTACTTCATTCAAGCAAGTGACATGGGAGCATGGAATGCTGTAGAAGAAGGATACATCAAACCTCTCACTCATCCAAGGTTGTGGAGTGAAGGAGAGACAAGAATGTTCCAGCTCAACTCCAAAGCCATCCATATCATTTTTTGTGCTCTTGGACCAGATGAATACGGAAGAGTTTCATCGTGTACAACCGCCAAAGAAATATGGGACAAACTTCAAGTCACTCATGAAGGTACCGATGAGGTAAAGAAATCTAAAATTAGTATTCTAACGCATAGCTATGAAAATTTCAGGATGAAACCAAATGAAGATATCAAAGCTATGACGGATAGATTTTCAACGATTGTCAATGGTCTCAAATCATATGGAGAGATCATTTCAAATGAAAAGCTTGTGAGGAAGTTAGTCTACTCCCTCCCAAAATCGTGGCAATCAAAGAATACGGCAATCATCGAGTCTAAGGACTTAACGTCCTTAACTCTTGAAGAGCTAATTGGGTCACTCCTCACTCATGAAATGATGCTCGAAGATGAGGTGGACCTCGACAAAATTGACGAGACACCAAAGGAGAAGGAGAAGAAGAAAAACATTGGAGTTGCTCTCAAATCCACAAAAGATGAGAGTGATTCGAATAATGATGACGATGACGAGGAAATGGCATTGTTTGCCAAACGGTTCAGAAAAATGATGAGACCTTATCGAGGAAGAAAATTCAAACGAAATGAAGGCCTCAAAAATGAACCGAAAAGAGAAGGACCCAATCATTTGCTACGAATGCAAAAAGCCGGGGCATGTTAAATATGATTGCCTACAATTGAAGAAAAAGGGTCAATCAAAGAATAAGCACAAGGCTCATGTGGCTACATGGAGCGATGAAGAAAGTTCCGATGAAGAGGAACAAGAAGTAGCTAACTTGTGCTTGATGGCATTTGGGGAAGATTCTAAGGTAACTTCTAACTCATCCGATTTTTATGATTTATCCTATGATGAGTTATTAGAGGAATATAATGGGTTGGCTTCGGATTATGAGAAATTATTTTTAAAATATAAAAACGATGTTTCAAAATTGAAAAATGAAAACAAACTCATATCCAAAACCAAAAACGATCTTGAAAGTAAAATCAAAGATTTGCAAATCAAACTAGAAGAGTTTGAAAAGAAAAATTTAGATTTGCAAAATTTACTTTCAAAGATCAATGATGATCATCAAAAGAAAATTGATGATCTTAAAACTTCTTTTGATAAAGTTGGAACAAAACATTTTGAAAAAAGTGGAAATTCAAAATCCAACTTTGTTAGAAAAAGTTTTAGAAACTACAATCATAGAGGTCCCCAAAGAACCTCTAATGGAAAAATCGTTAGAAGTATGTAGGTTCCTAAAGAACTCATTACTACTAAAGATAAAAATATCCTACACAAATGGATACCTAAGGGGACTAGGATTTTGGAAACTAATGAATATGGACCCAAAAGAATTTGGGTACCAAAAATAAAAAATTAATCTATGTTTGTAGGGAAGGGAGCATTGCTACAAGGCACGGGAAACAAATTCAAATTCATGGTACCTTGATAGTGGATGCTCAAGACACATGACCGGAGACAAAAGCCAGTTCATTGAGCTTAACGCCAAAAATGGAGGAGAAGTGACTTTTGGAGACAATTCAAAAGGTCACATTGAAGGTATTGGTACAATAGGTAATACCTCTTCCATACAAATTAAGAATGTTTTATATGTGAATGGATTAAAGCATAATCTATTGAGTATTAGTCAATTATGCGATAAAGGATTCAATGTCTTATTTGAAATTAATGGTTGTAAAGTCATTGACATTGCATCTAATCAAATTATGCTTATTGGTCATAGAATAAGGAACATTTACATGGTGCATTTAGATTCTTTTGATATGACTAATTTATGCCTAGTTGCTAAGGATGAACATGATAGTTGGTTATGGCATAGGAGACTAGGACATGCTAGTATGAGTGTTTTGCAACGGCTAATTCAAGGTGATTTAGTTCGAGGGTTGCCTAAGCTTAAATTTGATAATGATAAAATCTGTGATGCTTGTGCTAAAGGAAAACAAAAGCGTGTTTCTTTTAAATCCATTAATGACGTATCAACTAGTAGAGTATTACAATTGATCCATGTAGATCTTTTTGGGCCAACTAGGACTACTAGCTTGGGTGGAAAACAATATGCATTTGTATTGGTAGATGACTATTCTAGATATACTTGGGTTCTATTTTTAAGTACTAAAGATGAAGCATTAGAACAGTTCATCACATTTTCAAAAATAATCCAAAATGAAAAGGGTTACTCTATAACTAGTGTTAGGAGTGATCATGGCACTGAATTTGAAAATCTTGGATTTATTGAATTTTGTAATTCTAATGGTATTAGTCATAATTTTTCAGCACCTATAACCCCTCAACAAAATGGAGTCGTTGAGAGGAAAAATCGAACTTTAGAAGAAATGACTAGAACCATGCTTTGTGAAAATAATTTGCCAAAATATTTTTGGGCGGAAGCCACAAATACTGCTTGTTATGTTGTTAATCGAGTAATGATTAGGCCAATTTTAAAAAAAACTCCATATGAAATTTTCAAAAATAAAAAGCCTAACATTAGCTATTTTCATCCTTTTGGATGTAAATGTTTTGTTTTAAACAACGGTAAAGAAAACCTTGGCAAATTTGATGCTAAAAGTGATGAAGGAATTTTTTCTGGGTTACTCCTTAAATTCTAAAGCTTATCGAGTATTTAATAAAAGAACTTTAGTTGTAGAAGAGTCTATATATGTTGTTTTTGATGATAATCCCCTTCCAAGGAAGGATTCTTGTGTGAATAATGATGTAGGTGTTATAAATACAAATGATGTTAGACATGAAGTTGGAGAACCATCATCAAAGGAAGAAACGAAAAATGAGGAAACTCATGATCCTCTTGAGAATCCAACCATTGAAGAAAGGGAAGTATCTTATCCAAGAGAGTACAACTATGTCAAGGGTGGTGAGATTATAGGTGATCCATCCAAAGGGGTAACAACTCAATCTTCTCTTAGAAATATTTGTAATTATGTTGCATTTATTTCATGCATAGAGCCTAAGAATATTAAAGAAGCATTAAATGATGACCATTGGATTATGGCTATGCAAGAAGAATTAAATCAATTTGAGAGAAGTAAAGTATGGACATTAATTGAAAGGCCTAGTAATAAATCTACTGTAGGTACTGGATGGGTATTTAGGAATAAGCTTGATGAGAGTGGTAATATAGTGAGAAACAAGGCTAGACTTATTGCTCAAGGGTATACTCAAGAAGAGGGTATAGACTATGATGAAACATATGCTCCCGTAGCTAGGATGGAAGCAATTAGAATGTTATTAGCATTTGCATGTTTTTATGAATTTAAATTATATCAAATGGATGTTAAAAGTGCATTTTTAAATGGTTTTATAAAAGAAGAAGTGTATGTGGAACAACCTCCAGGATTTGAAGATTCAAAATTTCCAAATCATGTTCTTAAATTGACAAAAGCTCTTTATGGTTTAAAACAAGCTCCTAGAGCTTGGTATGAAAGATTGTCAAATTTTTTAATTGAAAAAAGTTTTTCAAAAGGAAAGGTTGACACTACATTGTTTTTAAAGCATAAAGGTAAAGATTTATTAGTAGTTCAAATTTATGTTGATGATATAATATTTGGTTCTACTAATGATATTCTTTGCCAAGAATTTTCTAAGCTAATGCAAAGTGAGTTTGAGATGAGCATGATGGGGGAGCTCTCATTTTTCTTGGGACTCCAAATCAAGCAAAGAAAAGATGGCATCTTCATTAATCAAGCTAAGTACGTCAAAGATATGCTCAAGAAGTTTGGACTGGAAAATGGGAAACCTCATGACACTCCAATGAGCTATTCAACAAAGCTTGACTTAGATGAAGGAGGTAAATGTGTAGATGTTAAATTATATAGGTCAATGATTGGATCTCTACTTTATCTAACTGCAAGTAGACCATACATTATGTTTAGTGTTTTGCTTATGTGCTAGATTTCAATCATGCCCTAAGGAATCACATTTACTAGATGTTAAGAGAATCTTTAGATACCTTAAGGACACTCCTAGTTTAGGACTTTGGTATCCTAGAGACTCTAGCTTTAGCTTGCATGCTTTTTCTGATGCGAATTATGGAGGATGTAAATTAGATAGGAAAAGCACCTCCGGTACTTGCCAATTCCTTGGAAATATGCTGATTTCTTGGTTTTCAAAGAAACAAAATTTTGTTGCATTATCTACCACTGAAGCAGAATATATTTCAGCCGGTAGTTGTTGTGCACAAGTTTTATGGATGAAACAACAACTTTTTGATTATGGAATTGAAGTAGGTACTATTCCTATCAAGTGTGACAATACTAGTGCTATTTGTCTCACTAAAAATCCCATCCAACACTCTAGAACTAAACACATTGAAATTAGACATCACTTCATTAGAGACCATGTCACTAAGGAAGATGTAGTTCTAGAATTTGTTGATACTTTGCATCAATTAGCGAATATTTTTACAAAACCCTTAGATAAGGAAAGATTTTGGACACTTAGGAGAGAATTAGGTTTAACTGACCTATCTTCACTTAGTGTTTAAAATAATTCAGCACTTTTAATAAATACTGAAAAATGCTCATAATAGTAATTTTTGATTGCATTCATTACTATTAGTTAGGGGGAGTTTATGATTCTTGATAAAAAATTAACTTTATGTTCAAATATTGATTAAAGATTAATTTAATTGTTTGAACATAATTATTTTTCAATATATGAGTTGCCTATACCACTAGAGAAGATTAATTTAGCATTTTGTGTGCTTAAAAGTCAGATTTTAGCATTTTGGTGCAGAGGGAATCGATCCCCCCATGAGGGAACCGATTCCCCCTTTGAAGGGGAACCGATTCCCCCCACAGGGGAATCGATACCGCTCTGGGGTTCTGTTAAAATCGGACAGAACACCCCAAAACCCCAAAACCTTTTCCACCATTTCTCACCCTCAAACACTCAAATCTCAATTCTTGCCTCAAATCATTGATTTTAATCAGAATTCACTTCAAATATCATCTCCTAAACTTGCAATCATCATTAAAATCGTGCAAACAACATCTAAATCCCCTCAATCTTCATCTTTCAAGGTAAATTTTTCTAAACTCTCTATTTCATTGATTTTGAACATATGATTAATTTTAATTAGTTCTAGGTTGAAATAGTGATCGGGCATTGATTGTTTAGTGATTAGAAACTAGATGTTACAACTAATTTCATCAAAAACACAAGAATTTTCCAAAAATTTTAAATTTTCGAAATTAAAAAAAAATTTTGTTGTTTTTCAAATTATTGTGTTTTGATTAGATTATGTTGTTGTTATGAAAACTATACATATATTGTTTCTCAAAACCATATTTTTCAAAAGTTTTACAAAAACTTTGCCCATTAGGATTGATTTAGAGAACCTTGAAATATTGAGGACTCAATTGAGTTTTGGGATTAATTGAATTGCATACATTTGTTTTTAAAATTGCAGGTTATACAATCTATTCCGATTTCCTTCACCATGTCTAATCCTAAACGTGCTAGGTCTTCATCTAGTCGTTCTAGTCGTCAACCAAATCCTCCTCCAAATCCTCCTCCTATTCCTCAAAATCCTATTCCAAATATTGATCCTAACTTGACTATGCAAAATTCTTGTTTCAATTAACCGGGTCCTAAAGATTATCGTTATTGGTTTTACCAATATTTTGACTCGTATAAGATTAGGGAAGAACGTATCCCATCTCTTCAAGCTATGGTTGCTATTATCTTTAAATATCTCCCTATCTTGCACGAATGGAAATTTGATAAACTTTTCGAACTTGAACCCGTTGTCTATCATCAACTTGTTCGTATCTTCTATTGTAATGCCATTTGTATCAAAAATCGTGACAAAACCAAAACCATAGGAGTACGTTCCTACCTCCTAGGTCAATATTTCCATCTTGATCCGGATTACATAGCCAATGCCTTAGGCTTGGATAATGAAGGTTTATCAAATGAAAAACAAGTTTTAGGCTCACGATATAAACGAAATGATAGTGCAAGTGTTCTAGATCTTCATGAGCGTTTTCTTCATCTCATGATCACTTGGTGGTTTCGACCATCCGGGGGTCGTTATTCCACTCTCAGAGCTTTAGACCTTTGGTGGTTGCATTGTTTTGAACACAACATAAAAATAAACCTTTCCAAGATTATCTTTGCTGAGATCGTTGACCGTTAACCTAGTGCCAAATAAGAAACTCTGTTCTTCACTAGTTTACGGTTGTATCCTTAGTAATCTCTTTTCTAAAGCCGAGTTTCGAGTTGGTCTAGATGTCGCTTTTCCTCTTAAGAAACAAATCAATCTTCTTTCTTTAACAAGAGCTGGATGGGTCAAAAATAAAGAAACTGGTGAATGGGTTCGATCTTCTGCAACTACTCCGGGAGCTAGTTCTTCACAAGCTCCACCCGAAGCTGACGAAGATCTCGAGCTTGAGTAATTAATGCGAGACACCGATGAAGCTGAAGATGAACCAGAGCAGCCCGAGGAGCAGCCCGAAGAGCAAGCACAACAATCGACTCAAATGCCTCCATATTTTCAATCTTTTATGGAGACATTTGATTACCGATATGCGACCATGGATTCGCGCTTTAATTCTATAGAGTCTCATTTATCCACAATGGGAACTCAACAATTAGAAATTCTTCGGGAAATACGTGCAAATAATGAAGCAACCAACACACGTATTAATGAACTCACTAACGAAATGGCCGCTATGCGAGCTCGTTTTCCTCATCCTGACCCGGATATGTGATTAAATGTTTTACTTTGAACTCCAAATTTATTGTTTTAATATTTTTGAATATTTTGGAATGTTTGAATTTGTGGATTGTGAATTTGTTTGGATTTATGGATGGTGTGAACTTATATGTTTGGTGTGATTTATTCATTATTGCATCATTTATCATTATTAGCAATATGACCAATTTTACCATATCACATTGTTTATGAATATTGATTATGGAACTAATGGCTAACGTTTCTCTTGATTGTGATCTTAGCAGCTTATGCATACATATACCTAATCAATTGGCTAAATGTTTTTCACGTTTCTTTGAATCTTTTTGATTTAACAAAAAGGGGGAGAAGTGTGTTTTAAAAATGATAAATGGGAGAAGTGTTAAAGTAAGGGGGAGTAATTTCAAAACTTAATTTCAAAATCTTAAAATTACTAAAATGTTTTGTTATATCAAAAGGGGGAGATTGTTGAAAACATTTTGATATTTCGATATAACAAATTAAGTTAAATGAATTTTAAGATTTTCCAAAATGATTTTCTAAGTATATTCGATATAATTATTCGAATATCAAAACATTACTCCAAATATTTCAAAAATCATTTTTAATCATTACTTAAGTGTAAAATTAAGTTTTAATCTTAAAACAATTTCAAAATAATCTTTCAAAGTATTTCGAACCATTTCAAAGCCAAAAATTCCAGATTGCTCAGAGGGAACCGATTCCCCCCAAGGGGGTACCGATCCCCCCTGAATGGTTTGGCTCCGAGATTTCCAGAATGCTCGGAGGGAACCGATTCCCCCATAGGGGGTACCGATTCCCCCTGTTCAACGGTCGAAATATTTGAATTTTACACTTAGGGAACCAATCCCCTATGAGGGGGAACCGATTCCCCCCACGCTCCAAGCATTTTTATTAAATGTTTTCACACTTAAACGGCTATATTATCTTCATTAATTATCCCCAACGTTCAGAAGTGATTCAAGGTGTATTTAAACAAGTTCTGAAGCCCTTGATCAACAAGAAATCATAGAGAAACAAGAGAGAAAGCATCAAACACCAAGTTTGTGCAAATCAAGCCAATTTTCCTTTCAATATTCATTTTGCTTTCAAGAACACCATTTGTGCTCATTTGTAATTATCTTTGAGTGTTCTTTTCTTGTTCTAGAATTGTGCAAACATCTTACATTGTGAGGTTTTCCTTGTAAGTTTGCAAATTTGTAATCTTCTCTTTGAGAAAGAGTGTTCTCAAGAATTGGGGTATATTCTTGAGGGTGTTGTAAGGTTATCTCTTTGGCCTCAAAAGAAAGAACAAATTAGTGAATTTGTTGGGAAATCCTTAGTGTGGATAGCTAAGGTAGTGGACGTAGACTTTGATTGAGAAAGTCGAACCACTCTAAATCGCTGTGCAATTACTTTCAATTTTCTGCAAAAGCTTCCACCAAATTTTTAATTGTCAATTCACCCCCTTCTTGGCCAAATCTGTCAATTGATTAACTCAACAATCATCAAGACATTTCATCTAATTGTCCTACCACTTACTGATGCCAAGGCATAATGTTATGCTAATACTATCATAAATATATTCTTCAAAGAACACTACCTCCCCCAGACTTGAGAAAAACATTATCCTCAATGCTAAATAAAAAACTAAGTTAACCTAGACTACATGCAATGCAAGGTACCTTGATTTTTATGGTGGCCGTACTATGCGATGCGGGCACTTGCACAATGGTGTGGGGCTAAAGTGTTCAAAGTTTGTTGGTGGTGTAGTAGGGGGTCCTAAGGCCTTCAGGGATCAAGGTGAATTAAGGCTCCTCATGTTCAAACACCTTTTTCAAATGGCATTGACTAATACGTGAAGGGAACTGTTACGTCATTTCTGATTGTGTTACATCATGTGGCTTCGTGGACTACATTGGTACTGTCAGGGTTGGTGACCAGGGTTTAGTCTCTAGTCTCTTGATTGTGGTCACTGTGTGGATTAGGTCGACATCTTTCGGCTCATCCTCATTATCTGGCTGTTGAGCATCTGCAGATGCTGTGGCATTCACAGATGTTGGCAAGAGTACATCAGGGAAGATTGTGAGATCAATAGCTACATGCAGAAAGAGCTCCATGAAGGCTGATACCACGACCTCGTCCCTTCGCTTAACATAGGCAAAGAAGGTCGTCAGGTTGCTGGTCAGATTCGCCACTTGACCTTGGGTTCGCTTGGCCAGAAGTGTTGCAATTTACATTGTCATTTGTGTAGATGAGTGGACATCATCAGTAATGTCATCGTTTGTGCCAACACTAATTGAGTCTTCTTTTTAAGTGGGTGTAGCTACCATAGGGGCTTTACCACTGTCCACATGTTTGAGAGTGTTTTTTATGAAATATCTTAAATTATTATGACAGTTTTGTCGCGTTCGATTGGAGTAGCAGTATATACCAAAATCCCCACACATATAACAATTCCACCTTCAAAATATTTTCCCTGACATTTCGTGTCTTTCACTTCTGAATTGTAGGACCTTTGTAGTAGTAATCTCTTCTTCAAAGTGCTCTCTTCTTGAAGTAAAATGGTAGTGGAATGAGGTCTCTTTTCGCTCCTCTTTGCCGTGATAATTTTTAATCATTTGGGCAACAAATTCTTTGAAGAGGTAGGGGTCATCCCAATGATAGTAGCCACCATCGTGTATGACCTTGTTATTTCCTTGGCTATTCAAGTAAGGAAGCAAAACAACACTAACGAGAAAATTGACAATGTCAGCATACCACAAAATTGTCATAGAAAATAATAATTTCTCATTAGGGAATTTTTTCCTTAATCTCCATTTCATTCCTTAATTCTTTCAGAATTTCTAGCCTAGACAAATGGGCAGTTTCTTGGGGTTTAGGGTGAGTAAATTCAATAAAATTCAACGGTTTAAATTTCGTACATGGTTTAGTTATGAGTAAACTAGAATGACTCATCTCCTTTGGAATATCCTCGAGCTCCTCTTCGTTTTCTTCATTGAGCTTCAAGTGATTATTAGTGCATAAAAATTTGTTGTGGAAAAATTATGCAGCTTTCCTTTGGTCATCATCAACTACTGCTGATGGGGTTTTTTCTTTTGCCATGGTAAAAATTTTCTTTTCTTCATTGGTTGCACTCTTTGAACCTTCATCCTTGTTTTCCATTGAATGTGAATCTTCTTGCATCTCTGGATCTTCGTGCACAAGCTCATGACTGAGCTCTCCGAGTGTCTCCCCCCAAACTTAGCATCTTTGTAGATTTTAATGACACTCCTTATGGTGAATGTACCATAATGCTCTCTTTCTTGAGCCTTAGTGACTTCAGTATCACTAGGTAGACTGCCCTATGGCCGAGAATGTAATGCTGTGACAATTTGGCCAACCTGACCCTCCAAGGCCCTCAAAGATGAGCTTTGGCTTTGAAGGGAAGCTCATTGACTATGTAATAAGGCTTATTGGTTTTTAATGGATGTAGCATGGTCTTCGTGGTTGCTATAAAAATCTTTAATCGTGGCCTCCAAAGAACTTGTGTTGGATGAATATGGTACTCCCTTTTAGAATTATGCCATGGTATATTTGTTTGAACACCTTGGGAGTCGCTGACGTTCTACTGCCTAGCGGGATGACTAGCATTGCTGGTTCCTTGATTTTTCCAAGATAAGTTTGGATGCTGACTCCATCCAAGATTATAGGTGTTAGAATAGGGGTTGTTATTGCCTCAATTGTAGTTTCTGACATAGTTGATGAACTCCTGATTGGCTGAACACTCGCTCTTATGGTGATTGTCATGGAATAATAGACATGCTGAGTTGGCTATCTAGATTTTTTTCACCTCATTTGATCGTTGCAAATTATCTAACATATTGGTGATGGAAGAATGTTGGGAAGACATGGAATCCATAGTATCCAACTCGAATGTCCCAGGCACTTTTCGCCCGACTCTAAGCCTTGAAGATGAAAACTGATAATCATTGTTGGCAATCCTATCTAGGATGTGAAATACTTCCTCGGGTGTTTTGTCAAGCATAGTACCCTTCGCCGAGGCATCCAACATCATGCGAGTGGGTGCATTGACTCCATTATAGAACATTACAACTTGAGTCCAGTCATGGAATCCATGATTAGTGCACTTGCGAAGTAAACTTTTGTATCGGTCCCAACACTCATACATAGACTCTTCATCGCCTTGGCAAAAAGATGCTATGACATTCCTAAGATGGTTGCTCATATTGGGTGGATTATGCCATAGAAAATTTTGTTTGCACAAGTTTACCTAGGACCTTATCGAGCTGAAGATACTCCATTAAGCCATGCCCTGGCATAATCTTTCAAAGAATATGGAAATAACTTCAATTTTAGCACATATTCATGCACACCTTGTTGTCGAAAAGAGTCACAAACCTCTAAAAATGCCCAAATATGTTGCCTTGCATCCTCATAAGGAGCACCACCAAACTGTCCAATCAATTCCAACATGTCGAACATAACCAGTTTGAGCTCGAAGTGGGTTGCTTGAATCTTGGGTTCCTTAATTCCAGGATTTAGGTCGATCAGGATAGAATTTAAGTGATTTCAAATAATAGGAGGCCTAGTTGTATTCCCAACATTCAGAATTGCCTCGACATTATGATCTTCCTCTTGAACAATTCCTTGATTTCCAATTTGATACATGTTTTCTTGAGCATGTTGAGTACGTCTCCTTTGTTTAAAGAGTCGTTCAATCTCAGGTTCAATTGGAAGTAGTGGTCATTTGGGATGTCCTCGGGTTATACACTAATAAAAATCTAAAAAATAAAAGGAAAATAACAAGTAAAGCTATACAAAAAAAAAGAAGTAAAATAAAAATGCTATGACAAAACTAATTAACTTCCAGTTTCCAATTCCCGACAATGATGCTAAAAACTTGTTCGTGTTTTGTGAGTACTAAATATAGATGCGAAATATGTGCAAGTATACACAATCGAACAAGTAATACATTGACGAGTGAGTATCGTATCCACATGGATTAGAGAAAATTTATCAGTTCAATCAAAGCAAAGAACTACTTTATCTATGTATAGTTAGTGATGGTATGTAATAATGTAAATACTGAGGCAAGGTAAAATGTATGTTGGCGGAGATGGAATGATAGTGTGATGTGGCAGCAAATGGAGATGTCGTAAAAAATAGATTGTGTTTAGTGTAATCAAATGAGAATGTAAAAGGCAAAATAAAATGTAAATATTGAATTTGAATAAAGTGACTTGATAATCCTCACACAATAAGCTACTATAGGATTGAAAGATAGAAGTTACAAGGAAACTTAAGTCTAACTTCTCAGGATGGTCTAACTTCTATGTTTTACTTACCCGACAGAGTTTACGAAAATACCCTATGCTATTTCTAGTTAAGGGACTCAATATGTTGAAAATGCCATAGTAATACCTCTTGGCATTAGCAGTTGCAGGGATCCCATAAGTTCAATAGAATATGTCACAACAATACCTCTCAGCGTCCTTTTAGTCGAATGAAATCCTAGCCTTATGTCTAAGGGTGGATTAGGTCTAGTTACTACCTAAAACCTATTGCTTATGTTGATGCTCCTTAGTTTCTCTCGAACACTAAAGATGAGCTACTTAGTTTCTCTTAAACACTAAGTATTTTCCTAAGAAATGACTATTCTCATAGCTCCTACAAAATTAAGTCATTAAGAACCATAAACAAAACAAATAAAAACATAGAAAAAGAAAAACAATGCATTAAAGAAAAAGCTTAAACATCTATAGTGAACTCCCACCAAATAAACCTAGTTCATAGTGGGGTTCGATTAATCCATGAAATAAATCATAAAATCCATTTATTCCTTACAACCCGAATATGATAAGTGAGAAATAACTACAAAGGGATGGAGGAAAAGCTTTCGACACGTGCTGTCGGAGCTCTCATTGGCCACCACGAATCACCTTAGCTTGCTAGCTCCTCTTGGACACCTAGCTTGCCACTCCCTCGAGCTTGCTAATGGAGGAATACCAATAAAAAAATGGAAGAAGAAGCTGTTGTGGATGTGGAGAAAAATAAAGAAGATGATTATCATTTTTCTCTCTTGTGAGGTGTCATTTTATAATAAAAATATCTCAGGATATTTTTGGGAATTTCACACTCAAAATACCCATTATACCCCCAAATCATTCCTTGGGCATGGATTTATCTCTACAGGTGGCAATGAACCCCTTCAGGCGATTACAATCAGTAGACACGTTCTTTGACATCTGTTATCTTGTGAAAATATCTCTTTGTCCTTTTCTGCATTGGAAATACCAAGACATTTCAGTCTGCTTCAGCAACATATGATGTCGCAGAATTCTTCTCAACTCACCCTATGATCATTATTTCCTGCACATCACTAACCAACCACACCTTTCCCATCATATATCACCTTAAAAAAGTAAAAATAACACAACCACCACAAATGCAACTACATGCAACTATATGAATCTAAAATGACCTATATAAACTCTTAAACAAACAATAACTTAAGTTAAAATGGCCTTAAAAGCAACCTTTTTACGAAATCACAAGGCCATGGGATTCTTATTGGCAATGCCTTGGGGAGCTCTGTCTTGACTCTTGTCAATGGAGGTGAGAGCTAGAGAAGATAACAATAGCAAGAAAGAAGCATCTTGACTCATTTTTGTTTCTTTGGAGGTGCTTTTACAATGTGTTTTTTGAGGGCCTTTTAAAGGAGTTGTTGCTTAGCATTTAATTTTTGGTAATGGAAATGATTATTCAAAAGAGGGGAACAAAATTAAATGATTCTTTCTGAATAGTTGGTTTCCTAAATTTCTCCTTGATTTCTGTCTTGGAATATCACTGTTCAATGCACATAGGTAAAGTGCATGTTAAACATAAAAGAAGAGGTCACAATACAATGTAAAAATTGACAAAATATATTTAATACATTATTTTTAATATACAATTTTTAATGTTTTAAAAAAATTGTTTTTAATTTAATATTTAATAATTTTATATATTTTTCTTCCATTAAACTTTTTTTGGCAAAATAGAAGCCACTTATTTGATTAAAATTAGAAAAAATATTCAAATTACAATGAAGATTTATAATTATAACCGTAAACTAAACACATAATAAGGAATATTTTCCTATAATTATTAACATAAGATACAAATCACTTATGATCACACAAGGACTATACAAGGAAAATATTAAAGAAATCTAACCAAATAAATTCGAATAAAAGATATATACTAACAAATATGTCTATATCGGTAAATGAACTACAAAAGGAGATCAAACTATTGAAAGATCATCGACAAATCGTAAATCAGATCGAGCAACGCGAGAAAACTATCTACGAACACAAATCGTATATTCAAATTCAATTCGAGTGTCCAAAATATGTAAGATTATTATGATAACAAATAAGTGTCATCTTAATCCGTCATGATAATGTCAAATCCAACCTTGAAAAAATGATAAACGAAAATAATGGCCAACCGACTGAAAACATGCCAAAAGACAAAGAAAAATGTGTCATAAATAAAAAAATATTAAAAAAGAAAAAAGAAAAGAGTAAAGATGTGATATAATATAATAAAAAAAAAATAAACATTAAAGTGGAAAAGAAACTAACAATGACACCAAGAAAAGAGAAAAATCTCTTATTAATTTTTTTTATTAAACTAAAGTGATTACTAGATAGTTTATGTTCTAAAGAGTCTAAATTATTTGACAGTTAGTGTTCAAATCATTTGACAAATTTATCTTATGGTGATTGCAAATGGTAATATATGTTTTAAAGACTATCCACCATTTGACGATGAATATTCAAAATACCCTGCAATCGCTGGTGCTGGAACCCGGGACCCAAGACCTCTAGGGTTAACAATCATCCCTTTAACCACTAAGGTAATTTAGTGCTCTTTTATTAATTTTTTTATTTATTAATCTAGGGTAATTAAAAGTGGTAGTATCTAATCTAAAGACTCAACCATTTGACAATGAAAACTCAAATACCTATAGTCGTTGGTGCTCGAACCCGAGGCTTCTAAAGATAACAACCATTCCTTTACCCACGAAAATTATTTGGTATGTGCTATTCTATTAAAATTTTAAACCTAAAACCTATTATACCTTTTAATGTTTATCTTGTAGTATGATATTTTTTTTTATTAATTTAGGGTTCTTACAAGTGATAGTATTTATTCTAAAAACTCTCAACCATTTGATAATGAACGTTCAAATACCTTGCAGTCTTTGGTGCTTGAACCTGAGACCTCTAAAAATAGCTACTATTCTTTTAACTATTGAGGTAACTTGGTTCGTGTTTATAGTGTGATATATTATGATATATGTAATATCTCTATGGTATAAATTACATAATATAGAAAATACAATATAACATTATAAAATTAAAAACTAATAGAACCAAATTAGATTGAGTTCAAACTTTAAATATTGAATAGTGGAATATTATAACATTATAAACTTAAAGTTTAATAGAATCAAATTAGATTGAGTTCAAACATTAAATATTGAATATTGAAATATTATAACATTATAAACTTAAAATTTAATAGAATCAAATTAGATTGAGTTAAAACTTTAAATATTGAATATTGAGATCCGAACTCAATTCATATTTTAAATTGACTTAAACTTTTCTACATTTGGAAGATGTGTTTGAACTAAACTTGGACTTTGCTAGTAAAGAAGCGTCTATTATTGTCCTAACGGAATATCAAACCTTGAGAAAGTGGCTAATATAGCAATTTGTTGTTGTAAACTAAATGCCCCATGCTATAATCTTTTAGCTTATTCTCTCATCATTTTAGAATGTAGCTAATAATGGTAAATGAATTTGTTTTCTTTTTAATGACCATTGACTTGTCCTTTTGCTTATCTCACAAAGTCAAGTTTCTAAGTGCTTGGTTGCCTTCACAAAACAATTTAATGGAGAAGAACAACTACTTATGATTTATAATTTACTCACATGCAATTCAAATGAGGAATAGATCATACTTTAATCTTATTATCTACATGGAAAATTAGTAAATCAAAGAAACTATGTTGTAAATGATTTTTGGATTCTTTATTAAACATGAAAAAATTAAAGTGGGGTTTAACTTTAGGTAGCTTGAAGGATGCAAAGGGCCTAGAACACATAATTTGATGTGAGGTAATTAATTATAATGGCACCTTCCCTTCAATATTATTGCATGAAGGGATAAGCATGGGTGAAAACTGAAATCAATTGCAGCAACGAGCCAATCTTTTCCCACATGGAATACTTTAACATCATTCTTTATGAAACCATTAAGTTAAGTGGACTTAGTGGTAAAAAAATATTATTTTCTATAAAATTCAAATTTGAGCAACTATATCTGCATGATGTGCGTGAGTTATCCATGACTAATTTTTTTTGAATATATACTATTTTACCCTTGAAGAGGCTCATTTGCCACTTTCTAAGTAGATGGGCCTTTAGGGCTTTACTTGTTATAGTTTTGATTTTGCTTTGGAAAAGAGGGGTTGGATTTAGTGATCCAATGGTTGACATTAACAACCATATAAACTAAACACTTTTAACTTATTATTTACAGTTCAATAGTTCTCTCTCAAGCTCTTCTACTCCCAAACACATTGAGAAAGAAAATGCAAAATGGAACGCTCTCAAATAAACTTGCACTCATCTTCTTCATTTGGAAAATATATCCATCTAATGATTTTAACTTATGCATTGCTCCTGAAAGATCCAAAGGCCTTTAGTGCTCCAGCTCGTAGGATGGTATTGGTGGTACATTGAAGCTATAGCAGCTCCAATGAAGGGTCCAACCCACAACATCCACTAACCATCCAATGCACCCAAGCATTGAGCCACCATGTATAACACGCCTCGAACCACCGACACCTTTGGTCCCAACAACAGCCCAAAAGTCACAGCCGGGTTAATATGTCCTCCTGCAAGTATACCTTAGTAACTTTGGTTTGGTTACTGGGAAAACAAAGAAAAGAAGTCATGTATTCTGGGTAGTAGCTAGTACTCACCGGAGATGCCGGCGGTGCAATAAACAAGGATAAAGATGATGCCACCAAAAGCCAAAGCAACCAAGAATGCCAACACCACCACAACTGGGGTCAATGGTGTTGTTGGTTTGGAACTTTGGAGGTTGTATCCAATCACAGTCAATACAATAAACGACTTCAGATGAATTGTTGTTCAAGCCCGTTTTTGAAATTTTGGGGCCGGACTGAATTTAAAAATTATACCTCTAATAACAAATATTAATTTTTTTAAAGAGTATACAAAAATAAATTATTTTATTTATAAATCATATTTTTGAACACTCAATAAACTATTTAATAAATATATTAAATTTTAAACGAAAAATTTCAAAAAATTTATTAAACACCCAACTAGTTACACAAAACAATTTCTACGAGCATTTCGAGATGTAAAATAACTAATAATAGTGTCTACATCAATATGATATAAAATATTTTTTAATACATAAAATGGCTAGACAGTTCAATATTTCTTGTGACATTGAGGATCTCAAATAAATTTTCAACAATTTTAACTTCGAAAAACTTCTTTCAGCAGATGCAACTATCACCGACATAGTTAAAAAATTCGGTAAGCAATTGAAACATTTCTGTAACAATCCACAACATTGACAAACTTGAAAATTTCAAATTCTGAAAAAAGATTTTCTGCATCAATATCAGACAAATCATTATTAGAAAAAATAGTCTTAAAATTTGTGCAAGCTTTACGTAATCCATCATTTCCTAGACATTTTAATCTTTTGGAATAAAAAAAATTAAAAATATTATCAAATAACTTTAATTGTTGAAATCTATTTTTTTAAAGAAGTTATAGCTAACTCTACAATCACAAGAAAATAGTTAATTCTAAAAGATTCTTAGGATTTTTGTACTTCCTCTTCATCATCATTCTCATCAAATTGTCTTTTTCTAAACACACGACGCTTTGTTGGAAGTGACAGTTCTATATTCATAGCAAAAGGTAGGCTTTTGTCAATTTCCATGCAAGACTCAAATCCTTTATTTCTATACTTGTAAAAGAATAACATTACACTTTTTACTTTATTAATTGTAGTTCCAATACACATAGATTTAGATTGTAATTTCTTACTTACCTTATTAATAGCAAATAAAATCTTATACCAAATCGCCAAGCTAAGTAAAAATTCAAAACTTGCAAGGGAATTGGCTAAACTTTTTGTTTCACTTTTTTTTGGCGTGTTCGCTACTAGAATTATACAATTCCAACAAAGCTAATTTTATTTGAGGTGCTTGAAATCTAATATCTTTAAAGATTTTTTCGACTCTCCCATCGAGTATTAAATCTTCAACTGTAAATTTTTTAACATTATCAACTAAAATCTTCCATTTTTTAGCAGAACTAGCAAATAATGTGTATATGCGTTGCACAATTCCAAAGAAAGAAATAGATTTCACACAAGAATGAGCCATGTACGAAAGAGTGAGATTATGTAACACCCCAACCCGTATCCGACCCAGATACTAATCCAAGGTGTCATATTGACTTTTCAAATCGTTTACTTTTAAAAGATAGTTGAAAATTTAAATTTTATATTATATAAAAACGGTGGAACCCCTTGATCGAAGTATATAAAGAAAATTCAAACGCCCTCTGAAAATAAAAGACTTATTAATTTACATAAATACAATAAAGTTCATTTACAAAAATGATCAGAACATATAGGATTTAACCTTTAATTACATGCCAATCATATTTAATACAACAAAACACGTACTGTTAAATCTTTTATGATATGATCTTCAGAAGGCTTATATTGTCTTGACTCATAACTTTAATCTTCTTGCTTCTCTGAACCTACATGTGAAACACTCACACGCTAAGTCATTGACTTAATGAGACATATAAAATGTATAATAAAACATTTCATCACTTAATCATATTCGAAGCATTTCATACAATCATGTAAAGAAACTATAGAACACATCATATAACAAAAGCATAAGTGCGCATATCAATATCATTATCATCATCAATATCATTTCAACATCATTATCATTGTCACTATCATTATCACTGTTCAATATACCTTTTCTTTTAATAGCCCATGGTACATCAATGAGAACTTAACGTATGTAAGTGCATTGAGGTTGTGCACTAATGCTATCACCACAGCTCGTATAAATTACACCGAAGTACCACATAGAAATGTCCCGAAGGACCACATAAAATTGTCCCGAAGGACCGTGTAGAAATGTCCTGAAGGACTACATAGAATTGTCCCGAAGGACCGCGTAGAACCCTCGACTCTTGGTAAGCCAATTATACCCTTAGCTCTCATATCACATACTTATGGGCTACAAATTTCACATATTTATATAATCACGTAGTTCAATATCACCTAGACATATAATCACATAAGTCCTTGTCACGTAGCTTATATCACATGTTCATATACTTACTTATGTCAATCCCACATAGCTTATATCATATTCTCATATAATCACATAGGTAAATGTAATTTAGCTTATTTCACTTTTTCATTTAATCACATAGGTCAATTATACCAATTCACATAGGTTATCACACAAACATGTATTCACATAGACATGTAACACATAGTATAACATGTAACACATAGCTCATGTATAACAATGCATGTAACATATAAACATATGCATGTACTTATGTACACATAGAAACCATATCAATAATATACTTGTATTCATAAAATCATGCAATCTAACATTGGAAATAGACTCATCGCAAGTCTTAATTCCCATATCACCATATATTATAGTAGTATGAACTCACCTTGGCCTCACTTAGTCAAAGAAAAACACTTATAACTCTTGAACACTTTTATGACTTTTAATCGTCTTGGACTTGCCTTCGATCGATATCTACACAATAATACGATTGGTATAAATATAGGTATTCATATCACTATAGTCAATCCTTAATAACATAAGCTAAACAAAACACTTAGTTCAAAATTTCAATATGAATAGTATCGATACCCCAGACACAGTACTGATACTTCCTTACTGCGGTATCGATACTTTACTTCAGTATTGATACCCTTCCTAGATTCTGGAATTTGTCTTATAAAAAATGGTACCGATACTTGAACATTGGTATCAATACCCCTGATATTGATGCTACTCCTTCGATATCGATACTATTAAAATTATTCATCAACTTTTACCTTATGGTATCGATACTGTTCATCCAATATCGATACCCAGACCCCGATGTCATCTATTTTTGTTTTGAAGTATCGATATTGTTCATCCAATACCGATACCCCTTACCTAGAACTTGCTCGTTTCAACATGAAATTTGACCAAACTCCCTTAAATCTTCCACTATGACCTCTTCTCAAACCTTTAAACTTAACTATACTTATAAAATTTAACTTATTTTACTCTAACATAGTTAACCTAGAACTTTCTCGTTTCAACATGAAATTTGACCAAACTCCCTTAAATCTTCCACTATGACCTCTTCTTAAACCTTTAAACTTAACTATACTTATAAAATTTAACTTATTTTACTCTAACACACTTAATCATCCAAAATCCCATAATTTCACTTGAAACTAAAAATCTTACAAAAAAATCAACATGTTCTAAATCCATTTCTAACACTTTAGATTTCTTATTTTAGCTTATGAGAAATCAAATATGACTTCAAAATCCATTTATTAACCTTTTCTCATTAATTCACTTAAAAACCCTTTTTCTTCAATCATCCATAACTTGTAATTCTTTTAGTTTCTATTTCTCTTTTAGCTTCCTTATGCTTTTCTAAAGCTCCAAGAATCAAAACCAACTTAAAAATGAAAGAAATAATCAACATGAAACATACTCACCTTAGGTAGTAACTCACGGTGGAGAGGAGGAAGAATGATGAAGAAAATAGAGAATTCTAGACTTCCTTATTACTTATCTTCCCTTTTCCACGTGTTTATAATATACTCCTAATAAAATTTTAATTCATTAATTGTCAAAAGGCCAAAATTCCCCTTCCTCTTTTAATCTTTGCTAAACAATCCTATATAAAAATATTCCAAACAAATCCCTGAACTTTCCAATTTATCTAAATTGACCACAAAATTTTAAAATCTTACACTTTGGTCACTAGCCTGATTTTTTGGGATGTTGCAATTCTCCCCCTTAAGAAAATTCGTCCTCAAATTTTCACTACACAAAAAGAGATGGGAAAATTGTCTATGCATAACATCCTCACGTTCCTATGTTGCTTCCTTTATATACACGAATCTTTATCTCTTTGACTACGGCTACATAGCCAAGAAACACAACCTTAAACAAATCCACGTCACACTTGGTCAACTTAGCTTGCCATTTTTCTTCCGATCTTTTTAACTCTATTACACTCACCTTTCCATAACCTTTTAAAAACCTATATGTCTATACATGGATAGAAATACTATAGTTAAATCGAATTTCTAAGATCACGTTTAAAGATTTTCATAACTATAAGATAACCTTAAATCTCCATTAGATATAATTGAGATATATACTTCACGAAATCAAACAATCTTTTCATATAATCACACGTACTTATCCATAGAACATTCACCTTGCTAAAATAAAGGGTGATAACTTAATCAATTTGTTCATAAACGTCCAAATTTATTCTCCAAAGAAATCCTGATACAAAGTTCATAAAACTCTTGCTCATTTCCATTGAAAATTGAAAATTGCTTACTTATATACCAAACTTATAATCTACACCTTATAATAATCCTTGTCATATTGAATCCTTTAAACTCATTAATTTAATTTCCTTAGCTCTATATTCCTTTACAAATTAAAATCTCCTTACAACATAGATCATTTCTTTTCTTCCGATCTTTTAAGCTCTAGAGCTTTTCAGAATAAGTTTCTTATACCTCAAATGAGTTCGACACAACTTATTCACCCGAGCATTATGCCATAATGGTTTAGTCAGTAGTACCTCGTTACTTATTGCTTCTAATTGAATTTTTCAGTTCTCTCACCAATTACTAATATTATATAAATATGTTGATCTCGGATCTATCAAATCATAAATACAAGGTAACCAACTTGTGGCTCGACTCTCAATTTGTTTTAAAAACAAAAGTCCCCAGTGGAGTCGTTAAGCTGTCGACACCATTTTTTTCCTAGGCAGGGAAAAAACCGATACCGACTCGGGGGTTTCTCTTTGAAAAGGGTTTTGAAATGTGAGGAGTCGCCACCAATAATTTAATGTGCGATTGAGACACCAATAAAACCAGGTGATTTTAATAAAACATTTTATTTTTATCAAAATATTGGGTTTTGGGGTCTGTGAAAATCCAAAAATTAGGTTCGAGAGTCGGTTACGCGTGGGGAAAGATTACCCCCGCAAGTGGCCAAAAATTGGTACATAGTTGATTATCCTATATTTAAAATAAAAAAAATTGAGTTTGATCTTTATCTAATTTGAAAATCATTACGGATGCAAAGTTGAAAATGGTATCCATTTATTGAGACCGATAGCATTCGCTTCCTAGCATAAACGCGAGACATCAACTATTGTGCCTAATAACCGGACATGGCCTTAATTTTAAAAATCATGATGCAATCTTGAAAAGGATGTCGACTTATTTCTGGAATTTCCAGTACTCACTCCCGAAGCATGATTGCGTGAGATATACTATTAATTCGTTAATAAATAAACAATACCTTAGAGTTAAAAATAAAATGCGAATAGAATCATGCGAAATAAAATATTTATAATAAGTAAAGCTAATAATATTTATTTAATATAATACAAATAATTACACAATATGTAAAATATATATTAAATATAAAGGACTAGACTACACATTAAATAACATTACAGATTAAAATACAAACGATAAAAATAAGTTAATTCAATGATTTATGGGACCAAAATAAAAATGACAGAAACTTAAAGGATTATAATAGCAAAAATAGAAACTTAAAGGACTCAAATAGAAAAAATAGAAACTTAAGTGACTAAAATAATAAAAACTAAAATTTAAAGGACTAAAATAGTAAAAATAGAAACTTAAGGGACTGAAATAGAAAAAAAAACTTAAGCGACTAAAATAATAAAAGCAAAAATTTAAAGGACTAAAATAGAAAAACAATAGAAATTTAAAGTAGTAATCGACAAATATAAATAACCAGAATCCCAAGATCGAAAATATTAAATAGTATAGGTACTAGAATTGAAAATAACCCAAAAATAATATTAAGGACTAAAATGAAATAAACAAAAATGTAAAGGACTACACCATAATTAAACCACATATCGAGCAGTGACTAAAATAAAATTTTTACAAATGACATGACCAAAGTCAAATATTAACAAAAATATTATAACACATAATAACAGGACTAAAACATAAATACAGAAACATAAGAGGATTAAATACATAAATATTCCATTTTATTCTGAACCAAAACATTAGATTACAAACTAAAGGGACTAAATCAAAATTTTCCCATAAAAGAAGGAAAACACGGAAATGGGTGTGACCAAACGACACCATTTTGAGCCTTGTATATAAGCTCGAACTTAAGGCTTTTTCCCTATTACTCCATTTGGTTCAATTCTTAAACAGAGAAGAGAGAGAGAGTCTGAGAATTCTCTCAACTCTCTCTTCGGTGGAGGGAGGAACTACCGTTCACCGGTGACAATCCACGACGGCTCACATCGGCTTACGGCGATCAGAGAGAGCCAAATACCCTAAAACCCTTGCTCTCGTCTCCCTTAACCTAAAAAATAAACCCTTTCAAACTAAAAAACCCTCTGAAGCCCTAGATCTAACCTTTTACCTCTCGAAAACTTTGAAAATATGCGGCTTTTGGACTTCCTCGTTGCTTCAAACCGAGATATGTGTATCCCTTTCTCTCTTTTTTGATTTGTATTCGAATATGGCTTGTGGTTTTTTTTGTTTTATTTTTTCCTTTCTTCGAAATCTTCTCTTTTCTTTCCTTTTTGTTTCTCACGAATTCTTTCTGTGTTGATACCTTTGTGATGATTCTTCTGCCACCGATGAGACAACCTTGTGACATTTTTCGATATGCATTGGGATATCATCTCTTTTCTTTTGCTTTTAATCTGGCATGTCTATTATTTTTTTACTATTGTTGTACTGCTCTGACTGCTGGTCACTGTTTCTGTAGGTGGCCGGCTGAGATAACTTTGGCAGGAGAGACAGTGGTGACTGTAGTATACTAGGATTAGGGTTTTAGACCCTCAATGGCCATTGATCTAGACCGTTGATTTGGGTCCAAATCCAACGGCTGGATGAAGCTTTGGTGCATGGAAATGAGAGGAAACCCTAATTGAGTTGTCAAGTGGGCCTGAGGCGGGTTGGACCCTGGGGCGGTTCGGGTCCCGTTCGAGTCAAGTTGAGTGCTGGATTTTGCTTGTAATTGGGTTGGTATGTGGGCTTGTACTGTTGGTCTATATTTGGCCTGAAAATGTAAATGTAAATCTAAATAAATAATAATAATAATAATATAATTATATATATATATATATATATATATATATATATATATATATATATATATATATATAAGACCCAGACAAAAAAGATGGGTGTTTACACATCTCGACTCTCTTGACTAGAAATGAGTTTTTTCCACCCTCGGAGAAATTCAATTGTCGGACATATGCATCATTGTCGTGGTGAAATAAAAGGTAAAGATCAACTGTGCCCTTACTAGGGCAAAGCTTATCTCGACGCCGTAGCGGAGGCATCTTAAGACTATTTGGAGGTAACTCTGAGTTCTGTCAATAAAAGTGAGAGGCATCTTTTCATTTTTCATGCGTTTAGATGCATTTGAACAATTATGGGGTAGGAAAATCTCAATGCTTTCGGATGCAAAAGATAATAATTCTTGTTTATCAGAAGTAGGGGTGAGCAAAACTCGACTCGATTCAAAAAATTATTTTTTAGTTATTCGGGTTGGATTATTCAAGTCAACTTGTATTATCGATTCAATTCTCAAGTTTAAGTTGAGTTGAAATTTGAAAATTTTAGTCACTCCAAAAACTAAAAATTTGACAAAGTATTTTGATAATTTTGCAATTTAGTCCCTAATTTCCTTATTCTTTCAATTCCACCATTTTAAGTCATTTTTTTACCAAATTTGAATTACATGCTCCTATACCACTATAGAACTTCAATTCATATTTTTTTACTAAAAATGTACCATCTTTTTTATTTAGTCCATTAACTTTGCATTTTACTCAATATGATCTTTTGATTGCAATTATTTGTAAATTCTTTTTGCTCCCATCAATTTCTTGACTCATTTATACTCTCATAAGTACTTTACCCTAAAAAATTATATTCTTTAACATATAATATTGTAAACATATTTTATAATTTTAAATTATATTTGATATATTAAATAATAGTATAATGTGAAAAGAATATATATCTTATATGGTTAGAGAAAGTTGAAAAATTGGGATCAATCCGTACCATAAGACTATAAATACTTATAATAAAATTTGTACAGGAACATCGAATAACTCAACTCGATTCGAATTTCTTAAACTCAACTCGGCTCAAAAAAATTTCAAGTCAAGTTTGAGTCATAAAATACGACTCGTCAACTTGAATAACTCGAATATTCTTTTACTCAACTCAACTCAATCAATCGAATGCTCACCCCTAATTAGAGGAGTTACAAATCCTCCGAAAATTATCTCCGAAAAGCATATCCACCTGTATAAGCTCACACGGAGGATTGAAACTCTTATAGAGGGTGACATTTCTCGCAAAGAATAACATCTTATGTGAAAGATTCATGAGAACATAACAATATCTTGATGTCGCGGAAGGTAGTGAGGCTCCTCAACTTCTTCGACCAAATAGTAGTGGCAACGATAAAGCCACTATTATCAAAATATAAGGTTGAGGATTCTCTAGACCCTTAGTCAAAGAGTAGGAAACTGAATACCGTCAGAGGCAACTTATGATTCTGTAAGTACAGAGGTAATTCAACGGTTCTACAATTAGCGATAAAGGTATCGCTATGTTTAGAGAGTTTAATATGCTAAGTGGACAGAGGTGTGTTCATGCTTGTATTATGGAGCGTCTTGACACCATTTTGTATTTTAGAATTATAAAATTAGATGGAGTTATCTCTATGTCCCCTGTATACCCCACAAAGGATTCTCAACGCTTAAATCAAATAATAGAAAGAATGATGTTAGCTCAATTCTTAATAATGATGTGGAGGAATTATCGATATTCCCAAATATGTTATGCAGAGCTAAAATGGAAGCAACTCTGAGTGTTTCCTGAATTACCCTTGACGTTATTGACATCTTTGTATCTTTCCAACTCAATTTTTGCATACTTATTTTTTATTAGTCCGTAACTTAATAAATTAACCTCTCATATTTATAAATTATATCAATTTAATCCCCAAACACAACACCATCATCACCTTTCATCAAACTAACTATCAACTCCATCACCATCGAAACTGTATATTAGATAATTCATTTGTCTTTGTTTCTTCTTTAGCATTATTAATCCATTCCTCATGGATTTAAATTGAATCGCTTTTTGACAATTGAGAAAATAGTTAAAAATCCATTGCAGAATCTTTAATTACCATGAAAAGCCAAACTAATAACCACAGACAGATTGAGATTTATCAACATGTAAGAAATAACGCCATAAATCATTCAAAACCCAAACCAAATATACAAAACAATCCTACTATAAGATAATGTTTGAGAACTTGGATTTAGATTTCAAAGATAGTGAAGTAGGTTTTTAATTGTTAAATGTTTGCTTTAAGGAACGTTAGTTCAATATTTTGAAATTGAATAAACTTTTGGAAGTCAAAGCATATCCATATTCTAAAGGGAATTTTTAATACTCTAAATTAGTTTTGCTAAGGTTTAGGAAACAATTACTATATAAATTTAATTTGTATTTCAGCTATTTAATTGAATAAAGTTGTGTGTGTATTGATTCCTGCAATCTTTTCTCTATTATTAAAGAGTTAAAACTTTCTTATATCCTGGAATTCTATTTTCATCATCTTATTTTCTTAAACATTCAATTGGTATCAGAGCACTTTTCTTAAGGGATTTATGAGTGTAATAGAGATTGAAATAAACTTTTCTCAAATATCCCCTCTTATCTTTGATAGTAAGAATTATCAACTTTGGGCAGTAAGAATGGAGACTTACCTTGAAGATTTGGATTCTTAGGAGGTCATGCAAGAGGATTATGATGTTCCTCTACTACCAAATAATTCTACCATGGTCCAGCTCAAAGCTCACAAGGAAAAGAAAAACCGAAAGGCCAAGGAGAAAGCAACTTTGTTCGATGTTGTTTCAACAATAATTTTCACAAATTATGTCTCTCTGATCAGCAAAAGAAGTGTGAGACTATCTCAAAGAAGAATAAAAAATGAGATGAAAGGATATGAGACATGTAGGGGTTGAATTTAATAAGAGAATTTAAGTTTTAGAGGATGAAAGAGTTAGAGATAATAAAAGATTATTCAAACAGATTATTAGAAATTGTCAACAAGGTAAGGTAATTTGACACTAAATTTTTAGAGTCTAGATTTCTTGAAAAGATTCTTCTAACAATGTCCGAAAGATATGAAGCTTCAATAACCACCTTGTAAAACACAAAAGATTTGTCTAAGATTAACTTGGTAGAATTGATAAAAGCATTACAAGCTCAAGAGCAGCAAAGACTCAAGAGGCAAGAGCAAGTCATTGAAGGAGCTTTACCAGCCAAGCACTATGAAGATGGAAAGAATAAGAAGAAGATTGAAAGAAAAACACATGTGACATATGTAGCAAATTTTACAAACTATCACACTCGAGGTAAGGGTAGAAATTCAAAGAAAAACTATCCACCTTGTCACCACTGTGAAAAAATAGGCTATACACCATTCAAATGTTAGAAGAGACTAGATGTAAAATGCAACAAATGTAATCAACTTGGACACGAAGTTGTGATATACTGAAGTAGCTTACAAAAGCTTAAAGATGTCCATATAACTTATCAAGATGAGAAAGATCGGATGCTTGTACCAACATGTTTATCAACTAAAAGTTCTTCAGAAATTTGGTTGATTGATAGTGGTTATACAAACCACATAACTTCGGATAAAAATCTCTTTAAGGATTTAAAGTCCTCTAAAGTCATAAAGGTCAGAATAGGAACAATGAATATATCTCTACAAAAGGGTCAAGAACTGTGGCAATTACAACAAGTTCAGGTACAAAAAACAATCTCAGATATTCTTTATGAACCTGAAATTGATCAAAATTTACTAAGTGTTGGTCAACTGTTAAAAACAGGATTTAAAATAAACTTTTCAAGATTTCTATTGCAACATTTATGATGTTGCTAGAAAAGAGATTTTATGAGTTAAAATGAGAGGAAAAAGTTTTTCATATGATCCCACGGAGGAGGAGCAAATAACTTTCTTCAACAAAGCTTACACCACAAAAATGTGACACAAAAGGCTTGGTCATTGTCATCTTCAAAGAATGCTGAAAATGAAGAAAACAAACATGATAAAGGGAATGCCAGAGCTTGACGATCATCTTCCTAATTGTGTTTCATGTCACTTTGGTAAACAAAACAAACTACCATTTTCTAAATTCAACTTAGAGAGCTTCCAAAAAATTGTATCTTATTCACAGAGATGTAGCCGGACCTCAAAGAACACCATCGTTATAAGGTAGCATTTATTATATCATTTTCGTTGATGATTTTACAAGAATATGTTGACTTTTTTCTTAAAATTCAAGTCAAAAGTGGCTAGTGTGTTTTGGAAGTTCAAGAAAATGGTAAAAAAATCAAAATAGTTGCAAAATTCAGATGTTGAGATACGACAATAGAAAAGAGTACACTTCGAAAAAATGTGATTTATTTTGTGAAGAAGTTGACATTGAACATCAGGTTATTGTTCCACACACTCCGGAACAAAATGGGGTTAGTGAGAGAAGAAACAAATTAATAATGGAGATGGCTAGATGTATGTTGTATGAAAAGGAGTCCCCTAACATTTTGGGTAGAGGCGGTAAATACATCAGTTTTCTTGCAAACTCGTCTTCTAACCAAGGTTTTGAAAGAAAAGACTCCGTTTGAAGCTTAGTATAGGTAGTATAAACCTTCACTTAGCTTTCTTAAAGTATTTGGTTGCGTATGTTTTACTCATGTTCAATAAGTTAATCATGCCAAACTTGATAAGAAGGTAATTCCAGGCATCTTTATGGGATATATTTTAGTTTTCAAAGACTACAAGGTGTACAATCCTCAAAGAGGAGAAATAACAATCAACAGTGATGTGCAATTCAATGAGAATGAATAGTGGAATTAGATGATTCCATAGAAAAAAGACATGTCACATAAACCAAAGGGTTTTTTTTAAAGAAACAAATGAATTGCTAAATGAGTTGGAAGATGATCATTCAATTTGAGGTACAAGGCTACTTTCAGACATCTATCAAAGACGTAATGTAGTGATTTGTGAACCTGCTAACCATGATGAAGCATTAAAAGATCCAAAATGGAAGAAAGCAATTGAGGAGGATATGTCAATGATAAACAAAAATAAGGTGCGGGAGTTGGTTGAAAAGCTTGAAGGAAGAAAATTCATTGGAGTCAAATGGGTGTTCAAAACAAAGCTTAATGCATATAGTTCCTTCAAAAAAATACAAGACCAGACTTGTTGTCAAAGGGTATGCTCAAATTTATGGTGTTGATTATTCTGATACATTTGCTCCTGTTGTAAGATTAGATACAATTCGATTGTTGCTCATAATATTGACACAAAAAGGCTAGAAAGTATTCCAATCAGATGCCAAATCAACTTTTTTAAACGACGAATTACAAGAGGAGATATATGTGGAGCAACTTGTCAGATTTGTGAAGCAAGGAAAAGAAGAAAAAGTCTATCTGCTCAAAAAGACTCACTATGGCCTAAAGCAAGCGCTAAGAGCTTGGTATAGCAAGATAGATGTCCATTTTTTAAGCCTTGGATTTGTTAAAACTCTTTAGGAATTCACCCTTTTTGTGAAACATAAAAATAATGATACTATCATGGTGTCACTCTATGTTGATGATCTTTTGGTGACAGGAAATAATACAAGGATGGTTAAGGAATTTAAACAAAAAATGTTGTAAGTATTTGAAATGATAGATCTTGGTCTTATGACATTTTTTTTCTTGGAATAGAGATCAAGCAAAGCAAGAATAAGGTGCTCATCTGCTAGAAGAAATATGCAAAGGAAATATTGAAGAAATTTCAGATGAACGAAACGTAAAGCAAAAAATACAACCATGGATCAAAAGGAGAAGCTGAGTAAAGAAGATGGAACTGATAAAGTTAAAGAGGGTTACTATAGAAGTTTTATTGGGTGTTTAATGTATCTTTTACCTCGATTTATGCATTGTGCTAGTGAAATGTATTTAATGTCACACCCAATTTAGGGGTTAAGTTTTAGAAATTATAAAGTATTGAATTAAAGTGGTATTTTGGAAGAAATTGGGGATTAAAGTGTGAAATTGCAAAAATGACATACCATTTTAGGAAGTGCAGGAAATTCAGGGACCTAGTCCTGAATTTACCCATTTTTCTTATTCGTCGAAAAATAAAATCCCTTCCCCCAAACAATCTGGGTTTTCCAGATTGTTTTCCTCATTTCCTTCCCCCGTCGACCCAACTTTGTACCTTCGATTTTTCACCGTCCGACCACTGTTCGTCGATCCGAAATCACCAATAGACTCACCATTGAACAGAGAACAAAACCCGACCTCTATCCCATAGTGAATCGACGCTGTTCAATGTAAAACTCAACTGGAATTTTTATTAGTTTTAAATCGATTGTCGTTGGTTTTCCGTCGATTCAAGTCGATCCGATCACCCGTTTTCGACACCTCCTACACCATCGGACTTACCATCACCGTGCACTCAAAACCCGACCAAAATTGTCTTGCCGTTGTTGCTCCGTCGTCCTTACTCGCCTATCACCGTCAGATAAGTTGGTACGCTTTAAAATTCTACAATCTGTTTTGTTTTGATGAAAAATAACACTTGCACGAGTATCCCGAGGTCCCGATCTACAAATCTAGAAATTTTTGTCGCCGACCGATGATCGGAGCCGCCGCATGCTCCGCACGCGCCACCCTCTGCGAGTGGGCTTCGTCTGGCAGATTGGAGAATCAGTTAACCGGTTGGACCGGTCTAAACCGACTGGACCGGTCTGGACCGAGCCGAGCCACTGAGTCGTTGACTGTTGACCGCCGTTGACCGCTGACTTTGACTAAAAAGTCAAAAATTTCGACAAGTCATATTTTATGTTTTTCGACGTCCTCAGTCCGATTCCGAATTCTGTTTCGCCAAATTCAAACCCAATAAGCTATTTTTCACTGATTAATCACCCGATTTGATCCATTTTTTGCAATTAAGCTCCGTTTTTATGAAATTTATGTTAATATATATCTGAGGAATTATTGGAAGTTGATTTCAAATCGAGGGCGTTCGAATGGAGTTTAAATGGTCGATCAGCATGACACAAAAATCGAGGTAATACATTACTACCTCTTCATGCTTTATGGAACATGTTGGTATTGGTAAATGAATGAATAAGATAATGTTTGGTCTCATTTGTGTAGTTAATTAATTTCTACACTCGATCCAAACACGGTAAAAATTCAGTAACTGAATATGGCTCAGATGACTAATATAAGAAATTTGAGGACAATTGGAATTAAATTACAAGTTCTGGGATTAAGTGATAAATGAATCAGTACTGGATATGTAAATTATAATTTTTATCATTAAAGGTTAAATGCCAAAGGTACTTGGATGATAAAACTTCGGTTAGGTGAAATTACGGAATTATGAAAATGCCATTGAGAGGTAAAAATAGTATGAGTTGACTCTGAATGAGAAAGTAACTTGAGAATTTGTACTTAAACCGATAAATTTCTGATTTAATTGTTGAGATCCTACTTTTGTATAGAAAATTCCTGATAATTTGTTAGTAACATCTGAGAAGACATTTGACTGGGAAATCTCTGAGTTATGAGTAAATACATGAATAATAATTTATCGAGGGTGCTCTTTTGTCAGAATTGTTCGAAAGGACTGTAATAGATGATAAGTTTGAATTAAATAATAAGATCGGACAAAATGAAATGATTGAAATACATTGGATCAATAAAATTACCAAATTACCCCTGGAATGAAAATGACCCAAGAATATCACCAAGCCTAGGAATGAATAAATATCCTCAAGCATTGAAATGACTGGATTAACATTGAGCACCAAAATGACCAAAATACCCTTATGGCCTAGACTAAGTAAATGTCCTAGATTAATTAAGGAATCCAAATAAACATGGATGTTGTACTTCTCTTAAAAGTTATAGAACACAGATTAAGTAGGTCAACCAATACTGGTACTATATCAGTACCTGAATGACATAGATACCACTTGAATACTTGTTCCTCTCCTCTAATTTGGATCAATGATAATTATGAAAGTACTCAGAACAGCCCAACTCTAGAGCGCATTCGGTACTAAGAAGTGGATATTCGTTAGACAAATCAACCACAAATACCAAATTAAACTGAACATAAGTATAATATGTATCCAAAATTTAGAAAAGTCTGAATTACTTTGGAAAACCCCGAAGTAACTAGAATGTACTTGACTGTTAAATGAACTAAGTAACCTCAATGATTGAGGATTAAGTAAGTGATTTGGATAAGTCTGGAAACTCTGATGAGTTTACATATTGTACCATTACTATGGGTTATGAACCATAAATCAAGTACGTCAACATTTCCTGATATCGTTGAAGCGTGAAAATGAAATAAAGACCACTGAAAGATCTATTTAATGATGATTCCTAAAATGATCTATGGACAAAAATTTTTGGTATTAAAGAGTAAATACCCTGGAAGGGCAATGAATTGACCAGTTGACAAACATCAATTCTGGGAGCTGTTTGATAATCCGATCAATAGACATATTAAATCTTTGTTTTTTCCTTATCAGCTCAAATCATATTCTAAATAAGTGATGATTCTTTCAGTTAATGAACTCTTCCAATAGTGATTCTAACTTCCGGCATTTTATCGGTATACTGAAGATTCGTGTTTCTCTGCCGGATAAGATTATCCAGTACCTCTGAATAATATCTGTAAACACTAGTGTGTTCCATAATCACATGAATGTTTTCTAATAACATGAATGTTTTATTTGATTTTCAATATGAATTTTGTTCTTATACTTGACCAAGATTCTGTTCTGATTTCTGATCTGGATTTTGTTCTGATATCTTATCTGAATTCTATTTTGATTTCTAATATATCCGTTTACTGACGAAAAAATGTTTTATTTGGGGGGTATTGTTGGAGGAAGTATTTCTGCAGGTTCCTCGACTTTGTGCTCAAGGCCTTACTGGTTGTGTGGGTTGGGTGTATGGTTCTGGGGAACTTACACAAACAAATTGTGAAAGGATGGGGTAGTGTTCATGTTTTTAAAACATGTGACATAAATCGATTTTACTGAAATATCTTATATGTATCTTTTCACTGGTTTTACGGGAACACACTAGATAATCTATTCTGATCTCCTGAACCCAGTTATCCAAAATATTTCCCTCTAAACTAAAAGCTTACTGTCTGTTATTACCTAAGATATCAATGGAACCTCAGCTCAGCTTAAAAATCTGTAGATGTCTGAACCAATAAGTAAATATACATTTATCTGTACCTGTACGTTCTTTAGCATTATCTGGTAGTTATGTATTACTGAGCTTTCCAAAGTTCACTCTGTTACTCACCTTTTCAGGTTAAAAGGATTGAACCAGTGCAACTATCAACATCAGCAAGGGAGTTCGTCTGATGTTGTTTGCAGAGTATGGTACATGTGATTAGGAGGCATGTAGATTGTATTTTGTTTTATATATGAGTCTGAAAACCTGTTTTATTTCTGAATATTGATAAATCATTTTATGAGTTTACATGTTTTAATAAAAAATTTAAATTTTTCGTGACTTTTATGGTGGGTCGCTCCGGTGGCCCTAATGTGACACCTCGTATTGGATCAGGTCACCCGCATCGGTCTAAGGGGGTTACTTTTAAGAGAAGAAAAAAGAATATTAAGGTACATCAAATGTTTTATTTATTGCGACATCAAGTTTGAGATGTGCCAAAACTTAAGGTTGTATGATTTTTCAGATAGTGATTGGGCTGGATCCATTGATGATATGAAAAGTACGTTAGGATACTATTTTAGCTTAGGCATAGGAATTTTCTCATGATCCTCTAAAAAGCAAGAGATTGTAGCACAATCCACTGCACAAGTAGAGTTTACAGCAACAACATCAACAACAAATCAAGCCTTATGGCTGAAAAAGATAATGCACGATTTGCATATGGAGAAGAAAAATAACACTGAGATTTTTGTTGACAATTAGACATCTATTGCAATTTCAAACAACCCAGTGTTTCATGGGAAAACTGATCATTTCAACATCAAGTTCTTCTTCTTGAGGGAAGTACAACAACACAGAAAAGTCACTTTAGTTTACTGCAAGTTTGAAGAACAAGTTGCAAATTTATTTACAAAACCACTTTTAGTCAGCAAGTCTGAGGTTCTAAGGCAAAGAATTGGAGTTTACAGTTCCTTAAGCAAGGAGGAGTGTTAAATTTTTCTTTAAGGAATGTTAGTTCAATATTTTAAAATTCAATAAACGTTTAGGGGCCGTTTGGATGGGGGAATGTGGGATTCCTCCGAGAATGGAATCCACATTCCCCCGTTTGGTTGGTCGGGAATGTTATTCCTGATAATGTTTTATTACAAATAGTGGATTTTTTGGGATATATTACCAGGAATGTCATTACCTTCCTTCCCTTAGGTATTGTAACATTACTGGTATTTTATCGGCATTTTGGACTAAAAAGCCCTTAATTTTTTTCTAAAAATATCCTTCTTCTGTCATTGAATAATAAAAATTCTACGAAGGTTAAATTACAAATTTATCCTTAAACTATTTTAGATTTACAAAAAAATCTATAATTAAAATTTTATATGATGTTCAGGGGTTAAAATAAAATTTTACCCTTTCATTAAACCTTTTTTATATTTTTAATTTTGTAAAAAAAATTATATAAATTTTATGAATTTAAATTTTTTAAAAAAAATATATAAATATTTTCCAACTTGTAATATTATACAAATATATAATAAGGACAATTTGGTTAAATATACATTCCAATAATCTTTTATTCCATTAACCAAACATGGTAATCTTACATTCCTGCTAAACCAACCAAACACAAAATACAACATTCTGAGTAATCTTATTCCCTGATAATCTTTTATTCCCAGTGGTAATCTTACATTCCGTGAACCAAACGCATCCTTATTAATCAAAGCATATCCTTATTCTAAAGGAAATTGTTAATACTCTAAATCAGTTTTGCTAATGTTTAGGAAGCAATTACTATCTAAATTTAGTTTGTATTTCAGCTATTTAAAGGGCTGAATATTGAATAAATTTGTGTACCGATTCCTGTAATCTTTTTATCTGCAATTAAAGAATTAAAACTTCCTTATCTCTTGCAATTCTATTTTTTCCATCATCTTCTTTGCTTAAACCTTCATTAATCTCTTTCTCCTTGGTAGTTTTCATTATGGTTTCAAATGATAGAAAATTTAGCACACATGTCATCTTGTTTCTGGCGTGTATTGATGTGAAAATTCAGTTTACAGAAAAATAACAACAGCCGTAATATGGCTCTACAACTCCACTTTTTAAAACCTGCTTACGAGAGTAATTCCATGGGATAATTCAACCAGATATTCTTCCCTAGCATCTATCCCTTATGAGATTTATTCTCCTATTTTAAATCAACATCAGATGCATCCATGTTCAGTCAATCAATAGCGTGAATAAGTTAGAATTTAAAACTACGCTTGATAAGGGTAAAAGAAACTTCAGAAGTTTCCCCCTTATTTTACCTTGTTTGATAAGGAAAAAATACATCAGTTAAAGTACTTTATTTTACGATCGAACTTTTTCTTTTAATATTCTCAGTAAATTGTTTTATTATCTTATTCTTGGTAAAACACTTTACCATTTTCTTCAACGTTGAACTTGAACTACCCCATTTTCTTCTACGCTCAAGTACCCATTTTCTTCAACTTGAAATGTCGACGTTTTCTATCTCCCTTATGACATCATTATCAACATTTTTATTTGGCAGAGACGATAACTAAGGTGAGTGTTTCTCCCTTTTATCTTTTTTGTGGTTTCTTTCTTCTTTTCTTGTTCATTTATGCTCTATATATTTTTAAAAAAATTATTTTAATTTCTTGCATTTTCATACTCTAAGTTTGAAAATTTGGTAGATTGTATTTATCTTGAATAATGTACCAAATCTTGCCTATCTTACCAAACTCTGATAGCACCCTTAATTTATATTCTTTGCAATCCATTGATTGTTCTTTTACCAACACTTCTACAGGTTGGGACCATCACATTTCTTACCTTGGCAGGGTTGCTTGTTTTTATGCTTTTCTTTTTAGTTGCGACTATTAATGTTATCATCTCTTTCCTCGTCATTCTAACTGCTGCAAGAGGCTTCTTGGCTATTTTCTTTGCGTGTTTAACAATTATTTACTTGGCTATTTTCTTTTTCCGTGTAATAATTATTTACTTGGTGTCGGAACCGTCTTTCGATTGGGCCCCAAGGTGGGCGCCAACCGAAAGACGGTTCCGACAACTTGGTGACTCCACTGGGGATAGGTAAGTGAGTCAGGCCGAAATTAATTTTCGGTTGTCTTTTTATACGAAAATGATAAATTTTAATTTTAATTTATTTATTCGATTCTAATTATTTATCTTTGATTATTTTTCAAATAAATAGTTGTACTAACATTTTTTTTCAATGATTTCATATTTTTAAAATTTTCATCTCTAGCTCTATACCCGAGCTCCGAACCTTTTTAAGTGGGGGCGAAAGCGACGCCTTCGTGGGAATTTATTCTCCGTATGGGCCTAGCAAGTAACATTCAAGATTCATATACCTTATATCTTCGTGTGAATTTATTCTCCGTATGGGCATAAGAGAATGTATCCTCTCGAGTTTAACTTAGTCTACATAAGCTTGTGATGAGTTTAGGACTAAGGGTCTGGCAAGCCCAAGGGGGCACCAACAAGGAGAAATCGAGTACCATTTTTAGAACCTAAACCGGAAGAGTATATGGAATTAGAGCCCACCCCAAAACCTCATTCCAAACCCTAGGCTGCTTTGTTTCATGCCTTACTTTTTATTCAAAGCATGCGAACTAGACAAATACGCGGTTAGGATTTGTTTGAAATTAGCATGTGGGATAGAGATCATGTCCGGGTATGAATTAAAGCATGTGGGATAGAGATCATGTCCGGGTATGAATTAAAGAATGTGGGGTAAACATCATGTGGGGTAGGACTTTTATTTTTCATGATTATTTTTGATTATTTTCACCTCACTAATTATTTTCATTTTCATTTTCTTTTATTTTATTTTCATCACTTGCATCATTTAAAAAGGGTGTTGATCCACCAAAAATGTGTTTGTTAAACATGAACAATCTGTATTAATGGACAAAAGGGTTGTAATACAAGAGATGAAAATACAGAGGACAATCTACAAGGCGATTATGTGTCGAATTCAATCCAGAAGATGTGGTGCCCACAATTGAAGAATGTATCACTCTGCTGCATTATAAAGGACTCAGAATGAACCGGGTCTACATCAAGCACAATGAAAGTCTATCTTTGAAGAGCTGACTGACAGAGGTTGCAGGGGCAAGATGAAGGGAGCCCCTTCAAATACAACAATGGCAAAACGATAGCTTAAATTGGAGACCCTTGTTGACGAATTCAAGAAACAAACAAATGAACTTCACATAGTTCATATCATTTGAGGGATCCAATGATGTATTCGTTGGGAACAGGTTCAACAAAAGATAAATGTCAGAGATGCAATCATTCGATACTTCTTGGGCCAGTACAAAAAGCAACTCAACATTTTCACGGTTCATCTAGAGAAGCCAGAGCGGTTCGACAGGTTATTCACTGGTGACAGACAAAGGCAGAAAACTAGTCAACATGTCAGAAGCTGTCAGGATATTTTGTCTCTTAAAAGATAAAATACTTTTGCCTCTAATAAGGATTATTTCTAATAACAGACACATTTTTTTATCAATGCCTCAAACATTGCATGCATCATGCATTCCTGTATATTTCGAATTATTTTTCTTTTTTATTACATTCACATGTCTCATAAAAAATGGGAACATTTTGATTATATTCCCAAGACCTACAAAGAGCTTTACCAGTAACTTCTTGACACCCATGTAGTGTCACCATACCTAGCGGAAACCTTGAAGTCCCCATACCCCAAGTGGTATGACGAGAATGCTCATTGTGAATATCATGGCGGTGTCTCAGGGCACACAATTGAGAATTGTTACGCATTCAAGAGAGTCGTGCAGAAGATGCGTAACCAGAACTGGATCGACTTTAACAACTTGGGGGCATCCAAGTGAGGAAGATCATTTCATCATTTGAGGCATTCTGTTTGAATTTGGTTTTCATTTTTTTTCTCAAGTTTTTGTAAGGAATTTTAAATAAATTTATGTTACTTTAAAGACGTTAACCAATGAATCACATTTGTAAACTTGCAATTCTTTGAATATCATCTGAATTAAGAAACTCTGTAAGTGGTTTAAAGTTACAGATCTTTGACGAAGTAACATGATTTAAAACAAGGAATTTGACTTTACCTAGAATATGCACTCATACATCGTACCCTGGTCTTGCAATAAACCAAGATAACCTTTTCCTTTCATAAGGTGCGGACAACACGGGGCATCCTTTTGCATATGACATTACTATACTTTTTATTTAAGACGTTCAATGATGATCATTATCTTTACAGATGGAATAGTCGAGTAGGTAAATCTAGTTTAGGTCAGTTGCTTGGAAATTGAACTCTAAAAATGAGATTCTTTGACTTTCAACAACACCTAGACTATAACAGGTTCTTCTTGACAAACTTAAGAAATTAAATCCGTAAAGTTGAGCTATTCCACTAAGGCAATTGGTTATAGGGGAAACTTGAAAGCCTTGGCCTTATGAGTAGATTACGTTTAAACCATGACATTGCTCGAACACTTGGCAATTCGGTGTTTGCTCCACTGCTATTGTCCAGCCGAAGACTTTGTGATGAGATGAACCCTTTAGTTAACTTGATTATAATGTTAAGTTGTCTCTCTAAAGCAATTGGTTAAACACCCCGGCTTTATGGATTCAGCTAGCCAGATAACGGCAAATTAAATCAAATTTATCTAAGAAAGAAATTTTCGGTAATGATGGACTAAGGGAGTTAAGGAACACCTGTTATAGTCAACTTCACACGAGCACTCAGGAATTTCATTTTTAGATCGATATTTCTGCACTACCTTTGTTAGAGGAGCTTACGAGGCTTGAACAAATGGAAGATTTCAGAGGATCGAAATACAAGGTCTAGTAATTGATTATGCTAGTTACGTCATTTTGTCCGCACCCAATTAAAATGCCAAACCAAAAAAAACACGTTGCAATAACAAAAAAAAATGACCTTTTATGGCTGAAACCTTAGGTCAACCTAAAGCCAACTCATCCATTTGAACATTTGTCAAAGAGCTGTAACTCTGAAAGCATTAAAAGAGCTATTGATTCCTTTGATATACTTTGAACTCATGTTTATAATTTGATTCAATTGCGAACAATATTTTACAGAATTTTTATCCTTTTCCCTCCTAAAACAAGAAAAAATGAGAAAAACATTTTTAAACAGGACAGTCTCAAATATGAAAGGTCTGTAAAGCCAAAGCTTGAAATGGGGCATGGTCGATTCCAACGACAAGACCAGCAGACAAAAATGAGGCTCCATCCAAGAGATAAAACAGAATTGATTCATGTTGCATACATCTTAGACACACTTAAGAGCATCACATTTATCATTTTTAGCACACATATTTTTTACAACTTTTAGAGTCAAATTTCAATTTCAAGATGAAAGATGATCGATTCAAAAAGTGCATTCGAAAATTGATGGTGGTTGACTTCACAGCGAAGGGGCGACTGACGGTCAACAAACAACTTCTTAGTTTCATTCAGAGTCAATTTTAACTTAACAGCGAAGGATATTGGACTCGAGACAACACAAGCTCAACTTCACTGCGAAGCGGCGATTGATATTCAACAAATAACTTTTTCAGTTTCATTCAAAGTCAATTTCAACTTCACAGTGAATGATATTGGACTCGAGACAACACAAGCTCAACTTCACAGCGAAGGGGCGGCTGACTGTCAACAAACAACTTTTCAGTTTCATTCAGAGTCAATTTTAACTTCACAGCGAAGGGTATTGGACTCGATACAACACAAACTCAATTTCACAGCGAAGGGGCGACTGACTGTCAACAAATAACTTTTCAGTTTCATTCAGAGTCAATTTCAACTTCACAGCGAATGATATTGGACTTGAGACAACACAAGCTCAACTTCACAGCGAAGGGGTGACTTGTTGTCAACAAACAACTTTCCAGTTTCAGAGTCAATTTCAACTTCACTTCTAAGGATTTTGACCTTGAAACAACACAAATATTTGGATTTCAACTTCACGACGAAGGATATCTAAATTGAGGCTCAACTTCACAACGAAGGGGCCATCCACGATTTCAACTTCACGACGAAGGGAATCATGCCCACCAAAGGCCTTTGAGTTCGACTACGCTCAACTCCAAGGCACATCATTTGTAGTATAACTTAAGTCAAGAAGGGTTATCTGCCAACCGAAGACCCTCGATTTCGATTATACTCAGCTTCGAGGGCACATCATTTACATCATAACTCAAGGCTAGAAGGGTTATCTGTGACCAAAATACCTTTGAGTTTGACTACGCTCAGCTCCAAGGCATATCATTTGTAACATAACTTAAGTCGAGAAGGGTTATCTGCCAACTAAAGACCTTCGAGTTCGACTACGCTCAGCTCCAAGGTACATCATTTGCAGCATAGCTTAAGTCGAGAAGAGCTATCTGCCAAAGACCCTCGAGTTTGATTACACTCAGCTTCGAGGGCACATCATTTACGGTATAACTCAAGGCTAGAAGGGTTATCTGTCAACAAAGACCTTCGAGTTCGACTCCACTCAGCTCAAAGGCACCATCATTTGCAGCATAGCTCAAGGCAAGAAGGGTTATCTGCCAAAGACCTTCAAGTTCGATTTCATTCAGCTGGAGGGTATATCAACCGCGTTGCATCAGTAAGGAACTACTTTCCAGTCAAATTTTTACACCTAGGTCTCTAAATCGAGAAGAAGACTAAGGTCGACCAAGATTGGCAACAAAGAGTCACTTTTCGATTCCCCACGATTTCAACTTCAAGAAGAAGGATATCGTTCCCAATGGATAAACTTAGTGTCACAATAAACACTATCAAGTCTCAAATCAAAGAGAACCAGACAAAAACTGTTGTCTTTTTCATCTTTGCCCTATTTTTGTTAACACAAAAATGTGCCAAGAGAGGCAGCTGTAGACACTCCTTTTTTTCAGGTCTACAAATTTTTTTTATTTTATTATATATATATATATATATTTATTATTATTATTATTAATATATTTTTATTTTATTATTTTTGTAGGCCTCGTACTCAACAACCTCGATTTAGTGAGATTCAGAAAATAAACCAACGTATTTGAGTCCCATTGAAAAACTAAAACCAACGTATTTGAGTCCTATTGAAACACTAAAACCAACGTATTTGAGTCCTATTAAAACACTAAAACCAAAGCATTTTGAGTCCAAATAGGACTCTAAATCTGAGCTAAAAATAGGTTTCTTTAGACTATGAATAGACTCATGCATTAGGAAGAAAACACATAGAAAAATGTGAAACCAAAATCAGAGGAAGGGGCAACGATTTGGAAAAACTGAGGGAAGAAAAGGACAAAAAATAAGCGTGGTGGATCCAAAGCCAGTATCTAAAAGTACGAGGAGTGGCAGAGCATTTTCATTGCAAATCTAGTTTCTCTACATGTAAACATGGGAGGTGTAACAACTTTTGACTTATTCTTTTTATTTCATTTTTTATTTATTACTTTATATATATTTTTTATTTTCTCCTAATTTTAATATTTTTTTATTTCTTTTTACATTGTTATATATATATATATATTCATTTTTTATTAATATTATTATATTAATATTTTTATTATTCTTTTTTTCATGTTTATTTTCATTTTTACAATCCAACACTTTTGACTTTTTAGGGATACTTTCAATCGATCAAAGATAATTAATTCGAATTGAATTTTTAAATTTCAATTTCAATTTTGATTTTCGCGATTAAGACAACCGATGAATTAATTGGTACAGAAAGGGCGGTTCAAGGGTGCTAATCATTCATTGACCGTAACCGACTCCAGAACCTGACACGTTTCTGGTACAACGCAGATCAGGTAAGATGGTGTCCGAACTACCTAAATTCATTTTAAATAGTCAGTGGCGAATCCAATTCATTTAATCTAAGTCGAAGCCCAATTCAGGGCCCAACCGAAAGACGATTCCGACAGCTTGGCGACTCTGCTGGGGGCGAACGTAAAATGATCATTACCGATAATGCTACAAACTTGAACAACAAGATGATGAATGCTGCTTGTGAACAATTCAACATAAAGCATCACAATTCTACTGCTTGCAGACCAAAGATGAACGGAGCAGTAGAAGCAGCAAACAAAAACATTAAGAAGATAGTGGAGAAAACAACTGAAACTTACAAAGATTGGCATGAGAAGTTGCCTTTTGCTTTGTTCTCTTACTGAACCTCTGTATGAACCTTGACTGGGGCAACTCCATTTTCACTAGCTTATGGAATGGAAGCAGTGCTACCCATTGAAGTAGAGATTCCGTCACTCCGGGTCTTGACATAATTCAAACTGGATGATGCAGAATGGGTCCAATCCTGGTATGATCAACTAAACCTGATAGATGAAAAATAAGCGCGTACGACCCAACCCAATATCCAAGACCAGTTAGATCTATAACCCATGTGACCCATTATAGACTTAGGGTTTCCAGGAACCCTAGCGCTACGTGCCCTCTCCCAATCTCTCATCCAACGCCGTTCGTATAGGTTCCCAGAGCCGCACGTCTCGCCCAACATCCCGATTCGTCCGGTGCACAACAGCAACTGCGGATTCCAAGCAACAAAAGCAAATCAAGAACCATTGGGACTCTATTGTTAATAGAATTCTAAAAATAGTTGGTTTTCTCATTATAAATAACATGTAATCCTCACTGTATTTTACATATTCGGATACGAATAGATTAACAGACGATTTACATACAAAATACAGAGGAAAGCACAAAAAAACAAAGGCAAAGTTGGGCCCCGGAATTGGGCTTCGACGTGAGTGAATTGGGTTAGAGTCGCCACCAACCATTTCAAAAAGAATTTAGGTGGGTCAGACACCATCTTACCTGATCTACGTTTTACCATAAACGTGTCGGGTTCGGGAGTCGGTTACAGTCAAGGAAAGATTAGTACCCTTGAACTGCCCTTTCGGTACCAATTAATTCATCGGTTGTCTTAATAGCGAAAATCAAAATTTAAATTGAAATTTAAAATTCAATTCGAATTAATTACCTTTGATCGATTGAAAGTATCCCTAAAAAGTCAAAAGTGTTGGATTGTAAAAATGAAAATAAACATAAGAAAAGAATAATAAAAAAATATTAATATAATAATATTAAAAAAAGAAAAAAAAAAATATATATATATATATATATATAACAATGTAAAAAGAAATAAAAATATTAAAATTAGGAGAAAATTAAATATATATATATAGTAAATAAATAAAAAAAATGAAATAAAAATAATAAGTCAAAAGTTGTTACATCTCCTATGTTTTGCGTGTAGAGAAACTGGATTTGCAATGAAAATGCTCTGCCACTCCTCGTGCTTTTAGATACTGGCTTTGGATCCTCCACGCTTATTTTTTGTCCTTTTCTTCCCTCGGTTTTTCCAAATCGTTGCCCCTTCTTCTGATTTTGGTTCCACGTTTTTCTCTATGTTTTCCTCCTAATGCATGAGTCTATTTATAGTCTAAAGAAACTTATTTTTAGCTCAGATTTAGAGTTTTACTTGGACTCAAAATGCTTCAGTTTTAGTGTTTCAATAGGACTCAAATACGTTGGTTTTAGTGTGTTAATAGGACTCTAATACGTTGGTTTATTTTCTAAATCTCACTAAATCGAGGTTGTTGAGTGCGAGGCCTACAAAAATAATAAAATAAAAATAAAAATATATTAATAATAACAATAATAATAAATAAATATATATATAATATAATAAAATGTTTTTGTAGACCCGGACAAAAACGGGTGTCTACACTTGGCTATTTTCTTTGCTTGTGTAACAATTATTTACATTGGGTCCTTGCCAATTGATACTTTTGTTATTTCTACAACAACAATTTATGTAATTATAACTGATCTTGTAACTATAGATATTATCTTTCTCATCATCTATTTTAGCTTTTACTTTGTTTCGTTCTTCTAATAGTAAGATTATATGCTTGGCTTACAAACTACAAGATGGATTGTCAATTATAATCGTTGCTTCATGTTTGAGGTAGAGAAAATGAAAAGGCTAAAACACTTGAATTATTGTCAGGTAATAATAGGAATGAAGATTAAACCATGATTGTAATACCCCATAATTTTGGCTAGTGATCAAAATGAATAAATTGAAAGTTTAGTGACCAAAGTATAAACTTAGGAAAATTTTAAGGATTAAGTTGTAATTTTCAGAAGTTATGTATTTTATTCACGTGAATGAACAGTTTAACCCAAGAATTGCATTTTTTGTCGCTCATATTTTTCGTACGAAGTTTGTATTAAAAGTTATAAAATGATGAAGTCCGAGAAAAAATCGGATGATCAAATCGAATCAGAAATTTTGAGATATTTTGAAGGATGATAAGGCAAGGTTAATAATGTGATGTCCATGCCTTAAAATGGTAGGATTTAATATGGATAATTGGATTTAAGTTGATTTTCCATGCTGGATATGGACTGTTAGATAAAAATGATAATATTATAATTTTGGAAAAGTAAAAGGATAAAGTTGGAAGTTATGAATTTTTTGGTTCATCTTTGACCTTTTGATGAAAAATTGTCATGTGGCTAGTTATGGGATATGATATTATAAGGGTAAAATGGTTATTTGACATTAAAATGAATTTTTAATTCATTTTAATTATTAAAAGGGACAAATGGCTTAGATATTTTGCTTAGAAAATTCAAGACTTTCTCATCTTCTTTGTCTTCATGTTCTGAACTCCCCTTAAGGTAAGGAAGTGTTCTATTTTCAAATTTCAAGCCAATTTATTATGAATTTGGATGAAATCATGAAATACAAAATTGTTCTACATGGAATTCTCTATCATTTGATACCTTTTTTTCATGTTTTCCATGCTTGAAATCCTAAGTTCTTGAATTAGATGAATGAAGGGGATGTTAGGTTTTCATGTTCTAAGGTTGGAATATCATGTAGTTGATGTTGTTGAATTATTTTGTTGCTTGAAAGTGATGAAAAACCATTAAAAAAGGGTATATACATAAATTCAACTATTAGGGTGGATGATTCTACAAGCTCTAGAATTGTTGGATTAATTTGAAAGTTTGTAAAGGTTAGGGGACCAAATTGCAAAGTGTATAAATACGAGTTTGAAATGAAATTTTCCTAGAAGTTGATGTGTAATGTTTAAATGAAATGTTAGAATGTTTCAATGTATTGTTAGAAGCTTGAACTTGAAGTTAAATGGAAAGGGACCATTTTGTATATTTTGGAAATATTAGGATGAATTCTAAAAGAATTCATTTTAATGATCAAATTGAGAAATTGTAATATTATGTGAAATATTCATTGAATTAAAAATTGAAGTGTTAAGATGGTATTGAGCAAGTGAAATGAAATTAGTATCGATTTTTTTTAGAAATTTTTATGCTAATGTGCACCTAAGTTAGTAAAATACTAACATGTACATTGAAATGTATATGTTTTGTAAATGGTGTTCGTATAGATCGTGATCGAAATCAAAATCAAAGCAAGCTTAAAGCTAAGGAAAAAGTTAAAGGGTGAAATTTGAATTTTAAGAAAGGTTTTCAAGCTAAGTATACCAGGTGAGTGCATTTTTACCTTTATTATATATATGATATGAGGAAGACTTGTGATAAGTCAACCTTGAATGTTTTGAAAATGAAAAAAGTTAATTATATTATGATATATTTTCATAATATTTTTGCTAAATGGTATTTGAATGATTTCGGGTATGAACTGCCCAATGTACTATTATATGAGATTTTGATATATATGTATCCATGGATACTTATACTGAATAGATGCTAAATGTTTTGGTATAAAGCCCACTGTATGTGCATTGAGAGTTATTGGTACAATTGGCATGCCATGAGGTAGAGTGATCACTGATTACTGTATTGGTACATTCTTGTACAATTACTAGCACTATATGTGCATTATGGGGTTCATGGTGTTTTGACGTTGTGAGTTACCATAACTGATTAATGAATTCCTATATAGTGATGTTGTGTTCTACAATACTTATGCATATGTCTGACACTAAAAGTGCAACTTATTACTGACAGTTAAACTATATATTGCACACACTCGTTTGACTCACGTACCTTGCATTCTCATTTGTTATACATTGGGCTATAGTTTAAATGAAACTGAAAAGTGCAGGTTGATTGATTTAATTGAAAGTAAGGCCTTCATTGAATATTCTGATTTGGTTATATGTGTTTTATATGAGAACTATTGTTTTACAAGGAATATGATGAAAGAAAGACTTTAATAAGTTTTTGTTATATGTTCATATATTATTATATGATAATTTCCTAATTATGGTTTATATGATATTTTATAAAATGATATGCTTTATTTTAGCTATGAAAATGTCTCACTAAGTGTATATTTAGCATGTGATGATTTTCACGCGTAGGTAAGGAATTCGAATGAAATAAGGAGCTTAGCTTGACATTACTTATCGAGGATTATCTATCGGTGTTAGTAATGACATCCTACTATTATTTTTTATTTTCTAGTTGGCGTGTATACATATAATAAGTGTCCGTAGTATTTTAATATGGTTATATTTTAAAATGTGTTTGTAGTAGGTAATATGTGTGAATTTTAAATAAGTAATATTTAATTATATTAGTTATGAATATGGATTTTCTAGTTAATAATTGGTGAATTAGATTTTTATTACTATCGAGATAAATTTCATTTTAAGCAGTCTTAGACAGTTTCATTGATTATATGAAGTAGTATTGAACTGCCATGTTGCTGCCCGAAGTTGAATTCCATTTGATTATTAAAATATCATATTTTGATTTTATGCATTTGAAATAATTGTGGTTTTATTGATTTTAAATGATTAATTTTTAGAAATAAAATTTTACTGATTTTCGAATAAGGATTGTTTTAAACGTTTCATGTGACATCTCTAACTCGTATTCGGGGACGAATACGGGAAAGAGATGTTACAATGATGATTTAAATATTTGGGTTGGTGTCATTGAAAGACGATTCTTGCTCAACCTATTTATTTTGATGATAATGTAAAGAAGTCTTTCGATCATAGGTGTTGGATTTCCATACGACTTTCAATTTGTATTGTATAATTCCTACTCCAATCTTCAAGCCGTGTTGAAGGATAAGTTGTTCGGGAAAAAAACTTTTTGCTTGTGTTGGACAATGTTCGGAATAAGAATTACGATGATTTAATTGTCTTGTTAAAGCCATTCAATGTTAGAACAAAAGTTATTTTGACAACAGGGAGTTGTGATGTTTCCACGGTTGATGGCAGCGCATTGTAACAATTATCACATTAAGATTGTCTCTATATGTTTACTCAACATGCATTGAAAAGCAAGTGAATTTAGTGGGCATCAAGAATCGGAGAAGGTTGGGGAAAACTTAGTGAATAAGAGGCTTACCTTTGGCAGCTAAAGTCATCGAGTTTTTACTAGGAACTCGTGTGGATTATAGAGTATGAAAAGATATATCAAAGAGTGAGATATGAGATTTATCAAAAGAGCGATGTGGTGTTATACTAACTCTATTATTGAGCTATCATTATCTTCTACCGTATTTGAAGTCCCTCATCGGTGGTTGCATTTGTATTTTGGATATATCAGTGATGTTGTCGAAGGGAATGGAGGCCAAGCTTATCAATTATTTCAAAAACATTCATTGCATCCGGAAGATCCTATTTGTTAGCAAATATAAACAACACAACATTTTGCACTTTATCCTCATTCAACATTGTATTAAATTTGATAATATTATAATGTAGATTTAATACAAAATTAAGTGCCTAAACTATACTTAGAAATACAATTTGGTGCCTAAATATTTTTCATTAAAAATAAGTACCTAATGTTTCTTACGTTACACTTTTAGGTGCATGGATCGCAACGACTATTAAATTTGGTCGTTATCTGACACGTGTTGCACACATAAGATTTCAAAAATTATTTTATTAAAAAACTAATATTATAATTAAAAAAATCCCAAATTTTATATTTTTCGTCACCGGTCGACCACTATTGGTCCGTGGTCGTCTCTGATGACACCATCAGAATCGTCTAGCTACAACGACCAAAACCTAGTCCTACACCCACCGTGAAGTTGTACTAATCATCGTGAAAACGCTGCGAATGAGTCTTTAGATTTTTAGGTTTTTCATTTATGTTTTATGGCGATTTTGACAACTACAATCATTTGTAGTTACACGACTGCAATCATTGTGTTCATTGTCGTTGGAGGTGGGGTGATGAGAGGGAGAGGGACGAAGAGGGGAATGAGGTTTGATTTTTTTTAATTTTTTTTTGTAAAAACAATGCTTTTATTATTAAAAAATTAAAAAATATAACAATATGCACCTAAAAGTGTAACAAAGAAAACACTAGGTACATATTTTTAGCGAAAAATTCTTTAGGCATTAAATCGTATTTCGATGTATAGATTAGACACTTATTTTTGTATTAAACCTATTGTGTAATATAGTTAGATAATGCTATTGTTTAAGATTATGTATTATTAATTACTTTTTAGTTGGTTAGTCAAGCTAATGCATTTTAATATTTTATTTAAAATTTTATCAAAATATAATTTTATAATAATGAATTAATTTACAAATAAGGTAATAAATAATAAAATCTATATTATGTATTATTTCCCTAAAAACAAAATTTGAAAATTGTTTTTCAAGGAAACTTATCAAATAATGAAAACTAATTTATATAACATCTTCCACGTAACTCCCCTAGACTTGGCCTAGTCGTTACAACCAAGTCTTAGGGATCACGTTATTAACAATTTATAAAAAATGTAATCTTTAGCTAAGAATCATCAACGGTTCAAAATGATTTATAAAGTAAATTAGTATAGATAGATATATAATAATAATATTATAATGAATCTATAAATTTATAAACCAATGCATGTCAAAATACAATCCAAAATCCCCATAAAGATTGCGTCTCAAAAGTCCAAATGTGAAACAAACCTCAAATCCGATCAAAGTAAAAAAAATATAATAGTAGATCCAAAATAACCATGCTGTAAAAAATATTAGAATATCACTACCCATTCCTCCCATTATCAGAACGATCATATCGATCACGAGAATCTGTAAAAGGAAAAGAAACTATAGGGTGAACTGTAAAGCTCAGTGTGTCCTCTAAGTACATGTCAGTCAACATAGAAGTAAACCATATCATTTGAGCACAACACTATACTCACAAAGCAGACGTATCGAAAACATAATGTAGACACTCATTTTCGTCTAATTTATATATATAGATATATATATATATATATATATATATATATATTATAGTTTTAAAATATTTTTAAAACCTATATATAATATATAGTTTTGAAAACATGTTTGAAAATATTTATATATTATATAGTTTTTAAAATATTTTGAAAATAAATATAATATATATATTTTTTTAAAATATTTTTGAAAATATATATATTATATAGTTTTTAAAGTATTTTGAAAATAAATATAATATATAGTTTTTACATATTTTTGAAAATATATGTATTATATAGTTTTTAAAGTATTTTGAAAATAAATATACTATATAATTTTTAAAACATTTTTTAAAAATATATATTATATAGTTTTTAAACATTTTGAAAATATATATAGTTTTTAAAAAATATTTTGAAGAACATATATATATTATATAGTTTTTAAATCATTTCAAAAACTTATAATATATAATTTTAAAAAACATTTTTAAAAACTATATAATTTTGAAAACGTTTTTAAAAAAACATATAATATATAATTTTAAAATATTTTTAAAAATATATATTAAATAGATTTTTGGAAAATGTTTTTTAGTTTATTTTTTTATTTATTTATTTACCTTTTGTTATTTATTTATTATTTATTTTACTTATTTTATTTTTATTTTTATTTTGTTGCAGGGTCTAATAGGTCCAACGAGTCCAACATGTTTGGGCCTGATCTAGTCCAATATGGGTTAGGGTTTGGAAACCCTAGTCACACAGCCCCAGTCAGCGCCGCAAGTCAAGGAAGCATGAGCGCCAACAGTCACAACGGCGCGAGATCTCCGGCCGAGGAAATCGGGACTGACCCATCCCGAAATCCTCGGCCCACGACGGGTTTGTTACCACGACCATCGGAACTGACCGGCACCAGTAGAGGTATAAATACCTCCCACGGTCAGGAACAGGGGGGCCACGAACCCACAATACCAACACATCAAACACGAGAGAGAACCACAAACGCAAGAACAACGAAACCAAGAACTATTTTCTGGAACAAAACTTCATCAAACCAAGATACCAATAGAAAAAACCATCATCAACGGTGAGAACCATAGCACCATCACGAGAAACCATCAACAGAGGGTACACAAGAGATCCATCAACACAGAAACCTCAACCGAGACAATACCACAACAACCACAAACATAAAGTACCAAAAACCAAAACCCACCACAACAACCAAAAGCCAAAACGAAACTCATAAAAACACACAAAAATACAAAAACAACAAAGAATCGAGCAAAGAGAGAAGCAAGAGCGCCGGGGAAGTGAAAGGTCTCGCCGGAAGAGGTAAAGGCCGAGACTTTCGTTTTAGATCTACATCGATTGGCAAGGTTTTTGGGGTTTTGGGCTTCAGATTCATGTTTAGGGTGGCTAGAGGAGCATTTTGAGGGTAAGTTAGATTTTCCGGCCACCACCGTCGGTGGCCGGAAGCGGCGGTGTTCGATGGCAGAGGCTCGGCCGAGGGGGCTGTTTGAGAGAGTTATCTCTCATTTGAGAGAGGTGAATAGCTGAGAAATGGTGAGAAATGAGGAAGACTAGGTGATTTTGGGTATTTATATACCAAGGACCAGTTTGCAAATAGTGAATTCTTAAATCCTCTCCGCAGTCCCTGGTATTTTGAATCGGTTTTCATTTTAGTCACCATTTGTAATTTTGACCCTGAATTTGCAATTCAATTAATTTGGTCCCGGTTTTTATTTTTTTTCTTTGTGAATTGGCTTCTAACTTTTTACTCCTCTTTTTTGCAGTCCATTTTAATGCCAATTTAGCCCGTTAATCCCGTTTTTTTAAAATTTGGTCCCCTACGTCTTACTGTATTTTATCGCTATTATTACTATTTTTTCCCTTCATATCGTTTTTTATTACTTTTAAACTTTACCCTTTTTATTTTTTTTCCTTTTTTTAATTTTATTTTTATCTATCATATTTTTCTTTCCTCTTTGACTTATTTCTGTTTATTTATTTCTTTTTCACTTATTAATTTTCTTTCTTTTGACTTGTTATTATTATTATTATTTTTTCTCGATTCATTTAATATGTGTTTATTTTTTTATCTAACATTTTCGATTTTTCTTATAGAAGAATTTCAACTGATCAAATGTAAGTAATTCGAATCGGATAATTTAAATTTTCTAATTTTTGCTATAAAGATAACCGATAAATTAATTGGTACCGAAAGGGCGGTTCAAGGGTGCTAATCCTTCCTTCTTCGTAACCGACTCCCGAACCCGACACGTTTCTGGTACAACGCAGATAAGGTAAGATGGTGTCCGACCCACCTAAATTCGTTTTAAAGTGGTCGGTGGTGACTCCAACCCAATCAATTCAAGTCGAAGCCCAATTCCGGGCCCAACCGAAAGACGGTTGCGACAGCTTGGCGACTCCTCTGGGGACAGGTAAGTGAGTCAGGCCGAAATTAATTTCTGATTGTCTTTTTTAGCGAAAATTACAAGTTTAAATTTTAATTTATTTATTCGATTCTTATTATTTATCTTTGATTGTTTTTTTTCAAATAAATAGTTGTACTAACGTTTTTTTAATGATTTCAGATATTTTTCAAAATTGTCATCTCTAGCTCTATACCCGAGCTCCGAACCCTTTTAAGTGGAGGCGAAAGCGACGCCTTCGTGGGAATTTATTCTCCGTATGGGCCTAGCAAGTAACCTTCGGGATTCATATATCTTATGTCTTCGTGTGAATTTATTCTCCGTATGGGCATAAGGGAATTTATCCTCTCGAGTTTAACTTAGTCCACATAAGCTTGTAATGGGCTTAGGACTAAGGGTCTGGCAAGCCCAAGGGGGCACCGGCAAGGAGAACTCGAGTACCTTTTTAGAACCTAAACCAGGAGAGTACAGGGAATTAGAGCCCACCCCAAAACCTCATTCCAAACCCTAGGTTGTTTTTATTTCCTACTTTACTTTCTGTTCAAAGCATGCGAACTAGACAAATATGGGGTTAGGATTTGTTTGAAATTAACATGCGTGATAGAGATCATGTCCGGGTAGGAATACTAAGCATGTTCGGGTAGATATCATGTGGGGTAGGATTTTTCATCTTATTATTGTTTTGTTTTACTTCACTAACTTTTTTTTTCTTTTTTTCCTTTCATTTTTGTTCTTTTGCATTTTTCATCATTTGCATCATTTAAAAGAGGTGTTGATCCACCAAAAACGTGTTTGTTAAACTCGAATAATCTGCATTAATGGACAAAAGGGTTGTAATACAAGAGATGAAAATGCAGAGGACAAGGCAACTATGTGTCACCTTCAAACCAGAAGACGTGGTGCCCACAACTGAAGAGTATATCACTCTGTTGCATTATAAAGGACTCAGAATGAAGCGGGTCTACATCAAGCACAATGAAAGTCTATCTTTGAAGAACTGACTGGCAGAGGTTGTTGGGGCAAGATGAAGGTTACTGATCTTGGGAGTCCCTTCAAAGACAACAATGGCAAAACGATAGCTGGAATTGGAGACCATTGCTGACGAATTCAAACAAATGACTTCACGTAGTTCCTATCAATTGGGGGCTCCAATGACGTATTCGTTGGGAACAGTTCAACAAAAGATAAATTCCAGAGATGCAGTCATTCGAGACTTCTTAGGCCAGTACAAAAAAGCAACTTGACATTTGTAAGGTTCACCGAGAGAAGCTAGAGCGGTTTGACAGGTTATTCAATCGGTGACAGACGAAGGCAGAAGCCTAGTCGACATATCAGAAGCTGTCAATATTTTTTTTATCTCTTAAAAGATAAAACACTTTTGTCCCCAATAAGGATTATTTATAATAACATACACATTTTTCGGATCAATGCCTCGAACATTTCATGCATCATGCATTATTGCATATTTCACATAGTTTTCCTTTTTTTTTCACTGAAGTCACATGAACTAATAAGATATTTTCATAACGGAAGAGTACAAACACTGGACATACCTCCACAAGCTTCGGACACGTGTCATCCTCATTCAAACCAAAAAGAAGATGTAAGCCAGAATTACTCAGATCGAAGAGAACATGTTGAAGCTCCAGAGAGAGTTAGAAGAAAAGATAAATCAGAATAACCAGAGTACCCTAGATGCAATCACGAAAGGCCAGGAGTCCTTGATCGATCAGATCGTTGCCAAGTTAGTTGGCTTACGTCATACAAGTGTGCCTTGGGCAGGCTCATCGGAAGGGGTAACCATGCCACTTACCCCGCAAATGGTTGTCTCGCCCAGAATCTTACCAGGACTTCAAGATAATTCGGATAGTTATCGCATTCCGAAATTTGAAGAAGAGGTCAAAACAACGATGGTAGAAATTACCATTAACCCAGGAGGTAGAACGGGTGGAAAGCCTCCCCTGAAGAAGAAAGAAAGAGAGATCATCAACATTTCAAAGTCGTTTCCAGTCGCACCCTTTTTGTAGGCAAAATCAAAGGAAGGAAAAAGAGCATTTTGATCCCATTCCCATGACATACAAGGAGCTCTACCAATAACTGTTTGACGCACATGTGGTGTCACCCTATCCCGAGACACCTGTAAAGCCCCCATACCCCAGGTGGTATGACAAAAATGCGCACTGTGAATATCATGGTAGTGTTTCGGGGCATGCTATCGAAAATTGCCTCCCCTTTAAGAGGGTTATCCAAAGGATGCGCAACAGGGGTTGGATTTATTTTAATAATTCAGAATCACTCCACGTTGCACAGAACCCCCAACCAAAACATGAAGAGAATAAGGAAAGTGCAGTCACCGAGGAAAAAGGTAAAAAGTCCAAGACCAGAGTTTCCGAAGTGAAGTTACCTCTTGCTTGGGTATGGAGGCAAATGATAAATGAGGGATTTCTTGCACCACATCTTAGCACATCAGATTCCAAAAGTGACATCTATTGTTGTTATCACAATAAAGATGGACATGATGTACAAGAATGTGCCGAATTTAGAGCCTTAATCCAACTAATGATGGACAGGAAAGAGCTGGAATTTTACGATGAAAACAATGACACTCCTAAAGCAGAAAGAGTCATGACAAGTGGGGCATCCTGATGAGGCCTTATTCAATTTTGAGACATCTTGTTTGAATTTGTTTTTGATTTTTTTTTCATGTTTGGGACTTGTTTTTGAACTTTCTTTGGATATTTGAATAAATTTATGCTACTTTAAAGATTGTAAGCAATGAATCACATTTGCAAACTCGCAATTCTTTGAATATCATCCGAATTAAGAAACTCTGTAAATGGTTCAAAGTTACAGATCTTTGACGAAGTAACATGATTTAAAAACGAGGACTTTGACCTTACCCAGAATATACACTCAAACACCATACCCTGCTCTTGCAATTAACCAATATAACATTTTCCTTTCATAAGGTGCGGACAACATGGGGCATCGTTTGCAAATGACATTACTATGCTGTTTATTTAAAACGTTCAGTGATGATAATGATCTTCACATATGGAATAGTCGAGTAGGTGAATCTAGTTTAGGCCAGTTGCTTGGAAATTGAACTCTAAAAGATGAGATTCCTTGACTTTCAAAAACACCTAGACTATAACAGGTTCTTCTTAACAAACTTAAGAAATTTGATCCGTGTACCCAGATTACACTATTATATATACAATAAAGCTTGAGTTGTCCCTCTAAAGCAATTGGTTAAACGCCCCGGCTTTATAGATAATATTCAGCTAGCCTGATAAAGGTGATTATATTATACAATAAAGCTTGAGTTGTCCCTCTAAGGCAATTGGTTAAACGCCCCGGCTTTATGGAAAAGATTTCAGCTAACATGATAAAGGTGTTTACATATTGGGCTGTCCCTCTAGAGCAATTGGTTAAACATCCCGGCTTTATGGATTTAGCTAGCCAGATAATGGCAATATTAAATAAGGAGTTTCGGTAAAAATGGACTAAGGGAGTTAAAGAACACTTGTTATAGTCAACTTCACACGAGCACTCAAGGATTTTATTTTTAGACCGATATTTCTGCACTACCTTTGTTAGAGGAGCCTACAAAACTTGAACAAATGGAAGATTTCAGAGAACCGAAATAGAAGGTCTAGTAATCGATAATGCTAGTTGCGTCATTTTGTCCGCATCCAATTAAAAAGCCAAGCCAAGGAAAAGAGTCTGTTACAATGACAAAAAAAATGACATTTTTTTCTTTTTGCCAGAACCTTAGAAAATAGGAGGCCAACCTAAAGCCAACTCATCCCTTTGAACATTTGTCAAAGAGCTGTAACTCTGAAATCATAAAAAGAGCTATTACTTCCTTTGATATACTTTGAACTCATGTTTACAATTTGATTCAATTACGAACAATATTTTACAAAATTTTCATCCTTTTCCCTCCTAAAACAAGAAAAAAGGAGAAAAACATTCTCAAACAGGACAGTCTCAGATATGAAAGGTCTGTAAAGCCAAAGCCCAGAAAAGAGAATGGGGCACGATCGATTCCAAGGACCAGATTGGCAGACAAAGCACGAGACTCCATCCAAGAAATAACACATAATTTATTCATGTTGCATGCATCTTAGACATACTTAGGTGCATCACATCCATCATTTTAGCATGCATAATTTTGCAGCTTTCATAGTCAAGCTTCGACTTCAGGATAAAGGCTACTCGACTTACAAGCACCTTTAAAGAACGATGGTGTAACTCAGCAGCAAGAAGCTACACCTCAACCGACTTTACATATCTACAGATCTCAGAAAAAATTTCAGATGGGTTCGAGAACCAATTCAGATCAAATTCAGTTCAGCTCAACTCAACAATGAGCAACATGTTTCCAGTTTATGTCTTCAAGCCAGATTTCAATTCCACAACGGAAGATATTTGGCTGTCAGAATTCATCAACGGGCTTTCCCATAAAATGGGAGTCATCCAAAGATTGTCTTACTTGGTTCTCGCTCAGAGGAACCACCTGAAGAATCATGACCGGCTTCGACCCGTTAAGGGAAACCATTTTTTTAAACAAACTATTTGCAGCATAGCTTAAGTCGAGAAGGGCTATCTGCCAAAGACCCCCGAGTTCGATTATTCAGCTTCGAGGGCACATCATTTACAGCATAACTCAAGGCTAGAAGGGTTATCTGTAACCAAAAGACCTTTGAGTTCGACTACGCTCAGCTCAACGGCACATCATTTGCAGCATAGCTTAAGTCGAGAAGGGCTATCTGCCAAAGACCCCCGAGTTCGATTACACTCAGCTTCGAGGGCACATCATTTGCAGCATAACTTAAGTCGAGAAGGGTTATCTGCCAACCAAAGACCTTTGAGTTCAACTACGCTCAGCTCCAAGGCACATCATTTGCAGCATAGCTTAAGTTGAGAAGGGCTATATGCCAAAGACCCCCGAGTTCGATTACACTCAGCTTCGAGGGCACATCATTTGCAGCATAACTTAAGTCGAGAAGGGTTATCTGCCAACCAAAGACCTTTGAGTTCGACTACGCTCAGCTCCAAGGCACATCATTCGCAGCATAGCTTAAGTCGAGAAGGGCTATCTGCCAAAGACCCCCGAGTTCGATTACACTCAGCTTCGAGGGCACATCATTTACAGCATAACTCAAGGCTAGGAGGGTTATCTGTGACCAAAAGACCTTTGAGTTTGACTACGCTCAGCTCAACGGTACATCATTTGCAGCATAGCTTAAGTCGAGAAGGGCTATCTGCCAAAGACCCCCGAGTTCGATTACACTCAGCTTCGAGGGCACATCATTTGCAGCATAACTTAAGTCGAGAAGGGTTATCTGCCAACCAAAGACCTTCGAGTTCAACTACGCTCAGCTCCAAGGCATATCATTTGTAGCACAACTTAAGTCTAGAAGGGTTGTCTGCTAACAAAAGACCTTTGAGTTCGACTACACTCAGCTCAACGGCACATCATTTGCAGCATAGCTTAAGTCGAGAAGGGCTATCTGCTAATGACATTCGAGTTCGATTATATTCAACTTAGAGGCAAATCAAGCTTACAGAATAGCTCAAGGCAAGAAGGGTTATCTGTCAATAAAATTGTCGAGTTCGAGTCCAATCAGCTCGATGACACCTCAATCACACTACTGTCTGGCTGCAATCGAGGTTTTCAAAGTCAAGAAGAACACCTGGGTTAACCGTGCCTTAGTGACAAAAAAAAATCGCTTTCCGACAGCATATCTTAAGTCGAGAAAAGCCATCTGTCGACGAAGACCTTTCGAGTTTGGTTTTATTCAGCTCAAGGGCCTATCAATCACATGGTGGAGTCAAAGAACTACTTTCCAGTCGGATTTCTAAACCAAGGTCTTTAAACCGAGAAGAAGACTGAGATTGACTACAATTGGGCAACGAAAAGTCACGTTCCAATTCAAATTCCAGACCACAGCTTCAATTCCATATCATTTCAAGATGGACTCGACTTCGCGACGGAGGAGCCATCCGCAACCCAATTCGACAGGGAGTTATTCTTCAACTCCACTGAACGAAAATTTGTGTCTTTTTATCTTTGTCCTATTTTTCGTTCCACGAAAAAGGACAAAGAGGGGCAGCTGTAGACACTCATTTTCGTCTCACTTATATATATAGAGATATATATATTATAGTTTTAAAATATTTTTAAAACCTATATATAATATATAGTTTTGAAAACATGTTTGAAAATATTTATATATTATATAGTTTTTAAAATATTTTGAAAATAAATATAATATATATATATTTTAAATATTTTTGAAAATATATATATTATATAGTTTTTAAAGTATTTTGAAAATAAATATACTATATAATTTTTAAAACATTTTTTAAAAATATATATTATATAGTTTTTAAACATTTTGAAAATATATATAGTTTTTAAAAAATATTTTGAAGAACATATATATATTATATAGTTTTTAAATCATTTCAAAAACTTATAATATATAATTTTAAAAAACATTTTTAAAAACTATATAATTTTGAAAACGTTGTTAAAAAAACATATAATATATAATTTTAAAATATTTTAAAAAATATATATTATATAGATTTTTGGAAAATGTTTTTTTAGTTTATTATTTATTTATTTATTTACCTTTTGTTATTTATTTATTATTTATTTTACTTATTTTATTTTTATTTTTATTTTGTTGCAGGGTCTAATAGGTCCAACGAGTGCGAGATCTCTGGCCGAGGAAATCGGGACTGACCCATCCCGAAATCCTCGGCCCACGACGGGTTTATTACCACGACCATCGAAACTGACCGGCACCAGTAGAGGTATAAATACCCCCACGGTCAGGAACAAGGGGACCACGAACCCACAGTACCAACACATCAAACACGAGAGAGAACCATAAACGCAAGAACAACGAAACCAAGAACCATTTTCTGGAACAAAACATCATCAAGCCAAGATACCAACAGAAAAAAACCATCATCAACGGTGAGAACCATAGCACCATCACGAGAAACCATCAACAGAGGGTACACAAGAGATCCATCAACACAGAAACCTCAATCGAGACAACACCACAACAACCACAAACATAAAGTACCAAAAACCAAAACCCACCACAGCAACCAAAAGCCAAAGCGAAACTCATAAAAACACACAAAAATACAAAAACAACAAAGAACCGAGCAAAGCGAGAAGCAAGAGCGCCGGGGAAGTGAAAGGTCTCGCCGGAAGAGGTAAAGGCCGAGACTTTCGTTTTAGATCTACACCGATTGGCAAGGTTTTTGGGGTTTTGGGCTTCAGATTCATGTTTAGGGTGGCTAGAGGAGCATTTTGAGGGTAGGTTAGATTTTCCGGCCACCACCGTCGGTGGCCGGAAGCGGCGGCGTTCGGTGGCAGAGACTCGGCCGAGGGGGCTGTTTGAGAGAGTTATCTCTCATTTGAGAGAGGTGAATAGCTGAGAAATGGTGAGAAATGAGGAAGACTATGTGATTTTGGGTATTTATATACCAAGGACCAGTTTGCAAATAGTGAATTCTTAAATCCTCTCCGCAGTCCCTGGTATTTTGAATCGGTTTTCATTTTAGTCACCATTTGTAATTTTGACCCTGAATTTGCAATTCAATTAATTTGGTCCCGGTTTTTATTTTTTTTCTTTGTGAATTGGCTTCTAACTTTTTACTCCTCTTTTTTGCAGTCCATTTTTAATGCCAATTTATCCCGTTAATCCCGTTTTTTTTTTAAAATTTGGTCCCCTACGTCTTACTGTATTTTATCGCTATTATTACTATTTTTTCCCTTCATATCGTTTTTTATTACTTTTAAACTTTACCCTTTTTATTTATTTTTCCTTTTTTTAATTTTATTTTTATTTATCCTATTTTTCTTTCCCCTTTGACTTATTTCTGTTTATTTATTTCTTTTTCACTTATTAATTTTCTTTCTTTCTTTTGACTTATTATTATTATTATTTTTTCTCGATTCATTTAATATGTGTTTAATTTTTTATCTAACATTTTCGATTTTTCTTTTAGAAGAATTTCAACCGATCAAATGTAAGTAATTCGAATCGGATAATTTAAATTTAAATTTAAATTTTCTAATTTTCGCTATAAAGATAACCGATAAATTAATTGGTACCGAAAGGGCGGTTCAATGGTGCTAATCCTTCCTTCATCGTAACCGACTCCCGAACCCGACAGGTTTTTGGTACAAACGCAGATCAGGTAAGATGGTGTCCGACCCAACTAAATTCGTTTTAAAGTGGTCGGTGGCGACTCCAACCCAATCAATTCAAGTCGAAGCCCAATTCCGGGCCCAACCGAAATACGGTTGTGACAGCTTGGCGACTCCGCTGGGGACAGGTAAGTGAGTCAGGCCAAAATTAATTTCTGGTTGTCTTTTTTAGCGAAAATTACAAGTTTAAATTTTAATTTATTTATTCGATTCTTATTATTTATCTTTGATTGTTTTTTTTTTCAAATAAATAGTTGTACTAACGTTTTTTTAATGATTTCAGATATTTTTCAAAATTGTCATCTCTAGCTCTATACCCGAGCTCCGAACCCTTTTAAGTGGGGGCGAAAGCAACGCCTTCGTGGGAATTTATTCTCCGTATGGGCCTAGCAAGTAACCTTCGGGATTCATATATCTTATGTCTTCGTGTGAATTTATTCTCCGTATGGGCATAAGGGAATGTATCCTCTCGAGTTTAACTTAGTCCACATAAGCTTGTAATGGGCTTAGGACTAAGGGTCTGGCAAGCCCAAGGGGGCATCGGCAAGGAGAACTCGAGTACCTTTTTAGAACCTAAACCGGGAGAGTACAGGGAATTAGAGCCCACCCCAAAACCTCATTCCAAACCATAGGTTATTTTTATTTCCTACTTTACTTTCTGTTCAAAGCATGCGAACTAGACAAATATACGGTTAGGATTTGTTTGAAATTAACATGCGTGATAGAGATCATGTCCGGGGTAGGAATACTAAGCATGTTCGGGTAGATATCATGTGGGGTAGGATTTTTCATCTTATTATTGTTTTGTTTTACTTCACTAACTTTTTTTTTTTCATTTTTTCCTTTCATTTTTGTTCTTTTGCATTTTTCATCATTTGCATCATTTAAAAGAGGTGTTGATCCACCAAAAACGTGTTTGTTAAACTCGAATAATCTGCATTAATGGACAAAGGGGTTGTAATACAAGAGATGAAAATGCAGAGGACAAGGCAACTATGTGTCACCTTCAAACCAGAAGACGTGGTGCCCACAACTGAAGAGTATATCACTCTGCTGCATTATAAAGGACTCATAATGAAGCGGGTCTACATCAAGCACAATGAAAGTCTATCTTTGAAGAACTGACTGGCAGAGGTTGTTGGGGCAAGATGAAGGTTACTGATATTGGGAGTCCCTTCAAAGACAACAATGGCAAAACGATAGCTGGAATTGGAGACCATTGCTGACGAATTCAAACAAATGACTTCACGTAGTTCCTATCAATTGGGGGCTCCAATGACGTATTCGTTGGGAACAGTTCAACAAAAGATAAATTCCAGAGATGCAGTCATTCGAGACTTCTTAGGCCAGTACAAAAAAGCAACTTAAAATTTGTATGGTTCACCCAGAGAAGCCAGAGCAGTTCGACAGGTTATTCAATCGGTGACAGACAAAGGCAGAAGCCTAGTCGACATATCAGAAGCTGTCAATATTTTTTTGACTATTAAAAATAAAACACTTTTGTCCCCAATAAGGATTATTTATAATAACATACACATTTTTTGGATGAATGCCTCGAACATTTCATGCATCATGCATTATTGCATATTTCACATAGTTTTCCTTTTGTTTTTCACTGAAGTCACATGAACTAATAAGATATTTTCATAACGGAAGGGTACAAACACTGGACATACCTCCACAAGCTTCGGACACGTGTCATCCTCATTCAAACCAAAAAGAAGATGGAAGCTAGAATTACTCAGATCGAAGAGAACATGTTGATGCTCCAGAGAGAGTTAGAAGAAAAGATAAATCAGAATAACCAGAGTACCCTAGATGCAATCACGAAAGGCCAAGAGTCCTTGATCGATCAGATCGTTGCCAAGTTAGTTGGCTTACGTCATACAAGAGTGCCTGGGGAAGGCTCATCGGAAGGGGTAACCATGCCACTTACCCCGCAAGTGGTTGTCTCGCCCAGAATCTTACCAGGACTTCAAGATAATTCGAATAGTTATCGCATTCCGAATTACAACCAACCGCTTCTTCCTCCCAAACTGTAAATTAAAACACCCTTCAAATCAATGATGTCTTTTTAAAGTGAGACTATTAAGATTATTAAAGAGATGTTCGTTTTCCAAATCAAGTTTTTAGAAAATTGAGAATGTCATTCGAAGATGTTAAGTGCTTTTCAATTCTCACATTAGAATTGAGTCATCGCTAAGCATTTTTTAAAAGATAATAAAAGAAAAGATGAAAGTAAAAGAAAAGATGAAAAAAAAAACTTTTATAAAAATAACCCCTAAGAACTGAAATCAAAATCAGTACATCTTCAAGTTTCATTCTTAGGGGTATTTATAGCTGGAGAAATACAAAAGTAAATAGTTAAAATAAAATATCTAAAAGATAAATCCTAAAAATAATTTAAAGCTAAATTCCAAGATGTTTTTTAAATTCAAATTCAAAATTAAACTTAAACAACTAAATAATTCCTAAATACTTTTTGGTTGTCTTCCTTCTAGATAATGTTGGCTAAATTTTCTTTTGGTAGAAAAGGCAATGGTAGAAAAAGAGTGACAACGCATCGTTTTCACTGTAAAATAAATTTATCTTTAATCTCATTAAAATAAATATAATAGTATAGAGAGAGTAAGGGTCGATTCACAGGGACTAAGGAAGATGCTGAAACGATTGTTCTTGATCTTTGATATAGGCGAAAAAATGCAAGTAAAGTAAAAATGGGGGTTTATTGAGAAATTGAATAAGCAAAAATGATTCAAAGGAAGATAAAGAATTGAATAAAGTAAAATTAAAAACAAATACGATGAAATTAGCCTTAGGCTTTCGCGTGCCTCAAATTCCAATCGATCATTGAATAGGATTTTTCCTCTAGTTAAATGACGGTTTGAGTCCGCAAGGTTCAATCCTTGTAGCTCATTTTCCTTTTTGGTGATTGACTTTCCCAAATCTATTTTAGGAATCGCAATCCTTGTTTGGATTAACTCGACTATCCTTGTTAACTCAAAACAATTTGAAAGCATTTGGAAAAACCTGACTCGAATTATGCTTTATCTATGAAAGTTGAACTCGATCCCAATTTCCCTTAGCGTACCATTCGCTAAGTGTGTTCAAGGGAATTCGAATAAATTGATTCTATAATCCCAGCGATAAACCATAACATCATCCAAGCCAAAATCTAGTTTTGAAGTGAAATCGTTTTGATTTTAAAAAAGACTATCCGCCAATCTAATTTCCAGAAAATTGAGAATTTAACCTGAGAGGGTATGAGGAGCTTTTCAATTCTCACGATTTAGAATCGATTCATCGCTTTAGCATTTGGTTATGGAAAACTTAGCAACCATACTTAGCATTTTAAAAAATAAAACTTAAAATAAAATAATAAAAATGAAAACTTGAATAGTGAAGAAAAGAAAGAACTTTATAAAACTAGAAGTAAGAAGAAGATTGAAATTTGAGTTGTGTGTTTAGGCTTACCCCAAGAGGATATTTATAGCCACTAAAACCGTAGAGATAAACATAAAAATTAAAAAAAATCATAAAGATAATTCCAAATGTTTTCTAAATTCAAACTTTAAAATTAAAAATAGATCTCCTAAGATATCTCTGCTCGTCCACCTTCTAGAAGGTGCTGACTAGATCTTCTAGAAAACTGCTGCTAACTGGGCCTTCTAGAAATTGTCACGTCAGACTGTGTCATGCCTAGAGTCGTGCCCATGTCTCCAGCCATGACCAAATAATTAAAACAAATGCAGAATGCGCCCTTTTTACTGCTAATTCTAGAAAGTAAGATCATGCACAAAAATAAGCATAACACAACCAAATTAGCAACAATAAATCCATAAGATCGAAGAATAGACAAGAAAATATTATTGATTTCGAACACTCATCGAATCCCCCCTCACTTATCTCATGCTTGTTCTCAAGTATGATATAATCAAATCAGCCAAAAAATTATATTTACCTTTCTTTGTCAAGTCACACATTTGAGGAAGCAAGGTAGAAAACGCAATAATCATCCAAGTTAAGACACCAATCAATTGAACATTACCAATTGGAACAAGTTAAATGCAATTGTAACATTCATTCATCAATGCCCATAACTCAACACCTTGTCGGGATTCACTAAAATCACTCAATGTGTTTGGGGTATAAAAACACTCAATGTCAGAACCGACACGAGATTACCATAAGCCTGCAAGTAAGTCAAATCTCCACTACTAATAAGAGCAAGATGCATAAATCAAAGGGTCTTTTATTGGTTGTAACGGGGCTTAGGTAAAGGTGGGGAAAAGGCTAATAATTTGGCTAAAAAGACAAAGAACTATGATTAAGTACAACTCCATCAATCAACTAAGAACAAAAAGATAAAAGACACAACAAAATCAAACAACACATTTCCTTTCGAATTGAATTTGATTTTTCCGCACTAGTGTTGTTACTTTGTTTTTTCATTCTTTCTCTTGTCTTTTTTTCCGAAATGCTTTATTTTTTCAAAAAATGAAAGAAGAACCTTTTTTATTTATTTTTTTCTCTATTTTGTACATCACACCAAAAAAAATTATTCTGTTCAAGAAGCAAACAACAGATTGTTCACTTGTCCTGAAAAGGGTAGAAAAGAGGGATAAAATAAAACGCCTTGGGTTTATGAATATGGTGAAAATAAAGAATGGAAATAAGCTCAAGAGTGGTTAACTAGAGGAAAATGCATGGGTAGGCATTTCAGTGGGGAAAACAGAGTGGTTAATCCTAAGGTGCCCAAATAATTTTTAAGCATCATGTTCGTGTGTAATCTCGACACCATTTAAAATGCATGTTCTAGAATACCAATGTCAAATACGACACACTCATTCCAATAAAATGAGAGGAAAATGATATGCTTATAAAGGATCAAATCTCACCAAATTGTTTTCATGCATTGAGCTAAGCACAATTAAACCAACAAAATCATGGAATATCACAAGAAATCTAACTTGATCGCAATTCATGCTATCCACTATCAAGAATATCCTAACCTAAACAATTATATGTTTCCAAACAAACATGTCATGCCAAAAATATTCAAGAAGATGAAGAAATTCAATGATTTTTCAGCAAACCCAATCAACACATACTAGCATCAAAACATAGAGATAAGTAAAGGGAAATTCAGCCTAGACTCTTGCCCCCTCACTTAAAGTGTTTTTCCCCAAAACATAAAAATAAAGTACAATAGAATGAATAGAGAACTCCTTGGATTTATTGTCGACCACAACTATGGCAGAAGGTGCTGGGATGGAAAAGTGGGTTATCTGGGTTAATGTCATGAACTGGAAATATCATTACATGTGCAATAGGTGGAAAACTAGCATCTAAATCTCCTGTAAAACCATAAACAAAATAGTACATTAGTAATGGTTGAACGAAAATATGATCAAAAATTTACCTCATGAGTATTTTCGGATGCTACTGAATACATTAAACATAATAAGAAATCCGACGGGTGTGGATGTGAGGAAGAAGATTATGATGATGGTGGCTCAGAATCACTGGGCACTTCAACTAAATCTGGAGCGTTGAGCCGGCGACGCCCATTGAGAACGATTGGTGGTGCGGCGTCATGGCATTGTTGGTTCCTTATGTGAATCATTGCAAGCAGCAGCGAACGGGTAGGAGGTCAGTGACATGAACTAAACGACGTGATAAAGCATGTGACAATGAGCGTAGCAGAGAGGAAGAAATGCTGAATGATTTTTGGGGTCGGGGTTACAGTTTTGGGAAGAAAATATACAGGAAAGGTGTTGGGGGTTTTAATTGTTTTGGTTTGGTTGCAAAAACACTTAGGGAAAGAGTTTTAATTTGGGTGAAATTGAGTTGGTTAAAAAATAAATGATAATAGATAGGGGAAAAGATAAGGTGTAGGTGTTTTAATTAAAAGAAGAGGAAAAGGGTTTTAAATTCAAAAAGTGAAGATAAGGAAGAGACGGGGGCCACGTGAAAGAAGAGAAAATAAGGGAAGAGGTGTGGTGAGCGGTGATATACATGCTGAAAAATGGGGAGCAGAAAGTGATTTGGGTGTTGCTAAAATGAGTCGGCATTCATGAAGCGTTTTATTTAGCGTCGTTAGCTCGACGACTTGGTTCAGACTACAAGTTCTGTGACAAACACTTTCACTTCATTCACTTTTTCCAACTAAGAAATTTCTTATGAGAAATTCAAAAATTGTCATAAAGATTTCTTCGGATATTTCCTAATTTAAAATCTTGTCGAAAAGAATGGCCGTCAAAACATATTTTTTTACCAAAAATTGATTTCTTCAAACGATTCCTTGATGATTTCGACTTAATTTTTGTTGTCTGCAAAAAGGAAACTAAATCTTTAGTTTTTAAGGGAGTTAAGATCAAATCTGAATCAACAACTTGTAGACAGTGATTTTTCGTTCCACCAAATTATTATTATTATTATTATTATCATTATTTACAGGCTACAAAAAATCAGCCCAACAGACATGGGCCCAAATCACATCACCAGGCTCGATTACAACACAAAACAAGTGACTCGTTTCTAACCCAACTCAAGCCAAACAACTTAAGGACCCAAGAGGATCCGATCCGACCCGACCCAACCCAAAGCACTATATGTAAGTTTTAATTGTTATACTATGAACTCTAGATTTATCCCCGTTTATATTTTATTCCATTTATACTAGTTATATTATTTTTATGTTTATTTTAATTCGAGTACACTATTTTAACAATTTTCATTTCAATCCTAAAATTTATCAGCGGTTAAATTACCTTTCCAGTGCCTATTTTGTGTATTATTTCCATTTATTGTCATGACTTCCGATTGTTTACAGTTTAATCCTTAAGTTTAAATTTTTAATTTTGAATAATATTATTGGGTTATTTATGATTGAAGTGCCTAAGATATAAAACATTTGCATTGGTTGCCTTAATATTTTGTTGGTTTTATAATTTAATCCCTAAAACTATCTTATTTATCATTTAAATCCTTCGTTTGCATATTTATAAATTTCCTACTAATCGAGGTACTTTTATATATTATTTTATATGATGGATTCAAGGAAACACCCCTTAACTGACAAGGAGTATGTTTCTAAGAATTGTTCGAATAAACTAATGCATTTTTTAAAAATAAATTTTTATCCTTTTGTATTTTTATTTATTTTATTATATTCATTATATTTAAAAACTCTAAGGAAATATTGTTTTGTAGGAGGAATATATAAAAATACCCCCTTAACTAAATAAGAAGATATTTTCGGGGATTGTTCGTACAAAATAATATACCTTTTTAATTTATTAAAAAGGGGATCATAATTTAAATGTGTATTCAAATTTGCCAATTTCAACATTCAAATGACGTATAATCGTTTAGGTACCGATTTAAGGCGTTGTGGAGATGCTAATCCTTCCCCATGCGTAATCAACTCCCGAACCCTTTTTAAAATGAATTTCTAGTTAAACACAAATCGATTTTTATCTTTTAAAATTATTTTTCTTAAAATTATTTTAAAAGGTATTTTTAGGTATTCAACCTACCTAACCCAAAGGTCGATGGGAAATTTGAAAATATACTTTTGTTTTATTTTAAAACCCAACTCTTTTTCAAGATTAAGTTGGACCGATCCCCGAAAAAACCCTAAAAAGCCACGAAGGCTGTTCCGACAGCTTCGCGACTCCGTTGGGGACTCATTAGAGAGTCATGTCGTAATTGATTATACGTCATATTTATAGTTGAAAATGGTAAATATGAATGATATTTAAATTTTGATTCGTTAATTTTGTTTGCATCATATCGTATTTTTTTGTCGTAATAATGTGATTGATTTACGTGTTTCAGATTTATAACCTTTTTGGTTTGACTGTTCTTGGATCGAGGCAAAGGATTGTGAGTTTCCCCTCGCATAAACCATTTGACATTTAGAGCCTTCTAACTGTGCTATGTCCTGTTAGATAGGGGTGAACGCTACGCTTACGTGAGAAAAATTATTTTTCTCCGCATGGGCTTTAGTAAGTAACCTCTGGGGTACATATGCCTCATGTTTATGAGTGAAACATTGAGTTTCCTCGCATAGACATGGGAAAATTTATCCTCTCGAATTGAACTCGATTCGTTTAAGCCTATAATGGGTAAAGATCGAGGGTCTGGCAAGCTTAAGGGTGCACCAGCAAAGGACAATTCGATGACCCTGTTAGTAGTACCAAATTTTTTCCCATTTTATGTTGAATCTATGTTCGTGGTTCATCAAAAGTCATAAAGTGGAAACTCATTATAACATTTTCCTTGAATCGATTTATTTATTTTACGAGAAACATGAGAACTAGAAAATTATGCGGTTAGGTTTTATATCTTCATACAAATCCTGTGAATTAGAAAAATGTGGTTAGAATTTAATTGTCAAATAAAAGCATGAGGGTAAAATGTGTTCATCAGAGTAGAAGGCGATCATAAAATGGACAAGAACTTTCATAACAAGGAAATAAAGAATGCAGAAGTGAGGTCATGGTTTGAAGAAACTCAGGGGAAGAAGGGGGATAATTTGACTTAAGACTACATATCATTGCTACCAGAGGTTGCTCCAGTCAGTCTAAAGCAAAATGATCTATAAGAGCTAAATGAAATCTGGAGAGTTAGAAGTCTGATAGAAGGCATGCATTCTGAAAAAAATATGTTGAAATAGCTCTTTTGTTATATGTGAAGGTAAATGAACCCTTGATCAAAGCTCTAATCTGGGTTTGGAACTCGTCATATAGTTGTTTCACTTTCAACAAGGAAGACATGACTCCCACGTTGGAAGAATACACTTCCCTGTTTCATTTCGAAATGATACATATGGATATAATCTACTCTAAGGCGATAAGAGTGCAACCCTTCAAAAGAAAACTTGTAAAGATTACAGGAGTGTGGGAGAAATTGGTAGTTGGTCGAATCTAAAAGAAAGGAGAGTCTGATTTTTTTCCTTGTTCGTGCCTTAAAGAATTGATTTTCAAACATAGTGATATTGAGAAGAGCATGGAAATATTCACTTTGGGAATTTATGGATTGGTAATTTTCCCAAAAGTTCTTTGCCATGTAGAATCTGCCATGGTTTATTTATTTGAACGTTGGGAAAGGAAAGTGAATCATGTTCCTGTAGTCTTAATGGAGACATTCAAGTTGTTTAATAGTTGCAAAAAAGCAGATAGTAGTCGCTTTACTGGGTGCATTCAATTGCTTACTATATGGATTCGTAGCCACTTTTGAAAGATTGATCAAGAATCCAGTCGTCGATTCTCAAGTACCTATTTACCCCTGAAAGATTTCCTCACCAAAGAATGGCTTGAGAATTTCACAAGAAAAGATTGGGTTTCATTTTTCAAAAATTTACAAGATCACGATATAGTGTGGCGTATCCCATGGTTTGCATTTATTGATATATTATATAGGTGTGGGGATTCTGATTAGGTAACTCTATTAGGGTTATGGGGTGGAGTAGGTTATGCTCCACTATCGGTGTTAAGGTAATATGGGGCACGTCAATTCGTCCCAGTACCTCAGGCCTAAGTAAGTATGAATTTGTGTACCACAAAGACTATTACAAGAAAATCTCTTGTTTAATGTCAGATACATGAAAGTTAACCTTTCGAATCGATGTGGTAGCAACTGAGGTCATGTTAAAACTAAATTATGTGGCTTGTAGAGCTCTAAGAAAGAATGACATCATTCCCTTAGCTGACAGTGATTAATTTATTCCTTTAGAAGAGCAGTTCAAATATGTGTCGTCTGATATGGAAATATTGAGGAATGAATACGAAGCCGAAATTACCAGAAAAAAAGAGTGTGAAAGTCTTAGGCAAGAGAATTTCATGTTAGACATCAATAGTGGATTCCATAGTAAACAATTTGAGCTCATGCGAAAGAGTAAAGATGAGGTTGAGTATGATTTTGCGGACTTACAAAAAGATTACAGAAAAATGAATCGGGCCTGGGAAATTGCTGGACTAGGAAAACTTCAAAGTAGTGGAAGCTAGAACTCAAGGTTGAAAAGGAGCGTCGAGTTAAGGATGTCAGAATTGAAAGAGAACGTCAGGTTAGAGAACTAGAGGCAGAGAAGAAGAAAATATATTAAGAATTTGAAATAGAGAAGAAATGTTGGGCTCATGCATTGAGTGATGAAAGAAAAGTAGCTAAAGAATTTAGACAAAGGCACATCCTGAGTAAAAAGCGAGAAGAGGAACTCACTTTTGAAATGCAAGGGTTGGAAGCTAATTTTGAGGAGCTTAAAATGGAAAATCAAAGCATATTAAGCGAGATAACGAATGAGAAGCGAATAATAGAACAATTAGAAGTTGAGAAAGTAATATGTTTAAAGGGTTAAAAATGGAGGTGAATAGCATGTTAAGTGATCTTGAGACTAGAGGAAGAAGAGTAGAAGTGCTTGAAGTTGAAAAGAAGTGAAGCAGTGAAGAGTTGAAATTAAAAAGGGAGTATCGAGATCATGTGCTCCAAGGAAAGCAGGATGAATTTTTCCTTTGGATACAATGATGTGGGTCAAATAACGAGAGAATAGAGGTCCTCAATCAAGAGATACAAGAGATGGAAGCAAGACATGAGGAAGAGATAGCTCAGGCTCAGGTAAAAGATGAAGATATAGTACTTACATTCTGCAGCTCGAAAATTCCTTGTTCACAGAGAATTGTCAGCAATGGTCGATAGATCTAAGGGTTAGCCTTGAAGAGAACACTACTTTGAGAAGAAAAGTCCATGATTTATAGGATGCCTTGCGAAGTTGTCAAGTACAGATCACTGGTCTTGAGCGCACCATCCAAAGCACCAGGTGATAGTGGCAGAACGCGAGTTTTCATTTTGAGGATTGGAAAATATATGTGAATTATGTAATCATCGAAACCATGACTCAATTTAGTGGTATTGCAAGGCAGTTAGGAGAGATGGACATTCAAGCAAGAGTTATCCAAAGCTACACAAATCTAGCATTAGATTTAGGAAAAAGGGTCACTTGGCTTGTCAATGAGATACTATAGCTGAATACTAGAGCCATGCCTTTTCTGTAATGGATTCATCTTGTAATGATGATGCTTTTGTCCTAAATGAAAGTTGTTCTAAGACTGATCACATTTTATGAATCAATGCCTTTCTACATACATTTGTACTTTATAATTCAAGTTTTGTGTTTTGCATTTTATTCGCACTTTTACAATTATTAGTTCAACATTTTATTTCCATATAATTTGCATTCATTTTCAAAACATCGAATTTAACAATAAAGGGTATACTACAGAATACTAGACAATTTTAATCATCCATACCATACCCAGAAAAAAGCAATGGATGAGAGAATCGCCCAAATTGAAAAGACTCAGTTCGAAATACAGAAGAGCTTCAAGAAAGCTTAGGAATAGATGCATGAACAAATACTGAAATCCCATAGTGATCTGATGGAGAAACTTGTAAGCATGTTGCAAGGAAGAGGTATAGATCGAGAAAATGTCCCAGTTGTCGATGCTACTACCAAAGAACCTCTGTACTCCCATGTGTCGCACCGTGAGTGGGTCATGGAAAAACTCTAACTATTGGTATTACTACTAAAGAGCCTCTATAGCTTCCAGGATTTACACCACCTCATGTTATAGCACAACAGGGAGCGGCTGTATAGCCAAAAAGAGTACACATAAATTTACCTGGGACCTTTGTAAACCAGTAACAAGCTGAAGAGGTCTCAGGTTTTGACCAGTAAGGCAGGAAAAAGTCAAGCAAACAATTTGAAGAAAAATGGAAACAACTAGAAGAAGAAATTAAGGCTATGAAGGAGGACATTAGCATCTATGGAATTGATGCTAAAGAGTTGAGTTTGGTCCCAGGTTTGGTATTACCTCCTAAGTTCAAAGTTCTAGAGTTTGAAAAATTCAACGCTACAAGATGCCCCTCTACTCACATCACAATGTTATGCAAAAAAAATGATTATCTATATAGGGGATGATCAACTGTTGATTCATTGCTTCCAAGAAAGCTTAACAGGTTCCGCTATTCGATGGTACAACCAATTGAGCAAGGTTCATATCAAGACGTGGAAAGATCTGGCAAAAGCCTTTCTTGAACAATACAGACATGTGAAAGATGTGAGGCCCAATCGACTTGTGTTGCAGAACATGGAAAATGGATCTAATGAGAGCTTCAGACAGTATGCCTATAGATGGAGTGACGTAGTTGTATAAGTGCATCCGCCCCTTGAAGAAGAAGAGACATATATGCTTTTCGTAAACACTTTAAGAGTTTCTTTCATTACCCACCTCATAAGGAATTCCTCTAAGAGTTTTGCTGACACTGTTACGGTTAGTGATATGATTGAAATGGAAAATAGGAGTGGGAGACTCTATAGAGGCGAATATAGCAAGAAACCACCAATGAAAAAGAATGAGAATGAGGTCAACAACATGAGGAAATAAAAATCAAATAACATCACTGTGTTTCGACCTCAGGCCATAGGATCATCTACACAAAACCCTGCCAGGCAAGGGGAAAGGGAGTCGAGGCAAGAAAGATAAAAACTCCAATTCGATCCAATTCATATGACCTACAAATATTTATTCAAGATATTGTATGATATACATGTAGTGTCACTCTATCATGTGTCACCTCTGCAACCTCTCTACCCTAAGTGGCATGATGTTAACGTTCAATGTGAATACCATGTAGGAATTCCCGGACATTCTATTGAGAACTGCACTGGATTCAAGAAAATCGTCCAGAACCTGAGAACAAAGAACGCCATAAATTTTGGTGACAGTGAACAACCAAATATGGCCCAAAACCCACTGTCAAACCACGCAAGTACGAGAATCAATACAGTTACTGAGGGCAAGGGAAAGAAAATTATAACAAAAGTTAGTGAGGTGGAATCACTTATGTATTGGGTGTGGGGTCAAATGATTAAGAATGGTCTATTGATGCCCAATCTATCAGCTGAACAACTCAATGGTGAAAATGCATACCATTACCACAACTGCGAAGGACACACTATACAACAGTACCCAGATTTCTGAACTTTGGTACAAAAGATAATTGGTGATAAAAAGATGGAGTTTTTTTTAAAAAAAAAGCAGCATAAGAAAAGGAAGTGGAAATTTGTGCCTATGATGTTTCATCGAGAGGGGTTTATAACGCTGGTTGTCCTCTAATCATTACGCCAAGGACTCGCGTATCAGAGAAAATAGCTCCAAAGGTGATCATTATACCTCCATCCCCATTCTTGTATAAAGATAACAAGCAGGTACTGTGGAAATATGACTGCAATATGAAAGAGATTGTAAAAGAAAATGAAGAAGTAGATGAGGTTGGACATTTTACTAGAAGTGGAAGATGTTAATATAAAGAACCTGAGAAGCATACTACCATTGATAAAGGAAAAAAGGTTGACCTACAGTTAAGAGAAGATGAACCTGTCATCAACGATCCATTAACTGAGAGTGAAACTTTGGAATTCTTTAAATTTTTTAAACACAACGAATACAATATTGTTGAATAGTTGCACAAACTGCCCACCTATATCTCGGTATTGGCACTCTTATTGAGCTCTGAGGTACATCGTATTGCCTTATTGAAAGTTTTGAACCAAACTTTTGTGCCGAAGGAGTTGCCCATAGACAAGCTGGACAGGTTGGTTGCAAATATGCAGGCTGACAACTTCCTTTCCTTTTTTGAGGATGAAATCCCCTCTAGGATGATCGGCAGCCATAAAGCCATACACATCACTGTTATGTGCAAAGAACATATCATGTCTCGAGTGTTAGTTGATAATTTCTCTACTTCAAACATAATTCCATTAGTAACCTTGAGGAAACTGCCAGTCGACAGTACGCTCATAAGAAATTACCAGAGCGTTGTCCGGGATTTTGATGGAACTAAAAGGGAGGTGCTAGGAAAGATCGATATTCCTTTAACTATCAGCCCAACTACGTATGAGGTGGAATTCATGGTGATGGATATCATGCCCACTTACAATTGCTTGCTAGGGAGGCCTTGGATTCACTAAGTCGGGACAGTTCCATCCACACTACACCAAAAGTTAAAATTTTTAATTGATGGAAGGCTGATAAGTGTTAACGTTGAAGAAGATATAATCACTTCTGTCTCCACCACGACTCCGTATGTGGAAGTGGATGAGAAATTTGTTGAATGCTCCTTTAGATCTTTGGAGTTTGTTAATGCCACATTCATGGCTGAAAGCAACAAAATGCCCAGGCCAATACTGTCAAATTGTACTAGAATGGAGCTCAAGTTGACCATGTAGAGAGGAGAAAAGACCGAAAGAGGGTTAGGAAGTCACTTACAGGGATTGATTAATCCAATTTTCCCCATCACTAAGAGAAATTACTTCGGCTTGGGATACCAATTGACTCTAAAGGAAAAAATAAGAGGCATCAGGAAGAACCAAGAAATGAGGAAAGCAATACTAAATGGAGAAGACTTCAATTGGGAGCCACTGATCTTCCCACCGTTGCATAACACTTTTGTGTCTAGGGGCACATGTTCCAAGGGAGTCAGCAAAACAAAGAGATAATTGTTGAGAATAATTTGAGAGAACTGGGCATCAATGTCATATTGGAGGATGAATCTGAAAAAGGGGGAGTTATGACAATTATTCTCACATACATTCTTTTCATTATTTGTTATATATATGTATTATTTCTTTCTATTTATATTAATATGGGATAAGATTCTCCCATATGACTATATGTATATATACTCTCGTTAGTTATTCTTTTAGGTCCTCAGATATCAATAACATGAATGATGATGACACTAACCCGAAAATTGATTTCGAGTTCCCTATATGTCAATGGTAAGTCGTGAATTGTGATGATGGTGAGGGATGTGACTTACCTTCTGAGCTGCTAAAAATGGTGGAAAGAGAGGATAAGCAGATTCTGCCTCATGAGGAGCCTACTAAGATTTTAAATTTGGGGTCAGATAAGGATAAGAAAGAAGTAAAGATTGGCACTACTTTTTCTGATGAAGGATGATCGAGTTTGATTAAATTGCTTCAAGAATACAAAGACGTATTTGCTTGGTCTTATGAATACATGTCAGGTTTGGATACAGAGTTGGTAATACACAAATTGCCCATAAAGCTTGAATGTAAGCCTGTACAACAAAAGCTGAGAATGATGAGACCCAAGATACTGTTAAAAGTTAAAAAAAGTAAAGAAACAATTCGATGTCAGGCTTCTTAGAATGGCCAAGTATCCTGAGGGGTGGAAAATATTGTCCAGTACCAAATAAAGATGGGAAAGTCCATATGTGTGTTTGTCTACAGAGATCTCAATCGAGCCAGTTCGAAGGATAATTTTCCCTTGCCACACATAGACATATTGGTGGATAACATAGCTAGAAATTCCTTGTTCTCATTCATAGATGGTTTCTCCGGCTACAATCAAATAAAATGCACCCTGGAAAAAATGTTTTTCTATAAATTGGAGATATGGAAAAAAATGTTTGTCACTATGTGGGGGACGTTTTTCTATAAAGTTTTTTCGTTTGGGCTGAAGAACGCAGAAGCCACATATCAAAGGGCCATGGTAACATTGTTTTATGACATAATGCATAAAGAAATAGAAGTTTATGTCGATGATATGATTGTCAAGGCCAAGACAGAGGAAGAAAACGTCGAGAATTTAAGAAAGCTTTTTCGAAGACTACAGAAATGCCAGTTGAAGCTTAACCCAAGTAAGTGTACCTCTGGGGTGACATCTCGGAAGCTCTTGGGATTTATCAGTGAGCAAAAAAGGAATTGAAATAGACCCAGATAAAGTCAAATCCATTCAAGATTTACCACCCCCACGAAAATAAAAAGAGGTTCGAGGATTCTTGGGGAGACTGAATTATATAGCTCGATTTATATTACAGTTGACTGAGAAATGTGATCCCATTTTTCACCTCCTCCGCAAGAATAACTCAGGGGCGTGAAGTGATGACAGCCAAGAAGCTTTCAAAGCAGTCAAATGATATTTGTCAAGAACCCCAGTCTTAGTACCACCCATCTCGGGCAAACCCCTAATTCTTTACTTATCGGTTTGTTAAAATTCAATTGGATGTGTATTAGGACAACATGACTAAACTTGGAAGAAAGAAAAGGTTATATATACTATGTCAATAAGAAGTTCACTAAATGTGAGGCCAGATACTCTGTAATTGAAAATTTGTGTTGGGCTTTGGTATGGGCTACTCGAAGGCTTAGGCAGTTATGATATATCATACAACTTAGCTTATATCCAGCTCAATCCTTTAAAGTATCTGATGGGTGTACCTGCATTATCGGGAAGATTAGCTCATTGGCAGATCTTGTTGTCAAAGTTTGATATCCAGTATGTCAGCCAGAAAGCGGTTAAAGGGAGTGTCATAATAGAATTTATTGCAAGTAGGACTTCTAAAGAATATGAGCCATTAAGTTTTGACTTCCCAAATGAAGATCTAATGGCTATTTCAGTGGAAAAAGCAGTTGCGTCCACCAGTAAACATTGAAAGCTGAACTTTGATGGAGCTTCAAATGCCTTGGGGAATGGGATTGGGGTAATCATGGTCTCACCAAATGGAGAGCATTATCCTTTTACTAGTCGACTCAATTTTGATTGCACAAACAATATGGTTGAATATGAGGCTTGTGTTCTGGGTCTTAGGGACGCCATTGAACGTAAGGTAAAATGCTCAAGGTATATGGGGATTCAGCTCTGGTAATTTACCAACTCAGGGGAGAGTGGGAGACAAAATATCCCAAGCTTGTAGAATACCATAAATTGGTCATGGAACTTATACAAGAATATCATTAGGATATGTGCTCTGTGGTGAGATTCTATAAAAGAAAAGCTCGAATAAGGTCCTATTAAGATGCGTGAACACCAAAGAAGCTCAAATAATAATTCTTGAAAAAGTGCATGAAGGAGTATGTGGTAACCATGCCAATGGACATGCAATGGCTAGACAAATTATGGGATTTAGGTATTACTGTTCAACCATGGAAACTGACTGTATCAATTTTGTCCGAAAATGTCACAAGTGTAATATTTATGGAGACAAGATACATACCCCTCCTCATGTGTTGCACGTGATGACAGCTCCGGGGCCATTTTCTATGTGGGGCATGGATGTTATTGGATAAATTTCGCCTAAGGCTTCAAATGGCCATCGTTTCATTTTGGTACAATACACTACTTTACCAAATGGGTAGAAGTGGCTTTATATGCAAACATCACTCAATTATCGTTTGTAAATTCTTAAAAAAGGAAATCATTTGTAGATTGGCCTACCGGAGAGGATTATTTCTGACAATGCATTGAATCTAAACAATAAGATAATGAAGTCAGTCTGTAAGCAGTTCAAAATAAAGCATCATAATTCCACCACTTGCCACCCAAAGATGAATGGGGCAGTAGAGGCAGCTAATAACACATCCAGAGGCTTATAAAGAAGATTACTGAGACTTATAAGGAATGGCATGATAAATTGCCATTTGCTCTGTTGGCTTATCAAACTTCAGTACGGATGTCGACTGGGGCAACTCCGTTTTCTTTAGCTTATGGGATAGAATCTGTCCTACCCATCGAGATAGAAATTCCATCACTTCGAGTTTTATCAGAAGTAAAGCTAAATGAGGCAGAATGGGTACAAGCCAAATATGACCAATTGAATTTGATTAAAAAAAAGAGATTAAATGTTATTTGTCACGGTCAGATGTACCAGAAGAGCATGATACGAGCACACGATAAGAAAGTTTGCCTCTGAGAATTCCATGAAGAATATCTGGTTCTTAGAAGGATCCTACCGATTCAAAAGGACTTCCGATGAAAATGCATGCTAAACTGGGAAGGACCTTATATTGTGAAGAAAGCCTTTTCTGGAGAAGCCCTGGTCCTTACAGAGATGGATGGGCCGAAATTACCCTACCCAGTGAATTATGATGCAGTTAAGAGATATTTTGCCTAAAGTGAAAAAGAAAGGTAGAAAGAAGAAAGAAAGAAGAAAGGAAGAAGAAAGAAAGAAGAAAGAAAGAAAGAAAATGAAAAAATGAAAAAAATGAAAAAAAAAATAAAAAAAAATGAAAAATAAAAGAAAAATAAATAAAAGAGGGTTCAACATTAAAATCCAAAAAGGACGTCTTGAAACCCAAGGAGGTCTCAAGTTGAAAACTCGTAAAAAGAGGTTTGAGTGTCATTCAAATTCATGATTCATGTTTGGTGGAGGTCCTGGATTCATCATAAAGATTACAAGGTTTCTGGGTTGGGTAACAACATCAAGCACTGATCAGTGTTATGACTGAAGAATGTCATCTGAATATGTTAAGTGTTTTTCAATTCTCACAACAGAATTGAGTCATCTTTAAGCCTTTTGGATAAAAGGAAATTTAGCTAAGCATAAAAGAAAGAGATGGTCGTTTGCCACATCAAGTTTTCATAAAATCAAAAATGCCATATGAATTTGTTGAGCGTTTTTCAATTCTCACAATAGAATTGAGTCATCATTAAGCCTTATGGATAAAAGGAAATTTAGCTAAGCATGAAAGAAATAATACTTAGTATTTTTAAAAGAAAATAAAAGAAAAACTTAAAGTAAAAGGAAAGATGGAAAAAATAAAACTTTTATAAAAATAACCTCAAAGAACTGAAATCAAAATCAGTACATATTCAAGTTTCACCTTAAAGGGTGTTTATAGCATAGAGAATTACAAAAGAAAATATTTAGAATAAAATAAAATATCTAAAAGATAAACCCTACAAATAATATAAAGATAATCCCCAAGTTATTTTTCAAATTCAGACTTAAACTTAAACTCCTAAATAATTTTCACTCGTCTTCCTTTTAGATAATGCTGACTAGATTGTCTTTTATAAGTTGTTGCTAACTGGATCACTAAAATCTACCTCGAAAGAAATATTCACACATATGATTCCATCAATGATTCTAAAAAATAAAAAATACAAAACTCACCCCTTTTAATGTTGCTTCTAAAAACTAAGTTGTTGCACGAAAATGAATCAAAACATCACAAATCAATAATATCAAATAAACAACTACGAATTATTTTAAAAAAATATATGCAAATCAAATCAGTCATCAGCAACCTAGTTTGGTATTCGACAAAAGCATACATCAGTGAACATAAAACATAAATATTCAAGTCATACAAGTCATTACTTTCACATGCTTAAGTGATTATATAAGAAAATATGACATTCACAATGACTCATACACTTAGTACAAGCATACGCATCACTGAACAAGAAACACACGTAGTAGCACCAAACTTAAACGTGCTTCCCCCGAAGGTTAATACTAGGTTCAATAGTGTTAAAACTACAAATTCGAAATACTACATTAATAAGCTAAATAACTTATATTCTAACTTTAAAGATTTACGATTTCAAGGTTAGATCATCTTATGTGTAACTCTAGTCGGACAATGAAGATTTATATGAATAGGTTGAGACAATTTGGGGTTATTGGCAAACGCTTAGGAGAGATTCGATCATTGAGGTTGGTTTGCAACGGAGAACGATGGATATGTGATATTTATGAAACCCAAAAAATTTCCTTCCCTTACTCTCACTAACAACGGCCGACGAAGGGATGAAACTATTGGGGGTTTTGTTCACCTTAATAAGAGAAAAACGTTGACATGGACAATAAAGTAAATGACATTCGAAATTGATGGTGAGAGGGTTTCAATGAAGTTATACACAAAGAAAAAAGGGGAAATGAAAAATAGAGAGGAGAAGAGGAAACGACTATGAAAGAGAAATAAAAAGATTTCCATCATGTCTAAAAGTTTTACTTGTACCTAGATTTAGGGGTGCAATCACTAATTTTGTCCCATACCTTCCCTGCTGCAGTCACCACCAACCTCCTGCTATAACTCCATCCCGTACCCATGCCCTGCTACATCAACTCAATGCCACCACCAGTCCTCACCCATGCTCAGTAGGTTTCCAAATAACCAGCATCAATTTTTTTAATGTAAATGAGTTATAAAACCCAAGAAAAAATCATTGTAAGGGGGTAAGGCCCCATTGGATAGGAAAAAACATTAAAAAAACATATCCAAAATTAATAAAAAAAATTAGATTCAAGCAACATTTTTTCTCAAGGGGTATTTTCAACTTCCTTTACATGCATTTTTATTTTCAAAATAACTAAATAAAAAGAAAAGGGAAAATGGGGAGTTTTTACCTTTGGTTTTGGGGAAGTTCTCTTCAGTCAAAGGTCGTCAGGGCAAGAAGGGTCTTCTTTAGGTGTTTTAGTATGCTGGAAGTCCAAAGGTGAGGACTTTCCGGCCATTAAATGGCTAGGTTGATTTGGAAATAGAATTTAGGTTAAACCTTGAGGGAAAGGTGTGAACTTGGTAGTTTTTAGGTTGGCTTTAGCTAGATCGACCACCGTGGTGGGTGGTAGAGAGGTAAAGAAAGACACCGACGTATGATGGTGAAGGGATAATTTGGGGTTTGGTCGATTAATTTTTTTAAAGGGATTTGTGTGTTTTTTTTATAATGGATGTGATTTAAGGTTGAGAGAGGTGACCAAGATTTTTTTTGGTCCATCCACCGACCTACGGTGGCTGGCCGGTCGTTTCGTGGGTTCAAAAGGGGGAATTCAGTCAAATGGGAAAGGGGAGATTGGAGAAAACAAGAAGATAACAAAGGGGAGGCTAGGGTTTTTACCCAAAATAGTTAAAAGAATGGTATATATAATCTAATAAATGGTAAAATCACATTCGTGTTTTCACAAAAACGGTCACTGAAAATATGGTTAAATTGTGTTGAAGCCCTCTCAACTTCTGTCGTGTTTTGCATAATGATCATCAAACTTTTGTGTAAAATCACGATTAAGCCCTCTTATATTTAGCGCATTTTTACGAAATGGCCACCAAATCTCTGCATAAAATTACGTTAAACCCCCTCAAATGTTGTCGTATTTTTACATTCTAGTCCCTAAAGCTCTATATTTTAGTTATTTCATTTTTGACACTGCAGTTTCATTATTTTTAATTTAGTCACTAACATGTTATATTTCCTGTTTTATTTATTTTTTATTTAGGCACTTTACTTTCTGTTATTTTATTTTACCCACGGACTTACTAACATTCTAACATTTATTATATTTTATCATTCGAACTAACATTCTAACATTTTATTTTATTCATTCGTACTAACATGCTAATTTTTATTTTTACTGTTATTAATAACTAACTAACCCTTTATTACATAAACTAACCCCTAACTTTTAAATTTATGTAAATATATTTTTGTTTTATTTATTTATTTATTTTTCAGTACCTTAATTTCACTACTTTATTTTTCTTCCCATTAACTTTCCAGCATTTTAATTAAGTCCTCTTTTATTTCCAGCACTTAGTTTTCAGTATTCGCATTTAGGCTTCTTAACTTATTTTTTTGTTTATTTTAGTCTTTGATCTTGCTTGTGGTATATTTATATTTATGTTTCGGTCTTATTTATTTACCCTCTTATTTGTATATATTTGTAATCTTGGTGGTTGGTTTAGAAAGCTTGTAAGTTGGTCCTTTATTTATGTGAATATTTTGGCCTTATTTTTATGTAAATTATTATTGTTTTATAATATATATGTAAATAAGAAAATCTTATTGTGAGGGAAATATATGAAGACATCTCCCAACTACAAGAGAATGTGTCTTTTTGAGGATTTTTCGTACAAATGTTTTTTGTATCTGATAGTTTTCTTTGCTTTACTTTTTCATTTTGATTATTTTTCATCTCGTCATTTTTATTTTGTTTTATTTTATTTTATGAGGAAAGCATGGGTAATGTATTTTTGTGAGGGGAATTTATGGGAAACTCTCCTAACTATAAATGAAGTGCATTCCCGAGGATTGTTCACACAAAAGGGCATTCTTTATTGAAATATTTCTATAATTTAATATAATAATATTTTATTTTAAAATATAAAATTAAAGAAGCACTATTTTGTGAGAGGAATCCATGAAAAAGTCTCCTAACTACAAAGGAAGTGCATTTTCAAGGATTGTTCGTACAAAATGATGCATTTTCTCTCCTATAAATAATTATAATTTTTTGATTAAATAAATAGCTTTATTCTATAAAAATATATTTTGGGGCTCTTTAATCTTTTTGTTACCCATTGCAATTATTATTTGTCATCAAATTTTTATTTCCTTATTTACAAAAGCAACATTATTTTAGTTTTTTTTTAAATAAATTCAAATAAATAGAAGGATCGTAATTTAAATATATTTTTGAGTTTGTAAATTGCCAATATTTAAAAACCGTATAATCGTTTACGTACCAAAATTTGGACGTTGTGGGGGTGCTCACCCTTTCCTACACGTAATCGACTCTCGAACTCTTAAAAATTAATTTTTGGTAAAGCGCAGACCATTTTTTCTTCTTTTAAGGTTTTCGACCTACCTAATTTAAAGGTTGGTGGCGATTCCAAAATCAAATTATTCTAAAAATTATATTTCATCGCCTTCCCCGAAATTAAAATTTTTAAGTCTAACGGATCCCCGCGGAAGCTGTTATGACAGCTTGGCGACTCTGTTGGGGACTTAGAGAGTCGTGCCATAAACAATTATACGTTGTTTTTATTCTTGGGAATTACAAACTTAAATTGTATTTAATTTACGATCCTTTTTTATTTTGAGTTTCAACATATCATGTATTATTTTACTTTCAACTAATTGATTTTTTATTTTAGTGGTTTTCAGATTTGAACAGATTTTTAGAACTTGTGAAAGTGTCGTCTTGTCAAGTTTTTAAAGGTTTGTGAGTTTCTCCTCACACACAACACGTGCATTTACATACCATAAACTCTCTTACAAGCGTTATCCCTTTTAAGTTGAGGTGAAAGCTTAGCCTACGTGAGATAATTTATTTCTCTGTATGGGTTTTAGCTAGTAACTTTTGGGGTTCATATACCTTATGTCTACGTGAGATAAATTGTTTCTCCGTATGGGCATAAGGGAATGTAGCCTCTCAAATTGAACTCGATTCGCATGAGCCTATAATGGGCTAAGGTTGAGGGTTTGGTAGCTCAAGGGGGCACTGACATCAAAGACAATTCGAATACCTTTTCTTATTAGAACCTAAACCATGCATGTAGTGAACCATAGAACGGTCACCTTAGGTAGAGCCATGTAGAACCTCTGTCCGTTAGTAGGTTCTAAAATAAGTGTACACAAAGGAGAAGTGTTTCTAAACCTTTTCCTTTTTCTTTAAATTTTGTTGAATAAAAGCATGTGAATTAGATACCATGCAGTTAGGATCATTTTCTTGAAATAAATCATTTGGGTAGAAAGTGTGTGGTAGGTTTACTATTTAATAAAAGCATGCTTAGGTAGATATCATGATTGGGTAGGCGTTATATTTATCTTTAAATAATATCTTTTAATTTTATTGATTATTTTTCCCGCACTAACTCATTTTTTTTTCTTTTGCTTTTGTCATTTTTCTTCATTCTTTGCATTGTATTTCAAGATCAACATTTTTTGCATCTGCATTTGCATCTTCGCATTCTGCATTGCATTCATTTAAGCATTTTTACATGCATCAATCATGGAATCATGGGTTTATCTTGGAGGACTCTGAGGAAGTTCTTCTAACTGTGCAACTTCGTTCACACAGTATTAAGAATGGAAGAAAAATTTGAGAAGCTGAAGAAAGAGTTGGAAGAGAATTTGCAAAGGATGCAAACAGAGTGGGAAGCTAAAATGGAGTAAGTGCAAAAGGCCACTGTAGATCATATCTTGCAAAGCCAAAATGACCTAGTTGACCAAATCGTAGCACAACTACTGGACTCAACCAAGAAATAGGCAAAGAAAAGATTTTCTAGACCAGAGAAACTTCTGAATATGTGATGGAACATGTTAATCCACCAATACTCGTTTCGCCTGATAATCTTCCAAGCCACATAGTAGGCTTCTTCTCCGCCACTAAAACGCAAGCGATCGTGTTAGATCCTCGGGATAATTCTACTGATCACCATATGTCAAATCATAATGAGATGAAAAGAGCTCATAATGAGATCATGGAGAATTTGAAACAATGGTATAGAGAGACATTCAAGGGAATGTGAGGACAGAGCTCTCATAATGAACTAGATGAGAGGACAGATCTTGGAAGGATTTGGCTCGTGCATTTTTGGGTCAATACAATCACATGACTGATATGACCCCTGATCGAACAACGTTGCAAAATATGGAGATGAAGAGTGATGAGAGCTTCTGACGATATGTGTAACGATAGAGGGATGTTTCATTTTAAGTGCATCCACCAATAATTGAAAAAAGTTCATACTCTATTCATTGATACATTAAAATCTCCATATATTAACTACATAATAGGAGATGGCACTAAGAGTTTCTCTGACATCATCATGTGTGGAGAAATGATTGATATAGCTGTAAAAAAATAGTCGGGTAAGAGACACTAGCAGTACTGACATTGAGGAAGGAGCTGAGATTAACATAATTGGATCTTATATAGCTAACCAGGGGACCAAACCTCATAAGATGTTCTGAGAAAAAGATTCAAATCAATTCAACTCCAGTGATATATGAGGAATTGCTCCCAATGTTAGTTGAGAACAACCTTGTGACTCCAGTTCAATCCAAACCAAGAGAGGTCCCATATCCTGAAGGCCATGATGTTAATGCCATATGTAGTTACCACATAGGAAGCTCAGGACACACCACTGAGAATTGCGGGGCATTGAAGTGCAAGGTCCTTGATATGATTGATTCAGGGCACGAACATTCGAAGTGTAATGGGGCATTTTGATCAGGAGTAGGTTGCGGCATTCATCAGGAATTCTGTTGTATTCTCACCAAAGCATGTCATCCTGTTTGAACTTGTTTTTCTTTTTCTTCTTACGTTTAAATGTTTGTAATTCACTTGCCGTTAGAATATTTTAAAATAAAATGCTTCCTTATGAGGAAATGAACAATGAGAAAATTTTAAATCTTGGAATTCTTTGAATATCATCTTAATTAAAAGATTTTTAATAATTGAGGTTGTAAATCTTTGAAAAATGACTAGATTGAACCCTGCAAAACAAGAATCACGAATCTTACTCCAGACGAAACACCAGAATACATACCATTCTCTTGCAAGGACCTAGCTAGTTTTCTCTTCACATGAAGAGTCAATCAGGGACTTGGCATTCAGGTATGTGTTAGGAGCGGACAAAATGGAGTATCTAGCACATGGAATTACTAAGCTAATTGGTTCATACTTCTGTTGATGACGTTCAATGATGATCAAGATTTTCACAGATGGATTGGTCGAGTAGGTGAATCTAGTCTAGGATAGTTGCTCAGGAATTAAACTCTAACAATGAGATTTTTTGACTTTCAACAACACATGGACTACAACAAGTTTTTTTGACAAGCTTAAGAAATGGAATCCTTATACTCAGAATATATATATGTATACAATAAAGTTGAGTTATTCCGCTAAAACATTTGGTTATAAAGGAAACTCGAAAGCCCTGACTTTATGAATAGATTACATTCAAACTGACATTGATTGGGTGTTTCCTCCACTGTGGTTGTCAAGTCAAAGACTTTGCGACGACATGAATCCTTCAGCTAGCCAGATAAAGGCAATATATATATATATATATATATATATATGTATGTACAATAAAGTTGAGTTCAACTAGCCAAACAATGGCAAATTAAATCAAATTTACTAAATAAGGAGTTTCGGTGAATATGGACTAAGGGAGTTGAGGAACACCTGTTATAGTCAACTTCACACGAGCACTCAGAAATCTCATTTTTAGACTAATATTTCTGCACTATCGTGGCTAAAGGAGTCTACGAAGCTTAAGAAAATGGAAGGTTTCAGAGAACTGAAACAAAAGTGTTCTAAATAGTCTAGTAATTAACTATGCTAGTTGCTTCATTTTGTCCGTCTCCAATTAAAATGTCAAACCAAAAAGAGGGACATGTCACAATGACCAAGGAGGAATCAATGAAACAAACCTAAAAATATAGGTAGCCAACCTCAAAACCAACTTGTTGATCTTGATATTAGTTAAAGATTCGCAACTATCAAAGATTAAAAGAGTAATTTTCTTTTGATATTCGATGAAGTCTTGTTTTTACAATTTGTTTCAATTGTAAAACTTAGAAGGAGACGATATTCTTTTCAAAAAAAATTGATATTTTTCAAAATGTTGAAAATAAAAAGAAGAAGAAAAACATTTTTAAACAAGATAATCTATCTGAAGTATATCTTGGAATTCAACAAATATCTCTCTGAAGCTCATGCTCGGAGCTGGGATAAAGGAAACCAAATTTTTGGGGCAAAATTTGATGGGACAAGGAAACAATATTGTCTCGGGTCAAGGTTTGAAAGAGTACACACTAGTGGAAAAAAGATAACATAATCAGGGATAGAATGAAGACTGCCCATGCAATCATTCCCACCATTAACCACCTACATACATCAACATATACATACATGTTACATGAAATTTGCATCTTTGGATCAAACATTCATCATCATGCACAATAAAGACATTTTTCCCCTCTTATGAGGACAAATTCGAAGAATGCATCAAATCAATAGCATAAAACAAACTTCATCTTGGTATACATCATAACATACAAGATAGTCAATCATGAATGCATCGTTTTGATCTTTTAGGAAATCAATGTTCGGAAATGACCAAACGTCCTCAACGTGAAGGAACAATTTTGACATCCTGAAGTCAACGATAAGATCTCCTAGAGGCATTTCCTCAACATGCAGGAACAAATAGACATTCTATAAGCCTTTGAGATTGCTTTTCTAAAAACAAATTTTGTCTCACTTGAGACAGTTTTTGTAAATTTTGAAAATTTTGAAACTAATTGATCTTGCTTGAAATTGTTTCTTAAAAACAAATTTGTTCACTTGAGACATTTTCCCTTAGAACACAAATTCCAAAATTTGTTTTACTTGAAACAAAATTATCTCACTTGAGATTGTTTCTTTCAAAATAGATTTGTCTCCCTGAAGACAGTTTTTCTTTAAAACCAAAATTTGAAATTATTTCACTTGAAACATAAAACCTTTAATATTGTTTCCCTCGAAGCAAATTTTGTTTTTCTTGAGAAAGTTTCTCTTGAAACAAAAATATTTGAGATCGTTTCCCTTGAAACAAAATTTTGTCTCTCCTGAGACAGTTTCTATTGAAACATCATCTTTGAGATTGTTTCCCCTTAAACGAATTTTGTCTCTCTTGAGACAGTTTCTCTTAAACATCATCATCTTTGAGATTGTTTCCCCTGAAATGAATTTTGTCTCCCTTGAGATAATTTCTCTTGAAACATCATCTTTGATATCGTTTCCCTTGAAACAAATTTTGTCTCTCTTGAGACAATTTCACTTGAAACATTATCCCTAAAGATGGCCACCCGTCCTCATCACGTAGGAACCGTGTCATCCACTGACCATATCTTCTCATCACGTAGGATTTGCGTCAACCTTAGATAACCATCCTTCCTCATCTTGTAGGAATCGTGTTATCATCATCCCTAAAGATGGTCATCCATCCTTATCATGTAGGAACCGTGTCATCCACTGACTAGATCTCCTCATCACATAGAAGCTGTGTCAACCTTAGATAACCAGTCGTCCTCATCACGTAAGAATCGTGTTATCATCATCCCTAAAGATGGCCAGTTATCTTCATCACGTATGAATAGTGTCATCCACCGACCAGATCTCCTCATCATGTAGGAGTCGCTTAACCCTCAAATAGACAGACTTCTTCATCATGTAGGAATCATGTTATCTCCAAATTTACCTAAAAATGACTAGAACTCTTAATCGCGGATGAGCAATGTCATCTTCAACAAAAACAATTATCTGAAAACGGTCATAACTCTTCATCAAGGATGAGTAGTGCCATCTTTAACAACAAATTATCTCTAAATTGACTGTACTTCTTCAACGAGAAGGAACAACGTCATCTTCATCAAATAATTTACTTGAAAACAGCTAGAACTCTTCATCACATATGAGTAGTGTCGTCCTCAACATCAAAATTACCTCAAAAAAATGTGTCGTTAACAAACAATGATAATTTGAAGAAAGGGTCTATCAAAGATAAAGAAGAACTTGCCCAACCTTAACGGTTGCCTTTAAAAAGGAGCGACGAGTTCATAATAAGAAGAATTCAGAGTTCGAGACTTGTTGAAAGTCCAAAAATTGGTGCTTGATGTCTTTGCTCTATTCTCGTTTCACAGCAAAGAGGGATAGTTGTAATCACCAAATTGTCCCACACCATCCTTGTTACTATTACCACCAACCTCTTGCTTCAACTCCATCCCGTGCCCATGCCCTGCTACACCAACTCAACGCCGCCGCCACTCCTCACCCATGCTCAGAAGGTCACCAAACAATCAACATCAATATTTTAATGTAAATGGGTTATAAAACCAAAAAAAAAATCATTGCAAGGGGGTAAGTCCTCATTGGATCGGAAAAAAAATGAAAAAAAACATATCTGAAATCAAGAAAAAAAAACAGATTCAAGTAACATTTTTCTCAATAGGTATTTTCAACTTCTTTTACATGCATTTTTATTTTCGAAATAACTAAATAAAAAGAAAAGGGAAAAGGGGAGAGCTTTTACCTTTGGTTTTGGGGAAGTTCTCTTTAGTCAAAGGTCATCGGAGCAAGAAAGGTCTCCTTTAGGTGTTCTAGTTGGCCGGAAGTCCAAAGGTGAGGACTTTTCGACCATTAAAGGGCTAGGTTGATTTGGAAATAGGTTTTGGGTTAAACCTTGAGGGAAAGGTGTGAACTTGGTAGTTTTTAGGTTGCCTTTGGCTAGATCAGCCACCGTGGGGGGTGGCCGAGAGGTAAAGAAAGCCACCGACGTATGGTGGTGAAGAGATGATTTTGGGTTCGGTCGATTGATTTTTTAAGGGATTTGTATTTTTTTGTTATATTGGATGTGATTTAGGGTGTAGAGAGGTGACCAAGATTTGTTTTGGTCCAGCCACCGACCTACGATGGTCGGCCTGTCGTTTTGTGGGTTCAAAAGGGGGCAGTCGGTGAAGGGGAGAAGGAAGATTGGAGAAAACAAGACGATAACAAAGGGGAGATTAGGATTTTTACCCAAAATAGTTAAAAGAATGGTATATATAATCTAATAAATGGTAAAATCACATTTAAGCCACTCAACCCTTGTCGTGTTTTCACAAAACGATCACTGAAAATATGGTTAAATTGCGTTGAAGCCCTCTCAACTTCTGCCGTGTTTTGCATAATGATCATCAAACTTTTGTGTAAAATCACGATTAAACCCTCCTATGTTTAGCACATTTTTACGAAATGGACACCAAATCTCTTCATAAAATTGCGTTAAACCCCCTCAAATGTTGTCGTGTTTTTACATTCTAGTCCCTAAAGCTCTACATTTTAGTTATTTCATTTTTGACACTTTAGTTTCATTATTTTTAATTTAGTCACTAACATGTTATATTTCCTGTTTTATTTATTTATTTATTTAGGCACTTTACTTTCTGTTATTTTATTTTAGCCATTGACTTACTAACATTCTAACATTTATTTTATTTTATCATTCGAACTAACATTCTAACATTTTATTTTATTCATTCGTACTAACATGCTAATTTTTATTTTTACTGTTATTAATAACTTACTAACCCCCTAACTTTTCAATTTATGTAAATTTATTTCTATTTTATTTCTTTATTTATTTTTCAGCACCTTAATTTCAGTACTTTATTTTTCTTCCCATTAACTTTCTAGCATTTTATTTCAATCCTCTTTTATTTTCAGCACTTAGTTTTCAGTATTCGCATTTACGCATCTTAACTTATTATTTCATTTATTTTTAGTCATTGATCTTGCTTGTGGTATATTTATATTTATGTTTCAGTCTTATTTATTTACCCCCTTATTTTATAGTATTTGTAATCTTGGTGGTTGGTTTAGAAAGCTTGTAAGTTGGTCCTTTATTTATGTGAATATTTTGACCTTATTTTTATGTAAATTATCATTGTTTTCTAATATATATGTAAATAAGAAAATCTTATTGTGAGGGAAATCTATGAAGACATCTCCCAACTACAAGGGAAGGTGTCTTTTCGAGTATTTTTTGTACAAACGTTTTTTTGTATCCGATAGTTTTTTTTACTTTACTTTTTCATTTTGATTATTTTTCATATCGTCATTTTTATTTTGTTTTATTTTATTTTATGAGGAAAACATGGGTAATGTCGTTTTGTGAGGGGAATTTATGGGAAACTCTCCTAACTATAAAGGAAGTGTATTGTCGAGGATTGTTCACACAAAAGGGTATTCTTTATCGGAACTTTTCTATAATTTAATATAATATTATTTTATTTTAAACTATAAAATTAAAGAAGCATTATTTTGTGAGGGAAATCCATGAAAAAGTCTCCTAACTACAAAGGAAGTGCATTTTCAAGGATTGTTCGTATAAAATGATGTATTTTCTCTCCTATAAATAATTCTAATTTTTTTAATTAAATAAATAGCTTTATTCTATAAAAATATATTTTGGGGCTCTTTAATCTTTTTATTACCCATTGCATTTATTATTTGTCATCAAATTTTTATTTTCTTATTTATAAAAAGCAACATTGTTTTAGTTTTTTTTTGAAAATTGACTTTTTTTTAAATAAATTCAAATAAATAGAAAGATCGTAATTTAAATATATTTTCGAGTTTGTAAATTCCCAATATTTAAACACCGTATAATCGTTTAGGTACCGAAATTTGGGCATTGTGAGGGTGCTCACCTTTCCCCACACGTAATCGACTCCAGAACTCTTAAAAATGAATTTTAGGTAAAGCGCAAACCATTTTTTTAAGGTTTCCATCATACCTAACTTAAAGGTTGGTGGCGACTCCAAAATCAAATTATTTTCAAAATTATATTTCATCGCCTTCCCTGAAATTAAAATTTTTAAGTCTAACGGATCCCCGCGAAAGACGTTATGACAAGAGGATTAAAATGGATTAATCACTCAAGGGTCCTTGAATTTTCACCAAAAAAACAATTATCATCCTTAAAATTATTAGATAAAATTAAACCCCCAAAATTTAGATTATGACAACTCTCATCTCCTTAAAAGAAATTTCATCTTTGAAATTTACCAAACTAACACCAGGTTCTTTACGCTTAGTCATCTTTCGTCTACACCTCTAACGCAAAGATTTAGCAACAATCATTAGCTAAATTTCAATAATTACGTTATTCATAGTGTTCTTTATAAGGATTTCATAAACTAAACAAATAAACTATGAATACATCTGCTAACTGATCTGATGCGACGTGACAATCATAAGCTCTAGTTACGTAAATCAGAGCTTGCTGTTTAGCCAGAGTCCTAGCTGATCCCCCACTCTGAGTGGATCGTCCCCTACAGCAGTACCTGAAGTGAATCTAGATGAAACAAGCCTACTATGACTCTGAAGTTTCGAAGGTGTTTGAGCATAACCTTGCAACTGAGCACGATCATAAGATCAAGTAGATGGATGTGGAAACTCCCTAAAGAAATAATCCTGAGCACCACAACAAAAACAACTCATCTTATCCTAAATTCTCCCCTATTGCATCTTCTACAATAGGTACAATTAGATAACTCTTTGAAACCAGTAGAACCATCAACTCCAGTAGTAGACAATTGAAGATCTAGACCTGAATTTAGAACTATCTTGTTGAAGGGCATTTTGCCTAACCCTTTTACCAGGACGTTCGGCTGATTCTGATAGGCTAAATGAACAAGGATGCTTCTTCATATGATCTCTTTATTGACCACGTTGTTCATTCTCAAACACTTCCATCTCTTCAGCCACTCTAGCCTTGTCAAACAACTTATTGAAAACTCTCTCTTGATGAGTGGCTACTTATTGTTGGATGTCTTGTCACATGTATTTCTCAAACTAAATGCATTTATCACTCTCTATGGTAACCAACCCATATCAATATTTGCTTAACCTCATAAATTTATCTTATATTCCTACATCGTCATATCAATCATTCTGGCTAAAATCAATAAACTCTTCTTCCTACACTCTCCCCTATGGCACCTTTTACAATAGGTACAAGTAGATAACTCTCTGAAACCAGTAGAACCATCAACACTAGCAGTAGGGATAGTTGAAGATGTGAATGGCCTTTTGTGTAACCCTTTTACCAAGACGTTCAACCGATTTTGATAAGCTAAATGAACAAGGATGCTTCTTCGAATGATCTCTTTATCGACCACGTTGTTCCTTCTCAAACAATTCCATCTCTTCAGCGATTCTAGCCTTGCCAACCAACTTATAAAATACTCTCTCCTGATGCGTGGCTACCTATTTTCTAACGTCTTGTCGCAAGTCTTTCTCAAACTAAATACATTTATCACTCTCTATGGTAACCAACCCATATACACATTTGCTTAACCTTAAAAACTCTCTCTCATATTCCTGCATTATCATATCATTCTGTCTGAAATCCATAATCTCTTGTTGATGCTTCTCTAAATACATGATACCTACATAACGCCTCTGAAATAACTCTTGAAAAATTTCCCAAGTCAACTACTCTGATCGAGAAGTTCTCTTGATAGATTTCCACCAACGTTGTGCATCATCTTTCAACAGAGAAACCAGTTTTAAGTTTTTGATCCACAAGATAGTTCATCATATCCATCACTGAAACAATATCCTCTAACCAATACTCACCGTCAGTGAAGCTCTAGAAACACCATGAAAGAAAGAGGCTTCATCAGCTTGAAGATTCATAGAAATAGGTGTCCTCAAACTCTTAGTTTGTTCATTAGTAGACCTACTTATCATATGCAATATCGCATGCCCAACCTATGCATTGTCTATCCCAACATTATCCACGCTCTTAGCGATAGGCTGGTCCTCAGTCGGCTCAGTAGGATCAATCTCCCGAGTATATTTTCCTCCTCAGATGAGGTTGTCTCAAAATCTAAAAGGATCTAATTGATGGCATTGCAACATTCGCTCGACCTCAACGACCCCAAGTGTTACGTTCCCCTCGAGCTGGCGTAAAAGTGCCTCTAGCTCTGCAATGAGGATATCAATCTAGGGATCTACATAAAAATACTCAAATGCTAATATTAGATCTGATACTGGAGTCTCAAAGCAAAAGTAGCTCAAATAATAATCATAATAATTTGTTTACATAAATTCAATACTCATAAAATTTTGAAAGAACTCCCATTCCCAAAAATAATTTTGAATGCATGTAAAAATCATTTTTGTTTAAAATTCCTTTTACAACCTCACAGTTCGAGATTTCAAACTATACTTTGATACCACTAAATGTAATCCCTTAACTCGATATAGTCATTACAACCAAGTCTCGAAGATCATGTTATTAACAGTTTATAAAAATATAATCTTTAGTTAAGAATCATCAATGGTACAAAATGATTTATAAAGTAAATAAGTATACATAAATATATCATAATAATATGATAATAAATCCATAAATTTGTAAACCAATGCATGCCAAAATATAATCCAAATTTCCCATAAAGATTATGTCCCAAAAGTTCAAATGTTAAACAAACCTCAAATCCGATGAAAGTATAAAATATAAGAATAGTTTGAAAAAATAATCATATTGTGAAAAATATTAAAATATCGCTAGCCAATCCTCCAAGTACCAAAACAATCGATCACGAGAATTTATAAAGGGGAAGGAAACTACAGGGTGAGCTATAAAGTTTTGTTTGTCCTCTAAGTGTAAGTCAATCAACATAGAAGTAAACCGTATCATTTGAGCACCACACTACATTCACAAAGCAGACGTATCGAACACATAGCACATCATATACGATATGAATGCAATGAAATGCAACCCAATTCACTTTACCACATCGCTACACAATTATTGATTTTACCATCCCAATGGATGACCAGTCAGTAATTGGGTTTATCATCCTAAGCGAATGAATCAGTCGATAATTGGGTTTACTATCCTAATAGATGAACTAGTCGGTAACTCGGTCACTTCTATAGCACTATCACATCCTAATGCAACATACTAAGTGGTATGAACAACAAGTATGCTCATATAAAAGAGACACTCGTAACATATTCGATTTATTATGCTCTGTTCATTAGTTGAATAATAGTTCAGTATTCGACACAAGCATGCATCGGTGAACATGAAACATAAATATTCAAGTCATACAAGTAATTACATTCGCATGCTTAAGAGGTTGTATAAGAAAATATGGCATTCACAACGTATCATACACTCAATACAAACACACATAGCACTATACGAGAAATACACCTCTAGCAAGTTGTAGCACCGAAGCTAAACAGGCTTTCCCCAATCGATGATACTAGTTCAATAGCGTTAAAACCTACAAATTCGAAATACTACATTAACAACCCAAACAACCTATATTCTAACTTTAAAGATTTACGATTTCAAGGTTAGATCATCTTACACGTAACTCTGGCCGGACGATCAAGATTTAAATGAACAGGTTGAGACAAATCCGGGATTACTGGTGAACGCGCTGGAGAGATCAGATCAAGGTATGTTCGCGAAGGAGAACAACAAATGTGTGATATTTAAGAAACCCGAAACTTTCCTCCCCTCACTCTAGCTAACAACTACCGATGAAAGGATGAAGCCGATGGGGTTTTATTTGCCTTGACCAAAAGAAAATGTTGACGTGGGTGGTGAAGCAAATGCCGGTCAAAATCGACAGTGAAAGTACTCCAATGAAGTATATACAAAGGAAAAAGGAAAAAGGAAAAATAAAGGGGAGAAAAGGAAGCGACTGTGAGAGAGAAAGAGAAAGCTTTCCATTATGTCTAAAAGTTGTACTTATACCTACGTTTAGGGGATTAAAATGGATTAATAAGTCCTTGAATTTTCACCAAAAACTCAATTCTCAACCTTCAAATAATTAATAAAATTTAACCCCCCAAATTCAGGTTATGATAATCCAAACACCAAAAAAAAAACCAATCCTTCTAAAAAGAACTAGCCCCAATCCTTCTATAACGAGCTAAACCCCAATCCTATAAACAATGTTACATTGCATCTACTTATAGCATTAATAAGGGCTGAAAATACGTCAACAAGTAGTAATTTCTTCCAAGAATAAGAACCAAAAAGAACGTGCTTTTCTGAACCTTCTACAAATAACTAAACCCCAATCCTATATACAATCAATCGGCATGCAACTGCTGTGTGATTTAGTGAGAAACAGCAGTAAATCAATGGAATTAAACCTGAGCAACTAAAGTTATAAAAGCCTCTAGTTTATGTCTATTAATTCAAAGAAAATAATAATAAAGTGGCTGGGAATGTTCACTTCTCACAGATTATAAATACATGGTTTTCTTGCAAGTAAAGTATTTGTCCAAACCATGCTTCTTGTATGATAAAAATTAGCCGACATAACCTAACAAATTTAGCATTCTTCATAAAAAACCAAAACCCCACGGAAACTGAACAACCAAATCTTGTCACAGTGCTTAAATGCAACCATTCCAAGATATCTCAATCTCGAAGAATAATATAAGAAAATTTGAACAATGATAACCTGCAAACCGATGTGATAGAAAATTTGAACAATGATAACCTGCAAACCGATGTGATAGAAAATTTGCACATTGATAACCAGCAAACCGATGTGATCGACTTCCTAAAACAAGCTCAACTACAACACACGAATTACATTCATTTCTTACTTAGCACTAGCATTTTCCCATCATTTCTAACTTGCCAAACAGTAGACTAGCAGGGGTTGCGATTTCCATCCAATAGGCAATATAGGAAACAAGAGAAGAAAACTTTAAAGAAACAATATAAATAAGCATCACATCTAGTGCGATTTGAGGATCCATAATAGTTAAAAGTAATCTAAATTGACATAAAAATAAACCTCCCACTGTCAAAATAAATATCAGCAAATTGTCTAAAACCCTTAAAATTAAACAAAACTAAACAGCGGAAAAGGGGAGAACAGCATTAATAACAAGGAAACAAGCATTCTCACTCCAGAGGAACATCAACATCGCCATCATCGATTTCCTGCTGCAAATCCTTAGGGTCTTTCCCGTCAACGGTGCATCCAACAGAGACGCAAGTCCCCAGAATCTCCTTCACCGTCCCCCTCAGATCCTTAGCCATAGACCTCGGCCTCATTACTTTGGCGATCTCGATGACGTCATCCAGGCTGATGTTCCCGTTATGCTTGATGTTCTTGGTCTTCTTCCTGTCCCTCTCGGGTTCCTTCAACGCCTTGATCACCAGAGCCGCGGCCGACGGGACGACCATGACTTTCGCCTGACGGTTCTGGACGGTGAGCTTGACGGTCACACGGAGACCCTTCCAGTCCTTGGCGGTTTCTTTCGCGATGTCTTCACCAATTTTTTTGGGAGAGAGACCCAGTGGACCGATCTTCGGCGCCAGGGAACTGGCGGCTCCGACTTCACCGCCAGTGACGCGGACGAAGACATCCACGACTTGCGTTGGATCGAACTTGGGCGGCATTGTTGGACTTACTCTTTTGATGGATGAGGAACAGGAGGGATATGGCTTTCAGAAATGAAGAAGTGCAAAGGTGGGATAATAAAGCTAGGGTTTTTCAATTTCTCTAGTATATGCCCCGAATTAACCTTCAGGGACGTTAGGAAAACCAGAAATGGTACGGGTACTTCTGTAATTACGTCTTTTAAGCAACTAAGCAACTTCATTGGACTGAATAACTTGGTTTTGATGTCGGCTTTAAAATTTTATCCCAAAAAAAGAATTAGGATTAGAGTTAATAAATTCCACCCTAACTCGATTCCTTTAATTGATTTATTTGACACAATATTTAATATAGACTCAAACATAATAATTAAACTTGATTTAAGATTCAAATAATGTTCGATTCAAACTAAAATTGATCCAAACTTTAGTTGGACTAATATAGATTCATATTAGTTTGAACTCGATTACTTAAATTAATTTATTTGACCCGATACTTTATATATATGATTTATTTGACTCAATATTTAATATAGACTCAAACATAGTAATTAAACATGATTTAAGATTCGAATCATACTCGATTCAAACTAAAATCGATCCAAATTTTAGTTGGACCAATATAGATTCATATTGGTCTGAACTCGATTACTTGAATTAATTTATTTGACTCAATACTTGATATATAATCAACTATAATAACTAAACTTGTTCTGAAACTCGAACATACTATATTCAAACTAAAATCGATCCCAATTTTAGTTTGGACCAATATGGACTCATATTCAATATGACCTGAATTGAAAGTAACTCGAACCAAAAATAACTTAAACAAAAAGCAACTTGAATCAAATTTAACCCGATACAAATGTAACTCAAACTGAAATTAACTGTAACACCCTCAGACTAATGCAGATAACCCGATTCGATCCGAGGTGTCATATTAGGGCCACCGGAGCGACCCACTCTAAAAGCCCATCAAAATAAAAATTTAACAAATAAAATTTCAAAATCCTAAAACAATTTCAACATTTATAATATAATTTCCAAAATACACAGTATAAAAACCAGTTTTGGACTAGTACAAAAGTAAATTGTGACCTACATGCCCCTTAATTAATCATGTAACGTCCTCCGCCAATAACGTCAGTGGATCTCCTGTCGTTTATATCGATAAAAGCACATGAACATTCCATTAACCTAAAATGATAAGTAACGAAGTGAGCTTTGGGGAAACCCAGTATTATAGAACTACCGTTTATGCTAAAGGACAAGTAGATACACGGTAAAATATGAAATCCTTAGTAAATCATGTGTATATAAATTCCAGAGAAGATTTCAACTTCTTTAATTGATCCTCGAAGGAATGGTCAAAAAATCTACAGATCGGAAGAGTCGGACAGATTCAAGAGATTGAATTTAGGAGCCTAGTGCTTTCCATTGGTGTAGGGAAAAATGTCAGACTTTTAAAAAGACGGTAAGTTTAATTTTAAAAATCATTTGATTACCCTCAATCCGAAAACCAAAAAGTATAGGTTCCCCTGAACCATACACCCACATGTATACTCGATAAAATAGTAAGGACCTTATACTGATAGCATAAGGGCTTACGGTAAGAACTTACCATGTGCACAAAGCAGAGGAGCCTACGGTAAGGGCTTATCCTGTGCATAAAACAAAGGAGCCTTCAGTAAGGACTTACCCTATGAACGAAGCAGAGGAGCTTAAGGTAAGGTCTTACAAGTCATAGACTAAGCCTGTGGAACTTTCTCCAACAATACCCAACCAAGAACAGTAAAACGGTAATGTCAGAAAATCATAAACCATATATTTTGTTTCAGAAAACATAAACAAGAGATTATGTTTTTATTTCAGATAACAAAATCATACTTTTAAAACTAGAGAAAACAATTTTAATATTAAATCAGAAGAAATATTCAATGCATGTGGAACACCCTAAAGGGCTAATTTACGACTTAGAAATATTGATAATTATAAGAAAGGGAAGAAAAAACTTCATTCAATTTTGAATTGGTTTCATAAATGAGATCCATATTCACAGGGGTTTAGTAGCTAACGGATCAAATCAGACATTCGAGAATTGATACATCACAACCATTTAAGATTCAATATTTCAGAAGAGAAATCAAAGACTGTGTCATCAGGTTATTCAAGATTTCAGATATAACAAAAGTGATTCCATTATTCGGACAACCAGGGGTATTTTATATTTTGTTTCCTGAAGAATTCTTAGTAACTTAACCCAATAAGGTAAAATGATGATTCGTAGAATTTTAAATTTATGATGACTTATTCAGTCTCCAAGTCCAATTGAACTAAACAAATCCCATCATTGTTGAACTTACCAATAATTCTGTTAGGGGTACTTCATGGATGTCGATTCCTTAACACTGACTACTTTATGAAGTTGAACTACTCTCCTTCACAATCTTCCTTAAACAAATCCCGAGGAGACACAAACTTTATTCATATGCTATCTATCCTTTTTCTTATAGTGTAAGAGTATTAGAAAAGACTGACATACTCATATTTTACTCCATAATCTTTATGAAAGTTATAATATTTTATACTTTACCAGTATTTTTAGAACTTATCCAATGTCATCACTTAAGGGTATTAGGTCATTCCAAAACTCGAGATCATTTTGGTCATTGTAAAGCTCAGTATCTCAGTCATTTTAAAGCATAGGGGTAACTCGTTATTTTTAATAGATAAAGTTGTATGGAGTACTTTTGGTAAAATAGTCTTTAGGAGTTGATCAAAAATAAAAATTTAGATTGTGCCTTCTTAAAGGTTAAAATCTGATTTTCAAAAATTTTCATACAAATAAGTAGTTTAACTGGTAAATCAATAGTCCTATCGGATCGAATCTAAATTTTTAGATTAATTCCACCATTAGAGACAATCCACATCCCTTTTAAACTATAAGGCTATTTTTGTCATTTGTCATCTAAATATTTATAGTATAAAACTCTTAATAGGAAAAATCAAAATTTTTATGGTTCAAAGGCAAACTTTATCCTTAAAATTTATGGGTCATTTGAGTCTTAATTAGTTCACTAACATTATACCAAAATCAGAGTAAGTTCAGAATAACCAACCATAACACTTAACCAACTCATATTTATCCATGCACTAACCAATTACCAACATGTACCATAAAGCATGCAAAGGGTAGTAAAGTATTAACTCGATTTTAGAGCTACATCGGTCGATCATTTAACACCACTTGATCCCTTTTGGACTTAAATTCGACATTTCATAATATCTCGGATACATGGTAAAAGAATTACATTAGAAAAGCTTAAATGCAAAAATCAAATCAGAAAATAAAATGCTGAAAAACAACTTACTAGGTTTGAATTTGGAAAAACATATTGTAAAATTAGACTTAGGATCTTGAAAAACATCAGGACATGTAGTGTCAAAAAAAGTCAACGGTCAGTCAACGACGATCAACAAAAGCTCAGCTCGGCTTGGCTTAACGACTCAACTCGGTGACTCGGCTTGACTTGACTCGGCTCAAGCAAACTAGTTCAGACCCCCTAGGCGACAGACGAAGCCACGCGTAGGTGCAACACGTAAGGCTCATCGGTGGCCTACGATGGTAGGACGATAATAAGTTTTCCAAAATAATTTTAGAGAATTTTAAGTCACTTACCAGACTCGATGCACGACGGTGAATGACAGAGAGCTTGATATTGACTCGTTAGAAACTTGCTCAGCTTCACCCCCTTACACGTCAACGATGATGGAAAATCTGAGTACATCGATCAACTCCTCTCAATTCTAGGAACACATTGGTGCCAGTGGTGTCGACAACAGATGCTCGGACGACAACGAAACGCCATTTAAAGTTTTCTCAAAAAGGTTTCTAAAAATGGAAAACTTAAGAGAGAGGAATTTTGGTTTCCAAAATTGAAACCTGCTGATTTTGAGGTTTAAAACCCATCTAAAAAGAAAATGGGAAAATTATGTCGTAGGTCCCTAAACTTTTGATACTTTTTTATTTGAGTTCAAAATAAATTGATAATTCACTATGGTCCTTAAATTTAACCAAAATTTCAATTTAATCCACGGATTAAATTAAGAAAATTTTTAGCCTCGAAATTGGGATGTGACATTAACCTAACCTGAAAGCAATCTAAACTGAAAATAACTCAATTCGAAAGCAACTTAAACTAAAAATAATCCAAATTTAATTTATCCAAATCCATTTTGAACCAAACATTGACTTGATTTTTAACTCGATAAATGTGTAAAAGAGAAAGAATAGTTTATTATTATATTTTTAACAATATGATGAATAACAAACTGGTGCATGTTTTATTCTCTTTTTACATTACGCTACTAGTTAACAACACCTTTAATAATAGTTTAATGAGAATCAATATCACATTTGATAATAATTTAATGGTTTAATATCATTTTCTCTCATTTAAAAGATATCTCCATATTTGATTTGATAATTTTTAAAAAATAAAAATAATTTGATATGGATGAGATTATAAAGTAAATTTACTACCCAAAATTCTATTTTATATGATTAACTTTATTTTTCATCACTTAGATGATATATTATAATTAACTTTAAAAGAAAAGAAAATTTACAAACATAAATTAACATGAAATACAAATATCAAATAAAGAGTTCTCATTTAAAAGTGATTTGTAGTTACTACTCTTGCATATCAAATTCCTGGGTGCATTTGGTAATACTGTCTAAAAGCACTTTTAGCTAAAAAGTTTGTTTTAACCGCAAAATCAATACCAAACGGATAAAAATTAAAAAAATTACAGTGGAAACAGTTATTTCAAACTAACCTCAAAATCCATGATTCTAGCATTTTCATTTCTAACTTTGTGTTTGGAATCAAATTTATATGTTTATCATTGTTAATTCATGAGCTCCACTCATTTTCCCTAAAAATAACTTTAAAATTTATTTATTTTATTAATTATGTATTTACAATTTATTTCAATAATTTAATATTAACATTCTTAAAATAAAATTTATTGTTTAATAATTTATTTCAATTACTTAAAAGTAAACAAAATTTATGATTTATATATTAAATGTTAATAATGTTATTATAAAATATATTTTTTAATATAATTATATTTTCATTTGTATTTTTTATATTTTTATTATAGTTTAAAATGATATTTTCATATATAATATTTTTTGAATTTATTATAATATATCTTTTTATTTTTTATTTTTGAATGATTAAAAGGATAAATATATTGTTTAAAATATTTTATTTTAAACTTGAAATGAATAATTGTGGTTAAATCGAAATAATTAAAATATGATTTTAAAATTCAAATATTGAAAAGTATTGATAATATATGTAACCCCCTTTACTCGACATAGATGAAACAGGCGGATCAAGAAAGTCCATTAACTAAATTCCCCAAAAAATATTTACCCAATGATTATTTTAAATACATTATAATTAACCCTTGCATTTATTGATTTCAATTAACCGAAATAAATCAACAATAATTAAGTCATATTAGAACTTAAAATTAAGGGAAAGAAAGATTAATTAAGGGCTATAAGTTATTGAGTGCCATATAAATTAATTGGTAAATTAGTTATTGCTTGTTGCCTTGATTTAAATTGAATTGGATTGTGAGTTAATACATGTTGCTATGATCTAATTGAATTAGTTTGTGAATAAATGCATGCTACCATGATCGAATAAAGTTGAATGGTGAATTATTGTATGCTACCATGATCGAATCAAGTTGAATGGTGAATTATTGTATGCTACCATGATCGAATCAAGTTGAATAGTGAATTATTGTATGCCACCATGATTGAATCAAGTTGAATGGTGAATTAATGTATGCTACCATGATCGAATCAAGTTTAATGGTGAAGTATTGCATGTTACCATGATTGAATTGAATCGAATGGCGAACTATTGTATGCTACTATGACCGAATTAAGTTTAATGGTGAAGTATTGCATGTTGCCATGATTGAATTGAATCGAATGGTGAACTATTGCATGTTGTCATGATTGAATTGAATTGTGAATTAATACATACTGCCAAGATCAAACTCAATTGAATTGAAATATTGAATGAACAAATTGTTGTTTGCTGCCATGATCAATTTGGAATTGAAAGAATAATCTTGATATGGAATAATCCTTGATGGCTATGTTACGAAAAAGAAAATAATGATTCCTTGGAAAATGAGATTCAATTTCCTTGGTTAATAGTTAGTCCAAGATATAAGGGCATGCCTTAGAGTATAATATCAATTGTGTATGGGGGACTACTGTCCAACACTATGGTGCTTATTGGCGACAGACAGAGGGTACATTATGTGGTCTTTGAATACAGTAGGAGGGTTGACTAGCACTACGGTGCAATTAAAATGTATGGTAATAATTGGTTGGAGACTTGCTTATCTAGACTGAACTAGAAATCAAGGCTTAAATTAATTGATAATAATGAATCAAAAAAGTACTTGTATATGCATTAATTGTTCAAATAAAATTGCTATATAGATTTAATTGCTTAATTCGAAGTGCCATGTAGACTGTGTGTTGCATATATGGTGAATTATATATTAATTAAATGGAAAAAGAACTGAAATGTTAATTGGTTGATTTAGTTGATTGTTAAATTAAATGTGTATGATTGTGTACTCTCTCTATGTCCAAAATTGAAGCTATATTAAGTAGATTTTTTAAATTGAATGCTATACTATTAGAGTATGTAGTAATTTCATGAAATCAATATATTTGTTGATTGTGGAGAGCATTAAATAATAAAGACTCAATGAACTTAAGTGTTACCTCTCTAAGTACTATAAGTACTTATCACTTTTGTTCCTTTCTTTCCCAAACCTCAGGTTATAGAGTATTTGAAGCTCAACCTCCATACTCAATCAAATCAAAGGAAGATTTCAAGTATGACTTGTTTTGTTATCCTTATACTCCTAGTTGGTGGCTTAGCTTTGAGTATAGTGGTTCAAATCTCATGCATATGGTGGGTAATTAAGTTGTTTATGAAATGTACCTAGGAATCTAATGAAATGGTATAGTATATGGAGTTAATAGACCCCTAATGTATATAGCTTACTAGTGTGTCATTTTGTATAATCCATTAAGGATCTCTTTTGTAATATAAATATATAAGTTGGTTATGAAATGATGATGTAGCGTGTTAAGTTCATTAAATTCCTATCTATGCATGTGGTTTGATATTAACAATTGACTTAATGAATTGCATAGTGGAATTAAATGAAACTACCTTAGCTAAATTATGTTTCATGGTTTATTGAATTAATTGATGAGTGAATTGATCGAGATTTGTAATCTTTTATTCGAAAAAAAATGGCTCTTCAATTGTATTATCTGCTGTGTATGCCTGATTTAACGTTCAATGATCTTGTTCTTTCTTTCGGTCTCGATAATGCTACCAATCCTTGACTCGGGTTGGGGGATGTTACAGGCAAAGTTGGGAAGTATGAATATATTGTTCATATTTTACTTGATGAAGTAAGGATGATGATATCATGATATGTCATGGTAATTTCCATGAATTTTTAAGGGTATTATTATTATTTTCCACTAAATGAATTTTTAATTATTTTTTATCTTTAAAAGGACAAGTGTAATAGATTTTTTTAGGAGAAAAATCATGAATCTTTGCTCATATTCCTCCTAATTGTCGTGAACTCCATGCCTAATGGAGAAAAAAATTATTTTTCATTTCATGCCAATTCCTTTTGTTTTTGGATGAAAGCATGAAATAGGAAATTGTTCTACATGAAATTATCTATCTTCTGATACCATTTGTTCATTCTTTTCATGCTTGGAATCATAATTTCACGAATAGGGTGGATGAAGGGGAGGTTTGATTTTGAAGTTTTAAGGATAGATTTTGATGTTGTGATGTTATAGAATCATTTCCATGCTTGTATGATGATTGAAACAACTTGAAAATGTCTATACAAGATTCGAACATGATTAGGGTTTTGATATGAAGTTGAATTTGGATTGATTTTATTATGGGAATGATTGTAGATGCATAGAAATGATGTCTAAAGGTTGAATACATGCTTGAATCAAGTTGAAAATCATGTCTAAAGTGACTTATAGTATTCAATCATGAAAGAAAAATAGGGGGAAATATTGAAAATTTTCCCTAAGGCTAGAAATGATGAATAAATGATTCTACAAACTTTAGAATGTTGTTTGGACCAATTTAGAAGTTTGTACAAGTTTAGGAAACAAATTTAAAATTATGGAAATTATGGGATTGAAATGGAAAATTTTCAAAAGTTCATGTATCATGCTTGAATAAATTGTTGGAAACTTGAATTTGAAGTTAAATGGCAAGAAACCATTTTGAATATTATGGAAATAATGAGATGAAGTCCAAAAGAATTAATTTTGATAATTCGATTATGAAATTGGAAATGTTATGTGAATTATTATTTGATTTGGATAGGAAGAGATTTGAAATTATAATGTGAAGTGTTGATAGAATTTTATAGTGTATGATACGCAATTAGTTTTAACTGAGCATCAAAATAATTTTAGAGAATCCTTTATATTTGTACGCATGGTTAGAACGGATTCTAAAATATCTTTTAATCTAGTTGTTGTGTAATTGACGTGTGTGAACCATCCAAGTTCAATTGAGGTGAAGTGAATAACAAAGGAAAGGAAAAAGAGCTCTTATAAAGCTTTCGGGAAGCTTTACATTATGGTTGACTTTTACAATGTCGAGGTGAGTGCATATTTAGTTTGTATTTATGTTATTGTGGAAACATTGGCCTGAGATGAGCCAGTGATGGAGTTACTATGGGTATCACAAACTACCAGAATATTATTTTTTTATGGGTAGCGCAAATTGCTAGAATAGGAAATTGTGATAAATCATGCATTTTATGTTATTTTTAGGTTATTTGCTATTTTAAATGTTTGAATTGAGCCCAATATATTATATTTCTATGATGGTTATGATGTTAATCATATGGTGGATATGATGCTTATATGTTGAAAAGAAAAGTGGTTAATGATGGTTTTATAATATATTCATGTTATGTGAAAAATGAAATATTTCGGGTATGAACTGCCTAATGCACTGTTATATGATAATTGATCTATGAGTATCGATGGATACTTCTAATGAACGAAAGCTATATGACTTATAAAATGCCCATTGCTTGTACATTAAGATTGTTTGGTATATTTGGCAACATAATAAGTGAATTTGGTACTATTGTTCATTATGCCATAGAGGTGGAGTAGTATTAGTTTTCTTATGAACATAGTAAGTGAATTTGGTACTATTGATCGCAGCTACAATGAGTACATGGTTAGTGAATTTGGTGCCATGTTACTTCAGGGAATGTAAAACATAGTAAGTGAATTTGGTACTATGGTATTCCTGATTAGCGATACATGATGTTGTGTTCTACAACACTTATGTATCTGTCTGGCACTAAAAGTGTAATATATGGATACTAGTGACCTGCATACCATGTATTCTCATCTATCATTCATTGTGCTATGGTTTATATGAAAAGTGAAAAGTAAGGTTATATGATCTGAGTAATAGCAAATATTTTACTAAGTACTTTGATTTGGCATAGTATGCCTTATATATGAGAAATGCTATTTTACAAGTTATATGATGAAAGAATGACTTTAATAAGTCAGTTTTATATGTTCTTTAAATGTAAATCTTTCATCAAATACTCTGATTTGGCATAGAATGCTTAAACTCTAAACTATTGATTTATAAGTTATTTGATAAGGCAAAGACTTTGACAAGTCTATTTACATGTTTATACGTTATATTATATTGCTACATGCCTTATTTTATTTATGATAATGCCTCACTAAGTGTATACTTAGTGTGTGATGATTTTCACACGTAAGAAAAGAATATCGAGTGGAGTAAGGAGCTTAGACTGGCATCACTTATCAGAGATTACACACTGGTACCAGTAATAACATCTTACAGTTGATTTGATTTTCTAGTTGGCATGTATACGTGTATAAGTATTAGTTTGTTTTTTTATAAGGCTAGATTTGATTTGGGTAAAAATGCTCTGGTATGTCTAAATGTTTAAATAGTTTATAATAGTTTATATGTGTGAATTTTAGTAAGTAATATATGGTTATGAACATGGATTTTGGTTTTATATTTTGATAAGGTTATATTTTAATAGTTTAAAGGTGATTTTTATTTAGGTAGTTTTTAGGTAATTTTACTTAGAATATGATAAAGTATTGGACTGCCTTATTATTGCCTAAAATCAAACTTGATTTGAATGTTAAAATATTAGATTTTGATTTTACGTGATTAAATATTTTTTCATGTTTGATATTAAAATTGTTGATTTTAAAAGAAACAAAAAATTTACTCATTTTTAAATCATAAAATTTTTAAATGTTTGATGTGAAATCTCTGACTCGTATTTTTTGATGGATAAAAAATCAGATGTTACATTTATTGGTATTAGAGCCTGTATGTTTAACCGATTGTGGGCCTAAATCGAAGTTGTGATGTGCTAAAAGGTGTATGCATGTCACTAGGATGTCATTGTTATTGATACGGTCTTTATAAGATTGATGTCACTTCTTACTATCATAAGTTGATATTTTATTAAGTTAGATGTCTAAAATTAAAAGATTTTGATCAGTGACAGAATGATAGGTTCTGAAAGGGACTACTAGTAAAAGTAAAATTGTGATCCCTCTTTTCAATCTGATATAAGTAGTGCACTAGTGCATTAGGAGTGTCAATGAAGAAGAAAGATATGAGAAACTTCGTTAGAACTGACCACAAGTGATATAGTAGAGACTAACCTTTTTGGTTAGAGCACGAGGGTGAGTCGTGTTGGTAAAGACTACTCGATAAATATTCAATGAGTTAAGTTTCCATCGAATCTGATGGAGTTATCCCTTTGAAGAAATATATATAGTTATGGGTTTTTCATTCCCTCTACCATGTCATAGTGAATTGTCGCTTAAAGCAATTGATTTTGAAAGAATCTAAAGGTTTTGAGATTATAGTGGATGGAAAAAAGGTAAATCCATTCTTTAATGTAATTTCAATAGTAACTGTTAAGAAATTATTGCTAAAAGGTTCTCAATTTTTCTTGATTAATTAGTGGAAATTTGAGCTTCAGAAGTTAAGTTGGACGATATTCCAAGTGTTGAGTTAATCGATCGATGGAATTGGCCAAGAGGGGGTGAATTGGCAAAAAATAATTTGGTGGAAGCTTTTGCAGAAAATTGAAAATATTTGCACAGCGATTTAGAGTGGTTCGACTTTCTCAACTAAAGTCTAGGTCTATTACCTTAGCTATTCACGCTAAGGATTTTCCAACAAATTCACTAATTTTTTTTCTTTTGAGGACAGAGAGTAACCTTACAACTCCCTCAAGAATTATTCCCCAAAATTCTTGAGCACACTCTTTTTCAAAGAGAAATACACAAATTTGCAAAATTACAAGGAAAACATAACAAGGTAGATTGTTTGCACAATTCTAGAACAAAGAAAGAACACTCAAGGATAAATACAATAGAGCACAAATGGTGTTCTTGAAAGCACAATGAATATTGAATGAAAAATAGGCTTGAAGTGCTCAAACAATGAGTTTGATGCTTTCTCTTTGATTCTCTCTCAATTCTTGTTAATTGTTGTTGATCAATGGCTTCTAAGCTTGTTTATAAACTCATTCAATTGATTCTGAACGTTGGGATGATTAGTGGATTCAATGGAGCCGTTTAAGTGTGAAAACAATTAATAAAACAGCTTGGAGCATGGGGGAAAATCGGTTCCCTCCGAGTAATCTGTTATTTCTCGGAGTCAAGCCATTCAGGGGGGATTGGTTCCCTCTGACAAACTGTAATTTTTGGCTTGAAAATGTTTGAAATACTTTGTAAAAAATTGTTTCAAAAATAGTTTAAGTATAAAACACAATTTTACACTTTAGTAAGGTTTAAACATGATCTTTGAAAGATTCGGAGTAATATTTTGATATTCAAAAAATTATATCGAATATTCTTAGAAAATCTTTTGTAAAATTTTAAAATTCATTTAACTTAATTTGTTATATTGAAACCTCAAATATTTTCAACAATCTCTCCCTTTTTGATATAACAAAACATTTGAGTAATTTTAAGATTTTCTAATTTGAAAATCATTTTTGAAAATTAATTACTCCCCTTTACTCTTTTGAAAATTAATTACTCCCCCTTACTCTAACACTTCTCCCCTTTTTGTTAATTCAAAAAGGCTCTAAAACGTTTTTAAACAAGGTTTTGAAAAGCATAGCCAATTGATTATAAATATAGCTTAAGCTGCTAAGATCAAAGATCAAGAGAAATGTTAGTCATTAGTTTCATAATTCAATATTCATAATGTGAAATGGAAAAATTGTTCATAATGCAACTAATATGTAAATGATGCAAAAATTAATAAACATTAAGCTTAAATTGGAATTTCAAACCAAATATATATATATTTAAGTGCAATCATCTAAAACAGTCAAGTTCAAACATTCAACATCCATAAAACGTTCAAACATCCAATCCAAAAACATCAAAAGTTTTAACAATAAGTTCTAAATCCAATCAAAGGAAACTAAAGAAAGATAGGTCTAGTCATCCAAAGGATGGTCGGGAGGAGGGTGAGGATAACGTGCTCGCATCTTGAGTGTGAGCGCATCTAAACGTTCATTCATCTCCCGTTGTTGAGCTCCCATAGCAGTGAGATGAGACTCAATGGATACAAATCATAGATCAAATGTCTCTAAGAATGATCAAAAGTATGGAGGCACTTGATCTTTCTTATTGTGTCTTCGCGTGCTTCATTGTCAATATCGTCAATATCTTGCATGAGTTGTTGAAGCTCTGTATCATCGTCCGTTGCTGGTGCCGGAGGAGATGGAGCTCGTGAAGAGCTTGCGCCCAGTGTTTGCTCAATAGGTCGATAAACCCATTGGCCAGTTTCCTTATTTTGTTTTCATCCCGCTTTCTTTAAGGAAGTGAAATTGATTTGGTTTTGGAGAGGGATTGGAATATCAAGATTGACCCTAAGACTGAGTTTGATAAACAAGTTACTAAGGAGACAACCATAAACCAAAATTTATATATTCTTAGAAGGAACAGTGTTTATAGCATCTACTAACTCACTAAAGATGATATGTGGTAGATTAATCTTCTTATTATGTTGGATACAATGTATCCACCATATATCTATTTTTCTATGGGAGGAGTACCTACCTTTGGATGGTCGAAACCATCAGGAGATCAACAAAATCAATCGTGATGAGATGGTAAGGTACTAATAATATCCTTAGACTTATAGGGTGATACCACAATCTCCTTTTCATTATATAAATCTAAGTTATTTAGTCCAAAATGGGTAGCGAATGTGTCGGAGTCAATAAAAACGAATTGACCTAAAAGATAGAATCGAATTCCTATGGTTTTGGTTCAGTGCTCATTTTAGACACATACCGCATTAGAATAGAAGATTCAGACTAATTGTTGATAAAAAATTGGTTTGAGTTTAAAGAGGTTATCAAACTTCCAGGATTTAAGAGAGGGAAGATATTAAAAATCCATATTTTCCATAGCTTGGATCGAAGGGATACGCTCTTCCCGGATTTTGTATCACTCAAAACAAGTATGATACCTATGGTAGAGATCTTGTCTACGACCAGGTACATTGAAACAAGAGTTCAAAATAGTCATATTTGGGTCATTTGGATTTGGATTTGGATTAGGTGGAGGAATAGGAGGTTGGTTTTGACTCGAACAACTAGACGATGTTCTAGGTTGTTTAGAATTTGACATGGTTTAAGAAATCGGAAAAGGATATGTATCGAAAAAAGATATGTAACCTGCAATTTAAAAATGCAATTTCAATCAATCCCAAAACTCAATTGAGTCCACAATAGTCAAGGTTATCTAAACTGAATCCTAATGGGCAAAGTTTTGAAAACTATTTGAAAAATAATGTTTGAAGATCATAATATGTATAGTTTTCATAAAAACAACATAATTTAATCAAAAATTAACAATAAATTTCGATAATTTTTTTATTTCGAAGTTCAAAGAAAAGTTGAAAATTATGTGTTTTTCATGAAATTGGTTGTAAAATCTAGTCTAGAATCATCATATAATCAATGCTTGATAATTTGTTCAACCTAGAACTAATTAAAACTAGTCCTAAAATAAAAAAAATGATAAAATAGAAGTTTTAGAAAAATACCTTGAATATTTTCGGATTTGAGTGAGATTGGATGAAGTTTGCACGAAATTAATAATGCTAGCAGGTTTAGGAAATGATAATTGAAGTAATTCCGATTTGAAAACGTTGTCTTTAGGCGAAGAGAAGATTTAGGGGTGATAGAGAGTGAATAGCGTGAGTATAGAAAAGAGAGGATTTTGAGAGAATAATGGTTATTTGGGCGTAAATAACCAGACCCCATGGAGGGTATCAATTCTCTAAAGGAGGGAATCGGTTCCCATTCAAATGGGGAATCAGTTCCCCTTCAAGGGGGTATCGATTCCTCTTGCACTAAAATTCAAAAATCAGTGTTTTAAACACTCAAAATGCTAAATTAATTTGCTATAGTGGTATTGACAACTCATATTACGAAAAATTAACTATGTTCAATCAATCAAATCTATCATTAAAATTTATTTGAATATATAATCAATTTTTCACAAAGAATCATAAACTCCCCCTAACTAATAGAAAAGAATGCAATCAAAAGTGTTATAAGCATTTTCCAAAACTAATTAAAAGTGCTAAACTTATTTTAAACACTAAGTTAAGGTAGGTTGGTCAAACCTAATTCTCTCCTAAGTGTCCAAAATCTTTCTTTATCTAAAGGTTTTGTAAAGATATCCGCTAATTGGTGCAAAGTATCAACAAATTCTAGGACTACATCTTCCTTAGCGACATGGTCTCTAATGAAGTGATGTCTAATTTCAATATGCTTAGTTCTAGAGTGTTGGATGGAATTTTTAGTGAGACAAATAACAATAGTATTGTCACACTTGATAGAAATGGTACCTACTTCAATTCCATAATCAAAACGTTGTTGTGTCATCCATAAAACTTGTGCACAACAAATACCGACTGAAATGTATTCCGCTTCAGTGGTTGATAATGCAACACAATTTTGTTTCTTTGAAAAACAAGAAATCGACATATTTCCAAGGAATTGGCAAGTACCGGAGGTGCTTTTCCTATCTAATTTGCATCCTCTATAATCCGTATCAGAGAAGGCGTGTAAGCTAAAGCTAGAGTCTCTAGGATACCAAAGTCCTAAACTATGAGTGTCCTTAAGGTATCTAAAGATCCTCTTAATAGCTACTAAATGTGATTCCTTAGGGCATGATTGAAATCTAGCACATAAGCAAACACTAAACATAATGTCTGGTCTACTTGCGGTTAGATAAAGCAAAGAGTCAATCATTGACCTATATAATTTAACATCCACACATTTACCTCATTCATCTTTGTCAAGTTTTGTTGATGAGCTCATTGGAGTGTCATGAGGTTTCCCATTTTCCAGTCCAAACTTCTTGAGCATATCCTTGACATACTTAGCTTGATTGATGAAGATGCCATCTTTTCTTTTCTTGATTTAGAGTCCCAAGAAAAATGAGAGCTCCCCCATCATGCTCATCTTGAATTCATTTTGCATTAGCTTAGAAAATTCTTGGCAAAGAACATCATTAGTAGAACCAAATATTATATCATCAACATAAATTTGAACTACTAATGAATCTTTACCTTTTTGCTTTAAAAACAATGTGGTGTCAACCTTCCCTTTTGAAAAACTTTTTTTAATTAAAAAATTTGACAATCTTTCATACCAAGCTCTAGGAGCTTGTTTTAAACCATAAAGCGCTTTTGTCAATTTAAGAATATGATTTGGAAATTTTGATTCTTCAAAACCAGGAGGTTGTTCCACATACACTTCTTCTTTTATAAAACTATTTAAAAATGCACTTTTAAAATCCATTTGATATAATTTAAATTCATTGAAACATGCAAATGTTAATAACATTCTAATTGCTTCCATCCTAGCTACGGGAGCATATGTTTCATCATAGTCTATACCTTCTTCTTGAGTATAGCCTTGAGCAACAAAGTCTAGCCTTGTTTCTCACTATATTACCACTTTTATTAAGCTTATTCCTAAATACCCATCTAGTACCTATAGTAGACTTATTACTAGGCCTTTCAAGTAATTTCAAGACTTTACTTCTCTCAAATTGATTTAACTCTTCTTGCATAGCCATAATCAAATATTCATCATTTAATGCTTCTTTAATATTCTTAGGCTCTATGCATGAGATAAATGCAACATAATTACAAATATTTCTAAGAGAAGATCGAGTTGTTACCCCTTTTGATGGATCACCTATAATCTCTTCATCCTTGACATAGTTGTACTCACTTGGGTAAGATACTTCCCTTTCTTCAATGGTTTGATTCTCGAGGGGATCATGAATTTCCTCATCTTTTGTTTCTTCCTTTGATGATGGTTCTCTAACGTCATTTTTAACATCATTTGCTTGTATAATACCTACATCATCATCAACACAAGAATCCTTCCTCGGAAGGGGATTATCATCAAAAACATGTATAGACTCTTCTACAACTAAAGTTCTTTTATTAAATACTCGATAAGCTTTAGAATTTAAGGAATAACCTAGAAAATTTCCTTCATCACTTTTAGCATCAAGATTGTCTTTACCGTTGTTTAAAACAAAACATTTACATCCAAAAGGATGAAAATAGCTAATGTTAGGCTTTTTATTGTTAAACAGTTCATATGGAGTTTTCTTCAAAATAGGCCTAATCATTGCTCAATTAAAAACATAATAAGCAATATTTGTGGCTTTCGCCCAAAAATATTTTGGCAAATTATTTTCACAAAGCATGGTTCTAGCCATTTCTTCTAAAGTTTGATTTTTCCTCTCAACAACTCTATTTTGTTGGCGGGTTCTAGGTGCTGAACAATTATGGCTAATACCATTAGAATTACAAAAATCAGTAAATCCAAGATTTTCAAATTCAGTGCCATGATCACTCCTAACACTAGTTATGGAGTAACCTTTTTGTTTTGTATTACTTTTAAAAACGTGATGAATTTTTCTAATGCTTTATCTTTAGTACTTACGAATAGAACCCAAGTATATCTAGAATAGTCATCTACCAAGATAAATGCATACTGTTTTCCACCCAAGCTAGTAGTCCTAGATGGCCCAAAAAGATCTATATAGATCAATTGTAATACTCTACTAGTTGATACATCATTAATGGACTTAAAGGAGGCTTTTCTATGTTTTCTTTTAGCACAAGCATCACAGATTTTATCATTATCAAATTTTAGCTTTGGAAACCCTCTTACTAAGTCTCCTTGAATTAGTCGTTGTAAAACACTCATGCTAGTATGTCCTAGTCTCCTATGTCATAACCAACTATCATGTTCATCCTTAGCAACTAGGCACAAATTAGTCATATTTATAGAATCTAAATGCATCATGTATATATTCCTATTTTATGACCAACAATCATAATCAAAATAGATGCAATGTCAAACAATTTTCCAAACATTTAAAATAAGACATTGTATCTTTGATCAAATTCATTTTTTTAAAGGATTATGCTTTAATCCATTCACATATAAAACATTATGCAATGTCGATTTTTGAAATTAAAGGCATATGCATAAGTTTTAAACATGTTATGCATAAAAGTTGATATCATTGAAGATTTGAAATCTATGCATAAACATTAAGAAATTTAAGGTCAAAAAATTATCAAAAATAAAGTATTTGAAAAATTGATATTAATTGTTAAAGAGATATCATTTGCATTTAAAACCAATTTGACCAAAATTTTATTATGATGAACTAAAAATTCTTAAAAATTAATATATCTTAAAAATGTCATCATAATCATCTTTTCAACATACATGAGATTAAAAACAATGATGCATAATCATTTAAAACTAAAACTCATGCATGCTTAAAATCAAATGAGCAACCAAGTAACCAAAATTAAAAGTATTAAACTTAGAGGTTACCCATTCCTTTTTCATGTGTGGCTAGAGCATATTGAATATCATTACTTCCATCATCATTGCTCCCACACACCTACAAGATACATTTAAGTATATTTTGGTATCCAAATTTCTTTGGATCCTTGAACGTTAGTTTCAATGCCCCTTGTTCCTTTTGGAACCCATACTTGTCTAATTTTAAAACGTTTTCCTTTCTTTAAAGGACAAGTATGTTCCTTATGACCATGATAATGACAATGTGAGCATATTATCATTATTGAACTAGATGAATTATTTAAAATTATCTCTTTTTCTATTGTTAAGCGTTCAAACTTAATTTCCAAATCAAAATTTTCTTTTTCCATACTTTCAAATTTCATTTTTGAAAGTTCTAAATCCTTCTTCAATATTTTGTTTTGTTTTTAAAAATCCATTTTAGTTTATAGAAGAAGTTTGTTTAATTTGAAAATTTCTTTTTCAAAGTTTTCAAATTTTAGTTTTGAAAGCTCTAACTCTTTTTTCAACATTTCATTTTGATTTTCCAAGTCTGTTTTAGCTTTCAAAAGAAGATCATTTTAGCTATATATTTAGAAATCAAATTTATATATTTGGAGTTCATGGTCTCAAACTCTGAAAATAATTCATCATAAGCATCTGGTAACTCATTAAAAGATTTTGAATTTAATTTATTTGAGTTAGAAGATACCTTGGGCTCTGTGCGAGCTAATAGAGACATCACCTTTATTGGTTCTTCTTCTTCCTTGTCTCCATAGATCTCCTCAATCTTATCCCACATCTCATTGGCACTTGAACAAGAAGAAACTCTTTTATATACATTAGGATCAATTGCACAACATAACATGTGCATAGCCTTTGTGTTTTGTTGAGCTTTCTTCCGTTCTTGATCACTCCACTTCTTTGTCTTCTTCGTAGGAGAAGAATATCCTTTCTCTGTCATCATCCAAGCTTCCTTATCAAATGTTTGGATAAATATCATCATGAACTTCTTCCAACGACGATAATTTGTTCCATTGAAGTGTGGAGGCACGTCAATTGGTCTGGATTCTTCCATGGAGAATGAACCGGAAGTAGACGCTATCTTTATAGATTTAACTCTTTCAGAATCGACTCAAGAGGTGGTTAAACCTTCAAATGAGTGAGGCTCTGATACCAATTGTTGAGTTAATCGATCGATGAAATTGGCCAAGAGGGGGTGAATTGGCAATAAAAATTTTGGTGGAAGCTTTTGCAGAAAATTGAAAATATTTGCGCAACGATTTAGAGTGGTTCGACTTTCTCAACTAAAGTCTACGTCCACTAACTTAGCTATCCACACTAAGGATTTTCCAAAAAAATCACTAATTTGTTCTTTCTTTTGAGGACAAAGAGTAACCTTACAACTCCCTCAAGAATTATACCCCAAATTCTTGAGCACACTCTTTTTCAAAGAGAAATACACAAATTTGCAAACTTACAAGGAAAACCTCATAAGGTAGATTGTTTACACAATTCTAGAACAAAGAAAAAACACTCAAGGATAAATACAATAAAGCGTAAATAGTGTTCTTGAAAGCACAATGAATATTGAATGAAAAATAGGCTTGAAGTGCTCAAACAATGAGTTTGATGCTTTCTCTTTGATTCTCTCTCAATTCTTGTTAATTTTTGTTGATCAATGGCTTCTAAGCTTGTTTATAAACTCCTTCAATTGATTCTGAACATTGGGGGATGATTAGTGGAGTCATTGGAGTCGTTTAAGTGTGAAAACAATTAATAAAACTGCTTGGAGCGTGGGGGGAATCGGTACCCCCTTGGGGGGGAATCGGTTCCCTCCGAGTAATCTATTATTTCTCGGAGTCAAGCCATTCAGGGGGGAATCGGTACCCCCTTGGGGGGGAATCGGTTCCCTCTGGACAAACTGTAATTTTTGGCTTGAAAAGGTTCAAAATACTTTGTAAAAAATTGTTTCAAAAATAGTTTAAGTATAAAACACAATTTTACACTTAGTAAGGTTTAAAAATGATATTTGAAAGATTCGGAGTAATACTTTGATATTTGAAAATTTATATCGAATTCTTAGAAAATCTTTTGTAAAATCTTAAAATTCATTTAACTTAATTTGTTATATCGAAACATCAAAATATTTTCAACACCAAGGATTCGAGAGTGTCTAAATAAATTACTTGGATTACCTTCAGATCAAGAGGTAGAATTTAAAATAGAGGTGCTATTCGAGTATTATGCCTATCTCGATAGCCCCGTATAGAACGGCTCCAAGAATTAAAGGTACAATTACAAAAATTGTTAGATCAGAGTTTTATAAGACTGAGCATGTCGCTTTGAGGTGTAACGGTATTATTTATGAAGAAAAAATGGATTAAGTTTCTTAAAGCCTATAAAGTGGTAATTGAATACCATATAAGAAAGGCTAATGTAATAGACAATGGATTGAGTCGAAAGATATATTCTAACTTAAGAGCCTTAGATGCATGACTATTAATAAAAGAGGATGGTGTATTGATTGCAGAATTAAGGTTAAAGTCTACTATGCTATATCGAATAAATGAACTTTAAAGGAAGGATGAAAATTGTTTAACAAGGATTGAGAAAGTGGAAAAAGGTGAGACCAAAGACTTTGAAGTTAAGTATGATGGATGTTTATATTATCGAGAAAGAGTTTATATTCCAAACGATGAGGAATTGAAGAAAGAGCTTCTCTTCGAGGCACATTATAGTCCTTTGAGAATGCATCTTGGAGGAAAAAAGATGTATTGTGACTTCAAGATAGTCGATACTAGTGACAAGGCTTGAAAAGAGCAGTAGCTAAGTTTATTTTGAAATGCCTAACATGTCAACAAGTCAAAACAGAGCATCAAGTGTGGTCAGAATTATTGCAACCTATTTCCTTTTCTTATTGGAAATGGGAATGTGTTACGATGTATTTTATTACAAGGCTTCCTTTGACACTGATAAAAAAGATTTAATCTGGGTGATTGCAGATAGACTGATAAAATCAATATACTTCATCTCAGCCTAAATTATTACTCTATCGATAAGTTTAATGAGTGATATAGTAAATAAATAATTCAATTACATGAATTTCTTGTCTCCATAGTATCTTCTAAAGATCCAAGGTTCACTTTGAGATTTTTAGAAATCTCTGTACAAAGCCTTAAGAACTTGACTAAATTTCAGTACTTCTTTTCATCCTCAGACAGATAAACAGTTTGAAAGAACTATTCAATTTTTGGAAGACATATTAGGGGCGTGTGTAATTGGATTTGAAGAATCATGGAAAGTTATTTTCCTTTAGCATAGTTAGTTTATAATAATAGTTATCAGACGAATATCAAGATGGCTCCCTATAAAGTCTTATATGGAAAGAAATGTCGAGACCCTTTGAATATGTTCAAACTTAAGGATCGAGACATAGTCGATTCTTATCTTATTAAGGAAGTTGAAGATAAAGTGAATTATAGAAGATAATCTTCAAATTGTTGCTGATTGACAAAAGTTGTGTTCAAATTTGAAAAAAAAAGATTGAGTATCGAGTTAAGTATAAAGTATTTATCAGATTATCACTGTTGAAGAAATTATTGTGAATTGTGTCAAAAATGAAAAATAAGTCTAAAATTTATTAGTCCTTATAAGATTGTGAAATGAGTTGGTTCAGTGACCTATCAGCTGGCACTACCTTCGAAATTGGATAAGATTCACAATGTATTTGATGTATTGATGCCCATAAAATATTGATCAGATTCTTCTCATATTATCACATTATAAGATTGAGATTCATCTGGATTTGAATTACGAGGAAGAACCGACAAAGATATTAGAATATGAAGTCAAAGGACTGAGGAACAAGATGATACCACTTGCTAAAGTTCTTTGAAAAAATTATAAAGTTGAGAATGCTATATAGGAAAGAGAAAAATAAGATAAAAAACAAATTCCTCATCTTTTTTGATCAAGAACGTGTTGAAAATTCAAGGACAAATGTTCTTAAGGAGGAGAATTGTAATATCATAAAATTTTGACTAGTACCAAAATGTAATTTCTAAAAGTATAGTGACCAAAGTATAAATTTTGGAAAGGTTTATGGACTAGAGTGTAATTTTCAAAAGTTATGTATTTTGTCCTCGTAAATGAATAGTTCACCCCCAAAAATGTTTTTTTCATGGGTTTTAGATTTTTAATACATAATTTGTATTAAAATCTATAAAGCATTAAAGTTTGGGAAAAATTCAGATAATCGGATTGAATCGAATTTTAGAGATATACTGAAGGATGATAGAGGATGTTTATAATGTCATTTCCATATTTTAATATGGAAATATTTAACATGGAACATTGAATTTAATATTAATTTTCCATGTTAAACCAGGACCGTTGATTAAAATGGTAGTAATTTAGGTAAAAGTGCAAGGCAAAGTTAGAAAGTATTAATATGTTGGTTCATATTTGACTTGATGATGTAAGGATGATGGTATTATGATATGTCATGGAAATTTCCATGAATTTTTATTGGTATAATTGTCATTTTTTATTAAATGAATTTTCAATTCATTTTAATCTTTAAAAGGACAAGTGTGATTGATTTTTTTAAAGAGAAAATCATGAAAGTTTGCTCATATTCCTACTACATGTTGTGAACTCCATGCCTACGGTGAGAAAATTTTATTTTCATTTTCAATCCAATTTCTTTGGTTTTTGGATGGAAGCATGAAATAAGAGAATGTTCTACTCTATCATTTGGTACCATATGTTCATGCTTTCCGTGCTTGGAAACTAATTTCATGAATAGGGTGGATGAAGGGGAGGTTTGATTTTGAAGTTTTAAGGATATATTTTGATGTTGTGATATTGTAGAATCATTTTCATGCTTGTATGATGATTGAAACACTTGAAATGTCTATACAAGATTCGACCATGATTAGGGTTTTGATATGAAGTTAATTTTGGATTAATTTTATTATGGGATTGATTGTAGATGAATGGAAATGATGTCTAGAGGTTGAATTCATGCTTGAATCAAGTTGAAAATCATGTCTAAAGTGACTTATAGTATTCAATCATGAAAGAAAATAGGTGGAAATATTGATTTTGAAGTTAAATGACAAGGAACCATTTTGAATATTATGGAAATAATGAGATGAATTCCAAAAGAATTCATTTTGATAATTAGATTGTGAAATTGGAAATGTTATATGAATTATTCTTTGATTTTGATATGGAGAGATTTGAAGTTATAATGTGAAGTTTTGATTGAATTTTAAAGTGTATGAAGTATAATTAGTTTGACTGAGCATCGAAAGAATTTTAGAGAATCCTTTATATTTGTACACATGGTTAGGATGGATTCTAACATATGTCTTTGATTCTAGTTGTGTAATTAACATGCCTGAACCATCCTAGTTCAATTGAGTCAACGTGAATAACAAAAGAAAGGAAAATATCTCTTATAAAGCTTTTGGGAATCTTTACATTATGGTTGGCATTTAAAGTATCGAGGTAAGTGCATATTTAGTTTGTATTCATGTTATTATTGAAGCAATGGCTTTTGATGAGCTAGTGACGTAGTTACCATGATAAGAAGTGACTCTTTAATGTTATGACTTTATGGTTCATGCATATAGGTCCATTTTGTATGTAGAAACTAATGGAATTAGTGGATAAGCTAAAGATACAGAATAATGAAATCTGCCAAGGTTATATGATCTTGATAGTAACTTTGGAAAATCACCATAAATTCTATAGAAGGTATTAGAAGGTGATTCTTATACCATTGGATGTGTATGTCAATCTAGTTTTGTGTAAACCAAATGGAAACTGTTTCCAAACTGTATGTTAAAAGATATGAATTTTTTTTTCGATGATAAGTTAGAAACCGGGGCAACAAATTCTGCTCAAAACATATTATGTATGCTAGATTAGAAAATTATCCATAAATTGTATATGTTGAACTATAAAGAGTATTATATGTGGTTAGATTTATATTCTAATCTAGCTTTTAATGATATAATTATAATAAATTTTAAATGTGTATTTTGAAACATAATATTAATTCTTTAAGGGTATCACAAACTGTGAGAATAGGAAATTATGATAAATCATGTATTTTATGTTATTTTTAGGTTATAAACTATTTTAAATGTTCAAATTGAGCCAACTATATTATATTGATATGATGTTTATGATGTCAATCGTATGATAGATATGATGCTTATTGATGCTACGTAAGATGCTATAGCAATCATGCTAGTATACATATCGTTCAAGTAATAAAATGGTCAAATATCAAATCATGCTAAAGCTATGAGTATCGAATCCCATGATTAAAAAAAATTATTAACATTAATCAATCTTTAATACTTAAAGTAATCAAACTATTAACAAAGCTAAAGAAATGGCAACATGCTTTTCAACATACACAAATGCTCCTAAGCAAAACCATTGCTGACGTAAGTACAAGAAATATCAATAATATCTATTTCTAAGCTATTATCAATAATTCATGCATTGAAAATACTAATATTTCTAATAGCAATTTCAAAGAGTAGCGGAACATGATCGTAATACCAAAACATAAGTCAAAATAAAAACCAAACCAAATATCATCCATAGATTTTATAACATCACAAAGCTACTTGCTATTGTCGTATCTCAAGTAAAAAATGCTCAGAACGGTGATCTCATTAACTGTCGATGCTGCTCAGCAAAGCTTCCTAAATGCTACAGTACTCCCTGGTAAGGGACTTAGGCTACCATGGCTTTAGAAAGAATAAACATGGAGAATATCTCTTCGTAAGTGGTGAATTGGATAAATCCTCGGCTCAAGAATCTCCCATTTATAGGCTAGAGGAGGCAGCCTTTAACAAATTAGATTCTTCCATGTTGGATGTTAATCTAGCCTTTTGACAGCTACCCTCGCTAGTTGTCTAATCTAGAAGATTATCATAAGCACCTGATGACTCATCACTAGACGCAACATCCATTCAGCATTCCCTGCGGCTTCAACCAATTCTACATCATCAGCGTAAAACTTTTCAGCTATAAAATATAATCAACCCTAAGTTACTCACTTAGTTCTCATGATGCAAAATACGTATGAATATATTAAATATGATTCTAAAGTGCTCCTAAGAATCCTGAAATGCAAGCTAAACCTAGGTATAAAGAATTTTAATGATAATTTTTTTTAGAGTTATCACACCTCCAAACCTAAGTGTTTTCTTGTCCTTAAGGAACAATATGCATGCAATTAATACTAACAATAATTCCATAGTTTAATATCATAAAACCAACTTAGAATTTAACTTCCTTTTTCTGCCGTCAGATGTTGCTGCAATAATGCATATACATTTCTATAATCTCAAATTAGGGAATGCAATTTCAACTTATCAAAATCAAAGTCCAAAGAGTGTAGTGTGTGCCGTCTAGGTGTATCCAATCAATACTTAGCTACATTAGAAATATTCGTTCGTACTCTATTAATAATATTAAATGCTATAACAATCCATCTATGCTAATGTTGGAATCTTCCAACTTATTACCTAAGACTATGTTGGAGTTATTACCATATTTTCCAACTTATTACCTAAAATTTTTGGACCTATTATAAGCTTTTCCAACTTATTCAATATATAATTTTTTAGAAGAAATTGCTATAACATCTAATAAGGATAATATATTTATAGTTCAAAGAATTCTAATTTATCTAAGTATTGAGAACATACACCTAAGGTGTAAAAAAAATCTAATGACCCTAATTTCAACAAGGCTATATAATATCCCCATAACATTTCATAATTTGACTTCTTCATCATTGAGAATCATAAAAATTCTATTAAAAACTTTATTGATTTCCATAAAACTAATCCTACAACATTACACATGCAAATCCTAAATGTACATCGAAATACCATACTATCTTATCCTAATTTCCTAAATATGCTAATTGAACAATACTCATGAACAACACACCCTGCATTATCTCCAATGCATGCAACAAACATCAAAATAAAATTAAAAACAAAATAAATTGAATCATGACAAGGGGAACAAATCTTCTCTATGTGGGCTTCCCTGGGCTTTTCCTTGGGCGGATATGCTTCGTTGTCACATTTGCCATCATCGAGCTCTTCTGTTTTGACTGGAAGATGTTGATGCTTTTACCACAACATCATCAGCGACTAGAGTACTAGATGCTACAACATCCACCTGGTCTTTGTTGCAGGTGCAGGTGTTTGCACCGTTAATTCTCCCTCATGTCTTTTAGCGCCGTCGATCAGTGTAGTAGAAAAGTTATTGGGTGGACTCACAGCAGTGGTTTGGTCAAAATCCTCAATCACTTTGCTGATAATCTGGGCAACATCCAACTCGCGTTATTCGTTGGCTGTAACATCTTGAGCAACTTTGTCATCATTCTAGTCCAGTAGATGCTTTACAGCTTGCTCCACTTGAGTGCCATCTTCCTTAATAGCCTTCTCTTTCTCGTTCTGGATGGTAATCTCCTCATCCACCTCGAGGATATCAAATTTCCTCAAAGCCAGCTGTAAGAACTTCATTTGAACCCACCGAATCAGCTTCCATCTCACTCTCTCTTTCTTTTGTTTCATCTTTATTGTCTTTCTCTGCTTCAGTCATTTTGGTGTCAGTCTCCATTGCTTTCTCCTCCCCACCTGACTGTGTATCTTCAGCACCTTCATTGTTGGCTGAATTGTTCTCAGTATCAGGTATATCTGGTTGCATAAGATCTATTAGTACTTGTGTTGGGAATACATGGAACGAGCCTTCCACACCCTTAAATATCTTAGCAAACATCTTTTGCATTGTCGTGTCTCATTTTTAAGCATACTCCTAGAACTGCACTTAGCCATTGTGCATTTGAGACTGATTTTGGAGAGTATAGCTCAACAGTGCCATAATGTTTTTTTCTTTCCTATTACGGATGCCAGAGCATTATGTAGCTCTGGTATGGCTTTTCTAGCTTGAGATGGAGCTTGCTCAGCAGCATTTGGCTCTATAGGCTTGCATTAGCTTCATTAGGATCGAGCCCTTCTTTTAGCAACGTTCTTTTAATAGAGGATGGTGCAATGGGGTTGCGATTCTCGATAACCTAGTCAGAATACAAAGATGCCACTTGTGCTTGATAGCACAATGAAGTGATTAAAGAAAGGAAATAGAGATATCCTATCGTCTTTTAAGAACACATAAACAATTTAATAGAGATTATTTTTCCCACATCAATCTTTCTCCCACACAAAATGGAATGTAAAAGCATAATTTTGTCTTTAGTAATTGAGGAAAAATGCATTGTCGGCATTAAATCTAGTGCGAAGGAATAAGAGCCATACCATTGTATTGCGATGAAGGTCCAAACGCCTTATTGTGTGCACTTCGGTTGTTGATCTGGTCCAAGAGTGTCCAGGCAAGCATACGTCCACACCAACTTGCTCTATAGAATCTTAAGTAGGATTCTCCACAAACTTGTTGTGTTCATAAGGTCCATCATCGATACCCAACAGTGCATTAATGGGCTTTACCTACCAGTGAACCATTTTCTCCCTCACAGACACCGAGGGTTTCTTTTAGTCAGTGAGATTTTTGTAGAACTCCCACACCATTTTTTGGCAATAGCATTGGCTATGTAATCGAATACTTGTGGATCTTTCTATTTGGAAAAATCAAAACTTTTTTTTAGAAAGATCACGACCCAAAAACTCCTTTGTATATCGATGTCACTTCTCCTCCATAAGTCACATAACATCTTCACTCGGAGCAGTTTCTTACGATGCATACGATGTTGTTGACGGCAGAGTGGGTGTTCAGCCAGTGGCTTTCACACTATTTTCTTCTTAGGAGACATAGTAAGGGGTTTGGATGGAAGAAACAAAAGAAAACCTTAAGAATAATAAAAATGGTTTCCTTGAAAATGAACGGCTGACGAAAGAAAGGTAAAGATGAGTGGTAAAATAAATGTGAGAGTAAAGGTTGCGTGTTAGAGGGGATAAAAAATGATTTTACAATTTAAAATAAATGGGAAAAGAATTAGGCATAAGACGAAAGATTTTGATTGGCTAAGGTAGGAAGCTAAAATTGGAGAATATAAAGTGGGGTACAACTCACAGTCACTTTTTACCCTTGAAAAATCACCTTCCAACTGGCCATTACCATAGCATTCCAAGTGGCGTTTTGTATACAAAAGGCCAACGATTGCTGTACAGTGGAGGCAATGCCCGTAATAGGAGTAAAACAAACAATGCTATAGTAAAATCTTGTACAGACAATAAAAGAAACTAAAATAAGAAATAGAAATATTAATGTCAAGATTTGAATTATTCAAAGTTCAAAGAAATTTAAAAGAAATGATTCTCCAAGTGTGAAAGAAGCAATGTGAAGGCTTTGTTGTTGGCAATAATGCTTCAAACACTGCTCGTTAACATTGAACGTGCTTCCATCCACCAAGCTTTTAATAGAATGACTCCATGGGGAAAACTTTAAGAACTTCAAATGGTCTCGATCAACGAGATCATAGCTTCCCCGAAAATAGCTTTAATCGATAGTTGAATATCAAAACTTACTGTTGAGCAATGAATTATTGTTGCAAGATATGTTTTTCATGCCACTCCCTGCTTTTAGCTTTGTAGATTTGGGAACTCTTGTAAGCATAATTTCATATATCTTCTAATTCATTAAGATCCAACATCTTTTCCTCCCCCGTAGTAACTAGATCAAAGTTCAAATTTTCCAAAGCCGACATAGCTTTATGCTCTAGCTATACAGGTAAGTGGCAAGCTTAGCCATAAACAAGGCGATAAGGAGACATGTTGAGTGGGATTTATATATTTTCCTATAAGCCCATAATGCATCCTCAAGGTGTTGAGAGAAGTCTTTTTGAGAATGATTAACAACCTTTTCAAGAATTTGCTTGATCTCATAGTTTTACACTTCAACTTGGTCGTTGCTTTGTGGATGGTATAATGTAGCAATCCGATCATTGAAACCATAACGATTCAAAGCTCTAGCATTTCTTAAGATAGTCATTAACATCCTTGAACAACGAAGGCCAATAATAACCACATTGCAAGACATTTGCTGCCATACACATAGCACTAAAATGTCACCATAAGGGGCATCGTGATAATGGTAAATAATACTTTTATGTTTGCATTCAGGGATAATTCTCCTTATAATTTGATCATTGCATTGCTTAAACAAGTATGACTCTTCCCAATGATATTTCCAAACATCTCTAATGAATTTTTTTCTTCCTTTGTAATTAACATCAGGTGTCGACATACCAGGTCAATATTGTAGCAACTAACAGTCTCTCATCGGGGAATGTATCTAGTATCGTAAGTATTTTTCCATCTTCACTACCAGATTCTAATCGAGATAAATGATCAGCCACTTGGTTTGTAGATCATTTCTTGTCTCGAATTTCAATGTCAAATTCTTGGAGTAAAAGCACCCATCGAATCAATCTTGGCCTAATTCCTTCATAGAAAATAAATGATTCAAAGATGACTGGTTAATGTCTATTTCTGAATTTAATCTTGCTATAGGGTTAATGACGGATGTCACAAATCATCCATATCTGACTACTTTGCTTGAGAATCCGCAGAACTTCCATGCCGATATGGCCTACAAGACACTTATCGGCTTGGCTGGCCATACGTTCAACGCTCGCTCGACTCGAGCTCATCTTATCCACGACCCGACCTACGCTACGTACATCGTTTCCTCGCCTATAATTATTCCGGTCGAAATAACTCGTCTTCCTCCTTGAGCCGAGTTGAACTTTTCTTTTTATGGTCCATGTTAGCTGGCCAGCAGGTGAACTTGGGATTTTGATTTGCTCGGGTCTTTGAGATCATTATTCGATCTAATCGCCCACTTATCCTTGGCTTTTACATTATTCATTTAGCCTCTTGCATCGCTAATTTTGATGTTACAAGGTTTACTTATGCTTTTTCTACAGATGCTTTGGATGAGCGATGCTTGGACTCGATGGGGTTACTTGCTGGAACCCTGAGCGCACCATACTTTGTTCCACCTAGTGTTCTCACTCTACGCAGCGATCAAGTTTTTGTTCGTCGTAATGCACCACAACCGCCACCTACAACACCTCGCCCGGACATGCAGTCACAAATGGATGAAGTCCACAACCGTCTCTACACCATTGAGACGAACATTACCAAAATTCTTTCATACCTTTGTTCCAGCCCCTCTCACTACGGTTGTGGTCGACATTAAATCTGAGGAGTACTTATTTCTTCTCTTGTACTTTAATTTTACGTTTTGAGGCAAAACACTTTAAGGTAGGGGGAGTAGAGTCTAGGTTGAATTTCCCTTTTCTTATCTATATGTTTTGATGCTAGTATGTGTTGATTGGATTTTGAATAATTCCATTGAATCTCTTTGTCTTGTTGAATATTTTTGGAATGCCATGATTGTTTGAGAACACATAATTATTTAGGTTAGGATGTTCTTGATAGCGAATAGCATGAATTGTGATCAAGTTGGTATTTTTGTGATATTCCATGATTTTGTTGATTGAAATGTGTTAGCTCAATGCATGAAAACAATTTGGTGAGATTTGAGCCTTTACAAGCATATCATTTTGCTCTCATTTTGTTTGATTGAGTGAAATTGAGTCAAAGCGAGGCTTGAGGTTGTTTTTACCATATTCATTTTCAACTTTACAATCTTTATTTTCTTTATTTTTACTTTAAATCGCTTTTATTATTATTTAATCATTTTTACCAAAATTGCCCCATTTATTGCATAACGCCTGGTTTAAACAATTCAGATAGAAATTTGGAATTTTCTAAGTCCCTGTGGATCGACCCTTACTTCTTTTTACTACGTATTTTCTTTATTTATTAATTGAGAAGAAGGAATTTATTTTGACATCAAAATGACAGTTGTCATTATCTTAACGTGAAATCATAACATGAACTATCATTGAAAGAACTTATATCATAAAATGGACTTCTATGGCAAAAACTTATATCATATCATGAACTTCCATGGCAAGGACTTATATCATATCATTAACTTCCATGGGAAGGACTTATATCATAAAGTGAAATTTCATGGCACGAAATTATATCATAAAATAAACTTTCATGGCAAAGACTTATATCATAAAATAAACTTTCATGGCAAAGACTTATATTCTAACATGAACTTTCATGGAAAGATCTTATATCATAACATGGACTTCCATGGAAAGAACTTATATAATATAAATCATAATCTATCATGTATTACTTCCATGGCAATATTTCATATCATAAACTTAGGATACCAAATAATCATAATCAAATCATATTTATTCATTAACTTAGTCCATTGGCTTTCATAGTAAGAATTTATATTATATAAGGTCATTATTTATCCCATTAGATCATAAGTGAGTAGATATGGATATGTGAATTCCCAACCAAAATGTTGTTAAATAACTAAGAATGGTCTCCCTCCAACATCGTCAATGACCAACAACTTCCCTCCAATATTGCCAAATCAGGATCATAATCCATGGATCGTAATATAAATCATAAATGAGCTAAAATGGACTCTATGATATGACAATTGTACCCAAACTAAACTTATTATCCAATGGCAGTACTTAACTTGTCTTTTCACATGATTTCTTATCTTTATGTACCAAGTGAGCCGTAACTCTTTATCATTCACATAGTTTCTTATCTTGACATACCAAATGAGTCATAGCTCTTTATCATTTACATAACCTTCATTCATGCTTTCATGACACATTTTATCTTATTGTCATAGCACATGTCATGACACATATTTACATTGGTGAAAGTAATATATAATTACACCCTTAAACTTTAACATATAATTCTAGAACTGAACTTACCACATAATTCCACTAGTGAAAGTAGCACATAATTGCACCAGTGAACTTAATATATAATTCCAACAATGAAAATTAAACATACTTACACCAGTGAACTTTCACATGTAATTCTATCACTAAAATTAACACATAATATACAAATAGACTTATCACATACTTATACCAGTGAAATTTATCATGTATTTACACTAGTGAAAGTAACATATATTTATACCAATAAACTTAACAAATATCATATCATCATCAAACATATCATAAAGAGATATGTTTACCATGTTTACCTTGATACTTAATTTACCATTTATTGCTCTATGTGAGTTAATGGGAGTTTAATATTGCATATTTTATTATCATTTACCTATCATTTATTATTTGGATATTATGGTTTATCTTTATTTTAGGTTTATTTTGAACAGGAGCCTCATTGGATTAATTAGCCCAAAAACCATAGATTTCGACGGTCTAATTAGCATCTTCTAGAAGACAAGTAGAATTATCCAGTGGATGAAGCGAAAGTTAACCAATACTATAAGACTTTTATTTATTTTTATCTTTTGTGATAAACCTTGTAAATTAAGATTTTAGTTTGATTATTTTATTATTATTTTTATTTATTAATGAATTAGTTATTTACTTAGAACTTTTGGTAGGAATTTTTGTTTGATTATATTAGTATCTTTTATTTAGGAATTAGTTATTTTAAATACCCTTAGGTTCAACAGTTGAAAAATATATTTGAATTTATTTTTCCTTGGTTCATTATTGAAGTTTTGCTTGGCTTTCATCTTCACTTTTCTTTCTTTATTTTTTTTCATTATTTTCTTTTCACAATGCTAAGCATGATTTAATCCATGCTTAGCTAAACTTCCCATTAGCCAAAGGTTTTCATGAAACTCAATTCTAATCATGAGAATTGAGTCTTGATATTCATACCTTCATATTGTATTCTTCAATTCTCTAGAAACTGAGAGTGGCAATCGACCATTCCCTTAAAAGTTATTACATCTTCAACTAAAAAGATACACGTTGATTTAATGATTGCTTTGCTTGAAGTTTGGAAGCCGGATCAGTTGGTTGTAATTCGACTTCCTGTGAACAAACTTATCGACGGTCCGTTAAGGGGAATCAAGATCGATTTCGATTCTCGGTGAGACACTATAACTCGGTCAGGTTTTTCCAGAACTTAAAGCTATTTTGGATCTAACTACGATAGACGTGGCTAGACCAACAAGGATAAGATTTTGGAGATAGACATGAAAATTTCAGTTATAGAAATAAGAGTTAGTTGTAGGGGTTGGATCATGTTGACTATAACCAGCGTACATCACGAAGCAAAAATTTTATTTTGATGATCAATCGAAATTCAGGCTAAGAAAAACCTAAGGCTATATCATCTCTATTGAATTCTTCTACTTTATTTGTTTCGTTTATTTTCTCATTATTTTAATTCAATATTTATTTTTCTTATTATTCACTTTCATAAATTTTAAAACCATCTCTTTTAATTTTTGCAGTTGATCCAATCCGAGAAATGAAATTATCAAACTTATTTAGTCCCTGTGGATGGATCCTACTTCTCTATAGTACTTTATTCATTTACTCGAGAACTAGGAATTATTTTTATTTAAAATTTTGCCACTTGCTAAATTAGTGTCGTTGCTGTGGATTGAACTGGGTCACCCAAGTGATAGGCGGGTATAAGCACATATGTTTACTATGTTTAGTTTGATACTTAATTTACCATTTATTGCTCTATGTGAGCCCTAAACAAGACTTGTGATTTCACATATAAAATAGTAACAATGATTAAATCAAAGTGACACTGAGTCACCCTGAACATATAATTACATTAAATGAATGTTTTGAATCTTCATATGAATCGTGAGAGCTTGATTCTCCCATCCGGTTAGGGTTCTGTTGAATAATCGGGTAAAGAAAATGGAAAAAACACTAATTTTAACGAGGTTCAACAATGTGCTTACGTCCTCGATACCCTAAGTGGCGCTAGAATTTTTATTTAATTCAATGTCAATGTCTCATAGGTTTAGGTTACATCTCCTTTTATAATAAATAAACCCTGGTACATATTTACAAAAATTATCTTGTACCATACTTCGGGGTATGTGCCCCCGCCCCCCAACCCTTATAATCATGACCCCCACTACGAGACTTTCTTTGCAATGACAGATGATGTTCGCTTCGCTCACTCCACTCCATTCTCTGTCCTCTTTACCAGTATATTTATGAGCCATAACTAACAAATCTCCACCTTGGCAAATATCATGCCCCTTAAGAAACATTGAATGTGGGTTGGGTTACCTTACTTCTTTAACACCTCGAAACATTCAACAAGTCCAAGCAATGCATGAACTTGTCTGTCGTAACTAGCTTGGTGACATATCAGTGACATTCTCATCAGTATGTACATTCTGAAACAAAATCTCTCCAGATGCAACCAACTCTCTGATCTTGTGAAACCTTACATCAATATGCTTAGTTGTAGCACGATATACTTGATTCTTAGCCAAGTAAATAGTACTTTAATTGTCACAAAGCAACTGAACTCCACCTTGCTGAACACCCAACTCCTTCACTAAACCAGTAAGCCATAAAGCTTCTTTTGCAGCTTCAGCCGCTGCCATGTATTCAACTTCAGTTGTAGACTAAATGCTCGTTTCCAGGTTGAGTGAAACCTTCAGGCTGCTACATGTAGATCTGCTCTCTAAATCACCATGCAAAAAAAGCAGTTTTAACATCCATCTGCTCCAAATCCCAACTAGCCACCAATGTAAGTATTGCTCGGATTGAAGTGTGCCTGACCACAGGAGAAAATTTCATCATAATCAACTCCTTTCTGCTGTGAAAAACCCTTTGCTACCAAACGAGCCTTAAACTTCTCCCCCTTTTTCTATTACTACTGGTTTCTTCTTATACACCCATTTGCAACCAATATGCTTCTTACCCTCAGGAAGGTGAACTAACTCCCATGTGCGATTGTGATTCAAAGACTCCATCTCCTCAACCATGGAAGCCATCCACTTGTTGTTTTCCTGACTAGTAACAACATCATGAAAAGTAACTGGATCATCACTGTTAACAGTAAGTGCAAAAGAGACCAAGTCTTCAAAACCCAATCTGTTCAGAGGCTTTATATTAATTCGTCTCACCCTATCTCTGGTGAGACTATAATCATGCGAATCATCTGTAGTAGAACCACCAGAAGTCGGTTGAGAAGTTTCTGTTTTCTCAACTGGAAATTGCTCAAAATCCACCATTGTCGTGTATTTCTTCTGCTGCAACATGGTTGTTCATAAAAAACAATATCTCTATTAATCACAATTTTCTTTGCAACTGGATCCCAGAACTTGAATCCTTTGACACCTTTCTTGTAACCCAAAAAATGCACTCCTTCAATTTTGCATTAAGTTTGGATCTCTCATCAGCAGTACAAACACATAAGCAGAACAACAAAAAATCTGTAAGTGATCAAAAGTAACATCATAACCAGTCCATACCTCTTCTGCAACTTTCCAGCCAATGATGTCCTTAGCGATTTATTGATAAGATAACACGACATGTTAACAGCCTCAGCCCAGAAGTGTTTGGGAAGCCCCGCATTCAACCGTAGATATCTGGCTCTTTCATTCAACGACATGTTCATCCGTTCTGCAACGCTATTCTATTGTGGTGTCTTGCGCATTGTAAAATGCCTCTTAATCTCATGCTCCTTATAGAAGTTTAGAAACTGTAAATATGTGTACTCCGTACTATTCTCAGACTGCAAAAATTGATTTTTCGTCCTGTTTGGTTTTCTACCTCAGTTTTCCAGAGCTTGAACTTCTAAAAAATGTCAGACTTTGTTTCAAAAAATACACCCAAACTTTCCATGAAAAATCTTAATGAAAGTAACATAATAGCTACATCCACCCAAAGATGATGTCATGGAAGGCCCCCCATACATCAGAATGCACATAATCAAGATTCCCTTCAGTTGTGTGATTCTAGTCTTTAAACGAACTTTAGTATGTTTACCAAGAACAAAATACTTGTAAAAATTGACAAATTTCTTTTATGTAATTCAGCCATACCACATTCGCTAAGATGAGCAAGACACATATGCCACAACTTGGTAGTATCATCACAGGACTCAACAGAATGAACTCCACCTACAAGGGTACTCCCTAACAATCTGTAAATATTCCCTGCAATCATCTTTCCTTTCATCACAATCAAAGCTCCTTTAACAATCCAAATGGTTTCCCTATCCTCATCAGCCTTAGGGATAAAACCATTCTTGTGCAAAGTGCCCAAAGAAATCAAATTATTCTTCAAATCTATGATATGTCGAACACCACACAACGTCCGAACAGAACCATCATACATCTTAATTCTAATATCACAAATACCAATAATATTACAACATCGATCATCACCCAAATAAACATAACCAGAATTAACCGACCTGTATGTCGAAAACCATTCCCTATTTGGCGTGATATGATAAAACATCCAGAATCAAGAATCCAAACATCCGTCAATTGAGTCGTTGAAATAAAGAGCATATCACCCTCACTGCAATCAAAATTGTCATCCTCGATCACATTCACAACTTGGATGAGTCATCATGCTTCTCATCAGTCTGCTTTTTCAACTTTGAACAGTCTCGCTTCATATGTCCCACCTCCTTGCACTTGTAACAATGAATTGTCTTCTTATCCCTAGTTTTGGATATGAAATTCTGCTTCCCAGACCCTGCTTTCTCTGGCTTCTGTCCACGGTCTCGATTACCCTTGACATATAAGTTATCAGCTTGAGAGCTTTCTTCTGCATTCTGCTTTCGCTGGTTGTGAGCCAACAAGGCTGCAGTAATCTCCTCAAATTTGATAGTCTCTTTCCCATATAAGAGTAGTCACCATGTGTTCGTAAGAGGGAGGCAACAAACACAATAGAATCATCACTTTGTCTTCATCATCAATTTTTAGATCAAGCTGAGCCAAATCATAAATGATTTGATTGAAGACATTCACGTGTTGCACCAAATCATGATCGTCCTGTATCTTCAGCCCATATAGCCACTGCTTTAGATACAATTTAGTCGTTGAGGATTTGGACATAAACTGACTTTCCAACTTCTTCCAAATTTCATCTAGAGACGGCAGATACATGACGTGATACATGACCTCGTCCGCCAAACATAATCGTATGGTTCCTGTCGCTCGTTGCTGCAATTCTTCCCAATCTTCCTCCTCCATCGACGCCGGCTTTGTAGGTCGCAAAGCCTTCAGGATCCTTGTTGCGCCAACAGATCCTTCACCCTTTTTTTCCATAATCTGAAGTTACCATGACCATCCAATTTCACAACTTCGAATTTGGCTCCTAACATCTGATACCAATTGTTGAATAATCGAGTAAATAAAATGGAAAGAACATTAGAATTTTAACGAGGTTCAACAATGTGCTTACGTCCTCGGTGCCCTAGGCGGTGCTAGAATTTTTATTTAATTCAATGTCAAATTCTCATAGGTTTAGGTTACATGTACTTTTATAGTAAATAAACCCTGGTACATATTTATAAAAATAACCCTGTATCGTACTTTGGGGGCACCCAACCCATATAATCGTAACCCTACTACGAGACTTTCTTTGTAAGGACAGATGATGTTCGCTTTGCTCACTCCACTCTATCCTTTATCCTCTTTACCAGTATATTTATGAGTCATACCTAACAGTTTCCTAAATTGAGTTCATGTCAAGCATAAAATCAAACATAAAATTTATCAATCAAACATTTGAAACACAATATAACAAATTGAGTAATTAACATGGAATCCTAAATTTCAAATGATTAGGATTTGATGTTCCAAAACCCTAAAATTATGGGAAAATCACCATGAGCTCAAAATCACTTTTATTATAAATTAGGATCTCAAATTACACAAACCCTCAAAGCTAGGATTTATGGACCAAGAACACATGTTCAAAACTTAATGAAATTAGTACCAAAAAAGTTAGGATCGTGTGTTACCAAATATGTGGTTAGAATTAAATTCTAATGGCTAGATTGTAAGAAATTTAACTTGGAAGGATTTGAATGCTTGAAGGAGTTTCACAAATAGTGAAAGCTTAAGGTTGATGACTAGAACATTTTCTCCCCCCAAAATGATGGTGGCATGAATAGCTATCCCACTTGGTCTAAAATAGCAATTTTCATAATTAATAAAATGGTTACAAATTACCATTTCATGGCACATAGGTGAGAAATCACCAACTCTAGTATTTTGGGAAAAGTAAATCTTTGGTCCTTTAAAAAAACATGCACCTCAAAAGGTTTTCAAACTTTATTTCCATTCAAAGCTACTAATTTTACATTTCTTTCATTTTGGTATTCATACGAAGGATTTTCATATTATCCTAATTAATTAAGATTTATTCTAAACTTAAATTTGTTTATTCAAAAGCTTGATTCGAATATCGAAAGAGAAATAAATTAATTTTTTGATAATCAGAAGTTGAAAAATTACTAGACCGATTTTAAGGATGTTACAACGTCTAACTAGCTTTGTCCTAAAAAATCCTACATGATTTGAATTTTTATGGATGATTCATTTTTCTTTGATTTAATGAATGCCTTTTGTTATTTCTTACCTTTATTATTTGTTGATTTTTTCTTACTATGTTGTGGCTCGTTCTACCATTGTTAAACACTAGCTAATAGATTAGATTTTCTTTAAATCCTAGCGAATCGAGAGATCATAGGATTGTTTAGAGGGTAGTAAAGTAATCAGAGTTACTAGGTAGTGTAGAGAGATTTATCTACCCTGCGCATTGAGAAGTTTGGTAGGTTAGACTTTCTTTGGCCAAGTATGTATGGTGAAAAATATTCGAGAGAGCAATCCCTTGGAAGATATGTCGATACCATAGCGTCGATACTCGATTGGTTATTTTGGATGGAAGTTAGTAATTCATGTATCCAAATCTAGGACATTGATGTGTGAAAATTGTCTTTATCCAAAATTTGTTATCGCATTTATTTATGTTAGTACTTAGTTTCACTACATATATGATACGATCCCGATTGTGGTGTCTCGAATCATATGAGTGTTGCTCAATCGTGATTCTAGTCAGTGACAAAACTTGCAACTTGAGTAATCTAAAAATAAATCTTAAAGATATGTTTGTATGGATATGAATAAGAATAGAAATGGAAGCTTTAAGGATTGATGTTGTGATGGTTAAATTGATGTTACGATGAAGTATGGAAAGTGATGGTGTTGTGGTCTAAGTGAAATGGAAATAGGATGAGGAAAATGGTGAGTTTGTAAGGATGAAAGGTAGATGGTTTGAGATCCACTAGCTATATGGAGCTAGGAACCAACATATAATATGATGGAAGTGTAGTGGTAGGATATGGAACATGACCCTTTAGCTATGAAAGAGCTAAGAACCAACGTTATAAACAATGGAATGGATGAATGCCACAAGAATGAACTTGAAGCCAATAAAATTATCAAAAGAACTACAAGAAAGCAAACTTCTCAAAGAGGATTTATATATTATAAAATTTGTTTGCAAATGAAGAAAATGTGTCTATTTATAGTGTTTATAGGTTGAATATGAATAGGTTACACAAAGGAGATGAATGCTCATCAAAATGGTGTTGAATTCTCTTGAATGACTTGTTTCTTCTTATCTCCTTTAAGTGGCCGAAAATTCTAGATGGTATAGGATGAATTTAGACACTTTTGTGGCTGAATGGAAACACAATTTCATCCAAAGGGGTGGATGACTCTTGGGCTTCTTTGGCTCCCTCTTTCATGAAAGAAAAAAGGATGAATGTGGACACTAAATGAATGTAGACACATTGTCGTCCAAAGGGGAGTATCTCTTCCTATTTCATGTTCATCTACAAGCCATCCATCCTTCTTGAATATCATAAAGATAGTCTTCATTACATGTCTCCTTGTAGAATATGAAAAGCCTCCAACAAGATGATAAAGAAATTAGGCCTGTAAATGAACCGAACACATACGAACATGTTCGTTCATTTAATAAATAAACGAACACGAACATAAACGAACAAAATAAACGAACATAAATGAACAACACAAAAAAAACTTATTCAAACACAACAAACAAATGTAAAAAAAAGGTAAACAACAAGAATAACAAATTAAAATTCATTAATATAACCTGCAACTTTAGAGTTAATTTGTTCGAATACGAAAAAAACATACATAAATCATAAATAAGCTATATGAACATAATAAAGTCTTAAAGTTAATTTGTTCAACAAAACAATCTTCTTGAAATTCAAACAACTTCAATAATCTTCGTAACATATTCAACTTGCATTCATGATCAGTCGTTAATTCATCATCCATCCTGATCAGAATCAAACAAATAAAATTATATTAAATTAAAGGAGTTATAACAAAATATGAAAAGTAAACCAAATTAGCAAGGTTATACCAATTCATTAATCCTCATTTTCAAGGAAGCTCAACATGTATGATATCTTCGTTATGCTACAACAAATCAAAAAAACAAAAATATATTAGTCATTGTAAAACCAAATTCAATAAAACTTAAAACATAAAAATACCTTGTTTTTATTTTTCTCTAACCTATAGTATTGACAATACCAATAAGCTCCACAAACAAGCATATCTACCATCTTAGTTCCTAAAGATGATCGATGCGGATCAATAACCCTCCCACCAGCACTGAAAACAGATTCAGAAGAAACAGTAGTGACCGGAATTGCTAATATATCAGTAGCCATTTTTGACAAAATGCTAAATTTAAGATTGTTCTCATTCCACCATCCCAAGGCATCAAAATATACACATAGGCTCACCAATTAAAGATCCTTCCTCCAAATAAGTGTCCAATTCTGACTTGACAAATGTAAAGTATCGACACTTCTAACATGTTGGTCATATTTAGTTGTGCCATTTTTAATTCCTTTACCAAACCGATTGAATAATGAGCTAACACTACTCTTAGAAGTACCACCAATACTAACACCTTGACTCCCATAATTTCCAGTAAATGAAACAACATTTGCTGCTTTATAAGCCTCAACATATTCTTGGTACAACTTATATAAAATACATCAGTAAAGTGTTTGCTCCCAAACCGAGTTGCCAAGTGTCCGAGCAATGTCATGATTTGAACGCAATCTATTCATAAAGCCAGGGCTTTCGAGTTTCCTCTATAACCGGTTTAGCCAGAGAATAGATTGCGTTCAAACCATAACATTGCTCGGACACTTGCCAACTCGGTATTTGCTCCACTGTTATTGTCAGGCTGAAGACTTTGTGATGAGATGAACCCTTCAGTTAACCTGATAAAAGTGATTATAATATTAAACTATATCTCTAAAGCAATTGGTTAAACGCCCCGGCTTTAGAGATTTGGCTAGCCAGGCAATGATAAATTAAATCAAATTTATCTAAACAATAAATTTTTGGAAATGATAGACTAAGGGAGTTAAGGAACATCCGTTATAGTCAATTTCACACGAACACTCAAGAATTTCATTTTTAGACCGTTATTTTTGCACTACCTTTACTAGAGGAGTATACAAAACTTGAATAAATGAAAGATTTCAGAGACCGAAATAGAATGTTTAATAATTAATTATACTAATTGTATCATTTTATCCGCATCTAAATAAAATACCAGCTAAAAAAAGTAACGTTGCAATGACAATTTTTTATGGCGGAAAGTTTTAGCATAAATTTGATTTATTCTTGGTTAGCCATAAAATAGAGTCGTGGATAAAGATATGAAAAGACAGACCTCCATTATATAATGTTTTGATGGGATTCCTCCAAGGCCACGTGATGCACATTCATGAGAGCACGTGGGCATTTGGGTTTTCCAATCACAAATGCCACGTGTATATCACATCTTCCAGTCACTTGAATGGAACGGTGCCTCGTGGCTTCATTTGTGAACCTGGCATAATATTTAATCTCCAAATAAAATTGGATTAATTATGGAGTTGGTCATCAGAATATCAGATTAATTAATATTTTTAAGATACTTAAAAATTGGTCATCAAAATTAATTTAAGAAGATTGGGTTAAACATAAATGAACGAACATAATCGAACGAACATAACTGAACGTTCAAGAACGTAAATGAACAAATGAGACCTATGTTCGTATTCGTTCATTTAATTATACGAACACAAAATCTTGTTCATGTTCGTTCATTTAATAAATAAACAAACATAAGGAACATAATCGAACGAACATAACTGAACGTTCAAGAACGTAAATGAACAAATGAGACCTATGTTCGTATTCGTTCATTTAATTATACGAACACAAAATCTTGTTCATGTTCGTTCATTTAATAAATAAACAAACATAAGCGAACTTCCCGTCGCACGGTTCATGAACGATTCGCTGAACGTTCAGTTCATTTACAGGCCTAAAAGAAATGACTTGAATGCCTTGATTATATGAATAATGAAGGCCTTCCATTGTTTGTCTCCTTGCTTAATTCAAAAGATCTATTCCTTGGTTTAAGCTTATCAAATTCGTCCATGTACCTAGAAACAAAGATGGTTCACATTCAAGCCTTAAATCAAATAGACATGTCATGCAGAAAAAAAATAAAATAACTAGTTTAATTAATGAACTAATTTAACGAGTGAACTAGTTTAATTAATGAACCATCTTCATTGAATGAACCAGATTACTTAATGAAATAGCTTATTGAATGAACTATATGCATCAATGAACTACTTAATTAAAATAAAGTGCATTATTGATTGAACTACATGTTTTAATGAACTATATGCTTTAAATGAAGTAGATGCCTTTAATGGACAGCATGTTTATTAATGCAAATGGAAGTTGTGCAAATATTAATTACTCATGCAAATTCATGCGCATTAAAAGAAAGTAATCCTCCATTGGTGTTGCAGGATCTTTCTCCAAATTACAACCTTGACAAAATAAACTTTGCATGACTTCTTGAAATTTCTTTGCCCTAGCTCGTGTCACAGGTCCACTAGGAAATTCTTTCGGGTCTTTGTCAATGGGAATCACATCAATATATTTCTTCATCTTGAAAGAGCTGATTCATATCATAACACGCTACTCTGTGAGATACAATACTCAATACTCGTAAATGTGTCTATTACTTACTGTACGTTTATACATTTTGTGGAGACATTCACCACCGCACACCATAGCTTGACCACTACAATATTACTAAAAGAAATTAAATACTCTTTATTTATTCACACATTCTTAGTCTATAATATTGAATCATTATTATTTTTTGTTACTTTATGTTAAATTTTACGTTGCATTTGTAGTTTTGTTAATTAATGTGTGTCGAATCATTAAATAATTCACACATAATTTGTTTTCCATATGAATTTGATCCTCGAAATACTTTTTTTTGATAACGATGTTATGTGCTTGAAATAATCAAGAAAATGAGGCGACGAGAAGGGATAAGAATGAATTAAAATAGTAATAAAATATATCTTATTATTTGCACTGATGTATTGGCAAAAATGGCATGGAAACTACCATTTGGCACACACTCTTTCCCAGAACCGTCTGCGGGGAGATACTTGCACTGAGGCATGGAGACAACTGCAATTGCCCAATAGCTGAATAGCAGCTTTAATTTTACGGTTTAGTTTTTTAGATTTATTTTGACTGTCTCGTTTCCATTCAAAATTTATTTAGTATATATATATATATATATATTATTTTCTGCTGTCAGTTGTTCCCCACTTGGATCTTTCTGTTTTTTTTCAACTTCATCCAGTTTTCTGAGTGTCTCGACTCAAATATTGCCATGACAATCCTTGCCAACAAGTGACTCGTCTACCTTTTATATGGCATGAGACTTCGACAGCTAACAAAATCATTGAGGACAAGATTTCAATGTAAGGAAAGGATTAGTGTAATGAACGATGAGCAGCAAGAGATTTCTATTTAGTAGTTGCCAAGTCAGCTAGGCTAAGTTAACAACCATCACGGAGTACAAACAAGAAACGTCAACCCCATGTACTTGTTGTCTTCACAGTTGGTTACAACGAATTTGTAATACAAGCAGTTCAAAGGCATACTGACAAAATTAGTATCTACGTTTTTTTTATATAAAATTGTTACTTTAGTCGTTATTTTGGAAAAAAAAATATCCTCTATTCCTTTAGTTGGGTGAAAACACTAACGATTAATTCTTTCTACTGATTAGGTATGTCAACGTGGACTAGAATATTGACGTGACATATTTAAATGTGATGTCACATCATCAAAAAATACTTTTAAGTTAATTAACTATAATTAATTAATTTAAAAACAATTTTGTTGATATGACATTATACGTTGGCTTAACAAGTCAATATTCTAGTCTAGATGGATATGCCATATTAGTAGGAAGCATTGACCATGAGTTAACTAACGATTTTCATCCAATCAAAGGTATTTTACTCTAACATTAAACGTTGGGATCAAAGTTTAAAAAAAAAAATGATATGAACCACAGTGACAATTTTATCAAATGTTAAATATTAATTTTATCATTATGCATAGTACAAAATATGGGAAAGGTTTTGTAATTCTTTATGATTTATGTTTTCTCTCTAATTTCTTCTCTAAATTATCTTCTTCTGTTTCTTTTGAGTTTATTTCCTATATTGGGGTACTTATTGTTTCTTTGATCATGAATACAAATGTACCATTCTTTTAAGCCCATAACATAAGGTTATTTAGGACTATGTCAATGGCAAACACAACAAAGATATAGAATATAAAAGAGAAATATATGATTTATTGTAATGTTTTTTAATCTATGGCTAGATTTTAAATTATTCATAAATTTTAAAATGTTTTAGTTTCATCAATTAATATTAAAATAATCAGATAAGTTAACCAGTCTTATATCTGGTTCATATGTTAATTGAATATGAATAACTTAAATTTGATTTGTTAAAAAATATATTAAAATTCAGGATGACTTTTTTACGCATCAACTCATGTTGCTCACGTAGTAAGTATATCTTTAACATCTGATCCATATATTTTAAAAATATTTGGCATCGAAACATATAAGTGATCTTAATGATAAAAATGAAATATTGTTCTTCTTAAAGATTTTAAGTTCGAACAACGGTGATTGCAAAGTGTGTATACGTTGTTAATAGGTTAATAAAGATTTGAATGTATATTACTTTGTAATTACCCCAAACTATTATAAAAAAAATAAGTATGATCTGAATTATATAATATTAATATTTTGAGAATTCAATTAAAACGTAAATGTTTGTTCACAATAAATTCATAAAAGATAAAATAGGTTATAAACCGACCCATTTATTGTTATACGTTGAGACAAATTTTAGTAATTGTATCAGTTTAATTTGCACCTTTGTCCTGTATTTCAACTTTTGATTCTTCACCAAACCAACCACTCTTCCATTTCTCATCAATTTAGGGCTTTCCTTCTTACCTTATCCAGACCATGTTTTACCATCTCTTTGCTACATTTTCATGTTCTGGATTTATCTACACGGCTCCCTTCTTGTCCCATTGTCGGTTCTGATGTCGTCTCATAACAACACCTTTCCATTTGTTCTTTTTTTTGGTGTGTTTTCTCGTTTGTTTGAAATGCATGGCCTTAATCCCATTTCTCTTCCATTTTTACCTCTTAATACTTTTGTCTGATTAAGGTTAGAGATTCTACCAACTCTTATGAATTATTCTTGGTATAATGACAACCAAATACTTGTGCTTTCAATTGAAGCTTTTGTGTATTTGAAAGTAGTTATCTTAAAGCAAGGTTAAATACTATATGTTAAAAGGAATTCTCCATCATTATTCACTTTTAAGATTTCTATACTTGAATTTTAGCTTGCAAATTTAATGCCGGGATCAACATGATTTAACTCTGTTTTTATGTCCCTAAATTAATTAGTGTTTTCATGACAAGTTTTCTTTGTCATGAAAGCATTTTCATTTATTAAAAATCAATTGGTATAGTGGGGTGAGAAATTTCCAGTAAGGTTAGGAGTTTGATTTATGATGAATACAAATGAAGTAAATTGGATTAAGAAAGTCGTCCCCATAATAAACCTATGCAAAACTCGATATGGGTTAGTTAATCGACATATAAGATACTAATAAATTAATTTCAAAAAATATATTTTTGACCAACAACCAGTTAGTCTAACGGGATAAGACATTAGATTCCTTAAGTAAGGTTAGTAATTCGAATCTTGACATTGTAAATGTAGCAAATTGGATCGGGATAGTCGCCATTATAATAAACCTTTGCAAAATTCGATCTGCATCAATTGGTTAATAGATCGGATATCAATGATAAATTCAAAAATATATTTTGATTTAACAAATGAGAAATAATGAAAAGAATTATCTACTATTGCAATTAATAATGTATTTGCTAACTATAATAGAATGCCTTCAGAATAAAATCTATCTGAACTAATTTTAAAACAAATTTAATACGAAATGAAGTGAAATACTAATAAACATTCACCAGTTTATGACTAATTTTTCCTCCATATTCATATCACCAACATTATCAATCAATCATCGTTTGATTATTAGTAGTGGTTCTTCGTCCAAACTAGAAGGGGTAAACCAACCACAGTCGATACAGCCCACTTATTTCTATCAACAATTGGCACGGTAACAATAGAATACTTCCCAAAAAAATCATGCATAACGAGTCAAAACGAGCAATACTAAGATGACTAGTTCAACCCGCTATCTTCATTTCAAAACTCATCCAACCTACTTGATTCCTTTACCCAAAAGCAACATAACGCATACGGCTTGATATATTGTAGACTGTACCAAACTTATTGCAGCGCTTACGACCAATTTGATCACATTATTCTCAACAACACTACCAGCAATACTTGTACGTCATGATTAGAGTCTCCCACAAGTCCATAATCTTAAGCTGAGATGAAAAGTCTACATGCATAATTTGAAGCCTCTCAAGATACCCATCTGCAGCTATAACAACAATGTCAACAGTAGTAAGAAGTAATTTAGAAAACCCTACAAGAGCTGTTAATCTCTCAACAGTAGGTAGTAAACGTAAAGGGAAGAGGATGAAGGAGAGTTCAATGATGAACAGATGTGTCAACAAGAACGAACAATTATCCACGTGAATATCTTAAAAAGCAAGATCTCCCTCGCACAAGATAACTAAAGAATGGATCACATGGAATTTGTGCTTCGACCCCCGACCTAAGAAAGCAACAAGGGAGAAACCAAATGGCAATCCTACCAAGACAGATTGATGATCCATGAACTATTAGTTATCCTAAAAGCTTGGGTCACGTAGAGCAGAGTCCTTTTATGCCCCACATAACATCAATCCCTTATCCTCCAAACTTTAAGCTCCTAAAAATAATCTATGACAAGACCAGGGATCCAACCGAACATTAGTGTAACACCCCAATTTATGAGCTAAATTTTAGGTTTTATAAAGTATTAAATTTAAAGTTGTATTTTGGAAGAAATTGAGGATTAAAATGTAAAATCACAAAGTTAGAATACCATTTTATAAAGTACAAGAAATTAAGGGGCTAAACTCATAATTTAGCCATTTTTCTCTTGGAGAGAATTATAAACCTCTCCCGTATGTTTTCTGCAGAAATTTTCATTTCCTCTCCTCCGGTCAAACCACTTTAAGCTCCGATTTATTCACCGTCCGACAACCGTTTGACGAACCGAAACCACCATCGTATTCCTTGTCGACCGATGAACAAAACCCCTCAAACCTTTCATCGTGAATCGACGTCGTTTCTCGTAAATCTAAAGTATCGTCGGTTTTAACTCAATTTCCGTTGGTTTATCGTCGATTCACGTCGATTCGGCAACCGTTTTCGACATCTCCTGCACTATCATGTTTCTTGCATCGTTCCGAGTCCACCGATGCCCTTCTCGTCTCCGGCCGTCGTCGGCGCGTGAGGGGGTGAGGAAGTCAAAGTTTTCGATGTTTCGGAATCGAGCTCTGCACCATTCAAAATTGTGAACCGAGCTTGGTAACTGTCACAAAATGTCTTAAAAAAATTTTAGAAATTTTTGGGACACCGTATCACTATTCACGCGCCCCCCACGCACCGCCTCTGAGAGTGGGTGAGTTTGAAAACCATTGGGGAAGTTGACCCGGTTTGACCCGACCCGGTTCGACCCGACTGTTGACCCGACCTGTTAACCTGACGCATTGAGCGCTGACCGTTGACTTTGACCAAAAAGTCAAATTTTTCGAAAAGTCATATTTTATGTTTTTCGACGTCTTAAGTTCAATTCCGAAGTATGTTTTTCCAAATTCGGACCCGAAAGCCTCGAAATTATCAGTCAAGCCCGTTGACTTTGACCAAAAAGTCAAAATCTTTGAAAAGTCATATTTTTATGTTTTTCGACGTCCTGAATCTTAATTCGAAGTCCGTTTCGTCAAATTCAAACCCGGTAAGATGTCTTTCACTAATTTATCATCAGATTCGGTCTGTTTTACGCAACCAAGCTTTGTTTTTAATGAAATTTTTGTTGATATGTATTCGAGGAATTATTGGAAGTTGATTTCAAGATCGAGGACGTTCGAATGGAGTTTAAATGGTCGATCAATATGGCACGGAAATGTATTACTACCTCTTTATGCTTTATGGAACATGTTGATAATGGATAAATGCATGGATATATATATGATTGGTCTATTATGTCTGTTTGATTATGGATAGGTTCGAACCGAATACGGTTTAAGTGATACATTATGAGAATACTTTGATTAGGTAAATTTACGAAAATACCCTTATGTTGTAAAAAGACAAGAATTGACCCTAGAAGTTGGATAAGAGGTTTGTTAAGGAATAATTTATTGTTTAGAGATTATCAGGAAAAGAGATTAACCCTAGGATCTCCAAATTATATTATCCTTGTTAAGAGTTTAATACCGAAATTATTTGGTTAGGGAATTACAAAAATGCCCTTGAGAGGTAAAAATAGTCCGAGTTGACTCTGAATGGGAAAGTAACCTGAAAATTAGTACTTAAACCGATAAATTACTAATTTAATTGTTAAGATCCTACTTTTGTATGGAAAATTCTTGATAATTTGTTAGTAACATCTGAAAAGACTTTTAACCTGGAAATCTCCGAGTTATGAGTAAATACCTGAAGAATAATTTTTCGAGGGTGCTCTTCTGTCAGAATTATTCGAAGCGAATTGAATAGATGATAAGTCTAAATTAAATAATAAGATCGGATGTAAGGAAATGATTGAAATACATTGGATCTGTAAAATGACCAAAATACCCCTGTAATGGAAATGACTCAAGAATATCACCAAGCCAGGAATGAGTGGTTTCCTCAAGCTTTGAAATGAATGAAAAAATATTCAGCACCAAAATAACCAAAATGCCCTTATGGCCTAGATTAAGTAAATGACTTGGGTTAATGAAGGAATTCAAATAAACATAGGTGTTGTACTACCCTTAAAAAGTAATGGAACATAATTTAAGTGAGTAGAACAACCCTAATGCTATGTCAATACCTGAATGGCATCAATATCACTTGAATATGTGTTCAACATCTCAAGTTTGGATCGATGATAATTCTGGAAGTACTTAGCTCAGCTCAACTCTGGAGCACATTTGATACTAAGAAGTGGATATTCGTGAGACAAATCAACCACGAATACTAGAATGACTTTATTATATGACTAAATTGAATTGAACGAAAATATAATATGTATCTGAAATTCAGAAATGTCTGAATTACTTTGGAAAACTCTGAAGTAACCAGGATAGAATTGATTGCTAAATGAACTAAGTTACCTCAATGAATGAGGATTAAATAAGTGATTTGGATGAGTCTGTAAATGCTGTTAAACTTACATTATGTATTGTCCTTATGGGTCATGAATCACGAATCAAGTACGTCAGTATTGTCTGATATCGTTGAAATGTGGGAATGAAATAAGACTATTGGAAGATCTATTCAGCGATGATTATGAAGATGATTTATGGACAATAATTGTTAGTATTAAAGAGTGAATACCTTAGTAGGGCAAGGCATTGACCAGTCAACAGGCATTAGTTGTGGGAGTTGTTTGATAATCTAATCGATCAATATAAAGGGTAAATGTTTTGAATCTGCATTTTCTCCCTTATCAACTCAAATCACTCATGACATATCTGATTCACACAAGTAACTAAGATAAAAAGGATTGTGGATACCCTAGATAAGTTGAGTAATGGAATCACTCTCCATAAATATAAATCTAAAATTCATTCAGTATAAAAGTTCCTGAACACCTTCCGGATGCACCTGAATCATAGTGTGATTCTAAAGTATCAATTTTAAATGTCTGATTAGATCGGCTAGTAATCGATTCTCTTCAATAGGATCTCGTTTCTGAAATCTGATTAAATTACATAAGTTTATTGTTATCCATATTGATGACTACAAAATGTCGCTGAAAAATACTTGGACCCTCTAGTTTGTTCCCTATATATTACTTAGTAATTTTATTATTTTAACATGTGGTACACTGAAATCTTTGGTTTATGAACCCGACTTAATGGTGATGGCTTATGGATTATGACTGCTATCTGATTATTGGTTTTCAATGGTATATGATTACAATGATTAAGGATTTATGGGAATATTGGTTTTCAATGGTATATGATTACAATGATTAAGGATTTATGGGAATTATGTCATGGTGCAATTGTATTTTTGAGATACCGATTTATAAAGTACAACTATGATCAAGCTGGAAAATTTTCATGGACCTAATGTGACTCTTAGGTAGGCTCTGCGGCCCTTAGATCATTCTCGGGTAGGCCCTGCGGCCCTAAGATGTGTTCTTAGGTAGGCCCCGTGGCCCCAAAACTTTCTTGGGTAGGCGCTCAGGCCCTAAGATGTTCCCTTAGGTTAACTCTTTATACAATGGCTGCCTCTACGAGTGGGGGAGGTTCGAAAAACATTTAGGGTAGTTGACCCAACCCGGTCCAATCCTACCGACCCATTGACCGTTTACCATTGACCGTTGACTTTGACCAAAAAGTCAAACTTTTCAAAATGTTATATTTTATATTTTTTAACGTTTTGAGTCCTATTCCGAAGTTCGATTTTTCCAAATTCGGACCCGAAAGCCTCGAAATTGTCACTCAAACCTGTTGACTTTGACCAATAAGTCAAAATTTTCGAAGTCATATTTTATGTTTTTCGACGTCCTGAATCCGAAGTTCGTTTCATCAAATTCAAACCCAATAAGATGTTTTTCACTGATTTATCACCAAATTCGGTTCGTTTTACACAATTAAGCTCCGTTTTTAATGAAATTTCTATTGATATGTATTCGAGGAATTATTGAAAGTTGATTTCAAGATCGAGGACATTCGAATGGAGTTTAAATGGTCGATCAGTATGACACAGAAATTGAGGTAATGTATCACTACCTCTTTATGCTTTATGGAACATGTTGAAAATGGATAAATGCATGATATATATATGATTGGTCTATTATGTCTGTTTGATTATGGATAGATTCGAACCGAATACGGTTTAAGTGATAAATTATGAGAATACTTGATAACTCTGTAAAAAGACTCATTTTCCAATTTTTTCACTTAAGTTATTACTCGTCTAAACAAAGTATGCGTCACATTTTAGTTGCATTTAGTTGAATATAAGTTATATTAGCTTGTGCTGGATAAATTTTGCTTAGGCATGATTTATTTGGTTTGACTGATGCTGCGAGGAGAAAGGGTTGCTAGGATTTTGTTTGTGTAGGAAACTTACAGAGGAAGAACATTTCAACCGTGACAACGTAAATTTGCAAAGGCTAACAGAATAGACGAGAACGTGAGGAGAAGATTTATCTCGCCGAGGCAAGAATTATCTGAAGAAGTCTGAAGCTGAAGTGACGAAACCGCCTATGTTACAAGCCAGCTGGATGACTTGCTTCACGTGCAAGTAAAGCCTTAATTATTCTAACAGCCACCTTTCCGTTTTAGTCTGGACATTTAATAACAGGTTATTTAAGGAAACTCCAAAAGCATGCAAAGCCTAGGAGATATTTCCTTATAAATAACCAGCCGTAGTCGATAAAGAAGGGAGGTAAGGAAGAAGAGAGAAGAGCTTTACCCAAGGCATGATAAAGCAAATGCAGTGCTTCTTCACCATCTACCCACCGACCTTCCTTGGTGTCCTCCATAGCCATACTTTAACAGAGCAGTGATCAGGCCTCGAGAGAGGGTGATCACCAAGGCAGGCATAGTGCTGATCATAATCATCACGACAAAGCCGCCGGTTTTGGGAGTCGTTCTTCCTTTGTTCTTAACTTTTTATCTATTTGGGGTTGTACTAAACATTGAATTCTAGATGATCTTTGATAGCAACATGAATGTCTTACTTGGTGTTAAACTTTGTTTTACCTGAACAATATTTTTATGTTTTATGAATGACAAATTATGTTTTGCGTATGACTGTTTTGCTCAATGTTTAAATATTTTACCTTACGCTATAAGAGCATCGAGAGATCACCTGGGGTATTAGTAAAACATGTCTTGGCAATATAAGAGCATCGAGAGATAGCCTATTGTCTAGATAGTGATTCTTAGATTCGAGAGAATTAAGATAGATCCACGTGAGCAATAGAATGAATCTGGGATGGTGAAGTTATAACTTGTTACCTTAGAGATAAGGAGTAAGTTTCAATCGACTAAAAGGGATAGACGCTAGAGTAGGATAGACAACACCTATAGTTTACGCTAAGAGGTATTGCTACAACAACAGTTTGACAAACCAAGGGTTGTAGTCAACGCTGAGGAGTATTGCGATAGCAACCGTCTAAGAATACATAGTAATCCTGTCGGGCAGTTTAGCAAGTCATAATAATTATTTCTAGACTTAGAAATAATTGTTGACAATACAAGGGTTTAGCATAAGTGCTCTGTGATATGTCTGAATATGTGAGGTTGTTTGCATTATATTTGAATCAACACTTGTCTAGTTTTATTTTACTTTAGCATTTTGCATACTTATTTTGCCTCGATCAAACTTTTCTACAATTGTTAAATCAATTCATTGTCTTATTAATATTAGTTATTAAGTTGATATTTAGTAGGACTTAGTTTGTGACATTAGTTCTAGTTGTGGTGAAAATATATTTCTCGACCAATCCCTGTGGATACGATACTCACTTACCCTATATTACTTGAATCGATTGTGTATACTTGCACAGATTTGCTTGCCTTAACATATACATTTACAAGCGATCAAGTTTTTGGCGTCGTTGCCGGGGATTGGTAACTGACGAATATTTTTTACCCATAACAAGTTCTTTTTGTGTCACCTTATATTTATTTAGTCTAACGTTGTTTACTATTTTCTTTTTAGGCTTTTATTATTGCATGACCTTGAGATCTTCTGGTAAGTCATTGGAATCATTTGACCCTGAAATTGAGCAATCACTCAGAAAAGGTTGAGTGCCCAAAGAACCAGAGAACAATTAAACCAAACTCAAATGCAAGACAACATGGGATATTTAGGACCCGATGCAGCTATCAATCTCCAAGTTGCAAGGCCAACAGCGATAAGAGATCATTTGAACCCGATTCTCGATGATCTCAATCCAGGCATAGTGGCACCTGAGATACAAGACAATCACTTTGAACTTAAACCGGTGATGTTTAACATGCTAAACTCTATTGGACAATTTAGTGGTTCACCCAATGAGGATGCTAGGCAACATGTTCGCGCTTTCCTTGAAGTATGCGACTCGTTTCGACAACAAGGAGTACATGAAGATGTGCTCAAACTGAAACTTTTTCCTTACTCCCTATGCGATAGAGCAAGAGCATGGCTCAGCGGAGTTCTTCCGGCTCAATGGAGTCATGGGCAGATTTATGCAAGAGTTTCTTACTGCGATACAATCCGCCCAATATGAATGCACAGCTTCACAATGACATTGCTAGTTTTCGCCAAGGAGATGATGAGTCAATGTATGAATGTTTGGATAGGTACAAAAGTCTACTTCGCAAGTGTGTTAACCATGGCTTTCACGATTGGACACAAGTGGTGATGTTTTATAACGGAGTCAATGCACAAACTCGAATGATGCTAGATATCTCAGTAAATGGCACCTTATTGGACAAATCACCCGAAGAAGCTTTTGACATCCTCGACAAGATAGAAAATAATGATTATCAATTTCCAAATACAAGATTGGGAACCAACAGAAAAACATCTGGAGCATATGAATTAGAGGGTAAGGATTCGATAGTCGCTCAACTTTATGCCATAACCAATATGTTGAAAATTTACAACATCCTAATGAGATAATAGAAGTCAAGGTGACCAATAACACATGCTTATTTTGTCACGACAACTATCATGAGAGCGAATGCCCGGAAAACCATGAGTCATCCAATTTTTGGGTAACTACAATCGGAGCAACAATAACCCCTATTCAAACACGTATTTCCTGGTTGGAGACATCACCCAAATTTCTCATGGAGTAATCAAGGAAACATCAACAATCAAGCAGCAAATTACAGGCCACATTAAAATAATTATGATCATCAACATTTTCAGAATCAGTATCATCAGCAGCCCTAGCAAAACAATAAAGGTTTAGCTTCTTCCTCTAAAACTAATTCCAATACTAATTCCTTGTAGTTATCATTGCAGGAATTTATGGCCTTGACAAAAGATTTCATGGCTTCCACAAAGACTTTGATGCATGAACATTCGACAACAATTAAAAATCAAGGAAATTTGTACAAAACCAAGCAACACTTTTGCAAAGCCATAGTTCGTCCCTAAGAGCATTGGAGAATCAAGTAGGACAAATTGCTACAACACTACATTCTCACCCACAAGGAAATCTCCCTTGTGATACGGAGATCACTAAACATCATGGGAACGAACAATACAATGTACTTACACTAAGGAGTGAAAATAGATCAACCAAGATAACAAGTTTGGGGGAGAAAACACAAACAATCTTCGCCATGGCCTAACACAACCAGAGGATCGAGCTAAAAATGTTGAACGAGAGGAAGCGCCTGAAGAGAAGGAAATAATTGTAGAGCATCACCCAAACAAGGAGAAATTCATGGCCGAGGCCATAGATTCTTCAGCAACAATAGCAGATAATGCGAGACCTCCACCACCATTCCCTCAACGGTTGAAGAAGCATGATGATGACATCCAGTTCAAGAAATTTGTTGATGTTCTGGATCAGTTGTGTAACAATGTACCCTTACTAGAAGCCATCGAGCAAATGCCTTCTTATGCCAAGTTTCTTAAGGATATTGTTACAAAGAAACGAAAGGTAGAATGTGTTGCCACGGTAACAGAAATCTGTTCAGTAGTGAGCAAACTCCCACCAAAGCAAAAAGACCCTGGAAGCTTTATAATACCATGCTCAATTGGTAATGACTTAATAGGACAAGCTCTTGTTGATTTGGGATAAATGTGAACTTGATACCAAAGTCTATATTTATGAAACTAGACGGGTATCACGTCTTTCTAACCTCAGTCATCTTACATCTAGTTGATCAATCATATGTGCAACCAGAGGGCAGAATAGAGGACGTTATAGTAAAGGTGGAAAAATTTGTATTTCCAGTTGATTTCCTTATACTGGATTGCGAAGCCTATGAAAACGCCCTAATCATCCTGGGACGACCATTTTTATCCACTGGGAGAATCCAAATAGATTATGAAAAGGGAGAGTTTACAATGCCATCAATGTATTCAACTCCATGAATATGTGGACGATCCATAAGAATGTCAATGCATTATAGAAGTATACAATCCTTAGATGAGGTGAATCGCTAAGACTTGATGAATACAACGCTTTGTACCATAACCCTACAATCAAGATGCACGAACAAGACACATTCGAGTTATGTTCAAAAGAGGATTCAGAGATTCATGATCCTGACTACGAAAATCTGAACAATGAATTCCCTGAAAACGACACCAATGCACGATACGAAGGAAAGACAAAGGATCAATCGAGACTTCTTCATAATAGATCAGGTATGAAATTGAACCCTTAAATTATGATGAAGTTAGGTCTCAAGAACATGCACCAAAATTGAAACATAAAACGTTGCCATCACATTTGAAATATGCTTATCTAGGAGTTGATGAAATTTTACCTATAATAATTTCTGCCAACCTAACCTCCGAACAGGAGAATAGTTTGTTGAATGTTTTGTCACAGCACAGAAAAACTCTCAGGTGGACAATGACAAACTTGAAAAGAATCAGTTCGACCATATGCATGCACAAAATCAACCTCGAAGATAGTCATAGCACTTCGATAGAACCCCAAAGAAGGCTAAATCTAATCATTAAGAAGGTAGACATGAAAGGAATCATAAAATGGTTGGACGCAGGAGTAATATATCCTATATCTGATAGTTTATGGGTCAGCCGGGTGCAGTGCTTGCCAAAAAAGGGAGGTGTGACCGTGATTAAAGGTGAACAGGATGAACTCCTCACCACAAGAATAGTTACGGGCTGGCGTATATGCATGAATTACAGGAAGCTCAACAAAGCGAGAAAGAAAGACCATTTCCCCTCCCCTTCATCGACCAAATACTTGATAGGTTAGCAAGAAAAGCATTTTACTGCTTCCTCGATGGATACTCAGGTATAACCAAATAGCCGTAGCACCGGAGGACCATGAGAAAACCACTTTCACATGCCCATATGATACATATGCATTTAGATGAATACCGTTTGGATTTTGTAACGCTCCAGCTACATTACAAGGATGCATAATGGCAATCTTTTCAGATATGGTGAAAGAATGCATGGAAATATTTATAGATGATTTCTCCGTCTCGGCTGATGATTTTGACCGATATTTCGGCAATTTATCCAAGGTACTGAAATGATGTGAAGAAGCCAACCTAGTGCTGAATTGGGAGAAATGACATTTTATGGTGACCGAAGGAATAGTGTTGGGTCACAAAATTTCATGCTGAGGCATCGAAGTCGACAAAGCCAAGGTGGACGTAATTACAAACCTACCTTACCCATCAATGTGCGAGGTGTACGTAGTTTCCTTGGACATGCAAGCTTCTACAGGCGGTTCATAGAAGATTTTTCTCAAATCTCTAAACCCTTATGTCTTATACTTCAATAACATCATCCATTTGAATTTACTAATGATTGTTTGAATGCCTTCACAGATTTGAAGAAAAAGCTTTCGGCAGCACCAATCGTTATCCCGCTAAACTGGAAACGAACCTTTCAAGCTCATGTGCGACGCTAGTGACTATGCAGTCGGAGCAGTGCTAGGGCAACGAAAAAGTAAAATATTTCATGTCATATACTATGCGAGTTGTACTCTTAATGATGCACTAGTAAACTATACCACTACTGAAAAAGAACTTTTAGCAGTAGTATTTGCATTCGATAAGTTTAGACAATACCTAATATTCACGAAGGTAATTGTGCATACAGATCACTCAGCCATTAAATATCTGATTAATAAAAAAGATGTGAAGCCTAGACTAATTTGATGGATATTATTACTACAAGGGTTAAATTTAGAGATTAAGGATAGAAAAGGTTAGAAAGTGGCAGACCATTTGTCTAGGCTAGATAAAGAACCTGATTGTCTTGACATAACAGAAATTAAAGAGGATTTCCCTGATGAGAAAATATTATTTGTCACGGCTGCACCGTGGTATACTGACATTGTTAACTTTCTTGTTAGTGGTATTGATCCTCTTGATTTATCTAGCCAGGGCAGAAAGAAGTTTCGACATGATGTACGACATTACTACTGGGATGAACCATTTTTATTCAAGCAATGCGGAGACCAAATAATCTAAAGATGCATTCCAGAAGAAGAGCATAGAGATATTCTACGCCAGTGTCACTTGTCACCATATGGAGGGCATTTCGGTAGAATGAGAACAACAACGAAGGTGCTCTAATCTGGATTTTATTGGCCAACCTTATTCAAGGATGCACATGAATTCTATAGTAGAATATTCTATAAATGAAACTCTTCGACGTATGGGGAATAGACTTCATGGGACCTTTTCCCATATCTTTTGGAGATTTGTACATTCTCTTGGTCGTGGATTATGGATCAAAATGGGTTGAGGCCATTGCTACACCTAAAAATGATTCCAAGACGGTGTTAAAATTTTTGCACAAAAATATATTCACCCGATTGGAACACCACGAGCTATTATCAGCAATGAAGGCACACATTTTGACAATAAATTGATTGCCAAGGCACTGAAATGATATGGAGTACGACATAGGATTGCTATGGCGTATCACCCTCAAATGAATGCACAAGCTGAAGTGTCTAACCGGGAAATTAAATAGACTCTTGAGAAAGTGGTCAACCCAAGTCGAAAGGACTGGTCGCCGAAGCTAGATGAAGCACTATGGGGTTATCGTACAACATTCAAGATACTGTTTGGAATGTCACCATTCAAAATGGTCTATGGAAAAGAATGGCATCTGCCTGTTGAATTAGAACATAGAGCATACTGGGCCATCAAGAAGCTAAACATGGATGCTCAACTTGCTAGAGAGAGAATACTCTTGGAATTGAACGAGATGGATGAATTCAGAGCACACGCATACGAGAATGCCCGTCTATACAAAGAGAAAACAAAACGATGGCATGATAGAAAAATATTGTCGAGTTAATTCTATTATGGATAACAAGTACTGCTATACAATTCACGTCTTAAGTTATTCCTATGCAAGCTAAAATCACAATGGTCAGGACCATTCATCGTACACCAAGTCCACGACAATGGAGCAATTGAAATCCAAAACCAAAACGATGGTTCTATCTTCAAGGTGAACGGGCAGAGACTCAAGGAGTACAAAGGAGCCCCAGTCATGCATAACAAATCGACATCGTTGGCACATGATGCCCAAGAGTTTGCTTTATTTTCTTGAACAAAATTCGTTACCTAGGCAACGAAAATTTTAATTATGTACATAAATAAATTGAGTTATTTTATGTTTTCATTATCCATTTTATTTTATTATTTTTTTCTTCTTTCTTATTGTAGGCAAGCAAGGAACACGTGGCAGCATGGGGAGTTAGAGCATGCATGAGAAGAAAAGGAAACCCTAGGATGCATGGTTTTGGAGGCAGAATAAAGAGGGAAAGAGATCTTTTCCCCCACTTTATGTCAAATCAGATATTTTTCATTAAATGCAAAAATATTTCCCCTGAGTGTAAGGACAGAAATAACCCGAAACCACCCATTACTTTCCAAAGAAACAAACCGCCCAACTTCTTCTTCTTCATCGTGCCTCATTCTCTCTCTACTAAACAAGAAAAAAAATTTCTCTCAACAAATTTCTCCCCCTCGCCACCACTGATTTCATCCAAGTACAATGGTAAAAACAAGGAAAGCCCCAGCCCTAACACAGAGTTTCGAACATTTCTAAACAGCCGAAGCAGAAGCATGCTTCAAGATCTTTCAGAAACGTCAAGTATATTTGGAAGATGGATTCGTTTTCCCAGCCCGTGGATGAGGAACCTTTTGGACCGGAAGTGATGGATGTATAAAGAACACAACTGGGCGAAGTTTACTCGCCATCCTAAAGCCGTAGCACCGGCGATGGTAAGGGAGTTCTGTGCCCATCTTAAAGACCCATCAACCACACATTGTACGTCCGAGGGAAGCTCCTTTGATTTTCCCCCTCAGTGGTCAATAGATACTTTAAGTTGGGGAAAGTGAAGGAATAACACAAGCGATTCGTGGATGAGTCGGATCAAGAAACGTACAACGGAGTAGTGCAGGATTTATACTTCGGGTGGGCCATGTTTGAAGGAAACACCCCAACGAGGAAACAAGTAGATCGTTGAGCCCTAAAATCGAACGTGAAGTTGTGAAACCATTTTCTCAAAGGTAAGTTGATGCCAACCTCCCACAACACCACTGTCCTTGTTAAAAGATTGATGTTCATGCACTCGATCATATGGGAGGAAGATCAATGTTGGAGAACTCATCTTCGAGCAGATCCATGAATGTACCAAGAGGAACCAGGGTAACTTACTGTTTCCTAACCTGATAACCGCACTGTGCAAGAAGAAGAATGTTTCTGAGGAGCCCTTCTAGGATTTCATTAAATCCAAGGTGGGCATCACCAAGAAAAAGGTACCCGAGTTGATGAGTTTCAATTACGACGACCCGCAGGAAGGTTTAGAGCGGGGAGCAAAATTGATTGCCATGGCTAGAATGGCTTCTTTGGTCACGCACACTCGAGAAATGCGTGAAAAGATCGGACACCTGGAGGACCACATGGAAATTTACTTCGAGTATGTCAAGGCGAGGGACATGCAACTCAACGCCTTCTTCAAGGAGTTGCTCCCGAACACTAATACCAGACTGCCAACCTTCCCAGTGTCATCCTCAAATACAATGCGGGTGGCAGCACATTCCATGCCTCGACATCACATATCCCTCCAGAAGTTCCCTTAGAAGTTCCTAGTGATGTGCCACCATTGGCAACCCATGTTCCACCCATACCAGAAGAAGGCCAAGGCGACACAGAAGAGTTCCTCAGCTCCTCTTCCTTTTCCACCTCCAAAACCAATCAAGATAGCCCACCCAACTTCTTCCTCGATGAAGTTTTTACTCCAACATCGAAGTAACTGAGCACGGTCCTATACAGTCCCCAGTTAGTCAAGCTACACCGGTCCCAACAACATATCCTAGTCTAGTACCAGTTCCAGTACAACCAACTCCTACTGCCGAGCAGTCAACTCCAGCAGGAGTCTCGACCAGCAAGAAGCGCTACAAGAGAACGACAGGCCGTATACTACAACCATCTTCCTCAACACCAGTAGCAGTATACACGGGATCCGAGAGTCCCTCTCATCCCAAACGACGCCGAACGAGGGCGTCCATCCAAGTCACCCCACCACAGTGAGTTTCTATTTTAGTTTTCTTTTATTTCGTATTTGCATTTAGCTTCATGTAGTTTTAGTCTTTATGCATTAGGGACAATGCATCCCTCAAGTTTAGGGGAGGTATTGTACCATATTCTTCCATACGTTTTTAGAAAGCAGTTGATGATAATTGGTTGAAAATTTTGGTTGTCATGACATAGCAGGTTAAGATTATTGTTAGGAATGAATTAAAGATGCCCAATGATGAATGCATAATTTGATTGCCTAGGCCAGAATTATTGTTAAGACTGTCTAAAGAAGAGAACCAACCTTAGGCTGATTCTTTGAAGTTTATAAACACGATTGTAGGTTGTCTTTGCTTCAAGCAATCTGTAATTTTTGGAAAAGAACTTTATGTTTTCCGAGACTTCAAAAATATTTTAAGGGTGAAGTGAAAACACTATAGTGTTTAAAACCTTGAAAAATAAGAAGGAAATAAGAAGGGACACTCCTCTGTGCAAAGGCATAAACAAAAAAACTCCATAAGAAATTAAGAGTAGCCACAACATATGAGTGAATGAAAGTAGTCACAAGATGACTCTGCCCGACTAGCTTGGGGTGGAAGGTATGCTCCCTTTCACCTAGAGTGTGGAACGGTAGGTGTGATGAGCTGACTCCTCTATAAAAAAAGTTGATAAATAACTAGGAGTATAAACTAAGCCTGAAAAATAATTTGTTTCCTTGATAAACCAGAAGTGCTTACTTAAGTTTTCTAATTACCTTTATACATAGACTGGTTACAATCACGCATACACTATATCAAAGAATCCTGACTAGGGAAGGGACTTGACTGATATGACTGTCGAACATGTTAAGGCCAAACAATTTTTGCTGAGGGCTGAAATCTCAAACCCTATAATTTTCTTAACACTGCTTGCCATGACAATTTTAATTTTCTTCTAGTTATTGTACATTGCTTGAGGACAAGCAATAGCTTAAGTTTGGAGGTGTGATAACTCCGTAAAAAGACTCATTTCCAGTATTCTCACTTAAGTTATTACTCGTCTAAACAAAGTATACATATAATTTTAGTTGCATATAGGTTATATTAGCTTGTGGTGGATAAATTTTGCTTTGGCAAGATTTATTTGGTTTGACTGATGCTGCTGAGGAGAAAGGGTTGCTTGGATTGTGTTTGTGCATGAAAATTACAGAGAAAGAACATTTCAGTCGTGAAAACATAAATTTGCAAAGGCCAACGGAACAGATGAGAACGTGAGGAGAAGATTTATCTCGCCAAGGCAAGGTTTATCTAAAGAAGTCTGAATAAGGAGTGACGAAACAACCTATGTCACAAGCCAATTGGATGACGCACTTCACGTGCAAGCAAAGCCTTAATTATTCTGACAGCTGCCTTTCCTTTTTAGTATAGACATATAATAACGGTTATTTAAGGAAACTCCAAAAGTATGCAAAGCCCTAGGATATTTCCTTATAAATAACCAGTCGTAGCCGACTAAGAAGGGAAGCAAGGAAAAAGAGAAAGAGCTTTACCCAAGGCGTGAGCAAGCAACTGCAATGCTTCTTCACCGTCTACCCACCGACCTTCCTTGGTGTCCTCCATAGCCAGACTTTAGCAGAGCGGTGATCAGTCCTCGAGAGAGGGTGATCACCAAGGCAAGCGTAGTGCTGATCAGAATCGTCGCGACAGAGCCCCCGGTTTTGGGAGTCGTTCTTCCTTTGTTCTTAACTTTTTTATCTATTTGGGGTTGTACTAAAATGTTGAATTCTGGATGATCTTTGATAGCACCATGAATGTCTTACTTGGTGTTAAACTTTGTTTTGCCTGAACAATATTTTTATGTTTTATGAATGACGAATTATGTTTTGCGTATGACTGTTTTGCTCAATGTTTAAATATTTTACCTTACACTGTAAGAGCATCGAGAGATCGCCTAGGGTATTGGTAAAACATGTCTTGGCAATATAAGAGCATCGATAGATAGCCTTTTTCTATATAGTGATTCTTAGATTCGAGAGAATTAAGATAGATCCACGTGAGCAATGGAATGAATCTGGGATGGTGAAGTTCTAACTTGTTATCTTAGAGATAAGGAGTAAGTTTTAATCGACTAAAAGGGATAGACGCTAGAGTAGGATAGACAACACCTATTGTTTACGCTGAGAGGTTGCTACAACAACAGTTTGACAAACAAGGTTATAGTTAACGCTGAGGAGTATTGTCATAACAACCGTATAAGAATGCCTAGTAATCCTGTCGGGCAGTTTAGCAAGTCATAATAATTCATTTTAGACTTAGAAATAATTTTTTATAATACAAGGGTTTAGCTTAAGTGCTCTGTGATATGTCTGAATATGTGAGGTTGTTTGCATTATATTTGAATCAACACTTGTCTAGTTTTATTTTACTTTAGCATTATGCATACTTATTTTGCCTCGACCAAACTTTTCTGCAATTGTTAAATCAATTCTTTGTCTTATTAATATTAGTTCTTAAGTTGACATTTAGTAGGACTTAGTTTGTGACATTAGTTCTAGTTGTGGTGAATATTTTTATGAAAATACACTTTTGTTGTAAAAAAGACAAGAATTTACCCTGGAAGTTCGATAAGAGGTTTGTTAAGGAATAATTTACTATTTAGAGATTTTCTGAAAAAGCGATTAAACCTAAGATCTCCAAATTATATTATCCTTGTTAAGAGTTTAATACCGAAATTATCTGGTTACGGAATTATGAAAATGCCCTTGAGAGGTAAAAATAGTCCGAGTTGACTCTGAATGAGAAAGTAACCTGAGAATTTGTACTTAACCCGATAAATTACTGATTTAATTGTTGAAATCCTACTTTTGTATGGAAAATTCTTGATAATTCGTTAGTAACATATGAAAAGACTTTTAACCTGGAAATCTCTGAGTTATGAGTAAATACCTGAAGAATAATTTATCGAGGGTGCTCTTCTGCCAGAATTATTTGAAGGGAATAGAATAAATGATAAGTTTGAATTAAATAATAAGATCGGACGAAAGGAAATGATTGAAATACATTGAATATGTAAAATGACCAAAATAGCCCTATAATGGAAATGACCAAAATATCATCAAATCAGGAATGAATGGTTATCCTCAAGCTTTGAAATGAATGGAAACATATTCCGCACCAAAATGACCAAAATGCCCTTATGGCATAGGCAAAGTAAATGTTTTGGGGTAATGAAGGAATTCAAATAAACATAGTTGTTGTGCTACCCTTAAAAAGTAATGGAATATAATTTAAGTGAGTAGAGCAACCCTAATGCTATGCCAATACCTGAATGGCATCAATATCACTTGAATGCGTGTTCAGCATCTCAAGTTTGGATTGATGATAATTCTGGAAGTACTTAGCTCAGCTCAACTCTAGAGCGTATTCGATACTATGAAGTGGATATTCTTGAGACAAATCAACCACGAATACTAGAATGACTTTATTATATGACTAAATTGAATTGGACGAAAATATAATATGTATATGAAATTTAGAAATGTCTGAATTACTTTGGAAAAATCTGAAGTAACCGGGATAGATTTGATTGCTAAATGAACTAAGTTACCTCAATGACTGAGGACTAAATAAGTAATTTGGATGAGTCTGGAAACGCTATTAAACTTACATGATGTATTGTCCTTATGGGTCATGAACCACGAATCAAGTACGTCAGTATTATCTGATATTGTTTAAATGTGGGAATGAAATAAAGACTATTGGAAGATCTATTCAGCGATGATTATAAAGATGATTTATGGACAAGAATTGTTAGTATTAAAGAGTGAATACCTTAGTAGGGCAAGAAATTGACCAGTCAACAGGCATTAGTTGTGGGATTTGTTTGATAATCTGATCGATCAATATAAAGGGTAAATGTTTTGAATCTACGTTTCCTCCTTTATTAGCTCAAATCACTCCAGACATATCTGATTCACACAAGTAACTCAGATGCAAAGGATTATAGATACCCTAGATAAGTTAGATAAGTTGAGTAATGAAATCACTCTCCATAAATCTGAATCTAAATTTCATTCAGTATAAAGTTCCTGAACACTTTCCGGATGCACCTGAATCATTATGGGATTCTAAAGTATCAATTTTAAATATCTGATTAGATCGGTTAGTAATCGATTCTCTTTAATAGGACCTCGTTCCTGGAATCTGATTAAATTACATAAGTTTACTGTTATCCATACTGATTACTACAAAATATCGTTGAAAAATACTTGGACCCTCTAGTGTGTTCCCTATATATTACTTAATTGTTTTATTGTTTTAACATGTGGTACACTGAAATCTATGGTTACTGTTTTATTGATGCACCGACTTAATGGTGATGGCTTATGGATTATAATTGCTATCTGATTATTGGTTTTCACTGGTATATGATTACAATGATTAAGGATTTATGTAAATTATGTCACAGTGCTATTGTATTTTTGAGATACTAATTATAAAGTACAACTGTGATCAAGCTGGAAAATTTTTATGGACCTAATGTGACTCTTAGGTAGGCTCTACCGCCCTGAGATCATTCTCGGGTAGGCCCTGCAGCCCTAAGATGTGTTCTTAGGTAGGCATTATGGCCCCAAAACTTTCTTGGGTAGGCTCTCAGGCCCTAAGATATTCCCTTAGGTTAACTCTTTATACAATGGTTTTAAACTACGAGTTTAAAAAGCTACACTACAGTATGATTTATGAGATTTATTGAACTATTATTTGTTTAGTGTACCTATCATGATTTTAACGTACTGTTAGAACACTATACATCCTATTCGATATCCTGAAAATGTCATACTATGAATGCTTCCTATGACCTAAGATCTTCATGGCTTCTACTTGATGAATTACCAGTAGATCCCCAAATTATCCCAAAAACTGGTATATGTTTGATTCAATAAGAAAATTATATGACTTTCCATTTATCTGCATGTCCTGTAGCATCATCTGGTAGTTCTGTATTACTGAGCTTTTCGAAGCTCACTCTATTACTCACTATTTCAGGTTAAAATAATTGTATCAGTGCAGCTATCGACATCAATAAGGGAGTTCTTCTGGCGTTGCTTGTAGAGTATGGTACATGTGATTAGGGGCATGAAATTGTATTTTGTTTTATATCTGAGTCTGAAAATCTGTTTTATTTATTCATACGGATAAATCATTTTATGAGTTACATGTTTTGACAAAAGTTTTAAATTTTTCGAGATTTTTACAGTGGGTCGCTCCGGTGGCCCTAATGTGACACTCCAGATCGGATCGGGTTACCTGCATCGGTCTGAGGGGGTTACAATTAGTCCCTATATAAAAACTACATAGAAATCATATGAGCCTCTAACAAGTTAAAATGTAAGGTATTTTCAACTACTCTAGAGCAGGGAGTCAAGAATTGATACGAATTCTTACTAGTAATATCAATTCAGGATTTTAAACAATTGTCTCACTTATTTGTAGGTACTCATTTTCGTTCGAACTTTAATCATTTAGTTTTAAAAAAATTATAAAAGATAATTGATCTTACTAACATCCATACAAGAACATAAAAATATAAAAGACATGTTAGTACTCTTACTAACATTTTATACAAGATAATAATACCCAAAAGTATTATTATTTTTCAAATTCTTCTAAAATTCATCTTAAATTTTCCTTTTTTACTCATAATGGGCCCTTGCCATTATTTCCTTCAATTCAAGGCCCAACTAAGCCCAATAAATTTCAAAATTAAATTTTCAGCTCAATATCTCAACAATACCATAATTCCCACTTAAGCCACTAACTTCTCAATGTTTACCATATAGTACTTAAACTTTGTCAAATTTTCAAAATGGCTAAATTTCACATTCTAACTTCAATTTCAGCCCTCGGACAATAATTTCGAGCAATATACATCAATTATTGAGTAATTATACATTCAACCCATAATTTTCCAAAAATTATTGTATAGGTCCCTCAACTTTTAAAAAATTATAAAATGACCCAAAAATTTCTAAGTCTTGTAGAACCTTCCAAATACCATTTCTAAGCCATGAGAAATTTTCTACAATTTTCCCAACTTATTTCCTTAAGGCTGAACCATATATGTATTATGGATTCAATGTTTTCACTTGATTCAAGCATGAAACCAACTTCTATTCAACATTATAAAATCTCTACAATCAAACCCCTAACTTAATTTCATCAAATCATAATATTTCCCCAAATCTAGGGTTAGGCCGAAATCAACATAAGCATGTATAGGCATGTATAGGTGATTTTAATCGACAATCAAACTTGTAAATGATTCTAAACATAAACCCTAGAATTTGGGATCTTTGAAAACAAACTAAATTAGCATTAAATGATGGTACCAAATGTTATCATTTTTCGAATAGAATAATTTTCTAGTTCACATCTTGATCCAAAATCCAAAGAAATTTGCTCAAAATTGAAAAATAAAATTTCTCTTACCTAGGTATGGGGGAGCACGAAAAGGAGTTGAAAAATAGCTTTGTTTCATGAAATTTCTCCTTAATTTCATGTTAATTTACCTTATATTTAAGCTTAAATGAATATAATATTCATTTAATGAGAAATATCCAATTTTACCTTGATGAAACTTGATATTTACCTTAATATCAAGCCACATAACCCTTATCATCTTTATAAAGTCAAAAATGAACCAATTAATTCACCCTTTCCAACTTTACTCATGCAACCTTTCTAAAATTTCAATCTTGTCATTTTTCATCCAACGATCTAAAATAAACATGGAAATAATTTCTCAAATCCAATAATCCATATTATTTTTCATTATTTTAACTTGTGGAAATAACATTTTTAAGATTTAATAAACTTCAATTTTTCTCGAAATTTTAACATTTTATAGCTTTTAACATAAATTCCAAATCCAAAATATGTTTCCCACAAAACCCCACACCTAAGTGTGGTCTATTTATTTACGGGTTCATATTACCTAACTTTTTTAAATTACCTTTTTGGTCCCTAAAAGTTTCTAATTTTATACTTTAGTTACCAAACTTTAAAAATTTACATTTTGGTCACTAATAAATATTTGGTGTATTACATGCTCTTTAACCTTTCTTAAATTGTAAATCAAGTTAGTAACACATGTGCTTAATCCTTGTTTAGTGAGAGAATTATGAGAAAGATCCAAGAGCAACGAGAAGGAAAAACTTACATTGGTTTGAGCCTTGGACACTTCCAGCAACTTAGAAATCAAAGGTTACACACTTCTAACTCAAATCTACCACATGTAGATAATTAGATAAGTTTTGGTAGTCTGCATAAGTTATTAAGCATGTTCATGGTAGTTTGCATCTTGTGATGTTTTCAGCATGTTAAAAGACCTATTATGATCCCTTTTAACACTCATAAGACTTTAATAATAGTTGAGACCCTCAGTAAGGCATTAGGGTAAGAAAGTTATCATTTTGTGTGCCTAAAGCAATGTATTTCTAGATATGACCATCGATATTGGAAGAATAGTGACGATAATATTCTTTAGGTCCTAAAAACGAAGGGACTTTGATATATAAGTATTGATACCATAGATAGGGTATCGATACTCATAGGGTGGTATTGATACCGAGCTTATTTAGAAAATTCTAGTAGGTAATTTTGGTACCATTACTTATGGGAGTATCAATACCAATACCAGTACCCTTAGTAGGGGTATCGATACTGAGATATTTTTCAAAACATCAAACTTAATTTTGGTATCAATACTCAGCCAATATCGATAAACTAGTACTAGGATATCGATACTCAGCCAATATTGGTGCATGCGAATAGTTTTGGATAAATAATTCAATGATTAAAGGATTATACTTTAGGGGTCCAATAACATCAGAATATCGACATATAAAACTTTAAGTGAGAACAATAATAAAACTAAGAATAGCTAGAAACAATAACATCTAGGAATACATAAAACTAGTCTTGCTTGATGCTCAGGAAATAACCAAAACACTCAAGTCTCTTTAGCAAAATACAAAAGTCAATTGGATATCCCAGTCAATGCCAATGCACTTCAGTAGCCGACTGGGCGCAGATGCCCCAAGACTCAATGGAGTAAGTTGGTCGGGTGTACGTTTCTGATACAATTCTGAATCTCACCCAAGATACCAGAGGGTATAAAAAAAGGCTAGAGGGGTGTATTTCAGCTATACACATCTGTATTTTACATGTATTCATACATATGCCACTAGCCAACTCATCTAGTGATATATATAGTATAGTACATATATTAGTATTACATTGAGTACATAAGCTCAGTGTTCAAAATATGTTCTAGTGGAGCATTATTGTCGATAGTAGTTCCAGATCAGCCGAGACAATCAGAGTACATCTTGAGTTATTCTTAGAAGGCATGTACTATTTATAGACCCATATGTATTCAATAGTAACTCTTTTGATTTAAACTCGGTGATGTATTATTTTGAATAGTTTTGGAGCCCCCTCAAACATGTAAACTCAGTTTATTATGTTTTTATTTATAATTTTCATGGATGGATTTTTACGTATTACAATTTATAGTTATATTTAAAAGAAAATTTTTGGTTAGCCACTCTGGTGATCCCATGTGACATCATGATCCAATGATCTTCAGGTCGAAATGGATTAGGGTGTAATACATGTTTATGCCTTTAGAGAGTCAATAGTACTATTATAAATGGGATGATGCTAATGACCTCATTTCTTTCCAATTTCAGAATAAACTTATGGAAGACGACCCAATATACAGTTATGATGGTATACACGAGACTCATGCCTCATTAGCAGATAACACCGATGATGAGTTTGTCCCAGGCACAGAACAGTAGGGGCACCCGTAGATATATGATCGAGGATGTGACCTTTTTTAGGGACCTCACCTTTGTGCTTGGTAGATTGTGTCCTTACCTAGTACCTCAGTTGTACCACCTCTACAACCACTACCCCCATCTCAGCCAGTAATAGTCCCCCAAGAGTCCTCAGTAGAGAGGTTTCGTAGATACAAGACCACTAACTTCCACGTTTCAGGGGATAATAATCCTATAACTGCCAACTAGTGGCTCATGGAGACTTTCTACACCCTCAGATAGTTGCACCTTACCCCAGAGTATAAGTTGTAATGTGTCACTGCCATACTCAAGGGTGTCACCATAGATTGGTGGTAGATGATTGAGATGGCGCTAGAGCCAGATAGGTTGACTTGGGACCAGTTTCTATTAGAGTTCTGTCGAAAATACATACGGGATACTCACAAAGATGATTTGATGGAGTATTTCTTACACCTAGCTTAGGGGGATCGTACAGTGATTGAGTATGAGAGGGAGCTCCTCAGGCTGAGCAAATATGCTTCAGAGTTGGTCTCGACAGGGGTGCATCGTTGCAGTAGGTTTACAGAGGACCTACAACTTCACAATCTGGTGTGACCCTCCTAGGATCTTTTCCCAGTTATCACATTAGGCGAAGACGGTAAAAAGGGTATTGGGTAAGACGACCCAACAATTGAGGGAGGTGGTAGAACAGTCTAAGAGAGTTACCGAGCTGACCGGATTATCTCAGACTTTAACCAATATAGCCATAGGTAGTCAGGGTTTGTAGAGACCCCAAAAACACAATTGATGAGGACTGAACATAATTTAGATCGTGGAGATAGATCTGAGTCTATAAGAAGACCCCTAACCTTAGTTTTCAGAGCTATTGCTAGCGAGTCAGCAAGAGTCTTCACTCACCCCAGCGAGTCAGCAGGGTTCGAGGGGTTACTACAGTTGTGACTCCTTAAATCACTTTATCAAAGATTATCCCAGAGTTTAGGGAGAAACTCTGACAGTGACTTGGATTAACATCGTCTGTGTAGAGGGTTGAGGGTCAATAAAAGGTGGTAGTATTGTATATGGGTAGTAGAGTATGGGGACAACCAGATCAGTGGTCAGTGTAGAGCTAAGGGTAACCACCACACAATATGTAGTGAGAGCCCAGGAGGAGTGTGATATAATCAACATGATATCAAGTATTTTCAAAGTATTTTCTCTTTCAGTTATTACTTTGATAAATCTCGGTTCCACCCACTCTTATATCTACTTCAACCTAGTTCAAAAGATAGAAATCCTAGCAGAGGACTTAGAGGTAGAAGCTTGAGTATCGAGCCATCTAGGTCTAGATGTCCTAGTAAACAAGATTTATACACGATGTCCAATAGAATTTCAAGGTCAGACCTTCTTAGAAAACTTGATAGAGTTACCCTTTAGAGAGCTTGACATAATTCTAGGCATGGATTGGCTATCCAAGCATGATGCTAGTTTAAAATACAGAACCAGACAACTCAAGCTCAGATCAAGTGATGGTACCATGTTAGTAATGACTATAGACAAGTCGGGTCAATCAAGGATTGTGTCAGCTATAAAAGTACAGTAGATAATCCATCGTGGGTATGAGGCCTTCTTGGCTCATGTGGTAGACACCCGGATCTCAGTTTTAACTCTTGAAGATATCTGAGCAATCTAATATTTCCCCAATATGTTCCCAAAGAAGTTTTCGAGTTTACCGCTCGACCGTGAATTAGAGTTTGGCATCAAGGTAATGTCGATTTAAGCTCCAATGTCCATTTCTTCTAACTCATGACACCAACAGAGTTGAAAGAGTTAAAGATATAGATTCAAGAGTTTCTAGAGAAGGGTTTTATCTGACCGAGCATCTCTCCTTGGGGAGTGTTGATCTTGTTTGTCAAGAAGAATGATGGGTCGATGAGGTTGTGCATCGACTACAGGCAGTTGAACAAGTTAACTATCAATAACCATTACTCACTTTGTAGGATAGATGATCTCTTCGATCAACTGAGGGGAACGAGCGTATGCTTAAAGATTAACTTAAGGTCCAATTACTACCAGTTTAAAGTCAAGGATTTTGATGTATCAAAGACAACTTTCAGAATAAGATACAATCATTACGAGTTCCTAGTAATGTCGTTTGGACTCAGCAATGCCTCGACGATATTCATGGACTTGATAAATCGAGTCTTTCACCATACCTAGATCAGTTCATAGTGATGTTCATAGACGATATCCTAGAGTACTCTCGATCAAAGGAGGAGTGTGATCAACATCTCTCTATCATTCTTCAGACACTATGATACCGTCAGTTGTATGCCAAGTTTGGTAAGTGTGAGATTTGGCTATCAGAGGTTGCATTTTTTGTCATGTCATATCAGCAGATGATATTAGATTTGATCCTTAAAAGATTCAGGCTATAGTTGAGTATAATCCACCTAAGAATATGTCAGATGTACGCAGTTTCCTAGTTTTAGTCATTTACTACCATTAATTTGTTCAAGGGTTCTCAATGATTATTTCCCCACTAACCAAGCTACTTCAGAAGGGAGATCCATTTGTATGGAATGTGAAGTGATAGGAGAGGTTCAAACAATTAAAGACCATCCTAACTTAGGCTCCAGTATTGACATAACTGGAGTCAGACAATGACTTTACAGTTTCTAGTGATGCATCGTTGAATGGTCTTAGGCGCATCTTGATGCAGGAGGGTAAGGCTCATCATATTAAGCCTCATGAGTGTAATTTCCCCACCTATGACATTGAGCTAGAAATAGTTTTGCTTTCCTGAAAGATTTAGTGACATTACCTTTTTTATTGAAAAAATTACATCATCATAGATCACAAGAGCCTCAAGTATTTACTCACAAAGAATGATTTGAACTTGAGAATGCATCAATAGGTCGAGTTGCTAAAGGACTAAAACATTATGATAGACTACCATCCAGGTAAGGCAAACATTGTAGTAGATTCCTTGAGTAGAAAATCGATGTTAAAGTTACGAGATCTTCTATCACGGTTGAGCTTGTCTAGTAAATGTGGGTTATTAGCTGAACTATGAGTTGAGCCAGAGTTAGTAGGTGAGACAGAGAGACTATAGAGTTCAGATAAGTGGTTAAAGTCTCGAGTTTAGCAGGTTCGCCAAGGTGAAGCACCAGGTTTTGAGTTACTCAATAGTGGCACTTAGTACTTTAGGGGTCCGTTATGTATAACCATAGATGCTTAGTTGCATAGTAAGAATATTCATGAGCATTGCAATCCGCTCTTAGTTCATCTAGGTAGTAATAGGATGTACCAAAAGCTTTGGTAGTTTTGATGGTGGTCGTGTTAGAGTATGCGCAAAGACCAACCATATAATGATTGTATTGACACATTTTATTTATCGATTTTATTAAATAAAGGATTGCTACTATTATTTTATTTATATATATGTATCTAACATAAACTGAAAGATAATAAAGTTCATATGATAATATGATTACTACTAAATATCATTAGTAAAATATTATTATGGTAATATGTTTAAGACTAACGAGTTATTGATTGATAACGAATTGTCATTGACATAGAGATGTCAAAATCGATGCATGAATATGTTATTAGAGAATGACCTATTGGATTGACCTACTATGAGCATATGTCCTATATTATTATATGATGGTTACAATATTTCTCGTGGTGATGATTATATGTATGATTCTCAAATATGAGATCATTACTATCTTAACATTTATTATTGTATGTTTTGACACAGTTAAACATGCTCCGTAACTAGTTGTACTATAAAGACTTATATTTGATATATCTCGATATATGTAGTGGGATGTGAATTATTAAGTTAGGATTTGTCCTTCATACATAATAGGAAATATCACAGGCCACTTAATTGAGTGAGACTATAAATGCATGTCCATGCTTGAATAAGTTGATATAAGATATCACAAATTATTTGTTAATTATAGTCTACTCTAGACATAAAGAAATAATACATGGGTTATACAAGTGAGACTATTCCAAGACTTGTGTCTATTCTAGATACAAAGGACAAAATGATGTAATACATAAAAGAGTCAGTCACAAAGATGATATGTCGAATCATGATTTCTTATAACTAAGGTAACAATGATATATTGCTAGATATCACTCATTATTTGTAATAATTAGAATGGTTCTAATAAGTACTACTAATGTTACAAGAACCTACAGGGTCAAACCTTAAGGTTTAAATGAGAAAATATTAAATTGTACAATGCAATTACAGTTAATATATGTATATTTGATATACATATAATTAAATGTCCGAATAAAATAAGTGGACATTAAAATAATGTAATTGTGATTACAACTCTTTTAATGAATATTTAATTCGAAATAATTAAATAAGATTAAATTTCAAATAATTAAAATAAGATTTGAATTAATCCTAAATGTTAGGGTAACTCATATATATTAAGATAAGTAAGGGTCTAGAAGCTGTTCTTCTTAATCCTTTAGCCGATTTTCTCAAAACCCCTTTTGAGAAAAAGTGAAAAAGATATTTGCTCTCAATCAGGTGAACCAAGTAAAGGCCGAGACGTTTTCGTGGAGGCTTATTATTCAAATCGTTCGTGATCACTATTATCGTTGATGTAATCTTGTTGTTTTTCAATGAACCCAATGTAAGTTATCGTATCCCTTTTCCTCCTATTTTTGGTTTTATCGTACATGGATCGCTGGTGAGATCGATGAGTTTATTTTTGTTGTGCCATGGGGTGCACTGATGGTTCTAACAGTGGTATCAGAACCACTTGTATGATATGGATTCGGGTTAAAATTCTTGGGTGATGCGATATGTATGAGATACATGATTGTTTTACCTTTTTTTGCGAGTATATTTGATATAATTGTTCAATTCGATAAAAGGCACGGTTAATATGTTAATCTATTTAATGAGCTTTACAATCAGTGGTTATGTGTTAATCATGTGTGTTGCTACAAGGGTTTAAGATATTAATATGTTAATTGTTGACATGGTGATCGGTAGGTACGTGATAGTAGATCGCGTCTGGCAGAGGAGCAATGGTTGTTCTATATGAAAAACCTTCGAGATTGGAAAATCCCAAAAACAAGATTTTGTTGATAAATGTTATCAAATTGTGAGGTTTTTCCATAGAAACAGTAAATGTTGTTTCTCAAAACTTCTAACTGGTTGCGCTACTACTGGCAACAGTCGCAAGGGGCTCTGCCCCTTGACCCCTTCGTGGGCAACATAGATATTAGGCCATATTGCTAATTTTAACAAATACGTAAAGACATATACATGATATGCTTGATTTGCACGGTGTTTAAAATGCATGGTTATAGCCTTTTTAATATGCAGTGGTTGTGATTTTATAAATACGGTCTGTGTGTCGTGCCACTCTATAATTCAGTTGTATTTCCCTTCTCACTTTACTCCCTCGTATGTAAAGAGAGTTTATGAAATTATAATCCTATGAAGATTCAAAAGAGAAGAAGAATGGACTCACTTGAAGGTGAAAAGATGCTTGAGAAGCAATCTTAGGTTTTAGGATTCTTGGTTCTCCTAATGGCTTGGGATGGGCCACCTTAGCTATAGTTATTTTTTCTATAACCATTGTGTCTTATTTACTATTTATGTTATCTTGTATTCGATGAAAATTATGATATGTTAGCATGCTAATATTATAATGAACCTTGATGAGATCAATAAGGGCATGATATCAAAAACAATAGTGATGAGATAATTACACAAATCCCTTTAAATAATGTAAGCTAATTTTAATCATCCAATATTTACCCTCGTTAAGGCTTCGATCAACATTATGTGGGTTTTGCCAAAGCAATGGCATATGAGTTTATCTTAGTTAAAAGCAAAGAATAAGCAAGTGATATTAACCGGTCAAAATATTGGTAATAACTTAGCTAGGTTATTCTAATATGATTAGAAACCTATAGGTTAATAATTTGGATGAATCATGAGATGATTTGAACAAGAGTTGTTCACAAAATGGAGGAGTTGCATGGGATGTAATTATTATGGTGTTACTTACCTAAATAACCATTCTCCTAAAAGAAAAGTCAAAGCTAATTTAGGAAGATGGTGGAATATAGATCCTCACTCACTAGAAAAACTTTCAAGTTATTTTTTTCTGAAATTAAAACATGTGGGTTTTTATTTTTGAATAACATAGTGGGAGCAATTTATTAATAAAGACCTATTTGTAAATTTTTAAACTCGGCAAATTTAATTACATTGTATGTTTTCATTGTTGTAGACTTAATGGAAAATAACACACTTTCATTACAATCGATCCTTGAAAAGGATAAGCTTAATGGCATAAACTTCCTTGACTGGTTCCGAAATATGAGAATTGTTCTAAAAAAGGAAAGGAAAGAATATGTCAGTAAAGAACACATTCCTGATGAACCGACAACAAATGCTTCTAGAGCTAACAAATACAAATTTAAGAAACATATGGATGATATGTTAGACGTGGGATGTTTAATGCTTGCCACTATAACTCCTAAGCTTTAGAAGCAACATGAGGACATGGTTTCATATGAGATTATTCAAAATCTCAAGGAATTATATGAGGGGCAAGCACGTCAAGAGATGTACGAGACCTCTAAATCCCTATTTCAATAAAAAATGAGTGAGGGGTCTCCTATAGGAGATCACGTCATCAAGATTATGGACTATATCCAAACGTTTGAGAAATTGGGATTTCCACTCAAGGATGAATTGGCCACTGATGTCATCCTGCGATCATTTTCAAATAGCTTCAACCAATTTGTCCTTAATTCAATATGAATGAAATTAACAAGACTTTTCCAGATTTACTTGGAATTTTATGGATTATTGAAAGTAACATGAAAAAGGTTGGTCCTAAACCCATTATGATGGTCCATAAAGACAAAGGAAAAAGAAAGAATAAAATAGTAGCAAAGTCTAAGGGTAATGGAAAACCTACGCCCAAATAAAGTATGCATTGAAACCCAAAGGAGGAGATAGCAAGGAAGGAAAATGTTTCCATTGTGACAAGATGGTCACTGGAAAAGAAACTGCCATGTTTACCTAGAAGAGGTCAAAAATGCAAAAGCAAATGAAACGTTTGTTTCAGGTATTTATGTTATTGATGTTAATTTATTAACATCTACTTATTGGGTATTAGATATCGGTTGCGGTTCTCGCATTTGTAATTCTGTATAAGGATTGCAAAAGAGAAGGAATCTAGCTAAAGGAGACGTAGACCTACGAGTGGGAAATGGTACAAGAGTTGTTGCATTAGCTATAGGGACATATGTTTTATCCTTTCCTAGTGGACTTGATTTAAAATTTAAAAGATTTTATTTGTGCTTAGTTTGACTAAAAACAATATTTCTATTTCTTGTTTGGACAAGATTGGCTTTGAGATTATTATTAAGAATAATTATTTTTATTTTTATCTCGATAATGTTTTTTATGGTTCAGTACAATTGGTTAATGGTCTCTATATTTTGGATCAAGAAATGCTATTTTTAACATAAATATGAAAAGATCAAAGACAAATGACCCAAATCAAACTTATCTTTGGCACTGTCGTTTAGGCCATATAAGTGAGAAATGTATATCAAAGCTCCATAAAGATGGATTCTTAATTCATTTGTTCTCGAACAATATGATGTAGGTGAATCATGCTTGTTAGGAAAAATGACTAAGGCTCCCTTTAATAGTAAATGGGAATGAGAAAGTGATTTATTGGGATTAATACATACTAATGTATACGGGCCAATGAATACGCAAGCCAGAGGTGGATTCCAATACTTCATTACATTCACCGATGACTTCAGTTGGTAAGGATATATTTATCTTATGTGCCATAAATCTGAAACACTTGAAAAGTTTAAGGAATTCAAAAATAAAGTATATAATCAATTAGGAAAAAGTATTAAGGTACTTCGATCAGATCAAGATGGAAAATACTTGAGCATAGAATTTGATGAACTCCTGAAAGAGTATGATTGTCTCACAATTTACACCACCTGGTACTCCACAGTGGAATGGGATTTCTGAGAGAATGAATCGAACACTGTTAGACATGGTTCGATCGATTATGAATCATAGTGATCTTTTGACCTTTTTCTAGGAACAGGCACTTGAAACAACTGCTTTCACACTAAATCGTTTTCCATCTAAATTAGTTTAAAAGATTCCATATGAGGTATGGACTGGAAAGTGACCTGGTTGTCTTTTATGAAGATTTAGGGTTGCAAAGCTTATGGCAAACATCAGATGTCTACAAAGCTTGAACCTAAATCTCATAAGTGTATAGTTTTTGGATATCCTGAAGAAACAAAAGGATGTTATTTCTTTAACTCTAACGAGAACAAAGTGTTTATTGCTCGAACGAGAGTTTTTCTCGAAACAGAATTTCTCTCAAAGAAAGGGAATGAAAGAAATATTGAACTTGAAGAAGTTCAAGAACAAAATATCAATGAACCAGAGATTGAAAAAGGTTCCACAAGTAATTGAGGAACATCAACATATTTAGAAACACAGCCACTACGGAGATCCACAAGAGAATGCCATGTACCTGAGAGATATATATTTCTCGTTACCACACATGGAAACATTCTTCTTATAGATCAAGATAAACCTAAAACTTATCAAAGGAAGTGTCAAGCCCAGACTCTGAGAAATGGTTTGAAGCCATAAAATCTAAGATGGAATCCATGTCTGAAAACCAAGCATGGACTTTGGTTGAACCAACTGAAAGGGTCAAACCTCTAGGGTGCAAATGGGTTTTCAAGAAGAAAACTGACATGTATGGTAATGTACAAACATACAAGGGGTGATTAGTTGCTGAAGTTTTTCGACAAGTTCATGGTATAGACTATAAAAAACCTCCTCCCCTGTTATTATGTTTAGATCCATTTGGATTTTGCTTGCAATAGCTACATTTTATGATTATGAAATTTGGCAAATAGATGTCAAAATTGCTTTCCTTAATGGAAAACTCGAAGAGGATGTGTATATGAAACAACTAGAAGGCTTTGTCGCTCAAAGAAATACTGGAAAGGTTTGTAAGCTACATAAATCCATTTATGGATTAAAATAAGCTTTTTGAAGCTGGAATATTCGTTTTGATGATACAATCAAAAAGTTTGTTTTTTAAATTAAGATGAGCCTTGTGTTTATAAGAAGGCTGGTGGGAGCATTATTTCTTTCCTAATCTTGTATGTAGACGACATACTCATCATAGGAAATAATATACCTACTTTATAGTCTGTTAAAAATTGGTTAGGTAGTTATTTTTCTATGAAAGATTTGAGTGAGACAGCGTATATCTTAAGAGTTAATATCTATAGAGATAGACCAATATGACTCCTAGGTTTAAAACAAAGTACTTATATAGACAAAGTGCTAAAAAGGTTCAGTAAGGAAGAATCCAAGAAAGGATTTTTTTTCCTAAGAGACATGGTATTTATTTTTCAAAGAAAATGTGTCCTTCAACTTCACAAGAAAGAGAATGAATGAATAAGATTCCATATGCTTCATCTATGATTCTATCATGTATGACATGATATGTACTGGACCAGACATATCGTATGCCTTAAGCATGACGAGTCGGTATCAGGTAAATCCTGATGAAGGTCACTGGGTTGTAGTTAAAAATATCCTTAAGTACTTAAGAAAAATTGAGGATACATTTCTTATCTATGCAGGTGAAAAAGATCTTAGTGTAAATAGTTATACTGATGGCCAGCTTCCAAACTAACAAGGATGACTCACGCTCGTAGTCGAATTTTATGTTTTGTCTTAATGGATGTGCTATGAGCTGGAAGAGTTCAAATAATGACACAGTAGCTAATTCTACAATAGAGGCTGAATACATTGATGTTAGTGAAGCAGCAAAAGATGCTATTTGGATCAAGAAGTTCATATCTGAAACAGGGTTGTTCTTAGCGTATTGGATGTTATAGAACTTTTTTGTAACAACAATAGAGCCATTGCATAAGTAAAAGAACCCATATATCATCAATGGTACAAATATATTCTTAGTAGTTTCTATTTTATTCAAGAGATCATTAATCGAAGAAATATGGAGATATGTCGAGTACGCAAGGATGACAACATTACCGATCCCCTGAAGAAGCCTCTAGCACAACAAAAGCATGATTGTCACACTGAGTCACTCGGCATTAGATATATGAGTGATTGGTCTTAGTGCTAGTGGTAGATTGTTAGAGATACCCAAAAACCGACCATATGATAATTGTATGGACACATTTTATTTACCGGTTTTATTAAACAAGGCATTGCCACTATTATTTTCAATTATATATTTGTGTCTTACATAAACTGAAAGATAATAAAGTCCATATGATAATATGATTATTATTAAATATCCTTATTCGAATATTATAATAGGCATGGACAATAATAATATGTTTAAGCCTAACATGTTATTGATTGATGACAATGAATTTTCATTGACATAGAGATGTTAGAATCGATTAATGAATATGTAGTTAGAGAACGACATATTAGATGACCCACTATGAGCATATGTCTTGGATTATTATGTGATGGTTACAACATTGCTCATGGTGATGACTATATATATGATCCTCAAACTAGAAATCATTACTATCTTAACATATAATGTTGTCTGTTTTGATACAATTAAACATGTTCCATAACTGGTTGCACTATGAAGACTGGTATTGAACATATCTTAACATATGTAATGAGATGTGAATGAATAAGATAAGATTTGTCCTTCCTACATAATATAAATATATCACAAACCACTTGATTGAGTGAGACTAGAAATGCATGGCCATGCTCGAATAAGTTGATATGAGATATCACAAATTATTCATTAATTATATTATACTCTAGATATCAAGAAATAATAGATTGGTTATACAAGTGTGACTATTCCAAGACTTGTGTCTATTCTAGATATAAAGGATAAAAGGATGTAATACATAAAAGAGTCGGTCACGAAGATGATATGTCAAATAATGATTTCTTGTAACTTAGGTAACAATTATATATTGCTAGAAGTCACTCATTATTTGTAATAATTAGAATGGTTCTAATAATTACTACTAATGTTACAAGAACCTACAAGGTTAAACCATAAGGTTTAAATGAGCAAATATTAAATTGTACAATGCAATTAGAATTAATATATGCATATTTGAGATACATATAATTTAATTGTTCCAAATAAAATAAGTGGACATTAAAATAATGTAATTTTGATTACAACTCTTTTAATGAATATTTAATTCGGAATAAATAAAGAAGATTATATTTTAGAATAATTAAAATAAGATTTTAATTAATTCAAATTTTAAAACCCTAAAGGTTAGGGTAATAATGATAAGTAAGGGTCTAGAAGTTGTTCTTCTTGATCTTTTAGTCGATTTTCTCAAAATTGTTTTTGAGAAAAAGTGAAAAAAATATTTGCTCTCAATCCGGTGAACCATGTAGAGGCCGAGACATTTTCGTGGAGGCTTGCGATTAAATCGTTCGTGATCACTATTACCATTTGCATTCTTGTTTTTTTCAAGGAACCCAATGTAAGTTATCGTATCTCTTTCCTCTTATTTTTGGTTTTATAGTACATGGACCGCTAGTAAGATGTAGAGTTTGTTTTCGTTGCGCCATGGGGTGCATCAATGGTTCCAAGTTAAAGCAGCAGGTTTTGAGTTACACGATGGTGGGGCTTTGTACTTCAGGGGTAAGTTGTGTGTACCCAAAAATGTTTAGTTTCATAGTAGGATCCTTCATGAGGCGCATTACAGCCCGCTCTTAGTTCATCTAGGTAGTAATAAGATGTACCATGAGCTTCAATAATTGTATTAGTGGTCGAGCGTGAAAAGGGTAGTGTCAGAGTTTGTCGTTAAATGTCTAGTATGTCAGCAGGTTAAATCGGAACACTAGGTTTCCTCAGGTTTACTTCAGTGCATTTATATTCCTTAGTGGAAATGGGTCAGAGTAACCATGGACTTTGTGACCAAGTTACCCATAACCAGACAGAGACATGATGTAGTTTGGGTTATAGTCGACCTTTTAACCAAATCATCTCATTTTTTTCTTAGATTGTTTAGCTCAGTTGTATATCCATGATATAGTAAGGTTGCACGATATACCGATTTCCATCATTTCGATAGAGACCCTCGTTTCACTTCCCATTTCTGGAAAGCCCTTCATGAGTCCTTAGGCACCAAACTAAACTCCAGTATAGTTTTCTATCCTTAGAAAAACCCAGTCAGAGTGCGTCATTCAGATCCTGCAGGATATGCTTAATTGCACCATTATAGATTTAAGGGTATTTGGGAGGACCATCTATCATTAGTAGAGTTCATATACAACAACAGTTTTCAGACGAACACATAGATGGCTCCGTATGAGGTCTTGTATGGGCACAAGTGTAGAACCCTACTATGTTATAGAGCTCAATGAGGGTAAAATAGTGGGTCATACCTGATCAGAGAAACCAAATAGAAGGTTCGGTTAATTCAGAACCGGTTGAGAGAAGCCTAAGATAGACAGAGATCCTACGTATATCTAAAGCATAATGATATAGAATTCTCGGTATGAGACAATGTGTTCCTCAAGGTTTCACCATGGAAGAAAGTACTTTGCTTTGGGCACAAGGTAAAGTTAACCCCGTGCTTCATAGGGCCTTATAAGGTACTAGAGAGGGTTGGACTAGTAGCTTACCAGTTAGCTTTACCATTAGAATTGGAGCACATCTACAATGTGTTATATGTATCCATGCTCAGGAAATATCGTTTTGATCCATCTTGCGTCATACCCTTCGAACAAATTGAGATTATCCATACATGACCTATGAGAATGAACCAATCAGAAACTTAGCAAGAGATGTAAAGAAACTAAGGAATAAGAGGATTCCTTTGATGAAGGTGTTGTAGAGGAATCATGGTGTTGAGGAGGTAATTTGGGAAGTCAATGAGGACATGTAGCTTCAATATCCTCACCTCTTCTACCCAGGTAAATTTTGATGATGAAATTTCTTTCTAGGAGGGGAGAGTTGTAACGCCTTAAATCCTGGGTTAATAGTTATGGATTGACCTGAGAGTGTTTTAGATGAATCCATTAGCCTAATAGAGAAGCTTGGGTCAAGTGAGCTTTGGTTTGGTCTTGGGTCTGGCCCAACATATGAAAAAATGGTGTTTTTATAAAATAACCAGAGTTAGAGTGGCCATTGGGATAATTATACCAATTTTCAAAGAAAAAGTTGAATACCCGTTAAAATATGGTAATATCACGTTTTGTTCTCTTCTTTTTTTCTCATTCACTTTGTTTTCTTCTTCCTTGTTCCCTCTCATTTATCTCCCAACTTAGAAAGCACAAAGGTGATAACTTGGTGGCCTTGCAACCCTGGTTTGGAATCCTTGATATAAGATCATAACCTCCATATTCAGAGCTTCAAATTGAACCCTTCATCTCTTCTTTTCACCATGGTAATCAAATATGGGTTTTATAGGGGGTTTAAGGAACTTGGATATTTTGATACATTTTCAGAGATGTTAAGCCATATGTAGTGTTCTAAAACCCTTCTTAACTTATAAATCAAGTTAGTAACCCATGTGCTTAATCCTTATTTAGTGAGAGAAGTATGATAAAGCTCCAAGAGCAAAGGGAAGGAAAAACTTACCTTGGGTTGAGCCTTGGGTACTTCCAACAGCTTAGAAATCAAAGGTTACACACTTCTAACTCAACCTTGTGATATTTTCAGCATGTTTAAAGACCTATTATGATCCTTTTTAACACTCATAAGACTTTAATAAAATTTGGGACCCTCAATAGGGCATTTGGGTAGGAAAGTTAGAATTTTCCATACCAAAACAAGGTATTTCTAGGTATGAGTATCGGTACTGGAAGAACATTATCGATATTGTTCTTCATGTGCTAGAAACAAGGGACTTTGAGACAGAAGTATTGATATTCCTTCTATAATTATCAATATTGTAGATAAGGTATCGATACTCGTAGGGTGGCATCGATACCGAGCTCATTTAGTAGATTCCAGTATATAATTTAGGTACCGATAGTATTGATACCCTCAGTAGGGGTATCGATACTAAGATATTTTTTAAAACATCAAACCTAATTTTAGTATTGATACTCAGGCCAATATCGATACCCAGTACTAGACTATCGATACTCAGCCATGAGTATCCATATTATTCTTCCTTTATCAGTATAACTCAATCATTTGGTATCGATAACAAGAGATGGTCTCGATACTCATGGTCAGTATTGATACTGAAGTGCTAGTATCAATACTAGTGGAAAGTTTTGGATAAATAATTCAATGAATAAGGGATTAGACTTGAGGGGTCCAATAACATCGGAATATCAACAGATAAAACTTCAAGTGAGAACATTATTAAAACTCAGAACAGCTTAAAACAATAACAGCTAAGAATACATAAAACTAGCCTTGTTTGAAGCTCGGGAAACATTTAGGACAATGATTCTCTTTAGCAGAATTCGACAGTCAGTTGGATATCCCAGTCAATGCCAATGCACTTCAGTAGTCGACTGGGCGTAGATGCCCAAGACTAGACAGAGTAAGTTGGTCGGGTGTAGGTTTTCAATGCAGTTACAGATCTCATCCCATATACTTGAGGGTGTCTTAGAAAGGCTAAGAGTGTGTAAGCTTCGAGATGCAGAACCCTCAGTCACACCATGATGCCTATTTCAACAGGATATATCATTATTTTACATGTATTCATACTTGTACTGCTAGGCAGCTCATCTACTGAATGTATATAATATAGTATAGTTATTAGTGTGGCATTAAGCTCGTAATTTTAGCGTTCGGAATGTGTTTATATGCGTAGATTTATAGGTGACCAGTAGTGGAGCATTATCGTCAACAACATTTCCAGATCAACCAAGACAATCAGAGTACATCTCGAGTTATTCTTAGAGGGTATGTACTATTTATCGACCCTTATGTATTTAGTCATAACTCTTTTGATTTAAACTCAGTGATGTATTATTTTAAATATTTTAGGAGCTTCCCCATACTTGTAAACTCAGTTTATTATGTTTTCATTTATCATTTTGATGGACTGAATTTTACGTATTACAGTTTACGGTCATTTTTAAAAGAAAACCTTTGGTTAGCCACTCGGTGGTCCCATGTGACATCATGATTTAGTGATCTTTGGGTCAGACTGGATTATGTTGTTACATTTGCAGTCGACACAAAGACAGTCATTGGATATGAATAGATCCTACGATCCAAATTAACCAAGATCATGTCACACAAATTAAGGTTTCCAAACCGTAATGTTATCAACTATCATCGCTAAAGTCTCCATTGTCTGACGAGGCTTCCACATCCTCAGCCGCCTCAATTAGGTCTCATTCCACACATGCACAAGAACTCCCATAAATCTTTACGTGTCCTCTCCACACCGGCAACACACCATCACGAGAAGGCTCGTGACCACTGGTCCCCTTTTGCAAGAATAACTCAAGAAAAAGGAATGAACATCTATGGAAGATGTCAGTATCGCAAAGCCTCCCCTAACATCCTACAATACATGAGAGAGAAAGAGGAAAAATTGCTCTCAGTTTATATAATCAACAACCTACAAAAAGAGGAGACAATTTTCCACATCAGCAATAAACAAAAAATAGACAGAAAAATAACCATTTTTTAAAAAAATGAGTCATTTCATACGAATAAAGAAAAATCAGAACACACAACCATTCAAAAAAAAAGTTCTTGAAAACAAAACAAAAAATAAGAGAAGATAGAGAGAAGGGTTATTATCTTCTTACAATTCATCAATAGGGAGATGGAGAGCTCATGAAAGAAAATCTTTCCACTTTGAAGGTATTTCTTGAATCTTTCACTAGATATGGACTTCTTATTTGTTTTTAGAGGGTTTATAGGCTATATTTAGGTTCAAGATTTAAAATAGAGTTATCGACCTTCTTTTATTTCTTTCCTTTTGGACACTAACGAGCGACGATGAAGACTCCTAGAAACCCTAGGTTTCTCTTTTGGTTAAGAGATGAATATTAGAAATAAAGATGAGGACTTTAGGCTTTTCTCCCTCAAACTAAATTTTTATATCAGCCATCATATGACACTGTTTTAATCATCTCCCAAGACACATATTTCTATAAAGATGAGGGTTTTAGGCTTTTTTATCTCTCTTAATAATATTTTTAATATTTTATTTTTTATATTTTTAGTATTTGAATTTTTAAATAACTTCTTAATTTTTAATCTTGTTGCTTTAAAGACTAAATAAGCCCTCAAGTTTTCTAAAATAATCAATTAAGCCTTCAAACTTTCTAAAAGAATTAATTAAGTCTTTTTTTATAGGGTAAAGTATATAAATGGTCCCCCTAACTCTATAGTGTTGCTTTGTTGAGTCATCTGACTATTAAAAGATATAAAATGATCCATTGACTATAAGACACTACTTTGTTGAGTCCCTCAATTATTAAAAGTTACAAAATAATCACTCGATTATTCATATGTTCCAAACTCATTGTTCTTCATTAAAAAATGATGGATGTTTGAGCTAAACATTAACCTGCTCATTGAGATATGATAAAAATATGATCCTATAATTGATTGAGTTGTATTTTGTGGATCGAGTCTCTATTTACATTACGTTGTCGAGCTAGTGATTAAAACATTATGGTATCGAGCCAATGCTTGAAACATTATGTTTTCAAGTCAATGCTTGAAAGCAACGTTGATGCCAATAGACATCATGATTTTATCAAACTCATTCAACATGTTAGCTTCCAGTTCAGATTACCATCAATTTTTTAGCGGAAAATGACAAGTTTGGAACATATAAATAGTAAGATAATCATTTTATAACTTTTAATAGTTGTGAGACTCAACAAAGTAGTTCCCTGTAGTTGGGATCATTTTATACCTTTTTTATTATTGAATGATTTAACAAATCAATATCTTATAGTTGATGGATCACTTGTGTAATTTATAATTTTTAAATTATCATTAAGATGTAAGCCACTATATCGACACGTAAATCACCATATTAGTTCCACGATGATCAATAATAATTTTTAATAACAAATTATATTTATTTGATTCTAAATTTAAGAGTAAATTATTTCAATTCAAGTTCTTATAAAAATATGGGTAAATTACATAAATAATCACTAATGTTTGAATAAGTTTTTGTTTTTTTTCCATTGAAATTTTAAAAATAACATATTGGTCACTAATGTTATCGATTTATAATAAAATAATTACTCGCCTTTAATAATCGTTATTGAGTTAACGAAATGTTGTCTTATAAAATATGGGTAAATTACATAAATAATCACTAATGTTTGAATAAGTTTTTTTTCCATTGAAATTTTAAAAATAACATATTGGTCACTAATGTTATCGATTTGTAATAAAATAATTACTCCTTTAATAATCGTTATTGAGTTAACGAAATGTTGATGTGTCACCATACTTCAGTTACTTTAACCTTTGCAAATGCTCTTTGACTGAAAGACCCCTTTGTATAAATACAAATGGTCCAATTACCTTTTCTATTATTTGTTTGCTATGCCTTTTCACTACCATTTTATAACCCAAACCTAGATCCTTCCTTTTTTTGTTTTTGGGTAAACTACGTAAATTCATTAATATTTGAGTAAGTTTTCATTTTCACCACTAATGTTTCAAAAGTCACAAACCGATCACTATCGTTATCGTTTGTTACAAATTAGTCGCTCGCCGTTAACAACCATTAACAATCATTACTGCAGTAATCGAATGCTAACGTGACACGTTAAACTAGTTGACTTAACATGTTTGATGACTGTTTGACTCCTCTTATTCTTCTTCTTTAAATTCAGTGCCTTTAAATACTTGAAACTATGAAACCACGAAAGAATCTCAAACATAAAAAAAAAAAGAACCCACGAAAGTCTGGAAACTACAATATCTAACGATTCTAGCATGATAAAGAACTACTAAGGGGCATCATCTAACTCCTCAGTGCCCTTCTACTCTAGTTTCAGTTCCATCTCTACATTCTTAGCACGGTAACGGATGGATTCAAGGTCAATCCTGAGTTCATCGATCAACGATATACAATCAATTTCTAATTCCATCAATCTGTCTTTCCCTCTCAAGTTCTTTCTTGCTGTTATTACAATTGTCTACACTCTTTGCGCAATTGAATGGAACGTGACAACAAAGAGGACCTCAATTTCTCAGAAGAATGTTTAGAGATGGAGCAGTAGCAAATGATTGCAATTTGCTCTTCAATGTTTCAGTTCCTGAAGAAGTGCTTCCTTCTCAGTCGTATCAAAATGTTATTTTCCATTACCATCATTGTTGGACTGCTCAAATGGTTTTATTTCATTCTTCGAATGCTCATGAGGATATTCAATTGCAGAATTTTCTTTCCCAAGTTTGTACCGCTCTACCTGTAGAAGTTTATAGACCATCAAAATATAGCCCAAGTTATAATATCTTCTCATTCTAAAGGGGTCGAAAATATTATTACCGGATGGTTTGACTGCTCAATTTTTGCTGCTTGCTCTTTACAAATACTTTCAAGTGTTTTCTCGCTTTTGGTGGCTTCTTTCAAATCCCTTGTTACAACCTGAAATTAAAGCAACAAAACTAATAAGTACAAAACGACGACCAAACCATAAAAGAGAACATGTTTCAGCAATTTAACATATTGAGTTCTCGTTATCTTCCTATTTGTTATCAACTGCTACAATCTATGTCTTCAAACTATCCTGAACCCCATCAGAGTTGTTGTTGTCAAACTTCCTTTGGCAATATGAACAAAGCAAAGAAGTAGAAGAGCCGTCTGAAGATGGTTTGTCATTTGGTAATGTTTGAACTGAAGCATTGGCCTTGTCTGCCTCTGGACAAGTTTCAGCATTAAGTGTTCGAAAGAGAAGGCAACTGATGATGCTCTTAGGAAGAACTTGCAGTTTCTGATGATGCTCTTAGGAAGAACTTGCAGTTTCTGATGATGGTTAGATATCGTAGTTTTCATAATTTCATGGGTTCTTTTTTTTATGTTTGAGATTCTTTCGTGGTTCCATACCTGATGATGCTCTTAGGAAGAACTTGCAGTTTCTGATAATGGTTTGATATAGTAGTTTTCAGACTTTCATGGGTTCTTTTTTTTATGTTTGAGATTCTTTCGTGGTTCCATAGTTTCAAGCAAACAGGGTTTTAAATAGTGGTTCGTGACGCAGTAGCGTTTGTGATATAGCGGTAGCGCTTCCTTCCGATATACCCGTTATACTCGTAATAACGTCCACTATGGCCGCAATTGCGATAAACGACATGATCGAAAACGCAACCGCAACCGCAACCGCGACTTGAATCCTTGGTTTCAAGTATTTAAAGGCATTAGATTTGAAGAAGATTTAAAGATAATAATAAGAAGAAGAATAATAAGAATCAAACAGTCGATCAAACATACTAAGTCAACTAGTTTAACATTCCACGTTAGCATTCCGTTATTGCAGTAACTATTGTTAACATTTGTTAACAGCTAGTGACTAATTTGTAACAAACAATAAAGTTAGTGATCAATTTGTGACTTTTGAAACATTTGTTGTGAAAATAAAACTTACTTAAATATTAGTGACCATTTGCATAGTTTTTGAGGTGATGGCAAGGTTTGTCTTGAAACTGAATGAACCAAGCAATGGAAGAAGTATGAGTGCACCGTGGCAACAAGAAATGCAATATCAAAATCAGGGCTTTCGAGCGCTTGATAAACAATCTTCGTCAGCATCCATTGCAGCAATACTCTTTTCTTTAGGTAAGAACAGTCTGAAAACAACCAGATAAGAAAGAAAACCTAAAGAACAAGTGTACTAGACCTGTAATTCTTTCAACTGTGATAAAAGTATGGATTATACGATTTTATTTACATGTCCTGTTTGAAGGCACGTATCACTATTCTTAGACCTTTCATGATGGTTGGCAAAGAAAAGTTTTCTAGAATAGGAAACAAGGTGATAAACAGACAAAGAAACCAGCGCAAATGGGTGAAGTAACTAGGTGTGATAGAATTAGAAACAACATTGCATTTTCTCCTCCTTTCCCCGGTCCAAATGTTGATTAATATTCTTCAAACTACGATTACAAAGAACAAGCTTTGCTTGCTCTAGTTTCAATTTGCTTACCACCATGTTTGTCAATACCACCATCTTAAGCTATTGGTTGAACTGAAGATTTATACTTATAATCTGGAAGTTCGAAGGCCGGAAGATATCAGAACATCGAAGGAGAGCAAATCAGAAAGAACGTGCAGGTCTATTATTCGAGGATGAAGCTACTACGAGGATTGTTTATCAAGCCCTCGAAAGTCCTAGTTTTGATATTGCATTTCTTGATGCTACAGTGCTCTCCTGCTTCTTTCACTGCTTGGTTCATTCAGTTTCACGACAAACCTTGCTTCTTGATGATGATGATGGTGATGGATTTCAAAAACAAAGGGGTTTGGATTATAAAATGGAAGTGAAAAGGGCATAGTAAACAAAAGATAATAAGGTTATTTGGCCATTTGTATTTGTACAAAGGGGTTTTTTTGTCAAAGAGAATTTGTGAAGGTTAGAAGTAATTGATGTAACATATTATATAACATTCTATTACTTACTCAGACCAAATGATTATTTTCTTATAAATCGTTAATATTATTGACTAAAATATTAATAAAAAAAATAAAAACTTACTTTAATATTAATGATCATTTATGTAATTTATTTTTAAAAATATTTACATATATTAAAAAAATCAGCCAATGACGTTCGTTTGTGTGTCACCGCCATGTAACCATCCTTAATTTTCTCGTCACATACGACCAAAAGATCGCAAAATCCCCACTAAAGAATCTTCCCCCACATTCCTTGACGAGAGTGAGGCCACTTCCCACTAGTTCGATGGTTGCTGTTGAATCACGCGCCAAGAACGGAAACAGGCTGAGAAAACAGAGCAGGGAAATGGTCAGTTCAGTTCCAATCCAATGGGCTAATGTTTAACTGTGATGTTAACCACAGTTAATCACTAATTCGACCATAGTTAAATGGTTTTTGTGTCTAGGTTGTATCAGGACTGGACAAAACGGGATCTCTCTTTTCTATGTACTGTACCAGAGTTAACAAAAAAAAAAAAAAACTTTTTTGTTTGATCAGGGATCTCTTTGCTTGTTCTGTTATTGCTCTTCAAAGAGAGAGATTTTAGTTTTGAAGTACAAAAAATAAAGATCTTTAAGTTTTTGGCTATGGAGTTTTACAAGAGATTAATGTTCTTTCCCATCTCTTTTCTGAGAAAAATATACTAATCCCAGTTTCAAAAACCTGAAAAATTTTCAAGTAAATAAGCTTTTATTATCTTTCTAGTAGCACTTTAAAAGAAAAGCTTCTCTTGGTTTTAATTTCGAAACTTTTATCTGTCTTATTTGCCTTTCGTTTTTTTCTATGTACTGTTTAATCGTCACGAGAGAGAGGGAGAGAGGGAGAGGGAAGCGTTTGCATTAAAGGGGTGTTTTTTATGGGAAAACATGAAAGTGTGATAAGAAGAAGAGTTGTTTCCTTCTTGGTTTTTTTTTCCAGCCAAAAAGGCTGTAGATTCTTAATTAATGTCCTAAATTTAATGAACTAGTTTCACTTTTTCAGTTATTGTTTCATTTCAACTTCTTCCTTTGATGTTCCTCGCTTAAATTTATATCAAATTCTTGGGCAGTTCAAAGCATTAAACTCCGAAATTCCAAATCTTCACAGCTTTTGTCTTTTTTATCCCCAAAGAAAATGAGAGACCCAGAAAAGAGCTTGGATCCACAGCTATGGCATGCCTGTGCTGGATCCATGGTTCAAATCCCACAAGTGAACTCCAAAGTCTTTTACTTTCCTCAAGGCCATGCCGAGCACTCTCTCTCTTTCGTCGATTTCTCATCGTCTCCTCAAATCCCGCCTCTCGTGCTTTGCCGAGTCGCTGATGTCAAGCCTGCTTCTTTTGCCAAGACATTGACTCAATCCGATGCGAACAATGGGGGTGGCTTTTCGGTTCCGAGATATTGTGCTGAAACCATCTTTCCCAGATTGGACTACACAGCGGATCCTCCGGTTCAGACCGTTGTAGCCAAGGACGTTCATGGTGAAATTTGGAAGTTTAGGCATATTTATAGGGGAACTCCCAGGAGACATTTGTTGACTACTGGTTGGAGCGCCTTTGTAAACCAGAAAAAGCTTGTTGCCGGAGATTCCATCGTGTTCCTGAGAGCCGAAAATGGGGAGATTCGGGTCGGGATTAGGCGAGCCAAGCGTGAGAATGGGAGCTCTTATGGAGGGTTTTCGACTTTCTTGAGGGAGGATGATGGTAATAAGATGATGCGAAATGGGAATTTGAGAGGGACCGGGAAAGTGAGGCCGGAGGCTGTTTTGGAGGCTATTTTGCTTGCTGCTGGAGGGCAGCCATTTGAGGTGAGTTATTATCCGAGAGCAAGCACACCGGAGTTTTGTGTTAAGGCGACTGCGGTGAGGGCGGCAATGAGGACTCGTTGGTGTTGTGGGATGAGGTTCAAGATGGCTTTTGAGACCGAGGATTCTTCTAGGATTAGCTGGTTCATGGGGACTGTCTCTTCAGTTCAAGTTTCGGATCCCCTCCGGTGGCCTAATTCGCCTTGGCGCCTTCTCCAGGTTATATACATATTTTCTAAATTAGCCTGAATTTATACCCTTTAACCGTGTTGTCTTGTAGCATAAATAGGGTCCCTAGAGATGGATTTAGTTTAGATGAATTCAATAAATTTTGTCCTAGTATTTAAGGCACTGCAATGATTCTGGGCATTCAATTCTCCATAACCAAATCGGAGTTCACTCGTTGTTGCACTGATTCTTTTCGATCAGTTACATTTCACCTTTCGAACATTATGGTACTGTGAATACTTTGTTTCTGGTAGATGATATTTGCTTCGATTGTGGCCCTGAATGCTTTGTTTAAGTGAAATTTCTGAATACGTTTAGCAATTTGGTTTTTTCTGGTGCATATGCTTATTTGATCCAGTGGTAGCCCATGGCTGTTGCTAACAAATGGCATGGCTTAGGGATTTATCATGATGTTCTTGGCTATTTAGGCTGTTGGATTGTTCTAATTACATACCAGACCTCTTTAATCTTTGATTATTCGTTTTAGAACAAGCCCGATATCTCTTTGTCCGCAATAGCACTAAAATAGTTAACTTGTTCGGGTTTGTAGAATGCTTTGGTAATCAATGAAGTGATGCGAGGGCAAATGATGTTGGTTCTCCTTTTAGTAGCTCTCCTTTATTTGATGATTTCTATTGCAGGTTATGTGGGATGAACCGGATTTACTTCAAAACGTGAAGCGTGTGAGTCCCTGGTTGGTTGAATTGGCATCAAACATGCCTGACATCAGTCTCTCACCCTTCTCACCACCCAGAAAGAAACTCCGAATGCCCGACCACCTTAACGGACAATTTTCGATGCCGTTATTTTCGGGAAATCCCCTTGCACCAACCACCCCATTGCGATGTTTTTCTGATAATGTTCCTGCACGCATACAGGGAGCCAGGCATGCTCAATATGAATTATCTTCATCAGATCTCCATCTAAATAACAAACTGCAGTCGGGACTGTTTCTGCCCGGTCTTCAACGGTTTGATCCATGCACAAGAATTTCCGATAGCATCATGATGGCAAGGCGTGCAAACAATAAAGATAATCTGTCTTGCTTGTTAACAAAGGGGAATTCGAGTCAGAAGGAAAACTCTGGTAATGGAAAACGACACCAGTTTTTACTCTTTGGTCAGCTAATACTTACCGAGCAACAGCTCTCAAATGACACTGTCTCACAAGTTATCACCAAAAAGAGTTCATTCGATGGTATTTCAGACAAAACAAAAGATTTGTCTGATGGTTCAGGATCTGCACTCGAGAATCAATCTTCTCCAGAGAAGTCGTCGACTGCTGGATTTTTGTGGAACCGAGGACTATCAGGCCACAGAACTCTGCCTGGATACTGGTCATTGCAAGGTATTCTTAGAGTCGGACGTTGTGGGACAAACCCTTGACCTCTCGGTTCTTGGTTCGTATGAGGAGCTATACCGGAAGTTGGCCAACATGTTTGGAGTAGAAAGGTCAGAGATGTTAGGCCATGTGTTGTACCAAGATGCAACCGGTGCTTTCAAACAAATTGGAGACGAACCATTCAGGTATTGATTTCGAAACTCCCATCTTGATTTCGGTCTCCTAATCTTACCGATATGAGAACAGTGAAATTGAAACCTCTAAAATCCTGGTTTTTACGGCAGTTACCTTCATGTTTTTATTAGTTTGACACGATTTTCCCCATCTCTTTGGTATTGCAGTGCTTTCACGAAGACAGCCAAAAGATTGACAATAAGGATGGATTCCAACAATGCTAGTGTCGGAAGGTAACTTGAACATTCCTCATTTTCCATCAACGAGTTTCAAACGAACACCATCTCGGAACTTGTTCTTACTAAACTTGATAACTCGTGTTTCCAGGTCACAACTCACTGTAATTCGGACTACTGAAAATGGACTAGAAGGACCAGATAAGAGAGGTCCCTTGAGCATATTTGCATGATTCTGAGCAGTCGTTGTGGATGATAAGCATGCGTGAGATATTTCTAGAATCCATCGAACAATATAAAAGACCTTGTTTTAGCTCCTCTTAGGGCATGTCTGTAATATATAGGTTTCTTGTCCGAGGGCTCGCATTTGTGTTGCAAAAAAGGATACAGAACATTGATGTCTCGTAATCTGCTGAATGTTTTATGATTTTTATGTTGCTGCTCATTACTCTTATCCATGCAAAAGTTTAATTGCTAAATAATCTGTGGTGCCTGTTTTCCACATATGCCTTATGATGCTAACAGGAGTGTAAATGAACAGAAATTTGATAAATTGTTTGTATAACGTTTGTTTACTAAATTAAATAAATAAGTATAAACGAAATTTTTATGCTTATTTAATAAACAAATAGATACAAACAAAAGTGTCTTTGATTTATTTATATTCATGAATAAATTCATTTTTCGATTTGTTTGTAAGTTAGTTTACCAATTTGTTTATAAGCTTGTTTATTAGGAGATTAAATATTGGTCAAGGTAAAAATTAAATTGAACATAAGGTAAATTTTAGAGGTTAAAATGTGAAGCCTAAAGAACTTAAGGATTAGTGGTATGATTTCACCATTATTCCTTTGTGTTGTCTAACATTAAATGAACATGTTTGTAAACATTAAAAGAACTGAACACAAATACCTTTAAAAATAAATAAATAAATGCTACATTAGAAATTTAAACAAACATAGACTAGAGGTGAACACCTTCAAAAATAAAAATGACTGAGGTAAATACAAGGTAGTATTTGTTCAAAGACTTTCAACCATTTGACAATAAATACTCATAACCCTACATAAGCGATGTTCGAACTCGGGACCTCAAGTGAACAAAAAAATCTCTTAACCATTAAAATTGCTTAATTCGTACTGCGATCATAATATTATTTGTTCAAATTCGATTTTTGTACTAATACGTGAATAAAACACATTTAGATAAGTACAAAATGTGAATATATTTGTAAATTTTTTTATATACATCGGTCGAAGACTCCCACACAGTTTCGACTCTATACAATGGAAAGTGGATGGCTTCTTTGATCACTCGATTCATTTAATGGTGCGTTGATGAAAAATGCAAAATCCCGTAAGATTGCATTGAAACTTCCCTCGTTCGGAAAATCATTCAAGTAATACAAATTTGGAAAATGTCAATTAAATTGAATGTTGTAACCATTATGATTGTTGACAAAAACATTGGGATCTTCGTGGGAGGAAAATAAGAATCGGGATCATGAAACACAGGAAACATGGAAGCCAACAGTTTGACTGCCCAGCTTTCAAAATCTCTGAATTTTTTAACTTTATTTAAACACATATATGATTGCCTAAAATAAGGATAATAAATAGCGTCATTAGTAAAACGGATTACAAGTTCAAAGTATTACCTACAGTGTTGTAAACTGAAACTAGAAAAGATATTAGTCGGAAAAAAACACGTTACATTAAAATGTTATGCAAGATAAAAAATGAGTTATAAATAGGAAATGTTATTAATACTATTAATAGTTTAGGTTGTGCCTAAAATGTTATTAGAGTTTAAACTGATAGAGTATTGGATTTTATAGTCCCACGATAATAAAATAAGTTAAAAGCTAAAAATGTTATAAATATATATAAGAAATATGGTTGTGTCTAATAATGTCATGATTCACTAAAAAAATAAGTTGCGATATGTAATGTTAATATTTTTATTAATAAAATAGGTTGTCCCCAAGAATATATGGTTCACTTAGAAAGTATGTTGTAATATGAAATCTTAATATTTTTAATAATAAAATAGATTGAGCCTAAAATATTATCAGAGTTTAAGTTGATGGGACCTTGGGATTTTCCCACAATAAGAAAATAAGTTAAAAGCTTAAAATGTTATGAATATATATAAGTTACGTTCAATAATGTCATGATTTACTAAAAAAATAGGTTGTGATATGTAATGTTAATATTTTTATTAATAAAATAAGTTACGACCAATAATATTATGATTCACTAAGAAAGTAGGTTGCGATTTGTAACGTAATGTTAATATTTTTTTAATAAGATAAATTGCGCTCAAGAATATCATTGTTCACTAAGAAATAGGTTGTGATATGTTGTATTAATATTTTTATTAATAAAATACGTTGCGCCCAAAAAAATAAAAAAACAGTTCAAAAATTCAAATATCGTTATTTTAAAATATTAAAAATGATGAAGATAAGATAGAAAATTAAAATATTGATACTTATGCGGTAATGATTGATACTTTTAAAAATTGAAAAATTGATAAAAATACTGAAATTTAAAATATCGATACTTATGCGATGATGATCGATATTTTTAGATATTGAACAAGTTGAATAATATGATCAATAGTTAAAATATCGATACATATGTTATGAGGTTCGATACTTTTTTATTTATATCGATACTTATTCTCTTGTATTTGCGAAAAAGTTTGATACTTTGCAACCTTCTCATTTTCCATGTTTTTTTAAATTTGAAAGTTGTAACACCCCCAACCTATATCCGACCCGGATACTAGTCTGAAGTATCACATTGACTTTTCAAATCATATACTTGTACAAGATATTGAAAATTCCAACTTTTTATTAAATAAAAGTGCATAATTTATACAATTTCAACCAAAGGATTTACAAAACTTATCATAGCGTATACAATTCAAATCTTTTATTTACATGTTAACTACATTCCTTATAACAAAATACATACTATTCAAATATTTTTCTGATCTGATCTTTGGAAAGGAGAATCTGACATGACTTGCCCATCATTGCTACTCTTCTTGCTTCTCGGAACCTACGTGTGAAACACTCATAACTCTCTTTTCACATAACATGGGTATTATCATTATATTTATCACATATTCATATATCCATATCACATAGGCATATAAACTCATAGTTTCTTTCACATAGCTCATATAACATTTTTGTATGATCACAAAGGTATGTATTCAAGTAGTTCATGTAACATTCTTATATGGTCTAATAAATAATTATCGTATAACACATATCACATATGTTCATATCATATAACTTGTAATGTAAGCAAGATATATTAACATATACATGTAATCACATAGCTTGCATTATATAACTTATCTTGTATTCTCTCTTAGATTCACCTATCAACCCATATAACTTAAGCAGATACTCATATACACATTTTAATATAATACGCATATCACTACAATATATCTTATTTCACAATTTTACATAATCACCTATAACACATAAATTTTATAATCGTTTCATATATTCACTTAGTTTAGCTTCACATAGTTTATCACTTAGACATGTATTCTCATAAGGTTTTATATATAGATTTTCTATACAACTCATCTTACATGTTCGTATAATCATTTATATCAATATCTTCTGGCTTATATCATATTCTCATACTATCATAATATATCAATGCTACTTAACTTATCTCAGTCTTTATTTAATCACGTAAGTCCATTATATCATTTCACATAGATTTAATTCCTATAACTTATACCTTATTATCATATATAACCACCTGTCACATGTTTCCCCTAATTCACTTAGGTCGATAACACATATCTACGCAGTTCATATCACATGGCTTACATTTTATTTTATATCTTTTCATAGACATATAAACACATAAATCCTCATCACATAACTTACATTACATGTTCATATAATCATTTATGTCTATACTACATAGCTTATATCACTTTCTCTTGTTATTTCCTAAGTCATTGTTATTTACATAGTTCATGATCCTATAACTTATATCACATAGTCAAGTCATCATATAAATCACATCACATAACAAAGCACGTAACAATACATATTCACATACTAACGGTTACCAACTATACCTATTTTCATGTATTCATAAACTCAAAACATGGAAATAGACTCATCGCAAGTCTAATTTCTATATAATCATATACTATAATATTATGCACTCACATGGCCTCACTAGTCAATTCAAGCACTTATAACTCTTTCTTGATCGATCTTATCTCGTCGACTTATCAGATACTCGCTTCCGATCAATATCTACACAATTATATGACTTATATGAATATAGGAGTTCGATTCACTTATAATCAATCATATAACTTAGGCTAAAAGAACCACATAATTTAATATTTCAATCGTAATAGTATCGATACTCTTACTATAGTATTGATACTACCCTCTTATGGTATAGATACCCCTAGGTACCGATACCTTTTGACATTCTGCCTTTATAACTCGATAATGGTATTGATACTATACACTTGGTATCGATACCCCTTTAACTAGTACTGATACCACCCTTTAGGTATCGATACTTCTTAAAGATTTCATCAAATTTTTCCTTATGGTATCGATATTGTTCCTTCAGTATCGATACCCCAAGTTCGTATTCTACTCATTTACTTTGGAAGTATCAGTACCGGATGAACAGTACCGATACCCATGCCCATAACTTATTCATTTTACCCTAGAAAATCGACCATACTCAACTAAATTTCTTATTTTACTCTTTTTTCATGCCTTTAAACTTAACCACACCTATTCAAATCAATTTATCTCACTTTAACTCATCTTAGTATCTCAAATCTAACTATTACACTTGAATTCAATAATCATGCCAATTAATCAACATGTTCTTAATCCACTTCTATTACTTCTAACTTCTTAATTAGATCCTTGATAAGTCAAATATAGCTTAAAAATTCATTTATAACTTCTTTCTCAAGAATTCACCTTAACACTCCTTATATTCAATCTCTCATAATTTATAACTCTTTTAGCTTCAACTTCTCTTTTAGCTTCCATAAACTTTCTTAACAATCCAAGAATCAATACCAACTTTAAAATAAAAGAAATAATCAACTTGAGAGCAACATACCTTTTACCAAGAACCCACGGTGGAGAAAGAGAAAGAAGAAGAAAGCTAAACCAAAACTGTAACACCCTGATTTAAGGGCTAAATTTTAGAAATTATAAAGTATTGGATTTAATTGGTATTTAGAAAGAAAAGGTGGATTATATTGTATAATTTCAAAGTTGGTAGACCGTTTTAAGAAGTGCAGGAAGTTCAGTGACTAAACTCATGGTTTGCCCATTTTTTTATGGGATGAATTATAAAGCCCCATTCACGTATGTTTCTGGAAAAAATTTCCAGTTTTCCCTCTCCCGTCAACCCCTCTTTCAACTCCGATCTACTCGTCGTCCGACCTCCGATCGACAAACCAAACCACCATCGTGTTTGTTGTTGACTGAAGAACAAAACCCCTCAAACCTTTCGTTATGAATCGTTGTCGTTCGTCGTTAATTTCAGTTGGAAGTATCGTCGGTATTAACTCGATTTCAGTTGGTTTTTCGTCGATTCACGGCGATCCGACCATCCATTTTTGACACCTCCCGCGCCATCGTGTTTCTTGCATCGTTTTGAGTTCTCCGGTGTCCTCCGTCGTCGTCAGCGCGTGGAGGGGTGAGACCGTCAAAGTTTCTGACGTTTCATAATCGAACTCTCCGTCGTTCAAAATTGTGAACCGAGCTTTGTAAGTGCCTCAAAATTGCTTATAATAATTTTTAGGAATTTTTCCGGGAAATTTCTGACACTGTTACTGTTCACGCTCCGTATGCCACCCCCTAGAGTGGGCATCGTCTGGGTGTTAATTTTGTAATTAATTTTTGTTTGTGTGCTATTTGGGTGTTAGTTTTGTAAATATTTGTAGAATGTGGCTAATTTTGTAATTAATATCTGTTAGGGTGATATTTGTGTAAAATGGTTGACTGTTGATCGTTGACCTACGTTGACCGTTGACCGGTGTTGACCACTGTTGACCAGAACTTTGACCATCTTAGACCGGGCATTAAACGACCTTTGACTTTGACCGAGTATACATATCATAATGTTTTTCGATGTTCAAAGTCCGATTCTGCAGTCCATTTTCGAAATTCAGAACCGATGGCCTCAAAATTGCCAGTCAAACCCGTCGAATTTGACTGAAAATTTAAAATTTTCAAAAAGTCATATTTTATGTTTTTGACGTTCTGAATCTGATTTTGGGGTCCGTTTCACCAAACTCGAACCCGGTAAGTTGATTTAACACCCGATTCGATCTATTTTTCAGAATTAAGCTATGTTTTTATATAATTTTTGTTGATATGCATCTGAGGAATTATTCGAAGTTGATTTCAAGATCGAGGGCATTCGAATAGAATTTTAATGGTCGATCAATATGGCACGGAAATTGAGGTAATACTTTACTACCTCTTTATGATTTATGGAACATGTTGATATTGGTAAATGCATGAATAAGATAATGTTGGTCACTTTTGTTGAGTTGAATAATTTATTCACTCGATATGAATGTGGTAGAAATTCTGTAACTGAATACGGATCGAATGACTAATATAAGAGATTAAGGAATTGTTAGAATTAAATTACAAGTTTGTGATTAGTGATAAAGAAATCAGCCCTGGATTTGTAACTTATTTTTTATATCATCAAAGGTTAAATGTTAAAGGTACTTGGATGGGAAATTATGAGAATATTTCGATTAGGTAAAATTACAAAATTACCCTTATATTGGAAAATGATAAGAATTGTCCCTGGAAGTGGATTAATAAATCTGAAAAGACATATTGATCTGATAAATCTATTGATGTGCATAAGAAATGTTAGTTTTACTTGGAAATTATGGATAACTGATTTTAACCCCAAGAGGGTTTATACAAGATACTAAAAGTCTGTTAAGGAATCATTTCAAGATCAGAGAATGTTCGGGAAAGCAATTAACCATAGGATCTTTAAATTATAGTTATTTTCGTAAAGAGTTAATACCGAAACTATTTGGTTAAGAAATTATGAAAATACCCTTGAAAGGTAAAAATAGTCTGAGTTGACCCGGAATGAGAAAGTACTTTGAGGATTTGTACTTAACTCGATAAATTATGGATTTAATTGTTAAAATCATGTCTTTGTACAGAAAAATTCATGATATTCCGTTTGTAAAATCTTATAAGGTACTTGACCCGAAAATATCCGAGTTATTAGTAAAAATTCTGAAGAACAATTTATCGGGGGTGTTCTGTTATCAGAATTGTTCAAAAAGACTGAAATAAATGATAAGATTGAATTTATTAGTAAGATCTGACGGAAGGAAAAGATTTAAATACACTGCATCTATAAAATGACCAAAATACCCCTATAATAGAAATGACTCAAGAATATCACCAAGCCCCAGAATGAATGGACATCCTCAAGCTTTGAAATGAATGGAAAAACATTGAGCATCAAAATGACCAAAATACCCTTATGACCTAGACTAAGTAGATGTCTTGGATTAATTAAAGAATCCAAATAAACATGGGTGTGGTACTGATCTTAAAAGTTATGGATCACATATTAAGCCGAGCAACCAATGCAAGTGTTATATCAGTACCAAAACCACATAGATGTCACTTGAATGCATGTTCGACTTCTCAAGTTTGGTTCGATGATAATTTTGGAAGTATTCATCTCAACTGAATTATAGATCGCATTATGTTTTAAGAAGGGGATATCCGTTAGACAAATCAACCATGAAGACCAAACTAAACGGAGCTGGAGTATAATATGTATTTGAAATTCAGAAACGTACAAATTACTCTGAAAAACCCCAAAGTAACTATAATGGACTTAAATGCTAAATGAATTAAGTAACCTCAAGGACTGAGGATTAAGTAAGTGATTTGGGTGAGTCTGGAAACGTTAATGATCATACATGATGTAATGTTCTTATGGGTAATGAACTATAAATCAAGTACATTAGGATTTCATGATATCATGGAAGCGTGGAAGCGAGATAAATAGCATTGGAATATCTGTTAGTTTCCTTAAGATCTATTCAACGATGATTCCAAAGATGATCTATGGACAATAAATTGTGGTATTAATGAGTAAACACCCTGGAAGGACAATGAATTAACTAGTCGACAAGCATTTGCTCTGAGAGCTATTTGTCTCAAGTTGTTTGATTATCCGATCAATCGACATAGTTGTAAAGGATTATGAATACCCTTCTGATTATGAACAACTTCTGAAAAATGTCCGAATAAGATATGATCCTGATAATTCATATTCTAAATAACTGATGATTCCATCAGTTATTGAACCTTCCAATAGTGATTCTAAATTTCGACATGCTATCGGTAAACTAAAGATCCATGTTTCTCTGCCCAATAAGATTATCCAGTATCTTTGAATAATATCTGATAAATATTTTGATCCTCTAGTGTGTTCCACATGTACTACATGACAGTTTTATATGTTTGAAATTAGTTTTAACGAAAGTATTGATTTACTGGTTTATTAACCATGGCAACATGGTATGTGATCTCCGATTACGATTTTCATCGAAAAGTATGAATTGTACATTATTTATTAAATAATGGAATTTACTGGGTTATGAATTATGGTTACCTGAAATGTGTTATCTGGTTTTCTGTTTTCACTGGAAAATATGAATTGTTCCTGATTTATGGAATCATGGAATTTACTAGGCGTACAGGTGGGTGTAAGGTTCTGTGGAACCTACACATTATGGAATATTCAGTTGGAGGGAATAATATGATTTTTGATAAACGTTTTATGGGAGGGTGTTGTTGGAGGAAGTTATCGTTACTGCAGGCTCCTCTGCTTTGTGCTCAGGGTAAGTCCTTACTTGGTGTGTAGGTGGGTGTATTGTTCTTGGGAACCAACACATTATGGAGTGTTTGGTTGGAGGGATTAATATGATTTTTGAATAAAAATATGTTTTTAAACTACTACTGTTTAAAAAGAAAAGATCTGTATCTCTTCACTAGTTTTATGGGAACACATTAGATAACCTATTTTGAATCTATTGAACCTAGACATCTGAGATATTTCCATCTTAACTGAAAGCTCATTGTCCGTTACTATCTGAATATCAGTAGGATCTCCGCTCTGCATAAAAATCCATAGATGTTCAGAACTAATAAGAAAATATAATGTGATATGTATCTGTACGTTCTTCAGCATCATCTGGTAGTTCTGTATTACTGAGCTTTCTGAAGCTCACTCTATTACTCAACATTGCAGGTTAAAAGAATTATATCAGTGCAGCTATCGACTTCAGTAAGGGAGTTCTTCCGGCGTTGTTTGTAGAGTATGTTACAGGTGATTAGGGGGCATGTAATTGTATTTTGTTTTATATACGAGTCTGAAAACCTGTTTTATTTCTGAAAACTGATAAATCATTTTATGAGTTACATGTTTTAATAAAAGTTTTAAATTTTTCGCTATTTTACAGTGGGTCGCTCTGGTGGCCTTAATGTGACACCAGGATCGGATCGAGCTATCCGCATCGGTCTGAGGGGGTTACATTTAGTGGTATCAGAGCTATGGTTTGAGTCAAATTTTTTAAGTTAAACCGGCCGATCGAATTTTAAAAGATTTCTGATCAGTACATGCCCCTAGACTACAATCGTACTTCTCTGAGTCGGAACTCCAAGGTTTAGTCCCTATTTGTAACGAGCAAACCTAGGTTTTTATCCGTAAAGGCTTTACGTTTGCATAAAGGAATACCAGTAACGGTTATCTGAATTCTGTAAAGTACTACACGAGCCTTGTGAGAGTTACTCCTCTGAGAAATTTTGACTCGATTCCAAAAGTGAAATTATGATATGCTACTGGTCTATGAGCCGATTCTCGTAACTAATAATGAATTGATTACTCAAAGAAATTCTCGTTCGAAATCTTTTATTGAAATGATGAAAAATTCTGATAAAAATGTATGCTCAACTGGTTAAGGATTAGTGGAGGATACATACTTCTGTAAAAGTTACTTGAGAATATGAAAGAACTGATGGAAGTTTCATTTCTGCAATTATGTGACATGAATGAATTTCGAGGACGAAAGCTTTTAAGGAGGGGAGAATTATAACACCCCAATTTAGGGGCTAAATTTTTGAAATTATAAAGTATTGGATTTAATTGGTATTTAGAAAGAAAAGGTGGATTAAATTGTAAAATTTCAAAGTTGGCAGACCGTTTTAAGAAGTGCAGGAAATTCAGTGACTATGGTTTGCCCTTTTTATATGGGATGAATTATAAACCCCCATTCACGTATATTTCTGGAAAAATTTTCCAGTTTTCCCTCTCCCGTCAACCCCTCTTTCAACTCCGATCTACTCGTCGTTCAACCTCCGATCGACGAACCAAAACCACCATCGTGTTCGTTGTTGAACGAATAACAAAACCCTTCAAACCTTTCATTATGAATCGTTGTCATTCATCGTTAATTTCAGTTGGAAGTATCGTCGATATTAACTCGATTTCAATTGGTTTTTTGTCGATTCATGATGATCCGACCATCCGTTTTCGACACCTCCCACACCATCGTGTTCCTTGCATCGTTCTGATTCCGCCGGTGTACTCCGTTTCTCCGTCGTTGTCGGCACGTGAAGGGGTGAGACCGTCAAAGTTTCTGACGTTTCAGAATCGAACTCTCCGCCGTTTAAAATTGTGAACCGAATTTGTAAGTACCTCAAAATCACTTATAATAATTTTTAGGAATTTTTTCGGGAAATTTCTAACACTGTGTTACTGTTCACGCTCCGATTTTGTAATTAATTTATATTTGGGTGCTATTTGGGTAAAATTCGGGTGTTAGTTTTATAAATATTTGCATAAGGTGGATAATTTTGTAATTAATTTCTGTTAGGGTGATATTTGTGTAAAATAGTCGACTGTTGACCGTTGACCTGCGTTGATCGTTGACCGACGTTAACAAGAACTTTGACCGGCTTTGATCGGGCATTAAACGACCTTTGAATTTGACCGAGTATTCCTATCCTGATGTTTTTTTACGTTCTGAATCTGATTTCGCAGTTTGTTTTTCTAAATTCGGACCCGAGGGCCTCGAAATTGCCAGTCAAACCCATTGACTTTGATTGAAAATTCAAAATTTTCGAAATTACAAGTTTGTGATTAGTGATAAAGAAATCAACACTGGATTTGTAACTTATATTTTATATCATCAAATGTTAAATGTTAAAGGTACTTGGATGGGAAATTATGAGAATATTTGATTAGGTAAAATTACGAAATTACCCTTATGTTGGAAAATGATAAGAATTGTCCCTATAAGTGGATTAATAAATCTGAAAAGACATATTGATATGATAAATCTATTGACGTGCATAACAAATGTTAGTTTTACTTGGAAATTATGAATAACCAGTTTTTAACCCCAAGAGGGTTTATGCAAGATACTAGAAGCATGTTAAGGAATCATTTCAAGATCAGAGAATGTTCTGGAAAGCAATTAACCATAGGATCTTTAAATTATAGTTATTTTCGTAAAGAGTTAATACCGAAACTATTTGGTTAAGAAATTATGAAAATACCCTTGAAAGGTAAAAATAGTCTGAGTTGACCCGGAATGAGAAAGTACTTTGAGGATTTGTACTTAACTCGATAAATTACGGATTTAATTGTTAAGATCATGTCTTTGTACAGAAAAATTCATGATATTCCCTTTGTAAAATATGAGAAGGCACTTGACACAAAAATATCCGAGTTATGAATAAATATCTGATGAACAATTTATCGAGAGTGTTCTGTTGTCAGAATTGTTCGAAAAGACTGAAATAAATGATAAGATTGAATTTATTAGTAAGATCGGACGGAAGGAAAAGATTTAAATACACTGAATCTGTAAAATGACCAAAATACCCCTGTAATAGAAATGACTCAAAAATATCTCCAAGCCCAGGAATGAATGAACATCCTCAAGCTTTGAAATGAATGGAAAAACATTGAGCATCAAAATAACCAAAATACCCTTATGACCTAGACGAAGTAGATGTCTTGGATTAATTAAGGAATCCAAATAAAAATGGGTGTGGTGCTGATCTTAAAAGTTATGGATCACATATTAAGTCGAGCAACTAATGCTAGTGTTATATCAGTACCAAAACGACATAAATGTCACTTGAATGCGTGTTCGACTTCTCAAGTTTGGTTCAATGATAATTTTGGAAGTATTCATCTCAACTGAATTATAGATCGCATTATGCATTAAGAATGGGATATTCGTTAGACAAATCAACCATGAAGACCAAATTGAACAGAGCGGGAGTACAATATGTATCCGAAATTCAGAAATGTACAAATTACTCTGGAAAACCCCAAAGTAACTGGAATAAACTTGACTGCTAAATGAATTAAGTAACCTCAAGGACTAAGGATTAAGTAAGTGATTTGGATGAGTCTGGAAACGTTAATGATCATACATGATGTAATGTTCTTATGGGTAATGAACTACAAATCAAGCACGTTAGGATTTCATGATATCATGGAAGCGTGGAAATGAGATAAAGAGCATTAGAATATCTTTTAGTTTCGTTAAGATCTATTCAACGATGATTCCAAAGATGATCTATGGACAATAAATTGTGGTATTAATGAGTAAATACCCTGGAAGGACAATGAATTGACCAGTCGACAAACATTTGCTCTGAGAGCTATTTGTCTCAAGTTATTCGATTATCCGATCAATCAACATAGTTGTAAAGGATTCTGAATACCCTTCTGATTACGTACAACTTCTGAAAAATGTCCGAATAAGATATGATCTTGATAATTCATATTCTAAATAACTGATGATTCCGTCAGTTATTGAACCTTCCTATAGTGATTCTAAATTTCGACATTCTATCGGTAAACTAAAGATCTGTGTTTCTCTGCCCAATAAGATTATCCAGTATCTCTAAATAATATCTGATAAATATTTTGATCCTCTAGTGTGCTCCACATGTACTGCATGACAGTTTTATATGTTTGAAATGAGTTTTAACAAAAGTATTGATTTACTGGTTTATGAACCATGGCAACATGATATGTGATCTCCGATTACGATTTTCATCGAAAAGTATGAATTGTACATTATTTATGAAATAATGGAATTTACTGGGTTATGAATTATGGTTACCTGAAATATGTTATATGGTTTTCTATTTTCACTGGAAAATATGAATTGTTCCTGATTTATGGAATCATGGAATTTACTAGGAGTGCAGGTGGGTGTAAGGTTCTATGGAACCTACACATTATGGAGTATTCGATTGGAGGGAATAATATGATTTTTTATAAACATTTTATGGAAGGGTGTTGTTGGAGGAAGTTACCGTTACTGCAGGCTCCTCTGCTTTGTGCTCAGGGTAAGTCCTTACTTGGTGTGTAGGTGGGTGTATGGTCCTGGGGAACCAACACATTATGGAGTGTTTGGTTGGAGGGATTAATATGGTTTTTGAATAAAAATATGTTTTTAAACTACTACTGTTTAAAAAGAAAAGATTTGTATCTCTTCACATGTTTTATGGGAACATACTAGATAACCTATTTTGAATCTCCTAAACCTAGACATCCGAGATATTTCCATCTTAACTGAAAGTTCATTGTCCGTTACTATCTGAAATATCAGTAGGATCTCCGCTCTGCATAAAAATCCATAGATGTTCGGAACTAATAAGAAAATATAATGTGATTTGTATCTGCACGTTCTTCAACATCATCTGGTAGTTTTGTATTACTGAGCTTTCCGAAGCTCACTCTATTACTCAACATTGCAGGTTAAAAGAATTATACCAGTGCATCTATCGACTTCAGTAAGGGAGTTCTTCCGGCATTGTTTGCAGAGTATGGTACAGGTGATTAGGGGACATGTAATTGTATTTTGTTTTATATATGAGTCTGAAAACCTGTTTTATTTCTGAAAACTGATAAATCATTTTATGAGTTACATGTTTTAATAAAAGTTAAATTTTCCGCTATTTTATAGTGGGTCACTCCGGTGGCCCTAATGTGACACCCTGGATCGGATCGGGCTATCCGTATCGATCTGAGGGGTTACAAAAACTCTCCAGATTTTTCCTTCTCTTTACTTTCTTACTCTCCACGTGGATATTTATAACACAAAGAATGAATTTTTAATTCATTCTTCCTAAAAGACCTTTCTGCCCTCCCTTCTTTTCTTCTTTTTAAATAACTCTTACATAATGAAATTATAATTAGGTCCCTAAACTTTTCAATTTTTCCTAAATAGATCACCAAATTTAAAAAAAATCATTTTAATCACTAACCCGGTTTTTGGATGTTACAAAAGTATCAATTTTTGTGGAGAAGTATCGATATTTCGTCTGACTTTACTATTCGTTAATTCATGTCATATAATTAATGTATAACGTATGTGTATTATATTATATAATATAAGCATATTATGTTGTCTATTATATAGTATAAATATATATATTATATCAATATATTATTACATTATTATATTTCATTTTGGGTATTTTATTTTCAGGTCCAATAAATATACCCATCACCCAACACAACACTAGTGACCCAATATTTCAACCCAAGCTGCTGACCCAAACAAATGTAATTCGAACCAAATGAGACCCAAACCAGCCCAGAATCTAGATTCGACCCGATAGTATTAGGGTTTTTAAACCCTAAATCCAACAGCCGCCAACAACATCTTAGCCGCCGCCAACAACTTTATTCACCGGGATTTTTGGTACCAACTCAAAATAGAAAACAACCAAGTCAAAAACAAAAAACAAACACAGTTTTTCAGTCCAAATAAGACTCTAAGTCGAACCTAAAAATAGGTTTTTGGAGCACTATAAATAAATGAGAAAAATTAGTGTGAGGGAAGGATTATGGGGAATAAAAAATCGGAGAACAAGAAAAACAAGGGGAACAGAGAGAGATTCAAACAACAAAGAGGAGAAAATCGAACGAAATAAAAGAGGGGTTTTTAAAAAAAAAAAAAACTACCCTTGGAACAAAAAATCTCACCTTTAAACCACCGATTGCTTCACCGGAGTTAATAAACTCCATTATTGAAGGTAAAGCTTTTACCTTTGTTGTTTAGGCTTTGATTTTTTATTCAAGGTTTTGGTTTTAGGGGTTTGGTTGTAAAAAATGTTTGTTTGAGGGTTATTTTGAGCACTTGGTGCCCCGTGGCCATCAATTTACGATAGCCGAGCTTGCTTTATCCTCATCGGCAGCAAAGATGGAGAACTCTCTCCCATATTTTGTTTTATGGCATGCGACGGGATAAGGAAATGAAAGGGTTAAAGTGTGGGTTTAAAAGTGAAACCCTATTTTGGGTTAATTGGCAAAACGACACTGTTTTAGAAAAAGGAGTAATGCGCATGATAATTGTAAAAGGGGTACTGCACATGATATTTGTAAAAGGGGATATTTGCGCGTCCAGTACTTGGAATTTGTATGAATGCTTTACGTGGATCATGACAGGAATTTGTTTTTATTATGAGCACCTTCTTTTATCCTCATTTCATTTTGGTCACCTGTTTCAATTTTACCTCCGAATTTTCAATTTATTCAATTTAATCCATGTTTATACTTTTTATATTTTGCAATTTAACCCCTCTAACTCTTTATTTTTCTGTTGCAGCTCATTTTTAGCTCCGATTTAATCCCTTAATTTTGATTTGTTTCAATTTCACCCTCTAAGCTTTTATTCTTTTTTATATTTTTTTAAATTATTCTTTTTTTCATATTGTTTTTATTTTATTACTTTTATAATTTAACATTATTTCTTTTTTTTAATTTTTTAATTTTTTTAATTATTCTTTTTTATTTTATTTCATGTTTCTTCATTTATTTATTTTTTCATTTTTACTTTTGTCTATTTTTTATCTTTTTTTATTTGATTTTTATTATTTTATTTTTTATTTTTATTTTTTTCTTTTGATTTATTATTATCATTTTTATTATCATTTATTTATTTTTATATGATTTATTTAAAATTTATTTATTTCTTTTATCTAACATTTTTGACTTTTTGAATAATTCCAACCAATCAAAGGTAAATATTTGAATCGGGTTTTAAATTTCAATTTAAATTTTTAATTTTTCGCGATTACGACAACCGACAAATTAATTGGTACCGAAAGGGCAGTACAAGGGTGTTAATCATTCCTTGACTACAACCGACTCCCGAACCAGACACATTTATGGTAAAATAAAGATTAGGTAAGATGGTATCCGATCCACCTAAATATTTTTAAAATGATCGGTAGTGACTCTAACACATTTCATTCAAGTCGAAGCCCAATTTCGGGCCCACTCGAAAGACGGTCGCGACAGCTTGGCGACTCCACTAGGGACATGTAAGTGAGTCAGGCCAGAATTAATTTCGGTTGTTTTTTTAGAGAAAATTATAAGTTTAAATTTTAATTTATTTATTTATTTAATTTTTATTATTTATCTTTGATTATTTTTTTCAAATAAATAGTTGTACTGACACTTTTTCAATGATTTCATATTTTTGAAAAGGTTTTCATCTCTAGCTCTATACCCGAGATCCAAACTATGTTTAAAAAAGGGTGAAAGCGATGCCTTCATGAGAATTTATTCTACGTGCAGGCTTAGCAAGCAACCTTCGGGATTCATATACCATATGTCTTCGTGTGAATTTATTCACCGCATAGGCGAATGTATCCTTGCGAGTTTAACTTAGTCCACTTAAGCTTGTAATGGGCTTAGGACTAAGGGCTTCCATCACCGGAGACTACAGGGAATTAGAGCCCACCCCAAGACCTCATTTCAAACCCTACGCTGCTTTGAAATTATTTCCTACTTTATTTTCTGTTCAAAGCATGTGAACTAGAAATATATACGGTTAGGACTGGTTCAAAATTAACATGTGAGATAGAGATCATGTTCGGGTAGGAATATAAGCATATGGGGTAGATATCATGTGGGGTAGGACTTTTATTTTTCATTATTGTTTTGACTATTATCCTTACCTCACTAACTCTTTCCTTTCATTTTTGTTCTCTTTCATTTTATTCATTTACATCATTCAAAAGAGGTGTTGATACACCAAAAATGTGTTCATTAAACGTAAATAATTTGTATTAATGGACAAAGGGGTTATAATATAAGATATGAAAAGATCAAAAGTCCGACTATGGTCAGAAAAAACTCAAAATAGACCGGGTTTACACTGAGCACACCAAAAGTTAACTTTTTGATCTTGCAAAAGTTTCAGGGGCAGACGAGAACAAGGTTACTGACCTGGGGAGTTCCTTCAAAGACGACAAGAACAAGATGGCAAAGCGATAGCTAAAACTGGAGACCATTATTGACGAATTCGAGAAACAAGCATATAAACTTTGGGTAGTTCATATCGATGGAGGTCTCCAATTGTGTTTCCATTAGGGAACAGACTCAACAAAGAGTGAAAACTAGAGATGCATCCATTCGAGACTTCTTGGGAAAAGTATAATAAGCAGCTCATATAGGCTGAAACGGTTCGACATGGTATTCAGCCAGTGGCAGAAGAAGGCAGAAGACGAATCAACCTGTCAGAAGTTGTTCGAGTTATAGAAGAATATACCTTTAAAATGTTTTATCTCTTAAAAGGTAAAACTTTTGTCCCCAATAAAGATTATTTATATTAACATACTCGTTTTTGGATTAATGCCTTGAACATTTCATGCATCATGCATTCTTTCATATTTTGCATAATTTTTTTCTTTTTTTCATTACATTCACATTAACTAACAAGAGATGTCTCATAAAAAAGGGAACAAACATCGAGTTTACCTCCACAAGATTCGGACACATTTCATCCTCACAACACCCACACAAAGGAAAATAGAAGCCAAGATTGCTCAACTTGAAGAGAACATACTAAGATTACAGAAGGAACTGGAAGAAAAAATAAGTCAAAATCAACAAAATACCTTGTATTCCATCACTAGGAACGAAAACTTATTGGTTGACCAGATTATTTCAAAGTTTTCTGGCTTGAATCAAAGGAATTCTCTTGGGGAAGGGGTATCTGAGGGGGGTAGTTGTACCGTCTAATCGACAATTGGAAATTTCAATTGGGGTCTTATCATGACTTCAAAATAATTCAGATAGTTACCGCTTCCGAAATTTGGTAAAAAAGTCAAAACAAATATGGTAGAAACGACCATTAAACAAGGAGGTAGGTCGAGTAGAAAACCTCCCCTGAAGAATAAAGAATGAGAGATCATTAACATTTTTAACACTACCAAGGGTGTTACAATCTCCAAATCAAAACCAATTACAGTTATACCGTCAGGTACTCCTAGGGAAGATTCGAGAGAACCAAGGAGAGAAAATGAAAAGGAACATTTCGATCCCATTCCCATGACATAGAAGGAGCTTTACCAATAGCTGTTTGACGCAAATGTGGTGTCACCATATCCAGAGAAACCTCTAAAGCCCCATACCCCAGGTGGTATGACGAAAATGTGCACTGTGAATATCATGGTGGTGCTTCAGGGCATATTATTGAAAACTACCTCGCCTTTAAAAGGATTATCCAAAGAATATGCAACAGGAGTTGGATTCATTTCAACAATTCAGAATCACCCAACGTTGCACATAACCCTTCATCTAGTCATCAAGAGAATGAGGAAAATTCAATGACCAAGGAGAATGGTAAAAAGGCCAAAACCATAGTCTCCGAAGTGAAGTCACCTCTTGCTTGGGTATGGAGGCATATGATAAATGTGGGGTTTCTTGCACCACATCCTAGCGCATCAGATTCCAAAAGTGGCAGTCATTTCTGTTATCACAATGAAGATGGACATGATGTATAAGAATGTGTCGAATTTAGAGCCTTGATCCAGCTAATGATGGACAGAAAAGAGCTGGAATTATACGATGAAAGCAAGGACACGGCCGAAGCAGAAATTTATGGTATTTTGAAAAAAGCCATGGCAAGTGAGACAATCGAGAAATGGGGAGCAAGTGCAGATGAAGGCCCTAATCCAACTAATGGGGCATCCTAATAAGGCTTTATTCCATTTTGTAGCATCCTGTTTGAACTTTGTTTTTTCACTTTCTCATATTTCTTTTTGCAACTTGATTTTGAACTTTCTCATATTTCACTTATAAGGATATTTCAATGGATTTATGCTGAGCATTGAATCAAATTTACAACTTGAAATTCTTTGAATATCAATTGAATTAAAAAACTCTGTAAATGGTTGGAGTTATAGACCTTTGACAAAGTAACAAATTAAAAGCTGATAAAACAAAGTACTTTGACCTTACCCCAGAAGATACCCTCAAACACCATACCCTTCCCTTACAAGAACCGATATAGCATTCTCCTCTCATAAGGGAATAAACAAGAGGCTTGGTATTAGGTATGCATAGGAGAGGACAACATGGGGCATCCCTTGCATATGACATTATTATAGTTATTGTTGAAGACGTTCAGTGATAATCATGATCTTTACTGATTGAAGAGTCGAGTATATAAATCTAGTTCAGATCAGTTGCTTGGAAATTAAACTCTAAAGATGAGATTTCTGGACTTTTAACAACACTTAGACTATAACAAGTTCTCCTTGATAAACTTAAGAAATTGGATCTGTATACACAGATTATAATATTATATTTATACAATAAAGATTGAGTTGTCACTCTAGAGCAATTGGTTAAATGCCCCGGCTTTATGGATAAAATTCAGCTAGCCTGATAAATGTGATTATAATATACAATAAAGCTTGAGTTATTCCTCTAGAGCAATTGGTTAAACACTCTGGCTTTATGGATAATATTCAGCTAGCCTGATAAAGGTGATTATAATATCTATACAATGATGTTGAGTTGTCTCTCTAAAGCAATTGATTAAACGCCCCAGCTTTATGGATCCAGCTAGCCAGACATTGGCAGATTAAATAAGGAGTTTTGGTAAAGATAAACTAAGGGAGTTAAGGACCACCTGTTATAGTCAACTTCACACGAGCACTCAGGAATTTCATTTTTAAACCGATATTTCTGCACTGCCTTTGTTATAGGAGCCTACAAAGCTTGAATAAATGGAAGATTTTAGAGAACCGAAATAAAAGGTCTGGTAATTGATTATGCTAGTTGCATCATTTTGTACGCACCTGATTAAAATGGCAAGCTGAGAAAGAGGGGCATGTTGCGATGTTCAAAAAAAGAAATGACATTTTGGTGGCCGAAACCTTAGAAATTAGGAAGACAACCTGAAGCCAACTAATCAATTTGAATATTTGCCAAAGAGCTATAACTCTAAAAGAAGTAAAGAGCTATTGCTTCTTTTAATATTCTTTGAACTCATGTTTATGATTTGATTCAATTGCGAGCCTGAATTAAGGGGCAATGTTTTATAGAATTCTTATATTCTTATATTTTTTTCCCTCCTAAAATAAGAGAAATGAGAAAAATATTTTCAAATAGGACAGTCTCAAATGTGAAAAGCTGCAACCCTAGAAGAAAATGGGGCATGATCGATTCCAAGAACCAGATCGGCAGACAAAGCACGAGACTCCATCCAAGAGATAAAATAAAACTAATTCATATTGCATGCATCTTAGACATACTTAAGAGCATAACATTTATCATTTTTCACATGCATAATTTTTTGCAGCTTTTAGAGTCAAGTTTCAACATCATGACGAAAGATACTTGATTCAAAAGTACCTTCAAAGATCAATGGTGGTGGTTTAACTTAGCAGTAAGAAGCTACACCTCAACCAACTTGACATATTGAAAGATCGACACATCTCAGAATCAACTTCATATGGGTTCGAGAGCCAATTCAGAACAAATCCAATTCAACTTAACTCAACGATGAGTGGCCAGTTTCCACCTAATTTTGAGTCAGATTTCAACTCCAAGACGAATGATATCCGACTGAAAGACTACCTCACTTGTCTTTCTCACAAAGAGAAGTCACTCAAAGAACATCTCACATGGTTTTCCCGTGAAGGGGAGTTATCCAAAGATCATCTCACCTAGTTCAGACCCGCTAAAGGGAACCACATGAGGAATATACCACATGGCTTTCCCATGAAGGGGAGTCATCCAAAAATCATATCACTTGGTTCAGACCCGCTAAGGAGAACCACATGAAAAATTATGACCGGCTTAGACCCGCGAAGAGGAGCCATCATTCACATAAAGGAACTATTGGCAGCATAGCTCGAGGAGAGAAGGGCTATCTGTCAACCAAGACCTTCGAGTTCGATTACATTCAACTCAGAGGAATATCAATTTATAGCATAGCTCAAGGCAAGAAGGGCTATCTCTCAACCAAGACCTTCGAGTTCGATTACATTCAGCTCAAAGGCATACCAAATTTACTACATAGGTCAAGGTGAGAAGGGCTATATGTCAACCAAGACCTTCGAGTTCGATTACATTCAGCTCAAAGGCATATCAAATTTACAGCATAACTAGAGGCGAGAAGGGTTATTTGTCAACAAAGACTTTCAAGTTCGATTACAGTCAGCTCAAGGGCATATCAAATTTACAGAATAGCTCAAGGTGAGAAGGGCTATCAGTCAACCAAAACCATCGAGTTCGATTACATTCAACTCAAGGACATATCAAATTTACAGCATAACTCAAGGCGAGAAGGGTTATCTGTAATAAAAACCTTCGAGTTCGATTCCATTTAGCTCAAAGGCATACCAAATTTATAGCATAGCTCAAGGCGACAAGGGCTATCTGTCAACAATGACCTTCAAGTTCGATTACATTCAGCTCAAATGCATATCAAATTTATGGCATAACTCAAGGCGAGAAGGGTTATCTGTCTACAAAAACTTTCGAGTTTGATTTCATTTAGCTCGAGGGCCTATTAACTGCATGGTAGTATCGAGAAACTAATTTACAGTCAAATTTTCAAACCAATGAGAAACCACATTCCAATTCAAATTCTGAACTACGAATTCAATTTCATATCGTTTCAAGATGGACTCGACTTCGTGACGGAGGAGTAATCCGCAACTCAATTTGACAGGGAGTTATTCCTAATTGTAATATCAGAGTCAATTTCAGCTCCACAAAGGAGGATATTAGACTCAGGGACCCCTTCATATCGAATGAAAATTTGTGTCCTTTTATCTTTGCCCTATTTTTCGTTCCACGAAAAAGGACAAAGAGGGGCACCTATCGATACGTATTTTCGTCCGACTTTACTATACGTTAATTCATGTCATATAATTAATGTATAGCATATGTGTATTATATTATATAATATATGCATATTATGTTGTATATTATATAGTATAAATATATATATTATATCAATATATTATTACATTATTATATATTCATTTTGGGTATTTTATATTAGGTCTAACAAGTAAACTCATCACCCAATACAACACCAGTAACCCAACATTACAACCCAAGCTGCTGACCCAAACATATGGAATTCGACCTGAATGAGACTCGAACCGGGCCAGAATCCAGATTTGACCCATAGCATTATGGTTTCTAAACCCTAAATCTAACAGCCGCCAACAACGTCTAAGCCTCCACCGCCAAAGATTCCAACCGCATCTAATAACTCTATTCATCGAGATTTTCGGCACCAACTCAAAACAGAAAAAAAACCAAATCAAAAACAACCAAACAAATGCAGTTTTTTAGTCCAAACAGAACTTTAAGTCGAATCTAAAAATAGGCTTTTGGAGCACTATAAATAAATGAGAAAAATCAGTGTGAGGGGGAATTCGAGGGAACAAAAAATCGGAGAACAAGAAAAAAGAGTGAAACGGAGATTAGAACAAAAAAGAGGAGAAAATCAAACAAAAATAAATGAGGGATTTTTGAACAAAAACAAAGAACTACCCTGGGAACAAAAAATCTCACCTTTGAGCCATCGATTTCTTCACTGGAGTTAATAAACTCCATTATTGAAGGTAAAACTTTTACCTTTGTTGTTTAGGCTTTAATTTTTGATTTTGGGTTTTGGTTTTAGGGGTTTAGTTGTAAAAAAGGTTTGTTTGAGGGTTATTTTGAGCACTTGGTGCCCCATGGCCATCGGTTTACGATGGTCGGGCTTGCTTTACCTCATCGGAAGCAAAGATGGAGAACTCTCTCCCATATTTTGTTTTATGACATGTGGCGGGATAAGGAAATGAAATGGTTAAAGTGTGGGTTTAAAAGTGAAACGTTATTTTGGGTTAATTGGCAAAAAGGCACTGTTTTAGAAAAAAGAGTATTGCGCATGATAATTGTAAAAGGGGTACTATCCATGATATTTGTAAAAGGGGATATTTGCGCGTCCAATACTTGGAATTTGTATGAATGCTTTACGTGGATCATGAAAGGAATTTGTTTTTATTTTTAGCACCTTCTTTTATCCACATTTCATTTTGGTCACCTGTTTCAATTTTACCTCCGAATTTTTAATTTATTCAATTTAATCCTTGTTTATACTTTTTATATTTTGCAATTTAAGCCCTCTAACTCTTTATTTTTCTGTTGCAGCTCATTTTTAGTTCTGATTTAATCCCTTAATTTTAACTTGTTTCAATTTGATCCTCTAAGCTTTAATTCTTTTTTTATATTTTTTAAATTAATCTTTTTTATATTGTTTTTATTTTGTTACATTTATAATTTAACATTTTTTCTTTTATTTAATTTTTTTTAATTTTTAATTATTCTTTTTTAATTTATTTCATGTTTCTTCATTAATTTATTTTTTTCATTAATTTATTTTTTCTATTTTTATCTTTTTTTTTGATTTATTTTTCTTTGATTTATTTTTTTATTCTTTATTTTTTTTCTTTTGATTTATTATTATCATTATTATTATTATTATTATTTCTTATTTTTTATATGTTTTTTCTTTGATTTATTTATTACTTTTATCTAACATTTTTGACTTTTTTAGAAGAATTCCAACCAATCAAAGGTAAGTAATTTGAATCAGGTTTTTAAATTTCAATTTAAATTTTTAATTTTTCGCGATTAAGACAACCGACAAATTAATTGATACCGAAAGGGCAGTACAAGGGTACTAATCCTTCATATACTGTAACTGACTCCCGAACTTGACATATTTCTGGTAAAACATAGATCATGTAAGATGGTGTCCGATCCACCTAAATATTTTTAAAATGATCGGTGGCGACTCTAACACATTTCATTCAAGTAGAAGCCCAATTCCAGACCCACCCGAAAGACGGCCGCGACATTAGTGAATCATAACATTCTTGTGTGCAACTCATTTTATTAATAAAAATATTAACATTCCAATTCTCAACCTATTTATGATATTCTTGGGCGAAATTTGTTTTATTAATAAAGATATTAATATTCTAGATCACAACCTATTTATTAGTGAACCATGACATTCTTAGGCGTAACCTATTTTATTAATAAAAATATTAACATTTCAAATCCAATATATTTATTAGTGAACCGTGACATTTTTGGCGCAACCCATTTTATTAATAAAAATATTAACATTACAGGTCGCAACTTATTTCTTAGTGAACCATGACATTCTTAGGCACAACTCATTTTATTAATAATATTATTAACATTCCAAATCACAACTTGTTTTTTAGTGAACCATGACATTTTTAGGCACAATTGTATTTCTTATATATTTTCATAATATTTTTTGCTTTTAACTTATTTTCTTATTGTAATAATGTCTAAGTCTCATCAGCTTAAACTCTAGTAACATTTTAGGTGCAACCTAAAATGTTAATAATATTCATAACATTTATTGTTTATAATTTATTTTTTACTGATTATAACATTTTAGGTGTAACCTATTACGTTACTGCATTGATAACTTTTCCGCTTCTGCTTTACAATATTTTGTGTTCCGCTTTTAACCTATAAGATAGGTTTCAGTTACATCATTTCAAGTTATTTTAAAATATTTACAACTCAATGTATTACAAATAAGTTAACATTCTCAGTCTCACTAACTAGTTTTGTTAAGTATTTTTTTTCAAATTTTCGGTTTCTTTTTTTAACCTTATATTAATCTATCGTTCCTTAGAATTCCCCAAATATATATACTTCAAATCCCAAAATAGTATTTTAATATTATGATAGAGAAACATTTATTAAGTTATTTTAGTAATAAAAATATAATACTCTTTTTAAAAACTTTAAGTTTGAATAGATCAAAATGTATTTTAAAAAATACACATTTTTACATTAAATAACTAAATCAATTAATTAAATTAATATAAACAAAGAGGCAAAGATGAGTTGGGACCAAATCAAACATAATACAGCAAAGACAGCTTGGAAGTTGGGAAGTTTAAAGGGATCAAAGGTCCCACGTGTGGCCCCTTTGCCGTCGCCGTTTTAATGGCCGAGCCCTTAAATTGCTACCCTCTTTCTTCTACCCTTTTGTCCCCCCCCCCAAATTGCTCTTGGAAATGTAGTTTATACCAACAACCATAAAATTAATAATTTAGTTGATAATTTGACATTTTTATCCAAGGGTTTAGAAGAATTATGAATACTTTATTAGGTTGTGTACACAAAAAAAAATATGACTATACAAGCTACATTTTCTAAGGAGAACAATAGTGAGGGTGTCATGAGCAAAGAATCAAGTGAACAAACAAAATCGTTATAGTTGTATAGGGCAACACGTGCCAAGAAAGAGCCAAAAGCGTTAGATAACTTTATAAATTTTTATTCTATTGTTTAGCTTTATAAGAAAAAAGGGTGTAACATAATTAGGCATTCTAGTATTGTCAATGTAAAACACTTTTCTTCTAATCTTCTTCTCTCTTGTTCCTTCTCCTTTCTTATCTTCTCCTTCTTCTATACATTTAATTCTCAATCAACGAGTTCTAAATAATTTGCAGGAGAATTTCTGACAGAGGGCTAAAGAGGTGAAAAGTATAAACACTTAAATTACAGTTGAAAAGCTTGCAAATATTATTTGAGATGATAGGTATTTATACACAATATAACTATCTTAATTATGGTTACAATCAAGAAATAAATAGAATAGATTAGCTATCCTAAGTATGGTTACAATCAAAAAAATAAATGAAATAAATTAAGAGATATAATCAGCTAACTAATAAGAATAGATTAAGGGATATGTTTTGTTAATATCATGTAATTGATTCTTTATCATGCCTCACAAGATGAACGACATGTTAGTGAGATCAATCTCGGATATGAGCTCATGAAATCTAGTGCGAGCAAGCGACTTAGTGAAAGTATCCGCAAGTTAATCATTGCTTGAAAATGTGTGACACTATTGGGTTTTGACTTTGAACATTTTCGTGAACAAAATGGTAGCCAAGAGCAAGGTGTTTCATTTTTTTAGTGGAACTTTGGATTTGAGGCAACATATATAGCACCCATATTGACACAATAGATTATTAGTTTGTTTATGGGTGGATGACGGGGTTCTTATAGTAGATTTTAGACCTACAAAACTTCAGTAGTAATCGCAGCAACAACTCGATACTGGATTTCAGTTAAAGAGCAGGCAAGAGTTATTTGTTTGTGAGAGCTCTAAGAGATAGGATTTTTTCCCAAGTATACAATATAATCAGTTGTGGAGATATAATCTTCTTTGTCACCAGCCCAATCAGCATCAGTGAATGCATGAAGTGTAGTGGGCAAGTCATGACGAATGAGTAAACCAGATGTAGTAGTCCCAACAATATAACGTAAGAGTCGTTTTAAAGCTGCCCAATGATTTGTAGTAGGTTTGTGCATGTATTGAGATAATCTATTCATAGCAAAAGGGATATCAGTTCTGGTTAAAGTTTTGTAGCTTGCCCACAAGTGCTCTATACTTGGTCGGATTGACTAAATGGGTTCAGTGTTTATGGATAGGGGAGGATGTGTGGCCATAAGAGTGAGTATAGATTTGGCATTAGACATATGAACCTGAGTCAAAATATCTTGGACGTATTTGTGTTGACTAAGAAAAATTCCATTAGGATGAGGTATCACTTTAACTCCAAGAAAGTAAAATAGGGAACCATGATCTTTAAGGAAAAAACAAATGGATAACTGAGAGACGAATGTATTTAACAAAGTGTGTCAATAATATCATCAACATACACAAGTAGATAGATAAAATTGTGATTGTGACAAAAATTGAATAAAGATGTGTTGGAGATAGGGTTTTTAAAACCAAAAGTAAGAAGATAGGATTTTAGTTTATTATACCATCTTTCGGTGCTTGTTTTAAATCATAAAGGGCATGATGAAGTTTGCAGACGTGAGTGGGTTGATATTGACTAACAAAATCAAGAGGTTGGATCATAAAGACATCCTCGATGAGAGAACCTTGTAAGAAGGCATTATTGATGTCAATTTGATGAAAGACCACCTAAAAGTTATGACAAGTGAAAAAACAGTTCGAACAGTGGTAGGTTTAACTACGAGACTAGAGGTTTCGGTAAAGCCAAGTCTGGGACATTGGTGAAATCCTTTAACTACTAGGCAAGCTTTTTGATGATCTATGATACCATTCGGGTTATATTTGATTTAGAACATCCAGTTACAACCAATGAAATTTTAGGAGGGAGAGGGGGGAAATAAGATCCCAAGTGTTATTCTTATTTAAAGCATTGTATTCAGATTTCATAGCATCACACTAAATTATATTTTTGAAAGCTTGAATGATTGTGGTAGGTTCGATCGAGGATGGTTTGAGAAAAACATGAATCTTCATTTTATTAATGGGTTTACAAATATTATTTTATGAACGAGTGTTTGGATGAATTGGAGGTTCGGGAATAAGGAAAGAAGATGAAGTAAGAGATTCTTGTGAAGGAGGAGTTAGTGGAGAGAGGGAAGCTTGTTGGTTTTGTAGGTTGAGTGGTAGTGTAGGAAATTTATCGAGAATTATGGGAAGATGGATTAAACACCATTCATCTGTATCAATAGATGTGTGCGGTAGTACAAATATGGAAAAAGAGGAAAAAAAGAAAATTATGTTCAATGAACTTGACATGGCAATAAACATATATTTTGTTCGAGATTGGATGGAGATAATAACATTTACTTTGAGTAGCTGAATAGCCAACAAAAACACAAGGAGATGAACAATAGTCAAGTTTATGTGATGTATAGGGCGTAACCATGGATAGCAAAGACATCCTAAACTATGAAGTTTGAGATAATTTGGTGTATGGCCATGGAGTTTAGAGTAAGGATATTGAAGTTTAAGTGTAGAAATAGGCATACGATTGATTAAGTAACAAGCAGTAGGTCAAGGACCAATATATTGTGGTATAGAGGAATGAGTAAGAAGAGAAAGGTCAATTTCAATAATATGACTGACGACATTTTAAATAATCTTTATGTTTAGGAGTATGGGGTGGGGAAGTGAGATGAGTGATGCCATGAGATTCAAGTGTGGGATCTAAACCAATATATTCTCCACCATTGTCACTAAAAAATTTGATTATAGGATGTTTAAAAGATATTTCAACCTTAAGTTTGAATTTATTAAAAACAGTAGCAACATCATTTTGTGTTTGAGATGATAAAACTATATATATTTGAAATAATAATCTACGAAAATAAGATAATACTTGTAACCATCATAAGAGGGAATTGATGTTGCGGAATTCGGCTATCGGATTGAGAAAAATCACAACTGATAATTTGAGAAAATAAAAATGAAGATAAAAGAGACACAAAATTTACGTGGAAAATTCCTAAATAATATATGGTAAAAACCACTGGCAACCCTAGAAGAATTTCACTATGAGAAAATAGGAATTACAACTTCTCTCGATGTACCAAGGAGAAAACAATGACAATTCTCTCTTGATAAAAAGGAGAAAACAACTCTCAAGAAAACTCTCTAAATTCTCTAGTATTAGGAGAAAACTAGAATGATTTGGGATGGTTTTGAAGTTAAATGATAGGGTATTTATAGTTGAAGTTTAAGGACTAATTTGTAAATACCCTAAATTACAATGACTAAAATTGAGATTTTACCATTGCACATTTTCAACAACAAAAAATCGGTGCATTAATTAGAAACTTTCGGTGCCTACATTTCCAACCACTTTCGGTGCATTTATGCACCACCTAGCTTGACTTTTCAACAATCTCCCACTTGAAGATTTTATTGGAATAATCATATCTTCACACCATTCTTTCTACCTTGTACATTCATGTTGCTTACGTCTCTGATAGGCCACAAGAGGATCGACGCCAAGTAAATTTATCGGCATTGATCATCTTCGTCATGAAATTTGCTACGTTGTCTTTGGTATGGATCTTATACATATTTATCGCCCCTTCTTCCACCTTTTCACGAATGAAGTGGTACTGAACACGTATGTGTTTTGTTCTTGAATAAAATGTTGGATTCCTTGCTAGATGCAAGGCGCTTTGATTGTCACAAAACAGAGAGACATACTCTTGATTGTGCCCAAGCTCCTCCAATAGCATATTCAACCAAATTACTTCTTTACTGGCTTGTGTAGCTGCTACATATTTTGCTTCTGTTGTGGATGTAGCCACAACTTACTGTAATTTTGAAACCTAGCTTACAGCTCCACCAGAAATTTTGAACACATATCTTTTAGTACATTTGCTTTTATCCAAATCCCCTGTATAGTCAGAATCAACATACCCATTGATAAGTAAATTTGATCCTCTGTAACATAATGCAATATTTGAGGTCCCTTTGATGCATCTCAAAACACTCTTTATTGTATTCTAATGCTCTTTGCCTGGATTTGCCATGTACCGACTAACCACTCCCACTGCTTGTGCAATGTCTGGTCTTGTGCATATCATACCGAACATTAAACTTCCCACTGACGATGCATACGACACTTGAGACATCTCCATCCTCTATTCTTCACTGCTAGGACATAATGGAGGATAATTTGAAGTTAATAGGAAGAGGGGTAGAAATTGGCTTACAATCTTGCATGTTGAATTGTGATAATATCTTATTCAAGTAATTCTTTTGTGAAAGTTAAATCTTCTTATTACTTCTGTCTCGGTGAATTTGCATCCCTACAATCTTGTTTGTTGATCCCAAGTCCTTCATTTCAAATTCCATATCTAGTTGTGCCTTCAATTCGTCAATATGATCTTTGTTGGGTCCTGTAACCAACATGTCATCCACATACAACAACAATATAACAAAATCGTTATCACCAAACCTCTTGAAATAAGCACAAGGTTATGCATTAAGTCTGTTGTATCCAAGGCATATAATGAAGGAATCAAATATCTTATACCAATATTTTGGCGCCTGCTTTAGACCGTACAGAGATTTATTCAACCTGCAAACCAAGTTCTTCTTTTCTTTAAAACCTTCAGGTTGGAACATATAAATTTCTTCTTCAAGATTTCCATAAGAAAGCTGTTTTAACATCTAGATTCTCTAGATGTAAGTTCAATGTAGCACACATTGCCAAGACTACTCGAACGGTTGTTAGTCGAACCACAGGAGAAAAGATTTCATTGAAATCAATACCTTCTTTTTGAGCATATCATTTGACTATCAGTCTTGCACGATACCTCTCCACTTGATATATTCATCATTTCTCTTGATTTTGAAAACACATTTGTTACCAATTGGCTTCCTTCCTTGTGGTAGTGGCACAAGGTCCCATGTATTATTTTTATGAAGGGCTTAAATTTCTTCTTGCATCGCCATCATGCACAGTGAAGCATCTGAGCTATTTATTGCCTCCTGGTATGTTGATGGCTCACCGTCCTCTGTTAAAAGGTAGTATGCAACATTTCCTTCTATAATATAATCTGAGTGCCAATTGGGACGTCTTCTCACATGATTTGATTGATGAGTTGTTGGAGCTTTAGAACTATTTGATTCTTGTTCATCATGTGATGGTTCTGCTTCAAAAGAATCTCCTTGTTCAACCTCCTTTTCCACATGTATCTGTGTAGTCTCTGACTTTTCAACGCTATCATCTTCTTCTTTCTTCGTAGTTTATTTTCTATAAAGATAACAACCCTGTTGATTATCACTTTACGAGCAGTGGGATCCCACAAGCGATACCCCTTTACACCATCAGCATACCCCAAGAATTTGTATTTCCTGGATTTTGGATCCAACTTTGAAATTTCTTGGGTGTTTTACATCACGTACACAATACTTCCAAATACATGGAGGTTTAAATAATCAACTGGTTTACCAGTCCACATCTCCATTGGTGTCTTCAGCTCTATTGCAGTTGATGGAGCTCGATTCACCAAATAACAAGCGGTATTGACTACTTCTGCCCATAATGATTTTTCTAGGCATGCATCCCTTAACATTGCTCTTGTTCTTTCTAACAAGGTTTTGTTCATATGCTCTACCACTCTATTATTTTAAGGAGTGTTCGCTACTGTGAACTGTCTTTTGATGCCTTCTTTCCTGCAAAAGTCATCAAATTCTTCACTTGTGTATTCTCCACCATTATCTGTTCTGAAACACTTGATCTTATTTCCAAAATCAAGTTTTTGAAAGTGGAAAACACATATGACTTCTTCTTAATAGGGTACACCCAACATCTTCTGGAGTAGTCATCAATAAATGAGACAAAATATTTTGCTCCGCCTAGGGATGTAACTGGGTCTTGCCATACGTCAGAATGAACCAATTCTAGAACACTTTTGCCTCTAGAATTTGACGTGTTGAATTTCAATCGGTGCTGCTTACTTGTTATACAGTGCTCACACAAAGTAAGTGATACCTTTGTTAAGCCTGGAAGTAGCTTTTGCACCAAAAAGACTTTCATTCCTTGTTCTGACATGTGTCCAAGTTTCTGATGCCATAACATTGCAGAATCTGAACTACATGAGGCAAAAGAGGCTTCTGCTTCTAACAAAGTCTCTTCTTTCAGTATGTATAACTTTTTTGTTATCTTTTCGCCTTTCAGCACCACAAGCGCTCCACAGAACACCTTCATGATTCCTTTTCATGTTTCAATCTTGCTTGCATTATTATCCAACAATCCATAGGATAATAAATTTTACTTTAGGCCTTTCATGTGTCGCACATCTTGAATAACTTTAATTGTTCCATCATACATCTTCAATTTGATGGTTCTCACGCCAACGATCTCTAAGGCAAGATCATTGCAACTATACACAGATCCTCCTGAGACAGGTTCATAGTGATGGAATCACTCTCTTCTTAAGGTCATGTGATATGTTGCTCCCGAATCAATGAGCCATATATCTGCATATCTTTTTCTACCTTCCATGGTGGTTGACACTTCACAACATAGAGCATCTCCATTATCTGAAGTGTTTGTGGTATTGCCTTGTGGATTGGAGTTTTTATTTAGACTCCAACAATCCTTCTTCAAGTGACCCTTCTTTCCACAGTTGAAGCACTTTAAATTCTTCTTGCTTCTCAACTTTGATCTACCATGTTTGTGATTGTTGCTTTGGCCACGTTCCGTTAATCTCCCTCTCATCGTTGTCAACGCTTCTGCTTGTTGCATATTTACTTATCTGTCTTTCTTGTTCTTGCGCCGATTTTTTTCTTATAGAACATCAGCTGCAACATTATCGAAGACTAGACTGGTGACATTATTGTTTGTCAAGTTGATAATGAATTGATCATACGAATTAGGTAGACTTTGAAGTAGAAGTTCAACACGTTCTTGTTCTCCTATTGTACATCTTAAGGATGTAAGCTGAGAAAATAAAGTGTTCAGCGTGTTTAAGTGCTCCGTCACTAAAGTAGATTCCACTACAAGAAAATATACCCTTAATGACACACAAACGATGACACACGCTAATTTATGACTTGCAAAACATGTGTGTCATAAAAAATGTCATGTTTCTTAAAATCTTAATGATTTATGACTTACAATAATATGTGTCATATTTAATAGTCATAATCTAAAAAATTTAGCAAATACACAGAATACTTTCATTGTGTGTCATCTCTAAAGGTCATCTTTTAATTTCCCCCCATAATTTTCATCTTCACTTCTTTTCGGTCTCTTTTTCCAGTCTGTTTCCCTCTCTCTACGTACCCTTTCAAACTTTTCAAATACCAGCAAAAAATGCACCCTCCCTTCCGCATTAGCATTCTCTCGTAGCCCTATCTCTTCTCTTCTCATTTTTCTTCAAAATCAGTTTCCTTTGTTTCGTTTATGGGGGTTCTGTTCAAAAATGGCAAAGGCTAATGTCGAGAAGGTGAAGCAGCTAAGAGCTTAGGTTCAAAACGACGATTGGGGAAGATGTGGGACAGAGGCATAGGTGGTGAGGCTTTTGGCTTTGAATTCTGAGTCTAAGATTGAGCCTGATAGGCCATATGCTAAGTTTTGGATGGGAACCCGTGACTCAGAGCCAATTTTTATGGCTGATGATAATGGAGAATGTGGAAATTTAGGTTTAAGAGATTGGATTTTGAAGAATCCGAATGTGCTTGGTCACAAGGTTTTGAAAAAATGGGGGCATGATCTTCATTTTCTATTCAAGGTTTGTTCTTTTCTATTACACGTATTTCTCTACTTTCTTTTTGGGAATTTCTTTTTTTCCTCTCATTTCCTTTTAATACTGGGAAATTTAATTTTGATTTTTGTGTGCATGTGTTTGGAATTGGGTTAATGAGTTTTCTTTTTCATTTTATTGGTAATGGCTAGAACCATATCAATAATTGTTTTCTGCATTGTCTTACGGCCACTATAACTCTTTGCTTCTACATTCATTTGCACTTGCCGATAAAACAAGTAGGATGATAAGGGAAGCCTGGATGATGGTTGAATCAGCCATTTTCTATGATGAATACTGATATATTAGAATGGGTTGCATTGAAAGCAAATAACCTCATTCTCATATATAGCTTTGAATCCATCGAAAACGTTCAAGATTCACAGCTCAAAATATTGTATGGTATGCAGTTATGGACTGATTATGTGTTTCATATGCTTTAATATAGATACTTTCATTGGCAAAACCCCTTTCAAGACAGGCACATCCGGATAAAGAATTGGCCAAAGAATTGCATAAGTTGAAGCGAAATCTCTATAAGGATGCTAATCATAAACCTGAGATGGCTTTGTCCATAACAAAATTCAGGACCCTTTGCGGGTTCATTACTTTTGAGGTAATACATGAATCATGCTCGGTTTTGTGGTGGTGGAACTTCCTTCTGGTTGTCTTCTTCGAGTGAATTACTCTTGCCTTTATGTTTGCTAAAATTATTGGTAGTCACATTTTGCAACTATATTTGTCATCTATGCTGTCAAGTTATGATTATGGAAATGATATGCATGATGAAACTTTGAGTCCAAATCACATCAAGAATCGAGACATAAGGTAATCTATCTTGACTTTCTTTGAATCCACAGTCACCTTTCCTGGTTGGTGTTGTTTTTGCCTAAACGCCTAGGCATAATATTATACTTATTCAATTGTATTGTTTTTTTCTTTGTCCTGTACTGCTTATTTTGTTATTTCCAAATAATGTCTTAAATATCTTTAGGATTGTTGCAGGTTGTCAATATTTGTTTTGTATTAGTTGATGGATGCTTCTTGTTTGTATTTACCATTTTCTTTGATTCTGCTAACTATTGTCATATATATGAAGCAAGTATTTTTTTCTTCTTTGTAGGAGCTTCTCGGTCGATCCACTGATTTCTTGTGTACACGCCCGGATGGTAAGGGCATATTAGTTTAAAATATTGTGTGCAAAATAAAATCTTTGTCGTGAAGCCGAAAATTGCTTAGATATATCAAAGTGGTAGCAGGTGAAGATTGTTTATTTGCAGTGCCAGGTAATATTTTGCAGGATTATCCGTTACCGAACCGAACTTAATTTTACTTCAACCCTTTACATTTCAATTCCCTCTCGTTCAACGAACAACGGATTTAAAGACTTCTTACTGTGGAACATCTCCGAAAGAATTCTTCATGGAAACCGTATGTACTTAACATATTTGATTGTTTTCTTTTATTTTTCTTTTATTTATTATTTATGTGGATTTAAAGACTAGTTCATGTATCTTTATATACTTCCCACCACTTTTGGGAATCCGTTATGGTTTACCGATGATGAGATGCTGGAATTGAGAGAAACAATCTTGTATAGTGCAACTGAATTGCGGGTAAATATAAGCATATAGTTTAATGTTTCTCTTGAAGATTAAATGCATGTAATTTGACTACCCATGATGATGAAAGTTAGTGTAATTGTTTTATAAAATTGAATTTTTTGGTCGTTAATTTTATTTTTAGACTTGAAGGCAGTGGAAACATGGAAAGTTCTTGTCCCAAAGGTAAGCATTAATGCATTATTATTTGTAATCAATAAGCTTAATTCTCAGTATTATTGGAAACGTTCTTTAATAAAATGTAAGTTCCACTGTCAATATGCCCTTTGTTCCTAATATTTTCTGTGTTGTTAATTAGTTCCCTTTGTTTGGGGCGCTGTTGCTATGCTTTTAACTGATCTATGAATTTCTTGTTTTTGTCTTTATGATATCCTTTATGTGTTCTATTTTTCATGCATATAGCATTGCAAGCCTATTTCAAAGTTAAATTACTATTAATAGTATATTCCCGAGGACATTTAACTTATATGTGACTTCTGTGGTTACCAACTGATCGGAATGTAATTTAGTAATCTAATTTGCTAAATCAGTGCGATTGAGTAATTCCTGTTTCCATACTTTATGCATTATTGTCTGTCTTTCCTACCTTAGAGGGATTGTAATTGGAGTTCTATGTGCCAAGGTGGGTATTTGAGTTGTACTATATTTCCCGTTTAGAAGTTGTGAATTAAGCATGGTGATAAACATAATTGAATTATTTTGATTCTTAGTTTTGACATAATTGGACTGCTTAGCGTTGTACTATTCTTATTCCTTATCACTTCATTTTCAATTTTCTTTTGTATATATACAATGAGCAAATAACAGATTTATTGGATCCAAATCAAAGAAACCTGCAGGTAGAATGGATTTTGTGCTATAATTTTGGGAAGGGTTCGGGAACAGTTGGTGCATCTGATGTTCCTACTAGTTCAGTTGAAGCCAATGCTCATTCGCATCTTGTTTCAAGAGTTCTCGACTCTGAAGAAGCAACTTCAAAAATGCAGAAGAAGCTAGAGAAGTTGCATCTAAGATCTTATAATCTGTTAGTATCTTCTTGTGATAATCTGAGAACATTCTTGGTTTTTTGTTTTTAAATAGCCATAGGTGATGGATATTATGTTTGTAACTTAATGTGAATATATTGTATGCAAATGGATTGCTTATATATAATATGATATATATATTTAGTATTATGAGGCATTAAATGTGATTTAGTTTGATTATTTGTCAATCTACAATATATATATATATATATATATAACAATAATTTACGAAATACAATCACGACACACGAATGTGTCATTTTTTTTAATGGCGTGTTCTTCAATGACACGCAATGTAAGTCATACATGTGTCATAAATTTATGACACACAAATGTGTGTCATCTTAATTTATGATGGGGGCTTCAATGACGCTCAATGAATGCCAAATGTGCGTCATAAATGTGTCATAAATGCGTCATGAATTTATGACGCACAATTGCACGTCATCTTAAATTCATGTCGGTGGCTTTAACGACAAGCAAATATGTGTCATCCGCACCCATAGATGACGCGCAATGCGCGTCATTAAAGGGTTTTTTCTACTAGTGTTCTGACATACGGAGAGTGTACAATTTCCTCTTAAAAATTTTATTGTACAACGATATGACCTCGTACAATTTGGTGAGATAATCACATATCTCCTTAGCTGTCTTCTCTCCTCGATGCTTGACAATACTTCATCTGCTAATGCTAGATGAAAGTTTGCCATATCATTCCCGTACATTTCGATCCATTTGTTGTCATCTGTGAAATTACCGGCCTTTCACTGATAGCTGCTGGACAATCTTCTTTCCTCAGGATGGCCTTCATTTTCAATTTCCATAATGAGAAATTTCTCCCATTGAATTTTTCAATATCAAATTTCGTTGCCATAGCTTCTATTACGGATTAGCTCCCACTATTTCACTATCGTGAATAGTTCTCTGGAACCTTCAAAGAATAGGTAATACCTTCTTACTTTCTTATGTTGGAGGATCCACCTTTTGGTGACAACCACAAAGACAATAAGTAGATATTACACACTCTAATATGGCTCAGATACCAATTGTTGCGAAATACGACTATCGGATTGAGCAAAATCGCAACTGATAATTTGAGAAAATAAAAATGAAGATAAAAGTGACACAAAATTTACGTGGAAAACTCCTCAATAATATAGGGTAAAAACCACAGGCAACCGTAGAAGAATTTCATTATAAGAAAATAGGAATTACAACTTCTCCCGATCTACCAAGGAGAAAACAATGACAATTCCCTCTTGATAAAAAGGAGAAAACAACTCTCAAGAAAACTCTCTAAATTCTCTAGTATTGGGAGAAAGCTAAAATGATTTGGGATGGTTTTGAAGCTAAATGAGCTAGGGTATTTATAGTTGAAGCTTAAGAACTAATTTGTAAATACCCTAAATTATAATGACTAAAATTGAGATTTTACCATTGCACATTTTCAACAAAAAAATCGGTGCATTAATTAGACTCTTTCGGTGCCTACATTTCCAGCCACTTTCGGTGCATTTATGCACCACCTAGCTTGACTTTTCAACAATTGAGAGGTCCAAACATCACTATAAAGAACGTCAAGAGAACCATAAGATTGAATGGTATTTAAATAAAAGAGAAAATAACCTCAGTGACCAAAAATGCCTTATAATATACGATTTTAACCAACTTTTTTTGGATTTGCCAAAATGACCAACTAAATCGCAATGCGATCGATAATTCGCAACTCGATCTCCGGTATCGCAAATCAGTTTCCATATTCACAACGCGATTCTGACTATCGCATTGCGATTTCCCAAATTCGCGTTGCGATTTTCCTAATTCGCAATGCGAATACGTAAATCGCAATGCGAATACGTAAATCGCAATGTGAATCTGACTATCGCAATGCGATTTACAAAGCGCCATTCGTATTAACATGTATTTTTTTTTCAAATTCCAAACACGAATATATTAATATATCAGAAACTGAACCGTCCACAGTATATCCCGTAATTGCAACTCATAACTTAAAACCCTAAATCACAACTCAGTCTCATCTCCATCTCTCACTCTCTAAGGCGACATTCGTCCCCATCTCCGACGAAATCAGTCCCCACGACGATAACAGTCTCCATCTCCGGCGAAATCATTCACGGTCAGAAATGGAAAATCAACCAAATCAACCACCCGATGGTTAGTTTTTTTTAATTATTTTTATTTTGAAATTTTTGCATTATTATTATGTTTTTCATATTGAAATTGATGATAAGTTTACTGGTGTTTTCAATAATAGATTAACCATTCACTTAGATGCTTATATTCATTCGATTGCTGCCAATATGCTAAACTGTTTAGTCTTTAACCCTGTGAAGTTAGTATTTTTCTTTGTTTGTCTTTTGGTTGAAGTAATGCAATCCATTCAAGTTTCTTTCATTTTTAGTATTTGAAACCGAGAATGACTATCGCAACGAGTGAATCGCAACGCGAAAATGACTATAGCAATGCGAATTTGACTATCGCAACGAGAGAATCGCAATGCGATTTTCATTTCGCGTTGCGATAGTCAAATTCGCGTTGCGATAGTCATTTTCGTGTTGCGATTTTCATTTTCGTGTTGCGATTTAAAGTTTCAGAAACTATTCTTCTTCTGCAAATTGAAACTTGAATGAATTGCATTACTTCAACCAAAAATCAAATACTAAATTCACAGTGTTGCAAATTTAAGTTTGAAGAATAAACTACTACTCTTTATTGTTCATATCTTCACAGTGTAGTTTTTGGTATATCTAAATTGGTATGTTTATTGTTTTTGCAGAACTTTTATTCGGCTCAATTGACCTTAAGAAATAAAGTAAGCCTGGCCAAAACAATTGCGTCGAAGCTTTCACCTGCACAAAGAAAAATATTTGAGGATACTTGCTTCGGGTCATGGCTGAAAGTACAACATCCGGGTGGAGATGCTATGTTGACCCATCTGTTTCTTCAAACCATGACTAGCGATCTACCAGAGACTATACAACGTCGTGATGAAGAGATATGGTTTGATTTTCCACCAGTGTATACGTGTTTTGGGCGGGAGGAGTTTTGCTTAATCATCGGTCTACGCTTCGGACACGATGATGTAGATCGATACACTAGACATATTACCCGCCTATCATGGTTTTCCTGGGTTTTTCCTGAGCAGTCAACGGAGAAGTCGAATTTACACGTGGAATACTTGACGAGATTATTTAATAAGAAAGATGGTTTACTCGGAGGATGACGTCGATGTTGTCCGAGTATGCCTTCTAATACTTTTGCAAGCCGGCTTTTTAGGCAGAGAAGCCCGACAACCTATTCCTAATGATCTAATTAAATTGGTAGAGGACCTAAATGCATGGAACCTGTTTCCGTGGGGTTCGTATCTATGGAGATCTACATGGAATAAGTTGTCGTCTGCCTTTAATGATCGGAAAAGTTTGCGTGGCGATGGTTCCAAATACACTTTGTTAGGCTTTATTTGGGCCTTTAAGGTAATAATTTTTATATAATGTTTCCAAAATTATAATTAATTCTTTAACAATTACTAATGTTTGTTATTATATTGTTTGTAGATTTGGATATTGAGGCCTTTCCCGCCATGCAGACGTATGCATTAAAAACTTCTAATGATATTCCTAGGGCTTTCCTGGAAGAGGAAACGGTCCTTGCAGCAATGGGAAGATTACTAACGTATACTACAATAAATAATGTAAGTTAACAAATATACCATATGTTTATAACAAGTTATTACTAGTACACGTTTAACTTTGTTGAGCTTTTATATTGTTAGGAGGCCAACACTCCATTACAGAGGCTGACACCCACGGAAGCTGAGCTTGCCACTGATGGTGCAAGCTAGTAAGCTTTTTTTATGGCACGGATGATGAGTAGCCACCACTTCGAGAGCCATCACCTCACCCAGAGCCATCACCTGATCGACCCGAATATACACCTCCACAACGAGAGTCATCACCTATTCTATCACATCATCGAGCCCTTTCTCCACCATCACCTCATGATAGGCGACCGGCAAAGATGTCACGACGTTTATCTCCCTGTTCTCCACCTCCACGGGATGAGTTAGGGGAGTTACGTAATGAGGTCAATGCCTTGCGTGAGGAGGTCGGTACTTTACGCGATGACAATGGTGCATGGCGTGTTGAGGTGTCTACTTTACATGGTGAGGTAGCAGCTCTACGTGAGATTGTAGCATCGTTGCAGAACGAGGTTCATACTCTACGAAACGAGGTAAGTTTAATATTTTTCATATTTAACTTGATGATAAATTTACTCGTAATTTCACTTAGATTGCTTAGTAAATTCATTCGGTTGCTGCCAATACTGTTTAAACTGTTTATTCTTTAACCCTGTGAAGTTAGTATTGGTTTTTGGTTGTCTTTTGGTTGAAGTAATGCAATCCATTCAAGTTTCAATTTGCAGAAAAAGAATAGTTTACTATCGCAATACGAAAATGACTATCGCAACGCGAAAATGACTATCGCAACGAGAGAATCGCAATGCGAAAATGACTATCGCAATGCGAAAATGACTATCGCAATGCGAATTTGACTATCGCAATGCGAATTTGACTATCGCAACGAAAGAATCGCAATGCGAAATGAAAATCGCATTGCGATTCTCTCGTTGCGATAGTCAAATTCGCAATGTGATAGTCATTTTCGCGTTGCGATTTTGTTGTTGCGATTTTCATTTCGCATTGCGATTCTCTCGTTGCGATAGTCAAATTCGCATTGCGATAGTCATTTTCGCATTGCGATAGTCATTTTCGCATTGCGCTAGTCATTTTCGCGTTGCGATTTTAAGTTTCAAATTCTATTCTTCTTCTGCAAATTGAAACTTGAATGAATTGCATTACTTCAACCAAAAGACAAATACTAACTTCACAGTGTTAAAAATTTAAGTTTCAAGAATAAACTACTACTCTTTATGTTGTCATTGAACCTGCACTAAACCTATATGTTGTCCTTTTAAATTTTTATATAAGTGCTACTTCTGAAAAGTTATCTGATGCATTTGTGAACAATGATATAATAATGACTTGGGTGAATACCGTGCAAGTTTGAATATATTTGTCTTTTTCTCACTGTTTAATATCATGTCTGTTTATTTACTGATTTATGTATTAATTTATTTTTAGTGGCCCACTAAGGTGGATGCTCTACGTCGGGTTTTTCTTGCAAGACGGAGTTCACGCATCAGACGGCGTGCACGTGCCATTACGTCTCATTTCACCCCAATAGTGCGAAGAATCCGTAAGAAAAAGCCCGACTCACCTGTCATCGTTCAAGAGGCCTCCCCTATCGTTCAAGAGGCCCCTATCATCCCTCAAGAGTCCTCTCCCACCGTTCAAGAGGCCACTGTCATCGTTGAAGAGGTCCCTCCCAACATTCTAGAGCCCGATTCACACGGCGTAATATATCAAATTATTGAGAAGCCCCCTCACGTGCCGGACATGATGGATGATTGTTGGCTTTCGTATAAGTTACCGGCCAGTACCATTCCGGCAGATGAAGTGGAGAGGAAACAACTACCGGAAACAATTCTGGATAATACCCTTTAGGCTAAGACCGCAGTTGATTTTTATCTACATGAGCGGAGCCAAGGGTGTTACGCTGACATATAAACTCAACGATGATATGCATTTGTTGATTGAACGGTCTTGGTGGGTGTATATTAGGGGTTGAAGACAACGGCTATTCGATGGGGGGTAAGTCTTATATTTCTTATATTCAGTTTGATTAATTTTTTTTTAAATTTATGTAATTCACTAATATATGTCTTTTTTTGTAAAACAACATATTGATGCATGGGTGACACGTCTTCTAATTGTAATGAAATTGAAGAAAAATATTAAAAAAACGCGATATACAATTATGCCGACGTCTTTTCACGTAGTTCACTTGAAGAATCAACAACAGGAATCATATGTGTTGGCTAATGGACAAGCTAAACTTTATCCTGCATGGTGGGAGGTCGATAAGGTTAGTATATTTGTTTAAATATTTTAAAGGTGTTCATAAATAAGTGCGCAATTTGAATTATTACATTTCGATGCAGGTGTTTATCCCTGTTTTAGACCGTACTCATTGGCTTCTCGTCGAGCTTCAGCTCCCCATCCCTAAAGACAATAGTATATGACAGCATGATAAATTACATATCATTGTCTGATTTGAGAGATATGATTAAGGGATGGAGCTCTCATTTGGCTAAATTCTTGGATGCAATTGATTATTGGACTAAGTCTGGAAACAAGAAGCCAAAGAAGTTCAATGTTACAGTTATCAGAGACGAGGCCGCGCCACAACAAACGAAGGAACCCAGAGGGGATTGTGGTCCTCTCGTATGCATGTGCTTGGAGCGTTTGACGATAGGAAGTACATATTTTCTACCTTCAACTGATAGAGATAGAGGTGCAGTAGGCTTGTGGTTTCGGCATTTTATGGCTAGAGCGATATATGCGAGACGCTGCCTACCTGCATCCGCGTTATGAAAGTGTCCATAAACAATTTGTAAGTCAAATGCAAGTGTTGTTAAACATATTTACTCTTTTTTGGTTTGAAAATGTTTGGTTAAGTAGCTAGAATTCAATAATTTGCTGTTTGTAGGTTTTATATGTGTAGAAAGTGTTGTTGATTTAATGTTTGGTTTCTGCAGGTTAATCCTGAAGTGAGCTTCGTGAAATGGATGTATGGGTGCAAAAGTTGATTTCATTATTATTTTTTGATTGTTTAATTGATTTGTAAAAGATGATTTGTAAATGTTGATTTGTTTAATTGATGTGTACATAATATTTGTGCTTGTTTAATTGATTGAAATGTAATTGTTGATTTGTTGATTTCAATGTGCATTATGTTGAATGCAAAACAGACTATCACAACGCCGAAATGACTATCGCAATGAGAGAATCACAATGCGAAATGAAAATCGCAACAAGTGAATCGCAATGCGAAAATGAAAATCGCAACGCAAAACTAATTTCGTGTTGCGATTTTCATTTTCGCATTGCGATTCACTCGTTGCGATTTTCATTTCGCATTGCGATTTTCATTTCGCATTGTGATTCTCTCGTTGCGATAGTCATTTCCGCGTTGTGATAGTCAATTCCGCATTGCGATAGTCATTTCTGTGTTGCGATAGTCATACTCGCGTTGCGATTTCCGCATTGCGATAGTCAAATGAATGTCTAATAAGTGATAACAACTGAACATATCATAGCAATGTTCAAACTCAAGTTACTAATACATGCCTAACTGAAAATGTTAAAAGTTCACACATAATACAACGTTTGCATTTAAAAATCACCTAAGTTAACAGTCCCAAAAGGTGAAGCCGGTTGTGATTGGGATTTTCATGAGGATCCATATTTTGGTAGAGGAAAAGATGATTGTGATGGCACTGCTGATCCACATGTCAACCTTGTATGACCACTTTCCTTACACCGACTATATGTCGATCTCTTCTTCTCTTCACCCTTAGACGGTATACGATCATGACTTTTTGGTCGGCCAGGTAGCCTTCTGTCCATGGCTGGTGGCAAAACTGTTTGTAAGTCATCTGGTATGTCCCACTCAGAAGGATGTGGAATAGAGTAGATAATCTCGCCATAAGTCTGTCGATATACTTCTGTAGCGTAGCAATCCATAGCGTATGCGCTTGAATCATCTTGGTTTAGATGAAGAGAAACTTTTATAACATGGCCACATGGATAACCAGATGTTTGCCATTTCATACAACTACTCGTCTTTGCATTTAGATCGACAAGCCCATTTAAGTTATTATCAGTACTTCAAACAAAGTGTTTGAACATGGTTCAACTATCCATGACGTTGACTTCACAACACGTTTCGTTATCTTTTTTTCTGTCCATGGTGTAACACGATGTTCCAATGTTCCTGTAAATTTAATAAATAATACTTAGTAAAATATATGATAAGTTACGAATTTAAAGAAATAATACCTGCATGGTTTCTTTTCTTGTAGTACCACTGTTGAATAGAGGCTCGAAAAAACTCCATTAACATAGTAATGGGTAATTTCTGGGAATGACGACTTAGAGCGTTGATTGATTCTGCACTATTAGATGTCATGAAACCATATCTTGCTCCAAGTTGATGTACTCTTGACCATCTTTCAAACCCGACATCTTCTAGTGTTTGAGCACACTGAGGCAAAACACGTCTTAAACAGTTTATATGCTTATTAAAATCCACTTCCCGATAAGCTTTTACAGCCTTCCAGTATGTCCATTTGTGATTTTTTATACCAGCAGACCTTGATTTTAGATTTCTATACAAATGAACACCACAAAGTCCATGAAAAGCATCTGGGAAACACCTTCTAACAGCGTTGTCAATTGAGTTTGCCCTATTGGATATGATTGTCAGATTGCTAATAGGACCTATGCAATCCCTAAGATGCCCCATAAACCATGTCCATGAATCAGAGGTTTCAGATTTGCCAACCCCGTAAGCTATTGGCAGTATCCCATTGTTAGCATCCATGGCTACTGCTAATAAGTTTACTCCAAGGTATCGACCTTTTAAATGTGCTCCGTCAACTATAATAACTGGGTGCATGCAATTAATAAACGAACGAATCTACAAAATCATATACACAAGAAATATAATCATTTAAATGTGAAATGCATGTAGCTAACAAAAATGAGTCAACAAAATTATATTGATTTACTAACCGAAGCACCAATGGCGATAAACAGCAACTCAAAGCATCCATCTCTATCTGTTTTGATATGAGTTACCGACCCAGGATTTTTCAGCTTTAAATTGTGACAATAAGCCGGTAGTTGGGCAAACGATGCTTCTGGCGACCCCCTCAACAATTCCAAGGCATAACATTTGGCTCTCCAAGCTTGAGAATATGAGATACTAATCTTGAACCGAGCATTCATGTCAATCATAATTTCATATCCCCGATATACCCTACCATTCAAAAACATTAACTCAACCAGAAAACCACCCAACACCTTTTTGTTTGCATGTCTATGGTGAGGAAAAACTTGGGTTCTTGAACATGTATGTTTATCAATAAAAGTCCTAACTTGAAACATTTCGCAATCTTTTATCCTCTTTGCAATCATACGCCACATACAGTTTTTGTCAATCATACACATTGTTTCGAAACGATCTTTGCTTGATTTGTTAACTTTTAGTTGATAGCCATCTTCCACACATTTCGTATACAAAGCTATCTTCAAGTCTTCCTTTGTATCAAAACAATCATCTTTCTTGATACGAATAATTTTTGTGTAACAATCAACTGCTATCTTTACCAACTTTTCTTCCGGTATCTGAAGTAATTCTGGCATATTCCAGTTATACTCCCGTGGCATTTTCTTTGGGGACTTTTCTTTGGGGATTTCTTCTTCTTCTTTTTCTTCTTCAGTGTTATATGAATTACAGAATGGATGTTCAACATGTTCATTTACAGTCGTAATTTCCTCCTCATTATCATCAACAACATCTTCCTCGGCAACGGCTGTTTCATCATCAAAATTCGGGTATTGACCAATATCAAAATCATTACACGCAGGGTCTGTTTCTTCTTCTGAAAAATCATCAAAATCCCAGTATTGACCAAGATCAAAGTCCGGGTATTGACCAAGATCAAATTTCGAATATTGACTAGTACTCACAATTTTTTCTGTTGGCTCATCATCGTCTAACTGATCAATACGAAAACCGGAATTTGGTGCTGAAAGTTGATTGGGATTTGGATTAGGGAAAGGTTGTGGGTTTTGAGATTGTGTTTGGTATTGGAAATGTAGTGAAACAATATTTGCTTGCTGATGAAATTGTGGTGGAACCATTAAATTTTGAGCACTATAAACTGGGGTTGAAAAACTTAGTTGATTACTACCCGCTACTGGCCCAACTTCACTACTTCTAGGTTCAACAACATACAATGTAACATCATCACTTAAAACACTAATGTAAGCAATGAATCGTTCGACATTTTCATTGTCGGTTAACAAATAAACTTTACCATTTCTCTGATAAGATAGCCTAAATCCACTTAGGGGCTCTAAATTCAATTTATTTGCAACACGTAACATTAGAGTTTCATAAGTTAACTTTTTTAATGACAGTTTTAGTTGAAGATTCATGGGTAAAGGCATATATTGTAAAACACCATGAACATTCTCCCATGACCCTCCAAAACACAAATCTATCCAAACATGATCAACATTAGATGATTTCATTATTATAAATTAATTTACTAAACAAACGAGCTGCGAAACTAAAACTTGTTGCCGGATGGGGAAGGATGTCGTTGGATATAGAAACGGATGTCGCCGAAGAGAGTGATAGATGGAGATGGAATGAGTTGCGATTTAGGGATTTAGGTTATGAGTTGCTGCTGCTGCGTAGTTATATACCCAAAACATTTGTGTTGCGAAATTAAAACCTGTTGCGAATTCAGAAATCGAGTTGTGAATTTGAAATTCAGTATTGTGATAGTCAGAATCTCGTTGCGATTTACAGATTCGCATTGCGATTTACGTATTCGCATTACGATTATGTAATCGCATTGCGATTTACGTATTCAGAAATCGAGTTGCGAATTTGAAATTCAGTATTGTGATAGTCAGAATCTCGTTGCGATTTACATATTCGCATTGCGATTTACGTATTCGCGTTGCGATTTACGTATTCGCGTTGCGATTTACGTAATCGCGTTGCGATTTACGTATTCGCGTTGCGATTTACGTATTCGCGTTGCGATTTACGTATTCGCGTTGCGATTTACGTATTCGCGTTGCGATTTACGTATTCGCGTTGCGATTTACGTATTCACGTTGCGATTTACGTATTCGCGTTACGATTTACGTAATCGCGTTGCGATTTACGTATTCGCGTTGCGATTTACGTATTTGCGTTGTGATTTACGTATTCGCGTTGCGAATTAGGAAAATCGCAACGCGAATTTGGGAAATCGCAATGCGATAGTCAGAATCGCGTTGCGAATCTGGAAACTGATTTGCGATACCGGAGATCGCGTTGCGAATTATCGATTGCATTGCGATTTAGTCGTTGGTCATTTTGGCAAATTCAAAAAAAGTTGGTTAAAATCGTATATTATAAGGCATTTTTGGTCACTGAGGTTATTTTCTCTAAATAAAATGGTAATTTATGACTTTTCTTGCAGTCACATGAATTGAAATGAGATAGATTTAAGAATATTTAAATTAAAAGGATTACTATTATGACACAAAATAGAGTGAGATGGATGACCTAAGAGATGATGTCAATTTTCAATGGATGATAAGTTGACAGAGTGACCCGTGGGACGAGTTGAATACAGTCCATAGATGCCATTTTTAGTTGGTCCTTGAAGAAGTAGTTTTCACGTACGAAGATCCTTCACATGATAAAAGTTTGGTAAGAATGTGATAGAAGTATTATTATCACGACAGAACTTAGAAATAAAAATAATATTACGAGAAACAAAAGTACGTGAAGAACATGATTAAGGTAAATTTAGTAGTAGAAGTGAGAAGAAAAGTAAAACCGATGTTGGAGATGTTTAGACCCGAGCCATATTCAATAATAAGTTTCTCAATACCATCATAAGGAGAGTTAAGTGCAAGACTATCAAGATCATTACTAATATGATGAGCAATACTACTATCAAGAAGCTAACATTTGTAGGTAAATTGATTGCGGTTGTAGCATAAGCGTGAGGGATTGAGGGTTGATAACTTTTTTGAGATATTGCGAGATTGGGAAGGTGATACGGTATTTGAAAGCTGATGGGAGAAAATGGGCCACTACGAAACATAATGGCCTTGAGTTTGGCACCATTGACTCCTATCTTTGAGAGGTTGAGTAGGACGAGAGGAAGGAAAGTGAGGTTGATTTAGAATGGGGAGAGGGCCATCATGAAATGTGGAGGCGTGAGGAGTAGTTGTAGTTTTTGTGTTTGGCTGCGTAGTTATCTGTGGAAGAAAAGGTTATGGACGAGTTAGATTTGTATTTGAGAGAGAGTTCTCAAATGACGAGTTTTTTTATATAACTCTTCAAATGTGATAAGATTTTTACGACTGAGTGGTATTGATGACACTATCATAATTGGGATCATTGAGTTGATCAATAACTTTATCAACTATATCATAGTGATCAAGAGAGCGACCAAAAGAGGCTAGTTGATCAATGCAACGTTTAACTTTTTGTAATAAAAAATTGAACTAGTTCCCTTGGTGATACTACGGAGATGATCTTTGATTTGCTTAAGGTGATCTTTGGAGGGATTAGCATAATTTTTTGCAAGAGTCTGTCAAGCATCATAAGTGATAAAACATTGTGATCAGAGGGACAAAGGAGTTAGAAAGGGTGTCGACAAGGACTCCAAATATGAGTTTATCTTAACGAAACTAACTGTTGTAGGCAGGGTGTGAAATGATACTGTCATTTTGGGTAATGACTTTAGAAGGAACAAGAATAGAACCATCGATAAATTTTGGGTAATGTTACTGTCATTTGTATACTTTACCCATATTTTAATTCAATTAATGATTAAAAATTTTTAAAAGTTTTGATAAATTTTTATCCGATTCAATTATTAATCAATTGACCATGTCTTCTACGAGGACACCTTAACAAAATCTGGCCATCAACAAATAGAACTGAAGAAAAGGGGCGAGTGAAAGACCTTAACAGGGAAAAAAAATGGTTAAGGTAGCATGAGAAATCCAAGTAGTGGAAATCTGTTGACATTGTGTAGTGGATTTGGAGGACCATCAATGTCAGAAACAAAAAATGATAAATAAATCTGGGGATGGGGATAGTCGGAATAGACGATGAAGATTCAAGATAAATGGCACAATCAACCAACAAAAAAGTTTCAAACATGCAATGACACATTGATACTGAAAATCAAAGGGATGGCCACCTTTACAATTGCTCTTAACTTGGATGATTTCTGGAATTTCTTTTTGTTTTTATTTCTGAAAATAATATCACCAATCCTTCCTAAAAAATCCTAACCCAGAGCCTAACCTCACAATTCACTTAGAACCCAAAAGGCGGGGAAAGCTGGGAAAACTGTCCTCAAAGGAAGGAGGAAAAAACCCCACATGGGATGGATGTAATGAATGTTAGCCCTAATCAAAGAATTTTATGTTAGATTGTAGACACTCATTTTCGTCCATTTTTTTTCCTCTTTCATTTATATATATATATATATATATATATATATATAGTTCGCAAACGATTTTTGAAAATACATATATAATATATAGTTTTTTAAAAAAGCATTTTGAAAATATATATAGTATATAGTTTTAAAAACACTTTTGAAAACTATATAATATATAATTTTTAAAACATTTTAGAAAAATATATAATATATGATTTTTAAAATCATTTTTTGAAAACTTATATAATATATAGTTTTTGAAAACATTTTTGAAAACTTATATATAATATATAATTTTTAAAACTCTTTTTAGAAATTATATAATTTTTAAAAAAACATTTTTGAAAATGATATAGCTTTTTTAAAAACATTTTTAAAAAATTATATTATATAGTTTTTAAAAAATAATTTTTATATTTATTTATTATTATTTATTATTATTTACTACTATTATTTATTATTATTTCTTATTCATTTATTTTTCTGTCCAGAGTCCAAAATAAGGTCCAAAATAACCGGGCCTGAACCAGCCCAAAAGTCCTATGAAATGATCCAGTAACCAGATGATGTTTAGGGTTTGAAAACCCTAAAGTTAAGGCACCACACAGCAAGGTCAAGGGTCACGCGAAACAGCCAGACGTCAGTCGAGGATCTCGGGACTGAACCATCCCGGGATTTCAACAGCAACGCCCCGAGCAAAACGGAACAACCCGGGGTACTGGTTCACCGAGCAGGGTATAAATACCCAGGTGACCAACAGGGGGAGGGGGTACATCATCGAGAGAACCTTCGATCAGAACAGAAAACCCAAAGACATCAACGGTAGAAAAAACTCACAACAACATCACACGCAGTGAAACAGAGAGCCACAGTAAACCGAGAACCTCACAAAAACCATCACTGACAACCAACAGACCACATCAAACAACGAGAACAGAAACATCGAAATAAACCAAAACCGAACCACCATTATACCCACCATCGAACCCATAGCAAAACTCGACAAAACAAAACTGAAGCAAGAAAAAAGAGAGTTCACCACCGTGCGAAGCGTCGAAAATGCCAAAGGTCAACGGTGGCTTGGGGTTTTTTTCCGAAAGACATTTCCTAGATCTATAAGTTTAGGGTCGTTTTTGGGGAAACTGATTCGGTTTTCAGGTTGAGGGTGAGAGAGGGCATCGATTGGGTGTATTTGGGTTAACTCCGGTGACCGGCGCCGCCGCCCTCCGTCGCGGCATCTTTCTCCGACGAGGGGAAATTTGAGAGAATTCCCCTCTCTGTCTCCCTCTCATTTTCGGTGTACTGAGTCAAATGGAAGAGTAGCCATTTTTTTGCCTCAAATTATGCAATTATATAAAATGCAAAACAGTGTAGTTTTGCAAATACCCAAAACGACGCCGTTTAGGTGGGCTTAGGGCATCTCTCAAGTCAGCGCATGGGTAAACTATGTAGAGGGGGCCTTCACTTTGTATACATTTCATTCTGGTCACTTGATGAAAATCTGATATTACTATTTCTAACCTGTTGTTTTCATTATTTACGCTTCAGTCTTTTTCGTGTTCCAATTTGACTCACAAATTCATTTTTTATACCTTTTTTAGTATTTTTTCCTCTTTCTCCATACCTTTTTTATTTTATTTAATATTGTTCTTTTGATATTTTTTTCCTCTCTTTGATTATTTGTTTTTTATATATATATTTTTTATTCTTTAACTATTTATTTTCTTTTATATTTTTTCTTTTCTTTAATTTATTATTTTAATAAGTCTTTTTTTATGTTTTATGATTTTTATTTATTTAATTTTATTTTTTATTTTTTATTATTATTATTTTTTTATCTCACATTTTCGACTTCTTTTGGAAGAACTCCAACCAATCAAGAGGTGAGTAATTTGAATCGGATTTTTAAATTTCAATTCAAGTTTTTAATTTTCACAATTAAAGACAACCGATAAATTAATTGGTACCGAAAAGGCGGTTCAAGGGTGCTAATCATTTTTTAACCGTAACCGACTCTCGAACCCGACAAGTTTCTGGTACAGCGCAGATCAGGTAAGATGGTGTCCGACCCACCTAAATTCGTTTTAAAGTGGTCGGTGGCGACTCAAAATCATTTTTCCTAAGTCGAAGCTCAATTTCAGGGCTCAACCGAAAGACGGCGACGACAAGGATGAACTACTAAACTTACATGTTAGGATGAATTTAAAATTATTTAAAGGATGAATTTATAAAATTTCAAAGAACGAAAATAAATTAATAATTAAAAAATATAAAAAATAAAAGTTACTTCAATTATATAAAAGTTTAAAATTTTTAAATAAACGATTATCCGACTAGGACTAGCTCCCCTCAATCCATCCCTAGCCTATCCATCCGTAGCCTAAGTTGAGCTGAAACACATATATAATGATCAATGAATTCAAAGATAATAAACAAATAATAATATACTGCGACCCAAATCTTGAACACATCCTCCAAATTATTAGGATAATAACAATGACAAAAAAGTTCAACTAAGGTTCAGTAAGAAAATATTAATATTTATTTTAAATTTTATGATGGAAGCATTTTTCATGAGAATTGCAACCAGTGTATAATCATTATGTACTATGATACATACATCATTTCTCCTTTGATTGACACGTTTTTCAAGTTCGATAATGTGTACAGAATGTTAGAAAAGACCTCAAGAAATGATCGTATCCTTCTAAATATCAAACCCAAATTTTAAATTAAAAAAAAAAGTCTAAAATGTGGGAGGAAAGGGATAAATTTGACAAGTGAAACAACAGATGAGTATTACAGCCATCAAAATATTTGATTTGAGATATCATTCATCAGTCTTGTCACTGTAAGAAACAAAACCTTGAATAGTAAACATCTAATGAACATTTAACCAACCAAACACCACAGCCTACAGTTTAATTACCACTAGAAACAAAATTATACTGTACATAAGAACAGCTATGCTTCTGCACTAGTCGGCATCCATAAGTACACTGCAATGTTGATCTTAGATCCAACTTCCATGTTCAACTGCAAATATGTTCGACCGTCATTACTCCGAAACAGTAACCTCTTGATCAACCCTCCAATAATTTGCATCATTGAACTCCTTTATCCCGGCACCAATTTCATCGGAATTCTCCTTTTCAGCTACCTTAGGAATGATGGTCCCCTTCAATGGTCCTGTTTCCCCAACTATTCCTTCTTTCAAGGCATGTTCCATTGCCTTCTCCGTGCCTTCTAATTCCACGCCCACAAACTCAACATCCTCTTCAAATAAAGAGGGCACTGGTGGTGGAGATTTCTGACTCATAACACTGCTTGCCAATCCATCGCTCGTATCCATAATATCTGAGGAACCATTTGCAAGCATGGATTCCCCATTTGCGGGGACCACTGTCTCTGTATTTCTGGGTAGGTTGACATCTGAGCTGTCGTCATCGAGAAATGGGTTCTTGCTTGAACCACCAACATGGACATCAGAAGGTTCTCCCCACCCCACCCACTCAGGTAAAGGCCTATCTCCAAACAAGTCATCGTTTTCAGTTGTATCGAACCCGAAGTACCCCATATCGTTAGAAGCATTTTTGTTTTCCCCTTGCGGATTCAAGTCTCCTCCGCTCATGGAACGGTTAAATACATTCATCGCATTGGTGGTAGATGTGTCGTTCATCGACTGTTGGCTTTCATTTAATTCATCCTCCTCTCCAACTACCACTTCATCATCGCTACTGCTGTTACCACCATTTGTGGAGCCATCTAAGTTAATCTCATCCATTACCTCTGTGGAGGAGGCAGCCATATTTCCATCACCGATCTTTTCATCTTGGAATGCAAACCAGTTCGAATTTGTGAACAGACTGTATTAGAAAAACATGGGGTGTAATCTCCATTAACATAGCTACTTCAACAAAAGAATTGAACCGCGTGATAATGATGAAGCTAAGGCTACTTGCACAACATTCATCAGACAAATGACTCTATTACTAAGAGCAATGACAGGAAAACTCACCTCCCTTGGTCATCACTGAGCCTCAAGGATGATATGACAACCTCAGCAGATTCATCATCAAAGTACACATCCTGCAAATTGGAAACATGCATTTGCCTTCAAGTTTGACAAACAAAAATGGCTACCTTGTTGGGTTTGTCCAAAATTGTTACTCATGCTGATCTTAACAAATAGTCTTAGGTCATGTTTACCATTGTCGTCTTTTTAATAGACAATAGAAGCCAATCAGGAAAAAAAATCCTCTTGGCCTCATATTGAACCACGGAGAAAGATTCTAAATGAATAAACAGAAATCACAGTCACTTACTTCATCATCTCGATCAAGAGCACCATGGTCCTGAAAGCAATTAAACGACAACAATAAGCACAGAAAAAGGTAGAATTCAAGAAATTGTCGTGAGAAGCAAAGTACAAACTTCTTCATTATCATCATTGCCATATATTTTGTAATTGAAGGCCTGGCTTAGGTTGTTCGCTAAAGCTGCAACGTCATAATCTCTATCATGAAGATCATCCTCATCGCTATCCCTTGCTCTGTCTTGGAATGCTGTTGGGCGGCTGGACAGGAGAAAGAAAATACATGAATCTTTAATGATTTTTCTGTTAGATCTCACAACTTTGCCATTGCTGCAACTGGCAAAAATATGCTAACAACAATAAATGGATTCAAAAATTGGAAATACCATTAGAATCTTCACAATAGTAGGAAGTAAATGACACAAGAAAGCCATAAATAAGCACAAGAAATAGAAGACACATTTTACATCTCATTTTATAAGTTAAAAATCTGTCAAAAGACCATATAGAGAACTTGCGAGTGCAAGAACTCTCACAACTGCCATAACAACCAAGCACTGAATCTAGAAATATTTGACCAAAGAAAAAATTAACTAATCAAACTGAAATGCCTACCAGAAATGAAACAAGTACATACCCACAAGCCCATCGATAAACATTTTCAACCACGTTACGTTCTTGCAAAACATTAGCTTGCCACTCATTCCATTCGCTATTTTCCTATAAAGAAATTTACAAAGATGTGTCAGCAAACCACAAAAGAATAAATAAAATAATTCAACCTTGCAATTCTAGCCAATGAAATATACAGCCAATGTGCCAAAGAACAAAATAATAGAGCTTAATTCAGATTTACCGCACCACAGAAAGATTCTTAAATAAAAAATGTGCATACATCCTATAAGATCCTGACAGAAGCAGTCATACAACATTAACAAGCATACAATTACCCACATGTAGCATGCTTTAATGTGGCTGTTGTTACTTCCCAACTGTAGAATTTTATTGGAATGCGTGTAATATGTCCAATGTTTCCTACCCGAGATGCAAATTTTCCAGCAGCAGGTAAAGTTGGCTGTTTGACCAGAGAAGGGTTAAGCCGACTGTATAATCATATATGAATTTAAAACAGCTGTTAGCAAACTGGAAAATTAGTATGATTATCATCTACCTCATTACCACTACCATATAGAGTTGGATTTTTGTCAGTTCGAAGAAATTTCCCAATCAAATCACATTCTTGAAGAAGATGTCCAACCATTGCATCATTCTTGCTTTCAAGGCAAGATAATATTATACTCTCCACATGATGGTGTAATGCACTGTTGTACGGGTACCTGCATAATTTAAAACAAATGGACAATCAATCTTAGCCTGCTGACAGGAAAAAGAATCCAACGCCTACTCGAGGAAGGTATCATGCACTTTGTTCTATATTCAAACACCAATAAGTTCCTAACTATATTCAAGAAAGTTTTAAGCAATAGCTTACTCGAAGAAAAGATCACTAACTCGTTGAATGGTTCCTGAGCTGACCAATTCCTTCTCTGCATCTTCATTTCCATTTCTCAATAGCACAGAAATGAACTCCACAATCTGAAATAAAAGGGGGGAAATTCAGAAATAACAACATATTTTGACACTTGCTCCTCCGGCCCTACAACGTTTGATAGACATGACAAACACCAAAAATAATCAAACAGGTTTCAGGTTGAATATTCCGTGCTAGTTGGCACATAAAACTTATGATGAGAATATAAAATAAAACCATTAGACGATGCTTCCCGAGAGGCGGCCTCAATTCTCCATATGTGGTAGGCAAAATTTTCTCATCAGAGGAAACATTCAAAAGTACGAGTAAGTCACCTGCATAAACAAACAGAGTCTTGAACACCATGATTAAGATGAAAGCCAAAGTAGCCAACATGTTCCATGCACCTAGGAATATACAAAAACTATTACATTCAACTTTTAGCAAAATTAACCCACTCACCAAGCTTAGGCAACATTGCATTGATAGTCTCCGAATTCACAGGGATTGGAGGCTCATACATATGTTGATGTTGGAAAGAATGCATCAATGGAGAGACAATTGCTGATCTTTTGGGATCCAACAATGAGATACAAACTGAGAGCGAGTGTTTAAGGCCAGATTTTGAATGTGAATATTCCAATGCATGACCAAATATCCTTGCAACAAAGCTGTATATGAACATATCCAAAAATTACAGGTCAAGTCTAAAACATAAACAAAGTAGAGAACTGAAATGGTGATACAAATAAGGAGGGCTAAATCTCGTAAACCTTGGACTAGAGAGTTTAGTGGCCAAAGCTGATGGGGCATTCCGTGTTATTGCACATAATGTTTCTGCTGCATTAGCATGAACTTCAGGACAACACTGGTCAACGTAAAGAAACAGGTAGTGAGGCACTCACTACTATAGGTATGGCATGCCATGAAAATAGTAGAACGATATTACTTCATGAATACAACATAAAACAGAAATTTTTCTTACCAATGGACTCAATTTATCCACAATCATTTCCAGCAAATTGCTATCAGCCAACCATCGCATTACATCCAAAAAATTGGGATATACATGATCATCTCCTCCTACTAACCGAACCAAAACCTATGAAAACAACCATGTCAAATCCATGCTCAACCAAAACGTACTAAAAGGCTAACCGTATAAATCCACTACAGAAATAAAACAGAAAAAATTCCAGGCACCTCCATGATGGATGTGATTCCTATCAAATCAACCAGTTGGTGAAACACATCTTGATGTACCTGTTAAAAATCTCAGTAAATCCATATAAATAAATAAAATATGACCTTTTTAATTCAGAGGTTATAGACCACTATGAAGCTCAATTTTGTCATGCAAATAATTACACTTGTAGCATCATTACTGTGCAAAACTCCAAACTAACCCACCAGATGAATAGGATCTATAATCCACAGAACTGTTAACACTACCCATAAGTTAGTATGTTTATGAGAACTTACAGGAGACAAATTATATAGGTGCTTCATGCAAGTCCATGTCAAATTAATCAGTTCAAAGCTCAACGGAGGCACAGGATGAAGTTCAAACGGACTGTATTTCATACAAGTCACAGTTACTCTAGTTATCCAGATTTACAGGTTACTGAATGCACAGCTAAACAACATAAACAGCACATATAAGCAAGTTTTGAAGGAGTCTGAGAATGTGATAGTAACCAAAAAATGTTTACTTACTTGAACGTAGTTCATAATTGGAACAGTCTTTCGTAGCATAAGGCACACAACAACCTAAAGTAGCACAGAAATGAAAACTATCAACTCGTAATAATAACCAAAGCAGTAGTCAAACTAAACATTATGTGAATCAGCAAGAAACTAATCATAACATGAATTATACCTTACTGAAATAACCAGCTAGCAAGGCACTATGAGGACGGTTTGGTTCCAAGAAAGAGAAGAGTAAGTTCATCAACTGCAACAAGGAGATAAACATAAGAAACAAAATCAACGTAATTTTCACTACAAAAGATGCACAATGAAGAACAAAATGAAATACCTCTTCCTCCTCCACTAAAGCCTTCAGAATAACATCAATCTCACATGTAAATATCTCACAGGCTATGAATGGGAACCTAGATAAAAAATGAACTGATCGTTAGGAAAAAGGAATAACTAACATCAGATGAGTTACAAGACGAGAAAATACAATGATCTCTTTTTCCTGATTCTTCATTGATGAAAGTTACTTACTTGAAGACTCGTTTGCTGTCAGCATCCTCTGGAGGTTCTTCAATAACATATCGCAGTAATTGCTCAACTTGAGCTCTATCTCGTAGACTGCATAAAATATTGAGTACATCATGAGATCAAACAAGATTAATCCTCTATAACATTCTACACATTTAACAGAAAGGCAGACATAATGAAAGTGGAAAAAAGAGAGGGAAAGACACAATGTTATATAATGGAAAAATTTACAAGTTGATGAGCCGACTGTTTAATGCTTTGCACTCTTGGATTATTTCTTCCTCATCGAGAAGCTCTTCCAAAGTAAAGTTTTCCTTGTCTAATATTGACTCCACCTGAAAATATTAAGTCAATGAAACGAACCACAATTCCAGTAAAAACAAATTTATCTCAACAAAATTCTTAGAACAATTACTTGGATATGGAGAATGAAAACTGTTACTAAAAGCAAATCCAGATAACCATATCTATATAGCTTAACAAATTTTATGAATTACCAGAAAAAGCATATAACACTGAGCAAGATAGTTCAGCTTCAAATGAATAGAACTCCCTAGCTTAATAAACAAATTCAATTCATCTAAACGAACAAGGAAATTTCCCAAAGAGGCGGAAAACGTAAGTGTGAGAAACTACTTCGCTACGGCATCGATGAATCCGGAGTAAAATTCAGACTAATTAAGCTAAAAGGAAATCAAGAATTCGAACCTACAACAGCTAGAAAAAATGTAATAACAGAAATCAAATGAAAAATAACAAGTTCAGACATCCAATAAAAAAATACTCCCAAAAGAGAAAGAAAATCAATGTAGCAATTATATAGTAAGGAAATCAAGCTTTATTTCGTTGCAAATAGAAAAGAAAAGAAATAAATGGAGTAATAATTAATTAATCAAGTAGTATAACAATTACTCACCGGAGAAGAAGCAGACAGAGGTGTGAGCTTCCAAAACATGGTGAAGAAGAGGAAAGATTAAGCAGAGAATCCGTGAATAGATCTGTGAACCTTAATGAAAAGTTTTACCCGTGAATCTAGGAGTTGTCGAAAGAGGACGAAAAAAAGCGCGATAAAGTATACAAGAAAAAAAAACCCTAATATTTGCAGTTGTTAAAAATGAATAGAGAAAGAGAGATCGCCAAAATATATTATGGGGGGGAAAATGTTGGAGCAGCTGAGGAAACAAGGAAAGGGCAATGAGAGTTTTTTTTTTTTTTTCCCTGTGAAAAAATTACAAAATGAGGACCGACTGTCCTACTTCTCTCAAAAAATTATGTTAGTGTATTGGCGTTGCTGGGCCATGTGGATGTGTGGATGGTCATGGTATGAAATGATACTAATGGGGAATGGACTTTTATGGCCTCTGGGTGACTTGTGGGAAACTCATCCATCAGTTTTAAGGCGTAACGATAAAATTATTTTATCGTTTCTATAAATAATAATTTTGTTTTCTTTTCCTTTTGAAATATATTAGTTCTTAGGATAAACTACGCATTTAATACCTAAAGTTTCATCTTTTTGAAAAAATAATTTTGTTTAATAACTGAACTTTCAATTTTTACAAAACCATACTTAATGTTTGATTTTTGTTCCGTTTTAATATCTCGTCGTTAAAAATTAAACGAACAGAGTGGCGTGAAATTATTGTTCCATTTCTGAGTTTCCACGCATTTTTATATTCCACATCAGTATCTCACGTGGAAATCTGGAATATAAATAAGCTTTAATGAGGTCCTTGAAGTGATTTACTTTGTAATTTATTATAATACAAAGTATCCTCTTTCAAAAAAAAATAAGCTTATTTAAGGGATGAAACCCTAAAATTAAAAAGGAATTTCTTATTCTTTTTTTCTACATCTTCTTTATTCTGTAACAGTAAGGCATCGGTGGGGACAGCAAGTAAAGAAGAAAATGTAGAATGGATAATAACTATTTTTGTCACTGTTATTGTCTAGCTGAGTTGAAAACATCTTTGACAAGAGATAATCAGGTAGAAGGATACTTGGGTCCCAAATTTTGGGGGAAAGAGTGAAAAATGTTGTTTCTTCAAGTGGTTTAATGCGAAAATATCAAATCGTCCAAAAGTTGTTATTGTTGGTCTATTAAAATCAAACAGGGCTATAAAGAATGCAAGGATGAAAGAGCGGATGGTTTTAAATTTTCTTTCCTGGTGTTTTATCTTATGCATCATTCTTTGAATTTAGGAAAGGTTGATTTAGGGTTGAATTAAGGTTGAAGGAGTTGCTATCAAGTTTAATCAAGATTATCATGAAGGATGTTGATTTAGGGGTTGATTTATATTAGTAAAAGGGTGGCAAGTTTTGGTTTGGGGTTTTTGTTGTTAATGAATGTATTATGGTTAAACTTGAATTAAGGTTTAATTTTGAATGTTATCAATAGAAGGAATTATGGTTAAACTTGAATTAAGGTTTATGAATTGAGATGAAATGTTTGAACCAATTGTTTGAAAAAGATATTGATGTTTGGAGAAAATGTTTTGGGTAAATGTTTTTAAATTTTGAATGTGTCCATAATTGCATCATACTTGAATAAAATAAAGTCATCATACATTAACAAAATAAAGCCATCAAACTTTAACAAAATAATTGCATCATATTTTTACATTGATTGCAACAGAAGTTTAATAGCGACATTTATAGTGCATTCACAAGGTTAAATAACAAAAAAATTGGCCAAAACTAATAAGAAAATTTGAAGTAGTTATTGCTAATTTTGAGATCAACTTACATTTGACAATGTTGACCAAATCAAAAAGTATAATATAACCACAAAACACAAAATATCATGTTTCTAACACTTGTGAATGTACACAAAAGATAAGTTTTCAACACTTCAATTAATTCATTCATCATTCCTTGGCCGCTTGAAAGTTGTAGTCATAGTTGGTGTGGATTGAGTGATTGGGCTTTCCTGAATGCTCATCATTCATCTAATAACACGAATTATTGTTTTTTCTGCTGAAGCTTGATGGTGGTTAGGAGGATGTCGGGTAGGAGTAGATTTTATTATTGCTGTTATTGTTCCACTCAAACCCCCAAAGGGTCTATTAACTTGTAAAAGTGATCATATAGTTGAGCCATCAATAACCGTATTAATAGATTATAAAATGTGAATATGTTAATGTACACACCGGAAGTTTAGGAATTCTCTCACTGTTTGATGGATGAGATTAAGGATGAACAAAAGTTTTGCGGGGCAGTCTACTATTTCCCCAATGATACCTTTACATGTTCTTTTATTATGTCCAAGTTACCCACACTTACTACATGAAAGTGGTGACTCTTTCTTGCAAACGTGTTCACTACGATCAATAGTTTCATCAACTTTTTCTTACTTTTGTGAGGCCTTCCTAGTAGGGGTGTTCAAATTAATCCGTTACCGTTAACCGTAACCATTAACTGATGTAACCGCTACATTTTATAGATTAATTAACTGAACCATTAAGATTAAACGATTTCGATTAATCGAACTGTTAAATAATTGATTAACGGTTACGATTACGATTAATGAATTTTAATAAATGGTTAACCATCGGTTAACTGTTAATAAATTATACTTAATTAATTATATTTTTTAGAGAATAGAATTAAAACAAAATCAAAATGACTCCTCCAATTTGTTAGTTATCATGTTTATCTTATATAGGATCACATTAAATCAAACATAGATGGAAGAAATACATGATTTCAAGATTTTAAAATGTAAAAAAATGAATATACCTTATAATATATACATATATATATATATATATATATATATATATATATATAATAAAATATATTTATAAATAAATAAGGTTTTTATAAATATATATGTTTAAATCGTCATAAATATTATAAAAATTTGAAAATTTTAAGTTGTGTTAATTTTGAAAAAAATTGTAATAGGTTAACCATAGGTTACCTTGTAACTGAACCGTTAATAAAAGTTAATTGTTTCTTAATGGTTAGATTATGACTAATAAAATTTAATAACTGTTATAACGGTTAACCGATCATTTAGATTAAACAGTACAGTTAACCGACTGTGAACACCCCTACTTCCTGGTGGTCGTCTTTGGAGTGGAGGTAAGATGGGAAGATTTGTGACATATGGAGTTCATGGATTTGGTCCTCTCATAGGTTCAATGAAATAAGAGTATATTGCTTGTTGTGGTCTTTTTGTAACATTTGTCCACATACAATTCAAGTATTTTCTTGATCATGAGTATAACTAAAATTGCATGGTTATAAGAAGTCCCTGCATAAAAAATAAATCAAAGTAAGTAAATAAATTAGCAAGAAAACAACAATGAAAAATTGTACCTGTCAATTGCTACTTTCTGCATGTGCAAGTGTATTCAGCTAAGTCTACCGCATATTTGAATGTATGGTCCATATGCAACCTGATACATATAACCACGAGCATGTGTGGGTCAACACCTACTTCCAACAATTAATGGGTCAAATTAAAAGATAATAATTCCAAACAAGTCCTACATCTATATGACAATTTTACCTATTAGACATATTAATTGTTGAGTCTAATTTTTTTAATCTTTGGACACAAAGTTGAAGTCCAATTATCAGCTTCTGTATTTTTCTTAGTAATCTTATGCATTTTCTTAGTTCGAATTGTTTTCAACATGGTTATAATAAGTTTATCTCTTGCATCAATTATGAACGAAAAAACAAAAACAAAATATTTAGTAACATATTAATCAATGCAATTTAATAAAATAAAGGCACACATTTTAGAAAGTAACTTATTAAAAAGATTCACATAAATTATTCAGTAGCATATTAGGTTTAACCCTAAAAGAAAAGTGTGATTTTGATTAACTTTTAGGATCTTTCTCTGACAACCACTTATGTGCATCAGATGATAAATCATTCATCTCATTCAATGAAACATCAAACTCCCTCACATAGGTTACCCTAACAACTTTCCAAAAAACAGTCCTTCAAAGTTTTTTCCTTATATTTTGTCTCAAAATTTGTAGACAAATGTCTCACACAATTTCTATGCTTTAAATTGGGGAAGAGTTCTAGAATTGCTTGTTGAAGTCCTTGCATAAAGGGGAACAATTAAAAAAAAACTAAACAAAATAAGTATGAAAAGAATAACATTAAAAAATGAATAACCTTTTGACATGAAGGTAACATGGAATGAGTTTGTCAGCTCTAAATTTTGGACTAAAGTTCAAAAATCTAACATGATGAAAAACTGTTCTCATTGTCAACAAATGCAAAAACTATGGGATAGATGCAGTCATTGACATCAACCCCAATGGCAGACGACAACTACCCTTGGTGGTATGACTTTAGGTGATAGCCATCAAGACAAATGAGTCTTTGATATTTCTCAGAAAACTATGACACAATCTTTTGTATCCTAATAAACAAAGCAAACAGAACAAGAAACTTTCTATCCATTAAATTATGAAATCTCAATAAAAAAAACCAAAAAACATAGAATATTAATATTTCAGAAATTCAAAGAATATTAAGTCTTTGATATTATAAACATAACCCAGAAAATTTATGATACCAAAAAGGAGAAATCAAATCCAAAAGCTAAAATATTTCAAAAAAATCAAAAGCCAGAAAATAAAGAACTCTGTACCATATAGTGGGTGAGACATCCCTTCATTCAAAGCATTTTTTGTCCCATTGCAGTGGTCCATCAAGTTACCAACCTTCAACTAAGAAAATAAGAAGAAACCTCGAACGAACCTCCAAATTAAGAACAAACAAAAAATGAAGAACTCTAAACCCATAAATACAAAAAAAGTGAAGAACAACCCAAAAAAATATGAATACAAAATCCAAAAAATCAAAACCCTAAATGAGAAAATAAGAACCCTAAATCAAGAGAATAAGAACACTAGACGGTTAAAAACTTAGAAAGGAAAGAGTAGTATAAGATTTGAAGGATTTTAACCGCCTAGAATCCAAAAGGTTTTTAAAAACCAAGACGTTTTGAATGATTTTCTCGGTTCTTGCAGAGCTATCTATTGCCTCCTAATTTTTGAATGGCTTCCTTCATTATACATTCATTTATCTAAAACAATGATTTATTTATTAATTTCCCGCTTGAATTAAAACCCCTTAATATTCCACATTTCCACGTGGGATGTTGATGTTGAATATAAAACATGCGCAGAAACTCATAAACGAAATAATAATTCCACATCGCTCCGTCCGTTAAATTTTTAACGACGGGTACTAAAACGAAAAAACTAAACTTTAAGTATGATTTTGTAAAAATTGAAAGTTCGAGTACTAAAATATACCAAAGGTGAAACTTTAAGTACTAAATGTGTAGTTTACCCTAGTTCTTAATATTTTAATATTTAGTCAAAACAAATTTTGTTGGATGAAAATTATTAGTTAACGAATGGTCCATTAATGATATGACATTTTCACATGTTAGATCAAGGATAAGTTTTCACTTAAAGTACGTGATCAAATTAATATTTTAATAGAAAGTTCATGAGTCAAACTAAAATTAATCTATTTTAACTAATATGTCATGTCATTAAACTAACAAGAGTTAATAGCTTAATGATCAAAATGTAACAATTAGTAATATAAGTGATTAAAATTTAATAAATTAGTAACGTATGTTATTGAAATGTAACTTTTTAAAATTAGATGGCAAAAGTATACAAATATAAAATGAGAGTGACCAATCAGTAGTTAACCCATGAAACTATTACCTTCCTATATATAAAATTTTTCTTGGGTAAATCATATGTTTAGTATTTCAACTATCACTTTTGTTTTGTTTTAGTAATCAAACTATTATTTTTTTTTAAATCATACATAATGTTATATTTTGGTTTCATTTTAGTTAACCAATGTTAAAAAATTAAAAGAATTGTTGATGTGATATTTAAAAAAATTAACGACGACATGACATTAACTTGTGGTTACACCTCAATATTATTGTTTATTTTTAACGATAGGTGATCAAAATGAAATCAAAATATGATTTTGAAATAAAAAATAGTTAGGTGACCAAAATAGAATAAAAGTAATAGTTTGGGTCCTAAATATGTAGTTTACCCAAAATTTTATATGCTATAGATCTTACCTAAAAATATCCCATTGTTATTGTCACCATTTATTATTCAAACTTATTGGTTAAGTCAAAAGTATAAAAGGTCTCATTTAAAGGTATATTTTCAAGGAAATGCTCATCAATAAATAATATAAAAGCATTGATACAAACTGTTCCATTGGGGCATGAACAACAAATAATATGAAAGTAAGCACAGAAAACTTAACTACCCCCAACAGTGATACCCATGAGTTTCTTTAGATTATCATGGTAAGAATGTTAGATTAAAATTTATAATTGTGGATATATATGTATAACGTATAATGTTATCATAAAATATGATATAAAATTTAGTAATTAATTATGTTATATGTGTTATAGGTATTAAAGTGTCATGAAATTAACGTGTAGATATTAAGAATTATATTTATATTTTGACGATAGATAAAATTCTAAAGACTTTAAAAAATTGACATAATGTTCAATCTATATAAGAAATAATGGCTCCAAAAATATATTAACTTATATGACTCTTGTCTCTGTCAGAGAATTTCTTACTATAAGAGAAAATATATCTCAATGGATTTCAATATATCAATTAATCCAGATACATTTATGCATTTGATATTTTGTTAGTGATTATTTGACATTAAATATTGGGTTTAATTCTATATCAATTAAATTTTGGTTCTATCAAAGAAATCATAGTGAATTTTACCCCCAAAAAATCATAGTGAAAATATGATATCCTATAATAAGGTATTTTTTTATAAATCTGAGATAAGTATAAAATAGTATTTGTTTAAAGATAATTTTAAATCGTTTGACATTAAACGTTTACACCCTTAACATTTCTTATGCTTGAACTCAGAACTTCAAAAAAATATTAGCAATTCTTATCACCAAGGTGACTTGTTCTTGCAATAAGGCAAACTATTATATCTGTTATATGTGGAGAAAGAGTAACTCTTTATCGATATGCACCCTTGTGCAATAAGGCAAACTATTATATGTCGAGAAAGTAAATCTTTATCGGTATGCGCCGTTAGTAGAAAAAACCGCAGTCAAGTATGAGGTCAAAGTAGAAAGTAGAAACCCAACCCTTATTTTCGAAATATTATGTATAATCTATATTTAATTACCTTTGGCATTTGAGAATTGAAATATTTGTCCCAATTTTCAGTTTCAGGGAAACTAATTGATTATGTTTGCAAGAATCAAATGAACTCTATAGTAAAAGAATTATTATTCTTTGAGGTTCCGTGTTCGAACACCAAAAATCCAAGAATAAAGGTATGAGTTCAATGTCAAAAGGTTGAAAGTTACCTTTGAACAAATATTGTCTTGAACTTATCACATACTAATAAAAAAACATAATAAAACTGATTATGTTTCCCTGGGAAAACTGAAAGAATAGAAGATTATATTGAGAAAGAGACGAAATAAATTGCATTTAAGAAGAATAAATGAATAAGGTGAGACCTGATACTGTCAAACATGTTAGCCTCTAAATGACATTCACTAACCCTAATTTGAAAATCATCTAACTGCCTACTTATTCCACTAATGTACACACTGAGAAACAAGAGTTAAAGAAAGGGCAATACGAGGGATAGAAGGAAACTCCCTATTTGGAGCTTGCTAAACTAATGATGATCAATGCAGTCTTTATTAAAAGATATTTCAGGTGGAATCAAAACCACAGATGGTGCCTTTTTTTCATCTCCACCACCTTCTTATGGGAGTTGGAATGCAATGATGGAATAAATGTAGGACTAGCTGCCGGACGATATTCTGGAAAGAGGCTGCCGGAGCTATAGCGAACCCCAACAAGCATTACAAAGTGTCTTTGGACCCTTGGGTCCTCTCCATTGTGGAGTTTTTGTAACTTCACAATGGGTACATTTCCTAATAACGCTGTTGGGAGGGGGATTTGTCCTTCTCACTGGTGCTTGAAAGCCATGTCAGGTTCTATTTCTTCTGTTTCTTTTTGGCAGATTTCTCAGATAGATGCCTTTCTGATTCAGATTCCTTTCTGATTCAGATTCGGAACCAACCAAAGTAGATCCTGTGGAGGACGAGGTTGCAGATGATATAAAAGGCAATGGGAAATGCAGGTTAAAGGTAGATGCTTGTCTGCACTTGCTTCGATCTCGCTTCACCACGAAAAGTAGATTAGGGTTGATAGTAACAGGCTTTGCAGCTGAGCAAGAGCTAGTGGTTTCAAGTAAAGATACTGGACTAGAGGTCTGGAACCAGGTCGAACCTTTGACATCCACAGAATCTCCATTTGGCGTAATGCTTCTTCCGGAGGACGCTTTGGTAGTGCTTGGCCACTGGTTTAGCTGTGAAGACTCATAACACTAGATACAAAAAGTGAAGAATAAAAAAGTCAGATGTGAGGTTAAGGAATAATTTACTCCTATATCCTATATAAAAAAATAAATTTTAAAAATAAAAAAGGAAAGAAGTAAATAAAAAAGGGTGATCCTCCCACCCATTTCATGGGAAGGCAAACCAAGCATCGATTAGGCCTGTTTGCTTGCTAGGAACAAAAGATGTAGCAATGTAAAAGTATTTGGTGTATCAATGCACATAGCATGCCTTATACACACAACCTCTTGGGCTCTAGTGTGAATGTCGGATATAGGTATGCATCCAATACATGAGTGGTTTATACTTTTATACGGTTTTACATGTATTTAAATGATCCTTGGGGATCATATCTCCACTTCTATGACTTGGACACAAACAGCGGACATAAATACTACAAGACTAAAGAGCCCAAACATAGGTCTGAAATACGTTGGATTATTTTCTCAATCTCTTGAACCATTTTCATTTACGACCATCCTTCAAAAAATAATTTTGACTACAAAGTTATGTACAAGTACTCACATATTGAGAAACGTAGCATATCTTGGAAAATTACTTCCAAAGCATTGCACCCTTCAATGAAGTGTATATCATACTGCGTAAATGAGCAGGTGCACATGCAGTTATTCAGTCACCGAGTAATTGGCAGGTGTCGATACACATGGTAGATTTGTATCCTACGGCGGTCCAACCCAAGCCTAATTGATATGATACTCTTAGAAGTTAGATCACTAATCTGATACACACTAAGACGTTCAGGATAAAGGCATATGGTTACCCAAAGCACAGTTTTAGTCCTCATGCCATGAATAATAGTCAATGTGTCCCCAAGTAAATAAACTCCTCAACAAGTAGAATGGATTATTAATTCAACGAACAGAAACACAAACAATACCTCATACGCACAATTTGCCGGGACCCATACCCCTCGATGTAGGTAATCGCCCGGACCCATACCCCTCGAAGATGCATGGCTTTCCATGCGTCTTTCCCACTGAACTTGTGGCCACCTCATGCAGACGCATGGCTCATTTACCGATGTAGGTAATGCATGTGCCCCCATTAACGGACAGAACCCCTCGAAGACGCACGCATCTCCTCTTCCTCGCTGAATGCTTGTGGCCCCTGCGTGCATGGCAACAATAATGGCGTGTAATACTACCACGTGAATCTGCAGGCATGACAGCAATAATGACGTGCGATACTTCCACGTTAATCTGTAGGCATGACATCGATTATTAGTTATAAATTGTTTATCTTACCAAATTAATTAAATTTAAAGATTTATAAATAACAATAAAATAAAATAAAATAGCAATCGTAAACATGAGTAAATAATTTTTTACCTTACCTTAACATGAGTAAATAACTATTAATTATTAAATCTTCGAATTTAAGTTAAGGTAAAAAATTTCAAAAAAATTATTTACTCTTTGATAAATAAATATTCTAAAATTTAAATTAAATTAAATATAAATGTTTACGATTGTTATTTATAAATCTTCGAATTTAATCAATTTAGTAAGACAAACAATTTATAACTATAATTATTGTCATGCTTACAGATTCGTGGTAGTACTACACGCCATTATTGCTGCCATGTCTACAGATTCACGTGATAGTATTACACGCCATTATTGCTGCCATGCATGCATGCATGCAGGGGCTACAAGTGTTCAGAGGGGATGGAAAAGCCGCATGGAAGGCCATGCGTCTTCTAGGGGCTTGACGGCACCGGCGGCCTGGCTTGTCGGGAAGGGTAAGACTCTAGAACTCCAATGCATTTTCTAGGTTTGAATAAGTTGCTTGGACTCCGATGTGTCTTCGGGATTTACCGTAGAATTCACCATATTTCACGAAATAACTTGTCGACTACATTATTTGAGCAAAAAAAATTTTCCACTCCATTATTTGAGAAATGCTGCCATATACAACCATTGTAATAAAAAAACCACGCTTACAACGCGTTTAATTTAAGCATTTATAGCATCAAGCATAAGTGGAAAGAAATTAATTAAAACGCGTAGGGGTTAGTAATAAGTTATTATCCCATTAGGAAATCAGCTTATCAGATGGCTAACATTACGGTTTCTTTTATCATTTTTCTTACAAAACAGAAAATATTGAGCAATAACTTATTTATTTTTAAAAAAATAAAATTTTGAAGAAATTGAGGACTCTAAAGATAGTATTTTAGGCCAAAATGGTAAATAAGAATAAAGATTCCTATTTTGGTGGAGTTTACATATGGAAATAAACGTCTCTTTCTAGGTTTGCCGCTAAACAGGTTACTTTATTCACAAGACAATATATCACGAGCCATACCTTCATTATTTATAAAATATAATATACTTCTTATACTTCATGAAAATTGTTATTTATTATTTTTTTCAAATTTTTTAAACTTTAATTATAATTATTTTTCTATTCAAAAAATTATAATTATTTTAAATAATTAAATTTATAATATATATGTTTAAAAACTACTTTATTTTAAAATTTATCTATGATAAGTTAAAATTGAAAAAACAGTCAATTTTAGAATAAATTAATATCTAAGACAAAACTTTAAAAAATCTAAGACAAAATAATAAATAATTACAAAGATTTACATTTTATATGGAAATAAATGTCTCTTTCTAGGTAAATAAATGTCTCTTTCTAGGTAAGTCGACATTTTAACAGATAATTTCTTTTCAATAGCTTTATTGGATACATGGAAAATAAAAATGTAGCAAAATGGAAGACCTAAATGTTAGTAATATTTACAAAGAAAAGAGTGTAATACCTTTATCTTTCTCCATTTTCAGAGTTACCAAACAGAAGCAGAGATAAAATGAAGAACAGAAATGAAAAGAAAGTACAAATAAATGCTAACATTTAAAATCTATTTTCTCTAAGAAGATTAGAGAGAAAAGGAAAAGGCAAAACTGAAAAGAGAAAGAGGCACCTGGATTCAAGGAGAAGATTGAAGGAGGCATAGTTTGGATTACAGGAAAAGAGGGAAAATGAAAGTGGAGAATAGGAGATGATATTACCGTGTGTGACCTGACCATTGGGATTTCTAGGGATTTTGTGAGAAGGAGAAAAAGTTAATGTGGGGTGACGCTCGTGGGGGTGACTGCGGTTTCATCTTTAATCGCCGTTCGTTTGTCACCATATTTATTTTAAGGATAAATTACGTGTTTAGTACCTAAACTATCAATTTTGGTGTGTTTCAGTATTTAACTTTCAATTTTTTTAAAACAATACCTAATATATAGTTTTTATTTCATTTTAATATCCATTAAAAACTTAACATTAAGTTTGGTGGCCCTTGAAAATACAAACACTTTAGGCAGTAATACTGTAGACACCCATTTTTTTCCGGATCTACAAAAATATTATTAGTATATTATTATTATTAATATTAATTATAATAATAATAATAATATTATTATTATTATTAATTATAATACTATTATTATTATTAATTATTATTATTAATTATTATTATTATTATTATTACATTTTTTTACACCCAAATACAACCTAACATCCCAGAAGTCAAGCCCAGCTACAACATCAGATCCGACCAAAATCGACCCAGGATTCGACCAGTTATTATCCCAACTGTTGCTCCTGCACACTTTCATCTCATGCCCTGCCACACCAACTGTTCAGTCACCATCCCGCGCACATAGCTCTACGACAGAAAGCATGGCACCACCAAAACAACAACGGAAGATTAGGAAAATGGTCCTATTGGATTGATATTTTGTAAGGGTATATAACCCAACAGAATAAAACAATGTAACAATAATTTTTATCAGCAATCAAAACAAAAAAAAGCACAGTCGAGGGCAAAAAAATTTACTAGTTCTTTTCGTTCGAAATATATATATATATATATATATATATATATATATATATTTGCAATAATAAAAACAAACGGAAAAGGAAAAAAGGATTCTTACCCATTCGGCCAGTGACGCTCACGACGTTGGAGGGCTCTGTTTGTGCATCCGACGGTGAGAAGGGAGAGCACACCACCATGAACAACATATCTCAAAACGGGGACGATCCAACGGCGGACGACGATAGATCGGAAAGAGGAATGTTGAATAGTTTCAGCTAGATTCATGGAGTTAGGGGCCGATTCTCGCGAAACCAGCCCCATATCTGAGATGGGGAGGCCAAGACGAATCTCCAAGTATAAGTTGGTAGCCATCGACCACTGGCGGCGATGTCGACGCGGTGGTGCGACGGCGGATGGCAAGGCAGCTGGCGAAGGTGAGTGGCCGGCCACCCACTGATTTTCTAGAGAGAGGGCCCTTCTCTCTCTAAAAAATAATAAAAAATGTCGAGTTAATCAATCGATGAATCGGCCAAGAGGGGGTGAATTGGTAATAAAAATTTCGGTGGAAGCTTTTGCAGAAAATTGAAAAAGATTGCACAACGATTTAGAGTGGTTTGACTTTCTCAACTAAAGTCTACATCCACTACCTTAGCTATCCATACTAAGGATTTTCCACAAATTCACTAATTTATCTTTCTTTTGAGGACAAAGAGTAACCTTACAATTCCCTCAATAATTATACCCCAAATTCTTGAGAACACTCTCTCCCAAAGAGAATAATACAAATTTCGCAAACTTACAGAAAAATCTCACAAGACAAGATGTTTGCACAATTCTAGAACAAAGAAAGAACACTCAAGAATGAATACAATTGAGTACAAATGGTGTTCTTAAAAGCAAAAAGAATATTGAATGGAAATACGCTTGAAAATCCTCAAACGATAAGTTCAATGCTTTCTCTTTGATTCTCTCTTAATTCTTATTTCTTCTATTTGATCAATGGCTCCTGAGCTTATTTAAAACACATTGGATCACTTCTGAATGTTGGGGATCATTGGTGAAGTCAATAGAGTCGTTATGGTGTAATTATCATTTAAAAATTCTGTTGGGAGTGTGGGTGTATCGGTACACTCTCTAGGTGTATCGGTACACTGTGTAAAATTCAAATATTTCGACCGTTGGTTGACCTAGTGTATCAGTACATCCCAGGTGTATCGGTACACTAATTACATTCGATGTTTCTTAGAGCTAGGGGTGTATCGGTACATCAGCCAGTGTATCGATACACAAAATGCATTCGATGTTGGGGGTGTATCGATACATCCAAGAGTGTATCGGTACCTCCCTTTGCAAAAATCATTTTTGGCCCAATTAAGGTTCGAAATATTTTGTAAAAATTGTTTCAAAAAATATCTTAAGACCCATATACAATTTTACACTTAAGTAAGGATTGAATTTTTCATTTGAAAACTTGGAGTAATATTTTTGATATTCGAATAATTTAATCGAATATATAATTTTAAAATCAAATATAAAATCTTAAAATTCAATAGGACTTTATTTGTTATATCGAAACATCAAAATATTTTCAACAATCTCCCCCTTTTTGATATAACAAAACATTTAAGTAATTTTAAGATTTTCTTTAAAAATTATTTTTGAAATCAATTTAAATCAATTTTAAAAATTATTGAAAATTACTCCCCCTTACTTTATTCTCCCCTTTTTGTTAAATCAAAAAGACTCTATAAAACATTTTAAATAAGTTTTTTAAGCTGCTAAGATCACAATCAAGAAAAATATAACTCAAGCTGCTAAGATCACAATTAAGAAAAAGATTAGACATTAGTCCATAATCAATATTCATATAAAAATAATGTGTAATGGTAATTTGGTCATAATATTTATAAAATGTAAATGATGCATATACTTAACATGAAAAATTCAATTTAAGTTCAAAAGTAAAAATATTCAATATTCAAACCATTCAAATAGAAATATTCAAACATTCAAAACACAAATCCAAAAACATCCAAATGTTTTAATAATAAGTTTTAAGTTCAATAACCAAGAAAACTAAGCAAGAAGAAGATCTAATCATCCATTGGAGAATCAGAGGTGATAGATGTGCCTATATGTTAGCCACATCTCGTGTAAGTGCGTCGACCCTTTCGTGTATAGCATCGAATCGATGATTCATCGCTTCGTTGTTAGCAATTAAATGGGACTCGATGAATGCAAACCTCATGTCAAGAGTCTCCATAAACGATCGAAAGTATGGAGGCATATGACTCTCTTGTTGTATCGGCCCGTCCTCTTGTATGTGATCATCTATATCGCACATGATTTCTTCAAGCTATGGATCATCGTCCGCAACTGGTACCGGAGGAGCTCGTGAAGAGCTAGCACCCGGTGTTTTCTCGGTGGATCGAACCCATTGATCATTTTCCCCGGACCATCCCGATTTCTTCAAGGTTGTGAAATTTATTTGGTTCTTAAGGGGGATGGCTACATCAAGCGAGACCCTAAGATTGGATTTGATAAACAAATTACTAAGAAGTCAACCGTAAACTAAGGTTTCAACATATTTGGACGGGACATTGTTTACGGTTTCTACTAGCTCACAAAAAATGATTTGTGGCAAATTTATTTTCTTTTTATGTTGGATACAATGTATCCACGATAAATCTAAGACTCTAAGGGTGGAGTACTTACCTCTGGATGGTCTAAACCACCAAGATATGATCAAATGAAGAAAGCGCTCATGATGAGTTATCAAGGTACTTGCACTAGCCTTGGCTTTATAAGGTGTACCATAATTGTTTTTTGTTATCTAAACCCACGTTATCCAACCCAAAGGTGTTAGCTATTGTATCGGAGTCAATATAAACGAATTGACCTAAAAGATAAGATCGAATCCCTACAGTGGCAGTTCGAGACTCGTTTTGGACACAAACCGCATTGGAATAGAAAATGCGGACTAGTTTGTGATAAACGATAGGTTTGAGCTGAAACAGTTTATCAAATTTCTAAGAGCGGAGGGTAGGAAGATATTCAAATTTCATATCAACCATTGCTTGGATAGAGGGAATACGCTCTTCCCGAATTTTATATGATTGGAATAAATTAACATACCTATCGTAGAGATTTTCTCTGCGACCAGGTTAGTTAAAACAAGAATTTAAGATAGTCGTTTCCAGTTCGTTTGGATTTGGATTAGGAGGAGGAATAAGAGGCTAGTTTTGAGGTTTGTTTGAAGACCGACTAGACGAAGACCTAGGACGTTTTGAATGAGTCATGGTTAAATCGGAATGGTTAAGGGTACTTGCAATTTTAAAAACATATGTATGCAACACAATAATCTCAAAACTCAATATGAGTACGCAATATTCAAGGTTCTCTAAAATCAATCCTAATGGGCAATTTTGAAAACTATTTTTGAAAACATTGTTTAAAAAATCATAATACGTGTAGTTTTCATGAAAACAACATAATTAAATAAAAAAAACAACAATTTTAAAATCAAAACATTTTTTCTTGAAAATTTAGAATTTTTTTTTTGAAAAATCTTGTTTTTTTTGATGAAATTAGTTGTAGATTATAGTTCTAGATCATACTATAAACAATGTCTGATATCTAATTCAGCCTAGAACTAATTAAAACTAGTCCTAAGTTCAAAATCAATAAAATAGTGATTAAAAAAATTGTCTTGAAAATTTCAGATTGAGTGAGAATATGATGTTGTTTGCACGATTTTGTTGATGCAAGCAGGATTTGGAGTTGAAAATTGAGTGGAATCCAACTTGAAACTTTGGTTTTTAGCAAATTTGAGAGTATGGTGAAAAAGAGGGACGAAACGACGTGAGGTATATTTGTTTTAGGTTTTGAAATAATGAAGAAATTTTAGAAATTTAAACCCAAAACCCGACAGGTGTATCGGTACACTCATGAGTGTATCGATACACATTCAAGGAATGTATCGATAAGTGTATCGATACATAGCGAGGATGTATGACAAAAACTGATTTTTAACACTTAGAATGCTAAATTAATTAGCTCTAGTGATATTGGCAACTCATATTTCGAAAATTAACTATGTTCAATCAATCAAATATATCCTTAAAATTTTATTTGAACATAATATTAATTTTCACTAAAGATCATAAACTCCCCCTAACTATTAGCAATGAATGCAATCAAAAGTGTTATTTTTATAAGCATTTTTCATTTATAATTAAAAGTGCTAAAATTATTTTAAACACTAAGTAAAGATAGGTTAGTTAAACTTAATTCTCTCCTAAGTGTCCAAAATCTTTCTTTATCTAAAGGTTTTGTAAAGATATCCTCTAATTGGTGCAAAGTATCAACGAATTCTAGAACTACATCTCCTTTAGTGACATGATCTCTAATGAAATGATGTCTAATTTCAATGTGCTTAGTTCTAGAGTGTTGGATGGTTATTTTAGTGAGACAAATAGCACTAGTATTGTAACACTTGATAGGTATGATACCTACTTCAATTCCATAATCTAAAAGTTGTTGTTTCATCCATAAAACTTGTGCATAACAACTACCAACTGAAATGTATTCCGCTTCAGTGGTAGATAATGAAACACAAATTTGTTTCTTTGAAAACCATGAAATTAACATATTTCCTAGGAATTGACAAGTACCGGAGGTGCTTTTCCTATATATTTTTCATCCTCCATAATCCGAATCAAAGAAGGCATGCAAGCTAAAGCTAGAGTCTCTAAGATACCAAAGTCCTAAACTAGGAGTGTCCTTAAGGTATCTAAAGATTCTCTTAATGGCTTTTAGATGTGATTCTTTAGGACATGATTGAAATCTAGCACATAACCAAACACTAAACATAATGTCTGGTCTACTTGCAGTTAGATAAAGCAAAGAGCCAATCATAGACCTATAAAATTTAACATCTACACTCTTACCTCCTTCATCTTTGTCAAGTTTTGTAGATGAGCTCATTGGAGTGGCTTGGGGTTTTCCATCTTCCAATCCAAACTTTTTGAGCATATCCTTGACGTATTTTGCTTGATTGACGAAGATGCCATCTTTTCTTTGCTTGATTTGGAGTCCCAAGAAAAATGAGAGCTCCTCCATCATGCTCATCTCGAATTCACTTTGCATTAGCTTAGAAAATTATTGGCAAAGAACATCATTAGTAGAACCAAATATATCATTAACATAAATTTGAACTACTAATAATCTTACCTTTATGCTTTAAAAACAATGTAGTGTCAACCTTCCCTTTTGAAAAACCTTTTTCAATTAAAAAGTTTGACAATCTTTCATACAAAGCTCTAGGAGCTTGTTTTAAACTGTAAATCGCTTTTGTCAATTTAAGAACATGATCTGGAAATTTTGAATCTTCAAAACCTAGAGGTTGTTCCATATACACTTCTTCTTTTATAAAACCATTTAAAAATGCACTTTTAACATCCATTTGATATAATTTAAATTCATTGAAACATGCAAATGCTAATAACATCCTAATTGCTTCCATCATAGCTACGGGAGCGTATGTTTCATCATAGTATATGTCCTTCTGAGCCACTATCCTCAATCCTAATCTAGTTTAATTATTACTTTTTAACTTGATTTAATTCTTCTTGCATAGCCATAATCCAATTTTATCTTTTAATGTTTCTTGGATATTCTTACGCTCTATGCATGAGATAAATGCAATATAATTACATATATTTCTAAGAGAAGATCGAGTTGTTACCCCTTTAGATGGATCACCTATAATTTCACCATTCTTTCTTCAATGGTTGGATTCTCGAGAGCATCATGAGTTTCCTCATCTTTCATTTCATCCTTTGATGATGGTTCTCCAACGTCATGTCTAACATCATTTGTATTTACAATACTTACATCATCATCAACACAAGAATCCTTCCTCGAAAGGGAATTATCATCGAAAACAACATGTATAGACTCTTCTACCACTAAAGTTCTTTTATTAAATACTCGATAAGCTTTAGAATTTAAGGAATAACCCAAAAAAATTCATTCATCACTTTTAGCATCAAATTTGCCAAGATTTTCTTTACCGTTGTTTAAAACAAAACATTTACATCCAAAAGGATGGAAATAACTAATGTTAGGCTTTTTATTTTTGAAAATTTAATATGGAGTTTTCTTTAAAATAGGCCTAATCATTACTCGATTTATAACATAACAAGCGGTATTTGTGGATTCTGCCGAAAATATTTTGGCAAATGTTCTCACAAAGCATGATTCTAACCATTTCTTCTAAAGTTCAATTTTTTCTCTCAACAACTCCATTTTGTTGAGGGGTTCTAGGTGCTGAAAAATTATGGCTAATACCATTGGAATTACAAAAATTAGTAAATCCAGGATCTTCAATTTCAGTACCATGATCACTCCTAACACTAGTTATGGAGTATCCTTTTTCGTTTTGGATTACTTTTGAAAACGTGATGAATTTTTCTAATGCTTTATCTTTAGACTTAAGAATAGAACTCAATATATCTAGAATAGTCATCTACCAATACAAAACAATATGGATTTAAAGGAACCTCTTTTATGTTTTCCTTTAGCACATGCATCACAGATTTTATCATTATCAAATTTTAGCTTTGGCAATCCTCTTACTAAATCTCCTTGAATCAGTCTTTGTAAAACAGTCATGCTAGTGTGTCCTAGTCTCCTATGCCATAACCAACTATCATGTTCATACTTAGCAACTAGGCACAAGTTAGTCATATTTATTGTATCTAAATGCACCATGTAAATGTTTCCTATTCTATGACCAACAAACATAATCCGATTAGATGCAATGTCAACAATTTTACAACCATTTGTTTTGAATAAGACATTGTATCCTTTATCGCATAATTGACTAATACTCAACAGATTATGCTTTAACCCATTCACATATAAAACTTTTTCTATTTGTATGAAAGATGTATTACCTATAGTACATATACCTTCAATGTAACCTTTTGAGTTGTTACCAAAGGTTACCACTCCTCCATTTTTCTCGTTAAGCTCAATAAACAGGCTCTTGTCTCTGATCATGTGTCTTGAGCATCCACTATTAGGAACCATGAATTTGAACTTGTATTTTGTGCCTTGTAGCAATGCTCATTTTCCTACAAACATAAATTAATTTCTAATTTTTGGTACCCAATTTCTTTTGGGTCATATTCATTAGTTTCTAAAATCCTAGTCCCCTTGGGTATCCATTTGTGTAGGATATTCTTATCTTTAGTAGTAATGAATTCTTTAGGAACCCATATACTTCTAACGATTTTACCATTAGAGGTTCTTTGGGGACCTCTATGATTGTAGTTTTAAAACTTTTTCTAACAAAGTTGGATTTTGAACTTTCTCCATTTTCAAAACGTTTTGTTCCAACTTTATTGAAAAAAGCTTTAAGATCATTAATTTCTTTTTGATGATCGTCATGAACTCTTGAAAGTAAATTATGTAAATCAGAATTTTTCTTTTCAAAATCTTAGATTTTGATTTGCAATTCATTAATTTTACTTTCAAGATCATTGTTGGTCTTGGATATGAGATTATTTTCGTTTTTCAATTTTGAAATATCTTTATGGTATTTTAAAAACAATTTCTCATAATCCGAAGCCAACCCAGTATATCTTCTACTAACTCGTTAAAAGGATAATCTTTGAAATCAACTGAGTTAGAGATTACCTGAGAATCTTCCCCGGTGGCCATCAAGCACATGTTCACTACTTCTTGTTCCTATTCGTTTGATGATTCATCATCACTCCAAGTAGCCATGTGTGCCTTGTACTTCTTTTTGGATTGACCTTACTTTTTTAATTGCAAGCAATCGTATTTGACATGCCTTGGCTTTTTGTATTCGTAGCAAATGATCGGGTCCTTCTCCTTTGGTTCATTTGTGAAGCCTTCATTTCTTTTGAATTTTCTTCCACTGTTGGGCTTCATTAATTTTCTGAACCGTTTGGCAAATAATGTCATTTCTTCATCATCGTCATCATCATTAGAATCACTCTCATCTTTTGTGGATTTAAGAGCAACTCCAACGTTCTTCTACTTTTCCGTATCCTTCTTTGACTCATCCTTTTTCTCGAGGTCTACCTCATCTGAATCATCATTTAATGCGTGAGGAGCGTGAGGAGAGAATGATGAGTTCATCGAAAGTTAAAGACTTTAGGTTTTTAGCTTCGATGATCGTCGTCTTCTTCGATTGCCAAGCTTTAGAAAGAGAATAAATTAACTTCTCCAAGCTTCTCGTTTGGAATGATCTCTCCAAATGATTTGAGACCATTGACAATCACGAAAAATCTATCCGTCAAAGCTTTGATGTCTTCCTCGGTTTCATCTTGAAATTTTCATAGCTATGAGTTAGAAGACTAATTTTAGATTCTTTTACCTCGTTTGTGCCTTCATGAGTGACTTTTAGTTTATCCCATATCTCATTGGCGGTTGTACAAGATGAAACTCTTCCGTATTCATCTGGTCAAAGAGCACAAAAATATAATATGGATAGCCTTTGAGTTGAGCTGAAGCATTCTTGTCTCTTCTTCACTCCACAATCTTGAATGAGTGGATGGTATGATGTATCGTCTTCCACGATATTACATGCTCCCAGTAACTGCTTGAATGAAGTACCTCATTCTATTATTCCAATAAGCATAATTAGCTCCATTGAAGAAATGAGGCTTGTTGACGGGCATTGAAACAGAACGAAGTCGAAGTTTAAAGTGGAGGCCATTGATGACTTGAATATCGATATAACTTTTCTCAAATCAACTCAAGAGTGGTTAAACCTTCAAATGAGTGTAGCTATGATACTAATTGTTGAGTTAATCAATTGATGAATTGACCAGAGGGGGGTGAATTGACAATAAAAATTTTGGTTGAAGCTTTTGCAGAAATTGAAAAAGATTACACAACGATTTAGAGTGTTCGACTTTCTCAACCAAATTCTACGTCCACTACCTTAGCTACCACACTAAGGATTTTCCACAAATTCACTAATTTGTCTTTCTTTGAGGACAAAGTAACCTTACAATTCCCTCAAGAATTATACCCCAAATTCTTGAGAACACCCCTCTCCCAAAGAAGAATACGAATTTCACAAACTTACAGAAAAACCTCACAAGGCAAGATGTTTGTACAATTCTAGAACAAATAAATAACACACAAGAATGAATACAATTGAGTACAAATGTTTGTTCTTGAAAGCAAAAAGATTATTGAATGGAAATAGGCTTGAAAATGCTCAAACGATAAGTTCAAGGCTTTCTCTTTGATTCTCCTCAATTCTTGTTTCTTCTATTGATCAATGGCTCATGAGCTTGTTTAAATACACCTTGGATCACTTCTGAACGTTGGAGGATCATTGGTGAAGTCAATAGAGCCGTTATGGTGTAAATTATCATTAAAAATTATGTTGGGAGCGTGGGTGTATATGTACACTCTCTAGGTGTATCGGTACACTTTGTGTAAAATTCAAATATTTTGATCGTTGGTTGACTAGTGTATCAGTACATCCCAGGTGTATCGGTACACTAATTACATTCGATGTTTCTCGGAGCCAGGGTGTATTGGTACATCAGCCAGTGTATCAATACACAAAATACATTCGATGTTGGGTGTGTATCGTACTCCACATCAAGAGTGTATCGGTACCTCCCTTTGCAAAAATCATTTTTGGCCCGATTAAGGTTCGAAATATTTTGTAAAAATTGTTTCAAAAAATATCTTAAGACCCATAGACAATTTTACACTTAAGTAAGGATGAATTTGTCATTTGAAAACTTGGAGTAATATTTTTGATATTCGAATAATTAATCGAATATAATTTTAAAATCGAATATAAAATCTTAAAATTTATAGAACTTTATTTGTTATATCGAAACATTAAAATGTTTTCAACAAAACATGAAATGAAAAAAAGGTTGATATTTATAGAAAATTTTAGGGGAAAATTGCACTTCAGTGCCCCATCATTTGGCGTGTTTTTGCAAAGTGATCACTAATAGGGATCAGTTTCATAATTTAACCATTTAAGTTTATGTTTTATAACTTTTGATTTAATTGTTGTGTAGTCCCTCTAACTTTAGTGTGTTTTCTCATGTTAGTCACATGTAGGGATTGTTTTTGTGATTTTCCATTTTTATGCATGTTATATATTTAGGGTTATTTTCAGTTTAGTCCCTAAATGTTTAATGTTTTTTTTACATTTAGGTCGCTAGATTCATCTTATTTGCTAGTTTTGATTTAAGCCTGCATATTTTGTTTTATTTTATTCGGGTCACTTGTATTATTATTTGATTGTTTCGAATTGTTCCGTTAATTTTTATTTTTTTATTAGGTCACTTTTTTAGTAGTTTTGCTTATTATCTTCATGTTATGATTATTTCACATTTTCCATTAATTAGTGATGTTTATTTTAGTCAATAATAAAATCACCTTCGTTTTGTTATTTAAATCCATTTATTTACATATTGTTTTGTTTTTAATACTTATGTCCCTGGAATTAAACAAATAGTGATTTAGTTCATTATTTATGTTTAGCCCCCTATTAATTTTATTATGAATGTGTTTTGGTCATTATTAATATGGATTAATACATAGATAACCCCTTTTTTATTTTACTTTAATAGGGTATGTCATAATTCTATTTTAATCCTTTGAATTAGTTGGATGCAGTTCCTTTTCATTTTTCCATACAGATGTTTATATTGTCTAGTGTTATTTGTCTGTAAATCATATCTTGTATGAAAATAAATTTATTTACTAAGTACTCTTAATGCTTGTATACTCATGTATGTCATCGTATTTAATCTTAGCCTATTTATTTATTTATTGGTTATTTCAAATTTATCCACTAGTCAGTATTTTACTCGAATATTTTCAAGAACAACGATTTGTATAATGTGTTTGGAAAGCATTACTTGATCGAAGTAGTACGGTACGATACGACATTCGAACAAAATGTGGACTTGAAGTAAATCAATTTTATTTTTGTAAATTAATTCATTTTGGTTTTTAAGTTGAACAATGAAATGCATGTTTTTCTAAATAGCAATTCATTTTGGTTGTATGCAAAACGTAGATTTTTTAATTTATATTCGATTCGGGTTTTCTGATAACATTGGTGAGGGGGTATATTTTTTGTATAAAGGAGAAATATACGAGATAACCTTTCCATTGGAGGATGTGTAAATCTTGTGATTTCTTCTCAAATTAAGGAATAATCCCTAACAAATAATTTGAATCAAATTAATTAAACTTTAATAAATGGATCATTTTCTAACTTTATATTCGGTTTATAATTTCCACTACCACGACAATATATAAGCGACAAAGTATCGATTTTGGGCCTTGTGGGGGTGCTAATCCTTCCCCACACGTAATTGACTCCCGAACCCGTTAAATCAGATTTTTGTAAACACAAACCAATTTTTGTCTTACAAAATGATTTTTCTTAAAATTGTTTTAAAATATGTTTTTAGGTATTCGATCTACCTAGCCCGAAGGTCGATGGCGACTCCTATCCAATTTCATTCAAATTAATTCTAAATCACTAATTTTTCAAATTAAAGTCATAAATTTTTTTAAATAATATTTTTAAAAAAATGATTATGACAGCTTAGGACTTATGTTATAATCAATTTAATCCAAACATTGATATGAAGTGAGTAGAAAATAAAGATTTATTATGTGATACGGGAACTAAATCAAGTTGCGGATACTTATAAGTCGAGGTCAACCATTAGACAAGACAATCTTCGATGTTCCCCTCCATCAATTACAACTATAATTAACATAGAAGCTATCTAACGTCTGATTATTTTTAGTTTTGTTTGAGCAAAATATTATTATAATGGAGATTTCGTAAAACGTTTCATGCACAATGAACCAGTTAAATTTATAATTTAATTAATTATACTGATTTGAATAGATATTACGTACTTAAATTGACCTAAGTTTATAAGGATTATATAATAAGTATTTTTTTCATTTAAGTACCTAAAATGTTTTTTAGTCAAAATAAATACTTAAAATATTTTTGATCAAACCAGATACATAAAATATTTAATTTTTTCATCTTAAGTACTTAAAATATTCTTTAATTAATGCTAAATGTCAATTTTTTTAGAACTTAGATGAAAATGTTTGAATAGTTTAAGTACATATTTTGACATAAAATACTTTAGATACTTCTTTTAACAAAAAAAAATAACTTTACATATTTATTTTGACCAACAAATACTTTAAATACTTAACTGAAAAATATATAATTTAAATACTTATTTGTGATATAAGTCAATTTATAATATTTGAAAATTTATAATAGGCTTTATTAGAAAATAAGCGTTGAAATTATATCGTTTTCCCCAAAGTTGTGAATAAGTTTTTTTTCATCAAAGTGTCTAACGTTACAAATATTATCACTTTAGGTATCTGACCGTAACGATCGTTAAAAAACTCTATTAAATGATATATTTCTGGTAATTTTAAACTTTTATTAAAAATAAAAAATAAAAAATATTTTTAAAAAAAATAAACCATCGGACCCACATAATCATTATCCCTGCTCTCCGCGTCTTATCTTGCAAAAGTGTAAAGGTTTGTTGCCAGCCTTTCTCCAGCCCTTGACTAGCCGTACGTCAAACGGTGAAAGGTCGATGGGTGACCAAACGACCAACCACCACTGTCGTAGGTGTTCGAACGACCGACCGAATGAATTTGAGTTAGGATTGAATATGTGATTTGAGATTTAAGGATTTTATTTTAAAAATTTAAGGGATTTGAGTGATGATAAGGATGGTGACCGGTTAGTGGATGGCCGTTGATGAACGGGTGGCCATTTGACATTGACGATGGTGGTTGAAAATGGTCGATAGAAGTATTGAGGATTGAAATTAGAGTTATTAAAGTTTTGGGTTATTTAAAAATTTTAGAAAAATATTCATTTTTTTAAAACAATAATATTTTTAATTTTTAAAAAATAAATTTTCCAAAATTACCAAAACATGAAACATGTCATATAACATAGTTTTTTAACAGTCATTACATGTAACTACTAAAGTCGTTAACTCAAAATTTTACTCTTTAAAATGAAGTTTAAACATCATTCAAAATATATAATCAAATAAACCATATGTGGAAACATAAATATTTAATTTTACAAATGTAGGGAGCTCCCAATACATTCCAAAAAAATACATATCAAGTATATTCAAAATAGAGTTATGACTCGAATACATGAATGTTTATAATAGTACATGTCCTCTATAAAGGACTCAAGACGTACGCTGATGCCTCGATGAATTTGGAATCACTAACTGCTATAACGCTCCTCAAGAGATCTCTTAAGAACCTACACAAGAAAATAAATTTCAAAAGCTGAACTCACAAACTTATTGCCACACTAATAATTGTATTATACCATATGTATTCACTATATGAGCTATTAGTGTATTATACCATATGTATTCACTATATGAGCATGCTAGCAGGTAGAGACATCGGCATATAGAAACAATAAAAACAAGTTGAGGTAGACATCATGGTGTGGTCGGAGGATTCTACATTTCGGGATGTACACCCCTCTAGTCTACCTATGATACCTTTAGGTATCTAGGGTGAGATTTGGAGTTGCATCGGAAACATACATCCGACCAGCTTACTCCATTGAGTACTTGGGCCATCTGCATTCAGCTAGCAATTGAAGTACATTGACAATAGTTGGGATATATCTGAATATTCTAATCACACAGACAATCATCATACTACTAGAGTAACTTGGATGTCATTGTCATTTCTCAAGCGTCACACAGTAACTAGTTTTATGCCGTCATAATTCATATAATTTTTAGAGATTGTTGTATCCATAGTCTTCTCACTTGTAGTTTTATTAGAGGAGTTCTAATGGCCTTGACCCTTCTCAAACTCTTGGATCGAATTAAGTTTCTTGCTTAATTTATGACATTGGTATTGATACTAAGTCCTATTGTAACACCCTAAATTTAACAGAAAGATTAAAATAAGAAGTGCGGAAGTTGAAAATGAAATTGAGAATAAAATTTAAAAAATTAAGGATTAAGTTAAAGTTACTCGATATGACTTTTTAAATATGATACTAAATAAGTTGTAAACTACTTTGTATCGAGAATTTTATAAAGTATATATTTTAATCGAACGAATATTTTAAAAATTATTTTTGAATTCTTAAATATTTTTAAATACCTAAAATTAGAAAGTGAGGGTGATTTTTCCCAAAAATCACATTTTCGTTATATATTTCTGTCAGACACCCTTTCAAATATATTTCCCCATCTAACACCTTTTGCAGAAAGGCACGGCCATGCACCGCGCCTTACGCGTGTTAAAAGGTGCGACCCATGCATCACGCCTTGTGCCGCGTGTACAGAATGAATGCTAGTTTTGCAAATGTTTTTAAAATGATACCTAATATGTAATTAATTTCTGTTATGGTGATTGTGTAAAAACATCAACTTTTATTTATTTATTTTTTGTGTGTGAAAAAAACTTTCTTCATTAAAATATTTAAATATTATTTTGCAAATAATTTTATAACTTGAATTTTTTGATTTTTGCATGAAATTACACAATACATATAATCTAGTATAGAAAAACGTTGAGGGTAAGTAATTTAAAATATGAATAATTTTATAAAAGTTTTTCAACTAGTATTTCTTTTACAAAATGATGATGATGATGATAAGAAATATTTTATAATTTAAAAAATTATAAATTTCATATATTTTAAAAAATTTATTGAATTTTAAATTAATTGTTTAAAAATGTAAAAAAATATTAAAATAAACTTTAATTACAATTGAGTGATCAAATGAATTATTAGTCATTATTATTTTTAACAACAATTAATAATGTTTATTCATCTTTAATAAAATTAGAATTTAATATTTATTTTATATTTTTAAAATTAAGAATATTCTAAATATATAGGTGATATTTTTTAGCTTTACATTCTTTTTTATTGAATTTTCTTACAAGTTTAGAGAGTAACACAAAAGAAAAAAATCTTTAGATTTTCATGTATGTATTTATTTTTCTTTTAGAAACATTTTACCATAATTTTTCTTAATTAATTTGAATAATAGCAGAATGAATGATTAATTTGAATTATAACTCATATATTTAAAATTCAATAAAAAAATTAAAAGTGAATAAAATTCAATAAAAAAATAAGGTAAAGCTAAAAAATATCACCTATATATTTAAAATATTCTTTTTAATATTAATTTTAAAAAAATATAAAATAAAGATTAAATTCTAATTTTATTGAAAATGAATAAACATTATTAAATGTCGTTAAAAAATAATAATTAATGACTAATAATTCATTTGATTCCTTAATTGTAATTAAAAGTTTATTTTAATATTTTTATATTTTTAAACAATTAATTTTAAAAGTCAATAAATTTTTCATGCAAAAATCAAAATTTGTCGAGTTATAAAATAATTTGCAAAAGAAGATTAAAAGATTTTAATGTAGGAAGTTTTTTTCACACACAAAATAAATAAAAAAAGTTAACATTTTACAGAAAAATCACCCTTACAAAAATTAATTACATATTAGGTAAAATTTTAAAAAACTTTATAAAACTAACACCCGGTCTTTACACGGAAGGCTCAGTGCATGGGACACGCATTATCGCACGTGGTACCATATCAACGTAAGTCACAATATATAGGTCGTACCTTTTCGCAAAGGGTATGAGATTAAAAAATATATCTAAAAGGATGTCTGATAAATAAATATATAATAAAAATGTGATTTTTGAGAAAAATCGTCGAGATGTTTTATCGTATGGATAAATGTGTATTTTATTTTCAAAATTTAGTGTATTTCATATTCGAATAAATCAAATTGTTGGTAGATAATTATAGAATTTATGCATTTCTATTACTACTACCGCTTTTGATTTTTTTTACTTTTAGAATAATACATTTCGAAGTGATGGTGGGGTGATTGATTGAAAGAAAGGATTGAAAGCAAATGATTTTTTTTTATTATTTTATTCAAAATATTTAGAAACACAAATTTATAAGATATTTTGGGGGGCAATATTCAATTTTAAAAAGGAAAATTGAGGAACCATTAGGGGACGAGAATCCTAAGTGGGAACCAATGTGGTTACCAAAGACCTTTAACTTATGTATTGCAAGCCATAACCCGACCCATCAATATTTCCAACATTGGAATAGTAAACTGGACCCAAATTAGCTCGTCAATCCCATCTGCCTAAACTTTCAGTAGAACCGACCAACATCGAACCCATCACCGGTGAAGAATCGACGGCAACAATGGTTAACCAAATGAGCCAGTAGTAACGGCAACAACCGTTACCTCTTCGACATCAACATCAAGCAAGGACGGTGATCATTTCTCCCTTAGTCCAATAACCTGGAAAATAAGCTAAGACGAGAAGAAGTCTATATAACAACCAATACCTTCATCGTGTTTATGGCGTAATATAGTCAATTCGGCCATTTCTATTGAGGGAGACTTATATGGTGAGTTGTTTTGCATTATGGGTGATGGGGCTAAAATTGATTTTTGGAATGAGCATTGGACGGAAGTGAATTCTCTCAAAGCTTCTTTCCCGAGAATTTTTGGTTTGGCTATAAAAAAATCAGGGAAGATTAAGTAGTTTGGGTGTTGGGAAAATGGTGGCTGGGAATGAAAGATTGAGTTGCGAAGAAATCTATTTGATTGGGAAAAAGATCTTTGGGCGGATTTTTTGTTGGTCTTGTACAGAGCTGTAAGTTTAGCTCCGTCTTTTGATAGATTGAAATGGGTAGGATCTGCTGATGGTAGGTTCTATCCTAAATCCTTCTGTTCTAAGGTGGCTTCTGCAGGTAAAACGGAAGATTCGATTTGGAGAACGGTTTGGTGTAAATTCGTTCCTCCAAAAGTCTCCGGTTTTGTGTGGAAAGTTTTGCATCAGAGGTTGCCGGTTATCACAGAGTTGGAAAAGTGTGGGTGTTTCCTGTTCTGCTAATCCTCTTTGTGCTTTCTGCAATCGAGCTCCAGAATCTATTAATCATGTTTTATGTCAATGTGAGTGTGTATGGCAGGTTTGGCAACGTTGGTGTTCTGTTTGACATGTTAATATTGTTTTCCCATTGAATGTGAAAGAGTTGCTGCAGATTTGGGTTTCCCAGAGTATCAAAAGAAATTGCGTTCGTTATGGGTTCTTGGTTTTTTTGGTTTGATCTGGAAAATTTAGTTGTGTCGTAATAAAATCAGGTTTAAGGGGAATTCATACTCGGTTGATCAAATATTTTTCTTATCCATGGTTCAAATTGGTATATGGGCTAATGTGCTCTGGCCGTCGTTGATTCCGATTGTTCAAGACTTTGTTCGTTGTCATGAATCTCTTGTAATTAGATTCTGCTGATAGGCTCCCTATTTTCTGCTCTTACTATTGCGGTGATATTGTTCTATTTTGTTCTCTGAGTTATGCGGGCGCACAATTAGTAGAGATGAATCTGTTACTTCTCATCTTTTTATTGAATCTGGTTTCTAGCAGTCTCGGTTGCTCATCAGTTTTGTGTTTGTGGTTTTCCTTTCCAGTAGTCCTGACCGTTCCTTATTTGCTCAGGACTCTTGCTGTTCGTTGGCCTCCATTTTTCAAGCTTCATTTGCGAAATTATCTAGGCTCCTGCATTTTTTTTGTTGTTCTCATTTTCATGAAGGTGCATCTCTATTTGTTTCAGTGGTGGTGATTATTGCATTTACCCAGTAAGGCTTTTGATTAAATGGTATCTAGTTCCATGGCCGTTGCTTGCTGCTTGTTTTGATTCTGTTTGAAGTGGGTTAATTTATTTGTAATCCTTTTCATGTAGCCTGACATGGTTGTTTTTTATGGTCTGTTTCGGTATCTTGTTGTGTTGTAACAGAGACTATGGTTGTTTGCCTTTTCCACCCCAAAATTATACTCTTTTTTTTCCACACATAGGTTTAGGGAGATTTTTTTAATGAGGTCTTGGGTGGTGTACTTTCGTGTTATTCCTTAATACAAAGTATATTTAAAAAAAAAAAAACAACCAATACTTGAAATGAGGAAAAGGAAAAATAAAATAGAGGGAAAACGGTCGATGAACGGGGGTTCCATTTTTTTGGTGATTCGGTTGTTGTTTTCAAGATCCGATTGGTGAGGAAGTTCTTGACGGCGAGAATGATATAGTTCTGAACCGGCATCATCGGATGGTGAACGACGGTGTTTGATGAAATTTAACCCATGGAAATCAAAACGTTTTCCTCATATCTAGGCCAAACGACGATGATTTTGGGAAATCATACCTTATGTTCATGTTCGGGAGGACGATTCAAGCTTACGAGTAAAGTTGGTCTTGAACGGTACCGAAAATGGCAGTCGAAGTGGTGGTCACCGGAATTCGACTGTTGTTCGATGAAGTTTTCTCGTTGATCTTGCAGAGCATTGTTGAAGGCTTAAAGAAGGAATGAAATGAAATTGGCATGTGGGAGATGAAGTTAACTGTTGATATATATATACATATTCCAAAACTACGTGGTTTTGGGGGTGTCTAGAAGGGAGACGGGCAAATCTCAGCTTCAGTCCTTCATTTTAGGTAATAATGTGACCTTATCCCTACATTTCAATGTAATTATATATATTATAGCTCAATAGTTTAGACTAATTCGATTTAGTCCAAATTTTGATAAATTAAGTATTCATTCAATCTTATGTCCTTGATTTTTTAGCGAATAAGTCCCCCATTTATTATTAGTTCTAATAAGTTATTTTATAGAGGGAAAAAAATTGATTAAAGTTCGATGGCAATCGAATGAGGCTTAAACGGTCGATCGATGTAGCTCGAAAATCTGAAGTAATACTTTATCACCTTTTGTATGTGTCGACAGTAGTTTTCTTCCATTTATTTATTATTATTATCATTAATATTAATATTATTATTAATTATAGTTTTTTATTTTTTTTCTTTTCAGGCTTTACAAAACAAGCTCAATCGGGCCCAATTACAAATGGTCATCTAACCCAAACCTAGGCCCAATTACAGGTAGACCTGGAACCCAACTTCAGGCCCAAACCTGAGCTCGTTCTTACCTAATTAGGGTTTATGAAATCCTAGTTTTTCAGACCACGCCGCCGCTGCCACCTTCACTGTTCACCGAATAAATCTACGCTGCCACACGTTTCTGGCCACCCATTCCCATCGACGTCACTGTGCCAACGTCGACAGCTCCCTGCAACAAGCAACCACATCAACAATCAAAGACAGAAGTGCAGAGACAAATGGCAAGGCAACCATCACACCTCTGCAAACTCGACCAAACACACAATCCAAATACAACACCACACGCAAAAATCACAATGATTTCTCTTTGTAATTATTTCGTTTCAGAGTAAAAAAAGAAAGAGAAAAATACTATAAACCGAGGTTTATAAAACCTGAACTATGTTGTAAAAAGGGGGTTATTCTCTTGGTTCCCCTTTTCGGAAAAAGTAATAAAAAAAAGAAAGTTGAAAGTTCGAAAGGTATATTATTATTTTTTCTATTTTATGGTTTTGAAAAGTGTTAGGGGGCTTTGCATGTAACGAAACAAAATAAAAACAGAGGGTTAAATCTTTAGTTACCTGAGACATCGGGGTTAGATCGTCGGAGGTCGTCGGAGTGTGGAGTAGTCGAAGGGTTAAGGGACTCCTCGGGGTGATTAAGGAGTTTTTTTACGCGATTTTAGCCTAGGATGTGGGTCTAGGAGTGTAGATCTAGGCTCGGGGGAAGTTTTGGGTCAGTTTGGGATTTTCGACCACCGTGTGCGGCGGTCGGACAACGGAAAAAGACAACCGACAGTGGGTCAACCGAAATGAAAAGAAAAGAGAGAAAAAATCTTTTAATTTTTTTTGGAATTTAGTTAAAATGAAAAAAAAAACAATTAGGTTGTATATATAGAACAAGTTAGGGGAAATTGCACTTAGGTCCCTATAACTTACGTGTCTTTTTGCAAAGTGGTCTTGTGTAGGGACCGTTTTCTTAATTTACCCATTTCTGTTTATACTATATAATTTTTGGTTTATTTGCTCTTTAGTCCACCTAGTTTAGCCGTGTTTTTGTATGTTTTCCACTTGTAGGGATTGTTTTTGTAATTTACTAATTTTTATGCCTGTTATATATTTTTTTGTTTAATTTCGGTTTAGTCCCTGCATGTTGAGCGTGTTTTTAGATTTTGGTCATGTGTAGTGACTTTTTTATTTTTTAAAATACTTAGGGTTGATTTAGTAATTTTTTCTTTTTATTTTGAATGTATATTTTAGGTTAGAAAAATTTGGAATATTTAGAAATTAGTCCATGTAGTTTATGCATGATTGTCATTCAAACCCGAGTATTTTATTTATTTATTTTAATTTGGACATGCAATTTTAATTTATTTTTAATTTAGTCCCCATGTTTTATTTATTTTTATTAATTGTAATCTTAGCTCTCAATATTGGAAATCCTTATTTTAGCCACTTATATGCTTTATTTTGTTTTAATTTTGGCATGATGGTTTGATTATTTATGTTTTAGTCTTATTTTTTTTATTTTAATTTTTGCATGTTGCTTGCATGTTAGTTCATTTTAGTCCTAATTAATTTTGCATGATACCCTCATAAGAATCACTTGACTCGAATCGAAATAAATTGACTAAGGATAATATTATATCATTTTAATATTGTCGTAAAGTGACTGTCTTAACGTATAAGAAAGTTACTTTCAATGATTTTAAAATGAAAGTCTATCACATTTAGTGACACAAATTAAATTGAATTCATTTTAAAATTTGGGGTTAAGGAAAAGATCATGTTCTTTTAATTAAATTCATCAAGAAAAAGACTGTTAGATCGAATCTAAGATATCTTCTCGAGATATTTAAATAATTGAACATCCTTATTCTCATTAAATAATGGAAAAATAAATAATTAATTATACTTGCTTGATATATGCTTTAAATTTGCTTTATTTTTGTATGTGTTTTCCTGATAGGTTTTTAAAATAAAAACATTCGAATCGATATTGAGAACATTAATATCCCTTCATTTTGATCGGAGTAATAAATGACTGCTTGAAGGCATGAGAGGTCATTTATTCTCGATTGGAAATAATTTGATATTGTCTTTTTTTTCTCGAATTAATACCGATTTTTAAGATGAAATAGTAATATCTCCTCAATTCGATTAGAGCAATAAATGATTGTTTTAATGCACAAAAGATTATTTATTCTCAATTGAAAATTATTAGATATTATCATTTTCCCTCGAATCGATATTGAATTTTAAGACGGAATAATGATATATCTTCATTTCGATTGGGGTAATAAATGATTCTTAAGGTGCGAGAGGTCATTTATTTGCGATTGGAAATAATTAGATATTATCGTTTTCACTCTTAAAATTATTTTGGGTGTGGTTATTTTGAATTAATAGTGAACTTTAGAATGAAATTTTAATATTTCTTTATTTCGATTGGAGTAAGAATCAATTGCTTCAAGGTATGAGAGATCGATTCTTCTCAATAGGAAATAATTAAATATTATTATGTTTCATCCAAATTTTCAAAGAATATTATTTTAGGGGATCTTAAATTAAGTTAGACTCGAACTTGTAAATCTCATTGCAAAGACAATTAATTAATCGACTAGGTACCAATTTAGGGGGTGCTAATCCTTCCCCACACGTAACCGACTCCCGAACTCGAATTTTGGTAACGTAGACCACAAGTTTGTTGATTTAATTAAAATTAATATTTTATTAAAATGTCAAATATGTTTTTGGGTGCCCAATCACACCTTAATCAAAGATTAGTGGTAACTCCTCGAACCATATTTTATCAGTAATCGATCACCAAAAATTATTTCGAAACGAGACCCCCCTTTTTCCCCCTTTGAAAAAAAAACCATTTTGACATTATGCTTTTACGAAATCCGTTGATAATTGGTAAATGCATTAATGGTAACGATCGGGCAATTATGTGTAGTTAATTATTGCTAGTCTTGAATTGAATTTGGTATAAAGTTAGTTAACTGAATAAGACTCAGATGACTCGTATAAAGAATTGAAAGATCAATAAGAAATAAATCCAAACTTAGTGAATAATCAATAAATTAATTAAACTTAAGATCCGTAAATTCTGGTTATTTTTGTTAAAAGTTAAATGTCAGATATACATGGATAAGAAATTTCGAAAATACCCCTGTGATGTAAAAATGATAGAGATTACCCCTGAAATTGGAAATAACCTTGAAAGCTATTCCTGACCTAATAAAACTACTTTATCACATGTTAAAGGTTTGTTTTGCTAAGAAAACCCTGGTATATGATCACGACTTCTGAGATGGTAAAGGGCTTAGGATTATGATTCTTGAATAAATGATTGAAGATCAAATTACCAGATATAATGCATATGCTTGGATCAAATATAATGATCAACATGACCTTAAGTTGCGAAATGACTAAAATAACCTCGAGTATTGAAAAGTCCTAATTACCCTTAAGACTTGGATTAATGAATGGTTTATATAGACTTTGAAAACACCAATGAACCTAAATGTTGTACTGCCCCTAAAGGTTATGGAGCACGACCCAAGCTGTCGGACATACTAAATACTGCTACGATACAAAAATAAATTAAACACCATCATAATACTAAATATTACTTATATATAATATTGCATATTATATTTCATATTGTATGTAAGTATTTATATACACATGATTTTGTTGCCTTTTAATTTATTGTTTCTTTTATTTAGGCATTAATTTATTTGGTCAGATGTATATTTTCACTATGATATTTATTTGTCATAAATTATTTTCCATAATTCATTTACTTTCTGCTGTAATTCACTAGCCATGATATGCATTCTTTTGACTTGTCCCTTTTTTTTTGTATGTTTACACTACAGCTCACAATGTACAAGCGCGTATTATACCATAAACATATGCTATAATTTTAGTTAGTTAGATGTATATAATTAATTAAGGTGTTTTACATCTTTCCTACTTATAATTTGCATTCATTATATACTAACTTATAAATGGTATCTATGTATGTTGTAATGGTATGTTAAATATTTTAATATGTTCGTAAAGTTTACTTGTAGTTATTTTTTTTCTTCTTTTTCCAATAGAGTTGGCCACAATCTTTATTATATGCATTTATACCGATTCATTTATTCGTTTGTGTAGTCTTCTTTTATTTGTTACTTTAAATGTTTGTAGTTATTATTTATTTTAGTGTACTTGATTTTAAAATATGATTTTATTCTTGAATTATTATATCCTAGTCCTTGATTTTAGATTCTTTACAATTTAATCATTGAACTTTTTAATTATATATTCATTTGACATAATTAATTAGAGCCTCCACTTCAAGTTAAATTTTGATTTAGTCCTTTAATTTAGGGAGTAATCTGAATTGGCTATCGATTTAACATACTCGAGGGACTATTTCGATTATTCGATTTAATAATTGGTTAAAAATAAATTAGGATTAATATTAGAGCCTCCATTTTAGGTTTAGTCCTATAGGTTCTTTAATTTGCATAATTTGACACTTTATGTTAGGAAAGTCTTAATTAACCCACCTAGAATAATTAGGTTTATAAATGGTTATGTGATTGCATTTTGATTTTAAAATAATAAAGCAATATCTATTTATAATTAATAATGTATCCTCCGTGTTATGCTCAAGGGTGACCACTGGTAATCCCGAAGTAAATCAACATTCTTTTTAAAACATATATCATGATTTCTTAAACTTTAAGGCAATGTTTGTTTACTTAGATTAATACCAAAGCTTTTGTATTACATGCTTGAGGGTGGTCGTTATTAATCTGAGTAAACTGAGATCCTTTTCCAAATTTGGCATCCATAATGATTTTTTAAATTAAATAAAACTTCGAACTCAAAATTTCCAATTTTAAATATAGGATAATTGACTAGGTACCAATTTCTAGGCGCTATGAGGGTGCTAATTCTTCCCCCGCGTAACTTACTCCCGAACCTGATTTTTGGTTTTCGTAGACCCAAATTTGGTATTTTTTATTAAAATTACCCGATTTTAGGTGTTCCAATCACACCTTAACAATGATTGGTGGCGACTCCAAACAATGATTATAACATCCAAAACTTTACAAAATGATCCCTTTTGAGGGAATTTAAAAGTATTTTTGGGAATATCTTTGAGGGTATTATAGTTTGGTCCCAAAACAACTCAACTTGAGTGGTGATGATTCATGTAGATGTGGGAAGAAGGATTAATGGATTTCGTTCCTCGAAGTCTTCAATCTCTATGAGGGCGTGTAGGCCCTTACCGATGAAGGCTTGAACTACGATCTAAAGCTTGTCTTTGAGCAGTTTGACCTGGTCATGGGTGATTGGGCCAAGCGGAAGAGTTAGTCCATCTTTCTTTGATGGTTGGCTTGTGATGCATGTATCATATTCATTTGCAATGCAAGGTGTTAATTGGGGGCTTAAGGTTAGGCTAATCACCTAAATTAAGTTCTAAGTGTAAGTAAGATCATTCATTTGTTTAGTTTAAGTTATTTCAATTCATTAACAACATGCATTATGTTCTTAAGAAAGAAATTTCATCATGTAAGTATGAATGTTATGTTTTGATACACCAGTTTTGAACAAATGTAATATGAATATAATATGAATATGATATGAAACAGATATGACACACTAGTACACACATATGAAATGAAATGATTCTATTTAAACGCATATTCAATGACAACCAACTAAGAAATCAAAACTTATGTATGAATATGAGAGTGATGTGCATGAAATCAAACTTTACATAGAGTAATATGAATTTATTACTATATTATTCTTTTTTAGATCTTAAGGTATGCCTTAAGATTAAGTATACTCACGTCTTTAAACTTTAATAAGGTATTATAGGCGTTTAGGACATATGGAAGTGTGATGTTGCTTTAGCTCCACTCGTTGGGTGATATGGACTGGTGTGGAGTGTGTTAGTTTATACTTGACAATCTTGAGATTGAAATTAACTCTTTGAATCCATGAAAATGAGAGCTAAAAGGAGATTCATTTAACCGATGTGTCACATCCCAATTTAGGGGCTAAATTTTAAAAATGATAAAGTATTGAATTTAAGTGATATTTTGGATGAAATTGAGGATTAAAGTGTAAAATCGCAAAGTTAGCAGACTATTTTATGAAGTGCAAGAAATTTAGGGACCCAATCATGAATTTACTCATTTTTATTATGTGTTAAAAATAAATTCCTTCCCCGTGCTTAGGTTTCCCAGATTTTCCCCCAATTTCCTCTCCCCCGTCAACACCTTTTGTAACTCTGATTTCTCCACTGTCCGACCATTGTTCGTCGATCCGAAACCACCAATAGACTCACCATTGAACGAAAAAAATCCAACCTCTATTCCGTCGTGAATCGACGCCGTTCGCCGTAAAAATCAACCGGAAGTTTCATCGGTTTTAACTCGATCGTCGTTGGTTTTCTGTCGATTCCGGTCGATCCGACCACCCGTTTATCACACCTCCTACACCATCTCACTCACCATCACCGTGCGCTCAAAACCTGACCGAAATCATCTCGCCGTTGTTACACCGTCGTTGTCACTCGTTGGCCACCGTCGGATAAGTTGGTACGCTTTAAATTTTATAATCCGTTATGTTTTGATGAAAAATACCACTTGCACGAGACTTCCGAGGTTTCGATCTACAAATCTAGAAAATTTGACGCTGAATCGACGATCGAAGCCGCTGCACGCGCCGCCCCCTATGCGTGGGCGGCGTTTGCCAGCAGAACCGACTGGACCAGTTTCGACTGAGCCGCTGAGCTGAGCTGAGCTGAGCCGAGCCGCTGAGCCGTTGACCGTCGTTGATTACCGTTGATCGTCGTTGACATTTTTCTGGTACAATGTCCTGACGTATTTTGACGTACTGAGACCGTTTTTTAGGTCCGTTTCGCAAAATTCGAACCCGATAAGCTGTTTTTCACTGATTAATCACCCGATTCGATTCGTTTTTCACCCGATTATAAATACCAAAAATATTATATTAATATTAAATATATAAAATGAATTATGGAAAATCAGAGAGTGAATTATTTTTTCAAAAAATGCTAAAGAAATCCTATTGACTAAAAATTATTTTATATTGACCAATCTATTTTGTGACAACCAAATACTAGAAAATAAGGAAAACATTTTCCTAAAGATATTTTATGTGAAACAAACGTACCCTAATAATTTTTTGAAACCCAATTTGAATGAAAATTTGCAGGATGCTTGTGTAGGTTTATATTGGTTTGTTGATGTGTTTAAATTGAATTTTTGAGCTTGTTTGTTCGAATAAATGTGAATTGATGATTTTGCCCCTATGATTATAAACTTGTTTAGCTTAGTTTCAAATGGTAAATAGCTTAAAAGATTGTTCGGGTGATCTAATAATTCTGCATTTTATCACAGAATTACAAAAGAAGCAATGGGAACTAATGTTCGGCGTTCCGAAAATGAAATTATGGATCAACTTACGAAACTTGCAGGTTTTGACAATTTGAATACGGTCACATATCTCCAACCTCCTTAGGTGATGCACTCGACGGATGCTGTTTATGGTGAATCAATAAGTAGGAATTAGGAACTTGCAGAAGTTGTTTAGCCCTTGCTAATCCTTGGGTGGTTTTGTTTTATCGTGAACTGTTTATGTTGTTGGCCTGTCTTGTCGAGGTTCTCTCGTAATGCTTTGGCTGATTATGAATGATGAATAATTAAAAAAAAATAGAGATGCATGATTTTAGGTATATTTTGTTCTGAGTTACTTATATAACCAGGGGCGTGGTTGGGGCGGTGCGAATTGTGCGACAGCGCAAGCCCCAAAAAATGACCCCAAAAAAGTATATATATAGTGGCGTTTTCCAAATAGATGAATTTATTGCGACGTTTTTTAAAACAAACGTCACTATTATTATGCAATCCAAAAAAAGCCCAAAAAAGTATATATAGTGGCGTTTTTCCAATAAACACCATTATAGATGGACCTATTACGACGTTTTTTTTTTTAAAAACACCATTATTGTTGTCCCGAAATCGAATATATCTAAAAAATAGGGCCCCTTTATAAGAATTTGTACATGACCCCCGAAAACCTAGCCACGAGCATGTATATCACTAATGTATTAGATGGTATTCAGGTCGGACCATTGTGATAAAACATCGAAGTTACAAATAAAATCAACTAATATATTCACGGTAAAGTTACAATAATATTATTTTAACATGGCAATATAATTTATAATAATATAATAAGACTAATATCATAATACTACTTTTAATAATATCATACAATAGTAATAAACTTATAATTTATAAAATACTAAATATTTTACAAATATGTGAAAAATAACTAAAATAATAATAAACTATTTTTTATTATATTATAATAATATTGACATAATAATAATATGGTAAATTATATATTTGGTCACCCACATATTTATGTATTTTTGTTTTGGCCACTCAAGCATTTTTTTTATAATTATACAGGCATTAGGGATAGCAATTTAACCTAAAATCGATAGGTTTTGACTTGACCCGATCAAATAGGGTCGTATTTAAAAAAAAAAGGATTCAAGTCAAACTTGGTCAATTTTTTAAAGGGATGAGGTCGGATCGGGATCGAGTGGAGGGTGAAAAAACTCTGACCCGACCCGTGGATAATAATGTAATTTCATTAAAAAATTTACTATTATTTTAATTAAGGCTTTATTTTATACTGTGTTGGGTCAAGTCGAGTCGAATTTATACTTTAAATTTCGAGTCAGGTCAAAGTCGACGAAGGATATATAGTTTTTAAGTCAGGTCGTGTTGGATAGAGGATATATAATTTTTGGATTGAATTGGATTGAGTTTGGGTGGAGAATACATATTTTCGAGTTGGGTTGGTTGATCAAAAACATGACCCTAACTCGATCCGTTGCCATCCTTATACCTAATGTTACAATTTCAATTTTGTTTTAATCACTTACCGTTAATTTTTTAATTGACATGGTAACATGTCATAATATAATAACAATTATAATCCTAAAACTTATGCATTCCATGACTAAGGTCCTGGTTCAAAATAACCCATCAAATGTTTAAATTTCTCATCCTTCTTACTTTGCAACAACCCTCGTCTTTCTCCACTTAGTTCCTCTCTTCGTTGGTCATCTATTAAACCTAGATAAAAGGGGAGCAGTCAAGTAAATATTTGGATGAGTTCTTGTTTCTATTTTCCCTCAACCATACATGGAAATAGAGAAATTCGAATAAGTAAATTCGAATTTCTCTATTTCCATGTGTGGTTGATAAAACCGAGATGAAATGAATATATCACAAATAAGTACATAAATATATCTTTTTCTTCATTTAAGTATCTAAAATATTCTTTTTGTCAAAATAAGTATCTAAACTTATTTTTTATTTATCAAAATAGGTACTTAAAATATTTTTTGGTCAAAATAAGTACCTTAAGTATTTGATTTTTTTTCATCTAATTACCTAAAATATTTTTTAATTAATGCCGCATGTCAATTTTTTTAAAACTTAGATGAAAAAAAGTTGAATACTTTAGGTACCTATTTTAACCAACAAAATAAGTTGAAGTACTTATTTTGACAAAAAAAAAGTACCTTGAGTATTTAGATGAAAAAAAGTACACGTTAGGTTCTTATTTATAATATAAACCTTTTTAGAATTTTAAAATTAATGGAATTACACCTTAATCCCAAATTTTTATAGTTTAATTACATGTTAAGATATTTGAATTTTAAAATTAATAAATTTAAACATTTAATCTTTTAATTTTTATGATTTAATTATTTTTAAGATCCTATAAAAATAATTAACAGTATTAGGCAAGAGAAAAGTTGTGAAACAAGAACTGAAAGCAGAATATACCATTCCAGTACCACATATTTAAGTGAACAATTCACCCCCAAGTTTCCCACAATTACATTCTTATACCCCTTCCTTATCAACATATAAACCTTAATTCCCATCTTCACTTTTCCTCACCTCCTACATCACACATTTCAATCATCTCCAGTTTTTTTTTTTCATATCAGAACAAGAAAATATACCCACTTATACCTTGCTACATATTCCACAAGAATTAAAAACAAAAATAAAAAAAGGTTCATAAAACCGAGATGAAATGAATGTTCTGAACATTTCACTGATGATTTACCTTGGCTCCGGACGGGCTGGAAATGACTGAGCTTGTCGAAGCTTCCGTCGTGGAGGGTTGCCGAAGAACATGGTCTGGGATCGCGTCACCATGTCTGTCATTGTAGGGGTCTGGTAAGCTTGAACGAGACTTGTACTGTCGGTTGAATCACCTCTCGCGGTTGCTCTCTGCCAGGAATGTGAGCTCAAACCCGATAACACATAAGCCCTACCAGATGACTCGTAAACTCGACGGTTCACCATCCTTTCTTGCATCTCCTTTAGCTCTGCAGATAGCACAACACATAATCTGTCTCCGGCCCGAGCAGAATCAGTTTCTGATAAAGCCCTGCGGCAACTCTCTAGCAGAGAGACAGCGGTAGTTAGATCACCATGTTCAGCAGCAGCCCTAGCCTCGGCCATAGCCTCTGCGGCGCGGAGCCTGTTTCTTTCCCGGTCTACTTCCATTGACACTACTGTTTGTCCAGTTATTGTTGGCCTCTGGATCTTTACTTCATTTGCTTCTTCCATAGACACCATTTCTTTCGATATGGGGTCTTGGTAATACATCGAACCTTGAGCAATGACATCTCATCAATGGATTCGTCAACTGGAATATGGACTGTCACCAGAAAATCTCTTTCTTCTTCAGCATACAAGTCTCCCGCATCAATAGAACCCGTTTTGGCATCAGCTGAGACGCTAGTTCGATAACTCCCTGCCTTTATCGAATTAATTACCACATCTGGGTAAGTGCACTCAACTTTAACACATGCCTCCTGCACTACCACACTTAGAAGCCCTCCAATGCATTGAGCAAACGCATCTTGGATCACACCTTCAGCTTCAATGAAAGAAAATGTACCCCCGGATATCTCAGAAATTGAATGCATTGAAGCAGCATCGTGATCAGCACCAAACCCAAACGCATGCACAGGGATTCGGGGACCTGCAGGGAGAAGTAATTTGTAATCTGTCCGGGAATGTGCTCCGCCAGGACTTACGACGGTGTAAGTATCCTGCCCATCCGATAACAGTATAATGCTTCCAACTGGATTCTTCCACTTTTGATCTACTATTACCTTGGCAGCTTTCCTAAGCCCTTCAGCAATATTTGTCCCACCATTTGAAGTAAGAGAGTTAACAGCCTGCAATGCTTCCTGCCGGCCTGTTTCAGTCATACGGCGAAGAGGAAAGAGGCGACGGGCTGTGGAGGAGAATGCTATAACGAAAGCCGGTCAGAGGACCCAAGATGCTGTATAACGAACCCCATAGCCCGTTTCAGTAATGCAAGCTTGGTCCCCGCCATGCTGCCACTAACATCAAGAACAGTTACAAGGTCAACCGGGGCACGAGAACTTTGAGTTGAAGGGGATAATATAGTTTGATTTCTACTATTATCCCTCCACTTGTACAGGGAGCCTTGAGATGGATTAATATCGCAAAATTATTACGACTGGTTGCTCTTGGAATGGCCGACACTTCAGGATATGTTTTAACTTCAATTGTGCCACTAGAGTTATTCTTAGTAGCATCACTGGCAAAGACATTTTCCTCAGTTGTCTCGAGCTGTTGATTGAGGACTTCATCATCATCGAATGTTTCAGGTTCAGAGTGATGAAAGAGTGGAGCAATCTGCCTAGTTGGATCTAACCGAAGGGAATGCATCTGCCGTATCGCAGTAATCCACGCATCATCTCGTGGCCAATCTCCTGGGTTGATTCTAGACCTTCCATTGGGAAGATCTGAAGTGGGGCTCTGACAGGGTATGTCCTTCCATTTCGCTCTACAAATGGGGCAAATCTGATTACCATGTTTTACATTAGAAGTTATACAGTGGAAATGGAAAGAATGGGAGCATTCTGCGGTGAAAGTCGCATGACCTTGGCTTGGTTTTATTGCCTTCAGGCATATAGAACAGGTTCTCTGCAGTTTCGAATGACAAGCAGATGAGAATACGTGGCAAACAGGTCCTAAATACAATTCAGTAGCTCGAAAAAACGACAGATAAACTTTAGCATGCACCCACAACACCCGTCACCAATCTAAACGCCAAGGAAGCTAGAAAAAGTGGTAACAAATTGCAAGAGAAGATTACACTTCATAACATTTATTTCACCATAATGCATGTTAATTCCAGAAGTCGGATTAACAACCAAAAACAAAAGAATAGCCAAAGATAAAATAATGGTTCACGTGAGACAATCACAGCAGCAGCAAGCAAGCAATATATCAGAAAATCAAGTATCTCAAGTACTGGATTTAGAGAGAAGAAAGGACGAAAGAGAGCATGCTGCAATTCGAAAGCATCAAAGTTGGCAGACGTTTTCTAGTTTAAACAGAAATTTAATTTCTCAAATTTGGTTTAAATCCATATCCAACTCAGCTCCAAACTATCATCTAACAACAGTATCACCATTGTGTGTTTCGGAAAAAATCGCAAAATTTTCAAAGGTCATTATAGTGCACATCATCAACACTTTCTGTCATCATACAGCTCTATTATTGAGATTGGAGCATGATAAGAAGAAATAGAAAGCAAACTATCCACATGATATGCAGTGAAATTTCTATGGAACTTAATATAAAACCAAAATAGTAGGTCAATGGTAAATAGTCAAAGGTTGTAAAGGCAAATTCAACGAAAACAAAAGGGTTGTCTTGTGAGAAATATGACATTAACGAATTACTTTCTTTCTTATTGAGCTCAAATAATATACTAAGGCAATATATATATATATATATATATATATATATATATATAATAACCTAACCAATGCTTACAGGTACAGTTAAGCAAACTCAATAATCCCCTGAAACTAATGATGACCCTTTCAACAAAATAACCAAAAAAGAAAAACGCAAAGTTCATCAAAAGATGTGGAAATGATAGGTCTAGCCCCCCAATATTTTCACTTTTAATTTTTTAATTTTCCCATTAGTCCTTTATTCATGCTGAAGCTTAACAAATCAAAAAGCTCAGAATTGAATCAAAGAACAGCCTTTCAAAAATGAACATGAAAAGGAGAGACAAACATTTGTGTGGAGTAGTGCAGTTATGATGCGCAGACAAATCACTTTCCCATCAAGGTGAAGGAGAAAGAAAAAGAAAAAGAAAAAGAGAGAGTACAGCTTACAGTAGGGTATTGTATTCCATTTTCTAATAAGCCAAAGGGCAATGGTCCTCAAAGGGACTAGTCCCCTTCACCCCACATGGCCTCCTTATGGACCCATGGGAGAGTTGAAAATAACAAGTCAACAAATACACATCTTCAGAAATTTCAGAATCTTCACACCATAACACACTACCCCTTCCCTACCAAACCTATCCTACATGATAACAAGCTTGAAAGTGGAAACCAACCATTTTACGGACTCTTGTTTAAATAAAAATAAATGACTGAGATTGAAATTAACAGTAATAAATGGGTAGTTATTCAATAGAAAAAAAAACAAGTTAATCTCAATCTTTTATTTTCACTCGATCCTAAATCCACGAAAAACTAAAAAAAGTTATATATATATATATATATATGAAAAATCAAGCATGTGCAGTCTGTAAAAGTAAATTGAAAGTTAGCAACATATATAGTAGTTGTTAATGGTGGACAGTAACATCCATAATTCATCATACACTGAATCCCCATTATTCAAAGATCAAGATTACAATTGAGAATAGGAATAATTTTATATTTTAAAAAATGAATAAAAAACCTTTCAAATAAATCCCACTACCATGGATTAGAAAAGAAGTGAAATGATTAAGTTAGTGACGAAAATCAAATAATCTAGTCACTAACAACCAAAATCTCCTCTAAGATCCATCCAGGGGAAAAAGCATTAACACAAGTGCAGAAACTGCAAATAATTAATTTTTCCTTCAAAAAAAAAATTCAAAACTAACAACAAAACCAACTTCAGAAAATGGAGAAAAAGTAACTTTATCTTGATTCTGAAGTAAAAATGAAGTGAATTTGGTAAGAAAACGGAAAAACATGCAAACCTTGGAAGATTTTGGGCTGGATTTGGACAGCCGGAGCCCGGAAGAGGAAGGGGTCGGAGTTGTAGGGCGGCGTTCGTTTTCTGAAGGAGAAACTGGAGATAGAGAAGCAGCTTTAGCAATAGATGCTGATGAAGATGATGGTGTTGAGTCTTCAAGCTTTTGATGAGGTACATATAAACACATGTTCATACCAATAGCCAGCTTAGCTTTCCTCCATTTACTTCCCATGATAACGATTAAAAACCGAAAAGAAGGAATTGGGTTTTGTTTTGTTTTGTTTTTTTTCAGGTTCAAGATCAATCCTTTGCAATAAAAGCCATCTTTTTTGTCTTCAAGGCTGATGGAAAACCAGATAAATGGTTAAGCAAAGGCACCATTTTTTGGCTGAATTGCAAGAAGGAACATAAAAGAAGGATAATAGAGATGGTGGGGGTGGTGAGAGAGAGAGAGAGAGAAAAGGACGATAAAATGATGTATTTAAGTTTTAATATATTAATTATTTTAAGTGGTCAAAAAATTGAAATAACCGGTCATTTTCTGAGCTTTATTAAATCTATGCTTGAAAACAGAAGTGGTGTTATGAATCATCTAATTCAAAAGAATACTGCTTTGTCTTTGGTTGGAATCAACATTCAAGAAAGATGATTAGTCATACACTCAATATCAACGCAAATGCTCAGCATCACCACCAATAAGTACTATTTTACCGTTAAAATAAGTGTGTTTTGACTTTTGACCATTGGTATAAATGAATAAATAAAGTTATTTTTTTAATCATTCCTAACATTTATTTATTAAATTAAATTAAATAAACGAGTATGAATAAAATATATGTTCATTAATAAATGAATAAATATGAACAAAGATATGTTTGGTTCATTTATGTCCATGAACAAACTTATTTGAAAACTTGTTTATAAGCTTGTTTCCCGGTTCTCCTTTTTATTTTATTTTTTGTATTTTAAATATTGGTGAATATAGAGATTAAATTGAACATAGAGTGAATTTTGGAGTTCAAACTGTGAAGCCTAGGGAGCTTAAAGACTAGTGATGCGATTTCACTATTTTTGAACTTATAAAGGAATATGTTCATGAACACTAAATGAATATATTCAAGAATGCTAAATCAATATTGAACACTAAACGAACATCTAACAAACATGTTCACGAACAATAAATAAACGAAAATTTAAACGAACATGAACCTAATATAAACACTTTCAAAAATAAAATAAACTCATTATTCGTTCAAGTTCGATTCATTCACTCCATAGTTTTTACAGATATAATCTTTTATAATTGGAAATCTCAATCCAACACTTATTTTTAACTGAAAACTATTCTGTAAAATTACTGTAATTGTGCGATCTTAATTCCTGTTAGAAAACATAAACTTTATTTTTCTCATGTTATGATCCTATTCAAAACATAAAAGTTCAAATACTAGTTATGTAATATCTTAAATCGGTCGAACTCAAATCTAAATGATTCAAATGTCATATGAATGTCTAACCATTTTTAAAGTATTTTTTTATTGAACATAAAATATAATTGTCATATCAAAATAAATAAGTATAATTTATGTTATACAAAATACAAAATTTTAATTTTACAAACCAAATAATTATAATAAGCACAATAAAAATAGTTACATACTCAGATATGGAATAATGTCAATGATTATACATATCCACCACATATATCAATAATGTACTTTATATAAAGAAATAGTCAAAATTTTGTACTCCTCAAATCCACATCTAAAAACTTACAAATAAAAATATTTCAAATGTTGAGCTAATGCGCTTAGTTCCACACAATAATAACTTTACTATATAGTATATGCATTTCAAAAAGTAAACATGCCATCAAGTATAATCAGGAAAGAAAGATCACCAATACAATATAAATCAACATACACACATGTAAGTAGGATGGGCATGGGTCGGGTTTTTGGTCCATCCGACCCGACCCCACCGGAGAATAAGGAGTCCTCCACCCGAGACCCGACCCGATCAAAACAAGTTTTCACCTGACCCGAAATAATAAAAAAATATTTTTATTCAATAAAAATAGTGACTTAATTGAAAAAAATAATATATAGAGGGGTATTATTGTAATTATTCTTAAATATATAAGGTAAAATTATATATTTTTTCGGGTCAGGTTTTTTCACCCTAAACCCAAACCCAAACCCGACCCGACTCGAACACCACATTCAAAAGAAATAAAATCCGACCCGACCTGACCCGAACCTGATTTTTTTTAAAAACCCGACCCGATCGAGTCGGGTTCGGGTCTCATGCCCATCCCTATATGTAAGTATCGAGATGAGGTTTGATGCCTCATAAACTCATAACCACACATAACTCTAGCCTATCATAACATCATATACTTTGGATGAGACCTATATCACTCTAGCTTATCATAACATCAAGTATTTTGAATAAGACTTAGATCGCTCTAGCATTAAGTACATACATTCATTGGCCCCATAAATGTCAAATATCTCGGGTGATGCTTAGATTACCATAATATCAATAATATACATCCGACTAACCTATAGCTAATTTACTTTGTATGCCACGGCATAAATATTAAAAAAATATAAATAACTCACCATTAGCATTAGTGCTATAGACATATTGTATGGACATGTTATTTTGATTATTAAATTTTATTATTATCTTATGTGTGCAATTTTATTGTAATATCCTTGAATACTATTGTTAGTTGTTCTAAATATCCCTAATAAATTATTATTGTGGGAACAATAATAAAATAAGATTGGTATGAAATTTAATAGATATTCATTAGATGAATACGTGAATGAGATTCAAATCAAATTCATATGTTTTTGTTGAGAATATATATTGGACTCACTAGTTTTGAGATTAATACATGGATTAAAGTTTATATTAATTTCAAAACAGTTTTGTCATTAAATCATTGGACGTGAAATTACTACAGTTCTCAACATGATGATTATTACGTTTTGACATAATCAAACATTGTCTTTAATCGGATAATTATAAAGGTTATGGTAGAACATGACATGAAACATGTAGTGAGATGTGAGTGATCAAGGTGGAATTTATCCCTCTTACCATAAGAGAGATATCTTACTGCCAATCGATGCTTGAGAGTGAAAAATGCATGGCCGTGAGTTGATATAGATCAATATCATTTATTTAATCAGTTCAAGTGGGTATCGAGAAATTGAAGATAGAGTGATATAAGGTTGACATTTTCCATGTATTATATTCTATCATGACATCGCGATATAAAATGATTATGGCATAAACTGTATTGAGGTTGTTTCGGATCATGAGTTTTTCATTTAACTTGGGTAGTCATAATGTCTTGCTAGAGGTCACCCATGACTTGTATGATCAAATGTGATTTTATATAGGGTCGCACACTTAGAATGGATAAGAAAGATCGTGATTATTACTATAAATGATAATCTAATATAATGAGATTATTTAAAATTATATTATAAGATATTATGAATTTAAATAAATTAACTTCGTATTCTTTAAATAGAACATTTCATTTATTATTATTTTTTGATTCGATTTAGAAATAACATTACATAAATAATATAGTTAAATAAAATTAGGATTTGAATGATTTTGAATTTTTTATCAGATATGAAATATGTTATTATTATTTATTTAAAAGTGTTTAGATAAATAATAATCATGTTATATTTTAATTTTAAAGAGTTTTAAATTAAATATGATTTAAAAAATGATGGATTAATTAACCCTAATTAAATCATATATATACGTGATATATAATTAAGGTTAAAGGTTAATCTTCCATAGCCGTCCATAACCAAAAACTAAACAAAAACAATTTTTTTTGAGAAAACGCATTAGAACTAGTATTCTATTACCATTCATCATTCGTTCACATGCGGATACTTGTAGAGGGAGGTCGTCTTTTAGAATGGCATCACTTTAAAGATCTAAAGAGAATCAGAGACAATACAATAGGATTTTCGAACTGTAGATTAAGGTAATCCCACAACTTTATTTTACAGCAACTAGTATGATATGCATGAGATCCTAGGATTGATCGATTTACTTTTTGAATGTCCATCGTTTTCTTTGCTTCGATTTCCTTTCACTCACCACACACAAGATAGATGATCATCGTACATAAATAACTAAAGTGTTCATATTATTTTTTGAGTATCAAACAAAGACATAAATTTTATGAGACTCATCTCATAATATTTCTTATTCTTAACAATCGTGTATTATCGAGTTCTAATTATTTAAGCTTATTTATTCACTTTAAAGATTTAATAGTTATTCATTGTTGGTATCAATATTCATACATGAGTATTCGTATCAAATCTAAGGTATCAAAACTCTCATTGAGTGTCGATGTCATTTTTAGCTTCTATGATTTTAAAAACCTCACGAGTATCGATAACTCCAATTAAGTATTAGTACCAAACCTTGAATAACGATACTAAAATTAGTTTTTATGTTTTAAAAACAAACTCAGTTTTGAAAGTACTTGGTTGGGTTTTGAAACCTGATAAATAATATTGATATTCCTTGAACATGGTATCGATTCTCCTCTCTTAAAATCCTAGTTCATACATTATCGATACTTAGCACTTTGTTTTGCTAAAAAAAATACATCTAAACTCACTCTAAACACTCACTTTAAGGTCTAGGGCGATTATTAAAACTTGTAAAAGAACTTTGGGGTCATTATACATCATTTTACACACTTTTAACGTCTAAAATCTCATCTTTGATCCATAAGCACAAAAACCACAAAACATACTTCAAAACATCATATAAGTTATGAATCACAAGCAATAAGGAAGACTTAAAAGTGAATTACCTTCAACTCACAACCAACAAAACCCTTTTTGTCACTATTTTCTCTTTGTTTTTGCTCACTTAGTTCACTAATCAAAAACAGTAAACATGTTTCTAAAATTAATAGGGCGATTATAACTTGTAAAGCTACAAGACTAGTATATGAAAATCAAATGAAAACAAATAGAGAAAGTTCTTAGAGTTTAAATCTTCGTAAAACCTCTATCATGGTCAAAACCACCCTTAAGAAGGTGGTGAGCTTTTCTTGAATCTCTTGATTCATAGATCACGAGTCTTACTATCAAATTTTTGGATTGATGAAGAAGAAGAAAAATGTTGCAACATCTTAAAATTTATGTCAATAGAATTGGATTAACAATTAGATAAAAATCTATAATTTTTGAAAAATGAAATTTTTTGAAATAATATGAAATAAATTTTTTAGTGATAGTAAATATTTTGAAATTAAAAATATTATTTTCTTATAGTGTGATTTGATTTTTATTGTTTCTCTTTAATTCTTTCTTGCTCAATCTAAATTTTCATAGCATTTTTCATTTGATTTCAAGTTTCTTCTTCTTCTTCAAGATTTAAAGTTCATCAAGCTTTTAATTCCAATTTTCAGCAATGCAAAATTTAACTTTCGATCTTGATTGATCTTTTTATTAATACTTTAATAATAATATGATCCATTTTAATGAACTTAACGTTCATCCAAAAATTTTAAAAAAATATATAAATTCCAAGTGATTTTCGGAGTTCTTCTTTGACTCGTTTTCTTTAATGTTTCTTGATGGTTTCTAATGTTTCTAGATGGTTTTTAAAGACTATTTATATTTATAAAATCAGATTTATAATTAAGGTTTAAGAGATCAAAACTGAAAGAGAGTTTAATTAGATTGAATTATATTTTTTTTAAAAACTCAATGGTTCTTGATTTATTGTAAATTGATGGTTTAGATTTGATCTAAATACCAGTTTTAGTTTATTCTAATCAGATTTGATTATTGGTTATTGATGCTCTTGAGTGTTGTTGAGATGGTGATATCGATAAGAAATTTGGTTTTTATTGTGATTTTTGTGTTCTATTTTGGGGCAGATTGCATTGTCATGTTTTGATAATTTTAATGAATTATTTATGTATTCTTTTAGGTGATTGAATAGTGGTTAGAGTGTGTTTGCATTAAAGATTATGTCGAAATGATTTTTCTCTTTAAAAATAAACGAAATTTGATTTTGAAAGTAAGTGATTTTTAAAAGATATCGTCTCGAATAATTTGGTGATCTGTTATTAATAAAACATGATTCGAGAATTCGCCATCAACCTTTGATTAGGGTGTGATTAGACATCCAAAACGTATTTGTTATTTAAAAATTATTAATTTGAACTAAAACAATAAATTTATGTTCTGCGTTACCAAAATTTGAGTTCGGGAGTCGGTTATGCGCGGGGAAGGATTAGCACCCCAGTACCCTAATCGGTACCTAGTCGATTAATTAATTGTCTTTGCAATGAAATTTAATAATTCAAGTTTAATTTAATTTAAGATCCCATACAAATAATATTCTTTGAATTTTAGGGCGAAACAAAATAATATTTAATTATTTCCTATCGAGAAGAATCAACCTCTCATGCCTTAAAGTAGTCGATTCTTACCCCAATCGAAATAAAGGAACATTACAATTCCTTCCCCAAATTCATTATTAATTCCAAGTTTAAATGCTCAAATAAAAATAAATTTAAGATAACAATAAAACGCTCTTTGAATTTTAGGAGGGAAAAAGAAAATATTTAATTATCTTCTATCGAGAAGAAACGACATCTCATGCCTTAAAGCAGCCATTCTTACTCCAATCAAAGAAAAAAATATTACTATTTCCTTCTAAAATTTGATATTAATTCGAGAGAAAACGATAATATCTAAGTATTTCCAATTGAGAATAAATGACCTCTCATGCCTTAAAGAAGTCATTTATTACTCCAATCGAAATGAAGAGATATTTCTATTTCGTCCTAAAATTAAATATTAATCCGAGAGAAAACGATAATATCTAATTATTTCCAATTTAGAATAAATGTCCTCTCATACCTTAAAGTATTCATTTATTACTCTAATCGAAATAAAGATATATTACTATTCATCCTAAAATTCAATATTAATTCAAATGTTATTATTTTGAAATCCCATTGAAAAATACATTAAAAAATAAAACAAATTAAAAGCATACATCAAGCAAGTACAATTAATTATTTATTTTACCAACCTTTAATGAGAATAAGGATGTTCAATTATTTAAATACATCGACACGAGACCTTAGATTCGATCTAACAGTCTTTTCTCGGTGAACTTAATTAAAAGAACATGATCTTTTTCTCAATCCCCAAATTTTAAAATGAATTCAATTTAATTTGTGTCACTTAATGGGATAGATTTTCATTTTAAAATTATTGAAAGTAACTTTCTTATACGTTAAGACAATCACTTTACGACAATCTTAAAATGAACGAATATTACCCTTAGTCAAATTATTTTGATTCGAGTCAAGAAATGCTTATGAGGATATCATGCAAATTAATTTAAAATAGAGAGAAAAACTAATTATTGACTAAAATAAAATAACATAAAAGCAACATGCAAAAATTAAAATAAAGCAAAATGCAAATAGGAATAGAATGTAAACAAATAAATCATCATGTCAAAAATTAAAATAAAATAAAGTGAAAAAGTGACCTAAATGAACATTTTTAACACTAAGTGCCAAAATTGTAATGAATAAAAATAAATAAAACATGGGGGCCAAATTAAAATAAAATAAAATTGCATGGTTAAATTAAATTAAATAAAAAAAGATCGTAGATTGAAATATAAAACATGTTGAAACTACATGGACTATTTCATAATTATTTCTTTTTACTAGCCTAAAACACGCTTTTAAAGATAAATGCATAAATTACAAAATCAGTCCAGGGATATTAAAATGAAATTAAATAATCACTACACATGACCAAAATGCAAAAATACGCCTAAATAAGGGGGACTAAACAATAAATAATCCAAAAAATACATAACAGACATGAAAATGAGTAAATAACAACTTTAGTCCCTATAGGTGACCAACATGCAAAACCACGCTAAACTATGGGGGACTAAACAACAAATATCCCAAAAATATATAACATGCATAAAAACGGGTAAATAACAACTCCAGTCCTAATAGGTGACCAACATGTAAAAACGCGACTAACTTAGGGGGATCTATGCGTGATTTTACCCTAAAGTTTTCCTATAAAACTCATTTTTTTTATTTTCAACCGAAACTCAAATTCTTTTCTCTAAAACTATCTATCTTCTCTCTTCTTCCCTCGGCCGGCCACTACTGGCCACCTCACCACTACTCCGGCCACAGTTTCAACCACTGTTCCAGCCACCACACACGGGGGTCGAAACTCCTAAACTGACCCAAAACCTCCTATATTTCCAGATCTACCCACCTAAGCCTAGATCTAGGGCCTAAACCACCTAAAAAGACCCCTAAAGACCCCAAAAGCTCATCAACCTTTCAGTTCTCGCACGCTCCAGCCGCCGCGAAGACGAGTCGACCCTCCGGTTCGACTCCCCTCTCTAAGGTAACTCTAGATCTACTATCCTCTTTTTATTTTTGTTTCGTAAATATGCTTGGTTTTTTATTCTTTATTTAAAATTGAAAAAATAATAAGGGAAAAATACCTTAAAGTTTTATGTATTACTTCTAGAAAACTGAAAAAAATGAGAGTCCTTTTTGCTTACAATTGATCGAGTTTTATAACCCCTTACTTTTACAGATCTTTTTTTTCTTCAAAAAAATGAATCATTACAATGCCTTGATCTTGTAGTTACTTGCTGCAGAGGTGTGGAGTGGAGTGTTGAAGCAGCAAACTATTTGTTTGGTGCAGAGCACTGTTGCCTTGGATTTCGTTAAAATCTGACCCGACTCGGCTTGGTGGCTCTGACAATCGATGCGGCTTGCTTCTCGACAGGTTCTTCATATGGTGACGATTACTGTAGGTGGCTAACCCTAAAATTATGGTTAGCCAAAGTTTGCAAAATAATGGGCCATTAGGGTTTGGTAGTTGGGCCCCGTGTCTGGATTTGTAATTAGGCCGATTGGCTTTTAATTTGGCATGGGTGTAATTTTAAACCTATAGAAAAAAAGAAAAAATAATAATATAAATAAAAAATAAAAATAATAATAGAATAATAATAATAATAATAATAATAATTAATATTAATAAAATCAACAAGATCCCCGGGTGAAAATGGGTGTCGATAGCTGCCCCTCTTTTCCCATTCTTGTGTTAACAAGAATAGGGCAAAGAAGAAGATACAATGAGTTTTCGTCTGGTTAAATCTGTACTTGGCAATCTGATATTGTCTCAAATAAGAATGGAAATGAACATCTCAAGAGAGATTTTCGACAATAGAGTATGAAAAGAGGTAGATTTAGAAATGTTTATTCATTCCACTGTTCTTCAGAGTAGAAAAGATTTGGAAATGTTTATTCATTCCACTGTTTTTCAGGGAATATTGAATCGAGGCAAACTTGTTCCACTTCTTCTTCAGGGAAGATCAAATCTATAAAAAGAGGATATGTTCCACTACTTCTTCAGGGAAAATCAAATCTGGAGACGTTGATTCACTCCATTGTTCTTCTGGGAAGATTGAATCGAGACAGAATTGTTCCACTGTTCCTCTGAGAAGATCAAATCTGGAAAAACAAGGGATTTGCTCCGCTTCTTCTTTAGGAAAAATCAGATCTGAAAGTTTTGGGAATTCAAGATAATCTTTGTAAATTGATTTTTCTTGTGGAAGCTTGTCTCACAGCCACCAAATACGACAATTTGCCTTGACTTGGGTGTCAGTTGAACCTTTCCCTTTTTTGGGACTTTGAATTGGTTTATATTGGGTCCCGACATCTTCAACCTTTCTTTTTGGAAAACCTGTAAGCACTCAATCGCATTTATCATCATTATGCATTTTATGAATGTCAGGATCCTATTTATGCCTAAAATGTGTGCAATGATGCAATTTTAGGGTATTTTCTTTTTAAAATGATAACTCTCTTTTGTCGATCACCTTGTAATTCAATCAAATCTTGGGCACAAAAAAACCAGCAGTTCATCCCGACTGTCATTTCTGATCAGACATTTTTTTGTTGGACATGACTTTGATGCTCTTCATTCTTGAACCTACATAGTATTCATGACCAACTATTTTATCAGCGACAAACATCTTGGATTATCTCAACTTGCTAAGCTTTTATGTGTAGCCCAAGGTTTTAATTTTCTGCAGCCCATCATCATGGAAGCCTCATGCTAAAACCATTTTCAGCTTCGGAACACTTGCAGTTTTCCAAATTTTTTTTTTACAATAATACACATTGATCTCATGTTTCTTAAGTTAATCTACATGTTTTTATTTTCAAATTAGGATGCTTGCAATATGGTTTTAACAAGAAAAAAGCTCTTTTTATTTATATAAATGTAAAGAGTTTTTTTGGGTAAATACATGACGAACTTTTAACTGGAAAAATTAAAAGAAAAATAAAGTAGGTGTAACACCCATTGACTGATGCAGGTGACCCGATCCGATCTGAGGTGTCACATTAGGCCACCGGAGCGACCCACAATAAAAGTCCAAGGAAAATTAAAATTTTGTTAAAAGCGCGTAAAATCGTAAAACAATTTATAATTGAAATACGAGTTCAAAAAACCATTCATATATTACAAACATAATTAAAATCATACAAATATTAGACTCATTATAAAAATCAAATGTGACCTACAATCCCCTAATTACACTTGTATCGTACTCTACAAGCAAAGCCGAATGGAACTCCCCATACTAAAGTTGATAGCTGAATTTGATTAATTCTTTCAACCTGAAATAGTAAGTAAAATAGTAAGCTTTGGGAAGCTCAGTAATACAAAACTACCAAGTTATGCTGAAGGGCATGCAGATAAATAGAAAAACATAAATTTTCCTTATTGATTTAGCATTATAAAAGGTTTTTCGTAATGGGCTGAGGTTCCAATGATATTTGATCGAGTAAAAACCAAGAAGATTTCAGTTCATAGGAAACATTCAGAGTACCAAGTTTTCAACATATCAGAATAGGATGTTTAGTGTGTTCCAATCAAAACCAATGAAGAGATACATTTTTTTTAAACAGTAATATTTTAAAACATATTTTTAAAACCATAGTAGAACCCTATAACTAAACACCTTTATACAATTCCCCCAGAACTACAACCATAAGGTCTTACTCTAAGCACACAGTAAAGGAGCCACCCTAAGAGAATGCCTTAGAGCCTATGGGCTTACCCAAGGGTCACCTTAGGTCCGTAAGGATTTACCAGCTTGATCAGAGATGAACCTCCATACTCCAGAATCCTACCCATACAAAATCCAGTAGAAATCAGATTTAACAGTAGACAGTAATATCTAGATCGTGATTCAGTAAAATCTAGTAAGCGTGACAATGAAATAAACCATATAACTGCCCTCCACCCGTACATCATATGTAGTCCCATGATTAACCCAATTGAGTGCCATGGGGTCTGAGAGCCTACCCAAGAATGTTTCTCGGGGCCTCGGAGCCTACCCAAAGGTCACCTTAGGTATATAAGGATTTACCAGCTTGATCAGAGCTGAACCTCCATACTCCAACCTACCCAGATAATATCCCAATAAAACAGTTCAAGTAGTAACCAATAGATTCCATGATCCATAAATCAGGAACAATCATATTTTCCAATGAAAACAGGAAACCAAATAATATATTTCAGGTAACTATAGTTCATAAATAGTAGATTCCATGATCCATAAATTAGGAACTATTATATTTTCCAGTGAAAACAGGTAACCATAGAATATATACCATGTAGCCATAATTCATAAGCCAGCAAATCAGTAAATCAGTGATTTCAGAAAATCACATTTAAAATAGGTAAAACTTTTACATGTCACATAAGGAACACACTAGAGGATCCAAATATTCTTCAAAGCTACTTGGTAATCAGGAAAGTATTCATAATCTTGTGCATCAGAATTACATAATATTTCAAGTATGACAAGAGTGATTCCATTATTCAAACAAACATGGATATTTCATATATTTTGGTTCTTAGAGAATTCTCATTAATTTAACTCAATAAGGATAGAGAAATGATTTATGGTATTCAAGATTATATATATATATTAAATTATCAAGATTTTGAGTCTGATTGATATACAGTTCCACTATTGCGATACTTGTTAATCATTTGGACAGTGATACTTTACTATTATTCACTTCCTATTACTGACTACACTAGTTGATCTAATCAATATCAGAATCATCCTTGATCAATTCTTGAGGAGACAAATAGGTATACCAATCCATTGGTATTTACTTTATTTTCGCGTTATAGTAGTATCCAAAAATGTCTAACGACTTGAGTCGTGCTCATTGACCTTTAGAGGTAGTACAATCATCTAGGTTCATCGGTGTTCCTATAGTCTATCTATAGTCATATTTACACTTTAAGGGAATTACCGTCATTCCATTCAATTCTTTTAGTGACATTACTTCCGATAAATTAGGCTTCAGGGTATTCTAGTAATTTTAGAGTCCAGGGTATTTTGGTTATTTGAACATTGTAGGTTTTTTTAGTTATTTCGTAGCTCGAGGACATTTCAGTAATTCTGATCAATCCAAATATATGTACCTTTTTTCTGGTAATTTGGTTAGATATATCTGTTTAGCGTTTTCGCTCTTAGGGGTAATCATGATCTTTTTACAATATAAGGGCATTTTGGTCAAATTACAATTCAAGGTTATTTTAGTCATTTTCTTCCGTCCAATTTTTCAATTTAATTTAATTTTCTGAATAATTCAAACAAGAATAGTACTTCCAATATTTTAGTCTTTAGGTGATTGCTGATAATCGAAAATTACAAGTCTTGAACCTTTTCCAATGTTAGGATTCAATTAGTAGTGACTATTGAGCAGATTGTGAATTTAATAGATGAAATAATGATTTATCGAATTAAAAATACGAATTCTCAAGGTACCTTCGCTCTTAGGTTAGTTTGGGCCATTTTTACCCTATAGGGGCAATTTTGTAATTTTATAATCAAGTGCTTTCAGCATTAAACCTTTTAACGAAAATAATTAGAATTTAATAATTCTAAGGTCATTAACTCTTCAGATTAATCACTGTACTTGAAATCCATTCTTACCAGTCTTCTAATTCCTTTATGTAATTCAATCGAGTCTTAAACAATTTATCACTTAAACCGTATTTGGTTTGAGTCCATCCATAATAAAACATGTATAATAGACCAATCATATACATCCATGTATTTATCCATTATCAACATGTTCCATAAAGCATGAAAAGATGTAGTAAAATATTACCTCGATTTTTGTACTCCACCGATTGAACGTTTGAACTCCATTCGATCACTCTCAAACTTGAATTCAATATCGAATAATTTCTCGGATACATAGAAAAAAATTTACGTTAAAAATTAAACTTAATCGGAAAACCAAATTTGATTGCGAAGATAAATCACTGAAAAACGACTTACCGAGTGGAAATTTTGTAAAACAGATTTCGGACGTCGAAAAACATAAAATAGGACTTTTTAGAAAATCTGACTTTTTGGGTCAAAGTCAACGATCAAAGTAAATGGGTTGACTCGGATAAGTTGACTCGGATGAGTTGATTTAGACGAGTTGACTTAGTTCAGGTCAACAAACATGGTTCATACCTGTTTGACTGGACCGATTTGGTCCGGCTGGACTAATTCTAGAAGCTTCATGGACCGACCAGTGAATCCCACCCGTACTACTGACGCGTGGTAGTGCGTACGGATGCGACGTGGGCTATTTTCACCGACCGATCACTCCAGATGCTGCCAAACACAATAACAAGTAAAAAATTACTCAAAATTCATCCAGAACGGTTGCAAAACAAACTTCAAAATTTGTTAGACATTTACCACCGATGATCGATGAAAGAACGGTGACGAGACGACGGTGTTGACTGGGTTTTGATCATAATCACATGAGGAGTCAAATGGTGGCAACGGTGAGTCGAACAGACGTTCCAAATGGACAGAAATGAGGAACAACCAAAGCAGGAATTGATTTTTTCGAAGAAGTTTCAAATGCTTCCCTGCGGCTTACGACGGTGGTTCAGAGGGTGTGGTTAGTAGGGATTTGATCGGGCTGAGGAGACATATCCATTGGTAGGAACGGTGACGGTTACCAGTAAACCACGATCGGGATTGACGACTAAAAAAAATCATGCGATCCTTTCCTATTTTGCGACTATCGACAATCAATCTATGCTTTTAATGGTCTGAGCTAGGGTCGCGAGATACCGGCGATGTAGCTAGAGGTGGTAGTGTACTTCACCACTGGCTAAAGGTGATTGAACAACGTTAGGGCGGTGGTTTGGGTTGATGGAGTTTTCTGGAAAAATGTTTGTTTGGCAGTTGGATTTTTTTGATTCGTTGCACACATAGAAAATACCATTTTTTTTCAATGCTACAAATTGATGGGATAATTTTAGCTTAGGTCCCAAAGCTTCTTGAAATTTAAAAACTAGACTCAAGTTTTTAATGTTTTATGATTTGATCATCAAAATTTATTAAAATTCAATTTAAATCAAAACCGATAAAAATCGGGGTGTGACAATTCTCCTCCCCTTAAAAGAATTTTGTCCTCGAAATTCACCTAAGTAAAAGAAATAGAAAAAATGAGCTTTCATCACTTCTTCATTCTCCCAGTCATCTCCCAAGCTACTAAACTTTAACCTACTAATTATGCACATATCTCTTCATTGTTAAATTTCCAGAATCTAAGATTAATTCTCCTCGTAAAACCAAACATACCTTAATTACCAATCCTTAATCAGAATAACACTTGCTTCCTTTCAGTGCAACATGCATACATAACTATTTTTTTGTACGAGTAGCATCACCTCGAGACTTGAACTTTTCCCTAGTATTCAAACATTTACTTTAATCTAATACATGTCAATTCATTGAGGCACATGGCTCGACACCTATTGGGTTTCAAACTCATAAAATTGGAACAATCATGATTCCATAATTCTATATTTTTCACCCACTCAGGATACTTGGCTACCATAAAGAATCCAACATCAAATTGCTTATTCATTTATTCTTTAATTTCCAGTAGCATCTGGGTTCTCATCCTTTTGATCTTTGTTGTATAGGTTTATATTTTGGCTTTATCGGTTATTTGTGTACCACCAATTCAATATCTAAACCTGGCATGTCATTATGTGACTAAGCAAACTCGTGTTTGTACTCTTGAAGTAGTTCAATCAAACTTTGTCTTCCCTCGACATATAGGGTGGTGATTATTTTTACTTCTTTCTTATTTTCATCTGATCCCAAATTCAAAATTTCAATGGGCTCTTCATGAGGTAGAATCTGTTTATCTTCCATTTCCACCATTTTTAGCAGTTCAGAAGGTAAGTCACATTCCTCATCAGTATCATAACCCACGATTTCCCCTTGACATATGGGAAGCTCAAAATCAATCTTCGGGTCAGTGTCATCAGTATTCATACTATTGATACTGGAGGTCCTGAAAGAATAATGAATGAGATGATATATATACATATACACATATAGGAGAATATATCCCATATCAAAATAGAATGAAATAATATACACATAAATAATACAACATGAAAAAAATATACAAGAGAATGTCTGCCACTTTGTGAATTAATGGGAATGCATCTTTCATTGAAGATTTAAAAAGAAGTGGAATAACCCTTTACAAAAGATCACCTATTGCCCCAAGTTTAGACAATAGGGAAAGTTTTTATGCATTACTCTAAAAAAGATTTGTAAACTACAGGTAATTCCTCTACAGTTCAATTATTTAGCATGAAGTTCGACAATGCATAATAGATGCCTACAACTCTTCCTTCTTCACCTCATTATCCTATACCACATTTATCCCCAAATCTCCCAAGGTATTGTCAACAATTGGTTCCATAGCTGACTGGCCTCCTTGAAACATATGGCCTCCATACACAAAGGTATCATACATCGGTAGATAAGTCATAGGCTCCTACTTAATATCCTCCCCGAGTAACCTTGCTCTCATCCTTTTATGGCTCTTTTGAATACCTTTCAATTTCTCTTTCAAGGTCGGGTGATACCCCAGGCCAAAACGATCTCTTTTGTTGGTAGGAAAAACTGGATTAACAGATCCATGTAGGCGGCTCCCTAGCCCTTTTCCAGCCTTGGCACCCCTTTCCAGAGTCATCTTTAATTCCATTCTGATACAATTGGACACTTTAGGCTTTAATATATTCTTTTCCTCATCCATGAATGTGGCATTAAGAAAATCCAGGGATCTGAAGGAACATTCAACATTTTCTTCCTCCATTTCAACTTAAGGGGTAGTAGTAGACACATAAGCAATAATGTCTTTCTCAGCATTGATGCATACCAATTTCCCCTCAATTATGAATTTGAGTTTCTGATGCAGTGTGGATGGCACGACCCCTGCCTGGTGGATCCAAGGCATTCTCAATAGGTAATTTAGGTAGGCATAGTGTTTATAACAAGGAAATTGATCTCGTAAGTAGATGGACATATGGTCAAAGGAATATCAATCTTTTCCAACACTTCTCTTTTTGTTCCGTCAATTGCTCGAACGATGCTATGGCAATTCCTCATGTGAATACTATTTACCGGCAACTTCTTCAGGGTTACTAATGGCATCACATTTAGTACAGAACCATTGTCAACTAGTACTCGAGATAATACATGCCTCTTGCACTTGATAGTAATATGCAGAGCTTTGTGATTTCCAACCATCCCAGATGGGATCTCGTTATTGGAAAATGAGATAAAATTATCTACTTGAATATTTGCAACCAATCTATCTATCTTGTCTATAAGTACATCATTCGACACAAAAGTCTAATTCAAGACTTTCAATAAAGCATTTCGGTGTACCTCAGAGCTTAGTAAAAGAGTAAGGATCGAGATGCGAGTAGATAGCTTGTTCAGCTGTTCAAAGATGCTATACTTGATATGTTTTAAAAATTTCAGAAACTCCACAGCCTCGTTTTTTGTCCTAGGTTCGTTAATGATCGGCTCATCCTCTTTTAGTAGTATTCAACTTTATTTCCTTTAACATCGGTAGTTCTTTTCTCGGGTTTTTTTGGTATGATTGGGAGAATAACATCTCCCACTTCTGGTGAAATGGCATACCTCATCCACTTCTTATTTGGTGAACTCTGAATCACCCTTATTTTCCATATTGCACTCATATCTCCAAGGGACTTGTTTATTATCCTTATAAGGGAATGAAGACAGGGGTGTGATTACCACCTTAGGAGTTGCTTTCTCTGCCATGCAAGTTTTTGGCGTGATGACTAGAGGACAGTTGACATTATAAACTCCCTTGAAAGAACCCTCGTATGTACATATCTATGCTCCTTATTCTTCAACAACTTCTTTGTAAAATTCCATCTCATTGTCATCCATCATTGTTTACAACAAAGCTCAGAACTCATAACAATCTTGTATGTATGAGCCTCACAGTTGTGATATTGGCATATATGCTTGCTTTTATCAACCACGTTAGAGACCAACAAGCCTGCCTTGATCAACTGCCCCCATACCCAATGCATGGGTGACTTCATCTCACTCACCTTGGTTATAATATTCTTTCCTTTTTCCTCAACAATTACATTAACCTCTGCACCTGCATGGTTTGGCAGTGGGTTCTAAACCACATTTGGTTGCTCATTGTCACCAAAGTTGATGACATTCTTTTGCCTTAATCTTTGGAAAATCTTCTTAAAGTTAATGCAATTCTCTATAGAATATCTAAGAACCCTTGCATGATATTTGCATTGGGCATTAGTGTCATACCATTTAGGGTAGGGAGGTTGCATTGATGATTTATGGGAATGTGACACCACATGTTTATCATCTAAAATCTAAAAAAATTCCTTGTAGGACATGAGAATAATGTCAAATTAAAGCCTTTCTCTCTCTTGTCTTGGTTCTCTTGCCCTTTGCATGGCAAAGTTCTGTGTGAATGATCCTGTGGCTTGAGGTCGAGACACAAAAATGTTATTGGTGCCATAGTTCCTCACATTATTAACTTCATTATCCTTCCTTTTTACTTGTGATTTTTTACTGGACTCTGCTCCATCAAGCCTCTCACTCTTGATTGCCATTTTTATCATTTCTCCTATTGTAACCAAATCAACAAAACTCTTGGAGGAATTTCCTATGAGGTGGCCAATGAAAGGAGCTCTTAGAGTGTTTACAAAGAGCATGTTGGTTTCCTCTTCTCCAAGTGGAGGATGAACTTGTACAACCATATCTCTTCACCTCTGAGCATATTTTCTGAAGTTTTCATTAGATTTTTTCCATGCTCTGTAACATGATTCGATTAGGCCTTTCATCCTTCGCATGTTTATACTACTCTAGAAAAGCTTTAGCCAAATCTTTCCAGGACTTAATGTGAGTCCTGCTCAACTGATTGTACCAAAGGATGGCTGAACCTGTCAGGCTCTCCTGAAAGCAATGAATCAACAGTTGATCATCCCCCACATAATAGTTATTTTTCTGCAGAACATAGTGATGTCTGCAGAGGGACATCTATTGCCATCAAATTTTTCAAAATATGGAATTTAAAACTTGAGAGGTAGTACTAAATCAGGAACCAAACTTAACTCCTTGGTACCGATTCCATACATGCTAGTGTCTTCTTTCATAGCTCTAGTTTTATTTTCCAGTTGTTTCTATTTCTCCTTTAATTATTTATTCTGCTCTTTTTTACCCTCATCGTTGAAATCTGGGACATCTTCAACTGGGTGCGGGCTTACAGAGGTGCCAGGTAAGTTTTTCTGTATTCTTCTTAGCTGAGCAATCATTGTTTGTTGTGCTCTAACATGCGGTGATGTAAAGCCATGGGGATATAGGGGTTCTTCAGTAGAACCAACATTTGGATCCTTTCCACGATCAACCCGTTGTTCAAAGCTCGGGGGATACATAAGTTTTTCGGTAGTAGCACCGACAATTGGAGTCTTTTAATGATTTGCATTCTTTCCATGTAACAAGCTTGCTAGTTTTCCATTATATCATTCTGAGCTTTCAACATTTGTTTACGCATACCCTCTTGAGCTTTCCTGAAACTCTCATGCATTTCGAGCTGAGTTTTCTCAATTTGGGCAATTCTCTCATCCGTTACCTTTTTTTTAGGTATGGTACTGATGCTTAGAAGTTTCTAGTATTCTTCCATACAATCCTTTTATTAATATTGATATTTTATTAATGAATATGAAAAACACTAATGAATAAAATGCTCTGCGAAAAGTAAATGTAATGTGAATGGAAAAATGCAAGGTGTTGATTCTGGAACGATTCCTTAGAATAATTTTTTTATATTAGAAACGAGGTTTGGTTACAAGGCTTAAACATATCACTGATAGATATGATCTATCTCTTCTAATTGTTGCATGTGCCCAAGTAAATCCAAAATTCTTTGAGCTTCTTCAGTCTCGGGTTCCAATCCTTCACTTACAACATCAGCTTCATGTGATAAGTCCACCAGGTACTGAGCCACTCCTTGAGCATGTTCCAGGTAGCTTGCGATGAGGTCATCCCTTTGCTTAACTCTCCACTGAGCCTATTCTCAATGATATATAACTCCTTCATAGGGGACTATCGACAGTTCACTTGCTCTAAAAAGCTTGAACCATAGCTTCGAGTTCATTCACACCCTTCTTCAAGTTTTCAACTTCCGCACGGTTTGAACTGCCTCTCGACTTTGGTATCGTTGCAAAGTTGTCTCTAAACTTAAGACTATGCACTCCAATTTCTCATTTTTGGCTCGAATCCCTTTTAGTTGTTTCTCTAATGCACTATTTTCTCTTGAAAGTAGCTTCACCTAGTGTCTACTTTGCTTGAGCTCTTTACTGCTTTCCCAAACTTCTCTTTTTAAACTCGCCACTTCCTGTCATCATTCAACATGCAATTTACTTGAGCTAGTGACCATTTTGAGCTTTTACTATTCATTGGTATGATAACTGGAGATCATCAAAATCTAATCTAAGTTACTTTTCTACTTTTTCAATTCAGTCAGATCGACCCTTTTGGATATCGATTTCTAAACTTTTTTTGGGTACACCTCATCCTCCATTTTCTGTAACGTTTCCTTCCACTACTTTCTTTCAGCTTCAAAATAACGCCTGACTAAATCTAATAGAGATGGTATCACTTTGAGATGTTCTTTCATAGGCTGAGTATTTTCAGTATTGACCATAAAATATTATCATTGACTCTATTGCTTCCCCATTCCTCGTATTATTGTGACAATTTTAAGTCGAAGGTGAAGAGATTTACTCTACGATTCTGCTTCCATGCATCAGTAATGCCTTTGACTTTACTTTTGTACTGCTCTCAATTGAATATGAACTCTGACCCATATAAATCCCAAGTTGTTGGAATGAACTGTCTCGACCCATATTGCATGGAAACTAGTAAAGGAGCATACCCTACAGAACCCCATATCCCTGGTAATAGAACTCAATCTCGTTCTACACACCTATAAAGTACGTATGAAGAAACGTTCGATGAAGCACACCATAATATATCTCTTTCTCGGATATCTTTAAAAATAATCATCCATTTCTCTACAGTGAAAACCCCAGTCCATTCTTGAGAAAGAAAATCCTTCAAATGTGAAAATCCTTCTAGAAACACTTGACCAGATACCCTATGAAGCGTCCTTCTCCTTCTCGTATGCAAGAATTCAAAGAACTAAATGTTTCTACAAAATAGCCAGAACGGGATCCACATGTATTTCCAACCTATCGAACAAATCAACTACTAATACAAATACATGCCCCAGAACCTTTGGGAATATGACTAGCCCATAAATACCCAGAGCAAATAGGACAATTTTCTTTCTCTTGTCGGGATGACAGTCAGTTAGTTCTCTCAGAGTGATCCATGTATTGTACTCACTATCTCACTTCTTCTTGAGGCTTCTTACAACCCATTTTTCACTCATGTCGGTCATTAAAAGTAGTTTATTCTTGAAAGAATGAGTATTTGGTGGTTAGTGTACACCTTATCTACTTTAAATCTAGGACAACGAATCAAGGCATGACACTCCTCTATGGTAGGTGTCACATCCACTCGGCCAAAAGTATAGCAACTGTAGGCGGGTTCCATAACTGATCAAGAGCACTAAACAAATTTCAGTTAATCGAAACATCTAAGAGACAAGAGATGTCACCATAGAGTTGATAAAACAACTGCTTATCGGATGCTTCCCACTTTCCCCAGATTTCTTTCAACTCACTCAGGTTATTTTGACGGACATTGATGTGTGTACCCAATCAGATCTGACATGTATCCTGGCTATAAGCTATCTCCATTTGTTAGCTGGGACTGCTCAGACCATCTCAGAACATCTGCATTATCTTCTACCTCTTTTTGAAACCTTCGTTCCATATTACTAGCCTTCTATATAGACATCAATCATGGATCAACACCATGGAATGAATAGTGCAATGCAAAAATGAAAACAAAAAGTCCAAAACAAAATTTGTCAGTAATCATAAAGAAATTATTCGAACATAATACAATTTATTAATAAAACCTACCCCACATACTAACTACTCAATCATGCTTTAGCAAATCCTACCTAAACATGGTTTCTACCCATATGCTTTGTTCATAGAAAATACTAACCTCATGCCATCTAATTCGCATGCTTATTTGAAAAAACTAAAGCTAACCGCATGATCTTTAGTGCGCATACATTTATTCTGAAAGTAAAATAACCCTACAAAAATTAAAAGACTAAAAAAGGCTTTTCCTTGTGTACTCTCCTCACGGGATTCTTAAGGTTTGGGTTAGACTTTATCTAGGTTCTAGGTTCTAAGTTCATTATATGCTGGGTTTGGATCCAAAGTAAAATGTTCTCGAATTGTCCTTGTCGGTGCCCCCTTAGGCTGCCAAACCATCAATCCTGACCCATCACAGGCTTTCGGATCAAGTTCAATTCGAGGGGACACACCTCCTTATGTATATACAGAGGTGAAAACCATCACAAGGACCATAAGGCGTGAGCCCCAGGAGTGATCCACTATCCCTTACGGAGGTGAAAACCATAGAAGTAAAGTAAAATAACCCTACAAAAATTAAAAGACTAAAAAAGGCTTTTCCTTGTGTACTCTCCTCACGGGATTCTTAAGGTTTGGGTTAGACTTTATATAGGTTCTAGGTTCTAAGTTCATTATATGCTGGGTTTGGATCCAAAGTAAAATGTTCTCGAATTGTCCTTGTCGGTGCCCCCTTAGGCTGCCAAACCATCAATCCTGACCCATCACAGGCTTTCGGATCAAGTTCAATTCGAGGGGACACACCTCCTTATGTCTATACAGAGGTAAAAATCATCACAAGAACCATAAGGCGTGAGCCCTAGGAGTGATCCACAATCCCTTACGGAGGTGAAAACCATAGAAGTGAGTAGTTTCTCACTCCTACTTAAATAGGATGGAGCGGGGGTTTTAGCTCATGTTATGCAAATGCAACTATGCAGTGTGAGAGGAAAAGCGAAAACAAAATAAAAAAAATGAAAAACAAAATTCTCAAAATCTTGAACATTTATTTAATCTGAAAACATCAGCAAACAAATCAGTACAACTATTTAGTGGTTAACCAAATTATAAATAGATTTTTTTAAACCTAACAAGGGACGAAAAATTAAATTAAAACGAATTCATAATTCTCATTGAGAAGACAATTAATTAATAAACTAATGGTCTGTCTCTAAAACAAAGCCCCTAGCGGAGTCGCCAAGCTGTCGGAACGATTTTTCTCTTTAAAAAAATGAATTTTGATTTTTGAAAGTAAGTGAGTTTTAAAAGATCTCGTCTCGAATAATTTGGTGAACTGTTATTAATAAAACGTGATTCGATGAGTCACCACCAACCTTTGATTAGGGTGTGACCCAAAACGTATTTTTTATTTAAAAATATTAATTTTAATTAAAAAACAAATTTGTGGTATGTGTTACCAAAATTTGAGTTCGGAAGTTAGTTACGCGCGTGGAAGGATTATGAACCCTACATGCCCTAAATCAGTACATAGTCGATTAATTAATTGTCTTTGCAATGAAATTTAAGAATTCAAGTTTAATTTAATTTAATATCCCATACAAATAATATTCTTTGAATTTTAGGACGAAACACAATAATATTTAATTATTTCCTATCGAGAAGAATCAACCTCTCATGCCTTAAAGCAGTCGATTCTTACCCCAATCAAAATAAAAGAATATTATAATTCCATCCCCAAATTCATTATTAATTCCAAGTTTAAATGTAAAAAAAATTAAGATAACAATAAAACACTCTTTGAATTTTAGGAGGGAAAAAGAATATTTAATTATCTTCTATCGAGAAGAAACAACCTCTCATGCCTTAGAGCAATCATTTTTTACTCCAATCAAAATAAAGAAATATTACTATTTCCTTATAAAATTTGAAATTAATTTGAGAGAAAACGATAATATCTAAGTATTTCCAATTGAGAATAAATGACCTCTCATACCTTAAAGCAGTTATTTAATACTCCAATCGAAATAAAGAGATATTACTATTTCGTTCTACAATTAAATATTAATCTGAGAGAAAATGATAATATCCAATTATTTTCAATCGAGAATAAATGATCTCTCATACCTTAAAGTAGTCATTTATTACTCCAATCAAAATGAAGAGATATTACTATTTCATCCTAAAATTCAATATTAATTCGAATATTATTATTTTGAAATCCCATTGAAAAATACATGCAAAAATAAAACAAATTAAAAGCATACATTAAGCAAGTACAACTAATTAAAATAGATTCAATTTAATTCGTGTCACTTAATGGGATAGAATTTCATTTTAAAATTATTGAAAGTAACTTTCTTATACATTAAGACAATCACTTTACGACAATCTTAAAATGAATGAATATTACCCTTAGTCAAATTATTTTGATTCGAGTCAAGGAATGCTTATGAGAGTATCATGCAAATTAATTTAAAATAGAGAATGAAACTATTTAGTGAGTAAAATAAAATAACATAAAAGCAACATGCAAAAATTAAAATAAAACAAAATGCAAATAGGACTAGAATGTAAACAAATAAATCATCATGTCAAAAATTAAAATAAAATAAAGTGCAAAAGTGACCAAAATGAACATTTTTAACATTATGTGCCAAAATTGTAATGAATAAAAATAAATAAAACATGGGGCCAAATTAAAATAAAATAAAATTGCATGGTTAAATTAAATTAAATAAAAAACAGATCATAGATCGAAATATAAAACATGTTGAAACTACAAGGACTATTTATTAATTATTCCTTTTTACTAGCCTAAAACATGCTTTTAAAGAAAAATGCATAAAATACTAAATCAGTTCAGGGATATTAAAATGAAATTAAATAATCAAAACACATGACCAAAATGCAAAAACACGCCTAAATAAAGGAGACTAAACAACAAATAATCCAAAACCTACATAATAGGCATGAAAATGGGTAAATAACAATTTCGGCCCCTACAGTGACCAACATGCAAAAACACGCTAAACTATGGCCTTTATTCTTTCATAACTTATAACTCTTTGAGTTTCTATGCCCCTTTTTATCTCCATCATCTTTTTTAAGTCTTCATTAATCAAAACCATACTTGAATCTTACAGTTTAACCAAAAGAAATCCAACTTACCTTGGCTATGAGGCTTCACGGTTGGGAGAAGACGAAGAAGATGAAAGAAATGTCTGGAAACATTTGTTTCCCTAAACATGATCCACGTGGGTTATAAAATAACCCCAAATAATATTTTATTATTTCCTTTGTTCAATGACCTTTTTGCCCATTTCCTTCTCCTTTATTTGTTAAATCATCCTACACAATACATTTCAATTAATTCCTTTACTTTTCAATTTATCTAATTTGGTTATTAAATTTTAAAATCTTACACTTTAATCACTAGCCCGGTATTGAGGATGTTACAAATCTCCCCTTAAGAAAATTTATCCTCGAATTTTTATTGTACGAACAAATGAGGGTACTGATGCTGCATATCCTCGTCACGCTCCCACGTTGCTTCTTCTATCTTGTGATTCCTCCACAATACTTTGACCAATGGAATAGTCTTATTTCTTAGTTGTTTCACTTCGTGAGCTAATATTTGAACATGTTCTTCCTCATAAGTCAAGTCAGATTGAACCTTGATCTCTTCTTGTGTCACGATATGAGTATGATCAAATCTATATCTTCGAAGTATTAAAACGTGAAAGACATCATGTATCTTTTCCATTTCAGGTGGCAAAGTTAGTTTATATGCCACATGTCCTACTCTCTTTACAATCTCATAAGGTCCAATAAATCGAGGACTAAGCTTTCCTTTACGTCCAAATCGTAATACTTTCTTCTAGGGAGATACTTTAAGGAAAACTTTATCTCCAACTGCAAATTCAATCTCTTTTCTTTTAAGATCAGAATATGAATTTTTTTCGATCAAATGCCACTTTTATATTATGTTGAATTTCCCAAACTTTCTCTTCCATATCTTGAATCGAATCTGGACCAAGAACGCTTCAATCTTTGAGTTCATACTAGTTTAATGGAGTACGACATTTCCTCCCATATAATGCCTCATAGGGTGCTATATTGATACTGGACTGATAACTATTGTTATAAGCGAATTCTGCTAATGGTAAATAGTTCTATCACGACCCTTTGAACTCAATGACACATGCTCTCAACATATCTTCCGAGATCTGAATAGTTCTCTCAGATTGTCCATCAGTTTGATGGTGAAAGGCCGTACTAAAGTTTACGCTAGTTCCCAACGCTCCATGTAGGGATTTCCAGAATCTCGAAGTGAATCGAGGGTCTCGATCAGAAACTATATAAACAAACACTCCATGCAATCTAATAATTTCTCTAATGTATAGCTCTGCGTATTTTTCCATAGAGAAATCTGTTCTAACCAGAAGGAAATGCGCTGACTTAGTCAATCGATCAACAATTACCCATATTGAATCTCTTTTATTCGGAGTCAAGGGTAACCCTGAAACAAAATCCATCATCAAATTTCCCACTTTCATTATGGAATGGAAAGCGGTTGCAACAATCCTGACGAAGCTTGATGCTCAGCTTTAACTTGTTGACATACCAAGCACTTAGATACAAATTAGGTAATGCTTCGTTTCATCCATGGCCACCAATATTGATCTTTACTTGCTCTATTCTTTTCAAACACATTTAATCTTTACTTTGTAATTCTCTAATTCGATCCAACCATGTTGGTTTAAGATTTAACTCTGCACATAGAACACCGTCTCCAGTTAAAGATAATCTTGCGTCTATAGCTCGTAAAGCTACAAACGTTTTCCTGCTCAAAGCATCTGCTACCACGTTAGCCTTTCCGGGATGGTAGTCAATTATTACATCATAATCTTTTAAGAACTCAACCCATCTCCTTTGCCTCAAATTAAGTTCTTTTTGAGTCATCAACTACTTGAAGCTCTTAGGATCTGTATACAAGTAACAACGTTTTCCATAGAGGTAATGACGCCAAATCTTTAGAGCGACGTTACAACAACCATTTCTAAATCATGAGTTGGATAATTATTTTTATGAGGTTTTAATTGTCTCGATGTAAACGCTATCACTTTCCCGTCTTGCATTAATACAGATCCCAACCCATTATGAGACGCGTCACTGTATACCAAAAAAATCTTGCCAGATTCATGTTGAACCAATACAAGAGCTTCTGTCAAAATTTTCTTTAAAGCTTCAAAACTTTCTTGGCACTCCGAATTCCAGACAAATGGTACATTATTTCTCATCAGCTTTGTTAAAGGTAACACTATCATCAAAAAATTCTTAACAAATCTCCGATAATAACCTGCAAGTCCAAGAAAACTCCAAGCCTCAGACACATACTTTGGAACTTCCTAGTCGATTATAACTTTAATCTTTTGAGGGTCCACCCTAATCCCATCTGAAGTGATCACATGCCCCAAGAAAATTACTTCATTTAGGAAAAATTCACATTTGGACAGTTTAGCGTAAAGTTTCTTATTCCTGAGAATTTATAAGACTATCCTAAGATGTGTGCTATGCTCTTTATGGGATTTTGAGTACACCAGTAAGTCATGAATATAGATAACAAAAAATTGGTCCAAATAGGGCTTAAAAATCCTATTCATAAGGTCCATGAGAGCAGCAGGTACATTTGTTACTCCAAATGACATTACCATAAACTCATTGTGACCATATCTCATTCTAAAAGTTGTCTTCAGAATGTCTTTCTCCTGAATCTTCAATTGATGATAACAGAGCATAAGTCAATCTTAGAAAACACCGGAGCTCCTTTTAACTGATCGAATAAGTCATCAATTCAGGGAAGGGGATACTTATTCGTGATTGTCACCTTATTGAGCTGTCGATAGTCAATGCAGAGACGCATTGAACCATCATTCTTCTGAACAAATAACACTGGAGCTCCCCAAGGTGACACATTTGGTCGAATAAATCCATTCTCTAGCAACTCTTGCAATTGCTTATTTAATTCCTGTAATTCTTTCGGAGCCATACAATAAAGTGTCATTGCAATAGGAGCTGTTCCCAGTATTACTTCAATTTGAAATTCTACCTCTCTATCTGGAGGTAAGCCTGGCAACTCAGTAGGGAAAACATCAGAGAACTCTCGAACTATTGGAATCTCATCTAAACCTTTCTCTTTAGCTATTGTATCTATCACATTTGCAAGAAAACCTTGACATCCTTGTAGCATTAGCTTCTTGGAAGACATTATTAATATTACATTTACTAAAGGATTAAACATTTCACTGATCTCATTTACTTCTATTCCTTCTGGACTCTTCAGAATTACCTTTTTCAATCTACAATCATTATTCCCATAATAATAAAACAACTAATCCATTCCCAAAATCACTTCAAACTCGTCAAAGGGTAGTTCCATCAGATTAGCAGGGAATTCAATTCCCTGAATCCTTATAGGACATCCCTTACATAAATTATTTACTCGAGCATTGTGCCCTAAAGGGTTAATTACTACCACTTCCTTACTCGTAGCTTCTAACAAAATTCTCAATTCTTTTACTAATTTACTGCTAATATAAGAATAATTGGAACCCGTATCAATCAATACCACTACCAACTTATCATACAGCTAGAAAGTACCTGCTATAATATCGGGATCATCACAATTGTCACTTGTCTTTAAATTGTATACCCGTACAGTGGAGTGAATTTTAGGTTGTGTAGAGGATTCATACTGGTTTCTCTCTCTACCTCTTCCTTGTCCTCTTTGCAAGGCAGAACCAACTCTCTTAGATGGTGCAGACTCACCAATCATCAATGGACAATCTCGGATAAAATGTCTGACATCTCCACATCGAAAACAGACTCCGGAAGCCATCCGACATATCCCAAAATGATTCTTTTCACAATGCTGACACTGTCTTGCTTGACCCTAATTGGATCTCCCAGCACCAGATCCCACCGACTGTGTCTGTCGAGGTCTCATTTGAATTGCTCCTCTAGCAGAAGATGCAACAGATTCAGATCTAGCTTGAGACTAGAATCCTGAATCTCTTCCTCTTTTTGGTAGTGTTGAGCTGGAAGAAGCACCTATTCTCTTTGAAGTCTGAACTCTTTGATCCCCAAATCTTTCATTCTGAGCTCTCTCAAGAGCTTTAACACGATTAATCACCTCCTGGAATAAAGACAATTTCAGTACTACCAACATCTCTTTTAATCTAGGGCACAAGCCCTCCACAAACAATTCTCAAGCGTCTTTCTCTGTAGGAATAAGCTCAGTTACAAACCGACTCAGCTTATTAAACTCACACTCATATTCGTATACCAAGCGATTCATCTGCTTTAAGTTCTTAAGCTCCTACTTCATTTGTCGTATAAATTGATCTCCAATGTACTTGTGGTTAAATTCTTCCAAGAACAGAGATCAAGTCAACTGGTCACTTGACATCCTCATGGTGACATTCGTCCACCATATCCTCTCTTGACCCCTTAGTAAAGAAACAATTCCATCTAGATTCTCCACTTCAGAGCAGTAGAGACCATCTAGGATGATTTTCAAATCATTCAACCAAAGATCTACTGCAATTGGACCTTCTTCGGCTTCTCCCTTAAATTCTGGAGCTCCTAATCCTCTAAACTCCTTTGCTACATTTACTTTGGGAGTTGATAGAATAGGAGGTTGGAAACACGTCAGAACAGTGTCCAACGTCCTGAAGAAAATGTCTTGATCTTGTACATGCACTCTAGAAGGTGTCTGTTCTTCACCTTGCCTGGCCAGGCTAGGTGAATTACTACTCTCAGCGGGCCTATCGTCTCCCGCTTCACTTCGAGAACTATTATGTCCGGACATCTAAGAAGAATAAACATATCATTCTATTAGCAAAATAACATACTCCATACTACATCAGATCATAAGTTTTCACATTTATATTGGCATGTACACATATAAAGACACTCTAGACTCTGGTTTATGCCTAGAATCGGCTAAACTGTAGCTTTGATACCATTAAATATCACACCCCAACCCGTACCTGACCCGAATATGAGTCTGAGATGTCACATTGACTTTTTAAAACAATATTCTTATAAAATAACAGAGCATTTGGAATTATATTAATAAAATACAATAATATACTGTTGAATTATGTTCGTTATAACAAATTTAAGAAAAAAATGTTTTTATGAATAGTACTATATTGTATGAATAGTATCGATATTGTGTAAATAGTTCTGTGAACAGTATTGAACATATTGTGAACATTATGAACAATATCGTGAACAGTGTACCGATGCACAAAAATATCGAATTTAAAATGTGTATCAATGCACTGCTACAGTAATTTCAGCCCAACATATATAAAACTCATAAAAATTTAAACTTGCATTACTATAAAGTTACCATTTACATAAATATGTTTAAAACATTACAAAACTCGATCAGAGCATACATACTTAATTTACTGACTTTGTTTACATGCCATCCTACTTATCACATAACAAGACATACTGTGTAATTTACTTCTAATTTGATCTTCAAGTGGAGATATGATGTTCTGCTGAGCTTATATTATATCTTTCTGCTTTTTGGTACCTACGTGTAAAACGCTTTCACGCTAAGTCATAGACTTATTGAGGCATAATACTAATAATGAAATATAATGATGATGCCATAATAGAATGAAGTCAAATGAAATCACATATCTAATTCATGCAAGGTACATAACATGTATCTTACCTGCAAGATTATCCATTTAACAATCGTGAATTATTATTAATAAGTTCACTAGCCCATGACACAATATTGAGAACCTAAGGTATACGAGTACAATGAGGTTATGCACTATGCTGTCACCACAGCTCGTATAAATTACACCGAAGTGCCACATAGAATTGCACCGAAGTGCCGCGTAGAGTTGCACCGTAGTGCCATATAAAATTTGTCCATAAGGTCCATATATAATTTTCTTAAGAATCATATACATATACCAAAGATCAAGAAGGTGTCTCAAAAGACCTCTTACATGTTCCAAAGAATACATATATGTCCAGAAAGACCATATAGAATTGTCCCGAAGGACCGCGTAGGCCCTCTACTCTTGGCATGCCATCTATACCTATAGTTCTCATTTACATAACATGTGCTTTTCATAATTCACATAGTATATCACATAGACATATCATTTCCTTACCTTTGTCACATAGCTCATATAACTTTGCATAAATATTCATTTAAAACTTGTTACACAATGAACATAATATGAATTCATATCATGTTTCACAATTTGAAATGAATCATGCATCAATGTATTGAATCTAGACTTATCACAAGTCTAGAACTGGATATACTACTATAATCATGTTATACATATGCACTCACCTATATCTCTTTGTTTTTCCCCGATTGTTCTTACTTACCAAATGTTCCGGAATTGCTTTAGGCTCAGAATATACATAAATATACATTTTAAGGTAATTATCAGATATCTACACCTTGTAATTTGATGCTAATAACTTAAACAAATTTAATATACCAATATTCACTTTTTCCTTTAGGGGGTATCGATGCACTACGGGTGCATCAGTACCCAAATTAGGTTCAAAATTTCCATGTATCGATTCATGCCTGTGTGCATCGATACACAAGTATCGGTGTACCTCTGAATGCATCGATGCACTTTAAAGCTATTCTTTACAATTTGATCTGAGTGCATCGGTACCTATTCATAGTGTACCGATGCACCTGCCCATAATTGGATATTTTCACTCGAAATTCATCCATACTAATTTCTAGCATTCTAACACCTTATAATCTCTCATAATTCATCCAAATTCTTAAAACCAAGAATCTTATCAAATTTTCCATGTAATCCAAACTCAATTCCAACACTTATAACTTCTTATTCACACCTATGACAAGTCAATTTCAACTTCTAAATTCATTTATAATTCCTTATTCAAAAATTCACTTATCCACCTCCTGCCTTTATTCTTTCATAACTTACAACTCTTTGAGTTTCTATGCCCTTTTTTATTTCCATCATCTTTCTTAAGTCTTCATTAATCAAAACCATACTTGAATCTTACAGTTTAACTAAAAGAAATCCAACTTACCTTGGCTATGAGGCTTCACAGTTAGGAGAAGAAGAAGAAGATGAAAGAAATGTATGGAAACATTTGTTTCCCAAAACATGATCCACTTGGGTTATAAAATAACCCCAAATAATATTTTATTCTTTCCTTTGTTTAATGATATTTTTGCTTTTTCCTTCTCATTCATTTGTTAAATCATCCTACACAATACATTTTAATTAATTCCTTTACTTTTCAATTTATCTAATATTATTGAGTTAATCGATTGATGGAATCGGCCAAGAGGGGGTGAATTGGCAAAAAAAATTTTGGTGGAAGCTTTTGCAGAAAATTGAAAGATAATGCACAGCGATTTAGAGTGGTTCAACTTTCTCAACCAAAGTCTACGTCCACTACCTTAGCTATCCACACTAAGGATTTTCCACAAATTCACTAATTTGTCTTTCTTTTGAGGAAAAAGAGTAACCTTACAAACCCTCAAGAATTATACCCCAAATTCTTGAGAACACTCTCACCCAAAGAGAACAATACGAATTTGCAAACTTACAAGGAAATCCCCACAAGGTAGATTGTTTGCACAATTCTAGAACAAAGAAAAGAACACTCAAGATTGAATACAATTGAGCAAAATAAGTGTTCTTGAAAGCAAAATGATTATTGAATGAAAATAGGCTTGAAATGCTCAACTTGAGGTTTGATGATTTCTCTTTGATTTTCTCTTGATTCTAGTTGCTTGATGTTTCTTGTTTTTGATCAATGGCTTCTAAGCTTGCTTAAATACACCTTGAAGCACTTTTGAACATTGGGGATGATTAGTGGAGTCAATATAGCCGTTTAAGTGTGAAAACAATTAATTAAAAACAATTGGGAGCGTCAGTGCATCGATGCATACCCATGGTGCATCGGTGCATCAGTGTAAAATTCAAATTTTTTGACCGTTGACCCTTGCATCGGTGCACTAAGAGTGCATCGATACATCAAGTGCATTAGATGTTTCAAAATAGCCAAAGTGTATCGATGCATGTCTGGTGCATCGATGCATCAAATGCATTCGATGTTTTCATAAAATCCTCAGTGCATCGGTGCATGGTATGTACATCGATGCATGAAATTCATTCGATGTTCAATTTAATTCATGGTGCATCGATGCATGGATTGGTGCATCGGTGCATCATTCTGAAAAATTGATTTTAGGCTTGATTTTTGGTTCAAAATACTTTTTGAAAATTGTTTCAAAAATATATTAAGTATAAAACACAATTTTACACATTTACTAAGGTTTGACATTGATCTTAAAAGACTTGGAGTAATAATTTGATATTCGATTAATTGAATCGAATATATTTAGAAAATTATTTGTAAAATCTTAAAATTTATTTAAACTAATTTGTTATATCGAATACAAAAATGTTTCAATAATCTCCCCCTGTTTGATATAACAAAACATTTGTGTTATTTAAGATTTTCTAAAAATTTGAAATCAATTTCAATTTAGAAAAATTACTCCCCCTTACTATAACACTTCTCCCTTTTAAAACATTTTAACACTTAACATTTCTCCCCCTTGTTGTTAAATAAAAAAGACTTAAAATCGATTTGAACAAGGTTTTGAAAAAAACATAGCCAATATATATATATATATAGCTTAAGCTGCTAAGATCAAAATCAAAAGAGAGTTAGCCATTAGTTTCATAAACAATATTCATAATAAAAATGTTAAATGGTAAATTGGTCATATTGCAACTAAAAAATAAATGATGCATATGTTGTAATAAACCAAAATATATATAAAATATCAAACAATCATCCAACGATTAAAGAAAGATAATCCAAAATGTTTTAACAATTCAAGTTCAACCCAAAAACAATGAAAGATAAGTCTATTCATCCATTTAAGGATCGAGAGAGAGGAGGGTAACGAGCTCTCATCTCAAGCGAGAGTGCTCCAAACGATCATTCATATCTTGTTGTCGAGCTCCCAAGGTAGAGAGCTGGGACTCAATGAATGTGAAGCGCGAATCCATGGACGCATACCGTAAATCAAATGTCTCCAAAAACGAACGAAAATATGGAGGCATTTGTTCTTCTTATGGAGCTGGTTCCGGTGCAGGCTTGTCATCAGGTACGTGATCATCGATGTCTTGCATAAGTTGTTAGGATCATTGTCATCAGCCAGAGCTGGAGGAGGAGGAGCACGAGAGGAGCTAGGAGCAGCTCGTGAGGAACTAGCTCCCGGAGTTTGCTTTTCGGGTCTAAAAACCCATTGACCGATAACCTTGTCTTGTTTCCAATCCGCTTTCTTCAAGGATGCGAGATTGATTTGATTTTGAAGTGGGATAGGATTGTCAAGAGAAATGTTTAGACCAAGTTTGATAAAGAGGTTACTAAGAAGACATCCATAAATCAATGTTTCAACATGTTTTGAAGGAATAATGTTTATGATGTCCACTAGTTGACTGAATATAATGTGGGTAATATTTTGATTTATTTAAGACATATATCCACCATAAATCCCTAGCACGAAGTGTGGAGTACCTACTCTGGATGGTCTAAACCACCAGAGATCATCAATGGAGAAAACGATCGTGATGAGATCGTAGAGTACTAACACTGAGTTTGGGAACATAGGGATATTCCACATTTTCACTTTCATTATATACACCATTATCATCTAACCCAAATCGGAAAGCTATAGTCTCGGGGTCAATATTAATATATTGGCCTAAAAGATAGGATCTAATGGCTATAGTTCCACATTGAGTTTCATTTTGAATACACACCGCATTGGAATAGAAAATGCGGACCAATTGTTGATAGACGATAGGTTTAAGCTTAAACAATTTATCAAACTTCCAAGCTTTAAGAATCAGAAGGTATTCGAAATCAATGTCAACCATAGCTTGAAGCGAAGGAGTTTGGAAAGAGTTTCTATACCTAGAGTACAATTCGTCTCTACGACGCTCAGGCATGTTAAAACAAGATCCTAATAGAGATGAAGGTGGAGGAGGAACGGGATTAGGAGGATGAGGAACGGGAGACGGTTTTGGTTTGACCGACTCGAAGATGACCTAGGTCGTTTAGGATTTGACATGATTAAGGAATCGGAATAAGATATCACCTGTAATTTGAAACACATGTATGCATAAATCAATCCAAAACTCAAATGAGTCCTCAATAATTCAAGGTTCTCTAAACCATATCCTAATGGGCATGTTTTGAAAACTTTTTAATTATATCATAATATAGTTTTCATGAAAACAACACAATTAAATAAAAAAATATTACTAATTTTCGATTTTTTTTAAAATTTCGAAATTCAAAGAAAACTCTTTGTTTTTGATGAAATTGGTAGTAAAATCTAGTTTAGAACAAACAATCAATCAATGCCCGATATAATGTTCATCCTAGAACTAATCAAACTAGTTCTAAAATCAAAATCAATAAAATAGAGTTTTTTGAAATATTACCTTGAAAATTTGGATTGAGAGGGATGAGGAGTTGTTTTGCACGATTTAATGATATAAGCAGGTTTGAAAGTTGAAAAACTTGAATATTCCGAAGAAAAATCGTTGATTTTGAGCAAGAATGGAGATTTTTAGAGTGAGAGGGACGAACGGCTAGAGAGGATAGATTTTAGGGTTTGAGATAAATGAGAAAAATAAGCTTTTAAAACCCCAAAACCCGATGAATGCATCGATGCATGACCATGTGCATCGATGCACATTCAAGACGTGCATCGGGGCATCAACATGATGAATCGATGCACATTCAAAGGGATGCATCGATGCACTAAGCACATAAATGACAAAAATAATTAAGCATTTTTAGTCTTAAAAGTGCTAAAATATTTTTAACACTAAGTGAAGATAGGTTGGTCAAACCTAATTCTCTCCTAAGTGTCCAGAATCTTTCCTTGTCTAAAGGTTTTGTAAAGATATCCGCTAATTGGTGCAAAGTATCAACAAATTCTAGAACTACATCTTTCTTAGTGACATGGTCTCTAATGAAGTGATGTCTTATTTCAATGTGCTTTTGTTCTAGAGTGGGATGGGATTTTTAGTGAGACAAATAGCACTAGTATTGTCACACTTGATAGAATGGTACCTACTTCAATTCCATAATCAAAAAGTTGTTGTTTCATCTATAAAACTTGTGCACAACAACTACCAGCTGAAATGTATTCGGCTTCAGTGGTAGATAATGCAACACAATTTTTTTCTTGAAAAACAAGAAATCAACATATTTCCAAGGAATTGGCAAGTACCAGAGGTGCTTTTCCTAACTAATTTGCATCCTCCATAATCCGCATCAGAAAGGCATGCAAGCTAAAGCTAGAGTCTCTAGGATACCAAAGTCCTAACTAGGTGTCCTTAAGGTATCTAAAGATTCTCTTAACAATTCCTAAACTAGGAGTGTCCTTAAGGTATCTAAAGATTCTCTTAACAGCTAGTAAATGTGATTTCTTAGGACATGATTGAATCTAGCACATAAGCAAAAACTAAACATAATGTCCAGTCTACTTGCAGTTATAAAGCAAAGAGCCATCATTGACCTATATAATTAACATCTACACATTTACCTCCATCATCTAAGTCAAGCTTTTTGAAGAGCTCATTGGAGTGTTATGAGGTTGCCATTTCTAGTCCAAACTTCTTGAGCATATCTTTGACGTACTTAGCTTGATTAATGAAGATGCCATCTTTTCTTTGCTTGATTTGGAGTCCCAGAAAAATGAGAGCTCCCCCATCATGCTCATCTCAAACTCACTTTGCATTAGCTTAGAAAATTCTTGGCAAGCATCATTAGTAGAACCAAATTTATATCATCAACATAAACTTGAACTACTAATAAATCTTTATCTTTATGCTTTAAAAACAATGTGTCAACCTTCCCTTTTGAAACATTTTTCAATTAAAAAGTTTGACAATTTAATACCAAGCTCTAGGAGCTTGTTTAAACCATAAAGTGCTTTTTCATTTAAGAACATGATCCGAAAATTTTGAATCTTCAAACTAGGAGGTTGTTCCACATACACTTCTTCCTTTATAAAACCATTTAAAAATGCACTTTTAACATCCATTTGATATAATTTAAATTCATGAAAACATGCAAATGCTAATAACATTCTAATTGCTTCCATCCTAGCTACGGGAGCGTATGTTCATCATAGTCTATGCCTTCTTCTTGAGTATACCCTTGAGCAACAAGTCTAGCCTGTTCTCACTATATTACCACTCTCATCAAGCTTATCCTAAATACCCATCTAGTACCTACAGTAGATTTATTCTAGGCCTTTCAACTAATGTCCATACTTTACTTCTCTCAAATTGATTTAATTCTTCTTGCATCCATATCCAATGTTCATCTTTTAATGCTTGTTTAATATATTAGGCTCTATGCATGAAATAAATGCATCATAATTACAAATTTCTAAGAGAAGATCGAGTTTTTTAACCCCTTTGGATGGATCACCTATAATCTCACCATCCTTGACATAGTTGTACTCTCTTGGATAAGATACTTCCTTTCTTCAATGGTTGGATTCTCAAGAGGATCATGAGTTACCTCATCTTTTGTTTCTTTCTTTGATGATGTTCTTCAACGTCATGTCTAACTTCATTTGTATTTATATACCTACATCATCATTCACACAGAATCCTTCCTTAAGGGGATTATCATCGAAAACAACATGTATAGACTCTTCTACAACTAAAGTTCTTTTATTAATACTCGATAAGCTTTAGAATTTAAGGAATAACCCAGAAAATTCCTTCATCACTTTAGCATCAAATTTTCCAAGGTTTTCTTTACCGTTATTTAAAACAAAACATTTACATCAAAAAGGATGAAAATAACTAATGTTAGGCTTTTTATTTTTGAAAATTTCATATGGAGTTTTTTTTTTAAATTGGCCTAATCATTACTCGATTTACAAAAACAAGCGTATTTGTGGCTTCCGCCCAAAAATATTTGGCAAATTGTTTTCACAAAGCATGGTTCTAGCCTTTCTTCTAAAGTTCGATTTTTCCTCTCAACAACTCCATTTTGTTGAGGGGTTCTAGGTGCTGAAAAATTATGGCTAATACCATTAGAATTACAAAACTCATTAAATCCAAGATTTTCAAATTCAGTGCCATGATCACTTCTAACACTAGTGATAGAGTAACCTTTTCGTTTTGGATTAGTTTTGAAAATGTGATGAAATTTTCTAATGCTTCATCTTTAGTACTTAAGAATAGAACCCAAGTATATCTAGAATAGTCATCTACCAAGACAAATGCATATTGTTTTCCACCCAAGCTAGTAGTCCTAGTTGGCCCAAAAAGATCTATATGGATCAATTGTAATACTCTACTGGTTGATACGTCATTAATGGATTTAAAAGAAACTCGCTTTTGTTTTCCTTTAGCACAAGCATCACATATTTTATCATTATCAAATTTAAGCTTAGGCAACCCTCAAACTAAATCACCTTGAATTAGCCATTGCAAAACACTCATACTAACATGTCCTAGTCTCCTATGCCATAACCAACTATCATGTTCATCCTTAGCAACTAGGAACAAATTAGTCATATCAATAGAATCTAAATGCACCATGTATATGTTTCCTATTCTATGACCAACAAGCATAATCCGATTAGATGCAATGTCAATGACTTTACAATCATTAATATCAAACATGACATTGAATCCCTTATCACAAAATTGACTAATACTCAATGCTTTAATCCATTCACATATAAAACATTCTTAATTTGTATGGAAGAGGTATTACCAATAGTACCAATACCTTCAATGTGACCTTTTGAATTATCACCAAAAGTCACTTCTCCTCCATTTTTGGCGTTAAGCTCAATGAACCGGTTTTTGTCTCCGGTCATGTGTCTTGAGCATCCACTATCAAGGTACCATGAATTTGGATTTGTTACCCGTGCCTTGTAGCAATGCTCATTTTCCTACAAACATAGATTAATTTCTAATTTTTGGTACCCAAATTCTTTTGGGTCCATATTCATTAGTTTCCAGAATCCTAGTCCCCTTAGGTATCAATTTGTGTAGGATATCCTTATCTTTAGTAGTAATGAGATCTTTAGGAACCCATATACTTCTAATGATTTTTCCATTAGAGTTCTTTTGGACCTCTATGATTGAGTTTTTAAAACTTTTTCTAACAAAGTTGGATTTTTAATTTTCTCCATTTTCAAACGTTTTGTTCCAACTTTATCAAAAGAAGTTTTAAGATCATAATTTTCTTTTGATGATCATCATTGACCTTTGAAAGTAAATTTTGCAGATCCAAATTTTCTTTTCAAACTTCTTCTTTGAGTTTTGATTTACAATTTTCTTTGATTTTTTTCAAGATCGTTGTTGGTTTTGGATATGAGTTTATTTTCATTTTTCAATTTTGAAACATCATTTTTATATTTTAAAAATAATTTCTCATAATCCGAAGCCAACCCATTATATTCCTCTAATAACTCATCATAGGATAAATCATCAAAATCAGATGAGTTAGAGGTTACCTTAGAATCTTCCCCGAATGCCATCAAGCACAAGTTTGCTACTTCTTGTTCCTCTTCATCGGAACCTTCTTCATCGCTCCATGTAGCCTCATGAGCCTTGTGCTTATTCTTTGATTGACCCTTTTTCTTCAATTGTGGGCAATCATATTTGACATGCCCCGACTTTTTGCATTCATAGCAAATGATTGGGTCCTTTTCTTTTGGTTCATTTTTGAGGCTTTCATTTCGTTTGAATTTTCTTCCTCGGTAAGGTCTCATCATTTTTCTGAACCGTTTAGCAAACAATTCCATTTCTCGTCATCTTCATCTGAATCACTCTCATTTTTTGTGGATTTGAGAGCAACTCCAATGTTTTTCTTCTTCTCTTTCTCCTTTGGTGTCTCTTCAATCTTATCAAGGTCCACCTCATCTTCAAGTATCATTTCATGAGTGAGGAGTGAACCGATTAGCTCTTCAAGAGTTAAGGACGTTAGATCCTTAGACTCGATGATTGCCATCTTCTTTGATTGCCACGATTTTGGGAGGGAGTAGACTAACTTCCTCACAAGCTTTTCATTTGAAATGATCTCTCCATATGATTTGAGACATGACAATCGTTGAGAATCTATGCTTTGATATCTTCATTTGGTTTCATCCTGAAATTTTCATAGCTATGCGTTAGAATACTAATTTTAGATTTCTTTACCTCATCGGTACCTTCATGAGTGACTTGAAGTTTGTCCCATATTTCTTTGGCGGTTGTACAAGATGAAACTCTTCCGTATTCATCTGGTCCAAGAGCACAAAATATGATATGGGATGACTTTGGAGTTGAGCTGGAACATTTTTGTCTCTCCTCCACTCCATAATCTTGGATGAGTGAGAGACTTGAAGTATCATTCTTCTACAACATTCCATGCTCCCATTTCACTTGCTTGAATGAAGTACATCATCCTATTTTTCTAATAGGCATAATTATCCCCATTGAATAAAGGAGGCTTGTTGACGGGCATCGAATCGAGACCGGAGTCGAAGTTTGAAGTAGAGGCCATTGATGACTTTGATTATCGATGTAACTCTTCCCGAATCGACTCAAGAGGTGATTAAACCTTCAAATGAGTTAGGCTCTGATACCAATTGTTGAGTTAATCGATTGACGGAATCAACCAAGAGGGGGGTGAATTGGCAATAAAAATTTTGGTGGAAGCTTTTACAGAAAATTAAAAGATATTGCACATCGATTTAGAGTGGTTCGACTTTCTCAACCAAAGTCTATGTCCACTACCTTAGCTATCCACACTAAGGATTTTCCATAAATTCACTAATTTGTCTTTCTTTTGAGGACAAAGAGCAACCTTACAAACCCTAAAGAATTATACCCCAAATTCTTGAGAACACTCTCACCCAAAGAGAACAATACAAATTTGCAAACTTACAAGGAAATCCTCACAAGGTAGATTGTTTGCACAATTCTAGAACAAAAAAAAGAACACTCAAGAATTAATACAATTGAGCACAATAAGTGTTCTTGAAAGCAAAATGAATATTGAATGAAAAATAGGCTTGAAATGCTTAAACTTGAGGTTTGATGCTTTCTCTTTGATTTTCTCTTGATTCTAGTTGCTTGTTGTTTCTTGTTTTTGATCAATGGCTTCTAAGCTTGCTTAAATACACCTTGAATTACTTCTAAACATTGGGGATGATTAGTGGAGTCAATATAGCCGTTTAAGTGTGAAAACAATTAATTAAAAACAATTGGTAGCGTAAGTGCATCGATGCATACCCATGGTACATCGGTGCATCAGTGTAAAATTCAAATATTTTGATCGTTGGACCCTTAGTGCATCGGTGCACTAAGAGTGCATCAAGTGCATTCGATGTTTCAAAATAGCTAGAGTGCATCGATGCATGTCTGGTGCATCGATGCATCAAATGCATTTGATGTTTTCATAAAATCCTCAGTGCATCGGTGCATGGTATGTGCATCGATGCATGAAATGCATTCGATGTTCAATTTAATTCAAGGTATACATGGATTGGTGCATCGGTGCATCACTCTGAAAAATTGATTTTAGGCTTGATTTTTGGTTCAAAATACTTTTTGAAAATTGTTTCAAAAATATATTAAGTATAAAACACAATTTTACACATTTAGTAAGGTTTGAAATTGATCTTAAAAGACTTGGAGTAATAATTTGATATTCGATTAATTGAATTGAATATATTTAGAAAATCATTTGTAAAATCTTAAAATTTATTTAACTAATTTGTTATATCAAAATACAAAAATGTTTTCAACAAATATGGTCATTGAATTTTAAAATCTTACAATTTAATCACAACCCGGTATCGAGGATGTTACATCCCCTCTCTTATTCCCTCGGTCGGCCACCTTACTATTACCCCGGCCACTTTTTTCGACCGCCGTTCTGGCTGCCACACACGGTAGTTAGAGGTCTTAAACAATCCCAAAGCCTCTTATATTTCCATATCTACCCACCTAAGCCTAGATCTAGGGTCTAAACCACCTAAAAAGACCTCTAAAGACCCCAAAAGCTCCTCGACCTTTCAGTTCTGACATACTCCGATCGTCTCAAAGACAAACCGACCCTCTAATTCGTCTCCCCTCTCTAAGGTAACTCTAGATCTACTTTTCTCCTTTTATTTTGTTTCGTAAATATGCTTGGTTTTTTATTCTTTATTTAAAACTGAAAAAAATAATAAGGGAAAAATACCTTAAGGTTTTCTGTATTGAAAAGGAGAGTCATTTTTGCTTACAACTGTTCGGGTTTTATAACCCCTAATTTTTACATATTTTTTTAAATGAATCATTACAATGCTTTGATCTTGTAGTTGCTTGCTGCAGAGGTGTGGAGTGGAGTGTTGAGAAGCAACCTATTTGTTTGGGGGCAGAGCACTGTTGCCTTGGATTTCGTTAAAATCTGATCCGGCTCGGCTTGGTGGCTCCGACGATCGGTCCGGCTTGCTTCTCAGCTAGGCTCTTCGGCGGCAGGCTCTTCATCTGGTGGCGGCTGCGGTAGGTGGCTAACCCTAATTTTAGGGTTAGCTAAAGTTTATAAAATAATGGGCCATTAAGGTTTGGTAGTTGGGCCCCGTATCTGGATTTGTAATTGGGCCGATTAGCTTTTAATTTTGCATGGGTGTAATTTTAAGCCTGCAGAAAAAAAAAATAATATAAATAAAAAATAAAAAAAATAATAGAAAAATAATAATTAAATAATAATAATTAATATTAATAAAATCAACAAGATCCTCGGGCGAAAAAGGGTGTCGATAGATTAATTTGGGAGTGGTTTTAAGTTAATTTCCTTGTGTCGTTATATTATGATTGTTGAAGTAAGTGGCCACACATGCTTTCTTGATGTGCATCATTAATGATGAAAGATGACTTAGTGATAAGTCTTAATCATATTATAAGACCCTAGAATAAGTGATCATGTTCTTAATTAATGTTGATTATGAATTATGCAGTGGGTGATTGTAAGCATGTGATTATTGCATGAATAATATGACATGTGCATTGGTGTTACTAGTATGATGCATAAAATTTTGAAACTACCTAGAAAATTATGAGAATTTAGTAAATGGGGTGAGTGTGGAGATACTTTTTGTCTAATTGAGGTTGATTATGGAATCCAACATAAATGTGCTTTAAAACCATGTTTTGAAAACCTATATGATATATGTTAAGCATTAAGCAAATGATAAATGTAGATTAATTGACAAATTTTTAATTATAGAACCTTAAGACATGAAAAGCATGCCTAAGAAAGAATATTCTATGTTTTTATCAACATGTAAGTGAAATCAAAGTGCATGGGTAAAAGAGTGTTAAAGCTTTCTCCACTTAAAGTTACAAGATAAAGTTGAGGCCTTAGAGCTTAGTCTGTAACACTCTTTCTTGTATGCGTTCTTGTACACGAGTCATATATGTCATATCAAATAATCAAAACATTTCTTAAACCAAAATAGGTAAAATCTTGTTTCTTTCAAAAGTTCCATATTTGCACATTTATTATAAAATAAGTAATCCGAGAAGATAAAAATATAATTTTTACTTCTTCTAATTCAAATATAGGATCAGAATATAACAAGCAGTTCTACTCTTTTTCATATAATAAATAAAATTGTCTAACTTAAAATCCCATTTAAAGTAATATTTAAAACATAGTTTAGTATCATAATATTTGTTCATACTAAGTTATATTTGTTACTAACTATATTAATAATTTACATGCATCTCTTATTCGTATACATGCCATCTAGAAATTTAAAACACGTTAGGATGTCATTACTGTAACATGTAATTATTCTTCGGTGATTGACACCAAACTCAACACCTTAATCCTCTCGTTTGTTTTTACCTACGCATGAAGATCATCACACACTAAGTATACACTTAGTGAGACAATCATAGTAGTATTCAAGGCAATGCAACACATGAAAGTAAATGAATAACAATATTCAATGCATTATGATCACTTTACCTATATTCCAACCATTTTATCACATATTAACATGATATAAACCGAATATAGAATTCTTACCAATATACTTGTCATTTATTCCATAAGCTCACAAGCTTATTCACATGTTTATCATTTATTAACCAATAAACCATTGCCCAAACATAAACCTATGAAGACCCTGGGTATGCTAGTCAAATATATGCACAGCAGTGCTAATCCCGAGTATGACACATAAGGTTGTTCCCACCATCAGTACAAGGTATCCTTTAGTACTGACCCGTACTAGGTATCCTTTAGTACGATCCCAAATAAGACACATAAGGTCGTGCCCACCATATGTATTAGGTATCCTTTATTGCAATCCTGAATATGCAGCTGTTGGACTCTATGACATGCCAACTATACCTTATCCTTCAATGACTCCTTGGGCATATAGTCTATTTTTATTCCACCCTAGGCAATGTATATCAATTTAATTTAGCATTGGGAAATTCATACCTGAAATAACATTCGTAATATACATCATATATATTCATGATAAACATCATATATAATAACCAGTGATCAGTGCATTTTATATTCAACCTTTGACATATTTAGAATACTCCAAATACATGCTAAATGACATAAATATCATGCTGATATAAGTAAGGTAGACTTTTCACAAGTCCAACCCGATGATGTATAAAATATCCATGTACAATTTCATGTATGCATTGTACTCACTTTGATATTATACACAAGTCTAAATATAAGCCTGTAACATCCTCAATACCAGGTTAGTAACCAAAGTGTGAAACTTTAAAAATTAGTGACCAGATTAAATAAATGGAAAAAATGGAGGAATTTATTTAAATATTTTATATAGGAAGGTTTAGTAAATAAAGAAAGAGTCAAAGGGAAAATGAGTCATTAAACAAGAAAAATAATTAAATAATAATTATTGGGTATTTTAATACCCATGTGGAGCATGTGTAGGAAACAAATGTTTCCAGATAACTCTTCTTTCTTCTTTCTTCATCTTCTTCTTCTCCAACGTGAAGCACCCAAGCCAAGGTGAGTTTGATTTATTTTGGGTTAATCCTTAAGATTAATGTATGGTTTTGATTAAGGAAGACTAAGAAACAAGATGGAGATGAAAAAGGTCATAGAAACTCAAAGATTTGTAAGTTATGAAGGATTAAAGATAAGAAGTGGATAAGTGAAATTTTGAATAAGGATATATAAATGAATTTAGAAGTTGAATTTGACTTGTCATAGGTGTGAATAAGAAGTTATAAGTGTTAGAAATAAGTTTGGATTACATGGAAAATTTAGTAAGATTCTTAATTTTAAGAATCTGAATGAAATATGGGAGATTCTAAAGTGTTGGAATGATAGGAATTAGTTAAAGTTGTTATAGATGAGTTTAGTAGAATAATAAGGGTTGTATACATGAAAATATGGGTAAAGTGTAGATAATTCTCGAGTGAAATCAATCTATTCTGGACAGGTGTATCGGTACACTATGATTAGGTACCGATGCACTAAGAACAAATTTTGAAGAACAACTTTAAGGTGCATCGATATATTCAGGGGTGTATCGATACATTTAGGGGTCTATTAAATTCGTTTAAGTTATTAGCATCAAATTACAAGGTGTAGATATCTGATAATTGCCTTAAAATGTATATTTATGTAGATTCTGAATCCAAAGCAATTCCGAAAAATTTGGGAAGTAAGATTGATCGAGGAAAGGCAAGGAAATATAGGTGAGTGCATATGCATAGCATGAATATAGTAGTATATTCAGTTCTAGACTTGTGATAAGTCTAGATGTAATATCTTGATACATGATTACATTCCATATTATGATACATGACATGAATTTATATTATATGCATTATGTGATAATGTTCTAATTGAATATATATGAAAAGTATACATGAGCCATGTGATAAGGTAAGAATTTATATGTCTACGAGATATAAACTATGTGAATTGTGAAAGCCAATGTTATGTATATGAGAACTATAGGTATAGTTGGCATTCCAAGAGTAGAGGGTCTACGCGGTCCTTCGGGAAAATTCTACGTGGTTCTTAGGGACATATATGTATTCTTTGGAACATGTATGAGGTCTTTTGAGACACCTACTTGATCCTTGGTATATGTATATAATTCTTAAGGAATTTCTCTATGGTCCTTATGGACAAATCTTATATGGCACTACGGTGCATTTCTACGCGGTCCTTCGGGACAAATTCTACGTGGTACTTCGGTGTAATTTATACGAGCTGTGGTGACAGTATAGTGCATAACCTCACAATACTCATATACCTCAGGTTCTCATTATTGTGTCATGGGATAGTGAACTTATTATATGAATTCATGATGGTTAATTTGATCAGATTATGGGTAAGATACATGGTTATGCAACTTGCATGGATTAAATGTGTGATTTCATTACATTTCAAATTATGATGACATTATTATTATGCCTCACTAAGTCAATGACTTAGCGTGTGAGTGTTTCACACGTAGGATCAGAGAAGATAGATAAGCAAGGTTAGACAGTTGGGACAACATTACTCCTACAACTACCAGATCAGAAGAAACTTAAATAATATGTCTTATTATGTGATAAATAGGTTGGCATGTAAACAAAGTCGTTAAATTAAGTATGTATGCTGTGATTGAGTTTTGTAATGTTTTAAACGTATTTATGTAAATGGTAACTTTATAGTGATGAAAACTTAAATATTTATGAGTTTTATATAAGTTGAGCTGAAGTTACTGTAGCAGTGCATTAATACACTGTAGCAGTGCATCGGTACACAATTTATTTTCGATGTTTTGTGCATCTGTACAATGTAGAAATGCATTGGTACACTGTAGCATTGTTCATGGTACTATTCATTACTATTCATAATACTATTTGCACAGTATCGGTACTATTCATACGTCATAGTACTATTCATAAAAACATTTTTTCTCTTAAATTTGTTATAACGAAACATAATTCAATAGTATATTATTGTATTTTCTTAATATAAGTCCAAATGTTCTATTATTTTGTAAGAATATTGTTTTAGAAAGTCAATGTGACATCTCATACTCGTATCCGGGTCGGGTACGGGTTGGGGGTGTTATATTTAATGGTATCAGAGCTACGGTTTAGCCGATTCTAGGCATAAACTAGAGTCTAGAATGTATTTATATGTGTACATGCTAACATAAATGTTAAAACTTATGATTTAGTGTAGTATGGAGTATGTTTTTTTGCTAATAGAATGATATGTTTATTCTTAATAGATGTCCGGACATGATAGTTCTAGAAGTGAAGCGGGAGATGATAGGCCTGCTGAAAGCAGTAATTCACTTACCCTGGCCAGGCAAGGTGAAGAACAGACACCTTCTGGAGTTCCTGTACATGATCAAGATATTTTCTTCAGGAAGTTAGACACTGTCCTGACAAGTTTCCAACCTCTTGCTCCATCAACTCCCAGAGTAAATGTAGCAAACAAGTTGAGAGGGTTAGGAGCTCCCGAATTTAAGGGAGAAGCCGAGGAAGGTCCGGTTACAGTGGATCTTTGGCTAAATGATTTGAAAATCATGCTAGATGGTCTTCACTGCTCTGAAGTGAAGAGGTTGGATGGAGTTATGTCTTTACTTAGAGAACAAGATTAAATATGGTGGACGAATGTCACCATGAGGATGTCAAGTGATCAAGTAACTTGGTCTCTGTTCTTGGAAGAGTTTAAGCACAAATACATTGGAGATCAATTCTTCAGGCAAATGAAGCAGGAGTTTATGAATTTGAAACAGATGAATCGCTCCGTATACGAATATGAATGTGAATTTAATAAGCTGAGTCGGTTTGCTTTGGAGCTTGTAACTACATGAAAAGATGCTTGTGAATGGTTTGTGGAGGGCTTGCGTCCTAGATTGAAAGAGATGCTGATAGTACTGATTTGTACTCGTTCCATGAGTGATTAATCGTGCTAAAGCTCTTGAGAGAGCTCAGAGAAAGAGATTTGGGGACTTAAGAGTTCAGACATCTAAGAGGACTGGTGTTTTTCAGGAACAACACCACCAAAAAGAGGAAGAGATTTGGGATTCTGACCTCAAGCTAGATTTGAATCAGTTGTATCCTCCACTAGAGGAGCAAGTCAGGCGAAAGTGAGACAGACATAATTAATGGGATCCGGTGCTGGGAGATCCACTCTGAGTCAAGCAAGACAACGTCAGTATTGTGGGAAAAATCATTTTGGAACATGTCGAATGACTTCTGAGTCTGTTTTCGGTGCGGAGAGGCTGGACATTTCATTCAGGATTGCCCATTATTGGTTGGTGAGCTTGCACCATATGAAGGAAATATTTCTTCCTTACAATGTGGACGAGGAAGAGGTAGAGGGAAGAACCAGTCTGAATCCTCTGCATAACTTGAAATTCGCTCAACTGCACGGGTATATAATCTAAAGATAAGTGAAGACCGTGATGATCCTGATGTTATAGTGGGTACTTTCCAGTTATTTGATAAGTTGGTATTGGTATTAATTGATACAGGTTCAAATTATTCTTATATTAGTAGTAAATTAGTAAAAGAATTGAGAATGCCATTAAAAGCTACGAGTAATGAGGTGATAATAACTAACCCTTTAGGGCATAGTGCTAGAGTAAATAAGGTCTTTAAGGGATGTCCCATAAGGATTCAGAGAATTAAATTTCCTGCTAATCTGATGGAAATACCTTTCGATAAATTTGAAGTGATTATGGGAATAGATTGGTTGTTTCTTTATTATGGGAATGTTGATTGTAGATTGAAAAAGGTAACCCTGAAGAGTCCAGAAGTGATATAAGTAAATGTGATTAGTGAAAGGTTTAATCCTTTAGCAAATGTAATATCAGCGATGTCCGCAAAGAAGTTGATGCTACAAGGATGTCAGGGGTTTTTTACAAATATAGTAGATACAAGAGTTAAAGAGAAATGGTTAGATGAGATCCCGATAGTCAGAGAATTTCCTGATGTTTTCCTTGCGGAATTTCCAGGATTACCTCCAGATAGAGTGGTAGAATTTCAAATTGATGTAATGCTGGGAATAACTCCTATTGCAATGGCACCTTATCGTATGGCTTCGAAAGAATTGTAGGAATTGAATAAGCAATTGCAAGAGTTGTTAGAGAAGGGATTTATTTGACCAAGTGTGTCACCTTGGGGAGCTCCAGTGTTATTTGTTAAGAAGAAAGATGGTTCAATGCATCTCTGCATTGACTATCGATAGCTCAATAAGGTGACAATCAAGAACAAGTATCCCCTTCCCCGAATTAATGACTTGTTCGATCAGTTAAAAGGAGCTTCAGTATTTTCAAAGATTGATTTATGCTATGGTTATCATTAATTGAAGATTCAAGAGAAAGATATTCCAAAGACGACATTTAGAATGATGTACGGTCAATATGAGTTCATTGTAATGCCATTTGGAGTAACAAATGCACCTTCTTCTTTCATTTTCCTTATGAATAGGATATTTAAACCCTATTTGGACCAGTTTATAGTTGTTTTTATTGATGACATACTAGTCTATTCGAAATCCAATGAAGAGCATATCACACACCTGAAGATCGTCTTGCAAATTCTAATAGATAAAAAGTTGTATGTCAAATTGTCTAAATGCGATTTTTGGTTAAATGAAGTAATATTTCTAGGTCATGTGATCTCTGCGGATGAGATTCGGGTGGAAACTCATAAGATAAAGGCTATAATGGACTGGAAAGTTCCAAAGAATGTGTCTGAAGTTCGGAGTTTTCTTAGACTTGCTGGTTATTATCGAAGATTCGTTAAGAATTTTTTGATGTTAGTATTGCCTTTAACAAAGCTGATGAGAAAGAACATACTATTTTTCTGGACTTCGGAGTGCCAAGAAAGATTTGAAACGTTAAAGAGAATTTTGAAAGAACCTCATGTATTGGTTCAACCTGAATCTGGCAAAACTTTTGTGGTTTACAGTGACGCGTCCCATAATGGATTAGGATGTGTATTAGTGCAAGAAGGGAAAGTAGTAGCATATGCATCAAGATAGTTGAAACCACATGAAAAGAATTATCCAACTCATGACTTGGAAATGGATGTTGTAGTGTTCACTATCAAGATTTTGTGTCACTACCTATACGGAGAACGTTGTTACTTGTATACATATCATAAGAGCTTAAAGTTTTTGATGACTCAAAGAGAACTTAATTTGAGGCAAAGGAGATGGGTTGAGTTCTTAAAAGATTATGATGTGATAATTGACTACCATCCCGGAAAGACTAACGTGGTAGCAGATGCTTTGAGTAGGAAAACATTTACGAGCTATGGACGTAAGATTATCTTTAACTAGAGACGGTGATCTATGTGCAGAATTAAAGCTTAAACCATCATGGTTGGATCGAATTGGAGAATTACAAAGTAAAGATGAAATGTGTTTGAAAAAAATAGAGCAAGTAAAGAATAAAGAGATTAAGGATTTTGAGGTTAAGTTGGATGAGAATTTGTATTATAAAGAAAGAATTGTGATACCAGACGATGAGAAATATAAGAAAGATCTATTGACAGAGGCTCATTGTAGTCCTTTGACGATGTATCTGGGTGGAACTAAGATGTACATGGATTTAAAGGATCGATATTGGTAGTCAGGAATGAAAAGAAGTATCACCAAATTTGTGTCTAAGTGTTTGGTATATCAACAAGTTAAAGCTGAGCATCAAATTCTGTTAGGATTATTGCAACCGCTTTCTATTCCACAATGGAAGTGGGAGAAATATTTACCACTAGCAGAGTTCACTTATAACAATAGTTACCAGTCCAGTATTAAGATGGCATCCTATGAGGCTTTATATGGAAGAAAATGTCGTACGCCATTAAACTGGTATGAACTCAAAGATCGAAGTGTTCTTGGTCCAGATTTGATTCAAGATGTGGAAGAAAAAGTTCGAGAAATTCAGAATAATCTCAAAGTGACATTTGATCGACAAAAATCCTATGTTGACCTTAAAAGAAAATAAATTGAATTTGAAGTTTGAGATAAAGTTTTCTTAAAAGTATCTCCCCTAGAAGAAAGTATTAAGGTTTGGTCGGAAAGGAAAGTTGAGTCCTAGATTTATTGGACCTTATGAGATTGTAAAGAGAGTAGGACCTGGGGCATATCAACTAGCTTTGCCACCTGAGATGGAAAAGATACATGATGTCTTTCATGTTTCAATGCTTTGAAGATATAGATTTGATCTCTCTCATATCGTAACACTAGAAAAGATTGAGGTTCGATCTGATTTGACTTATTAGGAAGAACGTGTTCAAATATTAGCTCATGAAGTGAAACAACTAAGAATTAAGACTATTCCATTGGTCAAAATATTGTGGAGGAATCACAAGATAGAAGAAGCAACGTGAGAACGTGAAGAGGATATGCGGCTTCAGTACCCCCATTTATTCGTGTAATGAAAATTCAAGGACGAATTTTCTTAAGGGGAGATTTGTAACATCCTCAATACCGGGTTAGTGACCAAAGTGTGAAACATTAAAATTTAGTGACCATATTAAATAAATGGAAAAAAATGAAGGAATTTATTTAAACTTTTTATATAGGATGGTTTAGTAAATGAAGGAAAAGTAAAAGAGAAAATGGGTCATTAAACAAGAAAAATAATTAAATAATAATTATTGGGTATTTTAATACCCATGTGGAGTATGCGTAGGAAACAAATGTTTCCAGATAACTCTTCTTTCTTCATCTTCTTCTTCTCCAACGTGGAGCACCCAAGCCAAGTTGAGTTTGATTTCTTTTGGGTTAATCCTTAAGATTAAAGTATCGTTTTGATTAAAGAAGACTTAAGAAACATGATGGAGATGAAAAAGGTCATAGAAACTCAAAGATTTGTAAGTTATGAAGGATTAAAGATAAGAAGTGGATAAGTGAAATTTTGAATAAGGATGTATAAATGAATATAGAAGTTGAATTTGACTTGTCATAGGTGTGAATAAGAAGTTATAAGTGTTAGAAATAAGTTTGGATTACATGGAAAATTTAGTAAGATTCTTAATTTTAAGAATCTGAATAAAATATGAGAGATTATAAAGTATTGGAATGATAGGAATTAGTTAAAGTTGTTATAGATGAGTTTAGTAGCATAATAAGGGTTGTATACATGAAAATTTGGGTGAAGTGTAGATTATTTTCGGGTGAAATCAATCTATTCTGGACAGGTGTATCGGTACACTATGAATAGGTACCGATGCACTAAGACCAAATTTTGAAGAACAACTTTAAGGTGCATCGATACATTTAGGGGTGTATTGATACATATACAGGCAGGCATCGATGCATGGAAATTTTGAAGCTATTTTGGGTACCGATGCACCCATAGTACATCGATACCCCCTAAAGGAAAAAAGTGAATATGGGTCTATTAAATTCGTTTAAGTTATTAGCATCAAATTACAAGGTGTAGATATCTAATAATTGCCTTAAAATGTATATTTATGTAGATTCTAAACCCAAATCAATTCCAGAACATTTGGGAAGTAAGATTGATCGAGGGAAAGGCAAGGAAATATAGGTGAGTGCATATGCATAGCATGAATATAGTATTATATTTAGGTCTAGACTTGTGATAAGTCTAGATGTAATAACTTGATACATGATTACATTCCATATTATGATACATGACATGAATTTATATTATATGCATTATGTGACAATGTTCTAAGTGAATATGTATGAAACGTTTACATGAGCCATGTGATAAGGTAAGAATTTATATGTCTACGAGATATAAACTATGTGAATTGTGAAAGCCCATGTTATGTATATGATAACTATAGATATAGTTGGCATGCCAAGAGTACAGGGTCTACGCGGTCCTTCGGGATAATTCTACGTGAACCTTTGGGACATATATGTATTATTTGGAACTTGTATGAGGTCTTTTGAGACACCTACTTGATCCTTGGTATATGTATATGATTCTTAAGGAATTTCTATGTGGTCCTTATGGACAAATCTTATATGGCACTACGGTGCATTTCTACGCGGTCCTTCGGGACAAATTCTACGTGGCACGTCAGTGCAGTTTATACGAGCTGTGGTGACAGCATAGTGTATAACCTCACAATACTCACATACCTCTGGTTCTCATTATTGTGTCATGGGCTACTGAACTTATTATATGAATTCACAATGGTTAATTTGATCAGATTATGGGTAAGATACATGGTTATGCAACTTGTGTGGATTAAATATGTGATTTCATTACATTTCAAATTATGATGACATTATTATTATGCTTACTAAGTCAATGACTTAGCGTGTGAGTGTTTCACACGTAGGATCAGAGAAGATAGACAAGCAAGGTTAGACAACTGGGACTACATTACTCCTACAACTACCAGATTAAAAGAAACTTAAATAGTATGTCTTATTATGTGATAAATAGGTTGATATGTAAACAAAGTTGTTAAATTAAGTATGTATGCTCTGATTGAGTTTTGTAATGTTTTAAACATATTCATGTAAATGGTAACTTTATAGTGATGAAAGCTTAAATATTTATGAGTTTTATATAAGTTAAGTTGAAGTTACTGTAGCAGTGCATCAGTATATTATAGCAGTGCATCAATACACAATTTATATTCGATGTTTTTGTGCATTGGTACACTGTAGCAATGCATCGGTACACTGTAGCACTGTTCATGGTACTGTTCGTTACTATCCACAGTACTATTTGCCTAGTATCGGTACTATTCATACGATATAGTACTATTCATAAAAACATTTTTTTCCTTAAATTTGTTATAACGAAACATAATTCAATAGTATAATATTGGATTTTCTTAATATAAGTCCAAATGTTCTATTATTTTGTAAGAATATTGTTTTAAAAAGTCTATGTGATATCTCGGACTCGTATCCGGGTCGGATACGGGTTGGGGGTGTTACAAAGCCTCACTAAACTTTAACTTAATCATTTGCTTTTAGTTTGGTTAAATCCCAAAGTTTATTAAAATTTCATATCTTGGTAGTTTGCACTACCTTTAAATAAATTTTATTCTATATTAATATACTCACTCAAATATTATTCCACTTATACCAATGAAAAATAGACTCGAATATTATTCTAACCATATAAAGAACTACTTCCAGTTTAATTTTCACAATATATGGTGAATTTTCAAAATTGACCGATAAAATTTGTTTGAGTAAAATCTACTGCCCTATTTTCTTACTTATCCTCGATTAAAAATTCATATCTTTTTATATACACCTCAAAATGAGTTTCCGTTTATTTTTAAAAAAACTATATTGATGTATAAATCCAACGGTATAAAAATAATACTCTAATCATTTCTATAGAATTTATACTGATTTTCTAAACTTACTGTCTAGAACATAAATTCTAAGCAGATTTCACAAATTTGCATTTTCAACTTGTACACTAATTCTATTAGCTCACCAAATGCACATAAATGCATGCACAACAAAGAACATAACAATTAGGAGTCACTTATTACCATAGTAACTCTGTCATTGGCTAATCGCAAGCCAATGTTTGTTCGATAACATAAGTACAAATTAATTTTGCACTCACCTGGTGTCCCTAGCTTGCAATCCTTCCTTAGAGATTCACATTTCATTCTTAAGATTCTCCTTAGCTTTAATAATGTTTGATATTGATTTCATGCACACAATCTAAATGAGCACCATTATAAAACATATACAAATTTAAACCACATGTTAGAATCCTACTAACATAGGTATACATTAGAATATAAATTCCTAAAAATCTTTCGAAGCTCATTCGATACTAATTCCATGTCACAACATAAATGTTGACCTTAAAACTTCCAATTGACCATTCAAATTCCATTTAATCCAAATTTCACATAACATTTTCACTTAAGCTTCCAACTTTTCCATATTTGTAATATAAGCCTCAACTTTTACCAATTTCCCAAAATAATCTAATTTCACATCCTAACTTTAATTTCAATACTCAAACATTAATTTCAAGCACATTACATAAATTATTTAACAATTACACAACAATACAAACTTTTCCAAAATTGCCAATTTGTTCGTCCCAACTTTTCATAAATTACAAAATGGTCTCCAAATTTTTTTAAGGCTTGTAGATTACTTTCTACATCATTTACAGCCCTTACATAATTTTTCAAAAAAATTCCTCAACCTTTAAGGCCATGGCCGAATGGTTTATTTACTCAATACTAGGTTTTCATGATTTTATTCGATTTCGGTTCGATTTAAGCTATAAATCAACCTTGATTCAAATTTATACAAACTCTATCATCAAAGCCTTAATCAAATTTCACCATAACATAATCTTCCTCTAAGATTAGGGTTAGGCCAAAATTAACCATTGCTTATATATGCATGTATAGTTGATTTTAATCATAAATCTTGCTTGCAATTGATTCTAAAACCTCAAAAACATAAAAATCCTTAATCAATTCCATAAAACCTAATGTTAACATAAACCCTAAAACTTGGGAACTTTGAACACAAACAAATTAGCAAGAAATAATGGTACCAAACGACAGCGTTTTTCGAATATATATCAATTTTCTATTTCACTGCTTAATCCAAAATCCAAAAATTGCTAAAAATGAAAAATAAAATTTCTCTTACCTAGATCATGGGGAGCACGAAATGGAGCTAAAAAATGGCTTGGTTTCATGAAATTTTAGTTAATTTCATGTTAATTTATCCTTTATTTAAGCTTAAATGAATTTAAAATTCATTTAATTAAGAAATGACTAATTTACCATTAATGAATACTTTATTACATCCATACCAAGCCAAATAACCCTTATCAAATTTCCAAAGTCAAAGATGAACAAAACAATTCACCCTTTACAACTTTGCCCATGCAATCATTCCCAAAATTTCAATCTTGCCATTTTTCATCCAAAAGTCCAAATTGAACATGAAAATAAATTCTCAAATCCAATGGTTCATATTATTTTCCATCATTTTAATATGTGAAAATAATATTTCTAAGCTTAATTTAATAACCTTCAAATTTTCCCGAAATTTCTATTCAATTCGATTTACCAAATTTTACCGGACTTTAACAGTTTTTATTTTTTTAACACCAATTCCGGATCAAGAATCTAATTTCAATAAAACCCCACTCTCAAGAGCAAACAATCCATTTATTGAATAAAAACTCTTTTCAGAAAAACTATCACTTAGGTCCCTATTCTTTTCCCAATTTTACATTTTGGCTACTAACTTTCAAAATTTATATTTTGGTCATTAACCAAAATTTTGGGGTATTACAATTATTCTCCCTTAAGAAAATGAGTCCTCTAATTTTCAATTTGTACCTAATGTAATTAGACGAGCATGATGCTTTTTCTCTCCTTTTTCTCTAATTCCAATTAGTTTTTTTCAACCTTTTATTTCTTTATTGATCTTTAATATGTACCGATTCATAAGTCAATTTCTGACTGAATATTAAATCCTCCAATATGACAGCATGAGAAGGATCTGATCGATACTTTAAGAAACACTTATCATTAGTTTAATAAAGTATATCCTCTTTTTAAATCCGAATAAGACTTTTGTTGATTTGCAACTATCATGAGATTATCTTAAATAATATTTACTAGTTACAAAGTCCATTGTAACTCATTTTTATTCCTACTAAGGGATGGAAATTGATTACACCAATCTAAAAGGCACTTTATGTTCTGCTTTAAATTGTTGACATATCAGGCATTTAGAAGCAAACTCGGTAATAGCTCTTTTCATACCTACTACTAATATCGAATTTCTCCTTGATAATACAAGCATCCACCAGACTTAACTTCAAAGTCTTTGGTTTCACCCTTTTTCCACTTGTTCTATCTTTGACAATACAACAATTTTCATCTTTTCTTTGAATATCCTTTACTCTATCTAGCCACACAAGCTTTAACTTTAGTTTTACAATTAGAGAACCATATTTCCTTAAAGACAATCATGTATTCAAAATTCTCAGAACATAAATATCTTTCGGTTTAATCGTATTAGCCACCACATTAGCCATTCCCGATGGCAGTCGATAAGTACATCATCCTTCTTTAAGGAATTCAATCCTTTTCTCTATGTTCACTCATATGAGTTAACACATACTTTTGACTTTTAAGATTCGTACATATATAACGTCATTCACCATAAAGATAGTGTCGTTATATCAATGAAGAAAACACAATTATTGCCAACTTGAGATCATGAGTCAGATAATCTCTTTCATGATTCTTTAGTTTCTTTGAAGCATAAACCTTAACTTTTCCTCATACACAAGCATGTATCCCATACCATTATAAGACGCATTACTATAAATCACATATTTTTTCCAGATTATGATTACACTGATGCAAAAACTCGTGTCAGTTTTCTTTTTAACTTCTCGAAGTTTTATTGATACTTATCAATACAAAATAATATTGTGTCTTTTCTCAATAGCTTGGTCAGAGGGAAGACAATCATAAAAAAGTTATTTATGAACCTTCGATAGTAACCAACAAATTCCCAAGAAACTTTGAATTTTGAAAACAATCTTTGGACTTTATCATTCGGCTATAGCTTGTACTTTCTTGAGGTCTATTCTTATCTCCTCAAATGAGATCACATGGCCAAGGAATACAACCTTATACAACCAACATTTACACTTGGTCAACTTAGCTTGCAATGTTTCTCCCGAATAGTTGGAAGAGATACAAGACACGTATCGTGTTCTTCCATGGTCTTAAAACATATCACAATAACACCAATGAACACTACCACCAATTAATCCAAGTATAATTGAAATAATAGGTTTATCCAATCCATAAGTGTTACAGGAACATTCGTTAAACCAAACGACATTATCGCAAACTTGTAATGTTCATATCGAATTCTGAAAACTGTCTTAGGAAGATCTTCTTCTTCATCTTTAACTAATAATATCCCGATAGGATATCCGACTTGGGATACACCAATGTACCCTTTTAATTAATCAAAAGATTATCAATCCTCGGAAGATGATACTTTTTCTTCTTGTTACCTTATTTAACAGACAATAATCCATGCATAATTGCATAGACTCGTCTTTCTTTTTTATAATAACACTGGTGCATCCCAGATAACACATTTAGTCTTGTAAATCCCATGTCATAACAATTCTACTAACTAAGCCTTTAATTCTCTAAACTTAGTCAGAGCCATTCGATACGGGGCTATAAAGATAAACACAATACTTGATAACATCTCTATTTCAATTTCTACATCTCAATCTAGAGGTAACCCAAGTAACTTTTGTAGATACACATTTGGATACCCTCGAACAGTTGGAACATCTTCCAACTTAACTAAGAAAGTTTGAGTATCCACCTCATTTACTAAGAAGGTTTGGCAACCTAGTATCAATAACTTTATAGCAGTTGATGCTAAAATCACATTAGAAAATAAATTTACTTTTTTTTCTACCACAAATATCTTGAAACTTTTCTAGTTCTATAAAATTCAATCGCTCTAAGCGGTAATTCATTATAACATGGTAGGGGGTAATCAATCCATTCCAAAAATTACATTGGAAAGATAATTCTATAAAGTCTATTATAATCAACACGTTGAATCCTTACCAAATAATTATTGTATACAAATTTTACTGATCCTCGCACTCTGGCCTAAAGGGTTAGTCATACACATATCACTTAGGATCAATTATATCAAAATGTTCCATTTTTCAATCAATACTGTTCTTATGCATGAACGAGGGTTTTATTAAACTTACATTAGCACTTCCTATTATGTTGATGCATCATCATTATTAGACTGAACATGAGAATTGTGACTAACTGAATTACAATCACTATTAAACTATTCTTAAACCTCCTGTTCAGTCTCTTACTTCAAGCCCTCGATTGCAAACACCTTATACATACACTACGTTTATTAACCTTTATGAGTCAGTAGTGGAATCAATCAAACTTTACAACCACCAGATCAGTAACAATGATATCCTAGTGGCATGTATACACTTTTTGACTCAAATAAAGCTCAATTTAGTCCTAGAATTGGTTAAACCTGCAGCTCTGATACCAATAAATATAACACTCATTTCCCGTATGCGTTCTCGTACACGAGTCATAGATGTCACATCAAATAATCAAAACATTTCTTAAACCAAAATAGGTAAAATCTTGTTTTTTCACAAATTCAATATTTGTACATTTATTATAAAATAAGTAATCAAAGAAGATAAAAATATAATTTTTATTACTTATAATTCAAATCCAGGTTCAGACGATAACACAGAGTTCTACTCTTTTTCATAAAAATAAATAAAAATGTCTAACTCAAAATCCCATTTAAAGTAATATTTAAAACATAGTTTAGCATCATAATATTTGTTCATACTAAGTTATATTTGATACTAACTATATTAATAATTCACAGTCATCTCTTATTCGTATACACGACAGCTAGGAAATTTAAAACATGTTAGGATGTCATTACAGTTACCTGTAATTATTCTTTGGTGATTGATGTCAAGTTCAGCTCCTTAGTCCACTCGCTTTCTTTTATCTATGCGTGAAAATCATCACAAGCTAAGTATACACTTAGTGAGGCAATCATAGTAGTATTCAAGGCAATGCAACACATGAAAGTAAATGAATAACAATATTCAATGCATTATGATAACTTTACTTGTATTCCAACCGTGTTATCACATATTAACATAATATAAACCGAATATAGAATCCTTACCAATATACTTGCCATTTATTCCATAAGCTCACAAGCTTATTCACTTGTTTATCATTTATTAACCAATAAACCATAGCCCAAACATAAACCTATGAAGACCCTGGGTATGCAAGTCAAATATATACAATGTAGTGCTAATCTCGAGTATGACACATAAGTTTGTGCCAACCATCAGTACAAGGTATCCTTTAGTACTGACCAGTACTAGGTATCCTTTAGTACGGTCCTGAATATGACACATAAGGTTGTGCCCACCATATGTACTGGTATCCTTTAGTGAAATCCCGAATATGTAGGTGTTGGACTCTATGGTATGCGAACTATACTATGTCATTCAATGACTTAATTGGGCGTATACTCTATTTTTTATTCCATCCTTTGCAATGTATATCAATTAAATTTAGCATTCGGCAGTTCATACCCGAAATAACATTCGTAATAACATCATATATATTCATGATAAACATCATATATAATAACCAGTGATCAATGCATTTTATATTCAACCTTTGACATATTTAGAATATGTCAAATACATGATAAATGACATAAATATCATGCCAATATAAAGAAGGTAGACTTATCACAAATCCTACCTGATGATGTATAAAATATCCATGTTTAATGTCATGCATGCATTTTACTCACTTTGACATTATATACAAGTCAAAATATAAGCCTCACTAAGATTTAACTTAATCCTTTGCTTTCATTTTTGTTAAATCCCAAAATTTATTAAATTTTCATATCCTGGTAGTTTGCATAACTTTCAAATAAATATTATTATGTATTAATATACTCACTCAAAAAGTATAAGTTTTCATAAATTGCATAATAGTCTCCAAATTAATATATTAAGCCATAGAAATAGTGTTTTATATGGTTAGAATACTTCCTACATCATTTACACCCCTTACATAATTTTTGCAAAATTTTCCTCAACCTTTAAGGCATGACCGAATGGTTTATATACTCAAGACTAGGTTTTCAAGATTTTATTCGATTTTGAATTGATTCAAGCATGAAATCAACCTCGATTCAACCTTATACAAACTCTACCATAAAATCCCTAATCAAATTTCATCATAACATAATCTTCCTCCAATATTAGGATTAGGCCAAAACTACCCATAGCTTATATAGGCATGTATAGTTGATTTTAATTATAAATCATGATTGAAATTGATTTTACAACCTCAAAAACATTAAAATCCTTCATCAATTCCATAAACTCTAGAACTTGGGATCTTTGAACACAAACCAAATTAGCAAGTAATAATGGTACCAAAAGATGAGGTTTTTCAAATAGAACAATTTTTTATTTTACGGCTTAATCCAAAATCTAAAGGAAATTTATCAAAAAATGAAAAATAAAATTTCTCTTACCTAGGTCATGGGGAGAACGAAATGGAGCTGAAAAATGGCTTTATCTTATGAAATTTTAGTTAATTTCATGCTAATATATCCTTTATTTAAGCTTAAATGAATTTAAAATTCATTTAATTGAGAAATGACTAATTTACCATTAATGAATCCTTATAATTACATCCATACCAAGCCATATAACCCTTATCATGTTTCCAAAGTCAAAGATGAATAAAATAATTCACCCTTTACAACTTTACTCATGCAATCTTTCCAAAATTTCAATCTTGTCATTTTTCATCCAACGGTCCAAATTGGACATGGAAATAAATTCTCAAATCCAATGGTTCATATTATTTTCCATCATTTAACATTTGGAAATAATATTTCTAAGCTTAATTTAATAACCTTTAAATTTTTCCGAAATTTCTATTCGATCTGATTTACCGAATTTTTACCGGACTTTAACACTTTCCAATTTTTTAACACCAATCCCGGATCAAGAATCTGATTTCAATAAAACCCCACCCTCAAGAGTAAACTATCCATTTATGGAATAAAAATTATTTTTGGGAAAATTACCACTTATGTTCCTAAACTTTTCCTAATTTTATACTTTGGCTTCTAAACTTTCAAAATTTAGATTTTAGTTACTAACCAAAATTTTGGGGTATTACATACTCCTCCAATCGTGATCCCAACTCAAAAATATATTTAAGATGCCCATTTATCACACGCACGCACACACATGTGCTAGAATGATTAATTATATGATACATTAATAGTGGAGTTTTTTTTTCTTAGTATGGATTTAATTATTTATTTAATATTATTATACCTTTGGAGATGACCTCCGTAAATCTCTTTGTCCAACATAGCTTCCAAATAGCTTATATCCATTAACATAAACTTCTAGTCAACTACAATGAGTAGACAAGGCATCTCACATGCCTACGTGATGCGCCGAAACAAAATCTAGAGTTTGACTTCTAAATCCACTTATTTTGTTAACCTACAAATAGCTACGATGATCTTATAATTGACACACACTAAAGGTCACTATAAATACCCTAAATCAAGACTGGAAAGGAGGTGAACCATTTATAATCAATCAACCCTCTTTTATCTTCCTAATGAAAATCCACACTCTCCTTCCTCAGAACACCAACCAATGACTGTCCTCTCACCAATTGACTCTTTTCCCAAATCAAGAAGGTGAATCATAAATTGTTGTGATGAACATGGAAAACCTTTATAATATATAGAATCAACTTATATATCCGTTAAACATAAAAACAACCATATTCATCCCCAAGTCTTCTCTTAAAAACTCACCGCAAGCATTGGTCATTTTTTATTGAAAAATGTATATTTGACTTACAAAACTTGCATACATGGGGAACTATCGATAAAAAGTAAGGGAAATGATCACACGTTCTTTATTCACCCAAATTCCTCTTATTACGTAGTTCTGGAAGACTGATGCAACACTACTAATCCCGAAGCTTGTTAAGGTCTTTTTTTGGGAAAAATTATCACTTAGGTCCCTAAACTTTTCCAAATTTTATACTTTAGACACTAACCAAAATTTTGGGGTATTACATACTCTTCCAATTGTGATCCCAACTCACAAATATATTTAAGATGTCCATTTATCACACGCAATCACGCACATGTGCTAGAATGGTTAATTATATACATTAATAGTGGAGTTTTTTTTTTCTTAATATGGATTTAATTGCTTATTTAATATTATTATACCTTTGGAGATGACCTCCGTAAATCTCTTCATCCAGCATATCTTTCGAATAGATTATATCCATTAACATACACTTCTAATCAACTACAATGAGTAGACGAGGCATCTCACATGCCCACGTGATGCGCTAGAACAAAATCTACAGTTTGACTTCTAAATCTACTTAGCTTGTTAACCTACAAATAGCCACGATGATCTTACAATTAACACACACTAAAGGTCACTATAAATATACTAAATCAATACTGGAAAGGGGATGAACTATCTATAATCAATCAACCCTCTTTTTTCTTCCTCATGAAAATTCACCCTCTCCTTCCTCAGAACAACAACCAATGACTGTCCTCTCACCAACTCACTCTTTTCCCAAATCAAAAAGGTGAATCGTCAATGGCTAACGAGCCAAACTTTATTCCCATAGACAATTGGTGTGGTGAACATGGAAAGCCTTTATAATCGATAGAATCAACCTATATATCCCTTAAAAATAAAAACAACCATATTCATCCCCAAGTCTTCTCTTAAAAACTCACAGTAAGCATTGGTCATTTTCGATTGACAAATGTATATTTGACTTATAAAACTTGCATACATGGGGAACTATCGATAAAAAGGGGAATGATCACACGTTCTCTATTCACCAAAATTTCTCTTCCTACGGAGTTCTGGAAGACTGACGCGACACTACTGATCCCGAAGCTTGTTAAAGTCTTCAATTAAGGGAAACTGCTATCTCTGATGCTGAAGACACCTTTGATAATGGCATTTCTAGAAGATTAATAGAGTGGATGAGGGAGCATAATTCGAGCTACAAGGAGTCACACAATGGATGACGTTACCTTAAAGGATGACATGGAAAAGTAGGAAAACTGACACAACAAACGCCTTAATACCTCACGGCCATTGAGGAGCCTCACCAAACTCAGTATTTGTTAAAATCCTTTCTTAGAAAAGTATGTAATGTTTTAAACAATTAATACATGCAAGCATTTTAGCCTCTCTATCTCGGTACCAAGTCTCTTGGAACGTTCCTATTATCCTCTTTCATGTTGCCATGACGTTGAGTTACCTCCATTATGTTTTCATAGTGGAGATGCCCCTAATTTTTTTTGTTAAAAAAGCATTAATCTACCTCTACTCTGAGTGTTGATATACTAAAATAAACTATGCAACCACCTCTAGTTGCATCTATGTCTTAAGCGTTCAGGGTCTCTTACTAATATTGTCCAAGCAATGTGTCTTTTCGTGGGGCGTTATTGTGTGTAGGTATAACTCTACTCTAGAGATAGCTTTGTTTGGATTTGAAATTTAGATACATGCGAAAAATATGTAGGAACCTCCATAACATAAATGTTAACACACCTCCAGCCACTTAACAAATTAAGTGCCCCAAACTTCTCTTGAAACCTAGTATATGTACAGATGTCTCTTACTGCCGCTTATTTGGATCAAAGTTACCTTTAAATAATGCTAAGCTACCTTCTCCAATACATCTACAATCAAATGTAGAAAATTCGTAGTTACCTTTGTACGTATAGAGTTATAAGTTGTTCTCGAGTATTAACCATACCCATCCAAGAGAAGTGAATTAACTCCCCCTTGATCAAGGTGTCTTTCTTTTAACCCCTCCTCTAACTTTTAATCTATCGGAATCATTACTCTCTACTAGGGTCACGGATAAATAAAAAACCATAAGATTTGTTAGCAAAAAAATTCAGAAACTTTTACTCTTTTATCAATATTAAAATGCCTCCTACTTCTCCAAAATCAGTCACCACCACTACGCAATGTCAAGAAACAAAAATATTCTTCATCCAATCACCTAAGGGGAGTTAAAAACACATTCGCTGAACATACATTGGATGAGGATCTCACCTACCAATAACTACTCATGTCTCAGTCACGACTCTCTATCCTAATCAAAAGAGGTGACCACATATAGCCGACAGAAGTCATTTGTCCCCAACTAGAAAACACCTAAGTAAATCAAGAAAGAGTCATTATATCTCAATTATAAGTCTCGAATTAAACAACTTTATGATATTCCCCTCAATTAAGGGGAGACAAGTTGTTATACCTTCGGAGATTGCCTCCAAAAATATCTTCATTCAATAGAGCCTTTGACTAGTCTATATCTCCTAAACACTACGTCTAGTTAAATATTACACATATATAATGTAAAATCCCAATTATCGAATTAGGGACTTTATTGAAATGATTTAAAATATGAGGAAAAAATCGATTAAATGATAAAAGATGGAAAGGATTTTGATTACTGAATTAGACTAAATTGTAACAAGGGATGGTTTAGAGGCATTTTAGTGCTTTCAAGAAAAATGAATTTAAAATTCTTATTAATAAGATATTAAAGGTAAGGGAAAAAGGGGAAAGTAGATATCAACAAAAGCTCTTTCCTCTTCTTATTCTTCTTTTAAGTGATAACCTCCTCCATAGCTCCCAAAGGTAAGCTTCATTTGATTAGTTTTTCTTGTTGATTATGAGTTGCTTTTACAACCTTAAGTGATATAGAAGCTTAAGGAAGCATTAAATGAGATGAAAACTAAGAAAGGGAAGAAATAAAAGGGATTTTATAAAATGGATTTTTAAATGATATGTTAATATAGGAGTGTTTCTGGATGTTTTATGGAAAATTTGACTTGTCATAGAGGCAAATGAGAGGTTAAAAGCATTGGATATGATTAAAAACACATTAGAATAAGTGGTGTGATTCTTAGAACTTAATGTTCTTGAAAAATGTGGGATGTTTTATTAAACAAGATGAAGGGAAATTTGTATGGATAAGTAAAGAAGAGTTAAATATCATTGTGGGTGTAAATAAAGGAATTTGGCTCCAATTGTCTAATAATCAGGTTAAAAACTGGAAAATCTAGGCAAGGGTATCGATACTGATAGAACAATACTGATAGTACAGATAAAAAGGGGACGAATTTGTTGTATAGTATCGATATTGATTCAATCAGTATCGATACCAATTGAGGAAGTATCGATACCAAGCAAATATCGAATCTAATTTTGGTATCGATACCGTAAGGGGTATCGGTACCATAGTATAGTAGTATGAATACCATGGTAAGGGTATGGATACCAGGCAACATTGAAGCTAATTTTGGTATCGATACCAGAAGGGGGTATCGGTACCATAATATAGAAGTATCGGTACTAGGGTAGTAGTATCGATACTATGGAGTCTGGAACGACTAATTAGGTTGAAATTGTTATAGAAATTGAGATAATGATATTTTGAATATGTTAAAGTATAAGGTTAAGGAATATACTAACATTTGTATGTTATGTGTACTTAGTGGGTAATTTTCTAGATCAGAACCAAGTTCCTGAATCAAGTAAAGCCAAAGGCAAAGGCCAAGTTCCGGAGTAGGAAATTGAGAATTTGGAATATCAAAGCAAGGCAATTCAGGTGAGTACTTTATTATAAGTATGAGAGATGAGGAATATTCAATTTAGATTGTTTAAATTATATATATGTTTTATGATATTGATTATGATATTTTATAAGTATGAAAAGAATATTATGAATAAGTTTTAGAGCATGAATTACTCTAAATCAAATTTATAATTGACAATGCATGAAAGGATGCATTAAGGCATGAACAGACTCCATAATTAAAAATACATGAAATGATGCATTAAGGCATGAAAGGATGTCATAATTGAAAATGCATGAAAGGATGTATTAAGGCATGAACGGATGCCATAATTGAAAATGCATGAAAGGATGCATTAAGGCATGAAAGAATGCCATATATATTAAAATGCATGAAAGGATGCATTAAGGAATGAAAGAATTCCATACATATTAAAATGCATAAATGGATGTGTTAATACGTGAAAATAGACATAATTGAGTTTAATGAGACAAAGAGAAGTATGTTGAACATACTAAAGATTATATTGAAGATAATATGACCAAGATTTGGATGTAAATAACTATGAGATACTTAAGTATTCTTTAATGTTATTTACTATATTATATCTCACTAAGCAAATGCTTAACGTGTGTTATTTCTCACGCGTAGGACAAAGAAAAGATTAGCTGAGTAAGGAGTGTTTTTGTAGTTGTGATGATCATTAACTAAGGTGAACTAATCCATGACACAAGACAATCTAATATATTTTGTAAAATTTGTTGGCATGTAATCACAATATTTAAATGCTTTTAATTTCAAACTAGTAGAATGTATAACATGTTGAAAGCAATGTTTTGTATTATATTAAAATGTTATGTTAAAAAAAACTTTAATGTGACATCCATATCTCATGTACAGAAGGGTAAATGGGGAATGAGTGTTACATTTATTGGTATCAGAGCCACATGTTTAGCCGATTGTTGGCCAAAAACAATTTAAATTTTAAAGTAAAAAAGAGAATTACATGCCATAAAGATTGTCAATGTTACTGGAATGGGTCATTTTAGTGAAGTAAATAACACTCCTTACTAATTGAAATGTGATTATTATGTATGTTATTATAGATGTCAGAATCTTCGAATTCACGAAGAGCTGGGGGACAGGAAATGCAAGAAAGAACTGATAGTGAGAGATATGAGGCAAATAGTGAATAGCCTATCCCCTCTGAAAATGCTAGTGCGTCTGCACCTCAATGGATTCCAGTGCCTGAGTTTGGAGATTTCATGCAAGCCCTTGACGCCATACTGACTCGGTTTCAACCTCCCCCTGCTCCTCCGCCACCGAGAATGTTAATTCCAAAAGAGATAAAGAGTTTGGGAGCTCCATAGTTTCGTGGAGAAGAGAGGGAGAGTCCCATGGAGGCGACTTGTGGTTGATACTAATGCTTGAAAGTCTTCAATGCACGAATCCAGAAAAGTTAGGAGGAGCTATATCTTTACTTTGAGGATCAACTCGAGTATGGTGGTCAAATACTACGATGTATGCACCATCGGAGTAAGTGACTTGGAAATTCTTCCTGGAGGAATTCAAGAATAAGTACGTGGGAGAACAATTCCAAAGGGAAATATTGCTAAAGTTGCTTAATGTGAAGCAAGGTGATCGAGTTGTACATGAATTCGAGGTAGAGTATAACAAGTTGAGTCATTTTTCCATATAAGTCGTTCCAAACGACAAGGCAAGATGTGATTGGTTCATAGAGGGTTTGAGACCTAAGCTGAAAGAGATGATGTTGGCCTTGAACTTGTAGAGTTTACAAGAAGTCATAAACAGAGCTAAAGCTATTGAAAGAGCTCAGGAGGAAACGTTAGCTGTAGAGTAGAGTGTTCAGATGGGGAAAAGAGTGGGAATGCCTTCCACTCACCATCACGTTAAAAGAGGCAAGGGCTCAAGATATAGATTTTCAGATAGAGATAGTTTTGTAGCAACTTCATAGAAAAATAGACAATCTGATTCTTTTGTTGCGAGCTCAGGTAGAGCAACTGGAGAGAGAATTCCACATCAAACATGTGGCAAGTTGCACAGTGGAGTATGTAGCTACTCAGTGGAGCTTGTTTCCAATGTGCGAGACTGTTCACTTCGCTCGGAACTGTCCAAAGAAATGGGGATAATACTGCACAATCTGAAAGATCGGTGGTAACCTCAAATAGAAGTAGAGGAAGGGGTAGATCTAGGAGACAACTGATTCAATGCAGAGATAAGAGACTCAAGGAGTCGCTAGAATTTACAACGTTAAGACCGTTGAGGATCTTGATGACCCTGAGATCATAATAGGTATTTTCCATCTTTTGATGAACCTGACCCTGGTTCTACACATTCATACATTAGTACAAAGTTGGTTAGAGCTAGAGGATTCCTTTAGAACCAATTGTGAGTGAGATGATAGCGGTAAATCCCATGGTTCACAGTGTAAGAGTCACTAGAATATGTAGGAAATGTCCTATAAAAATTCAAGAGATTATATTTTCGAAAACTTGATGGAGTTACCTTCGATGAATTTGAATTAATTTTGGGCATGGATTGGTTGTCTTCACATTATGGATGGTTGATTGTCGAAAGAAACGCTTATTTTTAAAGGATGCAGAAGGTTTAAAAATCATAGTGATCGGCGATATAATGAAATTACCATCAAATGTGATATCAACCATGACTGCTAGGAAGATGATGTCGGAGGGATTGTAACTTTTCTTGCCAATGTGATGGTTACTCGAGTTCCAAGCTAAAGTAAATAATTTCCCACAGTAAGAGAATTTCTAGGATGTTTTCATACGAGTACCAGGATTGCCTCCAAATCGTGAAGTATAGTTCAGGATTGAGGTTTACTCGGGTACAGAACCTGTCTCGATGGCTCCATATAGAATGGCTCCGACTGAATTGAGAGAATTGAAAGTCCAACTGTAAGAACTACTCGATAAGGGGTTTTTAAGACCCAGTATTTCTCTTTGGGGAGCACCGGTACTATTTGTGAAAATGCATGACGGCTCTATGCGTTTGTGTATCGATTACCATCAGTTGAATAAAGACACAATAAGAACAAATATCCTCTTCCGAGGATTGACGATTTGTTTGACCAATTGAAAGAAGCATTAGTGTTTTCTAAGATAAACTTAAGGTCGGGGTACCATCACTTGAAAATCAAAGATGATGATATTTCAAAGACCGCTTTTGGAACTAGGTATGGGCATTATGAGTTTGTAGTGATGCCATTTGGTTTTACTAATGCACCAGCAACATTCATGGACTTGATGAACCGAGTATTCCAATCTTATTTGGATCAATTCGTAGTGATATTCATAGATGATATCTTGGTATATTTCAAGTCAAGAGAAGAACATGATGTTCATCTTCGAGTAGTTCTTCAGATGCTTCGCAAGAAGAAATTGTATGCCAAATTGTCAAAGTGCAAATTTTGGGTAGCGAAGGTTGCTTTCCTTGGTCACATAGTTTCCACAGAAGGCATTAGAGTAGATCTAAGAAAGATTCAAGCTATAGTGGATTGGCAATATCTAATGAATGTTTCTGAGGTTCGGAGTTTCTTGGGACTTGTCGGTTATTATAGACGATTTGTGAAGAACTTCTCCATGTTAGCCTTACCGCTAACTAAGTTGTTGCGAAAGGATGTACCTTTTGTTTGGATTAAAAAGTGCCAAGAAAGTTTTAACGGGCTCAAGAGAATATTGACAGAGGCCCCTGTACTGGTACAACCTGAGTCCCAAAAAGACTATGTTGTGTTTAGTGATACATCTCATAATGGACTGGGTTGTGTGTTGATGCAAGATGGTAAAGTGGTGGCTTATGCTTCCAGACAGTTGAAGAATCATGAGAAAAATTATCCGGTGCATGATTTGGAATTGGCAGCAGTTGTGTTTGCATTGAAAATATGGTGTCATTATTTGTATGGGAAAAGTGTCATATTATACTGATCACAAAAGTTTGAAGTATTTATTGACTCGAGAGAATTGAACTTGAGGCAGAGAAGATGGATTGAGCTTATAAAGTATTATGGTATAATTATTGATTATCATCCAGAAAAGGCAATGTGGTAGTAGATGTGCTAAGCCAAAATATTTTTGCATCTTTACGGGCTTTGGGTGTACGCAAATGTCATTGAAGGAATATGGTGCCTTAATTGTAGAGCTAAATCGATATTCTTGGTTCGGATTAAGGAGCTACAAAGGAAGATGAGAAATGCTTATTGAGAAGGAACAAGTCGAAAAGAATGAGACTAAACTTCGAGGTAAGAGAGAATAGATGTCCTTTATTATGGGAAGACTTTGTATTTCAGGTAACGATGATTTGAAGAAAGATATTCTTTATGAAGCACATTATAGCCCTTTGACGATGCATCCTAGAGGTAATAAGTTGTATCAAGATTTAAAAGTCGTTATTGGTGGCCTGATATGAAAATAGCTATATCGGAGTTTGTGGCGAGATGTTTCACATGTCAGCAAGTGAAAGTTGAACATCAAGTACCCTCTGGATTACTTCAACCGATATCTATTCAGGAGTGGAAGTGGGAGCGAGTTACCATGGATTTTGTTTCGGGGTACCTTTATCGCTTGTAAAAAGGATTCAATATGGTTATATAGACTGATTAACCAAGATAGCTCATTTTATTCCAGTTCAGGTAGATTACTCGATTGATAAGTATGCAGACTTGTACATTAAAGAAATATTAGATTGCATGGAGTGCCTATATTAATAGTGTCTGATCGAGATTCAAGGTTACTTCAAAGTTTTGGAAGTTGTTGCATGAGATATTAGGTACTCGATTAAGTTTCAGCAAAGCTTTTCATCCATAGACTAATGGACAGTCTGAGCGAGTCATCCAAATACTTGAGGATATGCTAAGGGCATGTGTGATTGAGTTTAAAGTATAATGGGAAAGGTATTTGCCTTTAGTCGAATTTGTGTATAATAATAGTACCAGTCAGCATTAAGATGACCCGTATGAAGCATTATATGGGAAAAAGTGCCATACACCATTAAATTGGTTTGAATTGAAAGACCGATACATAATTGGAATGGAGTTGATTAAAGAGATGGAGAGAAAGTAAAGATTATTCAAGGGAATCTCAAAAGCCTCCGATCGTCAGAAATCTTATGCTGATTTAAAAAGAAGAGAATCGAAATTCCAAGAGGGAGATAAAGTGTTTTTAAAGGTGTCACCTTAGAAAAGTCTTGAGATTTGGGTGAAAAGGAAAGATGAGTCCAAGATTATGAAATTTTGAAAAAAGTCGGATCAGTAGCATATCAGCTAGCCTTGCCTCCATATATGGACAAAATTCATAATTTTTCATGTATCGATACTCAAAGATATCAATCTGATCCATCCCATGTCATTAATCTAGAGGAAATAGAGGTCTGAATGGATCTAGCTTATTAAGAAGAACCAGTGCGGATCTTGACTAGAGAAATCAAAGAGTTACGCAACAAATAAATTACTTTAGTTAAGGTACTCTGGAAAATCATATGGTGGAAGAGGCTACTTGGGAAAGAGAGAATGACATGAGAATGCAATTTCCCTACCTTTTTTCTTAGGTATTTATTTAAATTCGATGATGAATTTTCTTAAGGGGAGAACTGTAATATCCCAAATATCGAATTAGGGACTTTATTGAAATGATTTTAAAATATGAGGAAAAATTTTGATTAAATGATAAAAGATGGAAGGATTGGATTAGTGAATTAGACTAAATGTAACAAGGGATGGTTAGAGGCATTTTAGTCCTTTCAAGAAAAATGAATTAAAATTCTTTTTAATAAGATATTAAAGGTAAGGGAAAAAGGGGAAGTAGATATCAACAAAAGCTCTTTCCCTTTTTCTTTAGGTATTTATTTAAATTCGATGATGAATTTCTTAAGGGAGAACTGTAATATCCCAAATATCGAATTAGGGACTTTATTGAAATGATTTAAAATATGGAAAAATTTTGATTAAATGATAAAGATGGAAAGGATTTGGATTAGTGAATTAGACTAAATTGTAACAAGGGATGGTTTAGAAGGCATTTTAGTCCTTTCAAGAAAAATGAATTTAAAATTCTTATTTAATAAGATATTAAAGGTAAGGGAAAAAGGGGAAAGTAGATATCAACAAAAGCTCTTTCTTCTTTTTCTTTTTCTTTCATGTAGGATGTTTTATGAAACAAGATGAAGGGAAATTTGTATGGATAAGTAGAAAATAATTAAATATCATTGTGGGGTGTAAATATAAAGGAATTTGGCTCCATTTGGCTAATATTCAGGTTAAAAACTAGAAAATCTGGGCAAGGGTATCCGTATTGATAGAACAGTACCGATACAATAGGCAAAAAGGGGACGAATTTGTTGTATAGTATCGATATTGATTCAATCAGTATTGATACCATTGTAAGGGTATCGATACCATTGTAAGGTTATCGATACCAAGCAAACATCGAATCTAATTTTGGTAACGATACCGTAAGGGGGTATCGGTACCATAGTATAGCAGTATCGATACCATGGTAAGGGTATCGATACCAGGCAACATCGAAGCTAATTTCGGTATCGATAACGGAAGGGGGTATCTGTACCTGATAAGTGCTTAATTTAGTTAATATTTTTCTTTTAAATTACTCCTTAATCGTTGGTTTTTGTGGCTTAATTATTTGTTTTCATTCTTTTTTTTTTGCAAGACGTTAGATTATGAAAATCGCACAAAAAGGACAGAATTCTGTAGTTTTTTTTATTTTCGGAATCGAAGCTGGACTAGTGGGCATGAATTCGGACATGAAATATCCGACGAGGCGATGACGTCAACACCTTCTAGAAGATTCAGTCACGTTTCTAGAAGCACGAATGGATTTGCTGCACGTTTTTGGAATTCAGATTTGGATTAAACTCAAGTTTTTTGGATAATATTTTAAACACTATATTTTATCTTTGTTTTAGGTATTTTAGTTTAAATAGGTTTTAGTAGTTTAATTAAGTTTTAGGATATTATTTTTATATTTTATCTTTGTTTTAGGTATTTTAGTTTAAATAGGTTTTAGTATTTTAATTAGGATTTAGAATATTATTTTAAATATTATTATTTTTAGTTATTTTAGTTTAAATAGTTTTAAGTGTTTTAATTACGATTTAAGATGTTTTAGCTTGTTTTTAGGAATTTGAAGGCTATAAATACCTTATCAGGGTAAGCCTAGAAACAAATTTATCTCTCTCATCTGAGAATAAAATATTCTTTTTCTCTCTACTTTTCGCATACTTTTCAATTATGCTAAGTATGACTTTGGTCATACTTAGTTAATTTTCTCTCAAGCTGAAGACTAAAGTGAATGCTCAATTCCAAACAGAATTGTAAGGTACTTAAATCGCTTCAATTTTTTCTCTTTGTTTTTTGAGCTTACTTTCAAATCAAAATGATTTCGACATTGGGTCTGGATATTGTTATGGTTAACGCTTGAAGAATGATTTGCTTATTGAAGTATATTCAACTTCCTGATAACACACTTGGCAAAATTGTTTGCTAAGAGAAAACTGAGATTGAAATCAGTTGTTGTTGAAACGACACAATATGAGTTGGCAGCAAAGAATTGTTCTTGTAAGCTGACATGAATCTTTAAGTAAAAAATTGTTTCGATGATCCGAGGAATTTGGGGTGAACCTGAAGTCTGAGGCTACTTTCACAATAAGTTTTCTTTATCCCAATTCAATTATTTTTTATTTGTTTATTTAATTTTATTCTTCTTTAAATAATTTAAAACCCCCTTTTATCTTTATTACTATTAATATTTATTATTTTATTATTTCCCCTTTTATTTATTATATATTTATTTAATTAAATCTTTTCAACTTTACCTGGAATTCTATCTTTTCCTAAAATCAAGAAACAGTTTTACTAAATCACAAAAACCATAGTCCCTGTGGATCGACCCTGCTTCTCTATACTACCTTGTCCTTTCTATTTAATTAAGAAACCAGAATTATTTTTGATAACAAAACGACGGTTATCAAATTGGCGTCGTTGCCGGGACTAACGACAAGTACTGATTTATTTTTCTAGTTTTTGATTTATAACCAGAAGAAACCTAGGTGAATTAGTAGATCTAGATCCGGAGATGGAAGCACGAGAACGAAGAATCCGCGCACAAACGCTTCGAGAAAAGAGAAAAAGACAAGAAGGATAAGAGAAGAGTTCAAAAGCATAATCAAATCTGAAGACAAACTCTGAAGCATACGCATACAACATCCCGATGGCAGAAGAAGAACAAACAATCCGAGAGCCAGCCACAACTCCTTTCACTCAGATGCCATTATTTATTAATTTTCCTAGTGGCGGGACTCCGTTTCAATTAAAGACGGGACTCATTCATCTTTTTCCCACCTTCCACGGCTTTCCCATTGAAGATTCGTACAAACACTTGTTGGAATTCCACATGGTTTGCACTAGCATGAAACCACAAGGAGTTACCGAAGTTTAATTTAAATTGAGAGCTTTCCCTTTATCTTTAGATGAATTGGCTAAAGATTGGTTATTTTATTTACCTCCAAATTCAGTTAATTCATGGGCTGACATAAATTAAATTTTTCTTGATAAGTTCTTTCCAGCAGCTACAGCAAGCGAGTTACGAATGAGCATTCTTTCCATTCAACAAAATAGAGAAGAAAGTCTTTATAACAATTGGGAGAGATTTAAAAAGCTTTGCGCACGTTGTCCGCAACACGGATTAAGTGAGCAAATGTTACTTCAATACTTTTATAAAGGCCTTTTACCAATGGAGATGAAAATGGTAGATGTCGCCAGTGGAGGAGCATTAGTCAACATGACCCCAAAAACAGCAAGAGAATTGATTTCAACCACGGCAACCAACTCTAAATAGTTTTCAAGTGAACTCAGCCGATGGCTTCACGAGATAAGTACTTTTTCCCTGAGAACAGGTTAGACAAATTAACTGAAGTAGTTAATTCACTTGTTGCAGGAAAAACTGGAGTAACAAGAGCATGTGGGATATGCACAAAGCTAGAACATCCGACGGATTGCTGCTCGCTAATACAAGGAGGCAATGTAGAAATCAATGTCGTAGGGAACGTTCCAGGTCCTCCACAAAGACTATACAACCCATACAACAATACTTATAATCCAGGATGGCGATACCACCCAAACTTCAGCTATGCGGCAAATCAAAGACCAACTTATCCTCCTCAACAGCAAATGCAAAAACCATCATTGGAGGAACTCATATGGAAGTTAGCAATTCCACAAGAAAAGGTCATTGCATCCCAGGAAAAATTCCAAAGCCGAACCAAAACACATCTTCAAGAGTTAGATAACCAAGTAAGCCAACTAGCTCAAACTATAGGAAAATTGGAATCATAAGGAAGATTATCTTCTCAAATGGAGTTAAATCCAAGAAAGAATGTTAGTGCCATCACACTCCGAAGTGGAAAAGTTATCTCACCCGAAGTTTCAGCAGAAAAAGTCACACATCAGGAAGAACAAGAGGACACGCCACCTTTAGAAATACAAGGTACGTCTGACTCACATCTTTCTCTTTCTTCTCATGAAATCACACCACCACCCTTCCCATCAAGGTTGATGAAGCGTGATAAAAGAGCTGAATAAAAGGAGATCTTAGAGGTGTTCCAAAAAGTTCAAGTCAAGATACCTCTTCTTGAAGTAATTCGACAAGTACCAAGGTATGCTCGATTTTTAAAAGAACTTTGCACTACAAAGTGGAAATTAATGGGGAACGAAAAGGTAAATTTGGGAGAACATGTCTCTGTAATTTTCATCGAAATCTCCCACCAAAGATGAAGGATCATGGTATGTTCAATATACCTTGTAAAATATAAGATTTTAAAATTACTCGTGCAATGTGTGACTTAGAAGCTTCAATCAATGTTATGTCATTTTCCATTTATAAAATGATTACTAACGAGCCTTTGAAGGAAACAGGAATAACCATACAGTTGGCTAATCGATTTATGATCTATCAAGTAGGAGTAATGGAAAATGTCTTGGTAAAGGTCGAGATACTATTTTTTCCTGCAGATTTCTATGTCATTAACATGGAACATGATAGGTCAGATTCTTATTCCGAGGTACTCTTAGGCCAACCCTTCCTAAGCACAACATACAAAGATTGATGTTAGAAGTGATATGCTAACAATGGAATTGATGGTGAAATCATTGAATTTGATGTTTACAAGGCAATGAAATGCCCGATCATGTTGAAAGAATTAATTTTGTTGATGTTATAGATCTTTTAATTGATGAATATATTGAATCTAATTTTTCTTATGATTTTTTAAGGATCCTGAACTTTGTCAAAAAAAATAAGAAAGGGAGTTGAAAATATTAATTCAATAAATTTTGATTTATCTTTATCTTCCTCTAAAACTAAAATTTACCTTCTGTTTTGGAGGCACCTGATGTAGAATTGAAGCAATTACCAGACCATTTGAAATATGCCTTTTTGGGCAAAAGTTGAACTTTACCAATGATAATCTCAAGTAAATTGTCCAAATGAGAAGAGGAATCTTTGGTAGCAATGTTGCACTCTCACAAAGAAGCCATAAGATGGACCATTGCCGACATTAAAGGATTAAGTCTCTTGACTTGCATGCATAAAATCAAAGTCGAAGAAGTGAAGAAGGAAATTTAGAAACTCCTTGATGCTGATGTAATATATCCGATATCGGATAGTAATTAGGTAAGTCTGATTCATGTGGTTCCCAAGAAAACGGGAGTCATAGTGGTCGAAAATCAAGAAGGGGAGTTAGTGCCAACAATAGTTCAAAATGGATGGCGAGTTTGTATTGATTACAGGAAGTTGAACTCTCTTACTAGAAAATATCATTTTCCTCTTCCTTTTATAGACCAAATGATTGAAAGATTAGCTGGGAAAACTCATTATTGTTGCCTTGATGTTTTTCAGGTTTTTTTCCAAATCCCAATAGTGCTAGAGGATCAAGAAAAAATGACTTTTACTTGTCCCTTCGGTATATTTGCATTTAGACGAATGCCCTTTGGTCTTTGTAACGCGCCGACCAACTTCCAAAGATGCATGTTAAGTATATTTTCTGACTATATGGGGAAATGATTTGAAGTCTTCATGGATGACTTCACGATTTATGGTAACTCTTTTAATGAATGTCTTGATAATTTAACTAATGTTCTTAAAAGATGATTAGAATATAACCTTGTTTTGAACTATGAAAAATGTCATTTTATGGTTGATAAAGGTTTGATTTTAGGTCATATTGTTTCCTGAAAAGGGATTATGGTTGATAAAGCAAAAACAGATGTTATACGCTCACTTTCTTACCCCACAACTGTAAGGGAAATTCGTTCTTTTCTTGGCCAGACAGAATTTTACCGTAGGTTTATTAAGGACTTTTTGAAGATAGCACAACCTTTATGCAATCTACTTCAAAAAGATCAAGACTTTGACTTTAATTCAAAATGCAAGGAGTCCTTCGATTTATTAAAGGAAAAGCTTATTTCAGCTCCAATTGTTCAACCGCCAGATTGGAATTATCCCTTTAAACTTATGTGTGATGCATCGGATACTAGCGTTAGAGCCGTTCTCGACCAGAAAATAGGGAAAGAACCACATGTCATAGCCTATGCATCCCAAACTTTGGACTCGGCTCAGAAAAAATATTCGACTACGAAAAAAGAACTTTTTGCTATAATTTTTGCTTTAGAAAAATTTAGATCTTATTTGCTTGGCACTAAAATTACTGTTTTTTCTGACCATGCAGCTATAAGGTATTTGATGAGAAAAAAGAAAGCAAAACCAAGGCTTATCTGATGGATCCTATTTTTACAGGAATTTAACTTGGAAATCAAAGACAAAAAGATATGCAAAAATCTGGTAACGGATCACTTGAGTCGAATTCCCTTTTCCATATCTGACTCACCACTTAGAGAATAATTTCTTGAAGAAAAATTGATGGTGGCGCAAAGCATAACTACATGGTTTACGAACATGGTTAATTATTTGGCCACATTTAAGTTACCATTAGATTTGCCGAGAGCTGAAATTAATCGAATTAAGTGAGAATCCCGATACTATATTTGGGATGATCCTTATTTATGGAAGCACTGCTCATATCAGGTAATTTGGAGATGTATTGTCGAAAGTGAGGTAAATTTAATTTTGCAATTTTGTCATTCTTACTCTTGCAGTGGTCATTTTGTGCCAAAACGTATAACCCATAAAATTCTTAAATACGGTTTCTATTGGCCTAACATCTTTCGGGATTCTTATATATTTTGTAAAACTTGTGAAAGATGTCAACGTACAGGTAATTTAAGCCGTCTGAATGAAATGTCGCTTAATTCTATACAAGTTTGTGAAATTTTTTATGTTTAGGGAATCGACTATATGGGTCATTTGGAAATACTTATATTATTTTAGCTGTAGATTATGTTTTTAAATGGGTAGAAGCTAAGGCCACTCGGAATAATGATGCTGAAGCTACAGTTAATTTTTTGAAAAATATTTTTCCAGGTTCAGTACGCCACGGGCTATAATAAGCGACAGAGGAACACATTTCATAAACTGAGTGACTGAGTCGCTAATGAAGAAATTTGGAGTACTCAAAGAATTGCTACTGCTTACCATCCACAAACAAATAGACAGACAGAAGTATCAAATCGGGAAATTAAAACAATTCTTAAGAAAATTGTTAAACTGGATAGAAAGGATTGAAGTTTAAAATTAACTTGTGCACTTTGGGCATATTGAACTGCTTATAAAGGTCTTATTGGGATGTCACCATACCGACTTGGTTTCGGTAAACCATTTCATTTACCAGTTGAGTTACAACATCGTGCTTATTGGGTCGTTAAACAATGTAACATTTACATGGATGCAATTGGTGAAGCTCGAAAATTACACATGCAAGAACTTGAGGAAATCCGAAGAAATGGCTATGATAATGCTCGGATATTTAAAGAAAAAACAAAAGAATTTCACGAGAGTAGAATTTCTTTTAAAACTTTTTCTGTCGGTCAAAAGGTTTTATTATTTAACTCAAAATTTAACTTTTTGCAGGAAAGCTCAAATAAAAATGGCTTCGACCGTTTACAATAACTCAAGTATTTCCTCATGGTGTTGTTGAAGTTGAAGATAACTCAAGAGTTCGATTTACAGTTAACGGTCAAAGATTGAAGTCGTATTATGGAAATGCTCTGGTGGTCTAATAGAAGTAATCAATTTAGAGGAACCCACACATTGAAAAATCAGGTCGCCGAGCTAGCGACGTTAAACAAAAGTGCTTGATGGGAGGCAACACATTTTGTTCTATTTTTTATTTTATTTCATTTTATTTTCGTTTTATTTCGTTTTATTTTATTTTATTTTTTAGCAAACTTTATTTTCATTCTATATTTTATTTTATTTTATTTTAATTAATTTAATTTTAGTTTTCTTTAAACAGATCCTAATTTCGATCGAATATTTAACGAAAAACAGTGTAGAAAAACTGACTTGGTTCGAACTGTACAGAAAAATTCGAACAGAACAGTGTAGAAAAAAACTATTTGGTTCGAACAATGCAGAAAAATACACAGCAGATTCGAACAATGAAGTGCAGAAAAAAACAGATTTGGTTCAAACTGTGCAGAAACGTTCGAACAGAACAGTGCAGTATCTGACATTCTACTCTACAAGCTCGTCTCGACGTGGCCGATGTCGCCACTAGATTGGGGAGTATTCTTTTTTCCTCTCTTTGTTTTTAAATTTGATATACATTTTGGGACAAAACGGAGTAAGTGAGGGGGAAGGATAAGCATGTTGTCGTAATTTTCCTTGACTTGTTTAATTGTTTGAAATTAAGATATTCTGATATTGATGTGTTGGGATCGTTGGTTGCTGGTCTTGAATTTCGCTTTATACTCTTGCTTCTTTTTGGATTGTGATCATGTTTTGATCGAATTTAATTTGCATGATTGGTGATTGGTATAGCTGGTTAATTTTTTGTTGAGTATTGATATTTCATGATTTTGTTGATAGAGATGAACTTGACTTAATTCACATAAACTTTTCTTGTGAGATTTGGGCCTAACGAGCATACATTTTCTTTTTTGCTCATTGTTAGACTTGTGTATGCCGAACTAATTAGGATATTCTAGAACTTGTAAACACAATGCATATCGAGACTACATGTTGAACATAATGTTTTAATGTGATAGGGGCACCTAGGATAAACTCACTTTTCCCAAAAAGTCTACCAATTTATATATCCACTAGTGAACCAAATTTGAGCATATTTCTCTTTCTTTGTTTTACACCTTATAATTAAACCCGAAGCTTTTTTTATTATTCCTCTCTTTTCACACCCTTACCGAGAATTGAGATCTTGTATCACTCTTGTTCCACAAATAAAGAAAAAATGAAAAAAAAATCATTGTTTTAAAGAAAAAAAACAACAAGTTGTTCACTATTTTGAACAACAGAAAAAAATAGACCCTTGTTCGAAAAAAATGAAGGAAATTGATCATTTCAATTGTTTTTCATCTATTCTTTTTTCCTTGTTTTGATCTTCATTGCGCTTCATGTTAATTTGTGGATTGTTCTTAATTATTTTGATCTCTTGTTTCGGTATTTTAAACTTTTCTTTTCGGCCTTTTCCCTACCCTAACCTAAGCCCCGTTACACCTTGTTTAAAGACCCCTTGATTATTTCATTATGTTTATTTTTCGTAGTGGAGACTTGATTGGGTTCCAAGCCTATGGTAATATTTTGGTTAGTTTCGGTTTGAGCGATTTCATTTACCTCAAACACTTTGAGCGGATATGTATGAATCTTTGTAAGGTATTGAGTCATGTTTCATTGAAGTTGGTAATTAATTGTGATATCTTGCTTACTTTAAATTTTCTTGGTTGTATCTTTGCTTGATTGTAACTTGAATTTGACAAATATCATGGACTTAGTTCGATTGGAAGTCTGAGGAATAAATTGAAATTAAAGATGGCAACTTATGATTTTGATATGTTAATTGATGAATGCTTGAGGTCAAGCATTGAATAAGTGAGGTAGAATTTAATAAGTGCTTAATTTAGTTAATATTTTGCATTTAAATTACTCCTTAATCATTAGTTTTTGTGGCTTAATTATTCGTTTTCATTCATTTTTTTGCAGGACGTTAGATTCTGGAAATTGCACTAAAAGGGCGGAATTCTGTAGTTTTTTTTTATTTTCGAAATCAAAGCTGGACTAGTGAGCATGAATTCGGACATGAAACATCTGACGAGGCGATGATGTCAGCACCTTCTAGAAGATTCAGTCAGCGTTTCTAGAATCACGAATGAATTTGTTGCATGTTTTTGGAATTCAGATTTGGATTAAACTCAAGTTTTAGGATAATATTTTAAACATTATATTTTATCTTTGTTTTAGGTATTTTAGTTTAAATAAGTTTTAGTATTTTAATTAAGTTTTAGGATATTATTTTTATATTTTAGCTTTGTTTTAGGTATTTTAGTTTAAATATATTTTAGTATTTTAATTATGATTTAGAATATTATTTTAAATATTATTTTTTAGGGATTTTAGTTTAAATAGTTTTAAGTGTTTTAATTAGGATTTAAGATGTTTTAGATTGTTTTCAGGAATTTAAAGGCTATAAATACCCTCTCAGGGTAAGCCTAGAAACACATCTATTTCATCTGAGAATAAATCTTCTTTTTCTCTCTAGCTTTCTCTCTATTTTTCGCATACTTTTCAATTATGCTAAGTGTGAATTTGGTCATGCTTAGCTAATTTTCTCTCAAGCCGAAGATTGAAGTGAAGGCTCAATTCCAAACGTGAGAATTGTAAGGTATTTAAATTGCTTCAGATTTTTCTCTTTGTTTTATGAGCTTACTTTTCAAATCAAAACGATTTCGACATTGGTCCGGATATTGTTATGGTTACAATTTGAAGAATGATTTTGCTATTGACTATATTCAACTTCCTGATAACACTTGAAAAATTGTTTGCTAAGAGGAAACTGAGATCGGAATCAATTGTTGTTGAAACGACACAATCCAAGTTGGCAGCGAAGAATTGTTCTTGTAAGCGATGAATCTTGAAGTAAAATTTGTTTCGATGATCCGAAGAATTTGAGGCGAAGCTGAAGTCGAGGTTGCTTTCACAATAAGTTTTCTTTATCCCAATTCGTTATTTTATTTATTTGTTTATTTAATTTTTATTCTTCTTTAAAATTTAAAACCCCCTTTTATCTTTATTACTATTACTATTTATTATTTATTTCCCCTTTTATTATTATATATTTTATTTAATTAAATCTTTTCAACTTTACCTGTAATTCTATCTTTTTCTAAAATCAAGAAACAATTTTACTAATTCACAAAAACCAGTACCTATGGATGACTCTGCTTCTCTATGCTACCTTTTCCTTTCTATTTAATTAAGAATATGGAATTATTTTGATAACAAAACGACGGTTATCAGTACCATAGTATAAAAGTATCGGTACTAGGGTATAGTATCGATATGGAGCCTGGAACGGCTAATAGGTTGAAATTGTTATAGAAATTGATAATGATATTTTGAATACATTAATGTATAAGGTTAAGGAGTATACTAACATTTATATGTATGTACTTAATGGGTACTTTTCTAGATCGAAACCAGCTCTTGAATCAAGTAAAGCCAAAGGCAAAGGCCAAGTCCGGGTTTAATTACATATATGTTTTATGATACTGATTATGATATTTTATAAGTATGAAAAAATATTATGAATAAGTTTTAGAGTATGAATTGCTCTAAATCAAATTCATAATTGAAAATGCATGAAAGGATGCATTAAGGCAAGAAAAGATACCATAATTGAAAATGATGAAAGGATGCATTAAGGCATGAACGGATGTCATAATTGAAAATGCATGAAAGGATGCATATTGAAAATGCATGAAAGGATGCATTAAGACATGAACATGCCATAATTGAAAATGCATGAAAGATTCATTAAGGCATGAAAGGATGTCATATATATTAAATGCATAAATGGATGTTAATACGTGAAAATACACATAATTGAGTTTAATGAGCTAAAGAGCAGTATGTTGGACATACTAAAGATTATATTGAAGATAATATAACCAAGGTTTGATGGATGATATAATTTCTTCTGAAGTAAATAACTATGAGATACTTATGTATTCTTTAATGTTATTTATTATATTATATCTCACTAAGCAAATGTTTACGTGTGTTGTTTCTCACGCGTAGGACAAAGAAAAGATTAGCTGAGTAAGGAGTGCTTTGTTGTGTGGCATGTAATCACAAATTTAAATGCTTTTAATTTCAAACAAGTAGAATGATCACATGTTGAAAGCGATGTTTTGTATTAAATTAAAATGTTATGTTTAAAAAAACTTTAATGTGACATATATCCAATGTACGGAAGGGTATATGGGGAATGGATGTTATATATAAACCTTTGATAGGCCCATGGGATGCGCATAACAAAATCCAAGTCTGACTACCAAATCTATCTAGTATATTGGCCTACAAATAGTCATGATGACCTACGACTACACACACAAAAGACTATATAAATACCCTCAAACAAGATTAGAAAGGGGGGTGAACCATTTATAACCGATCAACCCTCATTTTTCCTTATGACAATTCACTATCTCCTTCCACCAAACATCGATCAACGACTGTTCTCTCACCGATTGGTTCTCTCATCGACTGCGACTCTATACTCAAACTAAAAGGGATGAACTGTCAACGGTCGACGAGCTAAACTTCTCCTTAATAAATATTATTAAGATATATAATTATAGATTAAAATTATTTGTGGAAAAATCTTTGCCGCTATATATTGGATAATAATCATAAAAAGAATTTATAATTTTTGTGATTTGTACTTTGAAGTCAAAATATATTTTTCTTTATGAGTTTTTATAATTTATAATTTATAATTTTTATCGAGATATAAATATGTTTAATAAATTATTACAGTTGTTACAAACACTTAATTCTAGCCTTTTATTTAAGATATAATTATTATTTAAGAATATAATTATAGATTAAAATTATTACGTTTAATCGACCAACAACCTTGTATGATTGTTATTACAGCAGATACAAACACTGAATCTAGCCTTTTATCTACATTGAATAGCTATTGTAGCATCTATATTTTATGAATGAATCTGGAATGTTGAGGTCAGGTTCATCCAATTGTAGCAGATTAATTATAAAAATTAATCAGCATTTTAACTCGTTTTCTTACTGATTTTGATCAAATGACATTTTTAACTCGTTTTCATCTTATAAATAGCTAATCATTTTTAGCTTTTATATTATCTTAAGCTTCTCTTCATTGTTTTGAAACACTCTTTCTTCTCGAAGTTTTCTGAAAAAACTTTCTATCAATTTTTCGGTGCTAAGAGAAGAGTAGTATCATTATTAGTCCACTCTGATTTTCGAGTGTACGAATTCTCGAGAGATGTAATTTCGGGAGACGACTGCCTATTACAATGTTACACGCATTGAGGAAAAAAAATTAATACCACGACACAATTACTATGTACCTTATTATTTTATATGTTCAATCAATGTTAATGTCTCTTTTGCAGCAGTAATTTTTTCTAACAATTTAAAAACAATTTCAACCGTTGTATGAAAATAATTATTATTATTCATGTTGAGAAAGACGAAAATCAACTGAAAATCTTTGACAAGAACTCGATTTGTTTCTTTTACAGATGTGGAGATAATATCAAGAAACACACTTTAATCTATTAGTATGTTATTCTAAGGCAAAAGAGACAACTTTTATCTTAACTTAATGTATTGAACATTGTTTTACTAAGACATTATTTTATGGCCATTGAATAGAAATTAAGAAGAAATGATTTTTTTAGAATTCATGGCCATTTAAATATTTAAAATGCATGATTTTATACACATGTTTTATAATTATGATTTCTAGAAATAGAATATAGTGTTAGAACCAAACCCATAATAATAAAATTAAACCAAGATTTAATCATGTTAATTCATCAAGAATAAAATGCTAAATGCTAGATTTACAGGAGCTTACCTAAATCCATTGTTGGAAAAGCTAGAAGGTTGAGATCTTGAAGATTGCCTTATGGTTGTAATCTTCCAAGAAATAATTCCTTGTGTATAAACTCTATGAGAAATAACAGAAAATATGAGATGATCTATTTCTTGGGGACCATAACCCCTTTAGATAGCTAATTTAAGAATTAGTTATTGTCTATATTTATAACTCTACCCCTCATCAAATTATAAATAAAACTTTAGTAGTATCCACACTTTTATTTCTATGATACTTTTAATACCTTATAACTTTTAACATAATTAGTCACTAATTTATGATAAAAATATACATTATAAACAACTACATCAATCAACTAAGTGATACTGGCATGATGTACTGTGGGATAATACCACATTCTTCTAGGAATTTTGCAAATAGTCTTAAACGTTGTTCACTTGAGCCATCATATCTACCGTAGTACTGACCACCCGATCAAATTTGACTTTCTTAATTCTTTATTGTGTTGATTCTCAACTTCAGCTTATAAGCTTTGAACACGTCCAAAGATTGAGATTTCTAATGAATGATATAGGTACCATAAAGGAGTGGTCGTCTATGAATATTATGAAGTATATTTGACCATTCCAAGATGTCATAGGGAATGGCCCAAAAAATCTATATGAATTAATTCTAAGACATCTGATGAGTGATTTTTTTGTTATTATTTTATCATTATTACTCCTTGTGATTGTTCGATATACTAGTTTGGGGTTTTTTGATTCGTTTTCTATCCATGACTTTAATTTCCAAAAATAGGATTAAAGAAGCAACTCCATAGTTTTTTTATTCTAGAATCGGCTGAACACATTGGCATGACTTGGGACATGACAATGTCTGATGGGTAGATTCTGGTAGTCCGTCAGTAGCTTCCAGAAGGTGTCCAGTCAGCATTATCTAGAAGGACGGGTGAACGAAATTGTTTATGAATTAATATTTAGTTTGAATTTAAATGTTTGGGAATTATCAACTAATTATTTAGGAGATTATCTTTCTATTTAGAATTCAAGTATTGAATATTTTTAGGATTATCTTTAGATTTAGTTTAAATATTTTTTATCTTTAGGTTATCTCAAAGCTATAAATACCCCATTAGGGTAAAACTTGAGGCACTTCACTTGAATTTTGATTTTTTATTGGGTTTTTTTATTTATAAAAGTTTTATTCTTTTTCGTTACTTTAAGTTTTTATTTTCTTTCTTTAAAATGCTAAGTATAATTTCTATCATGCTTAGCTAATTTCCAATAAGTCAAAGGCCAATCGATGACTCAATTCTGATCGTGAGAATTGAAAAACTTAATATCTTTAGATATCTTCTCAATTTTATGCAAAATTGATTGGCAAGCGACCTTTCCTTTAAAATCTCTACACTTTCAATTCAAAAAGAGTTCATTGGTTTGAATGTTATTTCTGATTTAAGATTAGATGAAGGATCAACTTGTAGCACATTCGGCTTTCTATGAACACACTTAGTTGCGCCGCTAAGGAAATTGAGATCGAGTTCGGTTGTCATTGAGACAACATAACACGAGTCAAACTTTTCCAACGCTTAAACTATATGATGTTGGCGACGATAGTTTGGTTGGTCCAAAAGGAATGAATTCTAAAGATTGGCTTTAGATTATTGGTTTATCGGAGAGAAAGTAAGTTACAATGGTTAGGCCTTGTAGACTGTAACCGACATGTATCCAAAAGTGAATCTTCTTCGATGATCAATTGGGATTGAGCAAAGTAAGTCTTGAGGTTGTTTTATTTGATTTTCTTCTCAAAATTTACTTTCGTTAATTCCTACAAATATTTTTTCAAATTCTCTTTTGTTATTTACATTATTTTCTACTTTCTTTATAATTAAAACTATTTCTTACTTTCTCACTAAAAAGTCAGAACCAAAACTTTTCATATCAGAAGCCCTTAGTCCTATGGATCAACCATTTCTTCTTTATACTACGTTTTTAGCTTATTTATTTAAGAAAAATGCTTTATTTATTGATAATTACTTGTCAAATTGACACCATTGTCGGGGACTTCGACAAAGTTACAAATTAAGATTTGTTTTAATTTTATGACCAAGTATAATCAAGGTGAACTAGTAGTTTGTGACCCATGAATCAAAGAACGAGCTTGTAGAACCATGCAAAAATTCTTTGAGAAAATAGAGAACAATAACAAGAAGCAGCCATCAGGAACAACTGGATCAAATCCAGAACACCCTTAGATGCCGATACTCATTCGCACTAAAGAACCAATTTCGATGGGTGATCAACAATCCGGGAGCTAGCTATATGACACCTGGTTTAACATTATGCATCACATTCCCTCTAGATAATACACCATTCAAGCTTAAAACAGGTTTCATCTATCTTCTACCGACTTTCTATGGACTCCCGGTGAAAATCCTCACAAATATCTTACTGAATTCCACATGGTTTGTTCCAGCAATTAAAACCACATGGATTACTCGATTTGGCTAAGGATTGGTTTTTCTATTACCTCCTAATTTTGTTAATAAACGGGTTTCATCTATCTTCTACCGACTTTCTATGGACTCCCGGTGAAAATCCTCACAAATATCTTACTGAATTCCACATGGTTTGTTCCAGCATAAAACCATATGGATTACTCGATTTGGCTAAGGATTGGTTTTTCTACCTCCTAATTTTGTTAATACTTGGGCTGACATGACTCATCATTTTCTTGACAAGTTTTTCCTTACAGTAAAGGCGAGTGAACTTAGAAGAAGTATATTAAGGGTTCGATAGAATAATGGAGAGTTTTTATATGACTATTAGGAACGATTTAAGAAACTTTGTGCTAGCTGCCCACAACATGAACTTTTGGAATAGACACCCCTTCAGTACTTTTATGAAAGATTTCTCACTTTGGAGATGAAGATGATTGATACAGCTAGTGGTGGGGCCCTTGTGAATACAACTCCAAATATGGCTAGAAATCAATTTCTACCATGGCCATCAACTCTCAATAGTTTGGATCTTCTAGTGAACCCCTCGTCGGGTTCATGAGATAATTTCAATTACCATAGAAAATAAAATTGATAAGTTGGCTGATATAGTTTAATCTCTTATTGTAGGCAAAACAGTTAAACTAGACTTTGTGAAATATGCACAATATTGGACCATCCAATAGACTGTTGCCCGATGCTATAAGATGATGTTAGTCACAACAATTTGTAGTGGGTAATTTTTGAAGACCTTTCTAGAGGCCTTACAACCCTCACGCCAATACTTACAATCTGGGATAGAGAGATAATCTGAACTTCAGCTATGGGCAAAACCCAAGACCAAAATAAGTGTATCAAAACCCAAGACCAAAACAAGTGTATCAACCAAGGCCACTACTACCATAACAACATCAATTATTGAAAGCCTCATTCTATTCCATCTCCGAGCGATTGGATCTATCCTAGAAGAAGTTACAAAATTGAATTGAGGCTCATCTACAAGAGTTGGATAAGCGAATGAGTCAATTGGCTCAAACTATGGCGCTTGGAATTGTAGGGAAAACTACCATCCTAAAATGAGTAAATACATGAGAAAATGTTAGTGCCATCACCCTTCGGAGTGGAACTATTGTTGTGCCACCAGTCCCAAAAGATGTAGTCGTAGAATCCTATAAGAAAGAAGATGAATTGAGATCCTGGAAAGAACAAGAAAAAGTTGATGCAAGATCCTAGAGGAAAAAGTAGGATGAATCGCAAACTCCTCCCACGCCATCTCCCTATGTCGTCCTACCTCTCTTCCCTTCGAGGTTGGTTAAATGAGATAAACAAGCCAAGGAGAATGAGATACCTGAATTTTTTTGGAAAGTGAAGATAATATACCTCTTCTTGAGGTGATGTAAAAATGTTGAGATATGCCAGATTTTGGAAAGACTTGTGCAAACCACAAATGAGACTTACCGGTACTGAAATGTAAACTTAGGTGAAAACATCTCAGCTATTTTTCTACGTATACTTCCACCAAAGTACAAGGATCAATGTATATTTTATATACCTTGTAAAATCGGTAAAGTATGAATTAAACGTGCAATGTGTGATATGAGTGCTTCTATAACTTATATGTTGCTTTCTATTTACAAATACTTTTAGCTGAGCCTTTGAAAGAAATGAAAGTAATAATCTAACTCATTGATCGATTCATCATTTATCCCAAAGAATCCTTGAGAAGGTACTATTTAAGGTAAATAAATTGATTTTTTCAATTGATTTCTATGTCATTAACATGAAGAATGACCAAAATAACACTTCTAAAATCCTTTTATCCACCATTTTCTAAGCACATCACATACTAAAATCGACGTAATGAGTGGTATCCTTACTATGAAATTTGATGGTGAGGTTGTTAAATTTATTGTTTACAAGGCGATGAAGTGTCCAAATATTGTTACGAATATTAGTTTTATTGATGTTATTGAACCTATTGTTGATGAGTATGTAGAAACAACTTTGTTGATGATTTGTGCAAGGAATTAGAAGATGAAGATGACATTATCATGGAGTTATAAATATTTTTTTCTGTTCATTCTGATTTGCGCCTAACTCCATCTAAATCTAAACTTTTACCTTCCATTTTCCAGGCACCACAATTGAGTTGAACAGTTTACCAGATCTTCTCGAATAAGCTTTCTAAGGACGAGGACTTAGTGATGGTTTTGCGCGCTTGCAAGGACGCAATCAGATGTATTATAGCGATATCAAAAGGCTTAGTCCATCATTATGTACGGATAAGATTAAAATTGAAAAAGGTGAAAAACATCTCCAGAGGGCTATAGGCATATTAATCCTTCAATGATGGAGGTGGTAAAGAAAGAAATTCAAAAGCTCTTAAACACTAACATCATCTACCTGATATTCAACAGTAATTGGTAGATCCAGTCTATGTGGTTCCTAAAAAAATCAGAGTGAGAGTTGTTGAAAATTCTGAAGGTGAGTTAGTTCTCACATGAGTTCAAAACGGGTAGAGAGTTTGCATCAACTACAGGAAGTTGAACTCACTAACTCAAAAGGATTATTTTCCACTTCCTTTTATTAACTAGATAGAACGATTAGCTGGTAAATCTCACTACTGTTGTCTTGATGGCTTTTCAGGTTTCTTCTAGATCCTAGTAACGCTAGAAGACCAAGAAAATATGACTTTTACTTGTCCCTTCAGTACCTTTGCTTATCGAAATGATTTCCCTTCGACCTTTGTAACGCCCCCGTTACATTCCAGAGATGCATGCTTAGTATATTTCCGACTACGTAGAAAATGGAATTGAAGCCTTCATGGATAATTTTATGGTGCAAGGTAATTCATTTGATGCATGTCTCTTAAATTTAACAAATGTGTTGAAATGATGTCTTGAATAACTTTGTTCTTAAATATGAAATATGTCACTTCATAAAGCCAAAACTGATATTATTTGATCAGTCACATACCCCACAACTGTGAGGGAAGTTCGCTCTTTTCTAATGGAATTACGGTCGATAAAGCCTATGCGCCTAGGACACTAGATGTGCTCAACAAAATTATTTGACTATGAAAATGAAATTTTTACTATGTTTTTGTGTTAGATAAATTTCTTTCCCTATCTTCTCGGTACTAATATAGTTTTTTATTCGGATCATGCAACACGGAAGTATTTGCTGAGCAAGAAGGAATTGGGAAGAATGTTTACCTTTGTTGATATGCTTACAACATTAATCCATTCAACTACAGACTACTCTCCATTTGAGATAGTTTATAGGTTTAACCATTAACTACTTTAGATCACATTACAATCATCGATGGAGAAAGAAGGCAGAAATGGTTAAGGATATACGTCAAAGCTAAGAAAATGATGGAGAAAACATACAAAGCAATTGCAAACAAAGTCAAGAAAGTTCGGCACCATGTTGTCTTTGAACCAGGTGATTAGGTTTAGATCCTCATGAGAAAGGAGATATTTCAAAAGAAAAGGAAATCTAAACTTAATCCGTGCGGTAATGGACCATTCCAAGTGCTGAGATAATCAATGGCATTGCTTATCGCATTTATCTTCCATGTCAGTATGACGTAATTGCATCCTTTAATGTTTCTGACTTGTCTATATTTGATGTTTAAGATTCATGGACGAATCCTTTTAAGGAGTGGGATGATGCATGCACCACACGTCACAAGTCAAATGAATATGGACTAACTCTTCCACTCGGTTCTATCACACGAGAACATGCCAAACTTCACAAAGACAAGCTTCAGTCTGCAGTTCAAGCCTTTATTATCATGGGACTACATACCCACATAGAGATTGAAGAATTCAAGGAAGTAAATCCACTCTCTTTCCCCATATCTACTTAGATCACCACAACACAAGTTGAAACTACTTTATAACCAAATTGCAATGACTATCTGAAAGAGATATAGGTGTTATTGGTCACATGTCTTCTGGATATACAACCGCCTTTCTCTTAGCTTTTCAACAGTTCTTGAATCGCATCATTCCGATCTCGGGAACTCAAATATGCTCATTTTAGTGAAGACAACACATGCAGAAATTCTTATACGAGATTAATATGAGATTTGAAAATATTACGAATTTTCAATATTTTACGGATTATTTGTAATATAATTTAGTATAGGATGATGCATTATCTTTTAGGATTAGATTTATCTTTAATTTGGAATTAAGATAGAGTTAAAAACATTAGCTTTACTTTATTGTTATTTTATTAGAAATTAGGATAATATTATATTGTTATTTTTATTATTATTCTAGTCATTATTTTTTATGAAAGTATTCTAGTCATTAGTCATACTACAATGAGGACTCCTCACCTATATAATGATTCTCGTCCACGATTGTAATCATATCTTTTCTTGAATAATACAACAAGAGTTCATTTTTGCAAGTATTGATTGCCTTGTGCCTTCGAAGCATTCTTCAACATCAAGTTCTTTCAAGTTCTTTGTGAGAGAGATATTCACACTCTTATTTGCCTTTTATTTCTGATTAGGAGGGTTCGTAAGACACATCCATCGATTATCATCATCACCACAATCATCAAATCGCCCACCACCACCATTATCCAAGTTTGTGTTAACCCTATACTTATCGGGAGAAATTTTCAATTTATTTTTCAACATATTCGTTAATCCTTTCGTCATTCTTTTGCATACCTTTAATATATAGTTTATAATCTTTTTAACGAGTATTTATTTGTTGATTTTGTGTCGGGAACAATTTACCAAAAACTATAATTTTGGCTATGTTATTCTTATCCCATTGCATTTGTGTCTTTGTTTATCCTTATTGTTTTAATATTCATTTGTTTAATCTTGTTCTTGTCTTAATTTCCAGTAATCCTAATTCACCATAAACCCTAATTATTGTCGCCAACTTCTCCCCTCTCTCTCGTTCTTTGATCGAGTTATTTCTTCAACAAGAGCAACGTTCAACTGCCTGCTGTCATTCTCTATCAATAATTCAAAATTTTATTTATTAAATTAAAAATATTTTATTTTCTTTACCCAAAATAAGAGTAAGAAAGAAGTTGAATGATTGAATTTATAATTTACCTTAAAAATTAATCAGAAAGGGTCCACCATTTATGTAGCCACGTAATACCAACCAACCAGAAATAACTCTACGCACGGGAGCACCGATCTAGACTCTTGAATTGAAATCCAGTTCGTGACCATTGCGTAGGCAGAAGAACAGGGCCACGGAACAAAGTAACAAAAAAAAAAAAAGGACAGCAATCCGACACCGTTATCAACCTATTATTATTGCCCCACCCCCATTAACTAGCTTCCAGTTTTCCTCCAATTTCCTACAATTTTTCTTTCAATCCAAACAAAACCCTCTTCTCTCATCTCTCCACTTACATTTTATTTTTCTCTTTTAAGATTTTTGTATTTTCAAAGGTGATTTTATACAATTTGTTCCCTAATTAATTGTTTCTTTTTTCACTTGATGAACTTTCACGTAATCTCCAAAGTTTAGCTTGCATTTTCTCTAATTAATCTTTTTCACTCTCCTGATTTTTTTTAGATTTATTTTGATCTACGAACTTCTTAACTGAGAAATGGATTAAATTTAAGTTAGATTGATCAGATTGGATCTGTCGATTTTGATTCTTCAGATTTTTAATTTTTAAAAAATGAATTATAGATTTCTGTTGTGTATTTGTAGTTGAAATCGGAGTTTTATTTTAATCTATTACTTATTTAATTTCTTTTTGGTAAAATTTTGTAGGGATTTGAGTTCGTGTGGATTCGAAGTACTTTTTTGAGCATCAATGGATCGTGCGGAACTAACTACTGAACAGGTTCATCGTCTGATCACCACATTTGCTTTATTTGTTACGATTTTATAATATTTTTTATTGGGATTCGAAAGCTTGTGGATCACATGACCATTGCTATTTTAATTTCTTTTTGCTTTTGGAAGCAAAATTGATGTGCAATTGAATAAAAGCAAATGATAAATTTGAAGAATTCAACAGTAAATTTGTTGAACATATTTCCTGCAAGGATCAAGCACTAAACTATGGCATCTTGTCATGGTAGATTTGGCTTACTTGCATGGATGGTTTTAAGTTATTGAATGCGAAAATCAGTTCTTTGTTCTTGCTTTTGTGTTTTAGGTTTTGAAACCATGAAAAGTATGGGTCTTATCAAAATATAGATTAGGCGTTCTCCTAAGGAACTGCTTTGATGGGCTTTACAAGTTTTTGGATTCTTTAAATGCTTCAAATTGTTGTCTGTTCAACTCATCATGGGCAGCGAAACACCTTTTATTCATTTTTTAGAACAAACAAGTTATATTTGCCTTCATTTATAATTTTCCTGATCCTATTTTATTAAAAATTCTATCCAGTGTTATGTTTTCTTATGGTTTCCTGTTTAAAAAAAATTTAATAATCTATTCTTTAAACTGTTTTTGAGGATTAGGGTCATTCCGTGCTGATAAATGTCTTTGTTCTCCTTTAAAGGTTCTTAAGAGGGATATCCCATGGGAAACATACATGACGACAAAGCTGATTTCAGGAACAGGCCTTCAGCTGTTAAGGCGTTATGATAATAGAGCTGAAAGTGTCAGGGCACAGTTGGATGATGTAATTTTTTAAAACTCTTCTTAACATATGAGCTGGTATCATTTTGTGGATATGTTCCTTTTCCCTCTCCGATTAATTCACTAGTTCTATTAACTTCTCTTTCATTATAAACTAATTAAGGTTTTTGAAAGGAAAATCTTGGATGGTTTTCGCAATAATATTTATTGGTGAAATTAACTGTGACAGGATGGTCCGGCCTACGTGCAAGTGTTTGTTAGCATATTACGTGATATCTTTAAAGAAGAAACAGTGGAATATGTTCTGGCTTTAATTGATGAAATGCTTACAGGTATTTGAACTTTGAAGAATGCTGGTTGTTTGACAATTGCGTTCATCATAAACAAATTTATTTGCTGATATTTTCTATTGCAGTCAATCCAAAAGAGCCAGATTATTTCATGACAAGTCTCTTGCTACTGAAGATACTTGTGAACCTTTCCTAAGTTAAGTTTTTCCCACAAAATTGTTTTCATAGTTAATTTGGCTTTCCTTTTTTTCTTTTTTTTTTTTTTTTTGTCTGTGTGGACAAGGTGGCTGATACTCTAATATCTTTCAACTATGGCCAGTAGCACCCTAAAATAGTGTATTATGGCTGCTTGATGACTGCTTTACAGTTGGAATCCCTTTCTGAATTTATATCTATGCATATTGGCTTCACTTGCCCATTATTGCATTTATTTTGACTCTAAATTGAGTTGATTTCTCGGTGCTGAATCTTATTATGCTGCCTTAAATTTTTAGTGATGGCTATGATCTTTTAGGTTTTTCTTTAAAAAAATAAAAAGTAGGTGTTGGGCCCTTAAAGTTACAGAATTTGGTACCCAGAAAATGGTGTATAGTGTCTGCTTGGTGACTGCCTCACTGTTACAGTCATCTTTCTGAATATTGTATCTATGCATATTGGCTTCACTTTTCTTTTATGGCATTTTTTGACTCTGAAATGAGTTGATTCCTCTGTGCTGAATTTGCCCTATATTGTTAGTGATGGCTATGCTTTTTAGGACTTCATCTTTCTTTCCTTTCTTTGTTTTATTGAAAAGTTGATCTTGGACTTGGACCCTTAAAGTTACAACTTACAACAGCTATCTCTTCTCTAGCACTTTCTTGTTTGAAGCTTGAGTGATGTTGATAAGATGTAGCTCCATCTGCATAATGAGCATGTGCAAGAATCAGGAGTCTTGATATCTTGCTCACAATGGACTCTTATGTGATTGTTCATTGTAAGTTGTCTCTCTGGTAAAAAATACTAGCATGTTGTTTTTTAGTATATTTGTTATCATGTATGAAAATATACACGTATGCAACTGGTGTTGATATTAGCTCAAACATGGTATTTATGAGGAGCTTCTGCTACTTTTGCTGCTAGCTGCAAGAGCTTTTAGATGCAAATAATTTCTTTTAGCGTAGGTCACCAAGCATTGTATATCATATATGGCTATCATTGTTATATATTCTGGTTTATTCTTTATTCTACTCTTTGGCTTTATTACCTTTATAATTGAATGAAAGTATTTCTTTGGTAAATGTGAAAATTTTCATCCATTTTATACTCAGTTCCTTAACTTGTACTAAATTGTCCAAACTAAAACCATCCAAAATTTGGTATACTTTCAGATTGTTGTGGAAAGGAAACTGGTTCATACAAGAAAAGAGCTGCAAGATACTTTCCTTGATAGTAAGGTACAAAGTTCGTGATTCATCAAATAATGAAATAGAGTATAAAGAAATTTCACCAAACGACATAGTATATCGCGTGCTCTATTTAATGATTCTTTAAAAAAAATCTATTAATTTATAGTGCAAGGCTAAGAACCCAGGATGGTGTTGTTGCAAATGGAGAAGCCTCAAAGATAAGGGGCCCTACCATTAATGATGTTCTAAAGGAATTGGTCGACTGGCTTTGCACGCAGGTTCGTTTATTGCTTGGCATTCTGTTTTTTCAGTCTGCAATGCACATCAATTTCTCATGGCTGGAAGAAGTTGATTGCCTTGGCTTTCTATGATTTTACGTGTCTTCTGGAAGTTCCCATGTCCATATTCTAGTCTCTGATCATCTCGTTCTCACACATGTCGTTGTTGCAAAATGATCTCTTTTGAAGTATATTCTTTTTATCTCTATTGACTTAAATCGTAGTTCTCCTTACTTATTGATGTCCAATGTCTTTGCAGCTAAAGAAGCCTTCCCATCCTAATGTTGGTATTCCTACTGCTATTATCTGTCTTGCGGCATTACTGAAGGAACCTGTTGTCAGGTCTTCCTTTGTTCGAGCAGATGGGGTGAAGTTACTGATTCCTTTAATTACTCCAGCATCGACCCAGCAATCTAACCAGGTATTCTTGTTTTTCACTTTTTCATGTTGTTAGGTTTTAGAAAGGAGTAACTTGTCGTTCTAAAGCCATTTGAGTGGTATAAATCTGAAATTGACAACTAATGTTTGCAACAGCTTCTCTATGAAACATGTCTCTGTGTGTGGCTTTTATCTTACTATGAACCAGCAATTGAGTATTTAGCGACATCTAGGGCTCTACCAAGATTGGTTGATGTTGTTAAGAGTTCCACAAAGGAGAAGGTGAGCTAGTCTAATGTGCCCTTATCCAACTTCTGCCTCATAATGTGTATGCTGCTTTAATAAAATGTATGTATGATCATGCATCCTTTACTGTGGTATATGAGCAGGATTCTGTTATTTTCCATGCTTTACTTTGTCCTTTAACTCTTTTCCTGCAATTCTGTGTTAGCCTTGAATTTTTATCATTACCAAGTACAGATTACATGCTTTTAAGTTCTGTCCGATTAATCTAATTCTATGTTAGTTTAATCATTTTAAATGTGTTTTTGATTTTTATAATATTTTTTTAACTTGACGAATGGCGGCCAGGTTGTTAGGGTTGTTGTATTGACCTTTAGGAACTTGTTATCCAAAGGCACGTTCGGTGCTCAGATGGTTGACCTTGGACTGCCACAGATTGTTCAGAGTTTGAAAGCACAAGCATGGAGTGATGAGGTAAGAATACAGATCATTTAATTCTTATCTGGCTATGTAATTCTCATATTAAATCCTATTATCCTTCAATTTAATTTTTAGATTCAATGCAGCTATACTAAATTTTGTGTACTCATGATATACCGATTCTTTCTTACGGATTTGATTTGGATATTTCATAGGATCTATTGGAGACTCTCAATCACCTTGAAGATGGGCTGAAGGATAACATTAAGAAATTGAGTTCGTTTGATAAATATAAGCAAGAAGTTCTCCTTGGTCATCTTGATTGGTCACCCATGCATAAAGATCCATTGTTTTGGCGTGAGAATATTTCATGCTTTGAAGAGAATGATTTCCAGGTATATTTTTTGTTTGTCGTGGCTTTCAACGTCTCAAGCTATATATCCTTGCTTATGGGTAACTTTATGAAGAGGGAAAATAATTTTAAAAGAAGTTAATTTATCCATTGGGTCTGTGCAAAAGTTTTCAACCACTTAAATCTTTCTAACTTTTAATCTGAAAACTGCAACCTCTCACTGCCATGCATGTTAACTGCTAACGAGTAAGAAATTTGGTCTTTTGGCATGTATAGACTATTACTCTCAGGGCAAGTTGCCATGGTAAATTGGTGAAGTTGATTTGTCAGAATGTAACTTCCTGTTCATTGATTACGTATCAGTAACAATCATTTCATATGAGAGTATAGATCTGTGATTTTTTCAACGAAGAATTTGTTTTATGAAAAAAGAATGCATCTTGTCCAATAATTCACTAAAATTAAGATTCTGATGTGATGCTCAGTTTTGTCAAGGGAGCAAGGTGCACCCTAGGTGTTACAATCCTTATATGGTGCAAGGTGCTACAAAAAGCATATGCCCAAGTGATATAGGGCATGATACATGCGTGTGCTTGTATGCATGTTTTTGTATGTCTATTTGTGTGGAAGTAAAATAAGCTTAGGTATTTAATGATGAACATGTACTCAAATATTAGTTCAGTTTATTTATCCTACACACAACAATGTTTTCTTCTTTTTTGGCCAATATGTATTTTTTACTTATGGTCCTCCAATATCTGATGTTGAATACTCAAAACTGATATTATCCCCTTGATGAAGATATTGTTAGTAAAACAAATTAAAAATAAATGAAATCAGGAGTTTTTCAGCACCTACTGCCTTACAAAAACGCACTTCTAGACACATCATGTGCGTACCTTGATCAAATGTTTCTTGCCCAAAAAGTTATGCATGTTTTCTTTCTGTGCCTTGATCAAATGTGTCATGTCCGAATGGGTTTGACCTTTTCTGGGGGGAGTGAGGGGTTGTCTTATTCTCCTTCTGAAAAAAAGAGGGGTTGTCTTATTCTGGTGCAACGAACCTAGTTCATGGCTTAGAACAGTAGATGAGTGGTGGTGCCTTTGGCAAGTTGTAACAGTTCCTTGATTCTTGCTGATGTGTTTGTCCTCTGAACAAATTATTATCGTTACACTTTGTTCACATCATCTATTTTCTGATAATTTTTTAGTTATTTTGTTGCTCATCAACAATGTCGGGGGAAGATCAGGATCAATTAAAACATGCGTGCTTAGATTGTAAATATCCAAGTAGAAAACTGTGATAATTACTTATCATGTTGTTTCCCAGGTTCTTAGGGTCCTCATTACAATTATGAACTCGTCTAATGATCCAAGAGCTCTGGCTGTTGCTTGCTTTGATCTCTCGCAATTTATTCAGCACCACCCCGCTGGTCGGGTGATAGTGAATGACCTCAAGGCGAAGGAACAGGTGATGAAGTTGATGAACCATGACAGCGCTGAGGTTACCAAGAATGCCTTACTCTGCATCCAGAGGCTTTTCCTAGGAGCAAAATATGCTAGCTTTTTGCAGGCATAGTTCGGCTTAATCGTTCTCGGTAACGTCCAGTTGGATGGTAAGTAAATTATGCTTGGTAGATTGAGTTCAGCTGGGATGGGTGGTTTTTCCATGTCAGATTACTTGATTGCCAACATTTCAAGGAATAATTGTTTTGATTTTATTGTCGAGGTTCAAACTTATTATTTTTTAAAATTTTTAGTTCTGGTATAAAATAAAATGTATGCAATTCCTTGTTTGCTTAAATAAATTGTGTTGCCATTATAATGGTTCGAGTACAACAAAGAGGTGCGGGGTGGATGGGGATTGACCCCTAAACGTTAAAATTAAGGGTTTAGTCTTAAAATTTTCAAGGTTTAAGATAAGATGATGTTAAAATTACATGTTGGTCCTCGTAAATAATAAAATTATAATTTATTCTTTTCAAAAATTTTAAGATAATGATAAAAGTATAGCTCAGTCTTTCAAAAACATATAATTTTTTAACCTAAAGGTAAAAAAAACTTTCGAACTGATTCAAAACATTAATTAAATCTCAACCTTTTCGTTTTATGTTCAATTGAACTCTCTGAAGACATTTTATCATCTTTGACTGTCAGAAGCTAACGATGTGGCCAAAGTGACAATCAACAAACAGCTTCAGTGTGAGAATCGTGTATATTACATGCCATCTCATTTTTTAACTGATATCATCAATTTAAACTTTTTGAAGTTAATTGGGTGGACATATGATCCTGGTTGAAGTTGTTAAAGTTCTATAGAAATAATAAGAAAAAAATAAAATACATAAGTAGTCCTAAAACTTTTAAAATGTTTACATTTTGATCATTTAAATTTTAAGATTTATAATATATTATCTAACATTTATTTCGTTTTCAGTAAAATCTGTCATTACTCTCATTAATTTTTGCTGACGTCGTACTTAACACCCTAACTCTCCCGTCGTCTTCTTCTTCTTCTTCTAACGTTGCTTTGACTTTTCCCTTCAAAACCATGTAAACCTCTGAGAAAACGCGAATCTTCTCCTTCCTTTCCATCTTCTCCAATCCTTTTCTTTTCTCATGTCTTCTTTTGATTCATGATCCATGTTACCAAAACCCGAATCTGGGTTCTTTCGGACCTTCACTCTTCTCACCTAAACAAAGAAGAAAACGCCCAAAAATAGGAAGTTTTTTCGAGAAGTGGAAACAACAATGGAGATTGAAAGGTTTAGGTCATTACTTTCCCTCTGTTGTAGAGCCTGACCCACACGTGTTTCTCTCTTGGGTGGAAATCACACTGCCGCTAAGTTTTGCACTCGCTAGAAAAAGATCTTCCTTTGTTGTTTAGATTTTCTTTCTGTTTCTGTAATTTTCTACGATTTTTTTCTTGGGGTTTTTTCCCAATAAAATTTTGTCATCGAGAGGTACCCTTTAGCTAAATTCGACTGAATTTAGGGAAAATTAAGCGATTCTGGGTTTGTTTTCAGACGCAGATCCGATTATTCGACGACGGAGATGGCCGGGCAGGCGCCTCGACCGAATCCCCACAGTTATAATCGGCTTAATCACTCGCAAAGTCCGAGTATTTCGTTGAAGGGAGAAAGTTGTCCAGAAATGGGTTTAAATAATGCTTCAAAGCAACGTTAGAAGGAGGAGGAGGAGGGAGAGTTAACGGTTCGTGCCATAAACATTGAAATGGCCGGCAATGGAGCAAGTTGAGGCTTCCAAGTTTCACTTGTGGGTTACTTTCTTTAAGGTGATTTCATAGGTTCTTTGAATTGTTAATGTGGTGTTTATTTTCACCTGTAGATTAGGTACTGACTAATTTCCATTTCATAGGCTATTAATCTGTCCTTAAGTCATGTAATTTGAGCCTGCTTTCACAATAACTGAATAAATGTATTCAAAATAATGCATTTCAAAGATTTGGCTTTACTGAAAATTTGATTTCATCTTCAAGCCTTCCTCCAATAATTGAATCAGATGAGAGGGGGCCGCTTTGATTTGCTTTTACTTTGTCATATTTTTGTAGAATAGGGAGTAGAGAGAGATCACTTTTCTCATGTTGATATTGGCTTATCTCATTTATGGGAAAGAATTAAAAGTTCAAGGATTATTTGTATATTTTACCCTTAAAAAAGGTAATTAAGCTCCGATCTAAAACCCCATCCTTATATAAACCCAGACCGAATCTTCTTCTCATTGTGTCCCACTATAGAAACCCAGCCACCGTCTTCTTTCCAACATTTTGCACCATTGTAGTAACTGATGTTATTTATTTATAATGGTATATCCAAAAATATTTTTTTAAGATGGATATATATATTATTGAAATTTATTTATATACAATGATCACACATAAAATTTAGAATGGACGCCATTAATGAAATGAATAATATAAAAAAAATTAATCTTAAGCAAACCTTACATCCGCCATTGGTTATACACATACTCCTGATTGGAGAATGATGAACTAGAAAAGGAAATGCAAGTGAAGAACGAAAAAATATTCATGGTAGATTTAAAATATTCATGCAAGTGAAAATTTAACGAATATTTTGAGTAACTGTTTTTATCATATTTTGGTACTTAAAATATACCTCCATGGTAGATTTTAATCCAAAAGGTAACATAAAATAAAGCTAAAAAGGTATAAGAGGTCCATGCAGTATAAAAAAAAGTCAATATGGTTTTATGCATGTAGATCTAGGTTTATTTTTTTAATATGTATCATTAGCCTCATAAAGCATCACTCCGAGTCGACCACATAATTAATCTAAATGTAGTATTTTATTATTTTAAAATATTGAGAGGAGGATAACCTTAAAATAACTAGATATTTTATCTCGATATTTAAAATAATTTAATCCCATATTAGGTGAAACTATAATAAAGTTAATCACGCTTAAAATTAACAGATATAAAGAAAAGAAAAGGAAATGTTCTCTTATTTAAATTTGCCAAAGAAAAGTTGTTTAATGCCAATTAAAGGCTTTGACTTGACACTTTTAAATAATTGAACATTCTTTATTTTTCTATATGGATTGGTAATTAGAATGAATTGGTTAATATTTTTCATTTGTCTTTTTATTAAATGATTGTTCTTTTGAGAATTTTTTTAGAAGAAAAGTGATATTCATTTTGTTTTAGGTGGCGAGAGAAATAGTCTTCTCAATTCACAATTGAGAGGTTCTTTCTCTTCAATTGAAAATGGTGGAATGCCGTCTCTTTCTTCTTAGAACCATTAATTCAACCAAATGACCTTCCTCAAATAATGAATTTTTTAAGAGAAAAATAAGAAATTCCATTGTTTCAGTCGGTGAGAGAATAGTCGTTCTAATTTATATTGGGAGGTTCTTTATCTTCGATTAGAAATGATGAAATATTGTTCTCTTCTTTTTAGAATTCCCAAGTTAATAAAATGTTTGTTTGTGAAAAGGGATCTTTAATTAAATTATTGTTAGATTTGTCATATTTTTCCATTGCAAAAACAACGAACTAATCAATTAGATACTACTTTTGGGCATCGTGGGGTCATATCCTTCCCTACACATAAACATTTTAAAATATTTTTTAAGTTATGAGTGGTCTCGCCTCACACATATCTCAAAGGCTTAAAGACTGTTCTGATAGTTTGAAAACTCCACTGGGACACTTAAAGAATCAGGCCATTAATTGATTGGTTGTTGTCTTCACAATAGAAATTATGAATTTGGCTTAATTTAATTTTTGATTCTTTGTATGTTTAAATAATTTTTTTCATTTATAATTTGCTTTGTTCGTAAATAGTTGAATTGATGTTTGAGTTCATTGGTTTTAAATTTTTAAAAGTTTTTAATATGGTTTGAGATAGTTGTTATACTTGTTTTCCAAGGGTTTGTGAGATTCCCCTCACACACTTAACATGCATTTATATTTTATAAGCTCTATACCCGAGCTTCTTCCTTTTTAAGTGGGGTGAAAGCAACGCCTTCGTAGGATATGTTTCATCGTATGGGCCTAGCGAGTAATTTTCTTCATTTTATATGTTTCTTCGTATGGACATGAGGGAATGTATCCTCTTGAATTGAACTTGATCTATTTTAGCCTAAAATGGGTGACGATCAAGGGTTTGACTCACTCAAAGGGGCACTGACAAGGACAATTCGAGTACCTTTTTCTCTATAGACAATGCATGTAATAAATTGTGAGAACTCACCCTAAGTAGAGCCATGGTGAACCTTTTTCCCGATGAGTGGAAACATAAGTAGGTATACAAAAAGGGAAACAACTCTAATCCTTTGATAACTCCATAAAAGGCTATAATTTGTGCCTTTTTACTTAGGTTATTGGTTGTTTGAAATCTCATTCCATTGCATATACTTGCATTTAGAGTCATGTAGTTGCATTTGGTAGTGATGTTTTGTTGCAGTATTTTATTACTGAAATTGGTACTGCTTAAAGGGAAAGGTCGTGTTTTGCTGATGATGTGCAGATATTGGAAGCTGAGGACGAGTGGAGAACTATTAAAGGCGAAGGAGATAAAAAAATGCTACAACATTCTTGACAACATTTAAGGGCGAAGAAAAAGATAAAAATGATGAATAAATTTTACTATCAAGCTGTCCTTCCACACGTGAATGCTCTATCCAGTTTAGCCTACCCCTCATGTGAAAGGAATGATATCATAGGGAACAAATGGAATTTTAGCCACTAAATCCTAGAAATGCCCTTGGTATAAATATAAAGATACCCTAAAATTAAATAAAGCTTTTGGGAAGGATAAGATAAGTAAGAGAGGAAAGACAGCTGCAAAAATTTTCCATTTCCCCCTTTTCTCCATAGCCAAGCTCCAAGGGGATATCAAGCTAGGCCTTTGAGAAAAGCTAGCTTGCTAAGGCGATTCAAGGCGGTTCAAGGTGGTGGTTAAAGCTCACGATGATAACTCATGTTTGGGAGATTTCCTTATCCCTTTATACTTTCATTTATATATTTTTCTTGTAGGTTTCCATTAAAACAAATAATGATGATGGATGTTTGGTACCCCCACCATGAACTAACATATTTGGTGTAGGTTTACTTTGGATGATAATGTTTTGTTTTAAATTAATAGTTTGATGTCTCCATGTTATATGCTTGTTGTCAAAACGATTTTTTCCTTTTTAACTACATACCACATTTTTTAAATCATCTCTTTTAGTTAATTTTTAATTAAAAAGTAATGTGATTTAGAAAAACCTCTCGTTTCGAAAAATTTGGGATTCCCTTTAAAAATAAAAACGTATGGTTCGAGGAGTCTCCACCAATATTTTGATTAGGGTGTGATTGGGCACCCAAAAACGTATGTTGTTATTTTAATAAAAATATCAATTTTAATTAAAACAAAAAATTTGAGGTCTGCATTGCAAAAATTTGAGTTCGAGAGTCGATTAGTGTGGGGAAGGATTATCACCCCCACAACGCCCTAAATCGGTACCTAGTTAATTAATTAATTGTCTTTGAAACGAAATTTACAAGTTCGAATTTAATTTAATTTATAATCTCATAAAACAACACTTTATGAATTTTAAAATGAAACTAATAATATTTAATTATTTCATATCGAGAAGAAAACAACCCCTCATACCTTGAGGCAATCAATTCTACTCCAATCGAAATAAAGAAATATTATGGTTCCATCATAATATTCAAATGCACCAAAACAGATTAAATTAAAATTATCAATCCTTTTTAGAAAGAACAAGGATATTCAATTATTTAAATAGATCGAGATCAGACCTTTAATAAGTTCTAACAATCTTTTCTCGAAGAATTTAAATGAACAAATATTTCTTATTCTCTCATTCCCAATTTTTAGGTGATGAGTCATTTGTTTGGGTTTTACTGTTGGGATAACTTTTAGTTTAAAATCACCGAAAGCTCTCTAATAAGTTAAGACAAGCACCTCATAACTATTTTAAAATGAAAGGGTACTTTAATCCAATTATTTAATATGAGTCGAGTTATGCTCGTGAGGATATCATGCATATCATGCAAAAATAATGTCATGTGATTTGTATATTAATCATTCGCATACTGGCACATATGAAAACATCTCAACATGCAAAAATAAATATAAACAACTAAATAAAGAAAACAATCTAATAATGGACTAAATTAAAATAAATTTAGATTTAAGGACTTAATCAAAAAGATAAAATAATCTAAATTAGGGCAAAAATATCTAAGACCTAAATCTAAAGATTCAATTTAAAACAAACATAAAAAGTAAATGACTTAAAAACAACATATCAATGATAGAGAATAAACCTAAACCAAGGCTCTAATTAACCATAATTATTTAAAAGAGATGTTATCTATCATAGGGATCAATTCTAAAAATCTAGTACCTAAAAACATGTCAAGACATACATAAATATATTCATTTATTTGAAACAATCTAAAAGAAAAAAAAACTAATCTAATTGATTACTAGGCAATGAAAAATTTAGTTCTAATTAATATTTAATCTAATTAAATAATCAAGGGACTAAAATAGGAAACACAAAACCAACCAGGGATTAGATTCAAATTATTCGCAAGCTTAACTAAGGACTAAATTAAAATAAAGTAAAAATTAGATACACAACCCAAGAATTAAAACAGAGATTTAAATGAAAAACACTCATAAATATAAGGGACTTAAACATAAATAACCCAAAAATTATAACTGAAACCTAAATTTGGAAAATTACAAAATGGGACAAACAAAGAGGACAAATTCAAAAACTAACCCTTTAGGTGACTAGAATGTAAATAAGCGCTAAACCTATGGGGACTAAAACCTAATTTAATCAAAAGTTTCACTGACTAAATACTAATTAACCCAAACTCTCTAATATATATTCTTAAACCTAAGTTTAAACTACCCTAATCCCAAATTACACCTAACAGTCGCTTACTCAGCTTTCGTACTCTCCCCTTTTCTTCCCCTTCAGTCGAAACCCCTACCAGAGCCTCCATCGCCATCGGTCGGCCGACCACCATACCTTGGTGGCCACTATTCACTCAACTGTAGTCAATCGTCACTCTGACCAACGATTTCCAAAACTCCGGAGAACCATAACATCCACTCTCTCTTCTACCTCTCATGCCAAAGACTGAACCCTCTATATCGTAAATCGACATCTTTCACCTCTCTGACCACCACCAACGGTGGTCGGTCTAACTCGAATCTTGCCTAAAATAAAACCTAAACCCTCTCATATCCTCTTATAACCTTTCGACCGAACCTCAAGAAACCTAAAGTTGTAAATTATCTTTCAATCCTCTTTCAGACCACCGAAAATAACCTTAGAACGATATGCAAATACCCCAAACGGCCGAATAGGCCTCTGACCCCTCAGATTCCTTACTTTGATGATGAAGACACTCCCTCACTCCGATGAGAAGCAACGAACAAGGCAACTGAAAAAACTCTAACCTATTTACACTTTTATTTTGCTTCGAGAACAACAAATAAAGAAAATGGTTGTATGATGTTGTTTAAGGAAATCACCATCCCTCTGTAAATGATCTTTAGTTTTTTTTATTGTTGAGTTCTCTCGATTACAATAGGTAATTCTTGCTATTACAATGGTTTCTCTTTTTTCTCTCTTTCAAAAAAAGGATCCCCCTTCTTTGTATTTTTATAGTGTATTCCCCCTGAATATCGATGGGGAACCTCTTTTTTTCTTACAGTAAAAATGAAAAAATCCTAAATCTTTCTAATCTCTCTCCTTTCTGTTTCGTATGGTCATTCCAACCGTTGAGGAGGAACTTCTGGAATTAGTGACGAGGCTCGGTTGGGACCTGTTGGTACTGCTCACGTGGAGGAGAGGGACTAATATTGACCCGGGCAAAATAAGGTATACCAGCTGCCCCTATTTGCTTGTTGTTGTGAAACAATAACAAAGCAAAGACAAAAGATAACCTAATTTTTTTGGGTTCGGTTATAAGGAATTTGAAAGGTTAATCATTTCCACTGCAAGTTAAGGGTAGGTCAGACTTGATATTCTCCACTCTTCTTTCAGAGGAGATCAGACTTGATTTGTTCCTCTTTTTCGGGTAGTCAGATCAATTTTGGAAGATGGGTCTACTCCACTCTTTTTTCAGGGGAGACAAGACTCAAGAAATCTTTGGAAAATAGGTCTGCTTCACTCTTCTTCCAGGGAGATAAGACTCGAAAAATCTTTAAAAGACGGGTATGCTCACTCTTCTTTCAGGGAGATAAGACTCAAAAAATATTTGGAAGTTGGGCCTGCTCCACACTTCTTTTAGGAAGATAAGACCCAAAATATCTTTGGAAGACGGGTATGCTCCACTCTTCTTTCAGGGAGATAAGAATTGAAAAATCTCTGGAAGACGGGTCTGCTCCACTCTTCTTTCAGGGAGATAAGACTCAAAAAATCTTTGGAAGACAGGTCTGCTCCACTATTCTTTCAGGGAGATAAGACTCGAAAAATCTTTGGAAGACGGGTCTGCTCCACTCTTCTTTCAGAGGGATAAGACTCGAAAATATTTGGAAGATGGGTCTGCTCCACTATTCTTTCTGGGAGATAAGACTAAAAAAATCTTTGGAAGACGGGTCTGCTCCACTCTTTTTTCAGGGCGATAAGACTTGAAAAATATTTGGAAGACGGATCTGCTCTACTATTCTTTCAGGGAGATAAGACTCGAAAAATCTTTTGATCCATTTCTGTACTCTTCAGGAAATATTGAATCGAATGTGTTTTGATTCTCTTATCTTCATGAAGATCGAATATGAAAATCAAACATTACCAATCATTAGTGCATGTTCAATAATTTGAAAACATTATACATGAAGGTTTAGAATTTGAGAGAATCTTTGAAATCAATTTCTCTTGTTGGAACTTGTCTCGCAGCCAACGGATATGAGAATCTGCCTTGACTCGAGTGCCATTTGAACCTCTCCCTTCTTGGGACTTTGAATTGGATAATGACTCCTGCTTGTCATAAATCTTTAGTTTTCTTGAAAAACCTGTAAAATGTTCATCTTGAAAGTACAACATATCTGAATACTGAATGCAGTATGGCAATTCATTTATCATTAATCTTTTGAGAAAGTGAAAATGTCTTTTAGACAAAATTAGAACTTTCACAGAAACGACCAAAAATAGACAAGGTTAATTTTTAGGATCTTTTGGAAGACAAGGTTGAGATTTCTAGGGAAAAAGTCTCAAGAAAAATAAAATAAAATTCATATAACGCAAGTCCTAAGAGAGTCGGGATTGAAAACAACATTATAGAAAGATTGACTTCTCTACATGAGAAAGTCAAGTTGAGGAAAAATACTACTGAAAATTTGACTCCTCTCCGTGCAAGTCAAGTTGAGAATGGCATCTATTGAAAAGTTGACTCCTCTCCACGAGAAAGTTAAATTGATAATGACATCACTAAAATGTTGACTCCACTTTCTGAGAAAGTTAAGAATCATAACACTGAAAGATTGATTTCTTTTTTTGAGAAAGTCAAGAATGAAAACACTAAAAGATTGACTCCTCTTTACGAGAAAGTTAAAGAAGACAACACTAAAAGATTGACTTCTTTTCACGAGAAAGTCAAGTTGATAATACTTAAATATTGACTTCTCTTCACGAGAAAGTCAAGAGTGACATCATTAAAAGGTTGACTACTTTCCACGAAAAAGTCAAGAACAACACCACTAAAAGGTTGACTTCTCTTCACGAGAAAGTCAAGAATGACATCACTAAATATTGACTTCTCTTCACGAAAAAGTCAAGGAAGATAACACTGAAAGATTGGTTTCTCTCCACGAGAAAGTCAATAACAACGCCACTAAAAGGTTGATTTCTCCTCATGATAAAGTCAAGAATGACATCACTAAAGATGGACACTTCCTTCAATATATTCTATCATTTTTCAACGAAATGGTTTGCTTTCTGAATATGAAACTTTCCACGTTTGATTTTCCCCAATCCCGCATCTGTAGGTCCTTTTAATCTATTGATTAGTTTCTCTATACATGAAAATCTTTACTTTTCTCCTACATCTGATAGTCCCCACTTCAAAGTAATGCTTCTTCTGTGGATTAGGCCCTTTATTCTTCAGGTCCTCCCTCTCTAAACATGATTCCCTATATTTGAGGTTTGGATTTAATCTTTCAACTTACTGGGATTTTGACATCATGAATCTTCTCTTTTCACTGGAAGATCTATAAAAAACATGCATTTATATGTAAAATACGAATGTAATGTAATAAATTTTCTTTTATGAAAATGATGTTCTCATTAATGCATAAATGGTGACAATTTTCTTTGATTCCAAAGTGGGGAACTCGGTCTTCTTCCACTTGATCACTTCTCTCCAGGGTTTACTTCGGATATCAGTGTAGTAACTTATAATTTCAATCTTGCATTTTTGAAGAGACATCTGATCATCTTCTATCTTTGTGTCATCTTTGTTTTCTATCTTTATTTTGAAGGAAGTTTTTTCTCTCCTGAGTTCTTGCTATGGTCGAAAATATGGCCCTGATCCCCCTTTCTATCCTTGACTCAATTACACTGTCAGAGTTTGTTTTTCTGGTACTCTACCCTTAATTAATACTCAAGTGGTTTACTTTACAAGGTAATCTCTGCTCAAATTTATGTTTTTCCCTTAACACTCCACCTTATGAGGCTCATTCTCAACATCTTCTTGGTCTGAATCTTGTCATATCAACATGATATGGGTTTGGCCATGCCCCAAAGTGGGTATTCTCATAGTTCATCCCTACTTAAGTGATAAAATTTCATTATTGACTGGTCTCACTCTTGCATTCTTCTATGAGCTGGGATATGTTCCCCTTTCAAATAAGGTAATCATCTGGTTCTCAATGAATAACCGATAACATCATAAGGAAATGTTACAATTTATATTCTCCAATCCTTCTGATCTCTCGGACAATTTGATTTTAGGATTGTGGAATGCTTCATTATTCTGGAATCGTTTATTCTTTCTTCAATAGAGGTAGAATGAGCCTTACCAGCTTCAAGGACCTTTCATATTTGAGACTGTCATGTTTGAGAATGTTTTTTCTTTCTTTATTTTATTTTAGAATATAATAATTTTTTAAAGTATTTCCCCTTAATTCAGGCTCACAATTAAATCAAATCATAAACATGAGTTCTAAGAATGTCAAAGGAATCAACAACTCTTTTAATATTTTCAAAGTTATAATTCTTTGACAAGTATCAAAGTTGATGGGTTGGCTTCAGGTTGGCTTCTTATTTTCTAAGGTTTCGGCCACCAAAATGTCATTTATTTCTTGATGCTCGTGAACATTGTGACATGCCCCTCTTTCTTGACTTGGTTTTTTAATCGGATGCGGACAAAATGACGCAACTAGCATAATCAATTACTAGACTTTCTAGAACACTTCTATTTCGGTTATATGAAATCTTCCATTTGTTCAAGCTTTGTAGATTCCTCTAACAAAGGTAGTGCAGAAATGTCGATCTGAAAATGAAATTCCTAAGTGCTCGTGTGAAATTGACTATAACAGATGTTCCTTAACTCCCTTAGTCCATCTTTACCAAAACTCCTTATTTAGATAATTTGATTAATTTGCCATTGTTTGGATAGCTAAATTCACTTATATATATATATATATTATAACGTCTGTATCGGGCTAGCTCATCACAAAGTCTTCGACTTAACAATTGTAGTGGAACAAACACCGAACTGCTAAGTACCCGAACAATGTCATGGTTTGAATGCAATCTATTCATAAAGCCAGAGCTTTTGAGTTTCCTCTATAACCAATAGCTTTAGTGGAATAGATCAACTTTATTGTATACATACATAATTAAATTCTGGGTATATGGATTCAATTTCTTAAGTTTGTCAAGAAAAACTTGTTATAGTCTAGGCGTTGTTGAAAGTAAAAAAATCTCATATTTAGAGTTCAATTTCCAAGCAATTGACCGAAACTAGATTCACCTACTTGACTATTCCATCTGTAAAGATCAAGATCATCATTGAACATCCTCAATAGATGTGTGGTCTAGTCAGATTTGTAATGTCGAACACAAGAGATGCCCCATGTTGTCTGCTCCTATGCATACTTGAATACCAAGCCTCTTGTTCATTCCCTTATGAGAGGAGAAGGCTATATCGGTCCCTGCTATATAAGGGTATGGTGTTCTAGCGTATCTTCTGGGGGTAAGGTCCAGGGTCCTTGTTTTATCAATTTTCAATCGCGTCACTTTGTCAAAGACTTATAACTCTAATGATTTAAATAGTTTTTAATTCAATTGATATTCAAAGAATTTCAAGTTGTAAATTTGATTTAATGCTCACCATCTTTAAAGTAGCATAGATTCATTTAAATATCCTTACAAAAAAGCTGAGAAAAGACAAAAAAAAAATTAAACAAGATGTTGTAAATGGAATAAAGCCTCACGAGGGATGAAATGATTTCTTCTTAATTAGGATACCCCATTACTCATCTAATGTAGTGGCACTTGATTCAAACAGATGTTTCATATTTTGCTTTGATACCTTAATCGTGCCCGTCATCCACTCTTCTACCAATTCTTGTGTCAACGTCTCATTTTCAACAAGTATCTCTATCTCCTTTAACAGCGGACTACAATTCCCCGTAGAATGCCAAGATGCCCCCAAGTGGAAATCACAGACACTATCTTGATCATAGCTATGGGCAGAAGGGTTTGGTTTCACTTTCATTGGCCTAGGTATGAGGTATTGACCTTTAATCAAATGGGGATACAAATCTGAGATAGAAGTTTGGAACATTTATCAGAGTATTTCTCGATCGTGAGACTTTATTTGGTCGGGTCGAACAAATAGCTGTTTCTTTTCTTTTACGGTTGTGGGGGCTCTTGATCATGTCATCACATTGGCTACACAATCAACATTCTGATTTCCACTCAAAATCTTCATCTTTTCTTGGATAATAGGGTCCTTTAACGATTTCTCCCCATATATTAATGTAATCATCATGTTCATCAACTTGGACATATGTTCTTGGGATTCAACTTGGAACTTCCATGCTTTATCAATCATTTCTTGTTGGGTCTTTATGAGTTGTTCTTGGATTCCCTTGATCTTACTAACACGCGCTAATATTTCATTCATTGTTTTTTATCTTTCTATAATTACGCTCAGGGTAACTTCAATTTTCTTTCAAAGCTTCTTCACATAATCTTTTTGTTAATGTTGATATTTTATTAATGAATATGAAATACATGACTATGAATGAATAAAAATGCGATGGAGAAATTAAGATGCATTGCAAAAAGTAAAAATGCGTATGCAAAATACAGGGTGTTGATCCTGGAATGACTCCTTAGAACAACATTTTATATTAGGAATGAAGTTTAATTACAAGGTTTAAACATATCACAGATAGATCTACACTACTGCTCCTAATTGTTGCACATGTGCCAGCAGTTCCATAATCTTCTAGGATTCTTCAGTCTCGGACTCCAGTCCTTCACTTACAGCAGCAACTTCCTAAGACAGGGTGACCGAATATTGAGCTATTCCTTGAGCATGATCTAGGTAACTAGCGAGGAGGTAGTCTATTTGTTTAACTCTCGACTGAGCTTGCCCCAACGATAACGCCACTATATAACCCCCTCGTAAGGAACTATCGAAAGCTCATTTGCTCGTCTCTGAAAAATTTTGAACCATAGCCTCAAGCTCGTTCACTTGTTTCTTCAGACTTTCATCATCTCCACGGCTCGAGCTACCTTCTCGGCTTTGGTATCATCGTAATGCAGCCTCTAAACTCGAGATCTTCCCTTTCAGCTTCTTATTTTGGGAATGATTCTCTTGTAATCATTACTTTAGAGAACTTTTTTCCTTTGACATAATCATAACTTGATGCCTACTTTGTTTGAGCTCTTCTTTACTCTCTCCGGATTCTTTGTTTAGGCTCGCCACTTCTTGTCTCTATTCAGTAGGTGATTTACTTGAGCGGGCAACTATCTGGGCATTTACCATTCGTTGGTAAGATAGTTGAAGATTGTCAAAGTCACGTCAAAGTTGCTTCTCCACTTTTTCAATTTGAACAGCTCGACCCTTTTGAATGTCAATATCTAGCTCTTTTCCTCTCCATAGCTTTCTTTCTGCCTCAAAGTCATGCTTAACTAGCTCTAACAGAGATGGCACCACTCTCAGATGTTCTTCCATAGGCTGAATATTTTCATGATTAACCATTGGGATTCTATCATTTACTCGATTACTTCTTCATTGTTCATACTGCTGAGATAACTTGAGATCAAATGTGAAGAGATTCACAAGATGAGTCTGTTTCCATACATCAGCAACCCCTTTAACTTTACTCTTGTATTGCTCTCCTTTGAATGCATACTCTGACCCTGACAAATCCCATATTGTTGGAATGAATTGCCTTGACCCATATTACCTAGAAACTAGCAAAGGTGCATACTCTATAGAACCCCAAATACTTGGCAAAGGAACCCATTCTTATTCTCCACATATGTATAATATATCTGAGGAGATATTCCACGAAGCTTACCAAAATATATCACCATCCTTGATATCCTTGAAAATAACCATCCATTTTTCTTCAGTAAAACCCCCAGGCCATTATCTAGAGAGGAAATCTTTCAAAGGTGAAAACCCATCCAAAAACACTCGTCGTGGTGCTCTTTCAACATGCTTTAAGTGACTAAGGATCCATAATAGTAGGAGAGGTACACATCCTATAAAGCGTCATTTTCCCTCTCGTCTACAAGAACGCAAATAACAAAACGTCTCAGCTAAAATGGCTGGAATAGGATCTATTTGCTTATCTAATCTCTCAAACAAGTTGATAACTGATACATCTACATACCCCAGTACCTTCGAAAAAATGACAAGCCCCTAAATTCTTAAAGTAAACAAATCAAACTTCTTCCTCTTGTCAGGATGACGATCAATTACTTCTTTCAGAGTAGTCAGTGAGATGCATTGTCCCCTTTCCTTGATGTTTCTAACAACCTATTATTCACTGTTTCCATCATCAAGAGTAATTTCTTCTTTAAAGAATGAGTGTTTGTTAATTTGGTGTTATTCTGTCCATTTGGGACCTCGAACAACGGATCAATGCTCGATACTCCTCTATGGTAGGTGTCAGATCCACTCTACCAAAAGTAAAGCAACTATAAGTGGGATTCCATAATTGTGCAAGGGCTCTAAATAGGTTTCGGTCAATTGGAACATCTAGGAGATAAGAGATATCGTCATATAACTGATAAAACAATTTCTTGTCAACTACTTCCCAACTTCCCCAAATTTCTTTTAGCTCGCTCAGATCGTTCTGGCGTACATTTATATGGGTGTAAGCAAACAAATCTGATATGTATCCTGGCATCAAACTATCTCCATTGGTCAGCTGGTACTGTTCAGACCATCTTAGTACATTTGCATTATCTTCAACCACTTTTTGAACTTTTCATTCTATATTACTAGCATTCTATATGGACATCGATCACAAATCAACACTATAGAATGGATAGTACAATGCAAAAATAAAATAAAGAAAAAACAAAAGAAAATCAGTTAGTAAACATAAAGCAATTAATCATAGATAATAATTTGTTAATGAATCCTACCCTCACATGTTGGCTACTCAATCATGCTTTATCAGATCCTACCCAAACATGATATCTACCCCATACTTTGTTTGAATATGAAAAACCTAACCTCAGGCTATCTAATTTGCATGCTTATTCGAGAAAAATAAACCTAACCTTATGATTTCTAGTTCGCATACATTTATTCAGAAAGCGAAATTAAATGACTTAAAAAGCTTTTCCTTATGTACCATCCTCACGGGACTCTTAAGGTTCAGATTAGGCTCTACCTAGGTTCGGGTTCTAGGTTCACTATACGTTGGGTTCTGCTCTAAAGTAATAGGTTCTCGAATTGTCCTTGTCGGTACCCCTTGGGCTATCAAACCGTCAATCCTGGCCCATCATAGGTTTTTGGATCAAGTTCAATTCGAGGGAACACAGCTCCTTATGTTCGTGTGGAGGTGAATACCATCACGAAGAAAATAAGGCGTGAGCTCCAGGAATGATCCACTATCCCATGCGGAGGTGAAAACCACACGAGGGAGTAGTTCCTCACTCCTACTTAGATTGGAAAGAGCGGGGTTTTATCTCATGTTATGAATGCAAACTGTGCAGTGTGTAAGAAAAGCAAAAAACAACACAATCAGAAAAATACAAATCTCAAATTCCTTTGAAAACATACAATTAATCTTAAAACATTAGCAAACAAGTTATTACAACTTTTTAGTGGTTAATCCAATTATAAATCAAAATACAAAAAAAATTATTTACCACTGAACAAGGGATCAAAAACCAAATTAGAACAAACTTGTAATTTTCATTTGCAAAAACAATTAATTAATCGACTATCGGCCCGACTCTCTAAAAAAAGTCCCCAGTTGAGTCGTCAAGCTGTCGAAATGGTTTTTTTCTTTTTAACTACACACCACATTTTTTTTCTTTTAGTTAATTTTTAATTAAAAAGTAATTTATTTAAAAAACCTCTTGTTTCTAAAAATTTGAGATCCCTTTAAAAATAAAAACATAAAGTTTGAGAAGTCGCCACCAATCTTTGATTAGTATATGATTGGGCACCCAAAAACGTATGTTGTTATTTTAATAAAAATATCAATTTTAATTCAAATAACAAATTTGAGGTATAAGTTACCAAAAATCGAGTTCGGGAGTCGGTTAGGCGTGGGGAAGGATTAACACCCCCACAATGTCCTAAATCGGTACCTAGTTGATTAATTAATTGTCTTTGCAACGAAATTTACAAGTTCAAATTTAATTTAATTTATGATCCCATAAAACAACACTTTATGAATTTTAAAATGAAACTAATAATATTTAATTATTTCCTATCGAGAAGAAAACAACCCCTCATACCTTGAGGCAATCAATTCTTACTCCAATCGAAATAAAGAAATATTACAGTTCCATCACAATATTCAAATGCACCAAAACATATTAAATTAAAATTATCAATCCTTTTTAGAAAGAAGAATGATATTCGATTATTTAAATAGATCGAGATCAGATCTTAAATAAGTTCTAACAATATTTTCTCGAAGAATTTAAATCAAGAATATTTCTTATTCTCTCATTCCCAATTTTTAGGTGAGGAGTCATTTTTTTGGGTTTTACTGTTGGGATACACTTTCAGTTTAAAATCACCGGAAGTGGCTCTCTAATAAGTTAAGTCAAGCACCTCATAACGATTTTAAAATGAAAGCTATTACCCTTAATCCAATTATTTAATATGAGAGTTATCGTGAGGATATCATGCATATCATGCAAAATAATGTCATGTGATTTGTAAATCAATCATTCGCAAACTGGCACATATGTAAACACATCAACATGCAAAATAAATATAAACAACTAAATAAAGAAAGCAATCCTAACAATGGACAAAATTAAAATAAATTTGGATTTAAGGACTTAATCCAAAAGATAAAATAATCTAAATTATGACAAAAAATATCTACGACCTAAATCTAAAGATTCAATGTAAAAAAAAAACTTAAAAAGCAAATGACTTAAAAAAAACACTGATCAATGATAGAGACTAAACCTAAAATAAGGCTCTAATTAACCATAATTATTTAAAAGAGATGTTATCTATCCTAGGGATCAATTCTAAAAATCTAGTAACCTAAAAACATTTCAAGGCATACATAAAAATATTCATTTATTTGAAATAATCTAAAAGAAAAAAAAACTAATCTAATTGATTACCATGCCATAAAAATTTAGTTCTAATTAATATTTAATCTAATTGAATAATCAAGAGGCTAAAACAAGAAACACAAAATCAACCAGGGATTAGATTCAACTTATTCGCAAGCTTAATTAAGGACTAAATTAAAATAAAGTGAAAATTAGATACATAAATCAAGAATTAAAACATGGATTTAAATGGGAAAAACACACATAAATATAACAGACTTAAACATAAATAACCCAAAAACTATAACTGAAATCTAAATTTGGAAAATTACAAAATCAGGATAAATAAAAAGGAAAAATTCGAAAACTAACCCTTCAGGTGACTAGAATGTAAATAAGTGCTAAACCTATAGGGACTAAAACCTAATTTGCCCAAAATATTCAGTGACTAAATACTAATTAACCTAAAACCTCTAATATATATTCTTTAACCTAAGTTTAAACTAACCCTAATCCCAAATTACACCCAACACCCGCTTATTCAGCTCTTATACTCTCCCCCTTTCTTCCCCTTCGGTCGAAACCCTTTCCAGAGCCTTCATCTCCACCGGCCTGTCGACCACCATACCTTGGTGGCCACTCTTCACTCGACTGTAGTCACTCGTCACTTCGACCAACGGAGTCTAAAACTCCGAAGAACTATAACGTCAGCTCTTTCTTCTACCTCTCACACCAAAGACCGAACCCTCTATGACGTAAATAAGCATCTTTCGCCTCTCCGACCACCACCAATGATGGTTGGTCGAACTCAAATCTAGCCTAAAATAAAACCTAAACCCTCTCCTATCCTCTTCTAACCCTTCGATCGAATCTCAAGAAACCTAAAGTTGTAAATCAACTTTCAAACCTCTTTCCAACCACCGAAAACAACCTTAGAACGATATGCAAATACCCCAAACAGCCGAATAGGCCTCTGAACCCTCTAATTTCTCACTTTTATGATGATGACACTCCCTCACTCTGATGAGAACCGACGAACAAGGTAACCAAAAAAACTCTAACCTATTTACTCTTTTATTTTGCTTCGAGAAAAACAAATAAAGAAAATAGTTGCATGATATTGTTTAAGGAAATCACCATACCTTTGTAAATGATCTTAGTTTTTTTTACTGAGTTCTCGAATACAATGGGGAATTCTTGCTGTGACATGGTTTCTCTTTTCTCTATAAAAAAAGATCCCCTTATCTGTATTTTTACACTGAATTCCCCCTAAATATCGGGGGAACCTCATTTTTCTTATAGTAAAAATAAAAAAATCCTAATCTTACTAATCTCTCCTTTCTGTTTCGTATGACTGTTCTAGTTGTTAAGATGAAATTCTCAATTGGTGACGATGCTGGGTTGGGACCAATTGGTACTGCTCACGTGGAGGAGAGGAACCAATGTTGACCCGGGCAAAATTAAGGTATAACACTTGATTTGTTTGTTGTTTAAATGTTTAAATACCAGACTTGTAAGAGCTTTCGAGAGTTAGCCAGTTTCTAAGTTTGATGCTTAATATCGAGAGAGTTAGGCTAGATCGATGTGAACAATGAAGCTAAGATGGGAAGCAAAGCTCTAACTCACCTTAGAGATAAGAAAATGGTTTCAACGACTAAAAAGTGTAGGACTTAGTCGATAGTATTATGTTGTAGCTCAAATTAAGAGGTACTTCTTAGTATTTTCATTATCGTTCCTTATTAAGGATAACCTAAAACACTTTAGCAAACTTTGTCGAGCAGTATACTTATGGAAGACATGAACAATTCTAGAGACAAGGCATATGAATCCTTAGTGAATCCAATGATTTATCTATATTGTAGTTTTTTGTGAGAGGTTGCCAAGTATTATTTCATACCAGTGCTCAACTTTATTTGCTTTAGAATTCTTTACTGTTTGTTACATCATTTCAACAACTACAATATACCACAATATTCTTACTCAATTGTTTATACCACCTATACTTAGTTAGTTATGAGCAGTGCATAAACCTAACTCGAAGTCCATCTAATCCCTATGGAGATGATACTCACTCATTACTATATTACATATTCGATTGTGCATACTTGTACAGTTTTACATGCCATAACATAGTACATCACACACGCAACACCCTTGCTATTATAATTTCATAGAATAAAGAATGAGAACTATAAAATATATTATTAGGTTTTACTTGTCAAACTGAAGCATGGAGGTAGAGATCATGTTTGGATAGGATCTATTAAACCATGTATGGGTAGGTTTTATTCTTTAAATATATTTTTTATTATTTTAGGATATTAACTCACTTTATTTGGTTTTCTTCTTTCTTGATTTATACCATGGTATTTGCATCTTCACAACATAATCAAAGGTGTTAATTCGTAAATGATTAACCAAATTAGAAGGTTTTCATAACGATGAGGGTTCCATAACTAAGTAGCCAAATCCGTAAGGTCGTAACTTACAAACGAAGATAATTGACGAAGAAAGAGCCTTTAAAGCTGATAGAAGACTCTCTTCGAAGGGGACAAAAACCGAGATGATATCAAATAGTCAGATGCTAGTTGAATCAAGAATGAGAAGATCTTTCACAAGATATGAAGACAACTTCCCTGTTGAAGAATCCCATAGAAGTGGAGGTCTAAAGATCCAACAATCACAATAGGTGAACATCATCAAATGTAAGAGGTGGTTCAACATCTTGATTAGTCCAACAATGACTATAAAGAATACATCATCGTGAGAAAAGCCTAGACCAAGGACACAAAGAAAACGAAGCTCGTAAAATTGACTATCTAGTTTAAGTAAAACTTATGATCTACTGAAGGTTGATCTATAATAGTGATTTTTTTGAATTAACACCTTTTAGCATTTGCAACCATGTTTTACATTAATTTATTTTTTTATTAATAGTTCATGTTATTTTGTTATCGTATTTGTACTAATTCATTTCTATGTTGCACTTCCCTTTTTGCATCACATTATCATGGCATAATCGAAATGTGTTGATTTGTGAGTGATCATCAATGTAGAAGGTTTTCATGATGGAAAAGATGTTTCATATCAAATAGATAATAACACAGCTAAGGGGTGGCATAATGAAGAAGCTTCGAGAAGATAAAAAAACATTACATCCAAAGGTAACATTTTATAGATATCAGAATATGCTATCATCAACAATGAGAAAAAGGAAATACAATAGATGAGAGAGAAAATATCCAAGATGATGGATAAAATATATGCTTTGGCCAAAGATAAAGAGTCTTCTACTTGAAAAGAGAAATAAAGTAATCTTGTGATGTCAGGTGCACAAAGGTCTACTTTAAAATGAGTTGATTTTATTAAGCTTGAGGAATCACACACAATCACCATTTGTATCAACAAACTATATGGGGAGATTAAGGAAATGGTGACAGCTGTAGTTCAGTTTTGAAGCCAATTTCAAAAAATAGTCTTATTTAACGAGTCAGATTCATATGATGGTAAAATTTCAGGGAGTAGTGATCCTCGTTTTAAGCCCGTCCCTATATCATTTGGATTACATTGGCAAACTTAACTACATAAAGATGACCTAGATGAAGATCTAGGTCTCCAATTTAAAGATAGAAGAAGATTGATGAATTAACATTTCTTCATTCATGATGAAATCATTTGAATAAGAAGAATGCATTACATCGATACACTTAATTGCATTTATGCTTTTATACATAGATGCATACTTCTTATAGGTTTTTAACAGAAAGAAGATTTATAATGAAAAGATGTCAGGGTGAGATCGAATTCAAACCTCAAATAGAGGAAAACATGTTTAGAGTGGCAGAGCTTCAAGAATAGAGGAGCCTAATCCACAAATGAATCATTTCTTTGAAGTAGGGTATGTTACTCTACCACTAATAAGTTTTTATATGATATTTGTGAAAATGAGAAAGCAATTTTTTAAATTCTCATTTAATGTTTTCAGAAAATGAAAATTTTGAAAAGTAAGAAAGTGATTTCTAAATTTGTTACCTAGTAAACTATTTCTAAAACTAGTAAGTCCTTCGGGCCATCACAAAGTCTTCTGAGCCTAATGATTAATTCATCTTGGTCATATGTATGTCTTTAGAGCAAGATGATAAGTCCTATGGGTCATTTATAAGACCTACGGGCATGATGTTTTCATATGATATTTGTAAAAAAAATAAGAAAGTGATTTTCAAAGTGTCTTATTTAATCTTTTCCGAAAATGAAATTTTTGAAAAGTAAGAAATCAATTTCCAAAATTTTTTACCTAGTAGACTATTTGCAAAATTAATAAGTCCACTGGGCCATCAATAAGTCTCCCGAGCTTGATGATTAAATCCTCTAGGTCATATTTAAGTCTTTCAAGCAAGATGATAAGTCTTCTGGACAATTTATAACACCTCTAGCATGATGTTTTCATGATATTTATGAAAAAAAATAAGAAAGCGATTATCAAAGTTTTTATTTAATCTTTTCTAAAAATGAAGTTTTTGAAAAGTAAGAAAATGATTTCCAATGTTACCTAGTAGACTATTTCTAAAATTAGTAAGTCCTCTAGGCCATTTGTAAATCTTATGAACCTAGTGATTAAATCCCTGGGTCATCTATAAGTTTGAGCAAGATGATAAGTCTTTGGGTCATTTATAAAATCTTCAGGTATGATGTTTTCATATGACATTTGTAAATAAAAAGAGAACGCGATTTTCAAAGTTTCTAATTTAATATTTGACAAAAATATATCATAAGAATCAAAAAATAGAAAATCAAAAAGGAAAAAAAGAAAAAAAAAAGAAAAATAATAAAATAATAGAACTAAATCTTTAGACATGTTAACAATGGTAATTTTGTCTTTTTCAGGTTCAATCTATGAGAATGGGGCAAACCAAGTGAGAAGATTTTTTTATTAGAGGGTAGGTCATTCAATTGAAATGGAAGAACAAATCAACAGAAGATTGAAGAAAAACATTGGCTTAAGGAAGATAGAGTTATAATCAGATCAAACAAATTAGGTCATTATTTTTCTTTTCCATGTTATTGTTTTAAAATAATAAGCAAAGAGCGGTAGTTGTGATACCTAATTTTTTCTAATGATTTAAGTCATATCAAATGCAGTTATAGATTTATTTTGAGGCCATTTTGTAAATTGATTCGAATCATATGGATAAAATAGACATTATGTAATTGTCAAAATCCAAATCAAAATATGGATATGAGAAGAATATGAGACCTATTTGGTTAAAAAATTGATTGTTGGGTAATCATGTACAAGAGTTTATTTGAAGGAAAAAAATAGTGAAAAACCAAAAAAAAATCCTTTCCTCTAGTTTTATTTTGTACAGGTAGAAGTAAATAGACATTGTAACATCCCAAAATTTGGGAAATTTTGACATAAATTCACAATTTGAAATTAGTGACTAAATTATAGGTTTAGAAAGTTTGAAACCTTTTTTGTGAACCCTAAAAAATAAAATAGCCAAGTATGCAATTAAACCATTTTACTCTAAATCAAATTCCTTTCCCTGATTATATCAGCGTGCAGTGGCCCTTTTATTTCTTCAAATCCTTGTGTCATTCCTTGCAAATCTCATCACCTTCAACGTTTCATCGCCGTTAGCCACAAAGGTAAGCCGCTGGTCACTATTCGCACCTCCCATTGAAACCCGTCCTATTCCCATCGTCGTTAAACAATGTTGGGTCACAAAAACCCATGAGCGTAACTTCAAAATAATCATTATCTCTGCTTTGACCCAAAAATTTAGTTTTGAGTAGAATCTATTGCTCCGTTTTCTGACCTATCATCGATTCAAATTCATATCTTTTGGTATAAACCAAAAATCAGTTTCCATTTGTTCTAAACAAAACTAGACTGTAAAATAGTGCAACGGTATAAAAATAATATCTAATATTTTTTTAGAATTTATGGTGATTTTCTAAACTTACTGTCTAGAACATAAATTCTAAGCAGATTTCACCAATTTGGATTTTTAACTTGTACATTAATTCTATTAGCTCACCAAATGCACATGCATGCATAAAAAATCACATAACATTTTAGGAGTCACTCCTTACCATATTAACTATGTCACTGGCTCATTGCAAGCCATGTTTGTTCGATAAATAAGTACAATTTCAATTTGCACTCACCTGTGTCCTTAGCTTGCAACCTTCCTTGGAATTTACTATTTCATCCTTAAGCTTCTTCTTAGCTTTAATAATATTTGATCTTGATTTCAATAACTCAATCTAAATGAACATCATTACTAAACATATACAAATTCAAACCAAATGTTATAATCTTACTAACATAGGCATACTTTGGAAAATAAAGTCCTAACAAATTTTCTGATGCTTGTTCGACACAATTTCCATGTCACAACATAAATGTTGACCTTAATACTTCTAATTGACCACTCAAGTTCCTTTTTATCCATCTTCACATAACATTTTCACTTAAGCTCTTAACATTTCCACATTTATGATTTAAACCTAAATTTTTACAAGGTTTCCGAAATAATCCAATTTCACATCCTAACTTCAGTTTCCACACTCAAACATTAATTTAGTACAGTACATCAACTATTAAACAATTACACAATGTCAAGACGTTCTCTGCCCGGCGACGAGTGCAAATAGTACAACTAAGTGTAACTAGTCTCGAAAAAATAAGTGTTTATCTTCCTTGAATCACATAAAACACTAAATTGTAGAGTCGCCACCAATCTTTTAATTTGGTCAGATTGGTCACCAAATATTCTGTTATTTTAATAAAATTCATAAGAATGATATTAAAATAACACAATCGGGGTTTGCTTACCAGAGAATGAGTTTTGGAGTCGGTTATATTTGGGGAAGGATTAGTACCCCCTCAATGCCCAAAATTGGTATCGGTGTTTATTAATTAATTTATCTTTGCAATAAATTAACAAATTTGTATTTAATTTTAATTTATGATCCTATCGATAAAATATTAGGGATATTATTATACCAACAATTATTTAAAATATCTTCCTAATTAGTTAAGGAGATATTTATAATCATTTTATAAAATAAAATAACCCAAATATGTAATAAATTTAATGATTAAAACATAAAATACCAATATACTATGTTACTATTGCAACATATTTAACATCTGAAATATTATAAAATAATATTTAAAATTAAAGTATTAAAAATAAAGGATTAAATTAGAAAGTAATAAAACTTATGATCCTAATTCTAAATATTACAAAAGTTATGTACTAATAGTATAATTTAACCTATATTATGATTTGGTATTAAAATATAAAGTATAAAAATAATAAGGACTAAACATGCAATTTATCCTAAAATATATATAAACATATGTAGGGACTAACATGAAATAAAATAAAATACAAATACTAAATTAAAATTAATAGAAAATCAATTCAGTGACTAAAATGGAATTTTACAAAAATATCAAGTACTGCAGGTATACTTTACCCATTAACAAAATTATGCAGATACCCTTCCCCAAAACGACGTCGTTTGGAGAAGGGTATTTATACCAAAATTCCCCTAAGGGCCTTAACCCTTCTCATTTTCTCATTTCTCTCTCTAAAAAGAGGGAAGGGTGAGATGCTCTGATATCTCTCTAAAAAAACCTCGCCGGAAGGATAGTCGGTCGTCGGCCGACCGCTGATCACTGGAACCGACAGCCACCGCCGACCACCGTTCAAAGTGGCTGGAATTTTGGAAAACACTCCAAATTGAAACCCAATTTTTCTTGGTACTGAATCTGAACCCCCTTTCTTCTAAATCTCTATTAATCAGCCTAGATCTATAAAAAAACCGAAGGTTTTACCTCGGTTACACAACGATCTCTGGTGGCTTTTGAAGACTTTAACGAATGTGGTAAGCTTCATTCCCTTTCTCTTTTCCTGTTTTTTCATTAATGTTGGTGTAGTTGTTTGCTCTTGTTCCTCTTTTATTTGAAGGATCGGCCTTTTATAGGCCTTGGAATCCGGCCGTCATGATGAACCCTCGATGAGTCATCGAAGCTACGGTGGTGACTAGGGCTACGACGTGTGCGGCTCTCCTGGTGTCTCTGAAATCTTCTTACGAGGTGGCGATGGCATGGCAATAGGCGGTTGGAGCACCTGGAGGCGGTGGCCAAACATAGCCCTAGGGTTATGATACCCTAGGGTTTCTTCTAGAAGAAATATAGACTGTTGGATCTTTCTAGATCCAACGACTAAGATCATTGTCGGTAGTTGAAGATGTGTTGGAAACCCTAACTGGGTTTTACTAGATTGGGCCTCTGGGTCGGGTCAGGATGTATTGGGCTTCTCAGGTCGGATCTTCTCGAGTTCGAGCCTCCTCGGGTTTGGTTGTATTCCCGGGTCTGGATCAATCTGGGCCTGGATCTGCTTGTTATAATTGGGCCTTGACACTTACAATTGGGCCTTCTGGTCTTGTAATAATTTTATAATAATAATAATACTTAATAATATAATTATATATATTATAATAATAGTAATAATAATAATAAAGTAATAAATATAATTATATTACTACATAATCCAGGACGAAATGATTGTCGACAGCTACCCCTCTTTACTTATTTTTGTGTTAACAAGAATAAAGCAAAGATAAAAGACAAGAAATTTTCGTCCTACTGACTTATTATTATTAGGAAATAAAACATCATACCCTGAGGCTTTACAGATGACCCGGAGGTTTTACAAATCACTCGAGGATTTAATTTTCTAGAACATTAAATGAGAAACTTTGAAAATTGCTTTCTCATTTTAATGCAAAAATATCCTACCCTGAGGCTTTACAGATGACACGGACGTTTTATAAATCACACGAAGGATTTTATTTTATAGAACATTAAATGAGGAACTTTGAAAATCGCTTTCTCATTTTCATGCGAAAACATCCTAGCCTGAAGTTTTACATATGACACAGAGGTTTTACAAATCACGCGGAGGATTTAATTTTCTAGAACATTAAATGAGAAACTTTGAAATCGCTTTCTCATTTTCATGCAAAAACATCCTACCTGAGGTTTTACAGATGACCTAAGGTTTTACAAATCACCCGTAGGATTTAATTTTCTAGAACATTAAATAAGAAACTTTGAAAATTGCTTTCTCATTTTCATGCAAAAACATCCTACCCTGAGGTTTTACAGATGACCCAGAGGTTTTACAAATTTGTGGGAAATAATTTACTGGGTAAGAAATTTCTTACTTTTCAAAAATTTCATTTTCTAGAAGTATTAATGAGAAACTTTGAAAATCGTTTTCTCATTTTTCAAAACAACTTGGTTGGGCATGCCTCAAAATTAATGCCTCTTTTGTATAGATTGCTTTCATCTATTCTTCATATTGGCCTTTACAAACATGATTCTTTACTTGGATTGGATTCTACCTTCTATTTGTAAGGTATTTTGTCCCTACATCTTCATATGAGAAATGTATTTATACAAATGCAATATAATGCATGTTCCATTATGCAAATAATGTCTTTATGGATGCATGAATTGATTTAAAGTGACAAATTCAATTTTCTTTTGACTCCAAAATTTTATATTTCTTCTTTTTCAAGGCTGTCTCCAAACAGTAAACTTGCATTTCTAAATAACCATCTGATCAACTTGCATCTTCATGTCTTCTTTACATTAAAGTTTCAGAAGAACTGTTTCATTTATGGAACTCTTGCCACACTCAGAATTATGACCTTATTGCCCCATTTTTTCCTTGATAACACCGGCTTTCTTCGCCTGAACTTGTGTAGAAATCCAATAAAGCTTTCATCTTTGAAAAGAGAATCTAACATCATTTACAGAATGTAGGTATACCAAACTTAGCAGAGATTAATCAGGAGAGCAACATATATTCTGATTTGACTCTTGAAACACATCACAAGAAGGATTTATCCTAATTCCTTTCATGTCTCCACATCTAATCAGATCTCGAATAAGGTTATTCAAACTTTATAGTGTCAAGATATTTAACAACAATCTATCGTTCAATATTAGTTGGCTCCACTAGTTTCTTGTTGTTAAAATTCCAACGCCTATTCTTGGAAAGAAATCTTCATCATTTCTCATTCCTGAATCTTTGGTGTTTGAAGACAAACTTTATCTTTAAATCAACCAAATTATCGTAACATTGGTTCAGCACCATAATTACTGGTAACATTTGACAATACATTCATCATTTCCTGTGGCTTCTGCCTAGATTTCTTAATCAGGGAACTCTTTACCTGATGTTCAGAACTTTTGTATGATGTCATAATGACACTTCAGTAAGAATACAAGTGAGATGCTTTAACTTGTCAGTATCATGTAGGTGAGACTGCCATGATAATACAATTGTCACTGTTTCACCATTTTTATTCTTCATACCTTTCTATTTCATTTGCTCAAATCAATGATCCTTCTAAAGGATGATATGGATCCAACCTACCCCATCATTTGCTTCTTGTTAATGCGAGTCTTCAAAAATGCCCCACATGGATCATTTCTGTCTGAAATGGGTCTTCAAAATGTCCCAACATTCTATTTCTGATTGAAATGGGCTTTCAGCATGCCCCAACATTTGTTTTGTTTGTTGATATGATCCTTCAAAATGCCTCAATATTCCAAATTGTAAGGATTACTCTTAATTTCCATTGGACTTGAATCTCATGATCCTCACGAAACCCAACTTTGATAATGCCCCATTGTGGGTACTCATGGCTCTATTTATGCCCAAATCTGCTTACTTTGAATACTTTTATTCTGGTGTTACTAAACATTAGTGTTATCAAGTAACCTTGAGGGATTCTTCATGTTGTCTCAAGCTTAAGAAATGACCAATTCTTCTGACAGAAATGTTTGAGATATGAGCTTGTTCCAAATGAAAAGATCGTCTTCTTATTGACTGCTACATTCTTGCCTTTTTACTATGCTCTGAGATATGTGCCTTTCTTTCAAATTAGGTGATCACCTTCTTCTTGACGGATTATCACAAAGAGAATGTTATAAGTCCAATTTTTCAGACTTTTTGGTCTCTCGGGCCACTTGCTTTTAAGAATATGAAAGGCTTCATCATTCTGGCCTTACTCATTCTTTTTCTCAAATAGGGGTAGAATAGGCATCAACTTGCTTCAAGAACAATTCTCATTTGAGACTTCCCTGTTTGAATATGTTTTTCCTTCTTTCTTTATCGAAGAATGAAAGCATTTTTGTAAAATATTACCCTTTACAGGCTCACAATAGAATCAAATTATAAGCATGAGTTCAAAGAATATCAAAAGAATAAACAACTTTTTAATGTTTCAAACTTATATCTCTTTGATAAGTATCAAGATTGAGAGGTTAGTTTCAGGTTGGCTTCCCTATTTTCTATGGTTACATCTTATTGAATATGTCACTCCTCTCTCACTCTTTGTGAACATTGCCACATGCCTCACTTTCTTGACTTGGTATTTTAACCAGATGCATACAAAATGACACAAATATCATAAAAATTACTAGAACTTCTGGGATGCCTCTATTTTAGTTCTCTGAAATCTTTGATTCTACCCAAAGCAGTGTGAAAATATCGGTCTAATAATGAAATTTCTGTGTGTATGTGTGTGAAGTAGACTATAACAAGTATTTATTTCACTCTATTACTACAACTTCTTCTTTTTCCATTTTGGCTAGCTGAATTCAGCTTTATTGTAATTAACCTTCATTGGGCTAATTGAAACTTATCCATAAAGCCAGGGCTATTAACCAATTACTCTAGAGGGACAACTTTATTGAATATAAAAATATAACATGGGTATAAATCTCCAACTTCTTAAGCTTGTTAAGAATAACCTGTTATAGTATATGTGTTTGGTAGAAATCAGAAAATCTCATTACTAGATTTCAATTCCCAAGCAACTGACTTATACTAGATTTGTAAAAGTTTCATCATCGAATATCATCAACACAAAAGTAATCTAGTCAATTTCGTAATGTCATACAAAAGATGCCCCACGTTGTACGCTTCTTTATATAAATACCAAGCCTTTTGTCTATTTCCTTACACTGGAGAAGGCTCTCTCATATTTGTAATATGGTATAGTGTTTGGGTATATTTCATCTTAGGTAAGGTCAGGGTCCTTTTTTCTGGTTTTCAATCTTGATACTTTGTCAAAGATGTATAACTCTAACCATAAAGAGTTTTTAATCCAGTGATATTCAAAAAAACTGCAAGATTGCAAAATTGATTCAATGCTCATATCCTTAAAAGCAACACACATTTATTTATTACAAAAGAGGCAGAGAAAAGAACAAAAAAACATGTTCAAACAAGATGTTGAAAAATAAGATAAAGCTTCATGACTGATGAAATGATATCTTCTTTTATTAGGATGCCCCATTACTCATCCAATGTGATGACAGTTGACTTAATCATGCTTTGATACCCCACTTGAGTTTGTCATCCATTGTTCCATTAATTCTCGTGTTAATGCCCCATTATCAACAAGCATATCTATCTCCTTTAACAGTGACCTACAATTTCTCGTAGAATACCCAGGTATCCTTAAGTGGAAATCATAAATACTATCTTGATCATAGCTATGAGAAGAAGAGTTTGGTGGCACTTTCATTGGCCTTGATGTGATGTATTGACTCTTAATCAAATGAGGATACAGATCTGATATAGAAATTTGAAACACCTCAAAAGTATTTCTTGATCATGGGATTTTATTTGGTCGGTCTGAACCACTAATTGCTCCTTTTTTGTGGTTACGGGGACTCTGGATGTGATATTCATTCACATTATCAACTTTCACTTTTTGATTAAATGGTCTTTTGGATGTGACTTTTAAGTTTCCCTCTCTGATCGCATTTTTAATCAATTCTCCACTTTTCACAAGATACTTAAATCCATCCTTTAAACTTGCTAACATTAACTCATAGAAAGGAATTGGAAGGGAATCATGAAACATTTATGATATCTCTTCTTCTATCATGGGAGGTTGAACTTGTGCTACCACTTCTCTCCATCTTAAGGCATATTCTTTAAATCTTTCATTGGCTTTCATCCTTATTTCTTGAAGATCCTTACGTTTGGGAGCTAAGCTTTTAACATATCGATATTAATCCAAAAATGAATTAGCTAAATCAACCCATCTCTTGATCTGTTCTCGGTTCAAATGATTGTACCATACTACTATTGGCCCAACGAGACTATCATGGAAAGAGTGAATTAACAAATCATCAAAATTTAGGTAACCTTCCATTTTTCTGCAAAACATTCTCAGGTGGATTAGGGGACAACTGGTACCATCATATTTCTCAAAATCATGCATCCTCAATTTTTTTTGAATAACCAAATCTTGAACCAAACTGAGTTCTCTCGCTTCTAGTTCTTCGTGTGAGGCATTTACACCTTTCTTAGCTCTGATTTCTTCCTCCACCTGCTTAAATCCATCCTCATAGTTAATAAGGTTATTCTTTAGGCTTGAGTAGGATGCCCCGGGATATGTTATCATTCTTGATGCATTAATATGATAGCAATGTTGCTCTTTAGCGGTCCTCTCTTCTTTATCAGTAGTCTTAGTTTCTATTATTTGGACCATTTAAATCAATCCATCTTGTAGAGATCTTAATGTTTCAGCACTCGTATCTTAATGTAACCCATTAAACTGTTCTTGCAATTGTCTTAAAATCCCTCATGAGATTGCCCCATTGTTTCCATGATGATGACGCAGTAATATGAAGGAATGATCTCGGTTTTACTATCACAAAATCTTTCATGAATTAATTACATGTATGTAGCAATACTTAAATAAATAAATGTAATGCAAAAGTGCAAATGCATGAATGAGAATGCAATTTGTGCAATGGAAATATATGTACGCAAAAGGTATTATTCGAGAGTGATCATCTTAAAAAAACTTTTATTGAACATAAAAGTTTCGATACATCAAACAAACTTTACATATAAGGAATAGCTTTAACTCCAAATTTCTCTATTTCCCTTAAAAGCCATACTAATTTCCACTCATGCTCAGGTGTAGAGTTGTCAATCTGCTTTAACTCTTGTATAAAGCCAACTAAATTAATCAATTTATGAGCCACATTGCTCGTCTGGGCAGCAACTTCCTTTATGACCTTGTCTTTTTCCTTCATCTTACATGTCAATTCTTTCACTTGTAAACAATATTGTTCATTTTTCCTTGAAAGGGAATCTTTATGATCAATAAGCTCTTGTACATGATCCAAAAACATCATCAATTTCTTATTTCTGGCTTTAGTGTCTTCTAGTTCAACTTCAATTCCACACTGATGGATATGATATGAATCTTCCATGTTGATTATAACCTTATTCAACATTTGTTTTTTGGCTTGACATCTTTCTAACTTGATGTCGACTGTATCGCGCATTTCTTCTGTAGCTCGTAGATCATGAAAAAACTTCTTGCCCCGATCTTCGTGTTTCTTGTAATTCTTTTTCAGTTTAGTGACCCCTATTATCCACTCTTCCAGGGTTTTTCCTAAACCAAGCTTTTGAAAGGCTTGACTGATCCTTTGGAAATCCTCACGCATGGTTTCCATTTCTGTACCTAGTTTATCATTTTCAGTTTTCAAATGACGTATTTAAGCTTCATTCTTCAGCAAATCTTCTTCCTTCTGGATACCTCCACTGATACGCTTACCTTTGGTATCAACCTAACAGGATAACCAGTGACCAAACTAGGTCGATCTTTTACCTCGTACTCTAAATTTCCATCATCCAAAAGACATTGAACTTGATGCTTAAAGGTAATACAATTCTCAATGGAATGTCTTTGAGCTCTGGCATGATATTCACAACGAACCAATTTGGATAAGGAGGTTCCCAAGGTTTCACATATTGTGGAGCCACTTCTCTCACTTCTAGTAGCTGCTAATACAACTCCTTATATGATGTAGGGATATCATCAAAATGATAACCTCCTTTCATTTTGGATTGATCTTGAGTTTTTGGGAAATGACTCTTAAACAATGATGAGTTCTGTTGACAAACTGTTACAGTTTGATGTATCCATATTCTATAATATTTCATGCTCCCATGTCACTTGCTTGAATAAAATATATCATCCTATTCTTCCAATAAGCATAATTAGCTCCATTGAAGAAAGGAGGCTTGTTGACGGGCAATGAATCAAGACCGAAGTCGAAGTTTGAAGTGGAGGTCATTGATGACTTGATTATCAATGTAACTCTTCCCGAATCGACTCAAAAGGCTATTAAACCTTCAAATGAGTGAGGCTCTGATACCAATTATTGAGTTAATCGATCGATGGAATAGGCCAAGAGGGGGTGAATTGGCAATAAAAATTTTGTTGGAAGCTTTTGCAGAAAAATGAAAATATTTGCACAACTATTTAGAGTGGTTCGACTTTCTCAACCAAAGTCTATATCTACTACCTTAGCTATCCACACTAAGGATTTTCCACAAATTCACCAATTTGTTTTTCTTTTAAGGACAAAGAGTAACCTTACAAATTCCTCAAGAATTATACGCCAAATTCTTGAAAACACTCTCTCCCAAAGAGAACAGTACAAATTTTACAAACTTACAAGAAAATCCTCACAATGAAAGATGTTTGCATAATTCTAGAACAAATAAAGAACACTGAAGAATAATACAATTCAGCACAATAAGTGTTCTTGAAAGCAAAAATGAATATTGAATGGAATAGGCTTGAAAATGCTCAAACTTGAGGTTTGATGCTTTCTCTTTGATTCTCTCTTGATTCTTGTTAATTGTTGTTGATCAATGGCTCCTAAGCTTGTTTAAATACTTCTTGGATCATTTCTAAATATTAGGGATCATTAGCGGAGTTAATATAGTCGTTATTATGTGAAAATAATTAATAAAACAGCTTGGAGCATTGGGGGGTACCGGTACCCTTGCATAGGGTATCGGTACCCTGTTGTGTAAAATTCAAATATTTCGACCATTATGAGACGGGGGTATCGGTACCTCGGGGGTATCGGTACCCTCTGAGCAATCTGTTATTTCTAGGAGCCAAATCTTACATGGGGGTATCGGTACCCTCTTGGAGGGGGTATCGGTACCCTCTGGGCAATCTGGTTTTTCAGTTTAAGATTTATTAAGAAAATATTTTTGCCTCTATTAAAGGCTCGAAATACTTTGTACAATTGTTTAAAAGATTAAAACACACTTTTACACTTGAGTAAGGATTGAATTTGACATTTGAAAAACTTGGAGTAATATTTTGATATTCGAATAGTTTGATCGAATATATATTTTGAAAATAATTAGAAAATCTTGGAATCCAATAACATTTAATTTGTTATATCGAAACATGAAAATGTTTTCAACACTTAGGCTTTGCATTATTGACTTAGAGGGTAGCTGTGAGGACCACCTACCATAAGTGGAATTCGCCTACAAAACTAGCTATCAATCGAGCATCCAAATGGCCCTTTAAAATGCTTTATACAGACGTAAATGTAGGACCACATTGTGTTGGACTAAGCTTAGTGAAATGAAGGCAATTGGTCATGAATTGATTCAAGAGACCAAAAAGAAGGTTTGATTAATTCAAGGTCACTTAAGAGAGGCATTTGACAAACAAAAATCATATGCAAATCTGAAGTGAAATGATATTGAGTTCATAGTGAAAGACAATGTGTTTCTCAAGGTGCTACCTTGGAATAAAATACTCTACTTTGGGTGTAAGATGAAGTTGACCCCACTCTTCATAGAATCGTATGAGATACTTAAGAGAGTTAGGCCTATGGCTTATCGATTAACCTTACCACTAGAGATAAAACGCATCCATAATGTATTTCATGTATTGATGCTTTAGAGGTACCATTCTAACCATTCCCACATCATTCTAATTAAGCATATTGAGGTGAGCTATGACTTGACTTATGAAGAGGAGTCGTTAAGGATCTTTGCACGAGAGATCAAGGAATTGAGAAACAAAATGATTTTGCTTATAAAGATTCTTTGGAGAAATCATGGCATTGAGAATACAATTTGGGAGCTTGAAGATACTATGCAACTTCAATATCCACATTTATTCCCTTCAGGTAAATTTTGAGGGCAAAGTTTCTTTTTAGGAGGAAAGAGTTGTAACGCCTCAAAAATTTTAGTTAACATTATTAGTGTGACCCGATTAGCCCTTGTAATAGTTATGAAAATATTAGAGACCTTTGGGGTAAGTTTGGGCTTGGTTTGGGTTGGGATTGAGCCTAAATAGTTATAAAAATGGTATTTTTTTTAATTCAATAAAAAGAATGAGGGACAAGGTAAGTAACTAACCCTTAAAATTCATTTCAAATACTGATCGCCCTTTATTGTTGGTGATGTCAACAGCTGAAGAAGATGAGGAAAACTACCCCATTCTCTTCTAATTTTATTCATCTTCTTGTCTTCTTCTCCTAATAAAAAATACTTTTTATCCCTCTTGTAACTTGATTAATGGTGATAGATTTATCACTCACTGTTCATTGACAAAAATTCTAAAAATAACGATTTTAATCTTCTTATATAAGAGACCTATGGGGCAAGTTTGGGCTTGATTTGGGTTAGGATTAAGCCCAAATAGTTATAAAATGGTATTTTTGAATTTAATGCAAAGAAGTATGGTCAAAGGAAGTAACTAACCCTTTTAAATGTTTTAGCTTAATCCCTCTTTATTGTTGGTGATGTCAACGAATGAAGAAGAGGTGGAAAGCCACCTCATTCTCTTCCAATTTTCTTCATCTTCTTGTCTTCTTCTCACATTCAAAAACATCTCTTCTTCCCTCTTGTAACTTGATCAAAGGTCATAGATTTGTCACTCATTTTTCCTTAACCAAAATTTTGTAGGTGATGATTCTAATCTTCTCATCTAGAGCTTTCATTCAAGCTCCCTTTTTCTTTAGTTGGCCATGGTGTCAATGGATGGGGGTTTAGTGGGCCTTAACTAAATCAACTCATTTGGAGTGGGACTTAAACCTTATAAAGCTTTCTTAACTTCTTTTTAAGTCTTCATATGAGTTAGTAACTCATTTGTTTCTCTTGTGATTAGTGAAAAGGTATGATAAAACTCCAAAGATGAAGGTAAAGAGAAGCTTGTTCTTGAGTGAGCTTGGAGTGGGTTTTTACAGCTTAGAAGTAATGTAACAAACTTCTATCTCCTCTATACCACTTTTAAATCATTATATGTTCTTTGCTTGCTTGTATGAGTTCATGAAGCATACATGTCATTTTTGCTTGAAAATAGTTTGGGACAAATTTAATGTTAGTGATGCATGAAATTTGACATGTTATATCCCTTTTAATTCCCATAAGATTTAAATAATATTTGAGGGCCTTAGGAGGACTTTAGGTGTGTGTGGGAGTTACTTTTTTGTGAAAAACATGGTATTTTTGGATTTGGGTATTGATAATGGATGAACAATATCTATTTGTTCTTCAAATAGCCAAAATAAGGGGTTTTGGTTGGATAGTATCAATATTATTCTTCGAGTATCGATACTAAGGGTATGGTATCAGTACCATCGCTAAGTTTCAAATTCTAGTAGCGAAATTTGTTATAAATAGTATGAGCAATATTGATACCGCAAAGAAGTAATATTGATACTCTAGATAGGGTGTCGAAACGATTTTTACGAGGTGGGGGCGAGATTTTGAAAACCACGTCATTTTTAATTATTCTCTTTTCGATTAAATTTTAATTAAAAACAATGCAATTTTAGAAAACCTCTAGTTTAGAAAAATTGGAAATTCCTTTACGATAAAAATATAAGGTTCGAGGAGTCGCCACCAATCTTTGATTAGGGTGTGATTGGGCACCCAAAAATGTTGTCATTTTAAATAAAAATTAATTTCAATTAACGACAAATTTACGGTCTACGTTACCAAAATCCAAGTTTGGGAGTCGATTACGTGGGGAATGATTAGCACCCCACAAACGCCCTAAATAGGTACCTAGTCGATAATTAATGTCTTTGCAACGAATTTTACAAGTTCGACTTTAATTTAATTTTTGATCCCTTAAAACAATAAATGACGAATTATAGTATGAAAAAGAAACAAAGTAAGTTAAATAAAATTACCAAGTCATTAGAAAGATAAAGAATATTCGATTATTTAAAAATATTGAGACCAGACCTTTAGGTCAGTTCTAACGACCTTTTCTCAATAAATTTAAATAGCCGAACATTTCTTTTTCTTACACTCTCAAATTTTAAAGTGAATAAATCAAACTTTTTAGTGTCACTGATGGGATACACTTGTAATTTAAAATCGTCAAAAAGAACTTTCCTGTAAGTTAAGAAAAGCCATTCTGACAGTTTTAAAATTAAAAGGATATTGCTCTAATCCGGTTTGTGATTAGATCGAGTTATGCATGAGGGTAACATGCAAAAATAATTAAATATTATGATTAAACTACATGCAATGTGACATGTGAAAATTATCTACATGTATATTTTAATTGAAAATTAAAACCATGCGCATTAACACATAATATACAAACATGACTGAAATACAAAGAAGAAAACTTAACATTTCGAACTATAAATTTTAAAAAATAATTACAACTATTAAACAGAAGGACTAAATACTAAACATAACTTTAATGACTTAATTACAAATAAAATAATTATTAGGTAAAAACTAATATTATACTATGATAAACCAAAAAGTTGAAATAAACAACTTAACATTACAAAGGACTAACATAGAAATAAATCGTAAGCAACTAGGATTAAAAAGGAACATGCAAAAATTAAAATCCTTAATGTCTAAACAACACAAAAAATAAATACAATACATGCGGGACTACAATTAAAAGATCACAAACTTACAAGACAAATCAAAAAACACGGCAATATCAAATTGAGGACTGAAACATAACACACGTAAAATATGAAGACCAAATTTAAAAGCATAAAATATTCTATTTAGACTAAAATGGACTAAGTTGAATAAATGCATGACTACCTAGGAAATAAACCAACAATTACATGCTGGACCAAAATGTAAATTTCAACAACCGTATGGCAAATGTACAAACATATAATAATTCAAAATAACTATGTTCAAGGACTAAGATGAAACATGTAAAAACCTTAAAGTCTAATATCTAAAGAACAGAAATTAAACACATCAACAGTTTGGCTGAAATTAAATGCTGGTAAATGTGGAGACATAATCACAAACATGCAAACGTTGACTTGTGACAGAATTAAAACGCGCACAAAGTATGAAGATAAAATTAAAAGTGCAGAAAATATGAAATAAGGACTAGAATGCAATGCACGTAACATACAGAGTCAAAATTAAAACAATATCAGGAACGTTTCGATTTGATGACTAAAAAAAATGAGCAAAAACATATAAAGACCAAATTAAGAGACAAAAACTCAATTTACGGACTAAAATGAAATATATTTAAAACTTGAATGGCTCATACGAGGAATAAACCAAGCGCAAAATTGGAAACCCTAAACACACACTAAACGACGCCAATTTGGCAACACTATATATATAATTTTAGGTGAAATCTGAACCCTAGCCCTCACTTTTACTTCTATCAGCCGCATATCTCTCTTCTTCTTCTACGAACCCGCGCAGCCGCCTCTCCTCTCAACCCAGCAAAACTAGAACCGGCGACGCCTCGGCCACCAACCATCGATGGCCTCCTCGCTTCCCTTAGCCACCTAACACGAACGAGGAACCCAAACAATCCTCTAGTCGACCTACAAGCCCCTGAACCGACCTTAACACCTTTCTTTCAGACCACCAAATCAAAAACCTACTAAATTAAACCCTAAACACCATGAACGACCCCTAAGGCTCGTAAGTCTCCGACCCTTCATGTACTTCTATCTCCGACGACCTACTACGGCGAGACTCCGACGACAGACTCCAAACCAACCAGGTAAACGACTCAACATTTCTCCCTCTTAATATTGTATTTTGATTTTTCACGAAAACGAAGGGAAAAGTCCCGCACACTGCTTGGTGAAATCGACTACTAATAAAAACTTTTCTTTATATATTGATTCGAAATAAACAAAGGAAAGCAGACTTCATCGCTCGATTTCTCAGAAAATTAGGGAGAGAGCCCCGAACATAAGGTAAATTAATCATATTTCTATTTTGAGTTTCAATTTTTAATTTATTCAACAACATATATACTTGAAATGAAATTTCCAGTTGAAATGCAAATATAATACCTTGAAAATGTATAATTTTATTGATTTCTCTGCTTTTGAATTCAGAGATTACACCTCTCATTTTTCTTTCATATTGATTTTTTTGTAAAATTCATTAGAAGCGTTCCTCTTTCTTTTGATTGCTGATCTCCTCTCTGTTCGTGAACCCTCCTTTGTTGGTGAATTTTCGGTTCTGTTCTTGATGGCTAATGGTCAATGGATATCTCCCCCTTCTCCTTTTTTTTCCTCCCTCTTCTGGTTCGTTCCCCTTTGCTGCTTTAATTTTTGCCTCTGTTCCTCCCGTGAACTCCTGCTAATTTTTGTTGTCTTCCTCTATTTGTGCATGGTATGGGAACGAGATGGACTGGGCAGTGGAGCAGGAGCAGCAGGGCACGGGTGTTGGGAAACTGAGCTACTCGGTCATAATGCTGGCAGGGTAATGTCCGGTCAAGCATGGGCACTCGTGGGTGATGCTTGGAAGGGCGTGGAGTAGCTGTTGGGGAACTGTGCTGCACATGGGAGACATGGATAGCTCGGGTTGGGTTGCAATTTAATTACTGTTGGGCTTGAATCTTGAGCTTGCAATTAATTTGGTTTGTAATTGGGCTTCAAATATGTAAATGGACTTTAGACACTTAATTTGTATTGAACTTCAATATGTGTCTCGATTTCCATATACGACTAATCCCAATTGAGCACCTAAAGCTTCCAAACGTAAACTTTCAAGCTTCGTCATTTGAATTGATTCTTCATCTGAGCACGATTACTTCCAAATTAATTATCGGGCATCTTCAAATGGATTTAAAAGGCCCAGACAAAATTAGGGTATTACAGATGCCCATCTTTGCTTGTTGTTGTGAACACAAGAATGTAGCAAAGACAAAAAATAACCTAATGTTGTCTGACCGCAACGTCTATTTTCCTTCTTTAGTCTTCTTATTGACCTTCGCCTCCACAAAACACTTTTAATCGATTGCTCTGCTTCTTTGTACCCGAGAATCTTCAATTTACTCCTACATCTGGTGACATGATGGTTTGCTCCAACACTATTCTAAAAAAGACTAAAAATGGCTCGGATGCCTTATTATCATGGTGAAAAACATCCTGCCCGAAGGTCTTATGGATGGCCCGAAGGACTTATCATCCTGCTTTAAAGACTTACGGATGACCCGAATGATTTAAGCACCATGCTCGAAAGACTTAATGTTGGCCCGAAGGACATACAAATCGTGAAATTTTGAAAATTACATTCTTTGTTTTCAAAAATTTCATCTTCTTAAAACATGATTTTTTTTCAAATTCATGTGAAAACATCCTACCCAAAGGTCTCATGGATGGCCCGAAGGACTTATCATCTTGGTGCAAAACATCCTGGCCAAAGGTCTTATGGATGACCCAAAGGATTTACCATCTTGCTCGAGAGACTCACAAATGACCCGAAGGATTTTAAGCATAGTTCTCTAAAGACTTACTGATGGCCCGAAGGACTTAGAAATTGTGAAATTTTGAAAATCGCATTCTTCATTTTCAAAAATTCCATCTTCTTAAAACATCATTTTTTCATTTTCAAATTCATATGAAAACATCCTACCCGAAGGTTTTATGGATGGCCCGAAAGACTTATCATCTTGCTCTAAAGGCTTACAGATGACCCGAAGGATTTAAACATCATGCTCAAAAGACTTACTAATGGCCCAAAGGACTTATAAATTGTGAAATTTTGAAAATCGCATTCTTCATTTTCAAAAATTTCATCTTCTTAAACATCATACCCGAAGGTTTTATGGATTGCCCGAAGGACTTATCATCTTGCGCTAAAGGCTTACAGATGACTCGAAGGATTTAAGCATCATGCTCGAAAGACTTACTGATGACCCGAAGGACTTATAAACTGTGAAATTTTGAAAATCACATTCTTCATTTTCAAAAATTTCATCTTCTTAAAACATCACTTTTCATTTTCAAATTCATTTGAAAACATCCCTCCCGAAGGTTTTATGGATGACCCGAAGGACTTATCATCTTGCTCTAAAGGCTTACAGATGACCCGAAGGATTTAAGCATCATGCTCGAAAGACTTATTGATGGCCCGAGGTACTTATAAATTATGAAATTTTGAAAATCGCATTCTTCGTTTTCAAAAATTTCATCTTCTTAAAACATCACTTTTTCAGTTTCAAATTCATTTGAAAACATCCCTCCCGAAGGTCTTATGGATGGCCCGAAGGACTTATCATTTTGCTCGAAAGACTTACAGATGACCCGAAGGATTTAAACATCATGCTCGAAAGACTTATTGATGGCCCGAGGGACTTTTTATGAAATTTTGAAAATTGCATTCTTCGTTTTCAAAAATTCCATCTTCTTAAAACATCATTTTTTCATTTTCAAATTCATTTGAAAACATCCTACCCAAAGGTCTTATGGATGGCCCGAAGAACTTATCATCTTGCTCTAAAGACTTACAGATGACCCGAAGGATTTAAGCATCATGCTCGAAAGACTTACAGATGGCCCGAAGGACTTATAACGATGGACTTATCATCTTGCTCTAAAGGCTTACAGATGACCCGAAGAATTTAAGCATCATGCTCGAAAGACTTACTGATGGCCCCAAAGGACTTAAAAATTATGAAATTTTGAAAATCGCATTCTTCGTTTTCAAAAGTTTCATCTTCTTAAAACATCATTTTTCATTTTCAAATTCATGTGAAAAAATCCTACCCAAAGGTCATATGGATGGATTTGCTTCACTACTCTTCGGTGAAGGCTTAAGATGGTGCTTCACTACTCCTCTGTGAAGGCTTAAGATAGTGCTTCACTACTCCCCTGTGAAGGCTTAAGATAGTGCTTCACTACTCTTCTGTGAAGGCTTAAGATGATTGATTCACTACTCTCCGGTGAAGGTTTAAGATGGTTTGCTTCACTACTCCTCTGTGAAGGCTTAAGATGGTGCTTTACTACTCTTTTATGAAGGCTTAAGATGATTACTTTTCTACTCTCCGGTGAAGGCTTAAGATGGTTTGCTTCACTAATCCTCTGTGAAGGCTTAAGATGGTGCTTCACTACACTTCTGTGAAGGCTTAAGATGATTGCTTCACTACTCTCCGGAGAAGGCTTAAGATTGACTTTGCTCCAATCTAATGTATGCAAGTCTCTCTTTATACACGAAAATCTTTGTTTTTCTTCTACATCTGATGGTCTTCACTTCAAAGCAATGCTTCTTCTGTGGATTAGACCTCTCTGTTCTTCTGGGTATGCCTCTTTAAATGCAACTCTTTGTATTTGAGGTTTGAAAACTTCCTTTCAATCATCAAGATTTTAACATTCTGCATCTTCTCTTTTTGCCGAAAGATCTGTCAAAATCATGTATTTATGCAAGAAACACGAATGCAATTCAATGTATCAGTGTAATGTGTTTTCTTTTATGCAAATGATGTTATCGTGATTGCATAAATGTTGAATCAATCTTCACTTGGCTCCAGGGTGGTGAGCTCGATCTTCTTCCATTTGATCATTCTTTTCCTGGGTTTGCTTCATATACTCATGTAACAACTCATAATTTCCAATTTGCATTTTGGAAGAGCTCTCTGATCTTCTTTTATCTTCTTGTCATCTTTATTTTCTGTCTTCATTTCGGAGAGAGTGTTTTCTCTCTCAACTTCTTGTTATGGTTAGAAATACGATTGTGTTGCCCCATTTCCTTCATTGGCTCAATTACGCTTCCAGAGTTGTTCTTCCAGGACTTTGTCATTGGTCGATGCTCAGTTAACTTGCTTACAAGGTAAGCTCTACTCAAATTCACGGTTTTCCCCTGACACTTCGAGTTGCGAGACTCATTCTTAATGCCCTCTTGGTCTGAATCTTATAATCTCAGCATGATGTGGGTTCACTCGTGCCCCAACATTATCTTATACTGGTATGGGCCTTCAAAATGCCCCATTACCTCAAATTGTAAGGCTCATTCTTCATGCCTCCTTCTGAATCTTGTCATCTCGACATGAAGTGGGTTCATTCGACCCCCAATATATCATAACTTGAATGTTCTCATTCTGGTATCACTACACAGTAGTGTTGTTAAATAATTTGAAGGCTTTTCTTCATGCTACTTAAGAAGTGATCAACCCTTCTAACAAATGTCTTGTATTTTATACAAGTTGTAATATGTGTCTCTTCTGAATGATGAGATCATCTTCTTCTTGATGGGTTACTGACAACGTCACAAGGAAATGATGTCTGTTCTATCCTTCATCTCTTCTGATCTTCTTGGACCATCTACTTCAAGATTGTGGAATGATTCATGTTCTGGAATTGTTTATTCTTCTTCTCCAATAGAGGCACAATGAGCCTCACCAATTTAAAAAGACCTTTCACATTTGAACTGTCCTGTTTGAAAATGTTTTTATCCCTTCTCTCTTTTTTAGGGAATGTGAAAAATTTATGAATAAATTTCAAAAATAATGTCATTTTCTTCAGACTCACAATCAAAACAAATTGTAAAACAAGAGTTCAATGAATATCAAATAAGTCAAATTCTCTTATAATCCTTCAAAAATTATTATATACATTTGAAAAGAGTAAAGATTAATGCTGACAAAAGGCTTAGGCTAACTTGGGAAGGAAATGTGTTTCAGGTTAGCTTTTTGCACCCCTGATTCTGGCATTTTGATAAGGCAAACATTTTGCTTCTCTTTTGGGAATGTTCACTGGTTTTCAATCTTCGTGAGCGCCTTTGGACTATGGGGTACTTTATCAAGAGATGTATAGGATCACCCTTCTGTACAGTGGTTGACGATCTTTATGTTCGAGCAGCCTTTTCAGGTTTTCAACTCGAATTCTCCTTTGGTTTCAAGACGTCATTTAAAATTTTACGTCTTGAACCCTTCTTTTATTATTTTTTATCATGCATTAAAGATTTTATAAAAAAAATATTTACAAATAAAATTAACCCTAAGGGGCGGAATGAAATCTGAAAATAGCCTCTCCACTTAGAAATTCATGTGTGATTAGAAGGGACTTTTCAGGCACGTAATGTAGGCTAGGGCTCACGGCTATGAAAAAAAGGATAAATAGGCCCAAAAAAGTATTTAAGGGTCATCAAACCAAGGATCAATTCATTTTGTTGTCTTCAACCTTGCTCTGCCCGATTTGAATCTGCTCGTACATCTTCTCTTTTTCTTTTTTTCCTTCAATTTTTCACGATCTTCGGGTGAATAAAATTGAAATGTTTGAACCACTCGTCTTGAGGTGTTTGATCGATTTTCTTTCATTCTTTTTTTTATTTTTCTCATTTTCAATTTTTTCTTTCTTTTCTTTCTTCTTTTCTTTTCTTCTTCTCTTTCTACAATTCTCTTATTTCTCCTCATGATGTCAACTCAATTTAATCTTAGAGCGCTTTGTATTTGGTCTGCCTCATGGTGTTATGACTTGCTTCTGTAGCAAAATATAAACTAATAATCTTCACTCGTGCGAGCATATGTTATTCACCTTTGCCCCCCAATATGGAGGGTGATCCTTGGTTTGGGTTGAATTCAAAGAAAAATATTGTAGACTCAAAAGGGGACAACAATGGGTATATATGTATATTTGAAGGGATAAATGAAACAAAGTCGTTCATCATCTCATACATGGAAGTCTTCATAAAAGAGGTATCCCCAGGGGGACGTATATTCAGGATTAACCTTATTTACGTGAAAATAATATAATTAATGCATGATAGAATTATTTCAATGATTTTCTTTATTTTTTCTTCTTCTTTGTGGTCCTATCATACCCTTGATCTCTTACGCTCCATCTTGTTTTTCTTGCAGGAAAGGTCCTCGTCATGCCCCTAGGATTTATGGAGGCTGGGGAAGTGATGTCAATGCTTAGTCTCGATGTTATTTTGGGTAAGGAACCTAACAACAGTTCTTTAGGCTTTAGATGGGATATGAAAATTCTAATCTTGTCTCTTGTCAAAAGCATATAATTAATGAAGTAGCAAAACAACCTTTAACTCATTTGATATTCAAAGAATTACAAGGTTAAAACTTGATTCATTACTGATGACCTTTGGAAAATGACTTCAGTTCATTTAAAAAAATCCTTTCAAAAAGTTGAGAAAAATGACAAAAACATGTTCAAACAAGATGTTGCAAATGACAAAACGTTTTATGATGAACAAAAGGATTTCTGCATAATTGGGATGCCCTCATTATTCTTCTGATGGCAGTGGTGTTTGATTCGACCAGGTGCTACACGTTGGGCTCTGGTGCCCCACTTGAGCTCGTCATCCATTGTTTCACCAATTCCTGAGTCAATGTCCCCTTTTACACAAGCATATCTATCTCCTTTAACAGTGGCCTATAATTTCCCGTAGAATGCCCCAATGCCCCCAGGTGAAAATCACAAACACTATCCTTATCATAGCTATGAGCAGAAGGGTCTGGTTTCACTTTCACTGGCCTTGGTGTGAGGTATTGACCTTTAACCAAATGGGGATATAGATCTGAGATAGAAGTTTGGAACACTTTCAAAGTATTTTTCGATCTAGGGATTTTCTTCGGATGACTCGAGTACCCTAATCCCCCCTTTCTTTTACGGCTGCGGGAGCTCTAGATGTGACATTCATTCACCTCATCAGCCTTTTCCTTTTGATCAGTTGGACGTTTGGAGGTGACTTTCAAGTTTCCTTTGCTAATTGCATCTTCAATTGACTCGTCAGCCATCATAAGATCCTTGAAGTCATTCGTCGAATTTACCAACATTAACTCAAAGAAAGGAGCTGGGAGAGAATCATGAAACATACATGATATTTCTTCCTCTAACAAAGGAGGCTGAACTTGTGATGTCACTCCTCTCCATCTTAGGGCATAATCTTTGAAGCTCTCGGTAACTTTCATCCTTATCTTTTAAAGGTGATGACGTTTTGGGGCTAAGCCTTTAGCATATTGATATTGCCCCAGAAAAGCATCAGCTAAGTTGATCCATGTCTTGATTTGATCTTTGTTCAAACAATTGTACCATACCACAGCTGGCCCAACAAGACTATCATGGAAGTAATGAATTAATAGATTATCATCATCTAAGTACCATTCCATCTTTCTGTAAAACATTTTCAGATGAATTAGGGGGCAACTGGTGCCATCATATTTCTCAAAATTAGGCACCCTAAATTCATGTGGGATGACCAAATCAGGGACCAAACTGAGTTCTCTGGCTTTTAACTCCTTGTGAGTGGCATTAACAACTTACATATTTTTAACGGATTCATTCAACCACTTGAATTCGTTTTCAAATTGCACATAATTGACAAGGCTCTTCCCTTGGCTTGAGTTAGATGCTCCGAGGCAAACTATCGCTCTTGATGCATTAGCATGATGACATTGATTTTCTTTTTCTTTACCAACAGCTCGTGGTGCCAGCACTTGGATCATTTGATTCGATGCGCCTTGCAGAGAATCCCGATACTTGATTCCTTGTACCGTGTTGTAACTCGGTCAACTACTCTTGCAATTGATCTTGTGATTCCTTATTAGATTGCTTCATTGCTTCCATTTGATTGTCCATGATGATGAGGAAGTAGTATGAATGAATGATCTTGTTATTACTGTTACATAATCTTCCATGAGTTATTTCCATGTTTTCATAATTAATGCATGTAAAATACTTAAACAAATACATGCAATGCAACATGCAACATGCAACATGCAACATGCAAATCCAAATGCTAAATGCAAGCACAAAAGGTGTCATTCCAGAGTGACCATCTTTAAAACAACTTTCATTGAACACAAAGGTCTCGGTACATCAAACAAACTTTACAAATAAGGAATGGCTTTCACTCCTAACTTTTCTATCTCATTCAAAAGCCAAAGTAACTTCCACTCATGCTCGGGAGTTGAGTTGTCAATCTGCTTCAAATCTCTTGCAAAGCCAGCTAAATCAACCCATTTGTGAGCCACATCGCTTGTTTAGGTCATAACTTCCTTCATGACTTTGTCTTTTTTCTCTATCTTGAGTGCTAATTCTCGGAGCTGCAGGCACTGCTGTTGATTTTTCCTTGTAAGAAAGTCATTGTGGTTATGAAACTCTTTCATAAGATCACTACAGTCATCCACCATCTTCATCAGCTTCTTATTCTTGGCTCTAGTGGCTTCTAGTTCGGCTTCATTCTCCCACTTGTGGCGTTGATATGAAATTTCCATGTCGGCTATGGACCTATTTAACGTCTGGATTTCAACTTGATACCTTCCCAAATCACTGATAGATGTATTTCGCCTCTTTTCTGCAATTTGTAAATCATGAGAAAACTTCTTTGCTCGACCTTCGTGCACCTTGCAGTTCTTTCTCCACTGTTCAATGTCATTATTCAGTTTAGCGACCTCTGTTACCCACTCATCTATAACATTCCCCATACCAGCAAATTTGAAAGCTTGACTGATCCTTTGGAAAACATCCTGCATGGCTTTCATCTCTCTACTCAACTTTATCATTTTCACTCTTTAAATGGTAAATCTGAGCTTCGTATTTTGGCAAACAATCTTTCTCCCGGATGTCCTCACTGATACCATTACCTTTGGTCTCCTTTGGCTCAAACTCAACAGGACAATCCGTCACCAAAATAGGTTGCCCTTTCAAATCCAACTCTAATACTCCATGGTCTAGAAGTTGTTAGACTCGACGTTTGAAGGTAGAGCAATTCTCGATAGAATGTCGTTGAACTCCAGCATAATAATCACAACGAACATTGACGTCATACCAACGTGGATATGGAGGCTGCAAAGGTTTCACATAAAGTGGGGCCACTTCTCGGGCTTCTAACAGTTCATCGTACAACTCCTTATATGATATTAGGGTAGAATCAAAATGAGAGCCACCTTTCGACTTAGGTTGAACTGAAGCTTCAAGCTTTACTCCCCCTGATGTCGTGAGTAGACTATCAAATATCACTGAGTTCTGACTGCATGGCTTCTTTTCATCTTTCTGAACTTCTATAGTTTCCACTATTTCCTTGGTGTTTCCAAAAATCTTGTTGATACGAACAATGATTATGCGTGGCTTCTCATACTGACTAGAACCAGCAGGCTCTAAAGTAGTCTCTTGCATATTTGACACCTCAAGATCGTTCTCATTGAGCCCTCTCCTTTCATTTGTAGAGGTCTTTCTTCCTCTAGCCAAAGCATCTATTATATCCATCATCTTCGACATCTGCTCTTTCAATTCTCTTATCTCCTTTTGCCCTTCGTCAGCCTTGCAATCTTCAGGTGCAGATCTTTCCACTATTCTCGAATCTTTCTTAGGATGCCATTTCTCATCTATGTTACAGTCTGCTTTATCACGAAACCCCTTGTCCATCATGAAAACCTTCTACTATGCTGACCACTCACAAATCGACACCTTTTGATTATGTCATGATCATGCAATGCAGACAACGCAAAAACAAGTCAGTACAAATAAGGTAACAAAATGACAAAAAGCAAACAATAGCAAAATAAATTAATGAGCAAGTACGAAAATAAGAATGCAAATGCAGATGCAAATGCACGAGGTGCTAATTCCGAAAGTGATCACTTATAGAACAACCGTTCACTTAGACAACAAGAATTCAGTAAGTACACCATGTAGTCAAAATACAACTGTGATTCTTCATCTCTTCATTTTCTTAAGTCGTACTCTTCATGTGATCTGGTATTGCACCCAAAGTTGTAGGAGTATTTCATCACCTTTGATGACGTCGGATGCCCTTAAATTGAATCATGAAATCTTCTTTCTTTCCCCCAATGTGAAGTAGCCTTCATGTCATTACGAAGGATCTTCTCGTCCTTGGTATGGCCGTCTCTATCCCTTGAGTCAACATCTTGGCCTTTGCACCTTCAAAGGAATTCTTCTATCAGTTTCAGATCTCTTCATTCATCGAGTTCCCTTCTTAATGGATCGTTTGAACATCTCTGGATCTCCCGGTTTTACTATATGGTAGAGAATATCTTGCCTCAATATGGTCAGCCTTCTTGTTAGTCAATCACTTGTGAATTAACACCCCTCGATGACATGAGGATGCAAATGCAATAGAATAAAATGGACACATAACAAAAATGGGTTAGTGCACATAAGGTAAACAACAAGATAATGGATACCATAAACATCAAATAAAACCTACCCTCACATGCTGGCTACCTAATCATGCTTTAGTAGATCCTACCTAACATGATATCTACCCACATGCTTTGTCATTCACAAAAAACCTAACCGCATGGTATCTAATTCACATGCTTTGTGCGAAAATAAAAACCTAACCACATGATCTCTAGTTCGCATACTTTTTGCAAAAATAAATAAATTTGAGGAAAAGGTTAGAATGAGTTTCCCCCTACGACTTTAGAAGAAAAACGGGCAGAGGTTCGGTACAAAACAAGCAGAATTTTGGTATCACTAAAAGGGTCCTCGAATTATCCTTTACTGGTGCCCCCTTGGGATTGCCAGACCCTCGATTCTCACCCATTATAGGCTTAAAACGAATCAAGTTCAATTCGAGAGGATACATTTCCCTATATCCATGCGAGGAAACTCAATGTTTTCTCGTAGACATAAGACATGTACCCCAGAGGTTACTTGCTAAAGCCCATGCGGAGAAAAGTATTTTTTTTCTCACGTAAGCGTAGCGTTCACCCCTACCTAACGGGACAGAGCACAGTTAGAAGGCTCTAAATATCGAAAGGTTATACCGACAGTAAGGGAAACTCATGATCATTTGCCTCGATCCAAGGAAATCAACAAACTAAAGTCAGAAAACTGAAACACGCAAATCACACGTTAGTACAACTATTTATTCGTTAACCAAATAACCAATTAAATGTAAACAAGAAATTTAAAACAAACAAGGGATCAAAAACCAAATTAAAACGAACTTATAAATTTTGTTTTCAAAGATAATTAATTAATCGACTATCGGCCTGACTCTCTAAAATATCCCCAGCGGAGTCGCCAAACTGTCAAAACGATTTTTAACGGGGTGGGGCGGGATTTTGAAAACCACGTCATTTTTAATTATTCTCTTTTCGATTGAATTTTAATTAAAAACAATGCAATTTTAGAAAACCTCTAGTTTCGAAAAATTGGAAATTCCTTTACGATAAAAATATAAGGTTCGAGGAGTCGCCACCAATCTTTGATTAGGGTGTGATTAGGCACTCAAAAATGTTGTCATTTTAAATAAAAATTAATTTCAATTAAAACGAAAAATTTATGGTCTACGTTACCAAAATCCAAGTTCGAGAGTCGGTTACGTGTGGGGAATGATTAGCACCCCCACAACGCCCTAAATCGGTACCTAGTCGATTAATTAATGTCTTTGCAACGAATTTTACAAGTTCGACTTTAATTTAATTTTTTGATCCCTTAAAACAACAAAATGACGAATTTTATAGTATGAAAAAGAAACAAAGTAAGTTAAATTAAAATTACCAAGTCACTAGAAAGATAAAGAATATTCGATTATTTAAAAATATTGAGACCAGACCTTTAGGTCAGTTCTAACGACCTTTTCTCAATAAATTTAAATAGCCGAACATTTCTTTTTCTTACACTCTCAAATTTTAAAGTGAATAAATCGAACTTTTTAATGTCACTGATGGGATACACTTGTAATTTAAAATCGTCAAAAACAACTTTCCTGTAAGTTAAGAAAAGCCATTCTGACAGTTTTAAATTAAAAGGATATTGCCCTTAATTCAGTTATGTGATTAGATCGAGTTATGCATATGAGGGTAACATGCAAAAATTAATTAAATATTATGATTAAACTATCATGCAATGTGACATGTGAAAAAATTATCTACATGTATATTTTAATTGAAAATTAAAACCATGCGCATTAACACAAATATACAACATGACTGAAATACAAAGAAGAAAACTTAACATTTCAAACTATAAATTTTAAAAAATAATTACAACTATTAAACAGAAGGACTAAATATTGAAACATAACTTTAATGACTTAATTACAAATAAAATAATTATTTAGGTAACAACTAATATTATACTATGATAAACCAAAAAGTTGAAATAAAAAACTTAACATTACAAAGGACTAACATAGAAATAAAACCTAAGCAACTAGGATAAAAAGGAACATGCAAAAATTAAAAGCCTTAATGTCTAAAACGCAATATCAAATTTAGGACTGAAACATAACACACGTAAAATATGAAGACCAAATTTAAAAGCATAAAATATTCTATTTAGACAAAATGGACTAAGCTGAATAAATGCATGACTACCTAGGAAATAAACCAACAATTACATGCTGGACCAAATGTAATTTCAACAACCGCATTGAAAATGTACAAACATATAATAATTCAAAATAACTATGTCAAGGACTAAGATGAACATGCAAAAACCTTAAAGTCTAATATCTAAAGAACAGAAATTAAACATCAACAGTTTGGACTGAAATTAAATGCTGTAAATGTGGAGACATAATCACAAACATGCAAACGTTGACTTGTGACAGAATTAAAACGCGCACAAAGTATGAAGATAAAATTAAAGTGCAGAAAATATGAAATAAGGACTAGAATGCAATGCACGTAACATACATAGTCAAAATTAAACAATCATCAGGAACGTTTCGATTTGATGACTAAACAAAATGCGCAAAACATATAAAGACCAAATTAAGAGACAAAAACTCGATGACGGACTAAAATGAAATATATGTAAAATTTGAATGGCTCATACGAGGAATAAACCAAGCGCAAAACTGGAAACCCTAGACACCCACTAAACGACGCCGTTTTGGCAGTACCATATATATATTTTAGGTGAAATCTGAACCTAGCCCTCACTTTTACTTCTATCAGCCGCATACTCTCTTCTTCTTCTAAACCCGCGCAGCCGCCTCTCCTCTCAACCCAGCAACTAGAACCGGCGATGCTCGGCCACCAACCATCGATGGCCTCCTCGCTTCCCTTAGCCACCTAACATGAACGAGGAACCCAAACAATCCTCTAGTCGGCCTACAAGCCCCTGAACCGACCTTAACACCTTGCTTTCAGACCACCAAATCAAAAACCTGCTAAATTAAACCCTAAACACCATGAACGACCCCTAAGGCTCGTAAGTCCCGACCCTTCATGTACTTCTATCTCCGGCGACCTACTACGGCGAGACTCCGACGACAGACTCCAAACCAACCAGGTAAACGACTCAACCTTTACTCTTAATATTGTATTTTGATTTTTCACGAAAACGCTTGGTGAAATCGACTACTAATAAAAACTTTTCTTTATATTGATTCGAAATAAACAAAGGAAAGCAGACTTCATCGCTTGATTTCTCAGAAAATTAGGAGAGAGCCCCGAACAGAAGTAATTAATCCTATTTCTATTCTGAGTTTCAATTTTTAATTTATTCAACAACATATATACTTGAAATGAAATTTCCAGTTGAAATGCAAATATAATACCTTGAAAATGTATAATTTTATTGATTTCTCTGCTTTTGAATTCATAGATTACACCTCTCGTTTTTCTTTCGTATTGATTTCTTTGTAAAATTCCTTAGAAGCGTTCCTCTTTCTTTTGATTGCTGATCTCCTCTCTGTTCCTGAACCCTCCTTTGTTGGTGAATTTTCGGTTCTGTTCTTGATGGCTAATGGTCGATGGATATCTCCCCCTTCTCCTTTTTTTTCCTCCCTCCTCTGGTTCGGTCCCCTTTGCTGCTTTAATCTTTGCCTCTGTTCCTCCCGTGATCTCCTGCTAATTTTTGTTGTCTTCCTCTATTTGTGCATGGTATGGGCACGAGATGGACTGGGCAGTGGAACAGGAGCAGAATGGCACGGGTGTTGGGAAATAGAGCTGCTCGGTCAGAATGCTGGCAGGGTGTTGTCTGGTCAAGCATGGGCACTCGTGGGTGATGCTTGGCAGGGCGTGGAGTAGCTGCTGGGGAGTTGTGCTGCACATGGGAGACATGGATAGCTCGGGTTGGGTTGCAATTTAATTACTGTTGGGCTTGAATCTTGAGCTTGCAATTAATTTGGTTTGTAATTGAGCTTCAAATATGTAAATGGACTTTAGACACTTAATTTGTATTGAACTTCAATATGTGTCTCGATTTCCATATACGACTAATCCCAATTGAGCACCTAAAGCTTCCAAACGTAAACTTTCACGCTTCGTCATTTGAATTGATTCTTCATCTGAGCACGATTACCTCCAAATTAATTATCGGGCATCTTCAAATGGATTTAAAAGGCCTGGACAAAATTAGGGTTTTACATAGGGGTATCGATAATCGGTTTTATTTTCCAAAAATTGAATACAAATTTTATACTGATACTCAAAGGTAGTATCAATACCTTAAAAAGTATTGATACTCCACATGGGGGTATCCATACTATAGGCTTTATCCAAAACACCGAATGTAAAAATGGTATCGATACCAAGGGTGAGTACCAATACTTAAGGGCTAATATTGATACCATAGGGCTTAGTGTTGATATCATCATACTAAAATGGACAAAAAAGCTTAATGTTATTTTAATAACTCGAGAAATGATCTAAGGTCGCTAAAACCTCTCAATAAAATTTACAAGTGAAAATATTGATTAAATGTATGATACGTATAAGAACATTATGAAGTAAGATGTTGTAAAAGTTATGCCTTTGTGTGCACTCGGGAAAATAGAGGACACTCGAATTACTTGTATGTACATGATGATCATCTTGTTTGTTATAGAAATATCCAGATATATCTAATTCAGTGCTAAGGCACTTAAATACTAGTCGGGTGTAGCCTTGGTGTTGTGTTATCGGAGGCGTCCCGAGTACTCTCAAGGAGTAAACTAAACGAGTGTATGTTTCTGATACTATGCGACCCCAGATCTCACCCTAGGTACTTAGCAGTGGGGGCCTTTCTAGATGAAGATTCTGATGTTGTGTGACTCAGAACTTATCTAGGGTTTCTTAGGTGGGCTAAAGGGTCGTGAGTCTCAGATGTTGTGTGACCCCACACTACATCATGATGCCTACCTATGTTTGTGTGTTGATGTACTTGTGTGTTTATGATAATACTCTCTAGCATGCTCATATGATGAATGCATGTAGTATAGTAAAGTTTTTTGTGATGCACTAAAGTTGTGAGCCCAACGTTCAGAATGTGTTTCCTTGTGCAAGTTCCTAAGGGGAATTTTTTCGATGAGCTTATCCCCAGATTCGAGTTTCCATATTTATCGAGCCATCAGAGTATGTCTTGAATGTTCTAGTGGGCATGTACTACTCATAGACCTTATATGTATTCAAGTCGTAACTCTATTTTGATATATTATTATTACTAATATTTTGGGATGTTATATTGGGCGCTCCTCACGTTTGTAAACTATACGATATTCATGTTTTTAACTCATGGAATGAGTATGATTATCATGTTACGATAATTCATATTGCTATCAATTTAAAAAAATGTTAGCCACTTCGGTATTCTGTGTAACGTTCTAATCACTCAAATTTTGAGTCAGATCGGATTAGGGTGTTTCAATCTTGGGCTATCTTTCATTCTTTAGGCTAAAGTTTGGGGAGTCTATGAGGTTGTAAAACTCACTTGGTTGAATGACTTCAAATGCGTTATTGTTCATATGGAAAATGATGATGTCCTCAAGCTCCTCTCGCCACCTTCTTTCGAGAACCCATATACTCTGATGAGATCCATCGCTAATATATGTAGCAAGACTTGACTCATTGATTTTCATTTGATCCAACAAGAAGTTAATGAGGTAGTTGATTACATGGTCAAAATCATTTTTCTTACCATATGAGACACTCCATTTTTCAGACACCTCTAGATAGTTCGCTTAATGCATTACACAGAGATATCTATCATCTTCCTTACACGCACGTAAGAGTAGGGTGACTTCAACCTCATTTTCATATAAAAATAATGTCTCAAATTTTACTAAAGCTCGTCTATGTATATCAATATTTAATTTAAGTACATTTTTTACCTACTTTTAGTATTATTTTTAATTTTAAAAACATTTATTATATTTTCATTTAACATTTAATAATTTTACATAATTATAATTTTACTAAATTTATTTTGTTTACTCTCTTATTCATAAATAACATAGGACGTATACTTTTAATAAATTTAATTTCATGTGTTATAAATTATATAATATAAAAATACAATATACAATATACTATAAACTTAGAAGTAAATCGTGGAAAAGACTATAATGCATATATATAAGTTAGAGTCGTATTTTAAATAAGAGAGATGATCCAATTACATAATGTAAAAAATTTTAGTTTTACATATTTAAAATCATTGGATGAGTGTAAATAGATAATCGAAATTTAATAATAAAAATGAAAAAAATATTCATTAAAAGATAAAAAAAAATTAATCTCAATAATCTATTTTCACTCATCAAATAGATAACGTGAACTTTAAGTCTACTCTCTAGTAATCCGAAGGTTTTGTTTTTCACATTCAACAAGAAGCTTAATTAATAGGAAAGGGATCAAATTCAACTCCCTCTTTTCTTGTTTTGAAAATAAGAACACTGTAGTTAAACTTGTGCTATCTTATCCCCACTTTGATAGATTGCTTGAAAGGTGGAGAACTTTACAAACAAAGTACCAAATAATGATTAAGTTTTGGCATTTATTTCACTAATATAACATTTTCTTTTTCTCGGAAAAAAATATTTTCTGACGATTTTGAGATTCGCGGAGTTTCTCATTAAGAAAATACCGATAATAATAATCAGAATAAAATGAAAATATATGAAATTGAATCGATTGTTCAATTAGCAATTAGAAAGTGGAACTTTCAAAAGAAAAATCTATTTCTTGAGACGAGTTCTAGAGATGATAAAGGGAAAATTCAAAAGGAACTTCCTTTTTTCTGTTTTTCATAGTCAAAAATCACAATTCTACATTAATCTCTTTCATAAATGTTAATTTCCATGAACATCTTTTAATTGGTCAAATTTCACTATCAGCACATGTGCTTGAAGGAAGTTTGATATTTAGTCCCTATACTTAAAAATTAATTCATGTTATTTTTTCAAACTAAAAATCATAGTTATTTCATTGGTGCCCTTAATATTTTTCGTAAAAGATATCATCAATAGACCCATACAAACAGGGATGGAAGAAAGGTGGCCTCCTTGAAAATTTTAAATTCTCATATATTTTAGATATTTCCTTTATTTTCTATTGATAATTTATTTTCGACCTCCTAAAATTTTATAAGTTCAACCTCGTAATATAAAATATGTTGGTCTTTGTTGATACAACCATACTAAGAGCAGAAGTTATCATTATGAAGTTAGAATATCAAATAGAAAGCAAGATTTGACAAAAGTATCAATAGTGTCAACTAAAGGACTAGAATGTTTAAATCAAAGAAGTAAAAGGATTCAAATGTTAAAATTAAAATAGAAGGACCACAATTCAAACTTCGCTAAAGTAAAGAGATTGGCAACATATTTTGACCCTTTTGATTAAAAAGAATATGCATTTTACAAGTTAAAAATAGTTCTGCATTGTCATGGTGCATGACTAAGGTATTGGAATATAATTTATCGTCCGTTAAATAATAATAATTTATTTAAAAAAAATAAAATAAAATCATGGCAATCAATACTTTCATCAATTATGATAATTGAAAACATGGGTGTTTTGTTAAGAAATTAAAATGAATGGACAGTGCACTCATCTTTATATTTTAAGATAAACCCAATTAACTAAACCTTCAATAATTGCCAAAGATGTGACACCAGAACTTAACTATAAATGTTCCTAATGAACCACCAAGGTCCTTTTCTTTATACCCACAAAACTAAATTTATAGGAGTACCTAACGCTCGAATTAAAGAGAAAGCTATAAGAAATTAAATGAATTTTGGACAACAACATAGTTTGGAGGTAAAGTCACACCTAATTTGTTTCAATCAATATTGGCCCCAAGAAATGGTCATCCAGCTCAGTTGGTAGAGCACAAGATTCTTAACCTTGAGGTCGTGAGATCGAGTCCCACGGAGGGCATTTCATAATTCGGAGATCTCTTACGAAAGCTGCTCTCAACTTAGTGTTGGGGCAGTCTACTATCTTACCTCCCTTTTATCCCCATACATACGGGAAAAAGGGACAGCCATTTTTTTTTAAATATTGGCCCCCAACTAATAGAAAATTTGTGGGAAAGTTTAGTTGGTTGGAGGTCATCTTCCCCCACCATACAAACAAGTTGTCTCTTTTTCAATGTTCTATAAAGCTCGACTTTGTTTATTAATCCATCTACTCTGTACAAGGAATAATTAAGAAAATCAAGTGTTGTATATTAATTACAGTAATTAATTTAGAAAATGATATTATTGCTACAATATTGGTTCAAGTCGCCATCTCTTACCCACAACGATAGTGAAATGGTTGTCTCCTATTAACGATTTTATAAGAATACTTTTTTTGAAATCGATCAAAACACATCAAATTTAAAATCTTTCCATTTCAATCCCAAATCACTATTAAGCTTGAAAAAGAAATGATATCGATAATAATTATAAAATATTTGCACAAAATCACGTCATATATACAACAAAATAATATAAATTCGATATAGTTTACAGATCAAATACATAAAATAATGGTCTTATGAATATAATGTCCTCTTAAATAACAAATAATGTACACTAATATGAAGATTATGGAAATGTGATGATTCTCTTCAAACAAACTCAATCTATTAACTTACGAATAAAAATACTCAAACACTGAGTTTTACAAGATTTAGTGATACATTTCTACTCTTAATTCATAAACGTAAGCATACTAAGCAATATAGGCAAAGAGGATCAAGTCAAAACATACAATGTCATCAATAAAATATCATGATAGTCTTTATCAATCGGTAATATACATGATAGAGTTCTCATTCCATAATTAACTTCACCTAAAATCTGTTATCATTCAAAAAGATATTAAGTTATTGATCAAATTTCTTTGATCTTCATATTACTATCATTACATATAATTTAGTCTCTAACCTTAGGTTTTATACCCATTTTAGTAGCAATCTCAAAGATTTATCAGTTTCACCTAGCCTCTGACAACATACAATTCATATATCAAGTATACTCGGAAACCCAATGCTAATACTCACAATAATAGTCGAATACTTACAATGAAAGGCGGAACTCGATTCCACACATGCCTAAATATAATCTTCACTAATCAATCGGTACAACAAATAGTGTAACACCCAAATCCCAAGATTCAAGTATCACACGGAATCACAGAAGTGACTAACCATTTTTTTTTTGAAATCATACTCGCTTTTAAAATATTTATACAAAGTATGAAACCATAACCATTTATAAAAGTGGGACCCGATTTAAAAACTCGATAAATAAAATAAACAATTAAAATATTACAAGTAGATTCATTTTAAATCATGACCTCTACATGTCCACTAAGACATCATCATTGTACTCTAATACTCCATTGAGACTCCTCCAATGATATCGTTATCCTATCACACTCTATGCAACTTGTAACCTGCGAACGAAAACATATTCCAAACATTGAGCTCGCAAGTCTCATGTCACACAATACCTCTACTATACTACATGCATTCATAACATAAACATACTAACAAGTACAATCAGAGATGCAATACAACTATGCCATTAATACTACCAAATCATTTATCCAATGTACATCCAATATCACAATGGTATGAGTCTCATGCTTCCTTTAGTTCAAAACTAAAGGCCTCAACAAGAGTATACATATATTGGGTCTCTAACTGCAATATCATACATCTATACATCATCTTATGCAACACACCATCACACAAACATAATGATAGTACATAGTCGTCATGTACTAATCATACAACAACAAAATGCATCAAGCATGAAGTCACATTAAAAGCATCATGGTATAGTACATGGTACATAAAATCATGACAATGACGTCAAATAATTGAAGTATCCTAGCACTAGTACTAAAGTGCCTTAGCAAGGATACATAAGTGCACTATCACTAATATGGAAGTGCACTAGCACTGATATACTAAAGTGCCTTACTAGTATTGAGGATATATCTAAATATTTCCATACATGAACTTTAGGCGATCGTCGTACATACAAGTAGCTCAAGTGTCCTCATTGTTTCCCGAGTATGTGTCCTCATTGTTTCCTGAGTATCAAACAATTGCATAAGTCTTATGGAATCCTACCTTATAATGTCCTTATGGTTATCACACAATTAATCAACGTTCTATTTTCAAGCTTTTATTAGTAGGATTTTGGTGGACTTTAACCCCTTCCCGAGTCCTTAACCAAAAACTAGGCTTCTTGCCTAATTTAGTCTGATGGTATCGATATTAAGCCCCTTAGTATCGATATTGACCTTTTAGTATCGGTACTCACCCCTTGTACTGATATCAATACTGCATTTTGGATTTGAGAAGACCTTATAGAGTTGATACCCCTATAGGGAGTATCAATACTTCTCTATTAAGTTATCGATACAACCTTGGTATCGATGCCAAATTAGGTTCAATATTTGGACAATTAATTTAGTATCAATACCCTTACTTGGGGACTAATAGTTTTCTTTTATGTGGTAATAAAACTCCCCAAGTATCAATACTAATTTTGGCTATTGGAATTTGTAACATAACGATGGTACCGATACCCCACCCTTGGGTATCGATACATGAACAACAGTATTGATACTCTATGAAGATAGTACTGATACTACCCAACCAAAAACCTTGATATTGGTCATTTAGTATTCTTGTTGAGTCTTCATGAACAGGCTTTCATTATAGAGTTAATCGTCTCATTTCATTATTTAACCAATATGTAATTCAAACTCTTACTTCGTATAAGTTAATTCATTCACTTAGGTTCATAAGGGTAATTTGGTAATTTTAGTCCCCTAAGTGCATTTTAGTAACCTCCCACACACAAGCTAAAAGCTCGATCTCAATTGATATTAAACTCCTCAATCTCAAGTCTATTTGACATCTTGAAGTTACTCTCAACCACTTTGTGTATACCACTTTGTGTATTAATACCAAACCTTCGGTAAATATATCCAATCTTTGGTATGGATATTAGTTTTTCAGGTATGGGTACCAACTTATCTGATATAAATACCAACTCATTTGGTATAGATACCAATTCGTCCGGTATGGATACTAGTTCATCAGGTATGAATACTAGTTCATCTAGTATCGATATCAACTCAACCTCTAGTATAGGTACCACAACCCTCGGTGTTGATACCAAGGGACTAGTATCGATATCAGTTCATTCACTATTGATACTAGACCCTAGAGATCTCAATTTTCACCTGGGATATAAACACTATCGATATTGTTCATACAATATCGATATTATAACTTAGAAATACATTGTTTTTGTTGAACTATATTTTGATATAACAATTAAGAAAAAATGTTTTTGGACTTGAATTGAATTTATTCAAAGTTTTTCAAAGTTTTCAAAAATAATTCAAAGTCCTTAAAAGTGGATTTGAGCACAAAGTTATTTTCACGTACAAGAAGTATTGATATTGTTCTTAAGTATTGATACCAATTAAACAGTACCAATATTGTTCATATGATATCGATACCAAAGGTAAGTGAAGTATCAATATTCACTAGGTAGTATCGATACTACCAGCATTGCTCAAATTCCAGAATGTAAAAATGATACCGATACCCAAAGGGGTACTGATACTACTTTAAATAGTAATATCGATACCATAGGTATAATATCGATACCATCAAGCCCCAACGGCTAGTAACGGCTAGTTGATTTAAATATAACAAATGTAGTACCAATACTCCCTTTAGGAGTATCGATACCCTCTGTTCTGGGCAACTTTATTTTACATGAAATTTGATCCCCAACGACTCTAAAATACCTCCAACGGCTATAAACGACCACAACTACATTCCAACACATAAATACAAGTTGAGGACACTTGAAGAAGGGTTAGAACACCTATTCAAGCAATCAAACACAAGAGAAGAGTTTTCAATCTTATTTTTATCTCTCTTGTAAATATTTGTTATTGTGAGCTAAATTTTGTAAACATCCTACCTTGTAGAGGTTTATTTGTTTACTTCTTCTTATCCTTTTTTAAAAGGGGTTGGTTATATCTTAGCTAAGTGAAAAAGATAGGGAGTGTAAAGGTTACCTCTTTGTCATTGAAAAAGAAAGAACAAATTAGTGAATTTGTTAGAAAATCCTTAGTGATGAGCTAAGGTAGTGGATGTAGACTTGGTTGATAAGTTGAACCACTATAAATCCTTGTGTCAAATTTTTCTATCTTTTGCTCTTCTTACTCCCTTATCAAATTATTATCAATTAACCCCCTTTGCACATTTTCAATTCTTCAATTGAGCCTATTCAAATCCCAACAATTGGTATAAGAGCTTGACTCATTAGAAGGGTTAACTACCTTGAGACGATCCTTGAAGAAGCTCTATCGATTCCTAGAGCAACCGAGAAGATGACTTCCACCTTCGGCTCATTCAACATGGAAGACTCCCAAGCGATCAACAAGCCTCCATACTTCAATAAAGTTAACCACTGTCATTGAAAGAAACTAATGAAGCTATTCATACAATCCAATGATATTGATGCATGGGAGATGATCGAGAATGACTACTCTTCTCCAAAGAAGAAAAAGAAGGAGTGGAGTGCCCAAGAACGGAAGAAAGCTCAACTGAATACCAAGGCCATGCACATGTTGTTTTGTGCATTTGGTCCCGAAGTAAATGAAGGAGTTTCTTCTTGTTCAAGTGCTAAGGAGCTTTGGAATAAGCTCGAAAAGATTCATGAAAACAAAAAAGAAGAACCAAAAAAGGTGGTGTCATTAATGGCTCGTGAAGAGCCCGAGATATCTTCTAACAAAAGAAAAAAATCATTTTAAATAATTCATCTAGTTTAATAATAAAAAATGCTCACATTGTCATTATCATGGTCATAAGAAACATACTTTTCCTTTGAAGAAAGGAAAATGTTTTAAAATTAGACAAGTATGGGTTCCCAAGGGAACAAGGGGCATTGAAACTAACTTCCAAGGATCTAAAGCAATTTGGATACCAAAATCCAAATAAATGTCTCTTGTAGGTGTGTGGGAGCAATGGTGATGAAAATGAAGAAATTGAGATGCTCTAGCCACACTTGAAAAGGAATGGGTAACCTCTAAACTTAATGTTTTTTATTTTAATTATTTGGTTGCTCATTTAGTTTTAAGCATGCATTAGTTTTGATCTTAAATGACTATGTTTGTTTTTCATCTCATGTATGTTGAAAAAGTTTTATGATGAACATTTTAAATTTTTAATGATTTTTTCATAATTTTTAGTTCATCATAATGAATGTTGGTCAAAATTGGTTTTAAATGCAAATGATATCTCTCTAACAATTGATATCAAACTTTTCAAATGCTTTGATTTTACAAATTTTAAATTTTTGACCTAAAATTAAATGTTTATGCATGTGTTTTTTAAAAGCAAAAGATATCTCTCTAACAATTGATATCAATTTTTTTCAAATGCATGACATTTTTGAAAGGCTTTATGCATATGCACTTAATTTCAACATTTGATATTGCATAAAGTAACATTTGATATTGCATAAAGTATTTTAAACTTATATATATTGAATTTCATGTGTTAATAACATTTTTATTACTCTTTGTTGAAATTCAGTTGTGTTTAAGTGTCAAGTTTTTAAAGTTAATTTTTGTTTAGAATGCATTTTTTTAGGGGGAGCTTTTGGTTTTTCAAATGATTTTATGATAAAATTTATCACCTACTCTCCATTTTTTTTTAAATTGAATTCTTTTTTATCTAACAAAAAGGGGGAGAATTATGGTTTAAAAAATTCAATTTCTTAATGAAAAACGGGGAGCTGAACATTTTCATACTTTTTCTAACAATTGGTATCTTTTCATTAAATATTTTACTAAGGGGGAGTTTTGTCAAAAACAATTTTTCAAATGTTTTGCTATATAAAAAATGGGGGGTCGTTGAACTATATTTTGATATTACAATTAAGGCAAAACGTTTTTGGACTTGAATTGAATTTATTCAAAATTTTTCAATGTTTTCAAAAATAATTCAAAGTCCTTAAAAGTGGATTTGAGCACAAACTGATTTTCACGTACAATAAGTACTGATATTGTTCTTATAGTATCGATACCAATTGAACAGTACCGATACCAAAGGTAAGGGAAGTATCGATACTCACTAGGTAGTATCGATACTACCAGCATTGCTCAAATTCTAGAATGCAAAAATGGTATCGATACCCAAAGGGGTACAGATACTAATTTACATAGTAGTATCGATACCATAGGTATAGTATCGATACCATCAGGCCCCAACGGCTAGTAACGGCTAGTTGATTTAAATATAACAAAGGTAGTACCGATACCTATGTTCTGGGCAGCTTTATTTTGCACGATATTTTATCCCCAACGGCTCCAAAACACCTCCAACAGCTAGAAACGACCACAACTACATTCCGACACATAAATACAAGTTGATGACACTTGAAGAAGGGTTAGAACACCTATCCAAGCAATCAAACACAAGAGAAGAGTTTTCCAGTCTTATTTTTATCTCTCTTGTAATATTTGTTCCTGTGAGCTAAATTTTGTAAACACCCTACCTTGTAGATGTTTATTTGTTTACTTCTTCTTACCCTTTTTTAAAAGGGGTTGGTTCTATCTTAGCCAAGTGAAAAAGATAGGGAGAGTAAATGTTATCTCTTTGTCCTTGAAAAAGAAATAACAAATTAGTGAATTTGTTAGAAAATCCTTAGTGAGGAGCTAAGGTAGTGGATGTAGACTTGGTTGATAAGTCGAACCACTATAAATCCTTGTGCCAAATTTTTTATCTTTTGCTCTCGTTACTCCCTTATCAAATTGTTATCAATTAAACCCATTTGCACATTTTCGATTATTCAATTGAGTCTCTTCAAATCCCAACAGTTTTACTTGGGAAACACCCCAAACTCACCCCAAATATTTATTCTAAGGTCTAAGTTGATTATTAAAGCTTATGGAAGTTATTAGGGGTCATAATACATCATTTTTACACTAAAATAACGTTCAAAGCGTCCATAACAACAAATCAAGCCCTCAAATCTCCACTTATTTTTCCACTCCATGCAAGCAAGCAAACTCATGTAGATGACATACAAGTAGTAAGTAAGAGTTATATTGTGTTATCTTAGCTACCAGCTACACAAATACCTTTCTAGATCCTCCAAGAACCAACCTTCTCAATTCTTTGCTCTTTAGGGGTTCTTGCAACACTCTTCCTCAACCAAAAGCCACTATACGATTCAAACATGAAAATGAAGAACACTATATGTTAAACAACGACTATGAAACATGAAAATCAGATAGAAACCACGAGATGAGCCTTTTGAGCTCAAACCCTCCTGAAACCTCATGGGAGCTCAAGAACATCATTTATGGAGATAGTGAACTTCTCATGAAGCTCAATAACTCTAGATTAAAAATCTTACCTCTAGATTTTCGAATTGAATAATGAGATGAAGAAAGGTGAAGCTTTTTCTTTGTTCTTGCTTTAGTGGAGAGAAAGAGAAAAATAATAAAGAAATGAAATGAAATAGGGGAGTTAGAAAAAAAGATGAGAAAAAAGTGGTCTTCATAAACCCTAAAAGCCCACGTGAATTAGCTAAAAGTTCTCCAAATCCGTCATGTTTTTCCTTAATGGAGAAATTACACTTTATGTCCTTCTACTTTCATCATAAGCTTAAAAATCTCATTTTTATCTCTAGTAAAGTTAATTTCTCACCCGATTGATCCCAAATTCGAACCGATAAACACCAATGTTATTTTAAATATATTAAATAAATTCTAGGGTCAACACAAAACTATAAGTCCGGTATTCGAGGTGTTACAAATAATCTCTAATCTTATCATGACACTTGAGTATAAATAATAGAAAGAAAATTAGGTATTATTAAAATCTTGGTAAAATTTCCACCAATGATATGCATACATATATGGTTTAAATATTAAACTCCCACTTTTTCATCAAATACAAAAGATTAAGAAAAATATGGAAATTTTATTTTCATCTTAATGGAAAATTTCATATATTATTTTATTTGAAAATAAAAAGAAATTGTTTGTTCTTTGACATTTTTATATATCAAAATAATAGAATTAACATTCATACATTTTGTCATTATCTAGCCGACAAAGGTATTAACTTCATAAAAAAAGGCTAAGAAGGGTGGTTAGTGGTAAATGGGCAATCCAATTAAAAATACTATCTTAGATTCTTAATATACCAATGCCATGAAATCCTCATTTTCAAAGCCAAATTACCATCACACTCCCTAAACTGATTATAAGTTAATTGTGATCTTATGTACAGTAATTTTAAATTTATGATTAGATATATTGATAATGATACTTTTATAATAAGATTAGAAAATAATAAATGTCAATTAATTAATGAGGATGTTGACGTGTTATTAATAAAAATTATAACAATAATTTTGTAAATAAAAGTATAGTTGAAATAATAGGTGAACGTGTTGTTTACCAAAACAGTTGCATTGCATGTTATGTTATGTTCTGTGTTGTGTTGTGTTGTTTAAATGTTTTTGGGAGGAGAAAATACATTTCATATTTCTTTCCCTCTTCGGCTTCAATTTGGTCTCTTTCGTTTAAATCTTGTAATTTGATTCTACAAAAACAGAGTGCAAAGAACCAAATTTCTTCTCCTTCCCCCCGATATCTTAATTGCTAAAAAGGGTTCTTCAGCTATTTGCAATTCTTTTCTTCCAAAAATGTCACCATTTTAGCCATTACGGTTGCTGCTTTGATTTCTTCTCTTTTATCTCTTGCCTTGTTCTTCAGCCCTCTGGCATTAGCAAACATGTCTGCTAAATCCAAGTAAGTTACTTACAAACTCTCTTTCCCAGGAAAAATTTCGAGTTTTCTTGCTTAATTCCTTTATTTTAGATCAGATCTGACTTGGGTTTTCTCTTTCTTTCTTTGTGGGTTTCCATTTCAAAAAATTTGGGTGTTTTTACGTGAACTCTGGATTATTTCAAGAAATTGAAATTTAAACACTCTCGTACGTCACTTTCCACTACTTTTGTTACTTGATTCAGTTTTTAAATCCTTTATGTTTTCATAATCTTGATGTTTTGATTGCTTCTTTCAATTTTCTAATGTGTTGTTTGAATTGTATATGAATACATGTATTAATTCACTAATTTTATATTGCTGTTGAAAAAGTTGCCAAATTGGGAATTGATCCGTCTTTACTTGAGTTTTCACATCACATCTTGTCTATTTTTCATCTGATAGTGTGTTTTAAATTCTTGGTTTTTATTCTAGTTCTCAGAAAATTTTACACTTTGAACATTTAAGCAGATCTGGTTTATCTGAGACTCCTAGCAAGGCTTCACCAGCAACACCTAGAGTGGCAAGTAAATTGAGTAAGGGATTGACTAAATCGGAACCTGATTCACCGTCTCCGTTGCATAGCACTCGTCATTCGATTGATCGGCGATCATCTCTTAATTCAAAGCCTTCGATTGATCGTAAATCCCCAAAGGCCGCCGCTCCGGCTGAAGTAAGTTGCGAAATATTCTGATGTGTTTGAGAATCAAGCAAATATCAGTTGTAACTGTGGAACTAATGGAATTTGTTTTGTTTTGGTGTTTGGTTGGTTCTGAATTTGCAGAAACCGCAAACACGGGTCAGTAAGGGATCTGAATTGCAGGCTCAGTTGAACTCGGTTCTGGAGGATTGAAGAAAGCAAAGGAGCAAATAGCATTGATTGAGCGGAGAAGGCACAAGCGACTGATGAACTGAGAGAAGCACAGAAAGCTGCAGAAGAAGCAAATGAAAAGCTTAGAGAGGCTGTTGTGGCGCAAAAGCGAGCCGAAGAGAGCTCTGAGATTGAGAAATTTCGGGCTCTTGAGTTGGAACAGGCGGGGATTGAAGCTGCTCGAAAGAAAGATGCAGAATGGGAGAAAGAGATCGAGTCCATGAAGAATCAGCATACTTTGGATGTGGCTGCACTTCTCTCGACCACTGAGGAGCTTCAAAAGGTGAAGCAGGAACTCTCCGCAATTTGTGATGCAAAGAATCAAGCTCTGGTTCATGCCGATGATGCAACCAAGATTGCTGAAACCCATGCCGAGAAGGTGGAGATTCTTTCAGCAGAATTGGTTCGATTGAAGTCCTTGCTTGATTTGAAGCATGAAACCGAGACTAATGAAACAACAAAATGATTTTGAATCTTAAGGCTGAGATAGAGTCGTTGAAACAACAACTCGAGAATGCAAAGATCTACAAGGAGAAGTTGATGGAAAAGGAGGCTGTCGTTGAACAACTTAACCTTGAGTTAGAAGCTGCGAGAATGGCTGAATCGTATGCGCACAATGTGTTAGGGGAATGCAAAAGAAGGGTCGAAGAATTAGAAATGCAGATTGAGGAAGCAAAGAAGTTGGAACAATCGGCATCAGAATCACTGGAATCAGTTATGAAGCAATTAGAGAACAACAATGACTCATTGCATGATGCTGAATCTGAAATTGCAGCTCTTAAAGAGAAGGTCGGATTATTGGAAATGACGGTCAGTAGACAGAGGGGGGATCTCGAGGAATCGGAAACTCACATTATTAAGGCTAAAGAAGAAACTGCTGAAGCAGAGAAATTGGTCGAGTCTCTGAAATCCGAGTTAGAAACAATGAAGGAAGAAAAGATTCAAGCTTTAGATAATGAGAAGCTCGCGGCTTCCAGTGTTCAAACACTTTTAGAAAAGAAAAACAAACTCATCACTGATCTGGAAAATTCCCGGGATGAGGAAGAGAAGAGCAAAAAAGCAATGGAAAGCTTAGCTTCGGCATTACATGAAGTTTCCGCAGAAGCTAGGGAAGCTAAGGAGAAGCTGTTGTCGATTGAAGCTGAGCATGGACATTATGAAACACAGTTAGAGGATCTAAGATTGGTCCTAAAAGCGAAAAATGAGAAGTACGAAACCATGCTTGATGATGCAAAGAATGAGATTGATCTTCTTAAAAATACCATTGAACGGTCTAAGAATGAATACCAAAATTTGAAAACTGAGTGGGAACAAAAAGAACTGCATTTGGTAGATTGTGTAAAAAAATCGGAAGAAGAAAACTCATCTCTTGAAAAAGAGATCAATAGGCTGGTAAATTTGCTGAAACGATCCGAGGAAGAAGCTTCGGCATCAAAGGAGGAAGAAGCTCAGTTGAAGGAGAGCCTAAAGGAAGCCGAATCTGAGTTGGTTTATTTGCAAGAAGCTCTGAAAGAAGCCAAAACCGAGAGCATGAAACTGAAGGATAGTTTGTTAGACAAAGAAACGGAAATGCAGAGTGTCGTTCAAGAAAACGAGGAGCTCCGAGCTGGGGAAGTTGCTTCTCTTAAGAAAATCGAGGAATTGTCGAAGTTGTTAGAAGAAGCTACAATCAAAAGCAAAATGGGGAAAATGGTGAGTTATCTGACAGCGAGAAGGACTATGATTTGCTGCCCAAGGTGGTTGAATTCTCGGAAGTGAACGGACATGGAATTGAAGAGAAGCTCAAGTTAGAGCTTCCAGCAGAACAGCTCGACAAGACGGAAAAAGAATCTCTGGAACTAAATGATGGCTCAAAAGATGAGGCTCTTCATGTGGATGGTGCCAAAGTGGACAGCGTGAATGGAAACTGAATCACGATGAGACGAAAGGCAAAGAGGATGATTCAGTTGAAGTTGAATTCAAAATGTGGGAGAGCTGCAAAATTGAAACAAAGGAATTTTCTCCGGGAAGAGAACCCGAGCAAGAATCCTTCGACGAGGAAGTGGAGTCAAAGGTGGAGAGCATCGAAGCCGAAAGACTTGATCAATAAATGGTTCTACGGAAAATGCCGATGATGGTGGAATCTCACCATCAAAGCAGCAGCAACAACAGAAAAGAAGAAGCCCTTACTCCGAAAATTCGGGAGCCTACTGAAGAAGAAGGGAAGTAACAACCCCAAGTAGATAACAGAACCGAAAATCTGAAATGGCACGTCTTTAGCCCTTCTGGCAGGCAGGTACAGGGGATAATATATTGCGAGCTGAATGTGTTTTTGCTTCATTTGTTCTGTGTGTTCTGGAATAGAACTTAACATTGAAGAGGTTTGTATTCATGTTTAGTTTCTTAATTTTTTTTTCTTAAAAAGGTTAAATTTGATTCTCCATATTGGATAGTATGATGGAGATAATTCTTTTCTTTTCTTTTTCTAGGAGGGGTGGTCGTTCTTCATTTCTAAAATTGATGAAAATGTGTGTTAAGTTGTATACCAACGTGGTTTCTTTGTGTATTACAAGAGAATCTAAGTGTTATGCCATTAATCATTGCTGTTGAATATTGGTATGCATCCAAATATTTGATCTTTTCTAATTGTATTTGTTATAAACAAATCAAATGGACAAGTAGCTGTCAAAGGGATCACTTGTGAGACTTTTATTTTAATAACATTGAAGAAATATTAGTTAGTATAAATAAGTTAGGGTGACTTAAGAAGGGGGATATGTTATTTATTTAACCATTGGCTGCGGCTAATTTTTCTTCCTAGGTTGAGTGTTCCTTGTTGAAACCTTTCTCATCTTCTTTATCCTCCTTTCTCTATTTCTTCTACTGCTATTATTCACAATTGCAGGAAAGTCATAACAGTATTGACTTCCATTTAGCAATTGTACGGGCTATTCTTCTATGGCAGCTCCAAACCTCTGATCTTTATTGCTATTCTCACCGTCGCCAATCGGCACTTCCTTTTGCAATTTCAGCATATCTGTATTTTTCATTTCTACGACTTATTAATCAAATTGTCGGAAAAAGTGTCCAACTTTTTTCCATGAGTGGATTGTTAAGGCTTGCTTGGTTTCCTGGAAAACTGCAATAACTCAAAATGTAAATTTAGGCTTTGAACGTGAAAGATTATTCTTAGGATAAACTATTTATTTGGTCACCCACCCATTCGTTAGTTTCTGTTTTGATCACTCAACTCTTTTTTTCTTCAAAATCATAACTAACATTATTTTTTTGTTCTGATTTGGTACACATCGTTAAAAAATTAACAATGATTTGATGTGTCACTATGTCACTATAAGATAGTATCATGCCATCACTGAAAAATAACTAAAAGAAATATCACATCAACATCATCGTTGATTAAAACAGAGCAAAAATGATCAAAACAAAAATGCAAGTATACACAATCGAACAAGTAATACAGTGATGAGTGAATATCGTCTCCACAATTATTGGAGGATATTTACAAGTTTAATCACGGAAAATAACTACTTTACCTAAGTATAGTTAGTGATGGTATGTACAAACGAGAATGTTGAGGCAAAATGAAATGGATATTGGTGGGAATGAAATTATGGTGTAATGTAATGTGACAGCAAATGAAGATGTCGTGGCAAAATGGATGAAAATATCTTGGCAAAAATGAATTGAATGTAGTGGAATCAATTTAAAATGCAAAGTCAAAACAAAATGTAAACACTGGATTTGAATAAATTGATTTTAGAATCTTCACACAACAAGATACTATAAGAATAAATGATAGGAGTCGCATAGGAAACTTAAGTCTAACTTCTCAGGATGGTCTTACTTCTATGTCTTACTTGCTCGACATAGTTTACAAAAGTGCCCTATGCTATCTCTAGTCAAGGGACTCGACAGGTTGAGAATGCGATGGCAATACCTCTCAGCATTAGTAGGTGCAAGGATCCTATTGGTTCAGATCAACAGAATATGTCACAGCAATACCACTCAACGTCAGCACTAACATCTAACCTCTTTACCGAGCACTACTCCTTTTAGTCAATTGAAATCCTAGCTTTATGTCTAAGGTTGGATTAGGTTTAGTTACTACCTAGAACATCTTTCTTATGTGGATCCTCCCCAGTTTCTCTCGAACACTAAAGATATGCTACTTAGTCATTCTCTCGAACACTAAGCATTCTCCTAAGAAATGACTACTCTCATAGCTCCTACAACTTTAAGGCATTAAGCATCATAAACAAAACAAATAACAGAATACAAAAACAACTATCTATTAAAATAAAACTTAAATATCATAAGGAACTCCTACCAAATAAGGCTAATTCATGGTGGGATTCGAATATTTAATCAACAAGGCATGAAATTAATTCGTTCCATACAACCCAACTAAGATAAATAAAAGCAAACAACAAGGGGATTGAGGAAAAGCCTTCGACGTGCACTGCCAGAGCTCCCCTCGGTCACCACGAATTGTCCTAGCTCGCTAGCTCCTCTCAAACACCTAACTCGACACTCTCTCTAGCCTGTTAATGGAGGAATGCCACGACAAAACGATTGACGAGAAAAATGAGAGACATTTTCTCTTTTGAAATTAAGCTCAACGACGTGTAAAAGAGGGTCTTAAGTCTGGTGGCTTCATCTTCTTTTTATAATGGGGAATAAACCTAGGAATTTGTGTTAAAATTCCTATGATACCCCAAGCTAGTTTCCTTCACATGGGGGTGAGAAAGATGTAGCAGTGGTCCCTTCTGGGCAGCTGGGTGGTTCATTCTGGGAGGCTTGCAACTGGGCGTACGTGCTGACAGAATCAACCGACCCAGGTGGCAGATGTTCCCTCCTAAGTGTCTGGCAACTGAAGGCACGTGAAGACAAGGACATATGACTCTTGAAAATATCTTCTTTCATCTTTTTCGCTTTCGAAATGTCGTCCGAGTTGGCATTTACATTCTGCTCAGCATTCCTAGCATGTCACGACAATTCTCCTTACTTATCCTTGCTCCCAAATCCTGCACATCATGAAACAAAACATCATCCTTGCTTGGTTGAAAGATTAACACCACGATAGACTGAAGGGCAAGACAATTGCACTTTGAAAATTTCAAATTATCATATATTTTAAATATTTTATTTGTATTTTTAATTGATAATTTGTTTTTGCCCCTTAAAATTTTAAAAAAATTCACCCCTTCAACATAAAATCCTTGGTATGTTGTCCAACACTAGTACCCAAGTACTACCTTAACTCTAGGTCTAAATGTGGAGTTGGATAACAAAGTTGAATGCAAAACATTGCCCATAATGTCATACATGGGCATAATCACTATTGTTATATGATCTTACATCTTGGCAATGCAGCCCATTCAAAGATCCAGATTGGAGGGACGTAGAAGTAAGATCAAGTACTGAGGGCATATTTCACCCTTCAAATTCTAACAAAGTCCACATGTTCAATCACATCTGTCACTAAGGGAGACCATGCATGTCATCTTTGTGTCACAGTTAGAAAAGCTGCTGATAAAACCCGTTTTTGTTCATCCGGGGTTTTGTTTTCTTTTACAGGGAACGAATCCTCAAAAAGGAAGACGCAAATCATCCATTTCAAGTTCTGATTGCTTGAATATAAAAGTCAAAGACAATAAATGCTTCAACGATGTTGCTGATTTTCTATCTTCATCAAATCTGGTTAAATTTTAAAAATGAGAAAAGAAGAAAATTTGCAAATGGATCTTTATTTCTTCTCCGGTTACCATTTGAGGAACCAAAAACCATACACAAGTTTGGAAGGTTTTCTGTTCTCAAAGAGGTTACCATTTCAACAAGTTCAAAATGTGTCGAATATGGATATGTGCAAATAAATGATCTATTCTTATACATGTGTTCAGATATGTGTAAAGACCATCCTCTTGTTCAGATACGTGTTAGGCACTGTACTTTATGGAACTTGACTCTTAGAATGAGAATTCTTTCGGTATTTCTTGAAACTTACCTGACAAAAGCCTTCATATTTCCTTTTAAGGTCTCCACCTGAAAATATTGCATTCAGGTAAATAAATCCAACCCAACAGTTGCAGAAGATGCAAATAAAGAGGGCTGCATAGCTATCATAACTAAACAAATCCTTCAAGCAGGAAAAATGGGAATGAATTACTGTGGAATACCTAAAATAACAGATCAAGGTTCTGCCCGCTTTTCACCTGAGTTTTGGCTAAGGAAGATGGGATAAGGGATTTGATTTGGCGGATTTTTTCCTATTCATGTAATTATAGATCTGTACGACCTGTAAACTATTTTCTGTATTCCATATTAAAGAGGAAACGGGAATAGATAATTGTATACCAAAGAAGGATCTTACTTTTAGTATTCCTATTTGATTTGATGCCAAAAGAAGAAGAAATATCAAGAGTTTTCACAAGGCATAATGGAATGGCAATGAGATGAAGATGTCAAACTAAGCTGAGTACAAATTGAATGAGATATCATGCATTCACGTTTGGTTACATAAGTACTAACACAAAGACAAGCTTATGTATTACATGAGATTTTAAAATAGTTTTTCAGAACATAAAGAAAGAATTAGTAGTATTACAAATCCAAACTTGAAACTCGAAAGATTTATAAGTAAAAAAACAAATATTCAAAATAAGCAATGTATATTCCTTCCATTAGTTAAACTAAATGACAGTGGGTAAAAGTTACCAAGTGAAGTTAGTTTATTTCTAACTCATTTACAGAAAATGAGAAAAAAATAACACTCCTACCAAACGTAGCACCAATTTTGACTTAATGGGGCGGTGTTGTAAATTAGAAGTTCAAGCCTTAAGATGATTTAATGAGGAATTAATTTATCTGACTATCAACAAAAATCCAGTGCATTTATGTTACCTAGACTTGGGTGTAAGTGCTAGATACGGATGTGTCCAACTTAGATATTTTCAGTTTTTTATGTTTTTTCATGCATTTGGAGTATCAGACATAGATGCTTTAAGAAAAATGATGAGTCGGAACAACATAACCATGTAGGTAGATGTTAGGAATATTTTCATGATTTTTCTTCACCTGTAACATTCTTTCCTCCATGACCAACATTGGCAAGGAAGGTCGGTATCAGGTGCTCTTTCAACTACAGAAACATTTTATAAACATATAATGTTAGTGCAGCCCATCAGCAGTTAATGAGACAATGAATTAATTCAATGGTATTATGATTTTTTTAAGAAAAAATTACATAAGCTAGTAAATTTTCATATTTTAACCTTAGAGAAGGGCCTTTGCAATATCTAATGCACCAATAGAGGTAGGGCCTTTAGCATAAGCAGGCACGAACTCCCCATTTTGATAGCCAGCCAAAAAGTGATAAGCAGCTTGACCCGGAGAGAGTTCTGATACAGAGGGGATACCACCAGAAGTGCAGAGGGAAAAATCCACTCTTGTAACAAGGTCAATATATGCAGGAAAAACATGCTAAATATATCAATTTGAGTATGGTTTCTCGGATTATTCAGGATTTTTTTTTTTGATAGGAATAGAATGCCTCATTAAAAACCTCCCTCATAGTAGTTCTCTGCCCTAAGGCTAGAACCAACTAGCGGAAGGAGGACAAGAGTGCATTAATTTATTGATAATAAGCCAGTTACATAAGACTTAAAAACAGTCTTGCAAACTACATAAAACATAAAACACTCCTATAGGACCTTTCCTGTAAGACTTACAAACCAACCAAAACAACGTTATTAATCACCCAATTCCTTCCTTTGCTAGCTTATCAGCCTCAGAGTTACACCATCTAGGAATCCACCTAACAATAACCTGTTCAGTAGAAACAGTAGAAGCAATTTCCTTGACAAAATTTGACAGAAAAGCAGGGGCTATAGCTTGATCTTTTATCCAATCCACTGCTATCTTTGAATCACTTTCAATAATTAGTCTGCCCTTCGAAGCCCATTCAGTGAACCACTAAGAAAGTTGAAAATACAACCTTTCGACCATACAATATAAAAAATTTCCATGGAACTATCAGGAGAAAGAAGTACAAGTATAAGCAATGTTGGAGGAAAGCCGCTGAAGTCAATACATTCTAGGCACTTTCAGTTGCTAGTTTTGAGTGATGTCTAAAGAAGAGAAACATGAGGGATTTTTTGCATTTATCAATTTCTTTATGGTTTTATTTGGTGTTTGGGGTGCAGTACTTAATTTATATCTCAGAGGAAGGATAAGCAACATGAGAATGTTTATGGAAGATATCTGCAAGAATCAAAAGTGCACACAGTAATATGGATTTTCCTTTAAATTAAAAATGTTAACTTCTTACTTGGATAAAGAACTAGCACTCTGTGGTTTCACATGTTCCAAGACAAGTGGATATGCGAGATAACCAGCCACTAAATTCAACAAACTCTTGAACAATTATTTAATGTTCGACTTTGAAAGATCACTCTTGCTAGCATAGCACATTTCATGAATGATGCAAAGGAAAGAAGACACGGATACCAGGGGGGACATCAGGTTGCACTGCAATATTGCATATGATTGTTGAAACAAACTGAACATGTCGCTTACCTATCAAATGTTGCAAGGATGATGGAAGATGGTATCTTGTATATATTTATGCCATTGTATTTTTTGGTTCAAAACAAGGGTGCAACGCCTCAAGAAGAAAAGACGACACTGGTATTTGCAGATACCAACAGATCTGCACAACTCTGAATGACATTCTCTGAAGCAATCAAAAGAACCACAGAATCACCAGATACTATGAGCCTGAAATTTCCAACCTGCAGACCTGAGTTACATATGCACATTTATTTTGACAATGTAACAGAAGATAAAAAGCTCTTACCTAGCAGATAGCGGAAGGCCTGCACGTGCAGATATAACCGGCTCAGATAAAGCAGCTAATGCTAATTTAGTTCCATTTATATCAGCAAATGCTTTACCACACAAAATAAGCGAAGATCACTCAACATCAGCAGCAATAAATCCATTATTTCCATAAGTTCCAAGCTCAATGACATCCCCGACAGCTGTACTGCATAAGTAAAAATCAGAAGCTGTAAAATCATGAATTATTAAATCTTAAACATTATTAGTTCTAACTGACCCAAAACACACAAACACAATTAGTTCTGCTAGAGTTCCACTGAAACAGGGTGGGGGAGCCGAACACTACAAGGAGAAACCAAGTAACTGAAATTATTTTCAGGAAATTAGAACTGTATTTAAGGTCCTACATTATACACATACATGTGTGTGTTGCAACTACAAAATGCATTTAAAACAACAAAAGCATTTAAATTTAAACCTTATTGATGTAGCAGCATAGACTGTTAAAGGACATGAATCATGGGCGACAGCACGAATAGGGGTCTCCCAAAGAACATTTGAAAGTGTCAATACAGCAGATGGACTGTCACTAATCATACGAACTTTAGCATCAGATCCTGGTGATAAACCGATAGCCCCATCATGGACAAAAATGTTTGAGATTGACGACATGTGCTGTGTATTACTATAGGAAATCAAGAAGCAACTTCCAAACAGCAACTACTGTGCAGACATATATATCTGATCTTAGCACATCTTTTATGATCTAAGCTCAAGAAAATCAAACATCATGCCTTTCTGTTTTCTCCATGAAAAGTACCCAATACTCTGTTCTTCTACACAAAAGGTCCACTGCTAATGTAATATATATAAACACACACACACACACACATATATATATATATATATATATATATATATATGCACTTGGCTTCTGCGACCCTCTTTTGTCAAATTTTCCACAAGTAACTTTCAGGCACTAAGCTTCATCCTGCCTAGTTAATAGTCATGAATTTAACATTTCCCACTACAGTATACAAAACACAGCATTTAGTAGAAAAATGTTACCATTTACAAATATAAGTAACCAAGGTTATTCTCTAAGATTCTAACCATGCACATAGAAGGGATGTATAACAGAGAAATAAAATGCATGGAAGCAAGCTGGAGAGTGAGTAAAGAAAAGAAACTTTCATTCTTACACCTAAGAATAAAGGCAAAATAAGAACAGAGATGGTAACAGCCCAAAAACAAGACATACCTGCTTCAAAAGTTTACTATATTGTGCCTTTGAAATTGTTGAAGTTCCCCCAAGAGTTCCTCTAACATGAACTGGAAGCCCTGACAAGGATTCTAACAAAAGAAATAGGAACCAAAAAATCAGAAACACGTAAACAATAAAAAGGATAAAGTACCATTTCACTGAACATAATATAAAGTTTTACCTGCAATGGTTGCACCATTTTGTTGCAATTCAGATGACTTCAAGTTTTGGAAAGCTTTATCCTTCACAATGACACCTTTTCCAGCCAGACCCCAATTAGTTCCGTAAGAAAACCCGAGGTTTTCTCTATATTAAAAGAAGCCAAGAGCAGAAGTATAAGTATACTACTTCCATCATGTACAAACTAAAGAGTGCATCAACTACCGTGGCATACCATCACACCACCTTTATAAAGATGCGGGTACAGTACACAGAATAATAAAATAAAATTTATATGGTAGACACATTAATGTAAATAAATGTGATAGATAGGAACATTTTTCCACCAAAAGGAGGAATTATAGTATAATATAATCCAATTAATCTGCTCACAAGGGTGACCCAAAGGTCATGTGCTCATTCCAACCCTTTTTATCTTCATATTTTAAACTCATAATAGTAAGCTTTTAACATCAACCAGGGAAAAACTAAATGAACGGTAAAAATCTCCTAGATGTTTTTAAAGGCAAAGCAAGAACACCAGCAATCAATCAATTCACAAAACAAAAAAAATTGAAACCGAACTTTTATTTTTTGCTGATGATTGCACATGGTTCTTGAACACTGCCTCTGAAGAAGATAAGACTCACAACCACTGATTCATGGAGCCTGCATCAGCCAACTTCTTTCCTTTTTTTCTTCTTGATTTAATATCCTGAGTTCAAAAAATCAATTTAAGCTATTAGTTCATTTTCCTTTTTTTTCTTTTTTCGTAATCTGATTGGGGATTCTTGATTTCCTTTTGCCCAAATTGTATTGTGGATTAAATATTTAGAAAGAAAAAAAATCCATCCATATCCTTGCCATTTCGTAATCTTTACTACATCTAACTTTTTTTTGGTTTGTCCTGACTTATAGGATGCATATCTGGCCATGCTTAGACTTAGAGGCTTGTAACGGTCGACATCGGTATGTAGGGTATATGTTGTGGTCAGTGCTTCATATCTAATCAAGAAATATACATATTCACAAGGTTTGATAACAAGAAGCAATAGGAAACATTCAAAAGCCAGAGACATGCCATAAGAAATGTCAATAAATCGATGTATACTTAATATTAGCAACACCCTATGATATGAAAGGATAAAGAGGAGGAGCAAGGGAACCAAAATTGACTCCATGAAAATTGAATACGTGTTGGTCGATCAAAATCATTTCATACCAATTACATCCTTAAACGGCTTAGGCATTAAGTCTATCTCTTTTCAAGTAAAACTTTACCTCAGAGATGCAACTGTTTCACTTTCACCTTCCTCCTCAATCGCACGAGCTGAAACCTTGTTCTGCAAAAACCAAAACCAAAAAAGTACTAATAGTTCAAGAATATCTCAGATTAAGCACGAAAAAACACAGAAAGTGCATATGTACATGAGTCGTTGAAGATAAAAGTCAAACAGACATGTAACAAAATTGAAGTTTAAACATGGAAGCATAGTGGATTGCAGAACGTGACTCGCCAGGGTTTAGCAGATTGACAATGTGAAGATTATGAAATGTATGCAATTGCAATGACATATCTGACTTTTACATTGTTACAAAGAAAAAACAAACAAATTGTTCTAAAATCACATTAATAAGACCTATGTTACTTGTACTCTTCATTTTCCTTTAAGTATTCATGTCCAAAACATATTTGGATATAAGATGTGATACAATCTTCCAAGTATATTGAAAAACTTCAAAAAAGTTGAGCATATAATTATATATGTGTCAGACTAATACCAGTATCCCAGAGTTGAAAAGATAATTGAATTTGAACACCACAAAGCTAATGGAGTTTGTGCTATCCACGTGTAGATTTTATTCTTATCTGTATTGCTTGGACTAGGAAGAATGTCAGATATGAGTATATGTTTGACGTAGTTGTGCCTATTTTTTAAGGTTTTATGTATATTTGATGAATAAAACCGCCATGTCCAACTATTTATTGGGCATAGAATATCTAACACCGGCACTTTAAATGAGCTGGGTAACAAGTAACATAATTTTACTGCTAGACAAGTTATATTCAAAATGTCTAAATGTTCAACAAATCTGCCCATGCTCATTGAGTTTGGTTCATACAAGGAAGTTTACCCCAATCCCTAACTCATAAATCTCTCTCTGGAAATTCAAAGTCAAGGTTTTTTTTAATCAAGGAAGTTAAGTTGAATTTTAAACAATGGTTCATATCCCCTTTCAACATTTGCAAAGTTAAGTAAATCCATACAAATACTAAATAGTATATAAAAAAGATTAAAGATATGGAAATTCAAAGTCAAGGTTTTTTTTAATCAAGGAAGTTAAGTTGAATTTTAAACAATGGTTCATATCCCCTTTCAACATTTGCAAAGTTAAGTAAATCCATACAAATACTAAATAGTATATAAAAAAGATTAAAGATAACTAGAAACCCTAATTCAAACAATTCAAGTGAGAATCCGTTTTCAGCTGTAGGCCCATACAAAATGCTACATACTTAACTCCGGCTAAAGAATCTAAACAGACAAAAAAAGGTAAGTTGCTTATGAAATGCCGCAAAACCCGAACGATAAAAAAAAAGTAAAAATGTTATGTCAAAATGAAGTTGAACCACCTCCAAAAACAAGGAGAGAAAATCGAGAATCAAAGAGATTACGCTTCGAGAAGAGTGTAGGAAACGATACGAAGAAGAAGATGAAGTTTGGATGAGCCGTTTGGGAAAACGGTTCCTCATTTTCGCTTCCTTAGCTGAAAATCACAGAAAACCAAAGACTTCGTAATATACATATACTCACAACCTAAGTGGTGAACAATTGAAATACTCTTAAACAATTATTTGGGGTAGAATACATGTTTGGTACCCCAATTATCACTTGTGTTCCGTTTTAGTCACCTAACTATTTTTTTTCAAAATCATATTTAACGTTTAATTTTAATTTCAATTTGGTCACCTTCAATCAAAATTTAACGGTGATGTTGACGTGTCACCATAAGATAATTTCACTTCATCAATGAAAAAATAAAATATCACATTAACAGTTTCTGTTAATTTTTTAATGCAAGTTATCAAAATAAAACAAAAACATAACGTATGATTTTGAAAAAAATAGTTACATGATCAAAATGAAACAAAAGTAATAATTGAGATATTAAACATGTAAGTTACATTTTTTTTAAATATCTTGAAGAAATAATCTGTCACACCCCAATATATTTATATAAAATGCAATTAATTTATTTTATTTAATTAAGGGACCATTTGTGAGGATTGGGAAACTTACGGTTTTTTTTTGAAATTTTTAAAAGTTCATGAACCTAAGCTTGCATTTTCCCCTTCTTTGCAACCAAAATAAACACCCAAAACCATTCATTTTTTTAATTTGAAAACTAACCAATAACTTAAAATGTTCACAAAATAACCAGCCACACCCGTCTTTCACCGACAAGTGTCGACTGTCACCCTCTGATCGGCGGTGGTATACTCCTCCGCCCCTATTAGAATTGCCACCATCTCGCGACAAACCCATCAACCAACAACCCAAACTCATAATCCTTGTTCATAGAATATAAAAAGATCGTTCGATCAGTCATCGTCTGACAGTGTCGTGCACCGCCTGCATAAGCGTGCTCACTGATACCTTGCGATAGAAACCATGTTGATCGTTCGTTAAGATTAGTCATCATATGTTGTGGAGATCATGCTGAAGGTTCGTCAAAAAACCCATGCTCTCCTCGTGTTTTGTCGATTTCAAGCCAAAATAATCGTCTGTTGGCCACACCGCCCCTCTAATTAAGTTCCCTAAGCTGTCTCGATCAAAACCCATTCGTTATCGCCGTCTAATCATCTTTCTTTCGCTGGCCACCATGGTAATATTTTTATTCTATTTTTTACTTTTAAGTTGTTTTGGCTGAATTTTTGAGTAGTTAAGGACTGATTTTGGTGTTTTTGGCATGACTGGTCTAATCGGACATCTTCAACCGTCCTTGTCACTGTACGCGCTGGCAGTGCACGTGGGATTTTTTCGCCGGTCCAGGAAACTTCTGAAACTGATCCAGTCAGCCCGAACCAACCCGAACTAGTCTGAACCGGGTCTGTTTGACCCGACCAAGTCAACTCGACTAAGTCAATTCATTCAAGTCAACTCGTCCGAGTAAACCCGTTGACTTTGACCGAAAAGTTAAAATTTTTGAAAAGTTATATTTTATGTTTTTCAACGTCTTGAGTTCGAATCCAAAGTTTGTTTTGCCAAATTCCAACTTGGTAAGTCATTTTTCAGTGTTTTATATTCGGAACCAAATTTGGTTTTTCGATTAAGTTCAGTTTCTGACATAAATTCATTTTCTATATATCCGAGACATTATGGGACGTGGAATTAAAGTTCGAGAGAGATTGAAAAGAGTTTAAATAGTCGATCGATATGGCTCGTAAATCAATGTATTACTCTACTACCTTTTGTATGCTTTTCGAAACACATTGATAATTGGTAAAAGCATGAATGAAAATGATTGGTCAATTGGGTGTATTTAATTTTCATTGGACTTAAACTGAATATGGAATAAAGGTAGGGCATTGTATAAGGCTCAGACGGCTCTTAAAAGAAATTGGTAGACTGATCGGAAATTATTCTAAGTTCATGGATTATGTAGAAATAAATTGATCTCAGAATCCAAAATTTTGATTAATTTCATTAAAGGTAAACGTGAGGAATACGTGATTAAGAAATTACGAAAATACCCTTAAGTTGTAAAAATGATATGTATTGACCCTGGTAATGGAATTACCCCGAGAATCTGTATTTTAACCCTATAAAATTTATGACCCACCTATTAACTCCTAATTTATTTGGAATATATCTTTTAATCAGCTATAAACCTCATAGAAAGAACAAGGCCTATAAACTTTGATTCTTGAATAAACACTTGAAGCCTAATTTATCAGAAGTAATGCCACTAACATAATTGAATGAAATGACGATAATACCCTTAAAGTGTATAAAAGGATATGGATAGCTATGATAATGGAGATGACCTGAGAACTTATATTTTTCATCCACTTGAACCTTGGAGTCACCACTTAAATTCCTGATCTATTTGGAATTCCCCTGAAGTGTAAAATGACCCGAAGTACGTAGAAGCACCAGAATATCTAAATAGCCTCAAGCTCTGAAATAAATAAATCAACCTCGAATAACAAAATGACTTTATTATATGACCAAGTTGAACTGAATGGAAGTAATGTATGTATCCGAATTGTGGAAACGATTGAATTACTCTGGAACTCCGAAGTGATCGGGATAGACTTGACTACTAAATGACCTAAGTACCCTCAATGACATAGAATTAAGCGAATGACTTAGATAAGTTTGGAAATGCTGATGAACTTATATGATGTATCGTCCTTAAGGGTTTTGAACCACGAATCCATCACGTCGACATTTCATGATACCGTTGCAACACAGAAATGAAATAAATACTATTGGAATACATGTTAGTCTCCCTAAGATCCATTCAACGATGATCATGGTATTGATCAGTTCAGCTAGTGCAGTAAGTGTTAAGAAGTGAATAATAGAGAAGCATCACAGTCCGAATGATTGACAAGTATCGCAGTGTTGTGATCGTTGGTTCAATTGGACTTGAAATCCTGATAATTCAATATATAATCTTAAATAACACAAATCATCGCTCTACTCTTATTAGAATAAATTACTAAGAATTCTCTAAGAACCAAATGTCTAAAATGCCCCTCATTTTCCTGAATAATGGGAACACTCATGTTATGTCTAAATCTTCAATAATTCTGATATAGAAGATTCTAAATGTCTTCCTGATACTTAATTACCTACGAAAAATATATGAATATTGTATGATCTTGATAAATCACTTCCCGAATGAATGATGAATTAGCTAGCTATCAAACCCCCTTTTATAGGGATCTTGATTTTAAAATCCTATTAGATTACAAAAGTTTCATGGTTCCCTATATGATAAATACCAAGTATCTCTGAATAATATTTGGATCCTCTAGTGTGTTCCTTATGTGGCATGTAAATGTTTTACCTGTTTTAAACATGATTTTTCGAAATCACTAATTTACTGGTTTATGAACTATGGTTGCTTGAAATATGTTCCTTGGTTACATGTTTTCACTATAAAATATTATCGTTCTTGTTTTATAGATCATGGAATCTACAGGTTTATGAACTATGGTTACCTGAAATGTGTTATATGGTTTCATGTTTTCACTAGAAAATATGATTGTTTTTGATTTATGGATCATGAAATCTATTGGTTACTACTTGAATTGTTTTATTGGGACATTATCTGGGTAGGCTGGAGTATGGAGATTCAACTCTAATCAAGCTGGTAAATCCTTACAAACCTAAGGTGACCTTGGGTAGGCTTTAAGGCCCCAAGGCATTCCCTTGGGTAAATCATGTGACTACATATGGTGCACGGGTGGAGGGTAGTTATATGGTTTATTTCACTGTCACTCTTACGAGATTTTATTGGATCACGATCCAGATATTATTGTTTACTATTAAATCTGATTTTTATTGGATACTGTATAAGTAGGATTCTGGAGTATGGAGGTTCAACTCTGATCAAGCTGGTTAATCCTTAGGGACCTAAAGAGACCCTTGGGTAGGCCCATAGGCCTCAAGGCATTCCCTTAGGGTGGCTCATTTGCGTGTGCTTAGGGTAAGTCCTTATGAATGCAGGTCTAGGGGAACTGCATAAAGGTGTTCAGTTGGAAGGTTCTACTATGGTTTTAAAAATATGTTTTAAACTGTTATTGTTAAAAAAAAAAAGATTTGTACCTTTTCACTAGTTTTGGTTGGAACACACTAGACATCTTATTCCGATCTCCTGAAAACTTGGTGCTCTCAATGTTTCCTATTAACTGAAATATTCATGGCTTTTACTCGATAATATATCAGTGGAACCTCAGCTCATTACGAAAATTGTAGATTGTTGAGTCAATAAGGAAAATTCTATTGTTTTCCTTTTATCTGCATGTCTTTCAGCATCACTTGGTAGTTCTGCATTATCGAGCTTCCCAAAGCTCACTCTTTTACCCACCATTTCAGGTTAAAAGAATCGTACTAATGCAACTATCGACATCAGTAAAGGAGTTCCACCGGCGTTGCTTGCGGAGTACGGTGCATGTGATTAGGGGGCATGTAGGTTGTATTCTGTTTTTATATGAGAGTCTGACACTTGTATGATTTTAATCTTGTTTATAACATATGCATGGTTTTCTGAATTTGTATTATTTATAAATATTTTTATGATTTTACACGTTTTAACAGAAATTTTAATTTTTTTGGGATTTTTACTGTGGGTCGCTCTAGTGGCCCTAATGTGACACCTCATATTGGATCAGATCACCTGCATCGGTCTGTGGGTATTACATAATCTTATATAAATACATTTTTTAAATACCTTTGCTTATAATGAATTTATACATAAAAATTGATTAGTCGCATTGAAAAGGACCTGATGAATTTATCAAAATTAAATATGAGAAGATACTAAATATTCTAAATAATTTTATAACTTTGATTTGGATAATCGATATTGATATAGATTTGATAAAATTACCTACATAAGTATAAAGGTCTATTCGTCTTCCATGGTATATGTTGGGTTACCTTTTAAAGTGCTTACCAACAATCTGAGATATATTGACTAAAATTATTGATCTATTGCATAACTCAATTTGACTTAAGATTAATCGTAATTTACAAGTTAACTTTTATTTTAATAAGTTCAAGATTTATTCATATGTTAAGAAATAAAATGTGTATTTCACTACAAATGAATTCAAATCTAAAAAAAATATTACTACTTAAAAAATAAATTTTGTTAAAATTATTTTATGGTTTTCAAAAAAAAATATTTTTTTACTACTTTTACAAAATTGTGAATATTTTTTCAAAACTTTACATCTTTTGCATTAATGGAGGAATATTGATGATGTGATGGAGTATATGCAATATTTATCGAAAATATAATTATTTATGATTGGTGGCAATTTTAAAGAAACGATAATCAACCATTTTATTATTTGGTGTTTTTCCCGAAAAATCACCGGTGATCGGTATATTTACCGATCTAACACCGGTCAGATTATATTTCTCGATCTAACACTCGTAGCAGTAAAACGCGTCATCTGAACCACGCTATATGCTGATTTGGCGTCACGTGGAGTATAGCGCGCCCCCTGTACTGCGCTATACGCTGACTGGGTTACACGTGGGGTATATCGAGCCCCATGCTCCGCGCTATACGCCACGTAGGGGTATAGCGCGGATCAGGGGGGCGCTATACGCCTTATATTTAACGCGGTCCCTGGTCCGCGCTATATAATAATTACATATAACGTGGTGCAAGTACCGCGCCTTATATGTTTATGAATACACTTCTTCGGTTCTCACATCTCCTTGCATCTCTCCTCTCTTATAAATTAATACAACAATTCCGTCAACGAGTAATAATTCTGGCAATCTTCTCATATTTGATTTAGAAGTTCGTGCGATTTTTCATTATAAGGTAATTTTGTTATAATTTTTTAATTATACTTATTGTTTATTATCATTATTTGAAAAAATAATATACTAATTATTTTTAATTAATTTTTATGTTTATAAAATTGAAAAGCGGGAGCATACGTCGAAATAGTTTTGCGGTACAGGTAATAATATAAAATTATATTATTTAAATTATTTACGTTGATGTGTAAAAAATATTTTGTGTTATATTTTCGTTCATATATAATTTATTTAATCAGGTTTGTTTTAGTTTTTTTTTGCAGATATAATATTGCCGCACTTTTAAACTCAAAGAATGGCGCGACTTTCAGCTATTGTTTATTATGATGGTGAAATTCGAGAAGATGAAATTGGCTTTGTTTTCGTATCAAATGAGCGTGTTAAAATATCATTCAAGAGAAACATAACTCTTGAGGAGCTGATAACGAAGACTTCGAGGAAGATTCATGTTGGAAGTAGTAGAAGAATGTCGTCGTTGCAGTACAGATTTCCAACATCATTGTTGCCATTAACTTATACAACGTTCGAACTTTCGAACAATGATGATGTTCAAATGATGGTTAAAGCTCAAAGTAATTATTCAGACGCCGCTATTGAGATGTATGCATTGTTCAAGTGCGTGCTGTTCGGGGTTATTCTTTAAGCTCACACTATGGGCTGGCTGAACAAGTTGATCAAGTTGACACCCCTACTACAGTAATATGTAATGATTTTAATGCCATAATAGGGAGACATTCATCCGCAACTCCTTACGATATGTACTGAGGTGGGTCCACGAATAATTCGTATGGCAACACCGCGTCCAATTCAAGGGGAAGGCATTCATCTGCAAATTTCTTTGACCATATGGAGATGCCATCGACGCAACCATATGTGCAGTTTCCATTTGACACGATGGCTTCAAGCTCCAGGAGGAGGCATTCGACTGCGAGTTTTTTCGATCTGAATGTCGATATGCCTTTCAGTTCAAGGGGAAGGTGTGCAAGTAGTAGGTTCTTCGACCTAAATGTGGAGAGTATGGAGGAACCATCATCTCCACCAAAAGAACCGCTTCGTGAGCCTGGTGCAGATGGAGCTGAGACTAGACTATTCATTCACCCAGAATCACCGAAATTCAACTCCGATGATGATGAAGTTCCAGGAAATATAGAACAAACTGACCCTCCTGCACACATGTATGAAGCTGATTATGGTGCAATGTACGGGCCAGAATTTGCGGATATACCTCATCTCGTTGACTATGGATATTACTCATCAATAAATAATGGTGAGTTATCTTTAGGCATGGAGTTTTCAAGCAAAGAAGAAGCGATTATGGCTATCAAAAATTACAATATCCGTAATTCTGTTCAATCTAGAGTCAACCGATCGACGACTGAAAAATATGTATGATATTGTGCCCGACGCGAAAACGGACGCAATTGGATGGTTCGCGTATCGAAAATGAAGAGGAAAAACAACATATGGGAACTAACAGTATACAACGGTCCTCACACATGTTGTGTTTGGAAGGGTCAACCAAGATCATCCCAACTTGGGCTCTGAAGTGATATGCCAAGCCATCATGCCCATGGTAAAAACAAGCTCTCATATAGCTGTTGTAGTGTTGATTTCAACTATACAATCGTAGTATAAGTACACTGTCTCCTATAAAAAAGCTTGATTGGCAAAACAAAATGCCATTGTCAAACTTCATGGCGAATGGGATGCATCTTACAACGAACTTCCAGGTTAGTTTAGGCTGGTGCGGACGTTGAATCCTGGGATAATTGTGGACTTCGAAACCTCCTATGCATACCATAATGATCGAGTTCTTCGCGATCGATGCCAATTCTACTGAGTTTTTTGGAGTTACCCACAGTGCGTTAATGCTGCCAAATACTGCAAGAATGTGGTCCAGATCGACGAGACTTTCTTGTATGGAAAATACAAGCAAGTTTATTATTGACAGTTGTCCAAGATGGCAATCGCAACATTCTTCCAGTTGCTTTTTCTCTTGTGGAAGGAGAAGATACAGATTCTTGGGCTTTTTTCCTCCGAAATTTACGTGCACATGTTATCACGAGGGAAAAAATCTGTGTCATTTCAGATCGCGGAGCTGGGATCAAAGCAGCAATGGGAGTCTTTAGGTCCAATGTGGCAACCACCCTTTGTCCAACATAGGTATTGTCTCCGACACATTGGTGCGAACTATCATGGAAGGTACAAGAAGAATGATGAGCGTCAATTAATTGTGTGCATGGGTAAGTGAAAGCAAGTTAGTAAGTTATACATTTTTTGATCATTTTAATTTTGCAAAGAAAACAAGTTTGTAAGTTATAAATTTTTTGATCAGGTTACGAACTACTTCCTCGAACGTTTGAATCAATGCTTCAAGATTTGCGGGCGAAGAACGAGGAAGGATACGATTACATCAGCCTCATCGATAAAGAAATATGGACGAACGCATATGATGGTGGATATCGATATGGACACATGACGACCAACTTGGCTGAGGTAATCAATTCAACCTTAAAGGGTGCACGTCACTTACCTGTAGCGGCTTTGGTAAAAACTACATATTTTTGTTTGGGGGCGCTTTTTGCGAAGCTCGGGGGACAAGCTCAAACCTGGATGCAAGGCGGTCATGTCTATCACCCTAGATTAGTTGTAGATCTACAGAAAAAAATTGCGAAGCTCGGGGGACAAGCTCAAACCTGTATCAAGTAAAAATTGATGAGGAAATGATGTATTTGTTTATCAAATAATAATTCTTGTATTTTAATTTGCATTTACTTCAAGTTAATGTCATTCGATAATCGCTGATGAAGATTAAAAAAATGAACACAATCATTAAATTTTATCAAACTAATAACAATTTAACAAAATTAAATGGTAATAAACAAAATTAACTAAAATATATTAAAAAAAGTCCAACAAATTTAACAAAATAAAGTAAGTATTAAATGAGAAATAATAAAAAATTACAATTAAATAAAATAAAGTAAATACAAATATAATAAAAAAAATCTATCGATGCCTGCGTCGCGAATGTGTTCTGCAGGGCGGTGGCTGTCGGTCTCGAGGAGGAGTTCTTCGTATCACTGGTTCTGACTCCTCGCTGTCATCATCGTCGTCGTCGTCATCGTCATCGTCATCATCATCGTCATCGTCATTGTCGTCATCGTCGTCGTCGTCGTCCTGAGCAGGTACATTAGGTTGATGAGGAGCTGATGACGATGAAGCACCTCCATAGAATAAGGACCCTGGAGATGTATGACTGACTATCCCACTGGCCTGCGAGAACTGGGAAAACTGGAAAAACCCAGACATCGCTGAGTGTGAAAACTGTACATGAGGTGTCTGTGCTGCAGCCATGGGTGATGAGGCTGAACCCGCCAAATATCTAGCATATGAAACCCAACTCAGATATGCAAACATAGACCTATAATAGCCTCCAGGAGGGGTCATCTGTGACGGTGGCGGGGTCATAAAACCAGGTGAAGGCGGCGGCGGCATCTAGTAATGGAAAGGCGATGACGGCATCATATATGGTTTCGGTGGCTGCTGGGAAGGTCCTGCTGGTGCAGCTGAGGATGAACCGGAAGCACCTACTCTCCGTCCACGAGTCGGGGGACGATGGTGCTGTGTTGGTGAACGTCTCTGTCGACGTCGTGGAAATGTCTACCCTCGTGCATCCTCGGGAAGTAGAAACGGTTTTCCGTTACTATTGAACCACTCATAATAATCCTCAGCATACATCAAGAGGTCATAAAAAATGGGCTCTCTACGGGGAAGGCGCCGATGTCGATTCTCCCACAACACGACCCACCCATGATGCCTCACCAGCCAATATGTATCTGTCTTGCCGCGTCTATCTAAGCTATGCAACTCGTCCATATTGCGATGTGCTTCCGGAATTGGTTGAAAACAACCAAACTGCCGGAGCACGCGATCAGTGGAGTGCCACTCGACGGTCGCATAACAGATTAGAGGGACCATCACCATTCAAACATTTGATGGACCCCTCAACTCAGGTGGGATCACCGCCCTCACATCATCAGTAAAATATGACACCCATTCAAACTAAAACAAATAATATATAATTTTATCAAAATAATAATCTAATTATATAACTATAATCTAAAATCGATTTTTAAACATTAAAATTCATACATGTGTGCCAGCCTTCTGATCGATTATCACCCTAATGTTTTCTAAATCATCAGGTAGCTCCTGATGATTTTTCCTATCAGTAGACCACCTATTCAAGGAAAAAAATTTGTTATACGCTGTATAAAATTATTAATATACAAAATCAGTTTTATAATTACCTCAGAAGTAGTGGAAATACGAATGGGTTCTTCACAACGGGACATAAAAAGGGCAATCGATACCATGCCCAAGACTGCAGCAGCAGGTGACATCCGTCGATAGCATTACGCCTGTAGTCAGTGGCTCCACACATCTCCCTGTACAACAAAGCCAAAACTGCCGAGCCCCAACTGAATGATCTGGCGAGACGAAAGTCGCGAAGATGTCACAACCACATGCAGTGAACTAGGTTGCGCGATTTGTACGGCATCAACAACCCTCCTATCAGTTGCAGTATGCACGCCCGTGCATACATCTTAACCTCATCCTCAGAGGCGTCTGCGCTCAACTCCTGAAAATTGGCATCTAACCAATTTAACGGTATCCTACCTCCGATAAAATTTTCTGGGACACGTCCTAGACTATCCCGACACAAAGTAGTCCAAGAACCGAAAGCTATCCCCGATATCACATCTCCATCCACCGGAAGCCCCAGGTGCATAGAAACATCCTCAAGCGTGATCGTGCACTCTCCGCACGGAAGATGGAATGTGTGAGTCTCCGGCCTCCACCGCTCTACTAAGACAGAAATCAGGTCTGGCTTTATCTTACATTGACCCTAATACCTACCTATATAACCGTATCCAGCCTCTACTAAATACGACAAGACACGGCTGGGTATCACTAACTTAAGATTCCTAATAAAATGATCTAATACACGGTCCTTCTCCTAAAAATAAATAATTACAAAAATTAATTCTTAATCTAATAATCATGCATTAAATAAATCAACTAATTATTACTAATAATTTAAATTAAATTAAAACGTTAAAATGTTACCGTATCAGCAAAGTGTCGAGATATTTAATTCTTAATCTAATAATCATGCATTAAATAAATCAACTAATTATTACTAATAATTTAAATTAAATTAAAACGTTAAAATGTTATCGTATCAGCAAAGTGTTGAGATATTTAATTCTTAATCTAATAATCATGCATTAAATAAATCAACTAAATATTACTAATAATTTAAATTAAATTAAAAAGTTGTAATGTTACCGTATCAACAAAGTGTAGAGATATATGATTTCCATCCGAGCGAAGTAGACTGCCTTCCATTATATATCTGCAAAAGAATTATATTAATAAAATATTAAATAAAGTAAAATACTTAAATAAATTATATACATAATAGTAAAAATATTATAAAATATACCTTAAAAAGTGAGAGTATTTGAGAGAAATTTAGAGAATTTGAGAGAATTTGGTGTGAGGGAGGATTGAGGTGTGGAGGGCGGGTATTTAGGGGTATAGCGCGTCCCCTGCACCGAGCTATACCCCACGTGTTAGATACCTAGGTATAACGCGGATCAGGGGGCGCGCTATACCCACGTGGCGCCAAATCAACGTATAGCGCGATTCAGGGGGTGCGCTTTACTGCTACGGGTGTTAGATTGAGAAATATAATCTGACCGGTGTTAGATCGATAAATATACCAATAACCGATGATTTATTGGGAAAACGTCTTATTATTTTATCCCTTTTATTTTACCTATAAATAGTGACTTTCATAAATTCATTTGATACACCAAAAATAACAATACGATTGAGTTCCATTTTCCTCAATCCAACGTGGAATCTCTATGTTTACTTGGGGTAATGTCTATTTTATAATTACATCAATAAAAAAATTTTAACATGACACAATAAACTCATGGTAAACTATACATTTAGTACATAAATTATTAGTTTTATTTTATTTTAGTACTTAAACTTTTAATTTTTCTTAATTATTTTCTTAATTTTTAAATTATTATTTAACTAATTTTATTTAACTAATATAGTGTTGACACATGTCACCACCTTATTAGAAATAGAATAAAAGAAAAATCTCGTTAAAGAAGACTATTTTCTAAATTTTTATATTATTATTTAATTGATTTTATTCATACCTAGATTACCTTGGGGTAAGAATGGCGCTCAACCATCTAGGCTAGGCATTTCATTGGTATTAATTTACTTAAGTTTATATTTAACTTATATAAACTATAAAATAAAAGAAATTTATTAGATTTATGATTTGAACTTAAAACATCTCACAAAAATATTCAAACATTTAACCAATACATCAGATTAAGAATTGATGAAATATATACCAAAATTATTATTTAACTTATAAAAATATTAATTAAAATTAAATAAATTCTTATTTCAATTTAAAATTAAATATTTATTTATATATTTATAAAATTAATATTAATTTATTTTAAAAATTAAGTTCATGATATTTATTATAATAGAATACAAGTTTAAAATTATTTTAAAAATAAATAAATATTAAAAATTATACTCTATCATAAGTAGTTCAAAATAACGTATCTAGTTATTTAATATTTAAATTTAAAAATAAAAAATTTAATAAATAAAATTTAAAATTATTTATATTTATTTAATAATTAAAATTTAGTTTTAAATTTATAGTTTATAATTATTAATGAAAATAAAATAAAAAGATTATATTTGGAATTATAAGGATAGAATATTAATTTTAATTTGATCTTATTAATTATTTATTTAAATAAATAAATAAAAGTTTAATATAGTCTTTGACACTCATTTTTCCGCCAAGGAAGCCTAGACTCGATTCCTGGCAGTGTCTCCTATGGAGATTTTTCCTTTGTTCTATTTCTAATATGATGGTGACACCTTATTATTTGAATAAAATTTGATTAAATAACCATATAAATAATAATATAAAAATTTTAAAAATAATTCAAACAATACCATGTTAGCTCTTGAAAAAAATGAAAGTTTAAGTACTAAAACGGACAAAACTAGTACTAAATGCGAAGTTTGGACTTTGGCCTAAACTTATTTATATGATTCATTTTTATTGTCACTGCTAATGTTTTTTATTATTATTACAATTGTTATTCCAACATAAATGTATTTGTTTCTTTTCCATCTTTAACCTACTAAGTAAACCAGTTTCAATTCATTAGCAACCTGCTTTCATTCATTAACAATATAAGGACTAATTTGAACTACCATATATAGTAGAAGAACCTACAAGAAACTTGAGCCATCTCTCTTGCGTTGTCCTCAAGTTCAAAATCAATCCTTTCAAACATTAACAGATGAAGAAAGTAATAGTATAGATCAGTCGTTGAATTTTTCTTCTTCTCTTTGGATGCTATATCAACTCTGCTATTTATTAAATGTCTTGAACAACCACACAACTACAGCACTTATCATACTCTAATCCGGAGCACTCGGTATTAGTCATTCTCTTACTTTGAGTTACGGGAACCAGAGTTTCGTTACCTTTAGGCCATTTTGGTTTCGCCATCATCAGCTTAGAAGCCAGAGTCTTCAGACCAGTCTTTGTGCAATGAAAAATAAGTGTGATGAGCTCCCTGCGGAGTACAGGTTTGGAGCAGTTATTTCCCAAAAAAGAAAAGCAATAAGTAATAGAAAACATTACACGGTCGGCTAGTAATGAAACATAACGGATAAAAGATAACCAAACAGTTTCAACTTTCAAGGGGCATGAAAGATACAATGCTAGGTATCAAACCTAGGGTAGAACATCAACTGTGAAAGCTTTGAAGTCTAAAGAGCTTAATTACCGGTTGCAAAATTTTCATAAATTATTCTTAAAACAATTGTCCCAAACTTTTTAATCAGGCCATTTGGTTAAAGAACAGACAATAGGCATAATTTGAACATGACCGCGTGAATAAAAACTAAATATCTTAAACTAAAAACCTCAAAATTAAGGTTCCGGTATCATCGGATTCTTAAAATGCCATAACTGTATTCCTCTCGGGCCACAGTAAGTTCAAGGAAAAACAAAGTTGAAAATCAACAGAATGAGTTCATCTGGACTAGCACATTCTTATTTCTTCACACAATATTTCTGAAGGGTTATTGTGCTGAATTTAAAGAAAATAACATTTTCCCGATCGATAAACACTACAATAGGGTATAAGCCTATTTACCTTTTCCAACCTGGAAAAAGCCTAAAACTTACAAGGCTAGTTGAAGGAGTATTACCAATCTCCAGGTACGGCCTATAGAATGCAAAGAAGAGGGAGAATAGCTGTCTGGTTAGAAATTTGATCTAACACAATCTGTCCAGGAAATACTATATGCTGTGCTGATTAAAATCATATTTGTTACTTATTAAGGATACAATGACAACTGAAACTTTAATAACAGTATTGGTGTGTAAATCATCCACCAAACTACATAAGCCATCTGTTAGTCGAGTGCACATGACCTAAGTTATATAGAAAGTTGAGCATGGCCCTAGATATGGTCTGCTTAACTGGTAATAATTTCTTTTCTTTTCCTATTTATGTCCTGATCTTTAAATTGCTATATACTCCCCATAACTATGTTACTTGGAATCAAACGTTATGGGTATGTGTCCGACATGGATACTTCAACAAAAACGGAGAGTTGAAGCAAAACATCCCCATAATAGTAGTTATAATGAACAATGAAAGTAGGGGGAAAAGTTAGTTCACCAATTCTGTCCAGTTCTCTCTTTAGTAAACTCAGAAGTGACCATAAAAAACTAGGAGGTGTCTATTTTTATATGGTAACATGTATGTTCAAAAGGTTTTTTTTGACTTACAATGGTGAGCAAGGAGAATGCCCGCCATTTATGTAATAAACGAACATATATGAATCATAATGCTGACCACGAATCAAGTAAAATCCATGCAACCTCCGCACACACTTGAATGACATCCTCGTGTAAAAATGAATGGCTGGATTATTATAAGAAATCACATGCAAGTAAACTGCACAGCATACTGGGATGCTTGAAGCATATTTAATCACCTCACGGATCAGTTCTGTAGCTGTTGATCCAATTGCAAGCAAAAGATACATTAAAAAAGTGGAAGGTGAAAGAGGAACTGTAGTAGAAGAAAAAATTATCCTACCTATACCGAGATTTCTGTATGCATCAACAATTCCAAGCGTCAGAATATATACTAAATTTTGATCCACCCTTGATGAGTCATACCAGAGCAAATCCGCTATCTGCATGGTATGTGATAGTCGAAATGAATTACTGGAACCACTCAAATACTTCAGTATTGTAAAAAAGAAAAAGGTCAGGAAAATATTTGAGACCCAGAAACAGAAGCTACATGTTGAATGTCAGTATTATTTTTCCACAACAATCTTCAACAAGGAAATATATTCATTTAAAAAACCATAGAAAAGAACTTTTATGGGCCAAACGGTTCTACTTATTCAAACATTTTAGACCCTGCTTAAATCATAATTCAACCATCAATCAAATTTATTTAATGCATTTTATACAAATAGGCACATGGGCGACACACCTCTCTATCCTTTACCATTATAATTCTTGCAGTAACAAATCCAATAAGCTCATCACTTTGATCATTGGGTCAACTGCGATCGACAGCTGCCCATGACACAACATCACATCCATTCACGACGCTTAGGAAAAACTCTGACTCATACCTGAAGATATCAATACCCTTCCTTGAAGATGCTAGATCAAGAAATACTCTTTACTGAAAACTCTCAAAAGAAAGTAATACACTTCTTACCTGATAGAAAATAAGTCACTGGATTTTTTCCAATGTCACTAAATCAGATGGCTGTATCGGCCTATAGCAGATGGTAGGGCGATGTTTGATTCTCGGGTTCACCATCAAGGACTGTATCATTAATCACCAGAAAAGAAGTGATAGATTTGGATAAAAACAAATTCCCCTTCCATCTATGCAGCATCAGCCACAATCTCCATGCAGCAGAAAACAAAAACTGAGAGAAAATACCGCACATTAGCTCGATCTAACATCATATACACACAATACCAGCTGAACCACGTGAAATCGCCACTCAGATTCAACAGGGAACAACCGAACAAAGGGTCCCTTCATTTTATAGCTATGACACCCTTCTTTACAACATTAGGGGACTTCAAAGAACACAGTAACATTAAAAAGGTATGATTGGTCTGTCCAGTCGTTACTTTGGTATTTGTTTTTTACTTTACCAAACCATCATTTCAAGAATTTAAAAATAAAAATAAAAAGGGGTTTTTCTTTTAAAATAACATCAATGGTTTTACTTCTCATCATCTGTACTTTCCTTGTATAAACAATTTAATAAGCAAAGAACATTTAGCAAAAACAAGTACACTAACAAAAAAAGTTTCCTGCACGGATGAGGGCGCTGATATTTGCTTGATCCATGAACCACCTTCATTTTTTTTACGTCCAATACATGTGTGATGCTTTGGACTCAGATTATGTAAGGAATTTTGATAATTAGTGCTTGAGTAATAAAGCTGTCTTTTTCTTTAAAAAAAAAAGAGTTTCAAAAACAGCCTCAGATTCACTTTCTTTCACCTATTTCTTTTAAAAAAATACAAAGCATAGCAAGCTTAACATTAAATATATCAATAAATATTCCACCAGTAATTTGAATAATTGAATATCAATAAAGAAAGCTTAACATTTAAAAGAAACAAAACCCAGAATTCCAAATACACTAAAAACCAGCAAAACCAAGTAACCAATGAGAAACAATAAAAAAAAAAGTTGGAAATGAACCCAAATCAGTAAATTATATGAAGGGAAAAAAAAGAGGACCAGAAGATCAAATACCTTAAATTCACAATAGCAAATTACCAACAAAACCAATGAACAAAAGTATAGAAAATTTGTGGGAAAAAAAGGAAAATTAATTACCAGGAGAAACTTAGGTTAGGACAAGAAGGGGATCCTGGGAATTTAACGGGCTAAAGGAAGAATTTCTATTTGATGATCACCGAAGGAGGCAAAGGGAACGGCAGAGGAACATAGGACTACTAGAGACCGGACACGCGGCTTTTGTGTTCTTGATGATTATTCCTTTTTTCTTGGATTCTTGATGATTGTCAGAACTGCTGTGCAAATTATAAAATCGAAAGATAATAAACATGTGCAATGATCAAAGTGTATGGATCCATATTTTAATTAGATTCTTAAGCTATACAAAAACTCTGTGGAAGATAAGTCTATTTTTGGCATGGTTACAAAATCGGATCAGATCGGTCGGTTGAACCTTAAATCGATGGCACGTCCGATCCGATTATCTCACAAAATCAGTCTGATAATGAATTGGTTGAAAATCGGTAGAATCGATTGAAAATCGATAAAATCAGGGTGAATTTGCTGAAAACCGATAAAACCGGTTTGAATCGTCGGTTCACTTTTTTTCTTTTAAAAAAAATTAAACCAAACAACGTCGTTTGTTCAACGAGCCAAGTCAAATTCGAGTATTGTTGAGCTCGACTTGAACTCGAAAATTTTAAAAGTAAGCTCAACTCGACTCAAAAACTCACGAGCTAAAAATTATCAAGTTCAACTCAAACTCGAAATATAATATTAAAACTTGAACTCGAAAAGGCTCGAACTCAAAAAAAATTTAGAAGTTCGATTGAAGCCTAAAATTTGAGCTCAATTGAAGCGAAAGAATAGTTCGCTTTGTGCTCACCAAAAGGCTCCATGATTTTGAATGTCAAATTACCTATATTATTTATAGAAGTAAGTTGGGATGCTCTTCTATGTTTCTTAGCCACGTGGGATTATTTTGTTATCATATTTTTACTCTTTAAATTTTTGGATGCTCTTCTATGTTTCTTAGCCATGTGGGATTATTTAAAAAAAAAATTAAATCAAATGACATCAGTTGTTATGATTTTTTTTAAACCCCAATTTTATTTATTTTTATTATAGTTATATAATTATATTTATTATTTAATATGTTTTACTTTAAATATTATGTTGTAGTTGATTTGAATCATTTTGTTTCACTTGATTTTATGGTTTTTAATTTATATATGTTATGACTTGTGATATTTTTATACCTTTTAATATTGTAAACTTAAAAAAAGTATTACATATATATTAATATTGATTTGAATATTATGTAAAATTAAAAAAAAATTATTTTATATAAAATACGGTTCAACCGCGGTTGAACCAGTGAATCAGTACCTTCACCGGTTCAATATCTGGTCCGATTTTAAAAACATTGATTTTTGGCATTAAAAATATAAAGGTAACTAAATTAATCATTTTCCTTTAAATTATGTATTTTTTTTATTAAATCCAAATAATATAATATTTGATCCTTTTTATTTTTATTTAATTAAAATATAATATTTCAATTTATAAAAAATAAAAATGATAAACTACATAAATTGTGACTAATATTTAAGTAAATTTTCATTTTATTCACTGAAGTTTCAAAAGTAATAAATTAGTCGAGATCATTTTGCAATATATTTCCAAGAATAATTGAAATCGATACGAAACCTCATCGACACAAAAGGTGTTGGAAAAAGGGTATTTAATTGTTGGATTTAATACATATTCCTTTTGACTATTACAAATTAAAATATTAAAATATACTTTAAATTTAAATATTAGTAGATAATTACTCTTTGAATATGTCAATTAAAAGACAATTATTATCTATTTAATTTAAAATATTAATGATAATTATATACTTTTGAATATTTCAAATTAAAACAATATCTATTTAAGTTTGATGATTAAAACATGTATATATCTTTTGAATATTTCAAATTAAATGATATTATTATTTGTTTAAATTCGAATATTAAAATATATCTGATTGGAGTAAATCGCTCTTGAAAATCCCCTAAAAATACTGAGTTAGCATGTTAGGTTAAATATAAGTTTTTAGATTTCAGAATTCAAAATCTTAAAAAGTTTTCTCTTCCACTAGTTTTCCAGTGATAGACGAAGATAAGGATAGTTTGTGATCTCTGTAGCTGTGCTACTATAGCTAATCATCTAGTTATTGTATCCTGGGAGACATGCAACCAATGAACTCGAGCACCAAAGGTGTGGACGAAAATGTGTCTTAAGAAAATTGTGTAGCAACAAGTCTCAATTGTTTTTGATCAATATATCAATAAAAAGAAGTATTTTTATTTCCATTTATTTTTTATTTGGTTTTAAGAAGTTTAACTTCTTTTCTTTATTTTCCCAGGTTCGATTTCGTTTGTGATTGTTATTTTGAACAACAATCTTAAGACAGAGTGAACTCGTTTCTTCTCTTTGATTTTGATATGATATTTTTATCATTATTATTTTCTATATTATTCTTGGAATAACACGATTTTTGTAACAATCTTAAGATAATTTTTTTTTATTTTATGAGATGACATATAATTCGTTTGAGTTTAATCTTTTTCGTGTACAAAGAAAGTGCCAAAAATTCGACAAAACATATATTGGACGAAAATCAAAAGGAATTTACATCAACGATAAGTTTTATTCAAATTTGAATTTATGAATTTCAATTTTTTTGGAATAATTTTTTAGTTTAATTTTTTATTAATCTGGGGTAAGTATAAGACGATATATGTTCAAAGATAACTCTCAACTTATTGACAATGAATGCTCACACCCATGGCATTCTCGGTGCTTGAACTCGGGTCCCCAAGGAATAACAACAATTCTTTTACCACAGAGACCACTTTGTTCGTGCTTGAGTTTAATTTTTAATTTGAGGCATGGTTCCACTAATTTCTGTGTAGGGATTCAAATAATTAGATTCTAAAATCTTTGCAAGATCATTGTGCTTGCACACTTTGTGGGGCACACCTTGAATTTTGATGGTTCAAGTTTTTTATTGACAATGATGAATTCAATCATATAGGTAAAATTTGGATATTTTCTTTTAGTTCGAAACAATTTGGAACTCTTTCTTCTACCTTTCTTTAATCTGAAATGGTTCAAATATCATGAGAAAACGAGATAGCAAATAAATTTATTTCCACAATTATCCCGCCGTCTAACGGATTTGCTAAAATCTCAAAGTGGAAAATCTATAACATAAATTGTCGTGAAAGTAGCGTTGGTTATTGATTTAATTTCATAAATTTGATTATGTCCGATAACAAAATCGAAAATAAACGAGAATTAATTTTCTTTTTATTGGAATTTTTTATTTCATATTTAAAATCAATTGAGATTTTAATTCTATCGCGTAACGGAATTATTTGATTATTATTTATAATAAGAATCATTCGAAAGTAGCAAATTTGTTACTAATTTAGTTTCTAACTAAATTTTGTTGGTAAAAAAATCATAATATATTTTGATTATTTTTGGAATTATTTTTTATTCTAATTTAACGAGTTAAAGGAAATCATGATTGTCGGTGGTCATGAGCCACAATGAGAAACTTGTAAATTTCTATGGATAGAATTTTAAGGTGTGACAACATAATATGTTGTTTAATTTGACCATGTTAAATTTGACTAAATATCGAATGAATCTCTCATCATTAGAGAGGATAAAGTAAACATTGTTACCACATTCATAGTTGTTAAAGTTTAGGAGGATTTTGTCTTCCTATATTGGAACTACATCATGAGCTGGATACAATATATAAAGTGTATAATATCCATAATGTGGGTAAATGAATTATGGATGGCATTGAACCATGGGTACGAGACGGTAGATGTTGGTACCAATGAATTGTTAGTGACTAAGTTATTAAAATTGGTAATATTGACACAAACGAAAAAGAATAAATATTTTATTACCTCCATTGATGATAGTAAAAGTAATTATATGTGTATTTGCTAAAAGAGCAAAAGTGAAGCTATAGAGAAATCTTGTAACACCTACAATCCGTATACTTATGCCAATACATGTTGTAGATGTCACATGAATTACTTAAAACATTTACCAACTTAAAAGTAATTTAAAATTTATTTTCTTCAAATTGTAACTGATAATATAAAAATATTAAATCACATAATATTTAAAATATATATTAATATAAAATACATACCTTTATAATAATAATACTGATTTATGCTATCCATAGTGAAATAGAGTAAAACAATTTAGTTTAACCATTACAAACCAGTTCCAAAATAGTTCAATAAAGCAACTAGGACATTGATAAGTACATGTCACTAATTAAGTCAAAATCACATCAAATGATGTCTTATTGATATTGTAATATACTCCTAAATGCTTGGTGTTGCTCAGTACTCCTTACTCCTGCTTCTTACCCGCGCGTGAAAATCATCACACACTAAGTATACACTTAGTAAGGTAATTAAAATAATAAACAGTGCAATACAACTCATGCATGAAATTTAATGTCATTTTCCAATGCCATAAGATCACCTTACTTGCATGTCTAATATTTTACCATAAACAAAATGATATGATATAAATATAATCATTTTTACCAATAACTATAGCCCAAAATTATTAATCCATGAGGTGTCACCCCCCTAGACCCGGCCTATGCGTTTCGACTAAGTCTAGTGGATCACATTATGATTCTTTAAGACATTTTTCCGAAACTGTTATTCAAACCATGTAAAATCACATTATAAATGACATGAAATTATAATAAATCATACTATCAAAACCTAACTTGTAAATATAATACCAATAAGTAATAAATTAATTTAAAACATATCTTAAAAATCAAATCACGATAAACCGAATAGTAATAGTAAAAATGTTAACATATTAAAATCCCATACTTTAAAATAAGGTCCATGTCAACAAAATAAAGTCAACTTGCAAGGTAAAAACATTACAATCAGATATACTTCAAGAGATATGTTGTTCCTCCAAGTGCTCAATCCAGGGTATCTAACCAACAGTATCTGAAAGGGGAAAAATATTTTCGAAAAGTGAGCTAGGCTCAGTGTGTCCCAATATTACCATAAAATCACTATAGGTACACTAAACAAATCATAGTCCAATAAGTCTCATAAAATTATACTGCAGTAAATCTCTTTAAAAAGCGTTACCCTAAGGGAACATCTTAGGGCCTGAGAGCCTACCCAAGATAGATTTCGGGGCCGTGGGGCCTACCTAAGAACACATCTTAGGGCTGTAGGGCCTACCCGAGAATAATCTCAGGGCCGCAGAGCCTACCTAAGAGTCACATTAGGTCTGTAAAATTTTCCAGCTTGATCAGAGCTGTACTTTATAAATTCGTATTCCAAACATTCAATTGCACCGTGTTATAAATTCCATAAATCCATAAACATGGTAATCATATACCATTTCAAAACAATTATCAGATAACAGTCATAATCCATAAATCATCACATTAAATCGGTGCATCAACAATACGAAAACCAAAGAATTCAGTGTACCACGTATTAAAACAAATAAAACAGTTCAGTAATAAATAGGGAACACACCTCGATAATATGTTCAAATCGTGGATCTACTGATTGCTGGTTTCACCACGCTCTGCTACAGTTTTCGAACCTAATTTATAATATCACTATATTACTAATGGGTAACATAAATAAATCTCTAAAATCATAAAATTTACGAGTCTTACGAGTGAATACTGGTATACGTGGTTTAACTGATCTAGAAGAGTTGGGTCGAGCTATCGAACGATCCGGAGAGTCTCTTGTACCTTCAAACAATAATAATTAATCAGCCCCAAATCTTACTTAATTGTTCAAAGCTAGAATTCTTAAGTATATAAGCATTTTTCAGGTTTGACTATCATTTTGGGGTATTTCGAGTCTGAATTTGGCCAAACGGATTGCGGAATCGGAATCAGGACGTCGAAAAACATAAAGTATGACTTTTTGAAAATTCAGATTCTTGGTCAAAGTCAAAGTCAACCACTTTGACTGTAGATTTGGAGACCTTCAGATTCGAATTTGACAAAATAGACCACGGAAACGGATTTGGCACGTCGAAAACTATCAGGATAGGTATACTCGGAAAAGATTAACGGTCGTTTAATGCTCGGTCAAAGCCATTTTAAGTTTTGGTCAAAGAAAGTCAACGATCAACGGTCAACGGTCAACGGTCAACGGTCGGGTCGGGTCAACGGTCGGGTCGGGTCGGGTAAACGGTCGGGTCGGGTCAGACCGGTCAAACCGATTCAGACCGGTCAAACCGGTTCGAACCGGTTGAAACCGGTCAAACCGGTCAGAACCGGTTGAAAACCGGTCAAACCGGTTTCCAGCAGCCACTCGCCCTGCGGCGGCGCGTGTGGCGCGTGTGGCGTCCTCCGGGGCCCTAAAAATCCCGGAAAAATTTCTAAAAATTATTTTGAGCGATTTCGAGATACTTACAACGATCGGTTCAAATTTTTGAACGGCGGAGAGCTCGATTTCAAATCGGCCGAATCTTTGACTGCACCACCTCCTCACGCGCCGCCGTCTACGGCGGACAAGATTGACACCGGTGAACTCGGAACGGCACAAGGAACACGATGGTGCAGGAGGTGTCGTAAACAGAGCAACGATCAGCGGTGAATTTAAGATTTTCTCGGCGATAGAGCTAACAAAACCGTCGCTACTTTGACTGGAAATTCCCGACGTTTGGCCGTGTTTCGCTTCAATTAATTTGAAGGTTTTGCTCCTCGCTCGATGATGAACACAACGGTGGTTTCAAAACAACGATCAGAATTCGGACGGCGTCGGAATCGAGTTTGGAAGTTGTGTGCGTGAGGAAGGATTTGTGAAATTGATTTCTGTTTTTCAAAACAGAAATCACGCATATATCAATTGTCTGCCGACACTCCATGGTTAAATTCAGGGCTTGGTCCCTGAATTTTCTTTAACTTTAAAACAAGCTCCAAGTTTTAAAATCTTTCAATTCAGTCCCAAATTTTCACAATTAAACCCTCAAATTTTATTTAAATATTATTTTGAAAATCGGGTTGTTACAATTCTCCCCCTCTACAAGAAATTTCGTCCTCGAAATTTACCTTATGAGAATAGTTGAGGAAACTGAGCCTCCATTGACTCCAATATCTCCCAAGTAGCTTCTGAGGGGCCTCGATTCCTCCACTGAACTTTGACCATTGGAATTCGTCTATTCCGAAGAACTCGTTCATCTCTCTCCAAGATCTGAATGGGCTCCTCTTCATATGACAAATCAGGTCTCAGCTCTACTTCTTCAACCTGAATAATGTGACCTGGATCTGGACGGTATCTCCTCAACATTGATACATGAAAGACATCATGAATACGACTTAGCTCAGAAGGCAACTCAAGCTGATATGCAACAGGTCCTACCCTCTTCAAGATACGAAATGGTCCAATAAATCTGGACTCAATTTACCCTTACGCCCGAATCTTAATACTTTCTTCCAGGGTGAAACTTTCAAAAAGACCCGATCTCCCACTTCAAACTGTATATCCTTCCTTCTTTGATCTGCATAAGATTTCTGCCTATCAAATGCCTCTTTCAGACGGTCACAGATTAATCTGACTGTGTCCTCCGTCTCTCGCACTAACTCAGGTCCCAACGTTTTCCTATCACGCAACTCAGTCCAACAGATCGGAGTGCGACATTTACGCCCATAGAGTGCTTCATAGGGTGCCATACGAATACTGGTCTGATAACTGTTATTGTAAGCAAATTCAGCCAACGGCAAAAAGTTCTCCCAATTACCATGAAAATCGATTACGCAACCCCGCAACATATCCTCCAAAATCTGAATTACTCTCTCAGATTGACCATCAGTTTGTGGATGAAAGGATGTACTATAATCCAATCTTGTTCCCAAAGCCGTATGTAACGCCTTCCAAAATCTCGAAGTAAATCTCGGATCTCGATCAGAAATAATAGACAATGGAACACCATGCAATCTGACAATCTCTGAAATATACAATCTTGCCAGCTTATCCAAAGTATAATTTACTCGCACAGGAATGAAGTGAGCTGACTTTGTAAGTCTGTCAACAATCACCCAAACTGAATCTTTTTTCAAAGGAGTCATAGGCAAGCCAGTAACAAAATCCATAGTAATACGCTCCCATTTCCATTCAGGAATCTTGATAGGCTGTAACAAACCTGATGGATGTTGATGTTCTGCCTTAACTTGCTGACAAGTCAAACACCTAGCCACAAAGTCAGATATGTCTTTCTTCATACCAGTCCAATAATACCTCTCTCTCAAATTCCGGTACATCTTATCTCCTCCGGGGTGCATAGCATATGGACTACTGTGAGCCTCAGTAAGGATAGTCTGCCTCAATTCAGCGTCATCAGGCACACAATATCTACCTTTAAAGCATAAAACTTCATCCTGATCAATTGCGTAATCTGTGTTTGTCCCCTGCTCTACTTGCTCAAAGATGGAAAGCAAGGAGCTATCAAGGGGCTGCTTAGCTTTGATCTCATCAACCAAGGTCGGCTTAACTTGCAATTCTGCTAACAAAGTGCCATCGTCATATAAATTCATCTTGGCCATTAAAGACCTCAACTCCGATACCGTCTTTCGACTCAAAGCATCTGCTACAATGTTAGCTTTACCAGGGTGGTAATCAATCACACAATCATAATCCTTTAGAAGCTCTAACCAGCGACGCTGTCTCAAATTAAGTTCCTTCTGGGTCAGAAGATACTTTAAGCTCTTATGATCTGTGAAAATGTAACACTTCTCTCCATAAAGATAGTGTCTCCAAATCTTCAAGGCAAAAATTACTGCTGCCAACTCTAAATCGTGAGTAGGATAATTACTCTCATGCGGCCGCAGCTGACGGGATGCATAAGACACCACCTTACTTTCCTGCATTAAAACACAACCAAGTCCTGAATGTGAAGCATCACTATACACTGTAAAATCCTTCCCGGACTCCGGTTGAATCAACACCGGTGCTTGAGTCAAAACCACCTTTAATTTCTCAAAGCTCTCCTGTTGTGCCTCGCCCCAATCAAATGGCACATTCTTCCTTAACAACTTTGTCAAAGGAGAAGCAATGATCGAGAAGCCCTCAACAAAACGTCGATAATAACCAGCCAAGCCCAAGAAACTGCGGATCTCAGAGATGTTCTTGGTCGTTTCCAATTTATAATAGCCTCTATCTTGCTGGGATCGACCTGAACACCTCGCGCAGAAATAATATGCCCCAAAAATGACACTTCTTGAAGCCAAAACTCACACTTGCTTAGTTTGGCATATAGACGATGCTCTCTCAAAGTCCGTAGAACGATTTTCAAATGCTCGTCATGCTCTGTCTCAGTACGAGAATAGATCAGAATATCGTCAATGAAGACCACCACAAATTGATCCAAATATGGTCGGAACACCCGATTCATCAAATCCATGAAAGCTGCAGGAGCGTTCGTCAAACCAAAAGGCATCACTAAAAATTCATAATGACCATATCTAGTGCGAATGGCCGTTTTTGCAACATCAGATCCTTTAACTTTCAATTGATAATACCCCGAACGAAGATCAATCTTAGAGAATACAGTAGCTCCTCGCAATTGATCAAATAAGTCATCAATCCTGGGTAATGGGTATTTATTCTTGACCGTCATCTTGTTCAATTTCCGATAGTCAATACATAATCTTAGCGACCCATCCTTCTTTTTCACGAATAGAACTGGAGCTCCCCATGGTGAAGTACTATGTCGGATAAATCCTCGATCGAATAATTCTTGCAATTGGACCTTCAACTCCTTAAGTTCCTTTGGAGCCATGCGATAAGGTGCCATAGAAATAGGTGAAGATCCCGGATAAGTCTCAATCTCAAACTCTACCTCTCTATCAGGAGGTAACCCAGGCAACTCCTCAGGAAAAATATCAGGAAACTCGCTAACTGTACGAATCTCCTCGATTGTGGACAATGCACCTTTAGTGTTCAAAATACAGGCAATGAACGTCTCATATCCCTTTCGGATCATACGATCAATTTCCATCGCTGAAACTAAATTGGAGAGATAGCCACGCCGTTCACCAATTAACACAACAGTCCGACCATCTGAAGTCTTCAGGGTAGCTCGCTTGTACTCGCAATCCAGATTTACCTTGTGTTTATTCAACCAATCCATCCCAAGAATTAGATCAAACTCCTATAGTGGAAGCTCCATAAGATCAGCGAGAAAAATTTCTCCCTGCACCTCCAAAGGACAACGCCGAAATACCTTATTCACTAATACCGCTTGTCCTACTGGACTTGTAACTGTAACAGTATTTTCAGTGTTCTCTATCGGAATCTGAAGGTTTCGAGATACTGAGCTCGATACATAGGAGTGAGTGGAGCCATTGTCCAGTAATGCAAAGTATGGGATAGAATAAATAGTAAATGTACCTGCAATAACCTCTGGCTCATCTCTGTCATCACGTCGTCTAGTGGCATAAACCAAAGCTGGCTGTCTAGCCTCAGAAACTGTTGGCCCTCTATTTTGCTGAGGTCGAGCTCTACTGTCTGTCCTGGACGCTGAACCACGAGCCTTTACTTGGCTACGATCTCTAATTGGAGTATGTACTGTAGTCTGAGAACGCACAGGAGTCTGGGTAGCGATCCGCTCAGACGAAGCTAGCTGAGGACAATCCCTCCGAAAATGTCCACTAGATCCACAATGAAAACATGCTCTGGTCTTCCTATAACACTCTCCCGTGTGCCGTTTCCCACAAAAGTCACCCTGAACCAAGTCCTGAAATTGCTGTCGTCTCTGGACTAAGTAGCGCTCACCCAAGAATCGGCTCCGAAAGCGCTCCTTGAAGAAATCCCATGTCAAACGATCAGTAGAAACACTACTGGTCACTGACTCCCACCATGTGTGGGCATTTCCATCTAACATCGCTACTGCCCCCAAATATCTCTTTGTTGAGTCCAAACCCAACTGATCCATGCGTCTTTCTGTATCCTGTAGCCAATCTTCTGCTTCAGTAGGAATTCCTCCAAGCTGTCCTCCAAAAGTCCTGACCCCATTAGCAATTAGAGTCTGCAAAATAGGAACCTCAGATACAACACCAGCAGCTCTGACTACTCCCTGTATCAACTGCAGAAATTGTCTACCAAAAGTCTCATCCAAAGCAACTCCGGTAGATTCTGACTCAATATCTGTCGCTCCTATGATCGGTGTAGTCATGCCAATACCATCGGTAGGAGGCAGATTCGTTGGGGTCGTAGGAGCAGGATCACCTATCGGAGGTGGGGGATCTACTCGTATCTCATCGATCGGATCTGCAAATCTAGCCACTCGACCTCGTCCACGGCTAGTTCGACGACCACGTCTAGCACTCATTTTGATGGATCTCAAGTTTACTACAGAAGATAAAACTTAGGGTTAGATAAGCACTTGGAGTCTCGAACACAGTTAAAAATTTAATAACTTTGTGACATGACCTTAGTAACTCGTTTTGTAAATATTTCAAAATCGTATTTTCAATTTGGACTCATACACAGTCCGAGGTTTAAAAACCAAAAGCTCTGATACCAATAAATGTCACCCCCTAGACCCGGCCTATGCGTTTCGACTAAGTCTAGTGGATCACATTATGATTCTTTAAGACATTTTTCCGAAACTGTTATTCAAACCATGTAAAATCACATTATAAATGACATGAAATTATAATAAATCATACTATCAAACCTAACTTGTAAATATAATACCAATAAGTAATAAATTAATTTAAAACATATCTTAAAAATCAATCACGATAAACGAATAGTAATAGTAAAAATGTCATCATATTAAAATACCATACTTTAAATAAGGTCCATGTCAACAAAATAAAGTCAACTTGCAAGGTAAAAACATTACAATCAGATATACTTCAAGAGATATGTTGTTCCTCCAAGTGCTCAATCCAGGGTATCTAACCAACAGTATCTGAAAGGGGAAAAATATTTTCGAAAAGTGAGCTAGGCTCAGTGTGTCCCAATATTACCATAAAATCACTATAGGTACACTAAACAAATCATAGTCCAATAAGTCTCATAAAATTATACTGCAGTAAATCTCTTTAAAAAGCGTTACCTAAGGGAACATCTTAGGGCCTGAGAGCCTACCCAAGATAGATTTCGGGGCCGTGGGGCCTACCTAAGAACACATCTTAGGGCTGTAGGGCCTACCCGAGAATAATCTCAGGGCCGCAGAGCCTACCTAAGAGTCACATTAGGTCTGTAAAATTTTCCAGCTTGATCAGAGCTGTACTTTATAAATTCGTATTCCAAACATTCAATTGCACCGTGTTATAAATTCCATAAATCCATAAACATGGTAATCATATACCATTTCAAAACAATTATCAGATAACAGTCATAATCCATAAATCATCACATTAAATCGGTGCATCAACAATACGAAAACCAAAGAATTCAGTGTACCACGTATTAAAACAAATAAAACAGTTCAGTAATAAATAGGGAACACACCTCGATAATATGTTCAAATCGTGGATCTACTGATTGCTGGTTTCACCACGCTCTGCTACAGTTTTCGAACCTAATTTATAATATCACTATATTACTAATGGGTAACATAAATAAATCTCTAAAATCATAAAATTTACGAGTCTTACGAGTGAATACTGGTATACGTGGTTTAACTGATCTAGAAGAGTTGGGTCGAGCTATCGAACAATCCGGAGAGTCTCTTGTACCTTCAAACAATAATAATTAATCAGCCCCAAATCTTACTTAATTGTTCAAAGCTAGAATTCTTAAGTATATAAGCATTTTTCAGGTTTGACTATCATTTTGGGGTATTTCGAGTCTGAATTTGGCCAAACGGATTGCGGAATCGGAATCAGGACGTCGAAAAACATAAAGTATAACTTTTTGAAAATTCAGATTCTTGGTCAAAGTCAACCACTTTGACCGTAGATTTTGGAGACCTTCAGATTCGAATTTGACAAAACAGACCACGGAAACGGATTTGGCACGTCGAAAACTATCAGGATAGGTATACTCGGAAAAGATTAACGGTCGTTTAATGCTCGGTCAAAGCCATTTTAAGTTTTGGTTAAAGAAAGTCAACGGTCAACGGTCAACGGTCGGGTCGGGTCAACGGTCGGGTCGGGTCGGGTCAGACCGGTCAAACCGATTCAGACCGGTCAAACCGGTTCGAACCGGTTGAAATCGGTCAAACCGGTCAGAACCGGTTGAAAACCGGTCAAACCGGTTTCCAGCAGCCACTCGCCCTGCGGCGGCGCGTGTGGCGCGTGAGGCGTCCTCCGGGGCCCTAAAAATCCCGGAAAAATTTCTAAAAATTATTTTGAGCGATTTCGAGATACTTACAACGATCGGTTCAAATTTTTGAACGGCGGAGAGCTCGATTTCAAATCGGCCGAATCTTTGACTGCACCACCTCCTCATGCGCCGCCGTCTACGGTGGACAAGATTGACACCGGTGAACTCGGAACGGCACAAGGAACACGATGGTGCGGGAGGTGTCGTAAACAGAGCAACGATCAGCGGTGAATTTAAGATTTTCTCGGCGATAGAGCTAACAAAACCGTCGCTACTTTGACTGGAAATTCCTGACGTTTGGCCGTGTTTCGCTTCAATTAATTTGAAGGTTTTGCTCCTCGCTCGATGATGAACACAACGGTGGTTTCAAAACAACGATCGGAATTCGGACGGCGTCGGAATCGAGTTTGGAAGTTGTGTGCGTGAGGAAGGATTTGTGAAATTGATTTCCTGTTTTTCAAAACAGAAATCACGCATATATCAATTGTCTGTCGACACTCCATGGTTAAATTCAGGGCTTGGTCCCTGAATTTTCTTTAACTTTAAAACAAGCTCCAAGTTTTAAAATCTTTCAATTCAGTCCCAAATTTTCACAATTAAACCCTTAAATTTTATTTAAATATTATTTTGAAAATCGGGTTGTTACATGAGGAACCCGGTATAGGAGTTAAATATTGCACAATAATGTTGAGGTCGAGCCTTGCTCACCTAATAATGGCCCGTAGGTTGGGCCTTGCCCACCTAACTTGTCCTATTTGTTTTCATTAGACACTCTAGTACTACTTAAATTTGCATCTGCTAGTCTCTATGGCATGCTATTAATACCACTGAACCTTAATAACATACTTGGGCATCTAGACATGTATTAAATCATCCATGGCAATGTATATCCATATAATTAACGTTAGGGTAGTTCATACCCGAAATAACATTACTGACAAAGTATCACATTTTCACTGATCAATGCATTATGATTCTACACTTTGACATATCAAGGTCATGTAGATATTATGAATAATGACATAATATTATGCTGATATAAAAAGGTAAACTCATCGCAAGTCTTCCTGATGATGTATAAAACATATATGCATAATAATGTCATGCATGTATTGCACTCACCTTGACACTTTATAATTTTTCAAAAGATTTGCCTTACTATGCTCCCAACTTAATCCCTTTTATACTCGATTTGTTTCGATTACAGAATCAATCACGATCTATACAAAAATCACAGATTAATATCGATACATATTTTAATATTGTACTAACATAAATATATTTCCAAAACAAAATCCATAATTATACTTGAAACTTATTCTCTACCAAAATACTTCAACACTTATTAATTCTTTTAATATTGGCACCAACTTTTCCAAATTATACAAAATGTCCCTTCACTATTTTATCGCTTAAATTTTTAATACCAAAATGTCCATCATTGAAATTATTACCAACCAAGTACTTTTACAAAGGCACAATTACAAATAAACACCTCAAACTATTCGAATACTGTAATTAAATCACCAAACTTTCCAAACTTCCATAATAGTCAAATTTCACATCTTAACACTCATTTAAGTTCCCAAACAACAATTTCCAGCATAGTACATCAACTATAAACAGTAACACAACAATCCTCAACTTTTCTAAAATTGTTGATTTGGTAACCCAACATTTTAAAAATTATAGAATGGTCCCTATATTTTTCTAAGGATTGTAGAATACTTCCTACATCATTTTCAGCCCTTACATAATTTTCCATAAATTTTCTCATCCAAACAAGCCATGGCCAAATGCTTTAAAGCTCTAAAACTAGGTTTTTCATGATTTTGCTCGATTTGATTCTATTCAAGCATGAAATCCACTTCCATCCAACCTTACAACATCTCTACAATAAAATCCCTAATCAAATTTCATCAAAACACAAAGTTCTACAACTCCATCATTTGACTGAAAATCATAGAAGCATTTCTAAGAAGATTGAACATGTTTTAATCATCAAACAAGCTTGGAAATGAATCTACAACCTCAAAAACATCGAGATTCATCATCAATTTCATGAACCGTAATATGAACACAAACCCTAGAATTTGGGATCCTTGAAATCAAGCAAGATTAACAAGCATAAATGGTACCGAAAGATAGCGTTTCGCAAGTAGAACAATTTTCTATTTCACGACATAACCCGAAATCCAAAGGAAATTGCTCAAAAATGGAAAACACATTTTTTCTCACCTTTGGAGGGGTTCATGACAATGGAGAAAAAGATGAATAATATGACATGAAATTTTAGATAAATTTCATGCTAATTTACCTTTAATTTAAGCTTTAATGAATATTAAATTCATTTAATTGGGAAAAGACCAATTTACCCTTAATAAAACTTCATATTTACCATAAAAACAAGACACCTCAACCTTATCATCTTCCAAAAGTCAAAGATGAACAAATAATTTCTCACTTTACCGATTTACCCTTGAAATTTCCCAAAAATTATAATATTGCCACTTTAATCCAACAATCCAAATTTAACTTGGAATTAAATCCTAAAATCCAATGGTTTATATTATTTTTCCAACATTTTAAAATATGGAAATAATATTTTTATTCCTAATTTGTCATCCTTCAATTTTTCCAAAAATTACAAAATCCGTATGAAAAATATGAATCCCATATAAACGTCATTCTTGAGGTAAACTATTTATTTACGGGAACAGTTTGCAACTTTTAAAATTACTATTTGTAGTCCTTAAACTTTTCCAAAGTTTATACTTTGCCACTTAACTTTCAAAATTTATATTTTGGTCACTATCCAAAATTTGGGGTATTACAACTCTCCCCCTTAAATAAAATTCGTCCTCGAATTTTAAGACATACATAATGTGAAGAGGTGTGGATATTGCTTCCTCAAGTCCTCTTCTCTTTTCCAAGTAGTTTCATTGTTTTCATGATTTTGCCAAAGCACTTTAACTAGAGGAATCGTCTTGTTACTCAATTATTTGATTTTTCAAGCCAAAATATGTATTGATTCTTCTTCATAAGTCAAATCTGGTCGGATCTCAATTTTCTCCGGTGCAATGACATGTGGAGGATCCGATCGATACTTTCTAAGCATCGAGACATGAACAACATTGTGAACTCTGTCTAACTTTGGAGATAATGCTAACTGGTAGGCCATCGATTCGACTCTCTTTAAGATCTCAAAAGATCCAATGAATAAAGGACTTAATTTTCCTATGTGCACAAAACACAATATATTTTTCCATGGTGAAACTTTAAGAAAGACCTTATCACCTTCATGAAATTCAATCTCTTTTCGCTTCAAATATACATAAGACTTCTGCCAATCAGATGCTATCTTGATATTATTTTGAATTATCCTCACTTTATCCTCGACCTATTTCAGTAAATTAGGGCCAACAAGATCCCGATCTTTTAACTCGAACCAATTCAATGGTGTTCGATGCTTTCTCCCATATAAAGCTTCGTACGGAGCCATCTTGATGCTCGATTGATAACTGTTGTTGTAGGCAAATTCTACTAAAGGTAAATATTTTTCCCACGATCCCTCAAACTCAATAACACATGCCCTCAGCATATCCTCTAATATTTGGATATTCTGCTCTGACTGACTACCTGTCTGTGGAATAAAGGTTGTACTGAAATTCAATCGAGTACCCAAAGATATATGCAAAGAATTTCAAAATATTGATGTGAATCTTGGATCTCTATCGGATATTATTGATACTGGCACTCCAAGCAGTCGAACTATCTCCCTGATATACAACTCTACATATTTATCCAATGAATAGTCCATTCGCATTGGAATGAAATATGCCAACTTAGTTAACCGGTCAACTATCACCCAAATGGAATCCTTCTTATTTGGTGTCAAAGGTAGCCATGTAACAAAATCTACATCGACTCTTTACATCCTGAAACATCTTGTTCCCGCATGGATGTATAGTCAGCGGATTATAATGTGTCTAAGAAAGAATATCTTTCTTTAACTCATCATCATGCAGAATGCATATTCTTCCTCGATAATACAAACATCCATCGGACTTGATTTCAAAGTCTTTAGTATCACCTTTTTCCACTTGTGCAATTTGTTTCCAAGCATTTCCCGTCTTTATTTTATATCTCTTTTATCCGATCTAGAAGCATCAAATTTATCCTTAATTCAACCAACAGTGCACCGTTTTCTTTCAAAATTAGTCGCACATTCATAGTTTTCAAAGCTGCAAAAGTCTTCCGACTAAGTGCATCTGCTATGACATTTGCCTTCCCTGGATGATAATCAATGATCAAATCATAGTCCTTTAAGAGTTCTATCCATTTTATCTATCTCAAGTTTAACTCCTTTTGAGTCAATAAGTACTTACGACTCTTATGATCCGTGTAGATGTAGCACCGCTCACTATACAAATAATGACGCCAAATCTTTAGAGCAAATACTACTGTCGTCAACTCATGATCATGAGTGAAATAATTTTTGTTGTGCGTCTTTAGTTGTTGGGAAGCATAAGCTACAAATTTACCTTCTAGTATAAGTACACATCCTAAACCATTATGAGATGCATCGCTATACACCACATAATGTTTACCAGATTCTGGTTGTACCATTACTGGTGTTTCCGTTAAAATATTCTTTAGCTGTTCAAAACTCTCTTGACACTTCTCGATCCAAATAAATAAAACATCATTTCTTAAGAGCTTGGTCAATGGAAAAGCAATCATCGAAAAGTTCTTCATTAACCTTCGATAATATCCAGCAAGTCCCAAGAAACTTCGAACCTCTGCAACATTCTTTGGGGGTTTTCACTCCACTATTGCCTAAAACTTCTTAGGATCCACCCTTAAGCCTTCTAATGAGACCACATAACCAAGAAAAAAGCTTCACACAGCCAAAACTCACACTTTGACAGATTGGCTATAACTTTTTCTCCTTAAGTATCTCAAGCATAGTACGAAGATGAAACATCATGCTCTATCTTTGTCTTCAAGTACACCATAATATCATCAATAAATACCACCACAAACTGATTCAAGTAAGGCTGAAATACTCGGTTCATCAAGTCCATGAATGCTACTAGAGCACTTGTCAAACCAAATGACATTACCTTAAACTTTTAGTGCCCATACTGTGTTCTAAAAACTATTTTTTTGGAATATCTTCCTCTTTAATCTTTAATTGATGATATCCCGATCGAAGATCAATCTTAGATGAAATTGTTGCTTCCTTAAGCCGATCAAACAATTATCAATCCTCGGAAGGGATACTTATTCTTGATAGTCATTTGTTTAGCTGCAAAATCTATGCATAATCGTATGATCCATCTTTTCTAATTCATCTAAAAAGGCATTGGAAATTCCCGAATTGTGGGAAATCGTACGATCTTACTTCTATACTTGAGTATCTATCACTTTAGCTAGAAAAACTAGCATCATTTTAATAATAAACCATTGCTGATATCACATTAGTGATGATTTTCTTTTTCAATCACTAAAATTTCCTATTTCTCCGCATCTTTCTAAATTAATCGCTTCTTCCGACCATCAACCCAACCTTAGTGTAGAGACGACCAGCCCATGCTCAAATGATCTAAAACTTGTTAAATGATAATACCATCTGATGATTTTTCTTTTTCATCAATCACTAAAATTCCTATTTCTCCGCATCTTTCTAATTAATCGCTTCTTCCGACCATCAACCCAACCTTAGTGTAGAGACGACCAGCCCATGCTCATTGATCTAAAACTTGTTAAATGATAATACCATCAGATTCACCAGAATATAGCCTATTGAGTCTTTATCGGACATTACTGCATGTCCGACTCACACTTGCACCATGGCCTATTGGTTTCTGCTAATATCACTTGAGGTCAAGTTGAATTGAATCTCTATTTTAGAATTCGTTATTTCATTTTTAAGGTAATCTGTATACTTTTCCAGATCTATAGAAAATATTTTCGAGCAGTTGAAACATTTTCTATCTCAAATGAAAGTCTAAATGCCCACGTATTCAATAAGAAGACTGACAAATTTGTAGCAATAACTTCATAGCAGATAATGCTAAAACAAATTTACTCTTTTTCCTACCACTACGAACTTGAAACTTTTCAAGTTCTTGAGAATCAATCACAATCTAAGCAATAATTCATTATAGCATGGAATGGGAAGACAATCCATTTCATAATTTTACCTTCGTTAACTCTATCAAGTATATAAAATTAACATCTACTCTCATTCAAACTCATTATCATCCGATTCAAATTTCTTGTAATTTGCTTAAAATTTTAATGGATTCCTCTAATGCATAAACTTCGTTAAATGCTGGGGCATTTCTTCAACAGAATGGAGGAAAATCCCTAACAACTCCAATTCTTCTAAGGTGTGATACTGAAGTCATTTAGATCTCTTGGGTCGATTTCAATCTCGACATTCCTTTCAACATTATCAACTTTCTTACCTTTCCTTAGTTTTCGACATTTGAACACAATTAAAATCATCTTTCATTGTAAGGAGTAACTTTACTCAATAATAAGCAGCATAGTTGTAGCTCACATTTTCGTCTGAAGCTATTCAGTATATATGATAATATAATATAGTTTTTGAAAACATTTTTGAAATATATATAATATAGTTTTGAAAATGTTTTTGAATGTATATATATAGGTTTAAAAACATTTTAAAATATATAATAATTTTGAAAACGTTTTAGAAATATATATATACATATTTTAGAAAACATTCAGAAAATTTTATATACTGTATGATTTCAAAGATATAATATTCTTTTTTATTTATTTTTATTACATTATTTATTTATTCATTTCATTTTTTTTCATTTAGGGTGTAATAAGTCCAAATGATTTAAAAGACCAAACCAGGGTCTGGATCCAGACCTGCCTGACCTAGCAGGTCACTAAACCCAGCCTAGAATTAAACATTAGGGTTGCACGTTCAGTAAGGGGCCGCATGCATGAGGATCATTAGATTTGGCCACTCGATCCACAGGCCACAAAGGCAACTAGAGAGCACTAAGTGACCTGGTAAGGATTCCGACTGAAAATCAGTCACAAAACAACCAAGGCCGGTGAGTCCCAGCTAAATCAGGACTGATCTATCCCGTTTTAACCGATCAAACAAGCAACAACCCTGAACAAATCAAGAACGAGAGTAAACAACCATGAGGCTACTGAAAACAAACCCCATCGATAGGCTTATAAATACCCCGGTGAACGCCGAGAGAGACACAAAAATATACCGGAGCAAACAATCAAAAAGGTTCCAACAACACAGTAAATTAAACCACAAAGCGTATAACCAAACAAACAATATACAAATCCAAAAAAAACCAAGAAAACAACCTTATTTGGCCAAACCACAAAAGTGACCAAACAAAAAATCACCAAAACCGAAACTAGAAGGTAAAATTTTACCTCATCGAAGGTTCGCGGGAACACCAGAGGGCCCCGTCAGAGGAGAAGAAGCCATCGAGAGTTAGAAAGTCCATTGGGAATGGTAAAAATCGAACGAATCTTTCTATATCTACGCTATTGGGGCTTGTTTGGGGATTTGGGGTTTGGCTTTAGTTTTAACGCGTCGAGGAGAAGCTTTTGATAGGTTTATGGTTTTAGGCCACCATCGCCGGTGGTCGGAACGGTGGTCCGGGCGGTGAGCTTCATTGGCATGTGAGATATTTTTTGGGTTTTAGGGGTTATTTATATAAGGGACTAAATTACAAATAGTAAATAGTTAAATCATTTTCGCAGTCTTGCAATTTTGAAGCGTAATTCATTTGGTCATCGGTGTAATTTGCCCCTGAATTTTGAATTATTTTAATTTAATCCCGTTTAAAATTCTTATATTTTACAAATTGCCCCTCTTAACTCTATATTATTTCTTGCAGATTTCAAATAATATCAATTTGGCCCTTAATTTTAAATTTTGCAGTTTAACCCTTTTGATTTGAATATTATTTTATTTCTTTTATTTAATTAATTTTATTTTGTTTTATTCTAACCCTAATGTTAGTTTTTAATTAACTTCAGTTTTGATGTTTTATATGGGTAATTTTTTTTACCGATCGAAAGTAAGTATTTTGAATCGAATCTTTAATTTTCGCAATTAAGACAACCGATAAATTAAAATGTACCGAAAGGGCAGTTCAAGGGTTCTAATCCTTCATTACTGTAACCGACTCCGAATCTGACATTTCTTGTAAAATGTAGATCAGGTAAATGATCGGTGGCGGCTTTAATATATTTTATTTAAGTAGAAGCCCAATTCCAGGCCCACTCGAATGACGATTGAGACAACTTGGCGACTCTACTGGGATGTAATTAATTTTCGGTTGTCTTTTTAAGCGAAATAAAAAGTTTAAATTTTAATTTATTATTCGATTCTAATTATTTATCTATGATTATTTTTCAAATAAATAGTTGTACTGACATTTTTTTTCAATGAGTTCATCTTTTTAAAATTTTCATCTCAAGCTCTACTCGCGAGCTCCAAACCTCTTTTTATAAGTCGAGGTGGAAGCGATGCCTTCGTGGGAATTTATTCTCCGTAAGGCCTAGCAAGTAACCTTCGGGATTCATATTTTATGTCTTCATGTGAATTTATTATCCGTATAGACATAAGAGAATGTATCTCTTGAGTTAACTTCGTCCACTTAGGCTTGTAATGAGCTTAGGATTGAGGGTATGACAAGCCAAGAGGCACCAACAAGGAGAACTCAGGTACCTTTCTTTAGAGCCTAAACCGGAGACTACAAGAATTAGAGCCCACCCTAAACTTCATTTCAAACCTAGGCTGTCTTGAGTCATTCCCTGCTTTATTTTCTATTCAGAGCATGTAACTAGAAGTTTATGTGGTTAGGAATTGTTCATGCGGGACAGAGATCATGTTCGGGTAGGAATATAAGCATATGGGTGATATCTGTGGGGTAGGACTTTTTCTTTTCATTATTATTTTGATTATTATCTTTATCTCACTAACTTTTCCTTTTATTTTGTTTTGTTTCTTTTATTTTTTATCATTTATATCATTCAAAAGAGGTGGTGATCCACAAAACATGTTCGTTAAATATAAATAATTGCATCAATGACAAAGGGGTCATAATGCAAGAGGTAAAAAACGCAGAGGTCCGACTATGGTCAAAAAAGACTCAAGGATCGACCAGACAGATTAAAAAGAATAAAAGGAAGTCTGTTGAGAAAGGGGTCAATAACATGTTCAGAACAATTCCAGCCTGAAAGATCTTCTGAATACTGGAAAAGTGAATATCGATGACAAGATGAAAAAAGACCCTAAAAGAACAACAAAGACTTCCCAGAGACGTTTGTTAGATAACCAACACCAGAAAAATGTCTAAAGACCAAGGTAGCTGATCTGAGAAGTCTCTTCAAGAAAAAAACATGATGTCTAAACCATAGTGAGTTAGAGGCCATTGTGGATGGATTCAAGAGACAAGCAAGTGAGCTTCAGATAGTTCCTTTGATGGAGGATTTTAATTGCGTTTTCATTGGGAGCAGGCTCATCAAAGGGTGAAAGCTAGAAATGCAGTCATTCGAGATTTCCTAGAAGTACAAAAAGCAGCTTGTCACTTGTACGATTTAGTGAGAGAAGCTGGAGTGGTCCAACAGGGTATTCAATCGGTGACAGATGAAGGAGAAGACTGGTCAACTTGTTAGAAGTTATTCGAGGTCTAGAGGATTTAGTTAGAATATACCTTTAAGTTGTTTTGACCTCTTAGAAATAACAATTTGTGCCAAGAAAGATTATTTATAATAACATACACATTTTGGATCAGTGCCTCAAAACTTCATGCATCATGCATTCTTGCATATTTCGCATTATTTTCTTTTTCTTTTCATACATTCACATTAACTAACAAAAAATGTCTCATAAAAAAAAGAACAAACACTGGACGTTCCACCTCAAGCATTGGACACACCATCCTCATAACACACGTTCAAAGAAGAAGGAGATCGAAACAAAGAACACTTGTAACTTTCGAAAAGAAAGGAAAATAAAAGAGAAGCTTTGAAAGAAATCGATTACTTAGAGTGTGTCTATAGAAAGATCAAAAGCAATGAATGAGATTTTAGCACGTGTTGGTAGGATTGAGAAAATTCAAGAGCAACTCGTAAAGACCCTACAGAAGATCATTAATCAAGCAAAAAGGTTTCAAAATGAATCAAGAGAAAATGACCAAATAATGGACATGATTAATGTTGATCGTGGAGAGAAGCACTAGAGGATCCCATTTTGGATGGGATTATGAATGCTAGTGTTGAAACTGAAATGACAGTGGCAAGTGATCGAGGACCTGTTAAGGAGCCAGATATTTTAGGATAGCTCTAAAAATCAAATATGGTTGTAGAAGGTTCCACTGGGCCAACAATGAATGAAGAGATAATGAGGGATAAAGTTTCCCTTGTGGGAGATAAGCTTTTCTCAAAGAAGAGGGGCATAGAAAGGACCAAATACCGATAAAGAAAGCTAAGAAGATCAATCTCTCATGATTAGAAGTTCTAACCCTTTAAAACCATCCAGTCAAGACAATCAAGTTCTATCTAAAGCCATCACTAAGTAGTCCTCTTCATGGGGATTAGATGAGAGAAGAAAAAGAAAGTGCATGTTTTCAGTTTCCTCCCTTCCACTTTTTTGCTTGAAAAATTACATTAAAAAATGCTCACAACTGGATTGGTTACACCGGGATATGTCCAGCCACAGTGCCCCCCGAATGAGAAGTGGACCTATAATGAGATTCTTTGGATAAACCAGAATGGAACCCCAGATAATTCAGTTAAGGTAACTAGTAACCTTGAGGGAAATTTCTAGGATCCTTTAGAGTAAACAATTCAAAGGTGCAAGGTAGAAAAGAGAAAGGGAACTTTTCATCCTATTCCCATGACTTACAAAGAACTGTATCAACAAATTTTTGACACTCACGTAGTGTCACCATACTCGTGGAACCCATGAAGCCCCCATCCTATTCCATGACTTACAAAGAACTGTATCAACAAATTTTTGACACTCACGTAGTGTCACCATACTCGTGGAACCCATGAAGCCCCATACCCCGCATTCAAGAGAATCGTGCAGAAAATGCGTAACAATAATTGGATTCACTTCAACAACTTGAGGGCATCCTAATTAGAAAGAGATCATTTCATTCTATGATGAAACTTTATTCCATTTGCAGCATTTTGTTTGAACTTGTTTTTTGAACTTTCTCATATTTCTTTTTGTAAGGATATTTAATTGAATTTATGCTACTTTAAAGATGGTGAGCATTGAATAAAATTTACAACTTGAAATTCTTTGAATATCAACTGAATTAAAAAACTTTGTAAATGATTGGAGTTATATATCTTTGACAAAGTGACATGATTAAAAATTGGTAAAACAATGACCCTTGACCTTACCCCAGAAGACACACTCGAACATCATATCATTCTCTTGCAAGGACTGATATATCCTTCTCCTATCATAAGGGAATGGACAAGAGACTTGGTATTCGATATGCACTCCTATCATAAGGGAATGAACAAGAGACTTGGTATTTGACATGCATAAGAGTAGACAACAGGGGCATCTATCCGTTTGACATTACTATACTTTTGTGAGGACGTCCAATGATGATGATGATCTTCACATATAAATAGTCGAGTAGGTGAATCTAGTTTAGGTCAGTTGCTTGGAAATTGAACTCTAAAGATGAGATTTCTTGACTTTCAACAACACCTAGACTATAACAGGTTCTTCTTGACAAACTTAAGAAATTGGATCCGTATACCCAGATTATAATATTATATGTATACAATAAATCTTGAGTTGTTCCTCTAGAGCAATTGGTTAATGGCCCGACTTTATATAAGATTTAGCTAGCTTGATAAAGGTGATTATAATATATATACAATAAAGCTTGGGCTGTCCCTCTAGAGAAATTAGTTAAACACCTTGGCTTTATGGATAAGATTTAGCTAGCTGATAAAGGGAAATCACAATAAAGCTGAATTCAGCTAGCCAAACAATGGCAAATTAAATCAAATTTATCTAAATAAGGAGTTTTGGTAAAGATGAACTAAGGGAGTAAGGAACACCTGTTATAGTCAATTTCAAACGAGCACTCAGGAATTTCATTTTAGATCGATATTACTGCACTGCCTTTGTTAGAGGAGTCTACAAATCTTGAACAAATGGAAGATTTCAGAGAACCGAAATAGAAGTGTTCTAGAAAGTCTAGTAATTATGCTAGTTGCATCATTTTTTTCCACATCCGATTGAAATACCAAACCAATGAAGAGGGCATGTTGCAGTTCAAAGAACCGAGAAAAAATTAACTTTGGTGGCCAAAACCTTAGAAAATAGGAAGCCACTCATCAATTTGGATACTTTTCAAAGACTACAACTCTGAAATTAAGAGTTATTGATTCTTTTGATTTTCTGTGAACTCATGTTTATGATGTGATTTGATTGCGAGCCTAATTAAGGGGCAATATTTTATAAAAAAAATTCTTTGATTCCTAAAATAAAAGAAAGGAGAAAACATTTTCAAACAAGACAATCTCAAATGTAAAGGTCCTTGAGCTGGTGAGGCTCATTTTGCCTCTATGAAGAAAGAATAAACATGCCAGAATAATGGAGTATTTCACATTCTTGAAAGCAATAGTCCGAGGGACCAGATAGAACTGTAACACTCCCTTGTTACATTGTCAGCAACCCAAGAAGAAATAGGGCATGATCGATTCCAAGGACAAGACCATCAGACAAAGAATGAGTCCTCATCCAAGAAATAGAACAGAACTAATTCATTATGCATACATCTTAGACATACTTATAACATCACATTTATCATTTTTTTGCATACATAATTTTTGCAGTTTTAGAGTCAAATTTCAACTTCACAGCGACAGTTATTGAACTCGAGCGATTCAATTTACAAGATTGGATTTCAACTTCACAACGAAGGACATCCAATTCAAAGCTCAACTTCACAGCGAATGAGCCATCCAAAATTTTAACTTCACAAAGAAGGATATTGTGCCCAAATGGATTGACCTAGTTTCACAGCAAATAAGTCATCTACAATAGGGGGTTATCTCCCAGCCTAATACAATAGCTCGAGAGAGAAGGGTTATCTATCAACGAGAACTTTAGAGTTAATTTTCATCTTCACAACAAAAGATATTGAACTCGAAACGATTCAATTTACAAGATTGGATTTTAACATCACAACGAAGGACATCCAATTCAAAGTTCAACTTCACAGTGAAGGAGCCATCCACGATTTCAACTTCATGAAGAAGGATATCGTACCCGAATGGACTGACTTAGTTTCACAACAAATGATCATTTACAATAATAGGGGTTATCTCCCAGCCTATTACAGCATAGCTCAAGGCAAGAAGGGTTATCTGTCAACAAAAACTTCGAGTTCGATTCCATTCAGCTCGATGACATATTAACTGGATAGTAGCAACGCGGACTACTTTCCAGTTGAATCTTATACTGAGGTCTTTAAGTCAAAGAAGACTGGGTTGGCTACGATTTAGCAACAATGAACTATATCCTAGTTAAATTTACAACATAACTCAAGGCAAGAAGGCTATCTGTCACAAAAATCTTCAAGTTCGATTCCATTCAGCTCAAGAGCATATAACCACATGGTAGCATCGATGAACTACTTTTAGGTTGAATTTTAAACCAGGGTCTTTAAGCCAAGAAGAAGACCTAGGTTGACTACGATTTGGCAACAAGAAGCCACTTTCCTGTTCATATTTCGAACTACATTTCAACTTCACAGCAAATGATACCATGCTCGAAAACATCCAAGATTGACTCAATTTTATGACAAAGGATATCATTTCAAAAGTGGCTCAACTTCACGACGAATGAGTCATCCGTAACTCATTTTAACAGGGAGTTATTCCTAATTGCGATATCAGAGTCAATTTTTAACTCCACAAGGGGATATCAGACTCAGGGACCCCTTCATACCGAACGAAATTTGTTTCTTTTTATCTTTATCCTATTTTCGTTACACGAAAAAAGACAAGAGAGGTAGCTGTAGACTCATTTCGTCCGGAGCTTATTTAGTATATATGATAATATAGAATAGTTTTTGAAAATATTTTTGAAATATATATATATATAATACATAGTTTTGAAAACGTTTCTGAAAGTATATATATAGTTTTAAAACATTTTTAAAAATATATATATAATATAATATTGAAAACGTTTTAGAAAATATATATAATATATATTTTAGAAAACATTCAGAAATATTTATATACTATATGATTTCAAAAATATATAATATTCTTTTTTTATTTGTTTATTTACGTTATTTATTTATTTATTCGTTTCGTGTTTTTTCTTTTTTTATTTAGGTCCAATAAGTCCAATGGTTCAAGAGCCCAAATACGGGTTTGGATTCAAACCCGCCTGACCAATTAGGTCACTAAACTCGACCCATAACTAAATATTAGGGTTGCACGTTCAGCAAGGGTGTCACATGCATGAGATCATTGGATGTGGTCACCTGATCCAACGACCACAAAGGCAGCCAGAGAGCACCAAACGACCATGCAAGGATTCCGATCCAAAATCGATCACAAACAACCAAGGCCAGTGGGTCTCGGCTAAATCGGACTGACCCATCCCATTTTAGTCGGTCAAACAAGCAGTAACCCCGAACAAATCGAGAACAGGGTAACAACCCCGAGGCTACCGGAAGCGAACCCCACCGAGAGGGTAAAATACCCCGATGAACGTTGAGAGAGACACAAGAAATATACCGGAGCGAACAAGTAAAAAGGTTCAACACAACAGATTAAACCATAAAATCGCAGAACAAACAAGCAATACCAAATCAAAAAAAACCAAGAAACAAAGCCTTATTCGGCCAAAACACAAAAGTGACTGAACAAAAATTCCAAAACCAAAACCAGAAGGAAAATCTCATCGAAGGTCGGCGGGAACACCATAGGCCTCGTCGGAGGAGAAGAAGCCGACGGGAGTTAGAAAGTTTATTGGGAAAGGTAAAATCAACGAATCTTTCTAGATCTACGTTATTTGGGGTTTATTTTAGGGATTTGGGGTTTGGGGTTTAGGTTTAGTTTTAGCGTGTCGAGGAGAAGCTTTTGATAGGTTTATGGTTTTTCGGCCACCATCGCCGGTGGCTGGAGCGGCGGTCCGGGCAGTGGAGCTTCATCGGCGGGTAGGCGGCTAGGGGAAAGTCGAGAGAGTTTATGAAGGTGGGGAGAGGTGTTTTGAAGGATGTGTGAGTTGTAAGATATTTTTGGGTTTTAGGGGTTATATATACGAGGGACTAAAATTCAATAGTAAATAGTTAAATCATTTCTGCAGTCCCTTAAATTTTGAAGCATAATTCATTTTTGTCACCTGTTGTAATTTTCCCTGAATTTTGAATTATTTCAATTTAATCATTTCTGCAGTCCCTGAAATTTGAAGCATAATTCATTTTTGTCACCTGTTGTAATTTTCCCTGAATTTTGAATTATTTCAATTTAATCCCAATTTAAAATTCTTATATTTTACAAATTAGCCCCTCTTAACTCTATATTATTTCTTACAGATTTTAAATAATATCAATTTGGCCCTTAATTTTAAATTCTCTGCAGTTTAACCCTTTTGATTTGAAAGTTATTTTATTTCTTTTTTATTTGTTATATTATCAGAAATGGATATCGGTTGTAGCAAACCGGAAGACACTTGATGTTTAGCTTTCACCTATTGGCATATCAGGCACTATGCCACAATTTTCGTGATAACTCTTTTCATATCAGACACATATATAGACTCTTTATGTCCTGATGCATGTTGTTTCCACCTAGATGCATAGTCAACGAACTATAATGTCTCAACAAAATCTCTTTCTTTAGTTCTTCATAGTCGGAATACAAAGTCTCCCACGATAGTACAAACATCCGTCGGACCTGACCTCAAAGTCCTTAATCTCGCCATTTTCTACTTGCACAATTTTTACCAAGTAATTTCATCTTTCCTTTAATTCTCTTATCCAATCTAAAAGAACTAGCTTTAACTTTAACTCAACAATCATGGCGTCATCTTTCTTTAAAGACAAACGCGCATCTAAAGCTCTCAAGGTTGTAAAAGTCTTTCGGTTAAGTGCATCAACCACCACATTAGCCTTTCCTAGATGATAGTCAAAGATCACATCATAATCCTTTAAAAGATTTGTCCATCTTTTCTGTCTCAAGTTCAGCTCTTTTTGAGTCAACAAGTATTTTAGACTTTTTTTATCCGTATAAATATAGCACCCCTCATCGTACAAATAATGGCACCAAATCTTTAAAGAAAATATGACCGCTGCCAACTCTAAATCATGTGTCAGATAATTCCTCTTGTGAGACTTTAACTACCTCGATGCATAGCCCATAACTTAACCTTCTTGCATAGGCACACATCTCAAGCTGTTATGAGATGCATCGCTAAAAACTACATAATCTTTACCTAACTTAAGTTGTACAACCACTGATGCCTTCGTTAAAACCTTATTTATCATTTCAAAACTCTCTTGGCACTTCTCCGTCGAAACCAAAGACATATCTTTTCTTAAAAACATGGTTAATGGTAACACTATCATCGAAAAGTTCTTCACGAACCTTCGATAGTAACCAACAAGTCCCAAGAAACTGTAAACTTTTGAGATATTCTTCAGGGTTTCTAATCCACTATAGTATGAATTTTCTTAGGATCTACCCTTATGCCATCTACCGAAACAACATGACCAAGAAAAGAAACTTCTGTCGGCCAGAATTCACATTTCGATCACTTGGCGTACTACTTTTTCTCTAAAAAATCACCATATTTGATTCAAATAAAGCTGGAACACTCGATTAATCAAATAATCAAATACATAAATGCTACAAGAGCATTAGTCAAACTGAATGACATCACCACAACTTGTAGTGTCCATACTGCGTCTGAAAAGTTGTCTTAGGAATATCCTCTTCTTTAATCTTCAATTGATGGTATCCAGACCAAAGATCAATCTTAGAGAACAATACTGCACCTTCCAATTGATCATACAAACCATCAATCCTAAACAATAGATATTGATTCTTATTTTCACTTTATTCAACTGTCGATAATCTATGCATAACCGTATAGATCATCTTTCTTTTCGCCAACAGCACAGGTACCCCCAAGGTAAAACCCTCAGTCTGATGAAACCTTGATCAAGCAACTCTTGTAACTGAGCCTTTAGTTCTCTTAACTCGGATCGATCTATTCGATACGAAACCATAAAACAAGCTCAATACCCGATAACCAACAATCTTGAATTCCACCTATCGATCCAGAGGTAACCTAGGTAATTCATCTAAAAAACATCTAGAAATTCCCGAACTGTGGGAATATCATACAATCTTACTTTAGATACTTGAGTATCTATCACATTATCTAGAAAAACTAACAGTCCTTATGACATCATTTTCTTCGTAATCATTACCGATATCACATTGGGTGGTGATTTTACTTTTTCACCATCACTATAATTCCCAAATCCTCCACTTTATGAAATAATCGCTTCTTGTGAGAATCAAACCATCCATAATGCGGAGACAACCAACCAATGCCCAATATGATCTTAAACTCGTCAAATGATAATTCCATCAGAATCACTGGGAACATAGCCCCTTGAATCTTTATCAGACATTTACTACATGACCACTCACTTGCGCCATGACCCATAGGGTTTACCGCTATCATATAACTTGAAATCAAGTTGAAAAGAATACCTTATTTTAAAATTCCTTATTTCTTTCTTGAGGTAATCCAGATAATTTTTTTGGATCCATTGAAAATATTCTCGAGCAGTTGAAACATTTTCCATCTCAACTATGAAAGTTTAAATGTCCACATCATTTAATAAGAAAACTTGACAACTTTGTAGCAATAACTTTATATCAAGTAATGCTAAAATCACACTAGTAAATAAATTTACTATTTTCCCTACCCTACGAAATCGAACTTTTCAACTTCTCATAAATCAACTGCAATCTAAGCAAAAATTCATTATAGCATGGAAGGTAGACAATATTTCAAAAATTTACCTTAGCAAGGTAACTCTATCAATTTCATAAACTTAACATTTACTCTCATTCAAATCATTTTACCTTTAGAATGATAACATAATTATCATCTGATTCACTAATAACTTAGCTTTCTTTAATCTTTTAGCGAACATCTTACTTACCGCTTACTTATTTCCTCTAACTCAAATCAACATTTCTTTAAGCAACTTAATTCTTAACTTAAATATTCCTCTAATATTTAAGCTTACCTGTAGAAACCTTAGAGTCATCAATAGATTCAATAATTTTCCTCTGATCCTCATCCGATTCAACTTCTCTTGTAATCCATTTAATTTTTAATGGATTCCTCTAATACAATAACTTCATTAAATGTTGGGGCATTTCTTCCATAAATGGAGGAAAATCCCTTACAACTCCAACTCTTCTAAGGCGTAGTATTGAAGTCATATCGGATCCTTTTGGGTCGATTTCAATCTCGACCTTTTTTTCAACATTATCAACTTTCTTACCTTTATCCTTAGTTTCTAACATCTTACAAAGACACATAATAACAACTTAAGTTAGTAAGGAGTGACATCAATCATATCACATTGATACCATAGTAACTTTGACATCCTAGTGACATGTACATATTTTTTTACATAAAATACATTCATTTTGACCGAGAATCGGCTAAAATGTAGCACTTATTTAACATAATAGGTAGCGCCTTTTTAAAGCTGATGAATCCTTAGAAATTCGACGATAACAAAAAGTTAATTATTTAATTTGTAATCATATTATCAACATATTATGTAGCGCCTAAAATGTACTAAAGTTTAAACTGATAGAGTCTTAGAAATTCGACGATAATAAAATAGGTTAATTACTAGAATCATTATCAACCATAATAACCTAACAAATAGCGCTTATTTAATGTAATAGGTAGTCCGATTTAAAACTGATTGGGCCTTAAAATCTGACGATAACAAAATATGTTAATTACTAATTTTTTTTCAATATATCAACATATTAGGTAGCACCTAAATGTCACCAAAGTTTAAGCTGATGAAGCCTTAGAAATCTGACAATAACAAAATAGGTTTGAAATACCCCAAATATGAGGTCAGAAATATATTAATAAGATTTAAAATTTGAAGATTTATTTGAATAAATGGTAAAAGGTGAGAAAATGATTTGGAATAGTGTTTTGAACTAAATTGTATCAATAGATGAATTAAGAGGACATTTTTGTCCTTTAAGGGAAAAATGAATATAAAATTCATTTTTAATAAGGTATTAAAGAAAAAGGGGGAAAGGGGAAAATAAGTTACCCAAAAGCCATCTCCCTTTTCTTATTATTTCCCGTGGACATAGCTCTCCTCCATAGCAAAGATAAAGTTTTAATTGGTCAGTGTTTCCTTTCGATTATGGTTGGTTCTTGCAAACTTAAGTGATATGTAACCTTAAGGAAAGGTTTTATAAGATTAAACTATGAGATGAAGGAAATATTAGAGATTTAAAAAAATGAGTTTTGAAATGATATGTTAAGATATATGTGTTTATCGATGTTTACTAGTAGATTTGACTTGTCAATGAAGTAAATAAGAGATTAGAAGCATTGGATGAGTTTAAAACAAGTTAAAATATGGTGTGATTCTTAGATTCAAGTGAGCTTGAGAGATATTAGATGTTTTAAGCTAAATGAAGGAAGTTAGTAGGATAAGTAGAGAAGAGCTTAATGTATTGTTGGGGTAGACATAAGGAAATTTGACCAAAGTTGGGTAAGTTTCGGGCTGAAAATTGTAAAATCTGTGTAAGGGCATCGATAATGATATAACAGTACCGATACTATAGGTTTAAAATCAGTAGAATCCGCTGAGTAGTATCGATACCGATGTAAGTAGTATCGATACCAAGAGGGGGTATCGATACTATGAGGATGGTATTGATACCATTGTTAACAGAATGCAGAAATGGTATCGGTGCCGTAATAGAGTATCGGTACCATAGTATAGTAGTATAGATACCATCGTAGGGGTATCGATACTATCGAGCCAGAAATGTGAAATAACTAAGATTGTTATAGAAAATATAATAATATGTACTCTTGAGTAATGTTTAAGTATAATTGTTAGGAATATACTAACAATTGATATTGCGCGTTTCTTTATTTGATCCTTGAGTAAATCGAAATCAAGCTCCCGAGTCGAGCAAAACAAAAGGCAAAGGCAAAGTACCTCAGTAATCACTTTCCGTCTTGGATATAATAGTGAGGCAATCCAGGTGATGAATTTATTATGTACTTATATGTTATAATAGTTATAGATATACTTACTTACTATATGTAGTGATTTCCAAATGGCACTATGTGTGCAAAACTCATAAATTGTTAATAAGTTTATGAATTTCCGTATGGGCACTTTGTGCAAATAATAATTCATAAGAAGTTTATGAATTCGATATTGGTAATGTGTGTGCCACCTACATAAATAATAAGTTTGTAAATTTATTGTAATTGGCACTATGTGTGCATACTATAGAGTTTATAATGTTGAGAGAGTTAATTGATATTATAAACAATTAGAGTAGAAACTATTCCAAAGTAAAGATTAATAGCCTAGCTGTTCATTTGGTAGAAAAGTGTCAATATGCCAGTTAGATGAAAGATTAAATACCTTTGAGTAAAATATTAATGGCCTAGTTGTGCATTTGGCAGAAGGTGTCAATTATGCTAGTTATATGAAGATTAAAAACCTTTAAGTAAAAGATTAATGCCTAACTATGTATTTGGCAGAAATGTCAATTATGCCAGTTAGATGAAAGGTTAAATACATTTGAGTAAAAGATTAATGGCCTAGTTGTGTATTTGGCAGAAATGTGTCAGTTATGCCAGTTAGATGAAAGGTTAAATACCTTTGAGTAAAATATTAATGGTCTAGCTGTGTATTTTAAAGAAATGTGTCAATTATGCCAGTTAGATGAAAGGTTAAATACCTTTGAGTAAAGATTAATGGCCTAGTTGTGCATTTGGCAGAAAGGTGTCAATTATACCAGTTAGATGAAAGGTTAAACCCTTGAGTAAAGATTAATGGCCTAGCTGCATTTGGCAGAAAGGTGTCGATACTTTATACATGTGTATAGATACATTTTGAGTGCAAATTGTTTGAGAAACATATTGGAATAAAAGTCGATATTTGAACATTTACGCCTATTTTCATTATACCGGTAGAAATGTTTACCATGTACACTGTTAATTTACTATTGCTTTAAAGTAATAGGTTTCAAAATTATTAATATCGATTTATTTTGTGTGCAAATTGTTTGAGAAGCATACTGAATAAAAGTATCGATACCTATATAAAAGTATCGATACTTGGTATTTACATTTATTATCAATATACCGGTAGACTTTTACTGTTTACATTGTTATTTTAACTATTACTTAAAGTAATAGGTTTAAAATTTAAAGTATCGATACTTTAGAGATGTGTATCAATACATTTTGTGTGCATATTATTTGAGAACCATACTGGAATAAAAGTATTGATACTTATAAAAGTATCGATACTTGGACATTTACGCCTATTTCATTATACTGGAAAATGTTTACTCTGTACATTGTTAATTTACCTATTACTTTAAAGTATTTCAAATTATTGGTATCGATACTTTATATATGTGTATCGATACATTTTATGTGCAAATTGTTTGAAAAGAACACTGGAATAAAGTATCGGTACCTATATAAAAGTCGATACTTGGTATTTACGCCTATTATCAATATATTGGTAGACTTTTACAGTTTACATTGTTAATTTACCTGTTACATTAAAGTAATAGGTTTTAAAATTGAAAGTATCGATACTTTGTAGATGTATCGATACATTTTGCGTGCAAATTGTTTGAGAAGCATAATGGAATAAAGAATACATACCTATATAAAAGTATCGATACTTAGTATTTATGCCTATTATCAATATACCGGTAGACTTTTACTATTTACATTGTTAATTACCTATTACTTTAAAGTAATAGGTTTTGAAATTCCAAGTATCGATACTTTATACATGTGTATCAATATATTTGTGTGCAAATTGTTTGGGAAGCATACTGGAATAAAGTATCGATACTTGAACATTTACATCTATTTTCATTATATCGTAGAAATATTTACCAAGTACATTGTTAATTTACCTATTACCTCAAAGTAATAGGATTTGAAATTATTAGTATCGATACTTTTTATATGTGTATTGATTCATTTTGTGTGCAAATTATTTGAGAAACATACTGGAATAAAAGTATAAAAGGATTGATACTTGGTATTTACGCCTATTATCAATATACCAGCAGAATTTACTGTTTACATTGTTAATTTACCTATTACTTTAAAGTAATAGCTTTTGAAATTTAAAGTATCGATACTTTATAGATGTGTATTGATACATTTTGCATGCAGATTATTTTATAAGCATAATGGATAAAAGTATCAATTACTTAAAAGTATTGATACTTGGACATTTACCATTTTCATTATACCGGTAGAAACGTTTACCGTGTACATTGTTAATTTACCTATTACTTTAAAGTATATGTTTCGAAATTATTAGTATTGATACTTTATATATGTCTATCGATATATTTGCGTGCAAATTGTTTGAGAAGAATACTGAAATAAAAGTATCGGTACCGATATAAAAGTATCGATATTTGGTATTTACGTCTATATCAATATACCAATAGATTTTATTGTTTACATTGTTTTTTACCTATAACTTTAAAGTATTAAATGTCAAATTTGAAAGTATCAATACTTTATAGTTGTGTATAGATATATTTGTGTGCAAATCGTTTGATATACATACTGGAATAAAAGTATAGATACCTATATAAAGAATCAATACTTGGTATTTACGCCTGTTATCAATATACCGGTAGATTTCTAACGTTTACATTGTTAATTTACCTATTACTTTAAAGTAATAGGTTTCGAAATTCCAAGTATCGATACTTTATACATGTTTATTGATACATTTTGCGTTCAAATTGTTTGAGAATCATATTGGAATAAAAGTGTCCATACCAGCATCAGAAGTATCGATATGTGGACATTTTCATACTTTGCATACATTGTTTCAAAATTATAAATATCGTACTTTATAATGTGTATCGATACATTTGGCGTGTAAATTGTTTGACAAACATACTGGAGTAAAGTATTCATGCCGGCATAATAGTATCAATACTTGGACATTTTCATACTTTGCATACATTGTTCGAAATTATAAATATTGATACTTTAATAATATGTCCTAACTACTAAATGTTGTACTCACCTTTTAACTACCACCACCTAATATAATTGAAAGCACCACTAAAGCATGTTGTTTTATGAACCTCTACTTCAACTTCTAACATCAAAATTCAACATCAACTCTTGTTGGGACCACTAAACTTTCCTACAACCAAATTTTTTTAGGGACCACTAAAGCATTTTTTATGGACCATAATGCATCAAAAGATATTCAACTAAGTAGGGTATGCCATGAAGTACTTACTGTTGATATATCTGAAAGATTGGTTGGTTAGCTCTTTTCTTCACGTGAGAAAGCTTGGGATTTTTACAAGGAATACGCATAGAAACATAATTTTAGTGCACGTTGGGAAACAACACGCCTGGATAGGTAAGGGAATGTGAAGAAACAAGAATTTTGTTGTTCAAAAGAAGTGTTTCGGTCAATCCAAAGTAATATTGTTGATCGTCAACGTGCTCATAGGCCAGTCATAAAAACCGAATGCAAGGAAAATATCTAGGTGATAGCAACAAATACAAACGATCAATGGGTTCTAAGTAAGTCTTTTCAGGAACATAATAATGTATTGTACACAACTGTTATGACACCATTTATGCCTTCAAATAGAGCTGTGAGTGAGGCTTATGTGGATGAGACAACAACATTGAAAGTTGGTGTTGGTACATCACAAGTAATGAATTATTTCACGCATCAGGCAGGGGTTATCAAATGTTGGATTTACTCATAAAGACCTCTACAATGCACTTCAAAAGGTAAAGCAAAGGAAATTGTCAATGGGGATGTCAATGCACTAATTGATTACTTTGAATATAAGAAACAAGATGATCACGAGTTTTTTATGACATACTCAGATGAATCAGGGGCATTGCATAATCTTTTTTGGGATAATTCAACATCAAGATAAGATTACACATGCATCAGTGATGTTATTACATTTGACACAACGTACAGAGATAAGTTGTATGGTCGACCAATTATGCCTATTGTCGGTGTCAATCATAACCATAGCACAATAGTATTTGCTACGCGATCATCATTGACGAAACGACTCAATCTTTCGAGTAGGTGTTAAAATTTGTTTTACAAGCCATGATGAATAATCACCTCTTTTAGTTGTCACCGATGGGGATAGGTAATGCAAAGGGCTATCTATCTACCCCTTTTGTTAAGCTCAAATTATGTTCTTAGCATCTTTCTCGCAATGCACAAGCTAACATTGGTGACCACAAATTTACAACAGTATTTTCTATATGTATGGCTTCCTGCTGGACAATAGAATAATTTGATATAAAATGGTGTTCAATTGTTTCAGAATTCAATGTTGAAAAACATCCATAAGTGATTAAGAAGGGAAATACTCGGCACTTATGGGCACAAACATATCCAACTGATCATTTATTTGCCAATATTCGTTTTACACAAAGGTGTGAGTCTATGAATTCTTCACTCGCGAGTGCACTCAAAAACATGAAGACATGTTTAGATATTGTTCGTGCAATTGAAGAATGTATTAGTAAAATATGTATCAATGAGTTGAAAGTGAATTACTTAAGTTCCTGGACAAATCTCTTATAGATCACAAAATTGATTGACCTAGAAAGTCATTTTGTTGGAATTTATACGCACGAATCAATTTGGATCTTCCAAGAAAAACTTCATCGAGAGACCTTATACCGGCTTCAGGAATAGATTCAGTCTTTATCAGTTGAATCTCAAAATTTTATTTTGTTAAAGTACAAAGAAAAAAATAAGAGAATTGAAATTGGTTTTAATGTCATTACCGAAACCCTAACATGCTCGTGTAGAAAATTTGAGAGCGTAGGAAATCCATGTTTCCATCAACTTCACGTTTTGAAGCACTTGGATTACACATATTTGCCTAAGTCTCTAATTCTAAGTAGGTGGACTAAGGATGTGAAGGCTTCTACAACAAGTTTTGTTGATTTCAATGTACCCCAGAAGTTATGCAAATGGCACGATTCGCTTCTCTGCGTGCGACGTCAATTCGTTTATGCTACATTGCATTAAAGACAGATGTGTCTTTCATAACCGCAAGAGATGAGATGAAAAGACTAACGGTCTAATTTGAACACTCGTTTGGTTTGAAAGATTTGATCCACTGAAACAAAGTCGTAAACAACTTTCACGACCCTAAATAAAAACAAAGAAAGTGAAAAGAAATACAAAAAAAATAAGGTCGACAAGAAAATTAGACGATGTGGGTTCTGCAACAATGAGTGACATAAAAAAGTACATGTCCTCAATTAAAGCTTAGTTTGGAAACAAGCACACAACCTACATCAACAGTTTTTTTTGAATATGGAAGTAATGTTTGTACGTCCAGCAAATGATGACAATGATGTGAGTTACTAGTTATTTTACTATGATGTCTTAAATTTTTAATGTTTATTTATAATTTCAATCTCTCTACTGCGTCTCAGGAAAACGATGACCTTTGAAATACTATAAGTATCATCTACATATATCGTAAATATCATAACACCTGGTATGTATAACAAACATATACAAATTTTGCTAACTTTGCTAATCACATACAAATTTCATTCACATACAATACTTGTTGTAACTTTGGTAATCACATACACTTCATTCACATACAAATTTGTTGTAACTTGGTAATCATATACATAATTCCATTCACGTACAAAATTTTATTCACATACATTTACAAGCTAACTCTGCTAAATAAATACATACAAATTAGGCTTACATCATCACATCTATTTTTCCATGTGTCTCATGCAAGCAATTGTAATATCTCTCTCATTTTATTTTGATCATGGCTTATGAGATCGTTTAATATTCTCATACGATCCCACTCTCCAACAACCTATATTCAAATTGTCAGTATGTTAACACATCATTCAATCAACATAAAAGTATACTATGGTTGAAATGTATATGGTACATTATCAACAAAAAGTTATTATTGAAATACATATAGGTGCATTATCAACAGAAAAGATGTTATAATTTAAAGTGCATAATTGTGTATTATAAACATAAAAGGAGGTTATAAATGAAAAAAAGAAATTATGATAAATGGTTATGATAAATGGGGAATAAAATATATATGGATACACACAAAGTTTATTTATTATATTATGACTCGCAAAGATATACTTAACGTGTGTATTTCCACGCGTAGGTAGCAGCTAAATTAATCAAGTAAGGAGTGAAGTCATAGAAGCAGATATCATTCACCAAGGTTGAATCACCAGTAACAATAGGACGGTCGTAATCCTTTTGTAAACTTGTTGGCATGTAATTAAATTTAACATAACATTTTGTAATTTTTTGATGAATACTTATATTATGTTTATTTATGTGAAAATTAAGTTTGTAACAAAACTTTAACTAATTTACAAAATTAGTAAACTGTTTTTAAAGTAATGTGACACTTATATATATATAACAATGCATAGTATATGGGTGTTAGACAAATCTAGTTCTATTTTAAAATAGAAAAAAAATTACATGCCAATAAAGTTGTAAATGTTACTGAGATGGTGTCATTAGAACGTGATTGATAACACTTCTTACTAGGTATTGTTATTATTATGAATGTTTTATTAGATGTTAGAATCATCGAACTCACGAAGAGCTGGAGAACAAGAAATGCAGGAAGGAATGGGGAGTGAAAGTTATGAGGATAATAGTTCACATCCTCTTCCTTCTGAAAATGCAAGTGCACCTGTACCTCAAAGGATTCTGGCACCTGATTTTAGAACTTTCATGCAATCCCTTGATGCTATACTGACTCGGTTTCAACCTCCCCCTGCTCTTCCAATACCTCGAATGTTGATTCCAAAGGAGTTAAAGATTTTAGGAGCTCCAGAGTTTAGAAGAGATGATGGTGAGGGTCCTATGGAGGCATATATGTGGTTAAATGATGTGATGATAATACTTGAAAGCCTACAATGTACAAATCAGGAGGAGTTGGGAGGAGTTGTATCTTTACTGAGAGGATCAACTAGAGTATGGTGGTCCAATACTATGATGTATGCACCATCGGAGCAAGTCACATGGCAATTTTTCCAGGAAGAATTCGAAAACAAGTATGTGGGTCAGAAGTTCAAACGAGCAATGTTGATAAAGTTCCTTAATTTAAAGTAAGGTGACCGAGTCGTCCATGAATTTGAGGCTGAATACAACAAGTTGAGTCATTTTACCACTGAAATTGTGCCAAATGATAAGGCCAAACGTGGTTGGTTTATAGAGGGTTTGAGGCCGAAGTTGAAAGAGATGATGATGGCCTTAAACTTGTTGAGTCTGCAAGAAGCTATAAACAGAGCCAAAGTTATTGAAAGAACTCAGGAGGAAAAATTAGCGGCTGAGTAGAGTGTTCAAGTGGGAAAAGAGTAGGAATGCCTTCCACTCCCCATTATGCTAAAAGAGGAAAAGGTTCGTGTTCCATATTCTCAAATAGATATAACTTTGTAGTAATATCACAGAAGAGTAGACAATCTCAGTCTTTTGCTGCTAGCTCGGGTAGAGCTTCTGGGGAAAAGAATCCATGTCAAACGTTTGGCAAATTGCACCGAGGAGTATGTAGATTTGTCAGTGGAGCTTGTTTTCTATGTGGAAATTTGGGTTATTTTGCACGAAACTGACCTAAGAAATCTGGTGATAATTCGGCATAGTCTGAAAGATCAGTAGCAGCCTCAAATAGAAATAGAGGAAGGGGTAGGTCCAGGGGACAGACAGAATCGATGTTGAGACAAGAGACTTAAGGAGTTGCTAGAATTTACAACCTTAAGACCATTGAAGAATGAGATGACCCTGAAACAGGTATCTTCCATCTTTACGATGAACCTGTATTATTTTAGTTGACTCTGGTTCTACACATTCACACATTAGTACAAAGTTGGTTAGAGCTAGAAGAATTCCTTTAGAACCAATAGCGAGTGAGATGATAGTGATAAATCCTATGGATCACAGTGCGAGAGTATCTAGAGTATGTAGCAAATGCCCTATAAAGATCCAGGGGATTGTGTTTTTGGCCAATTTAAGGGATTTGGCCTTCAATAAATTTGAAATTATTCTAGGCATGGATTGGTTATCCTCACATTATGGATGGGTCGATTGTCGTAAAAAACATTTGCTTTTAAAGAATGCCGAATGTGTAGAAATAGTAGTAATCGGCGAAAGATCAAAATTACCCTCGAATGTGATATCTACTATGACTGCGAAGAATATGATGTCGAAATGATGTATAGCTTTTCTAGCCAATGTGATAGATACCAGAATTTTAGAAGTTAGATTAAATGATATTCCTACGGTTAGAGAATTTCCGGATGTATTTCCTGAGGAATTATCGGGACTGCCTCCAGATCGGGAGATAGAATTCAGGATTGAAATTTATCCGGGTACTGAACTGGTGCCCATGTCTCCATATAGAATTACTCTGACTGAAGTGCGAGAATTGAAAGCCCAACTGCAAGAATTACTCAGTAAGAGGTTTGTAAGACCTAGTGTTTCTCCTTGGGTAGAACCTGTTTTATTTGTGAAAAAGAAAGACGAGACTATGCGATTATGAATCGATTACCGTCAGTTGAATAAGGTTACCATAAAGAACAAATATCCTCTTTCGAGGATTGATGATTTATTTAACCAACTGAAAGGAGCATCGGTGTTTTCTAAGATAGACTTAAGGTCAGGGTACCGCCAGTTGAAGATCAAAGAAGATGATATTTCAAAGACAACTTTTTGTACTCGATATGGGCATTATGAATTTATAGTGATGCCATTTGGTTTGGCTAATGCACCAGTAACATTCATGGATTTGATGAACCGAATATTTCAACCATACCTGCACTAATTTGTGGTGATATTTATAGATGATATCTTAGTATATTCTAAGTCAAGAGAAGAGCATGATGTTCATCTTCGAGTAGTTTTTCAGACGCTCCGCGAGAAGAAGTTGTATGCCAAATTGTCAAAGTACAAATTTTGGTTAGCCAAGGTTGCTTTCATTGGTCACATAGTTTCCATAGAAGGTATTCGAGTAGATCAAAGAAAGATCCAAGCTATAATGGATTGACAGTCTCCAAGGAATGTTTCTGGGGTCCAAAGTTTCTTGGGACTTGCCGATTAATATAGACGATTTGTGAGTAATTTCTCAACGTTAGCCTTGTCGTTAACTAAGCTGTTACTGAAGGATGTGCCTTTTGTATAGACGGAAAGATGCCAAGAAAGTTTTGAAGGGCTCAAGAGAATATTGACGGAGGCCCCGGTACTTGTACAGCCGGAGTTGGGAAAAGAATATGTGGTGTTTAGTGACGTATCCCATAATGGATTGGGGTGTGTTCTGATGCAAGATGGAAAGGTTGTAGCTTATGCTTTTAGACAGTTGAAGAATCATGAGAAAAATTATCCGACGCATGATTTAGAATTACCGGCAGTTGTGTTTGCACTAAAAATTTGGCGTCATTATCTGTATAGTGAGCGGTGCCATATATATATATCACAAGAGTCTGAAGTATTTATTGATGCATAAAGAATTTAACTTGAGACAAAGAATATTGATTGAGGTTCTAAAAGATTACGATCTAATCATCGATTATCATCTGGGTAAGGCGAATGTGGTAGCATATGCATTAAGTCGAAAGATTTTTTCTTCTTTACGAGCCTTGGATACACGCATGTCAGTAAAGAAAGATGGCTCTTTAAATGCTGAGCTTAAGTTAAAGCCGACGTTTTTGGATCGGGTTAAATAGTTGCAAAAGTTAGATGAGAAATGTTTGACGATAATGGCACAAGTCAGGAGGAATGAAATCAAAGACTTTGAAATAAGAGTGGATAGATGTATATACTATAAGAGAACACTTTGTATACTCGACGATGATGAATTGAAGAGGGATCTAATGTATGAGGAACATGATATCCCTCTGACTATGCACCCAGGCAGAAATAAAATGTATAAAGACTTGAAAAGTTGTTACTAGTGGTATGGCATGAAAAGAGTTGTAACAGAATTTGTTGCTAAATGTCTAACATGTCAGCAAGTGAAAGATGAACATTAAGTGCCATCCGGATTATTGCAGCCTATATCTATTCCTGGGTGGAAGTGGGAATGAGTAACAATGGACTTTGTTTTGGGGTTACCGTTGTCACCAGGTAAAAAGAACTCAATATTGGTTATTGATCTCTTATAAATGTATATGCTAAGGCAAGAAAATCTGTACAAGTGTACATAATCGATGCAAGTAATATAGTAGTGAGTAAGTATCATCTCCACAGGGATTGTAGGGCTTTTAAAAGATTGCTACAACTAGGAATAGGTGTCACTAACTAATCCTAAGTATATAAGTCTAATGATATAAACAAGGAAAATATGCAATGGCAAATGGTATGAACAGATTGAGAAAAGTATGGTTTAGGCAAGAAAATTATGCAAAGGTAAACAAATAAATGTTTTCAAGGCTAAAGTTATCAAAACTCTATAAATAAACTTCTATCCTACTCCAGCGTTTATCCCTTTTAGTCGATTTAAACCCTCTCATTATCTCTAAGGTAGACAAGTTAGAACATCACCATCCCGGATCCATTACATTATTCATATAGATCTATCTTAATTCTCTTGAATCTAAGAATCAATATCTAGACAAACGATAATCTCTTGAAGCTCTTACAAGGTCTAGAAATATTTCACCTAGGCACCAGACAATCTATCGAAGCTCTTACAGTGTCAAAGCAAAAGGTTAAAATAGTGAACAAACAAAACTTAACAAACATACTTAAAATTCATTAACGGTAAAATAAAATATCATCCAAGCATTCCAACACCAAATAAAACGTTTATGGTGGGTTCATCCCAAAAATATTCATTAAGTACAAGCCCTTAAAAAATAAAACATGAAGAACAAAAGGAAGAAAAACTCCCAGAACAGAGCTCTGTCGTGAGATCAGACCACCACCATGAATGCTCTGGTGCACCAGCCTCTCTCGAGGGCCTGGCTACTGCCCTGGCGAAGCCTGGCTATGGAGTGCACCAAGGACGGACGAGTGGGGGCGATGGAAAAAAGGATGCCGCGGCCGCCTTTTTCCAAACCTAGGGTATTTTCTCTGTATGATTCTCCCCTCTCCTCCTTTTTTACAGCTGTGAGTGGGTATTTATTAAGGGAATTTTCTTAGGGTTTTACATCATTAAATGCTCCCTAAATACCCGTGTTTTCTTGTCCAATCTATAAATGAAAAGGCAACTAGATATTGTTAGAATCTTGGGCTTGTTTGCACATGAGATCAATCAGACAACTGGCAGATGACGTCGACAGTTCGTCAGATCCGCGTCAGACTTGCAAGATAAATCTTGCCTTGGCAAGGAAAATATGTTCCTCATTGTCTTCGTCTTTTGTGTTCCACTGGCCCTAGCAAATTAATTTGTCTTGGCAAATAAATTTTTCCTCAGTCATTTCCTACATCATCACATTCAACAAACAACCTTTCTCATCAGCAGCATCAGTTTAATCAAATAAACTTTGCCTCGACAAAACTTATCCACCACATGAAAGTATGTCCTAAATGTAACTATATGCAGCTAAAATGCTATGTCAATGGCTTTTAGACAATCAATAACTTAAGTAAAAATACCTAAAATATAGTCTTTTACGGAGTTATCAGTTATAGTGGACAGATTGACCGAGACAACTCATTTTATTCCAGTACGAGTTAGACTACTCGATGGATAAGTTGGCGGAGTTGTATATTAAAGAAATAGTCAGACTACATGGAATACCTGTATCAATAGTGTCAGATAGAGGCCCACGGTTTACTTCAAGGTTCTGGAAATCGTTGCATGAGGCATTGGGTACTTGATTAAACTTCAACACAGTTTTCCATCCACAGACAGATGTGCAGTCAGAGCGAGCCATTCAAATACAGGAGGATATGCTAAGGGCATGTGTGATTGATTTTAAGGGATCATGGGATAAGTATTTACTGTTAGCGGAATTCGTGTACAATAATAGTTATCAATCGGGTATTAAGATTGCCCCGTATAAAGCTCTGTATGGGAGAAAATGTAGACAACCATTAAATTGGTTTGAATTGAAAGATCGAGATCTGATAGTGCTAGATTTAATGAAAGATATGGAAGATAAAGTGAAAATTATCCAAAACAATCTAAAGATAGCCTCGGATCGTCAGAAGTCATACGTGGATTTGAAAAGGAAAGAAATAGATTATCAAGTGGGAGACAAAGTATTTTTGAAAGTATTGCCTTGAAAGAAGGTATTACGTTTTGGGTGTAAAGGAAAATTGAGTCTGAGATTTATTGGACCGTATGAGATATTAAAAAGGGTTGGACCCGTGGCTTATCAGTTAGCTTTGCCTCCAGATATGGACAAGATCCACAATGTTTTCCATGTATCGATGCTGTGGAGATACAGATCATATCCCTTGCATGTTATCACTCCTGAAGAGATAGAAATCTGACCAGATTTGACTTATGAGGAAGAACCGGTGAGGATATTGGCTAAGGAAACCAAGAAATTGCGTAGCAAGGGGATTCCGTTAGTCAAAGTGCTTTGGCAGAATCATAAGGTGGAAAAGGCTACCTGGGAAAGAGAAGGGGATATGAAAAAGCAGTTTCCACTTCTATTTGCTTCAGGTACTTCTTTAAAATTTGAGGACAAATTTTATTAAGGGGGAGAATTGTAATGCCCCAAATACTGATATAAGGACTATATTGAAAGGATTCAAAAATATTAGGATTTATTCTATTAATGAAAGATAAGAATGGTTAGGATTAATGATTGAGACTAAATTATGACTATGGATTAGTAAGAGGGCATTTTTGTCTTTTATATGAAAAAGAATTTAAGTGTATTTTAAAATTAGTATTAAAGATAAGGGGAAATGGGATAGGTTGCAAAAAGTTTTTTTCTTCTTATTCTTCTTTCCCCGTAGAAGAGTTCCCTCATAAGCTCAAAGCTCGAAATTAAGCTCCTGAGTCGAGTAAGTCGAAAGAAAAGGGCCAAGTTACGGAGTAATTATCTTCTCATTCTGGATATCTAAGCAAGGAGAGCCAAGTGAGTACATTTTATTGTACGTAATCTAGATGAAAATGATTAGCAATTATTTAATATGAATTATTTAATTGTTAATGTATGTTTTATTGTAATTACTATGTTTTATTGAATATATGGAAATGATATTATGTATGAGTTTGAGTATGAAAATACTAATGCATATGGGTGCATTATTGTCATGAAAGGATGTCATAGTTGAAATGTATATTAGTACATTATCAACAGAAAAGTATATTATGGTTGAAATATATATGGGTACATTATCAACAGAAAAGTATGCTAGAGTTGAAATGCATATGGTGCATTATCAAGGAAATGTATGCTAGAGTGAAATGCATATGGGTGCATATCAACAGAAGAGCATGCTAGAGTTGAAATGTATATGGGTACATTATCAACAAAAAGTATACTATGGTTGAAATGTATATGGGTATATTATTAACAGAAAAGTATACTATAGTTGAAATCCATATGGGTGCATTATCAACAAAAAAGATGTTTATAATTTAAAGTGCATAATTGTGTATAAACATAAAAGGAGGTTACAAATGAAAGAAAGAATTATGATAAAGTTATGACAAATGGGGAATAAAAATGTATGGATACACAAAAAGGTGTTTAATATTATGACTCACGAAGATATACTTAACGTGTATTTCCACGCGTAGGTAGCAGCAGAATTAATCAAGTAAGGAGTGAAGCCGTAACAGCAGTATCATTCACCAAGGTTGACTCACTAGTAAATAGGATGGTCGTAATCCTTTGTAAACTTGTTGGCATGTAATTAAATTTAACATTCATTTTGTAATGTGTTTTGATGAATACTTATTTATTATGTTATTTATGTGAAAATTAAGTTTGCAACAAAACTTTAACTAATTTAAAATTAGTAAACTATTTTTTAAATAATGTGACCTTGTATACGTATACGAAAACACATATACGTATATGGGTGTTACATATGAGACCCCCCAGAGGAAATGAATATTCACCATCTGAACTCAACAATTTTGTACATCAAATTCCTCTATCAACGATCGACACAATTCCCTTCGAATTGGTCGATCCCTCAATCCTATAAAAATCCAAACTCTATTTTTTAGCACATGTACTTTATTCTTCTCCTTCAGCATACAAATATCGTTTACTCTTTGATGCTACACCTTGTTGAAACTTCCTATATTTTTAATATATAATGTTAGTGTTTTTAATATCGTTTATCACAATATTTACAAGTTTAATTACCTTCTTTTCATTTGCTTTCCTCCAAGCTTTATATTGTTCTTATCATTTTTTGGCAGTGTCACATACGGTCCTTCACACACTCATCGACTTCCATTTCTACACCACATGTTCACCTGAAATTAAGCATAATGTTTCTTAATCAATAAATTAAAGATATTTGAAACCCTATTTAAACCATTTTTGAAAACAATTATGATAATCAAGAATGGGCAATCACAATATTACAAGTTTAATGAATACCTTCTTTTCATGTGCTTTCCTCCAAGCTTATATGTTCTCTATCATTTTTTGGCAGGGTCACATACGGTTCCTTCACATCACTCATCGACTTCCATTTCTACACCACATTTCACCTGAAATTAAGCATAATGTTTCTTAATCAATAAATTAAAGATATTTGAAACCCTATTTAAACCATTTTTGAAACAATTATGATAATCAAGATATGGGCAATGTAAGTGTTCAAAAGTAATATAAGTTATACCCTATTTAAACCATTTTTGAAAACAATTATGATAATCAAGATATATGGGCAATGTAAAAGTGTTCAAAAGTAATATAAGTTATTTAAGAAACAAAACACGACTTAGAATCATGATTTAAAACATTTAAGAACAAAGTAATTTAAAAAAAAATGAGTTTATCCAAAAAAATACCTTGAAATTTGATGAATTGATGGTGAGTTGATGAAAAGCTTGATGCAAATCCACTAGATAAGATGGAAGGATAAGGAACTTGAGTGAAAATATGAGCGAAAATGGGTTTCGAATGAGTGGATTTGAGAGGGGAATCGGTTAGGGTTTTAAGAAAAATGATAAAAATGAGAATTTTAAGGGAAAATAACCCTTTTTAATGTGTACAAAGGCCACAATCTCGATACCGAGAGAGGTGGTCTCGAGACACCCTACCTAGTATCGATACTGATATACAGTATCGATAATAAAAATGGCTACTAGAATTTCGGTTGCGATACCAATATGGTGGTATTGATACCAAACGCATGGAAATGTCAAATTTGACATTTTTAACCCAAAATAACCTTTAGAATAAACACCTAATGATTTTAAGACTATGAATTGCATTAGAAACTTATTTAGGCACTAATAATTATGATTTGATACTAAATTAGAGTATTTTTCTAGGTACTTTATCATCTTCATCATCGATGATGTCCTCATCACTTCATGTAGCCACAAAAGCATTCTTCTTTGGCTTACTTGATTTCCTTTTCTTTAAATGGGGACAATCATACTTCACATGTCTTGGTTTTTGGCAATTGTAGCATATGATGAGATCGTTCTCCTTCTTCGATTTATGCTTCATCTTTTTATCTTTAGATGACATGAATCGGTTTAGTCTCTTGAAGAGCTTGACCATGTTATCATCTTCTTCTTCATCCTCTTATAAGAATTTCATTCTTGATTTGTAGAGGATCTTAAAGCAACAACTTATTTTTTTTTCTTTATTCTCCAGTTTTTTTTCTTCTTCTTGCTCCTCCTCTTTTACCATCAACTCATGATTGAGCAAGGAACCAATAAGCTCATCAAGAGTAAGAAGCTTTAGGTTCTTTGGTTCGATGATTGCCAAGACTTTGGAAGAGAGTAAATCATCTTCCCCACAAGCTTTTCATTAGGGATGATTTCTCCAAATCCCTTGAGACTCTTGACAATAAAAAAAAAACTATCTTTCATAGCTTTAATGTCTTCATCTGATTTCATCTTGAAATTTTCATAGCTATGGTTGAGAAGACTAATTTTTATTTCCCTCACTTCATCAATTTCTTCATGAGTGACTTTGAGCTTGTCCCAAATCTCATTGGCATTTGAACAAGAGGAGATTCTTCCATATACATACAAGCCTAATGCACAAAATATATGCATGACCTTCGTATTTTTTTGGAACTTTTTCTTTTCTTTTTCACTACAATCTTCCATCTTATTAGTTGGAGTATAGTGACCTTTCAAGATAGATTTCCAAACTCTATATCATTTGCTTGAATGAATAGCATCATCATATTCTTTCAACAATATGCCAAAATTGGTGAATTGGCCTTTTAAATTTTTTTTGGAAGTAACCGAGAAAAATATAAATATTTGCACGACAATTTAGAGTGGTTCAACTTCTAAACCAAGTCTACATCCACTATCTTAGCATCCACACTAAGAATTTCTTATATCCACTAGATTTGATAACCTTTGAGAATAAGGTGTAACCTTATAATAACCCACAAAGTTTATGCCTAAAATCTTGTTTACACTCTTTCCGCAAGAAGAATTACAAATAAAGCAAACAAAGAGAAAAATCTCACAATACAAATGTGTTTATAATAGTTTAGTCCTCACTCGAATTACACTTGAGCAAAATAAACAATTATCTCAGAAGTGTTACAAATAATATGACAATTTTGAAAAAAAAAAATCTTTTGATGTGGTTTGATCTTCAATGAACTTTCTTTTTCCTTCATGAATCTTTGTCCTTTTATGTCTTCTAACATCTTTCTAGTTGTTTAGAGTTGTTGGTGGTTGATTAGAGCCGTCAGATTCAATAATATTTATCATTTAATGTTCACTTGCACCTTTGGTATCGATACCTGGTAGTGGGTATTGAAACCAAGCATCCTAATAGTCAAAATTATAGTCTTTGAACCATTGGTATCAATAATGTTCATGTGAGAATCGATACTCACTTATCAATATCGATACCATAAAAGTACACTAGAAAATGAGTATTGATATTGGCATGTTGGTCCCGAGACTGAAAAGGATTTTGGCTAAAATGATATTTTTTAGCTTGAAAACAAGATTTATAAAATATATAATTACTCAAAACACTTATGATTGTTTTTCACAATTAAAATCACTTGAAAAACTTTTATGACACATTTTCTTAGAATTACAAAATGCAAATTTTGACAAATTAAATTATTTGAAAGTTTATGTTATATCAAAATCAAATATGCGTTCAACATTAATTTTTTCAAGTAAATTTATGAATAATTGCTATAATATCTCTCTATCTAATATTTTTAATTAAGTTTTTATTTTATAATGTATCCGATCGGATCGAATTTATACTCTAAAAATTCAAATTGAGTCAAAGTTTTGGAGGGTATATATATTTTTGGATCAGTTCGAATCTGATGGATAATATATATTTTTTAGGTCAAATCGAATTTAAATAATTGGTATATATATATATTTGGATTAGATTGAATTGCCCGAAAAATCCAATTCAACTCGATTCGTTTTTATCCTTTGTAACACCCACTAATAATTGAGCGTATTTATCATACATCCATGTGACTTTGATTTGGACAAATGTCTTCCGGTATTAAAAAATTAAAACATCAAGGAAGTGTTCAAAAAAGTTTATAAAATTAACACATATCATTAATAAATACGGTCATTTGATTTGGTTGGGATGATATTCAACGACAATAATTTTAGGCTGAGTTTCTACTTAACTTTAAGTCAACTTCATAATTCTCTGTAAGATTCATTTCACTAATTGTACAGCTTCGCAATCGCAATTACATTATTGGATAAATTGTGTATTTAGTATATAAACTATTAATTTAATACTTAAACTTTTAATGTTTTTAAAAATTATACTTAAAGTTTAGTTTTTATTTCGTTTTAGTATCACGTTGTTAAAAAATTTTGTTTTATTTTATTTTAATATCCCGTTCAAAATTTAATTTAATTTTTTAAAAATTAAAAGTTTAAGTATTAAAACGGACTAAAAATAATAGTTTAATTACTAGATGCACAATTTACCCTACGCTATTGTTTAGGATACCAGTGGTACTGGTTTATGAAGCAACCAAAGCTTGATATATATATATATATATATATATATATATATATATATATATATATATATATATATATATAATTATCCAAAAAAAAGCTTGAAAATATTTATATATTTTAATGATGAAAAATTTATTACAAAAAATTAAAGAAAATTAGAAAAAAATAAAACTATTATGCGAACTAATATATATAACTAAATTGTTAATTTATGTTTAAATTGGTATAATATGTAAATATTAGAAGTTATTTTTTAAAGTTAATATCAAATTGAATTATGTGTAAATACAAATATTAAAAAAAATTGTATAATTTTAAAAGTTGTTATGTTATCATTGTATTAATTATTTAGGAATAACGAATAATTAAATAATATTGATAATTAAAGAGAGTGTTATTTTCTTTTAAAAAGATTTTTATTAGTAGAGATAAATACAAAATAATGTATGTTCAAAGATAAGTTTCAATCTCTTGACATTAAATGCTCAATTCTTTTATTACAGATGTCGCTTCATTCGTGCTCTCCTTTAAAGTTATGAATTTAAGCACTTATATATTATTTTTTAATGAACTTGGACTAATAAAATAAATTTTAGAAAATAATTATTTTATAAAATTTAATAATTGAGTGATTAGAATTTTCTATCTTCAGCTGAGAAACTACTGCTGTAATTACATTGTAAAAAAAGTTAGGATAAACTATATATTTAATACTTAAATTATTATTGTTTCATTTCGGTATTTAAATTTTATTTTTTTAAATTCATACCTAACGTTTAGTTTAAGTTTCAATTTTATACTTAGCGGATAAAAAATTAACAGAACACCTGATTGGATATTTTTATTTTATTTTTCAATTAGGATATAGTATTACCTTATGGTGATATATCAATATTATCATTAAGTTTTTAACAGTGAAGTATTAAAATGAAACATAAACTAAACGTTATACATAATTTTAAAACAAAATAAAATTTAGATACCAAAACAGAATAAAAATAATAGTTTAGACACTAAATTTATAATAGTTTAGACACTAAATTTATAGTTTACTCAAAAAATAAAGGAGAGTTCCGTAGGCATATCAGGCTTGGTGTATATGGGCCCGGGGTAGCTATTCTGTTCAGCAAAGAAACGCGACCTCTTCTCTCCTATGACACATTCTTTTCCATTCTTCTCTCTCATAACTGATCATAGTGAGAGGGGGGGGGGGGAATACTGATTTCTTCTTCTTCTTCTTCTAGAAGTTTTCTCTCTGATTAATCCAAATTTCTGAGTTTTTTCATTGGAGAGAGATCAAACGGAAAACCCTAAGAAGAAAGGGGAAAAAATCAAAATTACAAGTATTTTTTTTAGAGAGAGAGAGAAAAGAATCGAAAATTAACAAGGCATGGGTCAAGCTTTTCGCAAGCTCTTCGATACCTTTTTTGGTAACACAGAGATGAGGGTACATCGTGCTCTCCATATTTATTTCCATTTTTCTTGCTTAATAATTGACTATTTCTATCTCCTTTTTTAAACTGAATTTTTCTCCATTGTTCGTTTCAAAAAAAAAATTAATTTTCCTAGTTATAGTTAATGACTTAATGTGGAATTGATGAAAATTCTTACTATTGGTTCTAGTTTGAAAACCATGAAAACAATTTAATTTTGTTAAGATCTCATCTCCCGCTAGATACTTGGTGATATTTTCTTTAACTAGTTAGTGAAATCAGGTTGCTGATGTTCAGAAAATTCAGCTCAATTTCATTTCTTTTTCGTTAAATTGTGCTAAAAACTGGGATCATCCCACAACGTAGAAATACCATTATATTGGGAATTTTTTGTTGCATGTAAAATTTGTAACTTTTTGATGTTTTCTGGAATGTATATGCATCGTATGAGACCTCCTGTCAGTCTTGTCAAAAACTCATTTTTAGTTGCTTCATGAGTTAGAATAGCAAATTTGGTGTTTTATGTCATAAATTCAGTTGAATTCTGCACGTATCTGCACTTCTCATGTTGTTGTTAGAAATAAAAATGTCTTGGCTTGTAAGTAACTGAGAAGTTAAAGTAGCTTAACTCACCATTAGGTACTAGCTGAGAAGAAAGTATATTAACTCACCATTAGTTTTCTTCTCCTTAGGCAAGACTCAAATTCATATTCCAACATGCACAACTTAGACACATGTTCTATTACTAATAGCATGTATAATAGATACCGTATAAGCGGAAAATTTAAAATGGGCAGACCTTTTCCCTTGTCCTTATGAATCTTGTGCCCAAGCCACTGGCTTCTTGTTAAGTAGCATATTATTTTCACCTTTCTGACTTAAGTTGTACCATATTTCTCGTTTCTTTTTATACCACACATGCAGGTTATTAGACACAAGTGCTGTTTATTTATTTATTTATTTCACTTTACTTCTCCATTCTTATGTGTAATTTTGTTGAGATTATTTAGGTTGTGATGCTAGGCCTTGACGCAGCTGGAAAAACAACTATATTGTACAAGCTGCACATCGGAGAAGTTTTATCAACTGTCCCCACTATTGGTAGGCAACGTGGTTTATAACAATTTGATTTTAGATGGGTCAAGTATATGAGCGAGGCTCTCGTATTTTTCTGGTTTTTTTGTTTTGTTTGTCCAGAGGAGCTCTTGGCAAGTTGGCAGTACTCATTTCCATTTTCTGTCAGTATAAACATAAATAGGCTTTTATAATTAGTCCTTTTTTTATTTGTTTGTCCTCTAGAAGTGCTGCTCCTGGATGGGCTAAAACCTTATTAATAAAAGTGGTTACCTTAAAAATAGTTTAATTTTAATGCCACAGAAACTCATAAAACTGTTCAAGCAGATGCTCTTGCATCTTTAAAAGGTATACGGATCACCACAAGATATATTATATGGTCTAAGGAAATATTGTATTCAATTTAATACTTTTTGACCTTGTGGCTTGCCTTCCTGATTAATTTAGACCACTTGTAGTGACATGCGTTGGCATTCACCAGTTTTCTATAGCAACATATGTCTATTGTCTGGGACAGAGAGTCCTTGCTTTTCTAGTGTTTGTAAAACAACTGTGTAGAAAACAGACAAGTCTATTATTTTTATTCTTGTATACATTCAGTAGAACATATACATATTTATATACAAATTATGCCTCTAAACTAGGAAACTCTAAGAAAGGAAACTAATCCTAGGAGATGTAATCCCTTGAAATAAGGAGTTGAAAAACATAAAATAATTACAGAATCTCTTAACTTAAGGGGTTGACAACTCATTTCTATAATTCCTACACACCCCTCAAACTGGTGTATATGTTGTATACCCAGTTTGAATGACATCTCATCAAAAGTCACTCGTGGAAGGGCTTTGGTGAAGATATCTGCCAGTGTTTCTTCGTCGGAATGTACTGCAGTTTTGCAACTCCATTGTTGACATCTCGTAAATAAAATGTCTGTCTATCTCAATGTGTTTCGTTCTATCATGCTGCACTGGGTTTTTTGCTATACTCATAGCTGATTGACTGTCACTAAAATCTCAAAATTCTTCTTGTCATCTAAGTCCAGTTCTGTGAGCAGTCTTTTAATCCGCATTCCTTCACATATTCCGAGAGTCATTGCTCTAAACGCTGACTCAGCACTACTTCGAGAGACAACAGCTTGTTTCTTATTTCTCCAAGTCACCAAATTACCCCAAACGTAGGTACAGTAGCCACTAACTGACTTTCTATCAGTTAATTCACCTCCCCAGCTTGCATCCGTATAAACCTTCACTGTTCTTCTTGATTTTTTCTAAATATAAGTCCAGCTCCTGGGGTAAATTTCAAGAACCTTAAAATTCTGTTAACAGCTTCCAAATGTTCTTCTCGAGGATCACTCATATGTTGGTTGACAATGCTCATGAGTATGCAATATCAGGCCTGATCAGTGAAAGGTAGATTAACTTCCCAACTAACCTTTGGTAGGTTTCCTTGTTTACTGGATTTCTAGTCCTTTCCTTGCAAAATTTCAAGCCTGGCTCCATTGGAGTTTCAACTGGTTTGCAGTCGAGCATCCCAATTTCTGCAAGAAGATCCAAAACATACTTACGCTGGTTATGACCAGCCTTCCTCGGACCTTGCAACTTCCATACCTAGGAAATACCTCATACTCCCTAAATCCTTGGTTTCAAACTCCTTTGCAAGATTCATCTTTAGCTTTTCTATTTCTATATCACTGCCAGTTATAATCATATCATCTACATAGACAATTAGGAGGGTTATCTTACCACTCGGTGTAATTTTTCTGAATAATGTGTGATCCGCTTGGCTTTGTTTGAAACCATTTTGTGTCATAGCCTTAGCAAATCGATCAAACCAAGCCCTGGGAGATTGTTTTAAGCCATATAAGGATTATTGAGCTTGCACACAGTTTTCTAGTGGCCTTTCTTCTAATCCGGGGGGGACCTCCATGTATACCTCTTCTTCAAGGTTCCCATTCAGAAAAGCATTATTATGTCCAACTGATACAATTTCCAGTCCATGTTAACAGCTACTGATAACAATATTGATGGTATTCAATTTGCAACCGGTGCAAAGTCTCTTGGTAGTCGATGCCATAGGACTGAGAAAAACCTTTAGCAACAGCCTTGCCTTGTATCTTTCCACACTCCCATCGAATGATATTGACTGTGAATCCACCTGCATCCAACAGCTCTCTTCCCTTTTGGAAAATCTGTTAAACTCCATGCCTTATTCTTTTGCAACGCTTTTATCTCTTCTTCCACAGCCTTTTTCCACTTAGGAGATTGAAATGCTTCTGTCACATTTCTTGGGATTTTCATAGTGTTAATGCTTGTGAAGGCCCTGAAATTAGACTGTAATTTCCCATATGCAACATACTTATTTATGGGATGAGCAGTGCATTTTCTTACCCCCTTCCTAATAGCAATAGGAAAGTCATCAAGATCAACAATAGTAGCCTCTTGGTAATCATCATTACCTTCTGTTTCAGCTACAACAGGATCCGAATCTGGTTCTTGGCAAATGCTAGGCTGATTGATTTATTCAGCAACATCTTTCCTTCTTCTTGAGTAAACACTGAGTTGTTCGGTTGGGGAGTTATGGTTTCAGGGTCATGTTAGGTGCATTTTTGTAGTGGTGGAAGGTGTTTTGCACGGACTAGAGTGTGAGATAAGGAGGAAGGTAATTCATCAGAGTTATTTAGGTTATTCCCTTCTCCCTCCCTAGGAACTGGGACAGTGCTAGCCGGCTTTGGAGAGACAGTAATAGGTAAGGAAAGGATAGGCTGTAAAGAAATATCGGTTTGAACAGGATGAAATTCCTTGCAACTCTCTCCCTGAATTTCTGTTCCTGAAAAATAAGGTTGGTTTTCAAAAAATGTAACATCAAAGACATAGGTCTTTTTTGTGGAAGGTGAGTAACACTTGTAACCCTTCTAACTTGAAGAATAGCCCAAGAACACACACTTTATGGACTAGGATCTAATTCCCTCTGTTGTGGATATGAACAAAGCTTGTACACCCAAACACCCGAGGAGAAGACTTGAGTTTAAATGTTTAAAATGGGGATACAGCTGAAACAGAACCTTAGTAGGAATTTTGAAATCTAAGGTCTTACTTGGCATTCTATGATGAGGTAAGTGGTTGTAAGAAGAGCTTCCCCCCAAATACTTAGGAGCATTAGCAGCAAACATAAGAGACCTATAAACCTCTAGAAGATGTCTATTTTTCCTTTCTGCTATCCCGTTTGGGTTGAGGTGTGACACAAGAAGTAAGGAACAATGTCTTTTTCCTTAAAGAAATACCAAGGGTTTTATTCAAATACTCACTCCCATTGTCACTCCTTAGAATTTTTATTTTGTGTCAAAATTGGGTTTCAACTTTTTGATAAAAACTTTTAAAGAGAGACTCAACCTCATTTTCTTCATAAGAAAACTCATTGTCCTAGAGTAATCATCTATAAAAGACACAAACCACTTATACCCAGAAATACTTTTGACATGATAAGGGCCCCAAATGTCACTATGGATGATGGAAAAAGGTGTTGTTGGTTTAAATTTGGCTTGAATATTGATTTTCTGGTGTGTTTGGTCATTTGACAAATTTAACAGGAAAAACAAAGATGGACTTTATAATGAACAAGTTCGGTAACATTTTGGAAAGATAGAAAAATTAGGATGACCTAATCTAGAGTTCCAAAACATAATTTTATTGGTATTGAGATCAGAAGATAAAATGGTTTCCTAAGAGCACTGGATAAGGCATGATTATGAGATGCTTTACCTCCAAGGGTGTACATCCTTTGCCCAGCTAGCACTCAATCACCCTCTTCGAGCCTGTGCCTGAAAAATGCAACCACCAGTACCAAAACACAACAGTAGATTTTTGTTTAATGTAACAGAATCACTCCCTTTGACTAGTGAGAGAGCCATCTGCTATTTGATAGAAAACTGGTAAGCTGCTTTCACTATATTCCTCCAAGAGATCAATATTTCCTGTCATATGATTGATGACTAATCTATATCCTTTTGTACCGAGGAAGCATATGGATTATTTCCATCAGTAGTAGTATAAGTCACATTTGTAGCTTGGTTGTCATACTGCTCAAAATCTGATGTTTTTTTTTTGATAAGATTGGAAGGCCTCGTTAAAAACCCCTTTTGGTTAAAGGAGCTTAGGGGTAAGCTCCTTAATCAGCGAAAGGAGGAAAAGAGCGCCTTTAAAATTTTATTGATAATAAAAGTTTACATAAGATTTAACACTACACCAAATTACTCACATAAAAACTTAACAACTACTTTCAACTAGACCTCTCGCTGGATCAGAAAATCCAGTGATAGAGCCTTACAGTCAACCTATCCCTTTCTTAGCTAAGCTATCAGCCTCCCCATTGCTTCAACCTATCCCTTTCTTAGCTAAGCTATCAGCCTCCCCATTGCTTGCCCTTGAAATCCACCTCACTGAATGAACCATACCATTTGAAAGAGACAAAATCTGATTAACTAAAGGCGAGTAGAAAGCAGGAGCCAAAGCCAGTGATTGAATCCATTCCACTACCGACTTGCAATCACACTCAACAATCAATCTCCCAACAGATACCCAATGTGATGCCAGAAAAATTTCAATGCCTTTTGAATAGCCTTTAATTCAGCTAGAGGAGGAGTACCTTAGCCAACCTTCTCTGAAAAGTCAAAAGTGTGCGCACTCCCAATCTCTCAAAATACCTCCAATACCTCCACCCGAGCCATCAAGCCTAGCAGCTCCATCAACATTCATCTTAAGAAAATCAACAGGGGGTGGAATCCAACGCAAGATATGACATACTTTGGCTTTGGATAAAGAAAACCCATCTGCTAGGGATGGATTACCAATCAGCAAATCCTCTTGAATATGAACCATAGGAAACTTGGCTAAAAACCATTTTGAAAGTCTAAATCTAACTGTAAAGAACAAAGACATGCTGTCAAGATTAAATCCTTCAAACACCATAGCATTCCTAGCTTTCCAGATTGATCAGAAGATAACACCCGGAATAAACTTCCAGATCGTCGAATTACCCCTCAACTCACCCCAGGAACTAAGCAACACTGGAGATTCTTGAGGAAGAACAAGCGAAATATCCCAGAAACTAGCTATATTATTCCACAATTTCCACACAACAAAACAAGAAATAAATAAATGTTGAACTGTTTCCTCATGATTCTTGCAAAAAGGACACTGAATATCTTCCCCTAAAGAAACACCTCTCTTAACCAACTCAGCCTTAACTGCCAATTTCTGATGTGCGAGTTGCCAAAGGAAAGCTTCCACTCTAGGTGGAGCAAAACCCATCCAGACTTCTTTTAGCCACAAATCATTACTCCATCCACAGAACCAAGAGATTTTCTGCAGGATTTTACCGAAACAAGCCATCTCCACTAGCAGACCAAGAAAGAGAGTCTTCCACCAGCTCTGACAATTTGTAATCCTTAAGTTTTGTCATCAAAGCCAACCACTGGTCCAATTCCCAATCACTCAGATTCCTTCTAGTTTGAAACATTCCACTCCCAACCACTCGATCCATAGCTGCCAAACTCAACAACCTCCCCCCTTTATTAATGGAAAGCACATAGATTCTAGGGAATATTATTTTAAAGGAACCTCATCTGCCCATACATCATTCCAAAACGAAATTGATTTCCCATTACCTATTTGCAGCTTCGAATTCGATCTAAGAAAATCCCCTATCGAATCATTCTTAGAAAAAATATTTGCAATGCCTCTCAAGATCCATGAAGATTTCAGAGAAGTAACCTTTCCAATAGACATAGTGTTCCAACAGACCTTTTGCTTGCTACATAACACAGATTTCCAAAGAGAATTTTTATCATTGGCAAATTTCCACACCCACTTGCCTAGTAAAGCCCGATTAGTAAGATTCAAATCAAGGACACCTAGTCCACCACAGTTCAAAGGCCTGCAGACCGTATTCCAATTTACCCAGTGAATCCTCCGCTTATCCCCTTATCACCCCAAAGAAAGTTAGCCATTAAGGAATTAAGCTTCTTTCCAATATTGCACGGCATTTTAAAAAGGGATAGAAAGAAGATAGGCAAAGAGGTTAGCACCGACTTCAAAAGAACTGTCCTACCGGCCAAAGACAGACAGGATGCTTTCCACCCTGCAAGTTTGGAACTGAAATTCTTAAAGGCCGGATCCCATAGAGCCTCTGTGTTTTCTTAGCACCCAAGGGAAGCCCCAAGTATTCTGTTGGAAAATAACCAACTGAACAGCCCACTTGTTCTGCCCAATCCGATAAAACTCTATCTTCCAAATTGATTCCAAATGCTTACTCTTTGCTAGATTGAGGTGTAAACCTTTCATAATGCTAAAAATCCTCAGCACCCTTTTTACATTCTTGATCTGATTAATAGAGGCTTGGCAAAAAATTATTAAATCATCGGCAAATTGTAGATGGGACAACCTAGTAGAATTTTCAGAATTCCCATAATGAAACCATGGAAATAAACCCCTCTCAATTGCTTTAGAAAGCATCAAGTTTATCGCCTATAATGTTAAACAAAAGTGGAGAAAGACTGCAGCTTGTCTAAGACCTTTGTTCATTGAAAATTCTCAGAAGGTGACCCGTAACAAGTATCGAAATAGAAGCTGTAGACAAACATTGAGTAATCCACGAGGACCATCTATTTCCAAAACCCATCTCTTTCATTGCTCTAAATAAAATGGGTCATTCCACAGTGTCGTAAGCTCTACGGAAATCAACTTTAAAAACTACCCCTTGCCCTTGTTTACTCCAGTAATCAATACCTTCGTTCGCAATGAAGGCGCAATCCAATAACTGTCTCCCCGGAATAAAAGCAAATTGGGATTGGCTGATGATATCCCCAACACAACCACTTAACCTCTTAGAATACTTTTGAGAGGATCTTGTATAGGCTACCTACAAGACTGATAGGTCTGAAATCCTCCACACTTTCCGAATTAATCTTCTTCGGAATGAGTGTAATAAACGCGTGATTAACTCCGTGTTCCCATTTTCTACCCAAATAAAAATCCTGGAAAAATTTCAATTGTAGCTCCTTTAAAACCGGCCAACATTTCTTGAAAAAACCCATGGTGAAGCCATCCGGGTCTGGTGCTTTAGAGCTATCCGAAGAAGCTATCGCTTGCCATATTTCTTGTTCTGAAACTGCTCCTCAAGTTTTGAAGATTGGAACCCTGATAACTTAGCAAAATCCAAGGATAAATCTACACCCAGTGTTAACTTAGAGCTATAGGATTCCTTAAAATAGGCCGCAATATGCAACTTAATAGTTTGCGGATCTGCGACTACAGAACCATTGATCTTCAAACTAGTAATTTCATTTCTTCTACTCCTGTTTAGAGCGTTAAATGAAAAAAATCTAGTATTTCTATCCCATCTTTAATCCATCTCGCCCTTAATTTCTGGAACCAAATGCTTTCTTCAATCCTATAAAACTTCCAGAGATTCGATCTGAACTGCAGTAATTGCCCCCAGTCCTGTTGGGAGAGATCCTCAGTTTGAGCCTTAAATTCAAGATCATTAATCTTCAATTCCAAACTGCAATACACTCAGAAATTCCATTGAACCTTCTGCCTGACCAACTTCTGATCGATTTTTTTGCTCCTTGTAGAATGCTAAAAATGCCCCTACTCTTTCTACTCCCCCTCGAAACATCCAAGGATGATTTAACCACATCCTCGAAACCTTCTTCCTCTAGAAGATAATTAAAAAATCTGAATGGTTTGGGACCCCAATCAACCGATTTTTCCTCCAAAGAAACGGGATTATGATCAGATAAAGACCTCGGTAACATGCTTTGCACAACATTAGGAAATCTGATGTAGTTCCTCTATCTGTTTCTTGCTAAAACTGCTTGAGGAATCATCTTGAGAGGCAATATGAGGCTCCTTTTGAAACCTGGACCGTGTGGGCTGCCAATCGGTGGTTTTCCGTGCAGCTTCCAACATTGATCTATCATATGGCCTGCCTTCTTACAATGTTCACACCAAAGGCGTTTTCCTCTGTTGTTTTGAAAATTTGAAATCTGAAATCTGAAAATCAGATTGAGAGGGGCTGGTCTGGGAAGTGATTTCGGATGCTGAGGGATCGGATTAGCCATGAAAAAAATAGAGTGAATAGGAATTGATTTAAAGAGAAGCGGAAATCGGATTGATCGCTCTAACCTAATACCATGTAGAAAACAGACTATGTAGAAAAACTGACTGTAGAAAACAGACAAGTCTATTTTTTTCTTGTATACATTCAGTAGAACATATTACATATTTATATACAAATTATGCCTCTAAACTAGGAAACTCTAAGAAAGGAAACTAATCCTAGGAGATGTAATCCCTTGAAATAAGGGATTGAAAAATAGAAAATAATTACAGAATCTCTTAACTTAAGGGATTGAAACTTATTTCTATAATTCCTACAGTGTTCATACTTAAGAATTGTTTGAATAAAGTGGTTGAGTTGTGTGAAGTCGCGTGTATACCATTTGTTTCATAATTTACTTTGTTGACCTTTTGGATTTTGTTTCCCTTTTCCAGAATTTGCAGGAGGCATATATCATTGATTAGTTTTGTGGTCTTGTTTCCTTTCTTCTATAATCTTTGTGATCCGTATCTCTTTTTTAAATATCATTGGCTCAATATTGGATGTTGTGAAATTTGGATACACTAGTTGATATGACACTTGAGTCTGTTGTTTTCTCTTCCAGGTTTCAACGTGGAGAAAGTTCAGTACAAGAATGTTACGTTCACAGTTTGGGATGTTGGTGGACAAGAGAAATTAAGACCACTCTGGAGGCACTACTTTAACAACACAGATGGACTGGTAATGATAAGCTCTCTCTCAAAAGAAATTGGAAAAAAAAACTTGTAATGTTTCTTTTGATGGATTTTGACCTTAATCTGTGCCGTCGTTGGTTACTTTATTTGAAAGTTACCTTTAGTATGGCCTGGCAATTATTGCTCTCTCTCAAAGAATGGAAAAAACTTTTAATGCTTCTTTGAATGAGTTTGACCCAAATCTGTCCCATTTGTTGGTTACTTTGTTTGAAAAATCCTTGTATATGATAGTAGACATATCCCCTTTTATCTTATAGCTGTCTGTTTCCCGATTTGCTTAATTTGTTTCATTTTATAATATTTTCGTTTTTGTCATTTCAGAGGGAAACTATATTATTGAAATTTGAGAGATTAGGCTAAAGTCAAACATTGGAGGATTTTATAAATTCCTCTGCTGGTTAAGGCTTTACTACCTTTAATCAAAACTGTTGTCTTAAGTGCTTTCGTTATGCTCTACTGATTGAAATGATAAGCACGTTCATACTTCTCTCTACTATATTCATCCTTGCAGATCTTGTTGTTGATTCTCTGGACCGAGAGAGGATTGGCAAAGCTAAACAAGAATTTCAGGTTGAAATTTAGAAAACATACACAAAACTTGTTAGACACTTGGGCTTAACTTTGCCTCTTTTCATTCTTAATTTTTATTCCAGGCCATCATCAATGACCCATTTATGTGCAATAGTGTCATTGGTGTTTGCCAACAAGCAGGACATGGTATGATTCGGTAGTGATTTAAAACTTTCTTTTTATGTATATAGCAAAATGCATGTGGCATCTACTTGATGAACTATTGAGCGCACATATGCATTAGGTTGTTTGAAATTGAAGTAACAATATCAACTATATTTTTGTGTTGAAAAAAAATTCTTGTTTTTTCATGTACTCTTTGGACTGGATAGCTGAGATGAATAAGGCAATATTGTTTCTCTCTTTCATTTGATTTTGATTGAAGAATAGAGAAATATGCAATAAGCATCTTTCAAGCTTTCCGGTTGGAATGAAAACTATCATTGGTTTTTGCTTAATTGTGCATAAACTTAAGCTCTTCCACATGTAATCTGTTTCATTTATTTGATCCTGTGTTCTTTCCAGAAAGGGGCAATGACCCCGATGGAGGTGTGTGAGGGATTAGGTCTTTTCGATCTAAAAAATCGAAAATGGCACATACAAGGTACTTGCGCGCTTCGAGGTGATGGCCTCTACGAAGGGTTAGACTGGCTGTCTGGAACTCTCAAGGAGATGAGAGCTGCAGGATATTCGTCACTGGGTTCATCAACAATCTAAGGATCTCACACAAATCAGAACTCAGAAGCCATTTCTTTGCTTATATTATGGCATTAAAGCAAAGCTTGACAATGAGGAAAATAATTGGTAAACACTTCATTTAATCACTTCATGTAACATCATCATCATCATCGGTACTGCAGCCTGTAAAACTGGAAATTAAACCTAGATATTGTGATCTTTGTTTGGTTAATGTAAAGCTGATGGAGTTAAGTAGGGTTGCTTGGCAATTGCAGTTAAAGAAAAGTGAACACCATTGTGTATATTAAGAAAACAGGTACTATACGATGTTTGAAGGAAATTGTTTATCACCAGAGGTATTTTGATTTATATAAAGGATTATTATCAGTGTTGATTTTTTTTTACAAGCTAGATTAAAATGGTGACAAGTATTTATTTCTTTTGCTTTATTAGATTTTAATTTATTACAAGAATATATGTTATAATTTTATCACTGGAAAACACTTTTATACTGATATTGTTCTAAATAATTGTTCTTATATAAATAATTGTTCTTATATACATGTCATGAATATTTACACTTTTTTGGATTTAGAAATATAATTATTATGATCGGTGGCCTCAATGATGCCTCAATCATGAAAGGTAATATTATTATGGAGGTTTTAGGTTCAAAGGTAATAATAATTTTATTATTAAAGTTTTAGGTTGAAGCAGATACGTTTATAGGGTGTAGAGGGTGTTGTTAAGAAAATTTTAAACATTTATCATTTTATAACTTTTTATAAGCACTCTAAAGTATTTCAAAGAAAATACTTATTATACATATAATTTTTTTCATTAATATTATATGTTTATCGTATTATATCAACTAAGAATATTGCTTTTTTTCCAACATAGGTCTAATAATCTTAGAAGTCGATTTTTTTTATTTAATAAATATAAGGTAGTATCTATTCAAATATGACTCTTAATCATTTGACATTGACTGTTTATACATTTAGTATTCATAGGGTTCAAACTCATGACTTTAATGAATAACAACTCTTTTACTATCGATATCACTTGGTTTATGCTTAAATAATTGTTTTATTTATATTTGAAAATTTATTTGAATAATAGTATTCTAAGTTTATTGGAATGGATAAGCAGTCAGAAGTATTTGCACATGATAGATTAATTTAATTAGGGTAGGGTATGAGATTGAGGTATTATTTTAAAAGGGGGCAAATTATATTATTAATCCTCATTCTATTATTGTTTTTTATCTTGGTCGTTGAACTATGTAAAATCATCATTATTGTTAATTTTTTTTCTATTTTGATCGTTATCTAAAGAGGATGTTGATATGGATTTTTTTATTTTTTGAAATTTCATATTATTTTCTCTCCTCATCAATAATCCACATGCCGTTTTTCTTATATTATTCTAACACACTCCCTTTTAGTGTTTACGATATTTTCTCATTTTATTCTCCTCTTGGTTGATCAAATAACATAAAGAAACATTATATGTGGATTGTTAACATTCTCGATGCTTTTAAGAAATTATTCTGCTGACAATCAAGCTCAAAGATAAGTTTTCTCGACCTTAACAAAGGTATCTCTACTCCATTTGGTTGTTGAAAAAGAGAGTATGTTAATTACGGGAGGTATCTTCGCATCCCTGGCCATGGAAGAGGAACTCAACACTCTCGAATATGTTCAATTGATGAACGAAGACGTCAACTAAAAAATAACCACGTATGCAAGAGATAACTTCTTGTTGTTGAGCGAAAGTATCACAATACTTTTTGGAGAACCCATGAAGCCATGACGGATAAAGTGTGAGGTAACTCCTACTCGATATGTACAATGAGTTACGCGAAGACATCTCAGCATTTTGGGTGGTGGTTTTTTTATGCCCTTTGAAGTGGCATAGAGTAATTTTTATTACCATCACAGAGACATCTTAACTTTATCAGTCGATGTTAAAGAGAATTATGGAGAAGCGAATGCACCTCGATGTAACTCGTGTCATAACCATTTTTTATAAAATAATTAAATATTATTTTTTAAAACGATTATGACTTTAATTTTAGAAAAATTGATGGTTGAATTGATTTGAATAAATGGAAAGGAGTCGCCATCGACCTTTGGGTTAGGTAGGTCGAATACCTAAAAACGTCTTTTAAAAATAAATTTAAGAAAAATCGTTTTTTAAGACAAAATGATATGCGTTACCAAAGATTCATTTAAATGGATTCGGGAGTCGGTTACGCGTGGGGAAGGGTTAGCATCCACAACGCCCAAAATTGGTACTGTGTCGTTTACACATTGTCGTAACTGGGGAAATCATAAATCGAATATAAAGTTAAATTATGATCCATTTATTAAAATTTGATTAATTTTCTTTGAATTAACTATTTAATTAGGGAAATTCTTTAACTTGAATAGAAACCTTGAAATTGCAATCTTCGTCGAAAAAGCTATTTCGACTATTTCTTATCCATAAAGAATATTCCCTCTTTGATAAAATGCAAATCGAATATAAATTGAATATTACATTTGGCATAAAATAAAAATAAATCGCTATTTAAAACATGCATTACATTGTTCAATATGAAATAAAATAAATTAATTAACTAAAATAAAATCCATTATTTCAAGTCTCATTTCGTTCGAACGTCGTATCGGATCGTACCACTTCAATCAAGTGATACTCTCCACGCTCATTCTACAAATACGTGTTCTTGAAATATTCGAATAACATATCACTAAATAAGGAAATAAGGTAAAAACAAGCACAATTATAAAAGAAAAATAAAATATTTACAACATAAAAATAATAACATTATTAAATGTTATACATAATAATACATAAAATAGGAAACATGTACATACATAAAGGACTGAAATCAAAAAAATTAAATATTACAAACGTATACAAATGAGCAAAAAAAAAGTAATTGAACTTACAAGGACCCAAAATGGAGAAAAACATAAACTTAAAGGACAAAATAGTACAATAGGAATTTAAAGGTCAAAATAGAAAAAAATAAAAACTTAAGGGACTAAAATAGCAAAACATAAACTTAAATGATTAAAATGGCAAAAATAGAAATCTAAGGGACTAAATAGCAAATAAAAACAATCCAACGCTAAAAACAAAATATTAAACAATACATGCACTATAAATGCTAATAACCCAAAAATAGTATTGAGGACTAAAATGAAATAAATAGAAATATAAAGGACCACACAATAATTAAACCAAATACCCAAATAGTGACTAAAATAAATATTTAGGTAACACCCCCAAACACTACCCAATCCGGATACGAGTATGAGGTGTCACATTGACTTTCAAACTTTGACTCTTAACGAAAATCAAGGAAATTTAAAACTTCATTAAAATAACATTGTTACTTTACATAAGTTAACCAAAACAAGACAAAATCGATCAGAGCATTCATAACTAACACTTTTTACATGCCAACCCACTATACACAATCAAAATACATACTTTCTTAGTTACTTCTGATCTGATCTTCTAGCAATGATGTCGTTCTTGTCACCCCTATATCTGCTCTTCTGAATTCTTGGTACCTACGTATAAATCACTTACACGCTAAGTCACAGACTTAGTGAGGCCTAAAAAACATACACATACTATCATGAATACACACTACTATTATTCCACTAAGACCATTGCAATGCACCTGTAGATATCACACTATGACATATAAGTATGATATGCATGAATGAACAATTATGTTTTATAAGAGTTTTCCTTTAATTTATCTTTGAATGCTCATGTACATTATTGAGAACAGAAGGTACGAGAGTACACTGAGATTGTGCACAATGTTGTCACCACAGCTCGAATAAAATCCCACTAGGGGAACTGACTAATTGTCCCGAAGGACTATTATGTCCCGAAGGACCACTATGTCCCGAAGGACCACTGATAATTCCTCGACTTGGCATGCCAATGGAACTGACTATTTGTCCCGAAGGACTATTATGTCCCGAAGGACCCTATGTCCCGAAGGACCACTGATAATTCCTCGACTCTTGGCATGCCAATTATACTTACAGCTCTCATATTAATAGCATGGGCTTAATTACCAAAACATTTCTTATTTCATATCTCTTTCATCACTGTCTATGTAAACACATAAGTCACTTCATATCATTTCCATTATTTCACATACCTGAAAGGATCCTCTGATAATGACATTCATTTATATAATATCATGTTAAATTATGAATGAATTATGCATGGAATCACTATAACATTAACACATATATATGTATGCATGTGCATGAATATGGAATCATAAATTCAATTATAAGAGATAAACTTATCGCAAGTCTTATCTCATAATAATTATATCTAGGATATGCACTCACCTTAGCCTTGTTTGATTTGACTCGATCATAATCCTTCGATTGTTTCGGAACAAGATTACGTTCATTATCTACAAAATTATACATTTATACATATTAGTAATCCAATTGTATACTCTAATCTTCCAATTCTTAAGCTTAAGGAAAGGTAATTTCCATTCTCATCTATAATAGGGGTATCGGTACCCCTACAGCAATCTAGAAATTTCATTTTAAGGGGGGTATCGATACCACCTATAGGGTATCGATAACCTTATTGCATTCAGTTATTTTTCAATCAAGGGGGGTATCGATACACCTTCATAGGGTACCGATACCCTCTGCCCAGAAATTACATTTTGAGCACGAAATTTGCTTCTTTTTTAGCTCAACTCTTCATATTTCACCTCCTTTAATATTTCTAACTTGCATACACCTACTTAAACTAATTTATACACATTCAATACCTCTTAAACTTAAAAATCCAATCCTCCACATAGAATTCAAGAATCTCACTCAAATTCCAACATGTTCTAAATCTAATTCTAACACTTCGTATGTCTTAATTAAGTCGATGACAAGTCAAATTCAACCTCCAATTCTAATTATGAACTCTTTTTCAAAATTTTATTCAAGAACTCTTAATCTTGAATTCTTCCTACACCCTTCATCTTGTTGTTTTAAAGCAAATTAAGTTTGCCTTAAGCTTAATTAACATCTAATGAACAAAACAAAACTTAAATTTCAGCAAACAATTAGCTCATGAGAAATCTCACCTTTGTTTTGACCCCTTCACGTGTGGAGAAAGAAGAGAATAAGAGAACTCTAGAACCTTGTGTTTTGCTTCATTCTCTTCCACGTGTAGCTAATATATCTCTTCTTTAATTATTTTCCATGCAAATAACTATTCTATCCTTCAATTCCATCTTCCTTATAATTTAACCCTATACCAAATTACAATACTATTCAATTATTCTGCTTTAGTTACCAAATTCTAAAGTTTTACAATTTAGTCACTAACCCGATATTGAGGCTGTTACAAATCTCCCCTTAAGAAAATTCGTCCTCAAATTTTCATTACGCAAGAGATGGGGGTACTGAATCCTCATATCCTCTTCACGTTCCCACGTTGCTTCCTCTATCTTGTGATTCCTCAACAAGACTTTAACTAACAGAATAGTCTTGTTCCATAGCTGTTTAATCTCATGAGCTAAGATTTGAACCGGTTCTTCATACGACAAATCTAATTGAATCTTGATCTCTTCTGGAGTCACAATGTGGGAGGGCAGATCGATATTTCTGAAGCATTGAGACATGAAAGACATCATGGATTTCTCCATTTCAGGTGGCAGCGCTAGTTGATATGCCATGGTCCAACTCTCTTTACAATCTCGTAAGGTCCAATGAAACGAGGACTCAACTTTCCTCTTCGGCCAAACCTTAAAACCTTCTTCCATGGAGACACTTTTAAAACACTTTATCTCGACTTGAAACTCAATTCTTTTTCTTTTAGTTCTGCATACGATTTATGTCTATCAACTACTGCTTTGAGATTACTTTAAATTATTTGGATCTTTCTTTCAACTTCCTAGATCAACTCAGGACCAAGACTTCTTTATCTTAAGCTCAAACTAATTTAGGGGCATACGCCATCTCCTTCCATAAAGAGCCTCATAGGGTGCCATTTTGATGCTTGATTGATAACTATTGTTGTAAGCGAACTTAGCAAGTGGCAAGTATCTTTCCCACGATCCTTTGAATTCTATTACACATGCTCTCAGCATATCCTTCAGAATATGGATAGTTCGCTCAGATTGTCCATCTGTTTGAGGATGGAATGTTGTACTAAAACTTAGTCGAGTGCCTAATGCTCCATGCAAGGTTTTCCAGAATCTCAAAGTAAATCGAGGGTCCCGATCGAAAACTATGGAAAGGAACTCCATGCAATCTAATAATCTCTTTAATATATAACTCAGCATATTTATCCATGGAGAAATCAGTCCGCACTAGAATGAAATGAGCTGACTTAGTCAATCTATCTACGATCACCAGACTGATCTCTTTGTTCGGAGTTAAAGGTAACCCCGTTACAAATCCATTGTTACATTCTCCCATTTCCACTGAGGAATCGAAATTGGTTGCAATAATCTGACGGAACCTGATGCTCAGATTTGACTTGCTGACAAGTCACACACTTAGATATGAATTCTGTAATGTCCCTCTTCATTCCAGACCACCAATATCGACTCTTGAGATCCATATACATTTTGTTTCCTCCAGGATGCATGGTCAATGGGCTACAGTGAGCTTCGTTAACAAGTATTCTTCAATTAATCATTATCAGGAATAACTAACCTCCCTTGATAATATAGGTTCCCATCAGTCTTCAATTTATAATCCGTAACCTCTCCATTCCTTATCTACTGTAGCTTCTTGAACATTTTCATCTCTAGCTTGTAATTCTTAATTCGATCTAGTCATGATGGCTTAAAAGTAACTCTGCATATTGCACCATCTCCGCTTAATGATAGCCTAGCATCCAAAACTCGTAAGGCTGCAAACGTCTTTCGACTTAAAGCATCTGCTACCACATTTGCTTTACCCGGGTGGAAATCGATTACTATATCGTAATCCTTTAAGAATTCCACCCATTTTCTCTGTCTTAAATTCAATTCTTTCTGAGTCATCAAATTCTTTAAACTCTTTTGATATGTATATAAATAACATTTTTCACCATACAAGTAGTGACGCCAGATCTTAAAAGCGAACACTACTGCAGCCATCTCCAGATCGTGAATTAGATAGCTCTTTTTGTGCGGTTTTAATTGTCTCGATGCATAAGCCACCATTTTACCTTCTTGCATTAACACGCATCCTAAGCCATTACGAGACGCATCATTATACACTACAAAGTTCTTACCAGACTCAGGTTGAACCAACACTGGAGCTTCTGTCAGAATCTTCTTTAGCCTTTCAAAACTCTCTTGGCACTCCGGAGTCTACATAAATTTTATCCCCTTCCTCAATAATTTAGTTAGGGGTAATACTATTATCGAAAAGTTTTTAACGAATCTTCAGTAATAGCCAGCTAACCCCAAAAAACTCCAGACTTCTCACACATTCTTTAGAACTTCCCACTCTATAATAGCTTTAATCTTTTAGGGATCCACTCGAATTCCTTCTACAGAAATCACATGTCCAAGGAACGTCACTTCCTTCAACCAGAATTCATATTTGGAGAGTTTAACATAAAGCTTCATTTCTCTCAAAATCTGTAGAACAATCTTTAAATGTGGACTATGCTCTTCTTCTGACTTTGAATACACTAAAATCTCATAGTGCCCATATCTCGTTCTGAATGTCATCTTTGGAATATCTTTATCTTGAATCTTTAATTGATGGTAACCAAAACGTAAATCAATCTTCGAAAACACTGAAGTTCCCTTTAACTGATCAAATAAATCATCAATTCGAGGGAGGGGATACTTGTTCTTGATGGTCACTTTATTAAGTTGCCTATAATCAATACAAAGACGCATGGATCCATCATTCTTTTGACGAACAAAACTCAAGCTCCCCATGGTGAGACACTTGGTTGATAAACCCTTTATCCATTAATCTTATAATTGGATCTTATTCTTGTAACTCTTTGGGGCCATTCGTATGGTGACATGGCAATAGGTGTAGTTTCTGGCATTACTTCAATATGAAATTCTACCTCTCTGTCTAGAGGTAAACTCGGTAATTCTGTAGGGAAAATATCAGAAAACTCTCTGACTATAGGAATTTCGTCAATCCCCTTCTCTTTAGCTCTAACATCCAGTACACTAGCAATAAACCCGTGACATCCCTGTAGCAATAACTTTTTTGCCAACATCACTGATATTACATTAGCCAATGGGTTTCATCCTTCACTAAATACAATGACTTTTATACCTTCTGGACTTCTCAACGTTACTCTTTTAAGTCTACAATCAACATTAGTATAGTAATGATATAACCAGCCTATTCCCAGTATCACCTCGAATTCGTCAAAAGGAAATTCCATCAGATTAGCAGGGAATTCAATTCTCTGAATCCGTATGGGAAACCCTTGACACATCATATTGACCCAAGCATTGTGCCCTAACGGATTAGTCACTATCACCTCACTACTAGTAGCTTCTAACAGAATATTCAATTCTTTCACTAACTTATTGCAAATATAAGAATAAGTAGACCTTGAATCAATCAGTACAAACACATTCTTGTCATACAACTGAAAAATACATGCTATTATCTCTGGGTCATCTCAATCCTCGCTAGTCTTAAGATTATACACACGAGCTGTAGAATGTATCTCTTGTAGAGCCGACGACTCTGATTGACTTCTTCCTCTACCTCTTCCTCTCTGGGTAACCGAGGTAGATCTCTCTGGCTGAGCAGATTCACCACCTAACATGGGACAATCCCGAACAAAATACCCGGTGTCCCCACATTTAAAGCAGGCTCCAGAAATCATCCTGAAAATCCCCGAGTGATTCTTTCCATATGTGAACATGGTTTAACTTGACTTGGATTAGATCTCCCATCTCTAGATCCCACTGATCATGTTGTCATCCCCTCATCGTATTTGATCCCCTCGCGGAGGCCATAGACTCTGATCTCGCTTGGGGTTGAGAACTAACATCTCTGCCCCTTTTAATGGTGCAGCACTCGATGATGCACCCAGTCTTTTCGATGTCTGAGCTCAAGAATCTCCAAACCTCTCATTCTGAGCTCTTTCCAGAGCTTTAGCACGATTCACCACTTCATGAAATGAAGAAAATTTAACACAATAAACATCTCTTCAAACGAGGATGCAAAGCTTTAGCACGATTCACCACTTCATGAAATGAAGATAAATTTAACACAATAAACATCTCTTTCAAACGAGGATGCAATCCCTCAACAAACCACTCGCAAGCATCCTTCTCTGTAGGAACTAACTCAGCAGCGAAGCGACTTAACTTGTTGAATTCACATTCGTACTTATACACTGTACGGTTCCATTGCTTCAAATTCATGAACTCTTGCTTCATTTGTCGGATGAACTGATCTCCGATATATTTATGTTTGAACTCTTCTAAAAACAAGGACCAAGTTACCTGATCACTTGTCATTCTCAAGGTAACATTGGTCCACTAAATCCTTGCTTGCCCTCGAAGCAAGGAGACTACTCCATCCAGCTTGTCAACATCAGAACAATGAAGTCCCTCAAGCATAATTTTCACGTCATTAAGCCAAAGGTCCACAGCAACAGGACCTTCTTCGGCTTCACCTCTAAACTCTGGTGTTCCAAAGCCCTTAAACTCCTTTGCAGCATTCATTCTCGGAGTTGAAGTAGTAGAAGTTTGGAAACGCGCCAAGACAACGTCCAGTGTTATGAAGAACACATATTGATCACTTACAGGAACTTCAGAAGGTGTCTATTCTTCACCTTGCCTGGCCAGGGCAGGTGAATTGTTACTTTCAGCGGGTCTATCATCTCTCGCTTCACTTCTAGAACTACTGTGTCCGGATCTATAAAAACAAAACCATATCATTCTATTAGTAAAATATCATACTTACTATTATCAGATCAGAAGTTTTCACTATTTTGTTGGGCATGTATACTTATAAGACTCTTTATACTTCGGTTTATGCCGAGAATCGACTAAACCGGTAGCTCTGATACCATTAAATGTAACACCCCCAACCCGTACCTGACCCGGATACATTTATGAGGTGTCACATTGACTTTTCAAACTTTGACTTTTAACGAAAATCAAAGAAATTTAAAACTTTCATTAAAATAACATTGTTACTTTACATAAGTTAACCAAAACAAGACAAAATCGATCAAAGCATTCATAACTAACACTTTTCTTACATGCTAATACACTATACACAATCAAAATACATATTTTCTTAGTTACTTCTTATGTGATCTTCTAGCAATGATGTCGTTCTTGTCACCCTTATATATTCTTCTGAATTCTTGGTACCTACGTGTAAATCACTTACGCTAAGTCACAAACTTAGTGAGGCAAAAAAAACATACAACAATACATCATGAATACACACTACTATTAATCCACTAAGACATTGAAATGCTGTAGATATCACACTATGACATATAAGTATGATATGAATGAATGAACAATTATGTTTTATAAGAGTTTTCCTTAATTTATCTTTGAATGCCCATGTACATTATCGAGAACAGAAGGTACGCGAGTACACGAAGGTTGTGCACATTACTGTCACCACAGCTCGAATAAAATCCCACTAGGGGCACTGACTATTTGTCCGAATGACCACTATGTCCCGAAGGACCACTATGTCCCGAAGGACCACTGATAATCCCTCGACTCTTGGCATGCCAATTATACCTACATCTCATATTAAATAACATGGGCTTAATTACCAATAACATTTCTTATTTCATATCGCTTTCATCACTATCCATGTAAAACATAAGTCACTTCATATGATCTTTCCATTATTTCACATACCTGGAAGAATCCTCTGATAATGGCATTCATTATATAATATCATGTTAAATTATGAATGAATTATGCATGGAAATCATTATAACATTAACACATATATATGTATGCATGTGCATGAATATGGAATCATAAATTCAATTATAAGAGATAGATTATCGCAAGTCTTATCTCAATACAATTCTATCTAGGATATGCACTCACCTTAGCCTTGCTTGATTTAACTCGATCCTAATCCTTTGATTGTTCCGGAACAAGATTACATTCACTATCTACATAATTAAACATTTATACATATTAGTAATCCAATTGTATACTCTAATCTTCCAATTCTTAAGCTTAAAGAAATGTAATTTTCACTCTCATCTATAATAGGGGTATCGATACCCCTACAGAAACCTGAAAATTCATTTTAAGGGGGGTATCGATACCCTATAGGGTATCGATACCCTTATTACATTCTATTATTTTCGTTCAAGGGAGGGTATCGATACACCTTCATAGGGTACCATACCCTTTGCCCAGAAATTACATTTGAGCACAAAATTTGCTTCCTTTTAGCTTAACTCTTAATATTTCACCTTCTTTAATATCTCTAACTTTCATACACCTACTTAAACTGATTTATACCATTCAATACCTCTTAAACTTAAAAATCCAATCTCTATATAGAATTCAAGAATCTCATTCAAATTCCAACATGTTCTAAATCTAATTCTAACACTTTGTATGTCTTAATTAAGTCGATGACAAGTAAATTCAACCTCCAATTCTAATTATGAACTCTTTTTCAAATTCCATTCAAGAACTCTTAATCTTGAATTTCTTCCTGCACCCTTCATCTTGTTTTTAAAGCAAACTTAAGCTTAATTATCATCTAATGATCAAAGCAAAAACTTAAATTTCAGCAAACAATTAGCTCATGAGAAATCTCACCTTGTTTTGACCCCTTCACGTGGGAGAAAGAGAGAGAATAAGAGAACTCTGGAACCTTGTGTTTTGCTTCCTTCTGTTCCACGTGTAGCTAATATATGTATCTTCTTTAATTATTTTCCAAGCAAATGACTATTCTACCATTCAATTCCATCTTTCTTGCAATTTAACCCTATACCAAATTACAATACTATTCAATTATTCTACTTTAGTCACCAAATTCTAAAGTTTACAATTTAGTCACTAACTTGGTATTGAGGTTGTTACAATTTACAAATGTCATGGTCATATTCGAAGATAAAAAAATACACAATAAACTAAAATAGTGACTAAAATGAAATGTTTGTAAATATTACACCCAGAATCAAACATAAATGAAAATGGTATAACACATATGATATTGATCAAAATGAATTATTCTAAACATGTATTGCTAAAAGAGAATAACTGAACATAATAACACCAAAACATTTTAAAAGGAAACATGGACGAGGTTATAACATAAAATAAAATAGAAGCAAAGTAAATAAGACCAAAATATTTACAAGCTATGAAGAACCTAAATGGATATTTACCCAACTCTTGAAAAACACGGTAAAAGCCCATGGGCAAAACGGTACCTTTTTGGTTGGCGTATATAAGCCCCAAAACCAAGCTTCATTCTCATTCCACCCTCATTTTCCCCTATTTCACAAAACAGAGAAGAGAGAGATTTGGAAATCTCTCAACATCCCCCGTCGTGAGCCATGGTGGAGCTCGCAGTGGCAAGCGGCGGTGCACGGCAGCGTCAGCGACCGGAGGAAGCCCAAAACGTTCATCTCATTCCCCTTAAACCAAAACCCACATTAGTTTCACCTAAAAATCGCCCTAGCCTCGTAGATCTAGGGATTACCTTTCGAAAAAACCGAGAACCCGACGACCTTTGGTGTTCTCGACATTACTCCGACAAATAACCCCTCTCTTTTTGGTCGAGTTTTCTCTCTATTTTCTTTCCTTTTTTTTCTCCCCTCCACTAAATCCCCTATAATCTCTATTTCCTCTGTTTTCTTTTATTTCTCTCTTTGTGATTTCTTCTGATTGTTTTTCTGCTGTTGGATGAGTGCCTCTCATAGCCCGATTTTCATCGGGATTCTCAGTTTTGCCTTGGGATTTCTCTTATACTTGCATCTCATATTTTATTAGTTTTTTCGAACTTTGATATGATTTTTGCTTTTTTTCATTGTGGATGGATGGGAACGGCTCGATGTGATGTTTGGCGATGGCTTGGGATCGCTTGGTGGTGGCTCACGTTGCGGGGGCATGAGAGGTGGAGAGCACACGCGGTTTGGTGGCTGACTTTGATTGGCGGTAGTAGCTGGTTATAATTTAGGGTTTTAAACCATAATCCCTAAAGTGATATGGACCATTAGATGAGTCCTAAGAGATACGACACCTAGAGATGGAATGGAAATCGTAGCTGGATTCTATGTCAGCTGGGTCGGTTCAGTTTGGGTTAGTGGATCATCGGTTCGATTGTAAATGGGTTTAGCTTGGTCATATGTTGGGCTTCTGGTTCGCTGAGTGATTGTAATGGGTTGATGTACTGGGCCTCGGGTAGGCTGAGTAGCTTGTAATTTGGGATCCAGTGGGGCCTACAAAAAGTGTTGTAGACATAAATAAATAAATAAATAATAAAATAGCGATAATAATAATAATAATAATAATAATAATAATATTTTTGGTAGACCCGGACAAAAACGGGTGTCTACAACTCGGTCTGCGACAACGTACTGCAAGTATTATAGAATCATCTCCACACTTTAACAAAATTTTGATGAGATTAAGACATCTTCGCCTTTATAGAAGTGAAGAGATAGAATTTGTCTTGTATCTTGACGCTTGTTAAGACACAATGGAGTCACTCTTATTGCTAGAACAGAGGCTCTCCGATCCACTGGATAAATTATATAAGTCGTAAGCTTGGGGTGAAAGCTTCTTTATGCCCGACAAAGATATCTCAATGATATTTAAGGGTAGAGGTATCTTATTTCTTGTGGATAATAGAGACATCTTAACTTGTCCAATAAATTCATGTAGAGGTAACTTAACATGTTTGATAAAAGAGAATGCATCCCCACTATGACACCACAGGGGAAGCGTCTCAATGCCATGACAACATGATAACAAATATAAGACCCTTAATCTTAGTATTAGAAAAATATTCAGGGTTATAGTACTCAAACAGAAGAATAAGAAATCCAATATTTTTATGTTATAGATAACATAAAAATGCTTGAGTGATATATAGTATTTTAAAAAGCTAGTTTTTTTTTATACCTTTGTTTGACGATAAACTAAGCTCTAGTCTAGGCCTTACTTAAGTTTAAGGCTAAGACGAAGGTTTAACTAGTATGTTTCCTCTAAATTATTTCCTATTCTATAAGATTAATGAGAATACAACTCCTATATCTATTAGCTACTCAACTAATATTAGAGTTGTATATGTATCTTATCGGGACCAGGGTTTTAAATAGTGTTCGCGATCACGTTTTTGGTTGCGTCGCGTTTATCACAGTTGCTGACATAACGGATGTCATTGCTGGTATCGCGATCGTGAATTTTTTTAAATATCGCACAACTTACCCTAAAATGACTAAATCAAATATAATTAAAATAAAATTGTAAAATTTAAATTGCATAAATTTAGATTACTGAAATTAAGACTAAATTAAATAAAAATTAAAGTTTACATTTTAAACTAGAGATTAAATTATAAATTCTAAAAGTGGAGGGATCTCAAATTAATATACCTTTAAAATTATATTTTAAAATTATTAAAAAAAGAAATAAATCACCCCTTCCCCGACCTTTCTGCCTCCCCTTCCCCAACCTTTATGGTCATGGCCTTCTGCCTCCCCCTTCCTCCTTCCCCCCATCATTATCTAGAAAAAAAACTGCGGCACCAATGTTTGTACAGGGAATGTTGGTTTTTGTTTTTGTTTTGGAATCACGATTGAATAACGGTTGTTGCGTCCCATTATCAGTGCAATCATCTGTTTCATGTTAAATTGTGGGCGCAATCGACTGATTGGTGGAATCTGTGACCCACCGCAAAAACCATGAAAACGATTTCGAACGGTCGCGATCGCAATATTATGGTCGCTATCACATTTTCAGAATGTTGTTTGATACCCTGATCAAGACTACACATGAGAAGAGTAGCTGGATAGAATGAACCATTTCTCTTTCATTAGCAATTGAGTGTCATTCCTTAATCTTCCAATACCTCTTGATGCCACATTTGTTGCTTTAGAAGCGAGACTTTTCGGAAGAGATAGTAGTCGCAGGTGATGGACTCAATAGCTATTGAGGTTGACACTATCACACCATCCTTTCAACGCTAGTAGGAAAAAAAGACCCAAGTGAATATGGTGTGTAACATTGTTTGTGTTATCCTCATGTATTTCTTATTATCCATACCATACGATCTTTTGGCCTTGAAGGGATGCTCGACATTGTCATTGCGATCGTGGCTCGACTTGTAACACTCTAATTTATGGGTTAGTAGTTTTGGATTACCCTTAGTGAGTTTTGGATAAACCTGAGAGTATATCAAAAAGCTTTGGGCCAAATTGGTCTACTTTGGCTTGGTTTAAGCCCAAAAAAATGTAAAGTATATATTTTATTTGGGGCCAAATGATGGAGGACCAAGGAGGTAATTTAACCCTAAAGAATTTTAAAAAATGGATCTCTCATTTATTTATTCATGTCTATGTTAGGAGGGGATCTTCCTTGTCTTCTTCCTCACCTTTCACTTCCTCTTTCTTTCATCTCTTTCTCTTGTAAGTTTGCTAAGGTGAGAGCTTTATTATCAACATCTTTAGTCCAAGATTATGAAGAGCATAAGAATCTCCATTCCTAGAGTTTCTTTCTAAGCTCTCAACTTTAGAGTTTGACCATGGTAACCATAGTGAAGTTTTAGAAGGGTTTTGTGTTCTAGAGCTAATAGTGATCTAAATCATTTTAACCCTAAAAAATAATGTTCTCCTCTTAAACTTTTAAATGAGTAACTCATCCCTTGGTTATTAATTAGTGAAAGAAGTAGGCGAAAGCTCCAAAAGCAAAGGAAAAGAAAAATTAGTACTTGGGTGAGCTTGGGGTTGATTCTCCAAAACTAGTAGTAAGGTAACACACCCCTAACACTTCTATAATGCTGTAGATCATATAGTTTGGTGATTGTATGTGTTCATGAAGCATGTTGAGTGTATTTGGGGTTAATGTAATGAATTGGGGTATTAATGTTACTCATGCATAAAGAAACAAATTTTATGATCATTGGAACCTCGAAAGCTTTTTAACAATTAAGGGTCTTGGGAGTGACTAGGAGAGTTTTACTTGTGAGAAAACAAGGCATTTTAGGTTTAGGGCACCAATTCAGTATGAACAATATGATACTACTCATTTAATAGACTAAAAAAATCAGGGATTTGGGTAGGTAGTATCGATATCATATTTCGAGGTGTCGATATTGTTTAGAGTATGATACTCGGGGTTTGGTATTGATAACAAAAGACAATTGTAAATTCTGATAGCCAAATTGGTACCGGTACTATGATAGTATCGATACTACAAGAGAGGGTGGTATCGATATTCTAATTAATGGTATCGATATTGAGGTATTTTTACAAATATTGAATGAATTTGGTATCGATACTTGGGGCAGTATCGATACCACACGACTGAGTATCGTTACCTTCGTGAATGCAAGGCCTATAAGCCTTGTTTTGATAAAGGGACTCATAAAGGGGCTAGGACGTTAAAAGTTTTAACGATGAGGTACTAAAATAAAATAAAAAATTAAATTTTAGATATGATTTTAAAAATAAAAAATTGAAGTACTAAAACAACAAAAATGGATAATTTAAGTTCTAAACTCATTATTTACCTTAAGTTAAACTTTCGTTCTTTCAACTAAACACTTGGAATTACACTTAAAAGAACAATATGAAAGGTCTAAAACGTAAAGACTGATAGGGATAATTATTGTGATACTTTAATAAAGCGACAGCTGCCCCACCCTAATATGTTTATTCATATTATTATCTTGTTAATATCTTTTTTTTTCATTCCATAATTTTTTATTTAAATCATTTGTAAAAATTATTATAATTATAATATAAGTAAAAGAAAAAAATTATAATATTAAATTTTGTAAAATTTTATAAAAAATGATTATTGGTAGTGATACAAAAACTTACACAAATCTTGTTAAATACGAGTTTAACTTTTTTTTAACATTTTAATTAATTATTTAATATTTTTATATATAAAAAATAAAAATATTAATATAATATTATTAATATATATTTATATGCTAAGTGTTTTTAATGTTTGTTTTAGGGTATTTCTTGGTGATTTTCCCAGTATATCACCGGTGATCGGTATTATTATCGATCAAACACGGTCAGATTTTCTCGATCTAAACACTCTTAGCAGGAAAGCGCGCCCCTTGAACGCGCTATGTGATTTGGCGCCACGTTGAGGAAAGCGCCCCCTGAACCGCGCTATACGATGACTGGGTACACGTGGGGTATAGCGGCCCCCTGATACGCGTTTACCCACGTAGGGGTATAGTGCGAATCAGGGGGGCCGCTATACGACGTACCAAAATTATATTTAACGCGGTCTCTGATCCGCACTATATCTTTATAATATAGCGCGGTACAGGTACCGCGCCTTATATGCTTATAAATACTCTCATCCGGCTCACATCTCTCGCATCTCTCCTCTCTTATAAATTAATACAACAATTCCGTCAACGAGTAATAATATCGTAATCTCTCAATTTGATTTAGAACTCGTGTGATTTTCGTTATAAGGTAATTTTTGTTATAATTTTTTATTATTACTTATTGTTTATTATCATTATTTGAAAAAATATTATACTAATTATTTTCAATTAATTTTTATGTTTGTAAAATTGAAAGCGGGAGCATACGTCGAATAGTTTTGCGGTGCAGGTAATAATTAAAATATTAATTAAATTATTTTTTTGCAGATAAATATTGTCGCACTTTTAAACTCAAAGAATGGCGCGACTTTCACTATGTTATTATGATGGTGAAATTCGAGAGATGAAACCGGCGTTGTTTTCGTATCAAATGAGCTTGTTAAAATATCATTCAAGAGAAATAACTCTTGAGGAGCTAATAACGAAGATTTCGAGGAAGATTCATGTTGGAAGTAGAAGAATGTCGTCGTTGCAGTACAGATTTCCAACATCATTGTTGCCCATTAACTTATACAGCGTTCGAACTTTCGAACAATGATGATGTTCAAATGATGGTTGAAGCTCAAAGTAATTATTCAGACTCCGCTATGAGATGTATGAACATTTTGTTCAAGTGCGTGCTGTTCGGGGTCAATCTTTAAGCTCACACTATGGGCTGGTGAACAATACGTATGGAAACACCGCGTCCAGTTCAAGGGTATGACATTCATCTGCAAATCCCTTTGACCTTAATAGGGAGATGCCATCGACGCAACCATCTGTGCCGTTTCCATTTGACACGATGGCATCAAGCTCCAGTGGGAGGCATTCGACTGCGAGCTTTTTCGATCTCAATGTCGATATGCCTTCCAGTTCAAGGAGAAGGCTTGCAGTAGTAGTAGGTTCTTCGACCTAAATGTGGAGAGCATGGAGGAACCATCATCTCCACCAGAAGAACCGCTTCGTGAGCCTGGTGCGGATGGTGCTGAGACTGGACTATTCATTCACCTAGAATCATCGCAATTCAACTCGATGATGATGAAATTCCAGGAAATATGGCACAAACTGACCCTCCTGCACACATGTATGAAGCTGATTATGGTGCAATGTACGGGCCAGAATTTGCGGATATGCCTCATCTCGGGTGACTATGGATATTACTCATCAAAATGATTGTGAGTTATCTTTAGGCATGGAGTTTTCAGCAAAGAAGAAGCGATGATGGCTATCAAAAATTACAATATTCGTAATTCTGTTCAGCCAGAGTCAACCGATCGACGACCGAAAAATATGTATGTGACTATGGATATTACTCATCAATAAATGATGGTGAGTTATCTTTAGGCATGGAGTTTTCAAGCAAAGAAGAAGCGATGATGGCTATCAAAAATTACAATATCATCTGTTCAGTCCAGAGTCAACCGATCGACGACCGAAAAATATGTATGCTATTGTGCCCGACGCGAAAACGGATGCAATTGGATGGTCGTGTATGAAAATGAAGAGGAAAAACAACATATGGGAACTAACAGTATACAACGGTCCTCACATGTTGTGCTGGAGGGGTCAGCCAAGATCATCTGAACTTGGACTCTGAAGTGATATGCCAAGCCATCATGCCCATGGTAAAAGCAAGCTCTCATATAGCTGTTGCAGTGTTGATTTCAGCTATACAATCGTAGTATGGGTACACCGTCTCCTATAAAAAAGCTTGGTTGGCAAAACAAAATGCCATTGTCAAACTTCATGGTGAATGGGATGCATCTTACAACGAACTTCCAGGTTGGTTAGGCTGGTGCAGACGTTGAATCCTGGGATAATTGTGGACTTCGAAACCTCCTATGCATACCATAATGATCGAGTTCTTCGCGATCGATGCCAATTCTACCGGGTTTTTTGGAGTTACCCATAGTGCGTTAATGCTGCCAAATACTACAAGCCTGTGGTCCAGATCGACGGGACTTTCTTGTATGGAAAATACAAACAAGTTTTATTATTGGCAGTTGTCCAAGATGGCAATCGCAACATTCTTCCAGTTGCTTTTGCTCTTCGAAAGAAGAGAAGATATAGATTCTTGGGCTTTTTTCTCCGAAATTTACGTGCACATCACGAGGGAAAAATTTGTGTCATTTCAGATCGCGGAGCTGGGATCAAAGCAGCAATGGAGTTTTTGGGTCCAATGTGGCAACCACCCTTTGTCTAACATAGGTATTGTCTCCAACACATTGTTGCGAACTATCATGGAAGGTACAAGAAGAATGATGAGCGTCAATTAATTGTGCGCATGGGTAAGTGAAAGCAAGTTAGTAAGTTATACATTTTTTGATCATTTTAATTTTGCAAAGAAAGTAAGTTAATAAGTTATACATTTTTTGATCAGGTTACGAACTACTTCCTCGAACGTTTGAATCAATGCTTCAAGATTTGCGGGCGAAGAATGAGGAAGGTTACGAATACATCAGCCTAATCGATAAAGAAATGTGGACGAACGCATATGATGGTGGATATCGATATGGACGCATGACGACCAACTTGGCTGAGGCAATCAATTCAACCTTAAAGGGTGCACGTCACTTACATGTAGCGGCTTTGGTAAAAACTACATATTTTCGTTTGGGGGCACTTTTTGCGAAGCTCGGGGGACAAGCTCAAACCTGGATGCAAGGCAGTCATGTCTATCACCCTAGATTAGTTGCAGATCTACATAAAAAAATTGCTGCATCAAATGGAATGTCTGTAACAAGCTTCTCTAGAAGGGATGAAATATTTCGTGTCACAGAGTTGCCCCGACCTCTTCAAGGGATTGAAGCTGTGTCGCTAAGAGTAAATCTAAGGGACAGAGCGTGCGACTGCGGGTTTTTTCAAGCTCTGAAGTATCCATGCTCTCATGTGATAGCAGCTTGCTCCCATACACGTCAAGACTATAATCATTTTTGTGGATCCCGTATACCTATTATCTGAAGTTTTTAAGGTATACGAATTTGAGTTTCCCCCAATAGGTAATGATAAAGACCCTGATGAGGTTCAATTTTGGCTTCCGATTGTACCAAATCTGAGTTTATTAAGGGAGCGTGGTCATCCAAAATCCAATCGAATTCATTGCGATATGGATATTCGAGAAAGATCTAGACAAGACAGAAGATGTGACCATTGTAGAAACCCATGACACACTAGAAAAACATGTCCACTTCTGTTCTCATCAAGTAACAGTTGATGAGGAAATGATGTATTTGTTTATCAAATAATAATTCTTGTATTTTAATTTGCATTTACTTCAAGTTAATGTCATTCGATAATCGCTGATGAAGATTAAAAAAATGAACACAATTATTAAATTTTATCAAACTAATAACAATTTGATATTTAAATACAACAAACTTACAATAAGAATAAAATGGTAAATGATAACCAAATTACAATAACTGATATTAAATGGTAATAAAAAAAATTAACTAAAATATATTTAAAAAAAGTCCAACAAATTTAACAAAGTAAAGTAAGTATTAAATGAGAAATAATAAAAAATTACAATTAAACAAAAAATCTATCGATGCCTACGTCGCGAATGTGTTCCGCATGGCGGTGGCTGTCGGTCTCGAGGAGGATTTCTTCGTATCACTGGTTCTGACTCCTCGCTGTCATCATCATTGTTATCGTCGTCGTCACCATCGTCATCGTCGTCATTGTCATCGTCATTGTCCTGAGCAGGTACATCAGGTTGATGAGGAGCTGATGACGATGAAGCACCTCCATAGAATAAGGACCCTGGAGGTGTATGACTGACTATCCCACCGGCATACGAAAACTGGGAAAACTGGGAAAACCCAGACATCGCTGAGTGTGAAAACTGTACAGGAGGTGTCTGTGCTGCGACCATGGGTGATGAGGATGAGCCCGCCAAATATCCATCATATGAACCCCAAGTCGGATCTACAAACATAGACCATAATAGCCTCCTGGAGGGGTCATCTGTGACGGTGGTTTTGGCGGGGTCATAAAACCAGGTGAAGGCAGCGGCGGCGACATCTGGTAATGGAAAGGCGATGGAGGCATCATATATGGCTGCTGGGAAGGTCCTGCTGGTGCATCATATATAGGACAGTTTCCCGTTACTGTTGAACCACTCATAATAATCCTCAGCATACATCAAAAGGTCATAAAAAATGGGCTCTCTACGGGGAAGACGCCGATGTCGATCCTCCCACAACACGACCCACCCATGATGCCTCACCAGCCAATATGTATCTATCTTGCCGCGTCTATCTAAGCTATGCAACTCGTCCATATTGTGAGGTGCTTTCGGAATTGGTTGAAAACAACCAAACTACCGGAGCACACGATCAATAGAGTGCCACTCGACGGTCGCATAACAGATCAGAGGGACCATCGCCATCCAAACATCTGATGGACCCCTCAACTCAAGTGGGATCACCGCCCTCATATCATCAGTAGAATATGGCACCCATTCAAACTAAAACAAAAAATATAATTTTTATCAAAATAATAATCTAATTAAAAATTGTTATACGCTGTATAAAATTATTAATATACAAAATCATGTTTATAATTACCTCCCTAGTGGAAATACGAATGGGTTCACAACGGGACATAAAAGGACAATCGTATCATGCCCAAGACTACAGCAGCAGGAGACATCCGCCGATAGCATTACGCTGTAGTCAGTGGCTCCACACATCTCCCTGTACAGCAAAGCCAAAACTGCCGAGCCCCAACTGAATGATCCGGCGAGATGAAAGTCGCTAAGATGTCGCAACCATATGCAGTGAACTAGGTTGCGCGATTTATCCGGCATCAACAACCCTCCTATCAGCTGCAGTATGCATGCCCGTGCATACATCTTAACTCATCCTCAGAGGCGTCTGCGCTCAACTCCCGAAAATTGGCATCTAACCAATTTAACGGTATCCTACCTCCGATAAAATTTTTCGGGACACGTCCTAGACTATCCCGACACAAAGTAGTCCAAGAACCGGAAGTTATCCCCGATATCACATCTCCATCCACCGGAAGCCCCAGGTGCATAAAAACATTCCCAAGCGTGATCGTGCACTCTCCACACGGAAGATGGAATGTGTGGGTCTCCGGCCTCCACCGCTCTACTAAGGCAGAAATCAGGTCTGACTCTATCTTACAGTGACCCTGATATCTACCTATGTAACCGAATCCAGCCTCTATAATACGGCAAGACACAGCTGGGTATCACTAACTAAGATTCCTAATAAAAGGATCTAATACACGGTCATTCTCCTAAAAATAATAACTACAAAATTAATTTTTAATCTAATAATCATGCATTAATGAATCAACTAATTATACTAATAATTTAAATTAAATTAAAACGTTAAAATGTTACCGTATCAGTAAAGTGTCGAGATATTTAATTCTTAATCTAATAATCATGCATTAAATCAATCAACTAAATATTACTAATAATTTAAATTAAATTAAAATGTTAAAATGTTACCGTATCAGCAAAGTGTAGAGATATATGATTTCCATTCGAGAGAAGTAGACTGCCTTCCATTATATATATGCACAAGAATTATATTAATAAAATATTAAATAAAGTAAAAACATAATAATAAAAATATTATAAAATATACCTTAAAAAGAGAGTATTTGAGAGAAATTTAGAGATTTGAGAGATTTGGTGTGATAAAAGTGATTGAGGATGGGATATTTATAGGAGATGGGGATGTGAAGGGTTGGGTATTTAGGTATAGCGCGCCCCTTGCACCGCACTATACCCCACGTGTCAGATATCCAAGTATAGCGCGTATCAGGGGGCGCGCTATATCCACGTGGCGCCAGATCACCGTATATCGCGGGATAGGGCGCGCGCTATATCCACGTGGAGCCAAATCAACATATAGCGCGATTCAGGGGGCGCGCTTTCCTGCTAAGGGTGTTAGATCGGGAAATATAGTCTGACCGGTGTTAGATCAGTAATAATACCGATCACCGGTGATATACCGGGAAAATCGCCCTATTTCTTATTATATTATAGGGTAAATTACACTAATCATCAATGGACTTTATTCTCTCCTATTTCACTCACTGTAATTTAAATTCATTCAATTTTCTCACTGAATTCACACAATTAGCATTTTGGTTACTCAATCTTTTTCTAACAAACGACGTTATAAATGAGATGTTATATAGATGCAAACGATGTCGTTCGGTGAAAATTTTTGTTTTTTTAAAATGGTATCATTTTGAATACTATTAAATATTTAACGATTGAGTGACCAAAAATATTAATTATATTAAATTTAATGAGAAAATTAAATAAATTTAAAGTATTGTAATAAAATAAGATGAAATAAAATTCAATTACACCATTTACTATATTATATTGAACTATTTATTGGATAGGAAAAATGAGTTATTTTCAAAATAAAAATAAAAATAAAAATAAAAATAAAAATTACCAGTGGGAATGTAAGATTACCAGAGAATAGGATTACTGAGAATGTTATATTTTGTGTTTGATTGGTTTAGCAGGAATGTAAGATTACCGTGTTTGGTTAAATGAATAAATATTATTAGATATATTTGACAAAATTATCCTTATTATATATTATTTTTTAACAAGTTGAAAATATTTAATATTTCTTTAAAAATTTAAATTCATAAAATTTATTTTTTTATAAATTAAAAATATAAAAATATTTAATGAAAGGGTAAAATTTTATTTTAATCCCTAAACTTCATATAAAATTGTAATTATATATATATTTTTTGTAAATCTAAAATATTTTAAGGATAAATTTAAAGGTATTTTAGTCCAAAACGTCGGTAATCTAGCAACATCTAAATAAATGAAGATAATGACATTCCCGGTAATATATCTAAAAAAATCTACTATTTATAATAAAACATTACTTAGAATGAGATTTCCGACCAATCAAACATAAAAATATTAATTCCATTCCATAAGAATCTCATATTACTTTATCCGAACACCCCTATAGATTCTAGCATGCTATTATTTGAAATAGCATCCAACTGTCATACCAATTAATCGGACAAATTTGTATTTGTGTGTGTGAGAGACATAAACAGAAAAAGAAGGAAGAAAAGGAAAAAAAAAAGTCCAGCAGACCTTTGTCCTAATCTTGCAAACAAAAAGATACAGACAGAGAAAGAGAATCAAAGTTTGAGTTTACCCTTTTCTAATTTTATTTTTCAGACAAAAGTTAAGGTTGTTGCAGGAGAAAAACAAAGTAAAAAAGAAAAAAAACCTAACCCTGTTATAGTTTTTTACTCTGCTTGCTCTTTCATGGTGTTACATCAAAGGGCAAACTATACTCTTTTTGGTTCTTTGGTTAGCTCTTTCTCTTAGTGTACACAAATAAAACTTGAAAGTTTCAGACTTTTTGTTGTGAGTGAAGTTCAAGCTTTATCTAACTCTCACACTTTGTTGCTTCAGTTTTTTGGATCGTTTATTTACGGTTAAAGGAAATTAGGGTTCATGTGAAGGTTGGGGTTTGCTTGTAAAAGAGGTCTTCAAAGGGTTCTTTGGCCTGGTTATTGTTTTTAACAATTTGGGTTTTTGTTGTTTTGGCCAAAGCAACTTGAATGGTTGGTTTGTGGGAGCAGTGAAAGTAGAGTGTTTAATGAGTGATATTAGAAATTAAGTATTGAAGAAGGGAGTTGAAGGAATGCCATTTTCTGGGTATTCTTTGGGCCTTTTCAATTATTGGGTTTTGTTGGTGTTGTAAGGTGTTTTTGTGTTAATTTTTAAAAAAAGTTGATTTCTTGGTTCATCATTTAATCTTTGAGCTGGAGCGACTAGGAGTACCCGGGACAATGTCTTCCTTGAGTAGGGAGCTGGTGTTTTGATATTACAGTTCCTGGATGAGGAAAAGCTCAAGGAAACTGTTCATAAGTAAGTTCTTTGCTTCATTTTGCTATGTTGGTTCATTTGAACTTTTTGGCTGTTGAGCTAGGTTAGAATGATAATGACTTAAGAGTTTTTTTGCCTATGGCTGACAGAGGGAAGAGCATATTTCCATCATGTTAGCTAATGCCTTTTTGTGTTGCAAATTGCAATGGAGAAAATCATGTATATTTGTTTGGCATTATAGAAATGGCTTTATTAGTGGCAAAGAAAAAGGGAAAAAATGTAAAACAAGAACATGGCCTTTCGGTTATTCATACCTTTATTTTCATTCCCTGGCAGTTTGATAGGCTCGAGTTAATTCACTTTTGAATACGTTTCTACTAATCCTTGCTTTGGCATTCGACGCTTATAGCTTTTATTGTGTGCTTTTGCATGTGGCTTGGTGATGGTGTGCTCATATTCTAGGTTAGAACAGGAGTCTGGTTTTTTCTTCAATATGAAACATTTTGAAGATCAAGTCCAGGCTGGTGAATGGGACGAAGTTGAGCGTTATCTGTGTGGGTTTACGAAGGTTGAAGATAATCGCTACTCAATGAAGATTTTCTTTGAAATTAGGAAGCAGAAGTATTTGGAAGCTCTTGACAGGTGAGCACATAATGTATTGCGATTAATATCTTGCTTGTCAATGTCTAGGATTTGCAAACTTTGTGCTTCTTACACTTATAAATTTCCAAAGCGGATGATGTCAAAGGGACACTTTATAGAGTAGCAGAGGTAGCTTATCTTGAACTTAGGAACATTTTTCAGCCCAAGGCTTACGTGGCTTTTATGCAGTTTTCTCTCATGCTTCTTTCTTAAGTTTGGAGTTAATCTATGCATCATCTTCTATCAGGCAGGATCGAGCAAAAGCTGTAGAAATTCTTTTTAAGGATCTGAAGGTTTTTGCATCATTCAATGAGGAACTTTTTAAGGAGATTACCCAGTTGCTTACTCTTGATAACTTTAGGTGTGTACTTGTGCTTTCTTTTTGCTCTTGACCAGGGTTTCAAATCGTGGTCGCGTTTTCGGTTATTTCGGATTTACCGTGATTGTGGCCGTCGCGGGCGCAATTGCGGCCGTCGCGGGTAACTCGGACAGCGGTGAAGCCGCTATATCGCGGACGAAATCGCGGTCGCGGACCGTTTTTGAAACCCTGCTCTTGACAGTTACCTGATTGAATTAAGCTAAATTTTGCTGTTTGTTTTCTGTTATCAGAAAAAATGAGCAGCTTTCAAAATATGGTGACACAAAATCCGCTCGAAATATTATGCTTGTAGAGCTTAAGAAGCTCATTGAAGCGAACCCCTTATTTCACGATAAGCTTGCATTCCCAGCTTTTAAGAGTTCACGACTGAGGACCTTAATAAACCAGAGGTTATTGTTTACCCGCTCGATGGTTATTTTACTAAATCTTGTTCGGTATTTTTTGGTTCCGTCTTTTCTTCTTTTATCCATTGTGAAAGCAACGTTTGGGTTTTGGCGTTTCAGTTAGTACCTTGATACTTTAACAAAGGGCATATAGAACAATTGATACAATCGACTCTAGATTGGTTCAGTCTCTGTTAGCTCATTTTCTCTATTTTTCAGTCTGAATTGGCAACATCAGCTTTGCAAAAATCCTCGTTCAACCTGACATTAAAACTCTCTTTATGGATCATTCTTGTTCTCCCACTACTAATGGTGCTCGACCTCCTCCTCCGACTAGCAGTCCCCTTGTTGGACCAATTCCTAGGGCTGGGGCATTCCCTCCTATTGGTGCCCATGGTGTAAGTATTTGTATTAATTTCTCATATAAAATATATGAAACATTCTAAAAAATTTCTTATACGACTCCGATGTGCAGTCATTTCAGCCTGTTGTTTCCCCATCCTCTGGTGCTATTGCGGGTTGGATCTCAAGTGGTAATCCTTCTTTACCTCATGCTGCAGCTGTGGCAGCAGGTCCCCCTGGTCTTGTCCAACCCTCTAATGCAGGTGGGTACAATGCGTTGGCGTTTGGTGTCTCTGTTGAAATAATGTTTCAGTAAACTTGCTTTATTTGATAATTTTTCTGTGATGGTTTAGCTGCATTCCTCAAGCATCCAAGGACACCATCTGGTATGCAAGGGATGGATTACCATTTGGCTGATTCTGAGCATTTGATGAAGCGCATTCGTACCGGCCAACCTGACGAGGTGTGGATATATTTGGCAATTCCTTTGTTGTCTTAGGTTCCCTCAGTTATTTTTTGACATTATTATTTTCTTCTTACCTCCATTTAAGTACTGAGAATGTGCTGACACATGGCTTCTGCAGGTATCCTTTTATGGTATCGCACATACTCCCAATGTATACTCACAGGATGACATTCCAAAAACCGTTGTTCGGGCCCTTAATCAAGGATCTAATGTCATGAGCATGGACTTTCATCCTCAACAACAAACTATTCTCCTATGTAAATATATATTTTCTTCTTCATGCCATTTTGCTTTGAAAATTCTAAAAAAGATTAGCATTCATTGCTGATTTATTGACGGTTTAACCTTTTTATTTTAGTTGGCACAAATGTTGGTGACATCGGCCTTTGGGAAGTAGGATCTCGGGAAAGATTGAGCCATAAACTGTTCAAGGTTTGGGATATCACAGCTGCTTCCATGCCTTTGCAGGTACCATATAACTTCCTCTGGTTTTTACCATTTCATCTTTCTTTATTGACCCTTACAGATTTTTCTGTTGTGGCAATGGTATAATCTATATTTGATGGATTCTACCTTCCCACCACATAAAACATGGACAAATATGGGCTTGAAAGTTGAATGATGTTGTGATATCAGTTAACTTCGGTGTGATACTTTCTTTTTGTATTTATTCTACCCTAGACGGCTCTGTTGAATGATGCTGTGATATCAGTCAATCGATGTGTCTGGGCACCTGATGGACTTATGCTCGGTATACTTCCCTCTGTTTGCTGTTTGAAACTTAAATACCGTTTGATCTCTCTGTCTTCCCCTCCTTGAAATTACTTGTATCTATTCTTGAATTAAGTATTGCTTTTTCTATAGGTGTTGCATTTTCAAAGCATATAGTCCAGATATATCAGTATAATCCAACTGGAGAATTAAGGCAGCATTTGGAGGTAAGCTTGTCACAATGTGTTATAATATCTGTTGAAACTTGCAAAAAAAAAAGGTTCTTAACAGCTTATTATACCTTCTAGATTGATGCTCATGTTGGAGGTGTTAATGACATAGCATTTGCTTATCCCAACAAGCAATTATGCATTGTCACATGTGGTGACGATAAGATGATTAAGGTATCAACTTTTTACTCTTTAGTTTTCTTAAGTTGAAGAAAATGGGTTTGCCGGTATTGAAAAGGTCTCATGTTTGGCAGGTATGGGACACTGTAGCTGGACGTAGACTTCATATTTTTGAAGGTCATGAATCTCCTGTATATTCTGTTTGCCCTCATTATAAGGAAAATATTCAGGTAAATCTCACATAAAAATTACTAATACAGTTGTATTTAATTTCTGCTTCTATGTGGTCGTTCATGGTTGGGTCATTTTCCATCCACGTAATATCTGTGAACTCTTTCATATGAGCAGTTTATCTTTTCCACTGCCATTGATGGGAAGATTAAAGCTTGGTTATATGATTGCCTAGGATCTAGAGTGGACTATGATGCTCCTGGACTTTGGTGTACAACAATGGCATATAGTGACGATGGAACTAGGTAAATTTTTTAATTTGTTCAATGCCTTCTTTCTTTCCTTACCTTTTTTATTTGAAATTATAATCAATAATGTTGCAACACATAATATTTGCATAATTATGCATTGAGATGTTGGCATTTCAAATGCATTAGAACTCTTTCAAATTAAGAAGATTGTTGGGGTTTTTTTCTGTGGTTCATCTCACCCCAAAGATAGTCAATTTCTGGTTGTTTCCAATTTTGTAAGGTTACTTTCGATGTTATTTATCTTCAAGCTTTGTAACATATGTATAATGTGTAATATGCATATGTGAACAGAAACTCTGATTTATTCCTGCAGGCTCTTCTCTTGTGGAACAAGTAAAGATGGAGAATCCCATTTGGTTGAATGGAACGAGAGTGAAGGAGTGATCAAAAGAACATATTCTGGTTTTAGGAAGCATTCTTTAGGTGTTGTCCAGTTCGACACAACGAGGAACAGGTTCTTAGCAGCTGGTGATGAATTCCAGATTAAGTTTTGGGACATGGATAATACTGCCATGTTGACAGCTGTTGATGCAGATGGCGGGTTGCCTGTTAGTATTGTTACATGTTTTTCTCTCCTTCTATTTCTGGTAGTTAAGTTGCATGTCATAATAGTCTGTTCTGATCCTTTTACAGGCCAGTCCCAGACTAAGATTCAACAAGGAAGGTTCATTGTTGGCTGTTACAACGAGCGATAATGGTATCAAAATCTTGGCTAACAGTGATGGATCACGCTTGATAAAGATGTTGGAGAGTAGGGCTGTTGATAAAAATCGAGGCCCATCTGAACCTGCTAATTCTAAGGTAGTTTTTTGCTTTGCAATTATTCCTTGGATTTGGCAATTGTCTTATCTAAATAAGGCTATGTAACTCACGTCCTTGGAGGATATAAAATATCCTAGAACTGCATGTGCTGTTGGTTTGGTGGTTAAACTTGCTAGGAGACATTGCTTAGTGCATGTTTGTGTGTGATTTTTGGGGGTTGACTTTCTTACTGGAAAAAGGCCGGAATATTGGAATAGAAGGCATGGTTTTAGGCTTTTACTGTGTGCTTTCAGTGAATCTATCGGTTGATTATGGATTATGTTTCTTCAGAGATGTTTAGGTTGCGTTATCTTTTGTGGTTTTGGTCTTTTGGTTTTAGGCTGGTTGTGGTCCATGTGTAGCACTTTTCTATTATAATGACCTTAAGCAAAGATGCTTTTCCATGGAGACTCTTTTACGACTATTACACAATGCAATCACAAGGAATAATATAATATCTTTGTTTGACCTTACAATATCCGGTAGCATAGCAAAATAAACTCATTGCTAGTTTGTCATACTGCATAAAGGGTAGAAATTCTTGATTGTTTCAACGCAAATGGCTTCAGAATCTTTACGGCTTTCTCTGCATGTCTTTTTTTTTTGTGAATATTCTTTCTATGTTGCTAATATGTTACTTATTAACTTCTTTCGAACTTTGTTTTCTACAGCCATTGATCATTAATGCTCTTGGTCCTGTTGGAAATGCTGCCATTGCACCATCCCTTGAACGCCCGGATAGAGTCTCCACTCCTGTATATATTGGAAGCCTTGTAAATTCAGCCTGCTGTTTCAGTTGCATTTTTTCTTTGGTGTTACCAGGATTCCTAATTTCATTTGGATGTACTTCGTAGGGTACCATGGACAGCAGCAGGCTTGTGGATGTTAAACCACGAATTTCTGATGATTCAGACAAGGTAAAGAGCTGGAGAATTCCTGACATTAATGACCCATCTCACCTGAAAGTCCTACGGTTATCTGATGCCATAACAGCGGGAAAGGTATGAAGAACAATTGGTAGTCAGATTTCAGTGTATCGTTGTTTCGTAACAAACTTACTCGCATGATGGCAATGCTTGGCTTCTTTCCTTGGTTTTATTTTGATATTTATTTGTGGGTTGTTTAACTTCTTGACCTTTTCAATCTTCTGTCGGATGAGATTCTTTGGCATGTTTGAACCTGGTACCTAATGTAATATCTCATTCATGCTGTACAGAACAGGGTTTGAATCTGGCTCGATAATAGCTACTTTTGTGGTATATAAAAAGCATTAGCCCTCCATCCCGATGCATGCCAAAAATAAGATACTTTATACATGTATTCAGTAGGGGCACATATTTTGGTGGTTTTTCTGTTCATTGGTTTAAGCAGTAAAAGAGATGATATAAACACATTGGAAGCATATTAATTTATATATACGGTACCCCAACACTTCACTTTTCTTGAAGCATCCGTACTCGATGCTTGTGTTCAACATTTGCTTGAAAACTGGTATAGGGATGTGATCCTCGGTCCTTCCAAATACTTGGAAATCTTGAAAAAATAAATTGAATATACCGTGTTAGACACATACCAATGTCTATTACTTACACCTAAATCTGGGTAACATAGTTTTATAGCTTTTTGGAAATTGAGAAGAACATTTGAATGATTGGATGCTATCTTTTTGCTTAATTATTTTCGTTTTCTGCCTTCAAAAAAATTATTTTCCTTTCCTAGATATTTGATTCTAAGCAAAACTGTCATATTTAGCCTGTTGTTACACCCATTATAGGAGGAATGATGGAATACTTGGTCATCTATACATCGGTTCTTTTAGTCTCTTCCAACATGCTTCGGGATAATAGCTTAATTTAAAAAATTAGACTGTGATGTGATATATGCATTAATTTTACTGTTTTATGCTTAACCTGTAGTGAGAAATTAAGTTAAATTGTAACATTTAAAAAAAAAAAAGTTTAATTGTAATGTAGCATAGATGGATGCATCCATATATTTGTACATCAGTTATGTCTTATGCATGTATAATCTTCGTCTATTAGAGAATTGTTTTATATTATTTTTGTCCTACTTTTGGCTTTATATATTCCTGTAATCGAGGATTGGTGACCTTTAATTGCAGGTGGTTAGGCTGCTGTATACCAATTCTGGTCTTGCTCTTTTGGCCCTTGCTTCGAATGCTGTTCACAAGCTTTGGAAATGGCAACGTAGTGAAAGGAGTCCCTTAGGCAAGGTTCGTCTTGTGTCTTTAAATGAGAAAATCCATATTCTTAGTATTAAACACATTTCTAATACTTGTCCATCTCTAATACTTGAAGGCTACTGCATACGTTGCACCACAATTGTGGCAGCCACCTAGTGGCACTCCTATGCAAATGATATAAATGAGACTAAACCTGCTGAAGAGTCTGCTGCCTGTATTGCGCTATCTAAAAATGATTCTTATGTTATGTCTGCATCAGGAGGGAAGGTTTCTTTGTTCAACATGATGACATTTAAGGTGAGTTCAGTTTTCACTTAAAACTCTGATTTTATTTGTTCGTTGAAGGTATCCGCATGACTTATGTGGTTAATTCTTAACAGGTGATGACCACCTTTATGTCCCCGCCTCCAGAAGCCACGTTCTTGGCATTTCATCCGCAAGACAATAATATTATTGCGATTGGCATGGAAGATTCCACGATTCAAATTTACAATGTCCGAGTTGATGAGGTGAAGTATTATTTCTAGCTTGGATTTCTGTAGAAACTATTTTGTTTATACATGTGACCGTTTGGTGGTTTTCGAAATATAAATGCTAAAATATTTCACGAGAAGCTAAAGCTCATTGTAGCAGCTCACTAATAATATTGACTATTAAGTTTTTGTATGCCATTGGATGTGTTTTGGCAGGTCAAAACCAAACTCAAGGGCCACCAAAATCGGATAACCGGACTTGCCTTTTCGCAGACTTTGAATTCTCTGGTGTCTTCAGGAGCTGATGCACAGGTTAATTATTGATTGAACAAATACCGTATGATGCAACTTTAGTAGATATATCGTTAATTCTATGTTGCCCTTGTATTTAGTGTCTTTAACTTTAATGTTAATCTGGCTCTTCATTTTCCCTAAGAGTATCTGTGTCCGACATATATTTACATCTTCGAAGTGTATGGACAAAATTAGAAAATAATCGAGTATACCATGTTGGACACATACCCATATCCTCAATTCATCCCCGGGTCCAAGTACCACGTGACAAGTAATTTAACCAACTTGTTTAATACGACTGTTTCCCTTGTAGCTGTGTGTTTGGAGCATAGATGGATGGGATAAAAAGAAATCAAAGTTCATACAAGACCCAGCTGGTAGGCAATCTCCTTTAGCGGGAGAAACCAAAGTCCAGTTTCACAATGACCAAACTCATCTGTTGGTTGTCCATGAAAGCCAAATAGCCATTTATGACAGCAAGCTCGAGTGTTTGCGCTTCGTAAGTTGCCTACCTCACATTATTTTCCTTGCATAGTAATTTCTCATTTTTCTTTCGGGAACTCGTTTCTGAGATCACAACTAATGTGGTAATAAGGGCAACTCTAGCATCGGTTGTAACTGTCTGGTTGAAATTTTGAAATTGAATTGTGCTCCGACAATGAGGGGTATTTCAAGTATAATTAAGCCAATATCGATGATCTAGAGATACTTATGCCTTTCAATCTAAAATATGAATACATAAGTTAATATTCAATTCAAAATCATGAAATTGTTGCCCATTTGCAATATGATACGACCGACCAAAGTCGTGTAAGTGGTTTTTTGCTAGTTGAATGTTTTTAGTTCATAATTTTGCAGAACTTTAACGAGTTTTACTATAACACCATAATTGCACGAGAGTTTAGTAGTTGTCTGTGCATGATGATAATTCATATATATTGTTTTATTCATTTTCGATATCCTTGGGAATTCTTCCGATGATATGATATATAAACCACTGATTGTGTAATTCTTGCAGTGGTCTCCGAAAGAGGTGCTCAATGCTCCCATTTCGAGTGCAATATATTCCTGCGATGGCTCACTGGTTTATGCTGGTTTTTGTGATGGCGCTGTTGCAGTTTTCGATTCAGACAATTTGAGACTCAGATGTCGAATAGCGCCTTCCGCATATATACCTTCATTACCAGTCAGGTGAAAGATAATGACCATATGATAATTTTACATACAATGTTTAAGCTCTGTAAAGGTACCATGGCTGACCAAGAAATGAAAAACAACTTTTCTGCAGCGGTAGCAATGGTGCAGCGTATGCCGTGGTCATAGCTGCTCACCCATCAGAAGTGAACCAGATTGCGCTGGGGATGAGTGACGGGGCGGTGCATGTGGTCGAGCCATCTCAAGATAACGGGTCTCAGAATCCTTCGAGTTCATCAAATCCTTCATTAACTGGTAAACAACCAAGAGTTAGCTAGTAGGTAAATATTAATGTCGGTAGGAAGCGTTCTACTTTTGTAATCAAATTGCCTTAAAAATCACTGCCAATGTTATTTAATATTCATCGTATTTCTTTTTTTACCACGTTGGTTGTTTTATGCTTTCCCTGCATTGTTATTTATTTGCCATGTTTACCACGAGACCTATGCGTGCAAATATTATCCTTTAATATGAAGAGTGATTTCTTTTGAGAAATAAATACTAAACTTCTATTGCATGATTGTCTCCTACGTGTTGACTCATAATAAAATTATTTTATCGAAATAATTTCACCTAAATTAGTGTGCAACATAGATGGGAACTTCTTTGGAGTGAAGGGCGTCGTGCATAATGGGAAGCTCTCCTAGACTCGTGTATTTATTGAAAGTTAAAAGCACCAACTGGAGAAAAAAAATGTAAACAGCTCAAAGAAGAGCAAGGACTTTTGAAATAATACAGTTATGGCTGAGTCGGCCTAATTAATGGAGTCAACTGCACATTCTCTAAGTGCATGTGCATGAATCCTATGGGTTGTGAAAGATCTAAATCAACGCTGGCTACAAATACAATTAGGTTTGGCAACGCAAGCATGTGAAGTAGTGTACACCATGAGATGCTTTGCTCTTAACCAATTAAGATTTTAGCATAAAAAGTGATTCTCTGCGTCTTGGTGTGCCTAGTGCCTTTCAAAACTATGCACATGAAATAATTTACTCACCTAGTTAAAAAAAATATTCAAATAGCATATTGAAATTATAAGCATCTATTTGTAATGTCCCTTTAAGGATTCTTCTTTTTTTATTATCTCCAACTCCCAGTATTCAGAAAACAATCAACTAAGCAAAATAATGAATTGTGCACCACAAAGAAAGGGGGCCGAGAGAATCAGGTAAGAAATGAATGCAAACATTTGATAAAGCAAAATTGGTCTCTCTTACACCTTAGGACCGACTCATTATTAGCAAAATAATGGAAAGGAAAACACAAGGCAAGAAACCATTGTTGTTCAAAAATAGCAAGGCCAACATTTGCAATGTCTGTTTCAGTTTTGCTACTCATCATCTTCACTCTTCATCGAATTCTGTGGCAACATTTGCAAGGCTGGTCTCTTGCTCTTTCCACATGGTTGCTGCAACTGCAAAAAGAAATAAATGAAATTATTAACACTGAAGCATTTGAAAGCATTTAAAAGCTCTAATATTTTACCACCTCACCTTATGACTGATCTCTAGTTTGTCAAACATCTTGTTTAGCTTCTTTAGTCGTCTTAAACTCAAACTTTCCAACTTCTGCTTCGCTAATTCCTTCTCCACATTGTTCTCCTTGTTAAGCTTATCCGACATTTGAGTCTTGGCCACTGTTGTCTGTTCCTTGTTTGAAGATTTACTTGGCTGCGAAAATTGAGCTTTCGATGGTGACGACAGCGGCATTGAGGTTGTAATAGTCTCACTGTTTGAGACAGGAGTTGTGTCTGCAAATTCCTCCGCTGGCTTTATGCAGACATTGATTAATGCTTCGGAACCACCATAGTCTACCATCTTCTGAGCTATATCATCCACAATAGATTGGGAAGCTCTGTGGAATGAACTCACAAGGGTGGTTTCAGCTTCGGTTACATTTGCATCAACTGATGCTTCTTCAGACACCATGTTTGTCATGGAATCCTCAGATGATGCCTCATCATCATCATCAGATTCTTCATCTACTTTGCTGTCATCATCACCATCATCAACAGTTTCTTCAGATTTTTCATACACCATATTCCTTGGGCCCTCATAGCTGTAGGCACCTGTTGGAATACTTCTACCTTCTTGTTCACATAAAACTTCCTCTTGTAGTTGATCAGTTGATGATTTGCTGTTAGATCCTGTGTCATCATCAATGTTGGAATCACCAAGGAATGCATCATCATCATCATTAGATTCTTCATTTCCCTTTTTTGCAGAGGATTCCATATGAACTTCTGCAGGGAGATCTGGAACACTTGAGCATCAGCAGTGATTTGCTCTTCAGCTAGTGATTTACTTTCAGATCCTGTGTCATTCTTGATGTCATAGTCGCCAAGGAATGTATCATCATCATTAGATTCTTCATTTCCCTTCTCTTTTGAGGAATCCATATGACCTTCCGCAGGGAGAACCAAAACGTTTTGAGATACATCACCATCAGCATGCTCTTCAGCTTTCGGAAGTATGGTTACATCATTATGCATTGCCTCCATATCTGCTGATGAAGAATGATCAGAAACTTCTTCAGGTAGATCGTCAACATTTGCAATCAGTACTGCAATTGATTTAGTCTCATCAACAACCGGTTCCTCATAAGCTTCCTTGGTCTCATCAGCTACCGATTTCTCATTTAAGTTCTCGATCTCGCATGCATCATTGGAAACAGCAACATCATCAGCCTTATCAGCTACCAATTCCTCATTTAAGTTGATGGAATCTTCAGAGACAGCACTATTATCAGAATCTGCAAGTGTAACAACAACCATTTCCGAAGAGAAAATTATAAATGGCTTGAAAACACAAATTACAGTGTTTGGCATGTTAAGATGGTTAAAGAGTGGAATAATTTGCTTTCATACCCTTTGGATCTATGATTCCAAGAGGATCATCTGCAATCTTGTCATCACTTTCTAGTTCAGTCTTCTCATCAGTTTCTACATTGACACATTCAACATCATCTTTCAATTCCCTTTCATCTTCAAGAGATACACTTAAATTCCGAGCCAAAGGTAGTTCTAGTGTAGCTCCTGCAAGTGAGATGATCAAATTAAAAACCTGAAAATGGAATCTCAAATTCATTCATAAAAAATAAACTTACCAGATTGACCATTTTTTCTTCCATCTTCACCTTCTACCATTTCATCAACCTTTGCAGGCATTTTCTCACTCTCCTTGATACTCAATCCAGTCATGCTCTTCCCTAGCAACCTCACCGACCGCCTTGTACTGTAGGTAGGCTGCAATGAACCTTCTTTCTGAGCCTTGACTTTGCTCCTACCACTTGGCAATGGAGTCTCAACTACATCACTCTTCCTCTGATCCTTAACCTCAACCTCAGGCATATTCAAGTTCTTGTTTTCTTCTTCCACTGCCATTGTTTTTCTTGCAGTTTTTCGGGTTCGGATGGTTGATTGTGTGCTTTGTTCTTCCTTGCTGGGCTTTCTACTAGTTGAAGTCCGGGTAACAGTACCAAGAATTTCCTTATTCACAGTCTTTCCTGGGGATTGAGATTGATTCTGCAGCTCCTCAAGTCCTTCAACCTGTTACAATCATTAATACAGAAAATGAATATTTTCCTCTGAAAAAGGTCACATTTTTCTAGTTCCAAGAAATTGATTCTTTTTCCTTTGAGATTAATATCAGGTAATTAAAAACAGTTTCTTTTCTTCCAAACAAAATGATTGATTTTCCCATGTTTTCTTGGCAACCAAACAGAATCTTTTCACAATAAAAAATATTACTATGATACTTTTCATCTGGTTAAATGGATTACTGAAAACAAAGTTCATTTTCTTTCCTTTTCAATAAGATTACTGTTTTTCCCACGTTTTCTTGGCAATCAAACAAAACCCTTTCATTGATTAAAGAATAAAATAACGGTTTACCAGACAAATGATAGTTTTTCATCTGATATTAAAATCTGGTAAACGGATTCTTGAGGGGGAAAAAAGTTCATTTTCCTTTTTCAGTACTCAGTAGCATTATTGCTTTTCCCGTGTTTTCTTGGAAACCAAACAAAACCATTTCACGAGAATCATGACTAAAGAATCCAGGAATGTTATTTTTCACCTGATTAAAGTCCAAAAAATTGATTGTCATGAGATATAAAATAAATAGGAATTTCAAAGATTGAAACATATATAAAAACGCAGATCCAAAAGAATAAAAAAAAAGGCTTACCAGCTCAAGAGCGTTGAGAGCATCAACCATGGCAACGTTAGTAATGTTAGCTGGGATTTTGTTTCTCTTGCAAAGAAACTGGAGCTCTTTCCTTGTAAGGCATTGGAAATCCATTGTTTTTCAAAGATCAAAGGAACTGAGAAATTCGTTTGGTTTGGATGAGACGAGAGAAGAAATGCGGCCTTTTAAAGGTGCAAATGAAGGAAGAAAACCCTAGATGATATGACCGTTGGAGCGGCTGGATTTGAATTTTGAATATAGGATTAGGATATTATATCTTTTTAAATATTATATGAATTTCCTAAAATCCCACAAAATAGTTTCCTAAATAATTTCTTCTATTTTTTTTGGAAGAGAAAATTTCCGTTTAATTTTATGTTTCTTTCTTTGAATGGGAAGAAATTCAAATAAATTTAACCAATTTTTAAAATAAATAAATAAAAACCAAACAGAAAATCAAATTAGTGACACCTAAATGATCTGGACGCTTAAATCAACTTTTAGTATTAAATAATATCATAAAAAAAAAGTAATGAACATAATAACTATTCAATAAAAATCTGTATTTTATGAAATAATTTATTTTCGAAAAAGTCCCAATTATTTTAAAATATAAAAAAACCTCAAACTCTTAAAATCTTTTATTCTAGTCTCATTTACTCCAACCGCCGGTCATCTCCGGCCGCCCATTTGCCGGAGACCGACTACCCATACGTCACAGACCATCCAATGATCAGTCACAACTCTTACTATCATCTCAAAACCCAAAATTCTCAAATCCCTAAATTTAAAATTCTAATCCCTAAAATCCCAAATACTCATCATTTGATTGGCCGTTTGACCATGGAAGGAGGGAGGAAGGGGAGGGAAAAGGGGACGGGGAAGGTTTGAGGGTGTTTTTTTCTTCTAATAATATTTTTATTTTCTTCTAATAAAAAAAATGAAATAACCCCTTCATAATATACTTGTTGAATTTCCATTGCCTTTTAACCTTATTCTGATCGGTGGAACCTAAGTATGGTGTTATTTTATTGCTTCTTTTCTATCCACGTTATAGTAAGATATGCTACATTGATGTATTCAACATTTTCATGAAAGATACAAGTCATGCTTGATTTTATAAGGCATAGAAAAGAGTATTTATTTAGCCATTCGAGGTGTAATCCATGCAGTAGTAAGTTCTTTCCAAGTTTCAGGCCAAAAAAAACAACTTCACTCTGCACTCGCATGTCCAAGTTTAAAAGAAGGGAGTAACATATTTGAAGCACTTCTAACCTCTAGTTATACTAATTTCATTGTCACTTTACTTGGAATCTGTTAATACTGTTCTCCATTTGCAGTAGAAATGTTTTCTTACCTCGCTGCCACCATATATGATTTATGATCTTAGAATATATGCCAATATTTTTCCAATGACAATTCTGTTGCCGTATGGAAATACTGTCACCCTTACTTCCCCAGTGCTTTTGATTATGAATGTCTTTCCATCCAATCTGTCTTCTTTACCGGTCTAGTTATCTCCCCACTGGTCCGGAAATGTTCTAAAGTCCTGTCGGAATCGATGTGGAAAATGTGCAAATAATGGGTTTCCACTTGTTTGCAACTATTATTTTGTGGTGTTTTTATTTGGAGAATTTCATGGGATTTTTTTTTTACATTGTTTCACTTAATATTGGTTTTGGAAGAATAAACATTGTTAAAATCGTTATACTTGGAACAATTGTTGTTCAATAATATTTAAAAATAACTCCTATTCAGAACAACTATTGTCGAGGCGTTCTTTTTAAATCAGCGTCGAATAAAATCTGGATTTTATAAGTGGTTATCTCGATTAATTTAGGACTTGAATTTAAAAATCGTAAAATCGGTTCACGGATTCGCCACCATCTTTGATTAGATGTGATTAGACATGCAAAATAAATGTGTCATTCTAATAAAATAAAATTTTAATTATATTAAAACAATAATTTTCAAGTCCATGTTAACAAAAAATTGAGTTCTAGAGTCAATTACGCGTGGGGAATGTTTAACACTCTACAATGTCATAAATCGGTATCTAATTAATTAATTAGTTGTATTTGTAATAAAACTTATACATTTGAATATAGTTTAATTCAAGAGCCCTCTTTAAACACACACAAAATAATACATATTTCTTTTTCTCTCATTCTTAAATTTGAAGTGAAATCGTTATTTAGGTTTCACTTAATAGAATACCCCTTTATTTTAAAACTATTGGAAATGACATTCTTATGCGTCAAGACAAACATTTCACAACAATTCTAAAATAAAAGGGTATTCTACTTAGTCCAATTATTTGATTCGAGTCGAGGAATACTTATGGAGAGTATCATGCATATTAATTAAAATAATTAAAACCTAGACCTATATGTATAAACAAACATATTTACACCTAGCATTTAAGAACATATGCAAAATGATATATATAATATAAGTAAATAAAATAATATATCACATGATACTTAAATTTTGTTTAGCTATGTTTTGCTATAACCAAAAAAAAAATATATTAAAGAAATTTTGAGATTATTTTCGATTCAATTTTTAAGTTTATATTCGATTTAATTGTTCGAATATGGAAATTACTTTTAAGAGCAAAAACTCCATTTGTACTCCTTACTCTTTTTAGCTGCAAGAATAGTACCGATATTGTTCATGTGGTACTGATACTGATACCGATACTCCCTTTGTGATTTTGGCAAATGCAAATTCCAATAGCCAATTTCTTACCGGTACTGCTCAAGTATCGATACTCATGTTGGAGTACCGATACTCCCATCTCACCAACGACTAGATTTTGTATTTAATGCAGGTAGTACCGATACTACAAGACTAAGTACTGGTACTCAAGGCGTATGGGCATAATTTATTGCGGGAAATTTCATCCAAACAGCTCTATTAACTCCCACAACAGCTCAAACGGCTAGAATTGAATAAAGGGGCATAAAAACAAGATTTCAAGTTATATGTAAAGACAAAAGATCACAGAGAAAGCCAAATCAATCACACAGAGTAAAAAAAATCAAGTAAATATTCTTAAACATTCATTTTGCTTTTAAGAACACTTTTGTACTTCTTTGTTTCATTCTTTCAAGTGTTCTAGTTGTTCTAAATTTTGCAAACACATACCTTGTAAGAGTTTTTCAAAATTTTCTATTTGTAATTTCTTCTTAGGAAGGTTTATACACTTGAGACTTGGGGTATAAGTCTAAGTGTGTTGTAAGGTTAAACGTTGTCCTAAAAGGTTTGAACAAATTAGTGAATTTTGTTGAAATCCTTAGTGTGGAAGCTAAGGTAGTGGATGTAGACTCATTGAAGAAGTTGAACCACTCTAAAATTTCTTGTGTCAAATTTTGCATTTTCTTGCAAAAAGCTTACATCACCCACTCCCCCTCTTTGCCATTTCATTGGTTCGATTAACTCAACAATTGGTATAAGAGCTAGACTCACTGAAAGGTTTTACCAACTCTTGAAAAGATCCTAAAAGAGTCAAGTCATTCATGGCCTCTACATCAAGTTTCAACATCGTTAATGATTCTCAACCCATCAGCAAGCCTCCATACTTCAATGGAGCCAACTATTCCTATTGAAAAAATAGGATGATGCTCTTCATTCAAGCAAATAATTTGGGAGCATGAAGCATCATGATGAGTGTTCATTCTACTCTAACTAGAGTTATGGTATAATAAAGTGAAGAAGAAAGGAGATTATTCCAACTCAATGCAAAGGAAATGCATATTCTATTTTGTGCACTTGGACATGATGAATATGAAAGAGTTTCATCTTGTTCCAATACTAAGGATATTTAGGACAAACTTGAAGTCACTCATGAAGGAACTAATGCAGTAAAACAACTTTGATTAGTCTTCTCAATCATAATTATAAAACTTCAAGATGAGACCAGATGAAAATATTAAAGTTATGGTCGATGGATTTTCTATTATTGTCAATGGTCTCAAAGGTTTTGGTAAAGTCATCCCAAATGAGAAACTAGTGAGGAAGATGATCTATAGTCTTCCTAAATCATGGTAATCTAAGAAGACCGCTATAGTATAAGTAAAGAATCTCAAGACTCTCACTTTTGACGAGCTCATTGGGTTTTTGCATACTCATGAGATGATAGTAAAGGAAGAAGATGAACAAAAGAAGAAAGGTGAAGAAAAAAATGAAATGAAAAAGAAAAAAAAAGGTTGGTGTTGCTCTCAAATCTACAATGACTCAAATGAAGATGATGATAAAGATGAAGAAATGACAATGTTTTCCAAAAGATTCAAGAGATTCATAAGATCTAACAAGAGAATAATATTTTAAAGAAAAGAGGGATTCCATAATGATTATAAGGAAAAAGATCATATTATTTGCTATGAGTGCAAAAAGCCCAAACATGTCAAATATGATTGTCGACAATTGAAGAAGAAGGGATCTTGCAAGAAGAAACACAGGGCACATGTAACTACATGGATTGATGATGAGTCCTGCAATGAAGAGGAGGAAGAAGTAGCCAACTTGTATCTCATGGCCATAGAGGATGATTCTAAGGTAACCTCTAATTCATCTATTTCAAATGAGTATTCTTTTGATAAATTGCAAAAGGCTTATGATAAATTTACCTTAGAATTTGAGAACATAATTTCTATGCATAAGAAAAATATTTCAAAATTGAAAGATAAAATATTTCAAAATTGAAAGATGAAAATGTTCTTCTTTCTAAGACTAATCTTGAAATTGAAAGTCAAGTCAAAGATATGCAAGTCAAACTTGAAGAGTTTGAAAAGAAAAATCAAGACTTGCATAACTTACTTTCAAAAGTTTATGATGATCATAAAAAGAAACTTGATGATCTTAAAGCTTCTTTTAACTATGTTGGTACAAAAAGATTTGAAAAAGGTGAACATTCAAAACCTAACAATGTTAAAAATAGCTTTAACTAGTACAAACATAGAGGTCCCCAAAGAACCTTATATAGAAAAGTTATTAAAAGCATATGGGTCCCCAAAGGACTCATTGCTACTAATTAAGGATATCCTTGAAAAATGGATACTAAATGAGACAAGATTATTGGGAACTAATGCTAATGGATCCAAAAAAAAATTGAGAACCAAAAAATCAAAATTTAATCTATGTTTGTAGGTGGAGCATTTCTACAAGGCACAAAGAAAAAGTTCAAATTCATAGTACCTTGATAGTGGATGCTCAAGACACATGAACGATGATAAGAGTCAGTTCTTAGAGCCTAAAGCTAAAACTGGAGTAGTAGTAACCTTTGGTGACAACTCAAAAGGTCATATGAAGGAATTGGTTCTATTGGTAACAACTCATCCATTCTTATAAAAAATGCTTTATATGTTAATGAGTTTAAGCATAATCTACTTAGTACTAGTCAATTATGTGATAAGGGATACAATGTATTGTTTGAGTCCAATGGTTGTAAATTGTTAACATTGTATCCAATATGGTTATGCTTGTCAGTCATAAGATACAAAATATCTACATGGTGTATTTAAATAATATTGACATTTCAAATGCATGTTTGGTTGCTAAAGATGAGAATGTTTTTTGGTTGTGACATAGGAAACTAGGACATGCTAGCATGAGTGTTTTACAAAAACTTGTGCAAAACAATCTAGTAAGAGGTTTGCCAAAGACAAAATTTGACCTCGATAAGATTTGTGATGCATGTGATAAAAGTAAACATAAAAGAACTTTTAAAACTATTAATGATGTATCATCTAGTTGAGTATTGCAATTGATCCATATAGATCTTTTGGGCCTATTAGAACTACTAGGTTGGGTGGAAAACAATATATATTTGTTTTTGTTGATGACTATTCTATATTTACTTGGGTTCTTTTCTTAAGTACAAAAGATGAAGCTTTAAAAAATTTCGTTACTTTCTCTAAAATAAACAAAAATGAAAAAGGATACTTAATTTCAAGTGTTAGGAGTGATCATAGAAACGAATTTCAAAATCTTGGTTTTGATGAATTTTATAACTCTAATGGAATTAGACATAATTTTTCACCCCCTAGGAACCCTTAACAAAATAGAGTTATTGAGAGGAAAAATAGAACTTTAGAAGAAATGGCTAGGACCATGTTTTGTGAAAATAATTTGCCAAAGTATTTTTCGGTGGAAGCCACAAATAACACTTGTTATGTGATTAATAGAGTAATAATTATACCTACTTTAAAGAAAACTCCATATGAACTTTTCAAAAAATAAAAAGCCTATCATTAGTTATTTTCATCCTTTTGGATGCAAGTGTTTTGTTTTAAATAATGGAAAAGATAATCTAGGCAAATTTGATACAAAAAGTGATGAAGAAAATTTTCTTGGTTATTCTTCAAATTTTAAAGCTTATCGAGTATTTAATAAAAGAACTCTAGTGATAGAAGAGTCCATACATGTTATTTTCAATGATAATCCTCTTCTGAGGAAGGATTATTGTGTTGATAGTGATATAGGTATCTTAAATCCAAATTAAATTGATGAATCATCATTGAAAGAAATAAAGAATAAGGAAACTCAATATGCCCCCAAGAATCTAACTCTAGAGGAAAGGGAGATCTCATTCCCAAGGGAGTAAAACTATGTCAAAGATGGTAAAATTTTGGATGATTCATCCAAAGGGGTAAACACTAGATCTTCTCTTAAGAATATTTATAATTATGTTACATTTATCTCATGCATAGAGCCTAAGAATGTCAAAGAAGCATTAAATGATGAACATTGGATTATGGTTATGCATGAAAAGTTAAATCAATTTGAGAGAAGTAAAGTATAGACATTGGTTGAAAGGCCTAGTGATAAATCTATTATATGTACTAAATGGATTTATAGAAACACACTAAATGAGAGTAGTAACATAGTGAGAAATAAAACTAGACTAGTTGCTCAAGGTTACACTCAAGAAGAGGGAATTGATTTTGATAAAACATATGCTCTCGTAGTTAGAGTAGAAGCCAGTAGATTATTACTTGATTTTGCATGTTTTAATGATTTTAAGCTTTATAAATAGATGTTAAAAGTGCTTTTCTAAATGAATTTATTAATGAAGAAGTGTATGTTAACCAATCTCTCAGTTTTGAAGATTCAAAAATTCCAAAACATGTTTTCAAATATTCAAAAGCTTTATATGGTTTGAAACAACCTCCTAGAGTTTGGTACGAAAGATTATAAAACTTTTTAAATGAAAAAGGTTTTTCTAAAAGGAAGGTTGATACTATACTTTTCATTAAAAGAAAAGAGAATGACATGTTAGTAGTACAAATTTATGTTGATGATATTATATTTTGTGCTACTGATGATATTGTTTGCCAAGAATTCTCTTAGTTGATTCAAGGTGAATTAGAGATGAGCATGATGAGGGAGCTCTCACTTTTCTCGGGACTCTAAATCAAGAAAAGGAAAGATTACATTTTTGTCAATTAAGCAAAGTACCAAAAAGATATGATCAAAAAGTTTTGGATTGAAGGATGTGAAACCTCAAACCACTCCTATGAGCTCATATAAAAAGCTTAACAAGGATGACGAAGGTAAGTGAGTAGATGTTAAGCTTTATAGATCTATGATTAGATCATTGGTTTATCTTACCACAAGTAGACCATACATTATGTTTAGTGTTTGTTTATGTGCTAGATTATTATCATGTCCTAAAGAATCACATTTACAAGCCATTAAGAGAATATTTATATACCTTAGAGACACTCCTAGTATAGGACTTTGGTATCATAGAGAATCTAACTTTAGCTTGCATGTCTTCTCGAATGCGAATTATGGATGATGTAAATTAGATAGGAAAAGCACCTATGATACTTTTCAAATTCCTATGTAGTATGATAATTTCATGGTTTTCAAAGAAACAAAATAGTGTATCACTATAAACCACCGAGAAATAATACATTTCGGCCGGTAGTTATTGTGCTCAAGTTTTATTGATGAAACAACAACTAATATACTATGGAATTGATGTATGTAGTATTCCTATCAAGTGTGACAATATTAGTGTTATTTGTCTCACCAAAAATCTCATCCAACATTCTAGAACTAAACATATGGAAATTAGACATCATTTCATTAGAGATCATGTTTCAATGGAAGATATAGTTCCAGAGTATGTAGACACTTTGCATCAAGTAGCTGAAATCTTTACGAAATCTTTAGATAAGGAAATATTTTGGGCACTTAGTGACAATTGATTTTAATGAACCTACCTTTACTTTGTGTTTAAATATTGTGTGTATTTTTATGATTTTATGAAGAAAAAAACATGCTAAATGACTTCTTTGATGCCTACTATGCAATTAGTTAGGGGGAGTTTAGGATTTTTTTTATTAAAATTGATGACGAGTTCAAAGTTTTCTTAAATATGTATTTATTTGTTTGAACATGTTTTTTTCAATTTAGAGTTACCTATACCATTATTGATACCCTAAAGTATGCATTATGACTTTTGACCTTTTTGATGCATTTTAACTAGAAATTCATGCAACTTTAGCATTGATAGGTGTTTTTGTTGTTAAACCTTGTATGAAGGAACAAATGTTTGTATCTTGGCCATAACTTTATGTCTTATATGGTCATATATGTTGTATGTGCTTAATATTTTGATAAAGATGACATTTTAGGACTCATTTGCTAATTTTTTTGAACCATTTCATGCATTTAGTATCGATATTGTTCTTACAGTACTGATATTGTTCTTCCACAATATCAATATTGTTCTTATAGCATTGATACTCTGTATCGATAACATCTCCTTCAGTGTAAGAGTACCAATACTCATTTAAATGAGTATCAATACTCGGGGTCAGATTTACGTTTTAAAGGTCAAAATTTCCCCACACAAAAATTCTCCCAAACTCAAAAGCAACTGATGTGAACCATTCTCCCTTCTCTCTAAAAAATCCATCAAAATCCTTCATACTTGGGTTTATTTTGGTCGAATTCAATCGCATTTATCCTACATCATCAAATCGTGTTGTGTTCATCGATTTCAATCTCATTTTCGTGATTCAAAGTAAAATTCTCAAAAACCCTATTTTTGATATTTTTATTTTTTCCATTTATATGTTAAATTAACACTAAATAGTTGCTGGGCTTTAAATTTTAAGCGGTTTTACATAAAAAATAGTTCGTATATACTTGTAATTTCATTCGAATTTCAAATTTTTTAACCCTAAATTTCGAATCAGATATTTTTGTTAATATAAATTTATATTTGTATTATCATACTTTAATATAATCATATCTTTATTATAATCTCATTTAAAATCTAAATTTCGAATTAAAGAAAAATTGTATATATATTATTTCATTTTTTTGAAAATTATTTTTACTTACTCTTTTACGTACATATATATACATTATACTTATTTATTGTTTTTATACACTTGTATATTTAAAACGTTAGGCCCTTAGTTTCTCATTTTTGATTTGATCTTAAATACCTTGAATACAAAGAACTCTTTTTGAGTTTTGGGATTGATGATTAGCATACATATATATTGCTTCTTTTTACAGGTTATCCTATTCTAATTTTTCCCAAAAATATCAAAACGACCTCGTACTTCCTGAGCTCAACCTCCCCAAACACCTCATCCTTAAAATCCACCTCCAAATCGTATTCCTAACCCCGTTCAAAATCCAAACGAGCTTATAATCCAAAACTCTTGCTTTAATAAACCCAGTCGCCAAAACCTTCAGTATAGGTACACTCAATTTTTTGATTCTTTAGCTCTTAGGGGTGAGCACATGCCCTCCCTTTCTGCCATGAATGAGGTTAAGTTTAAATATCTTCTAATTATTAAATCATGGAAATTAGACAACACTTTAAAATAAAACTTGTTGTCTTTCAGCAGCTTGTTTGTATCTTCTATTCAGATGTTGTGTGTGTTGTTGATGAAGCTCAAAATGCCACTGTTAATATTCACTTCTATCTCATGAGGCAATACATTCACATCAATGCTGCTTCCATAGTTTGAGTCTTGGGTCTAGAGGTTAACGTTGTAGATAACGAGAAAGATATTGTTTAATACTCTTATGCAGTCGTCCATAATGTCAATAATTTAGATGTTCATGAGCGTTTCTCTCATCTTATTATCTCTTGGTGGTTTCGACCATCCAGAGGAAATTTCTCTACCATTCTTACCATAGACATTTGGTGGATTCCTTTTCTTCAAAATAATAAGCAAATCAATTTTCCCTAAATAGTATTTGGTGAGCTTTTCGATGTTATCAATAACTTTCAATATAAGAAACTATGGTTGTCTTATTAGTCATATCTTTGTCAAAGTCGGTATCAATGTCGATCTAGATCCTGTTATTCCCTTATCCTCCTACATTGATCTTAAATCTCTTCGTAAATCGGGATGGGAAAAGTTCGAGATGACTTGGATAAGAAAAGGGAAGCAAACAATTGACTATACCTCTGGTACACCTCAACCTCATGATGATGATTCGATATGCAATGTTGATGATCAGGTGAATAGGGTTTCTTTCGATCCTCCTCGAGTCAGTGGTAAGGATGCGAGTGTGACTCCTCCTTACTTTTAGACTTTCATAGAGATGATGGGCATGTAGTATGCTACCATAGAGTCCCACTTCTCTGCCTTGGCGACTCAGGTTTCGAACATCGCTTCTATATAGTTGGGGATAGAGTCTCATATTTCGAAATTGTCCTCCTAGTAGCTCAACCTATAGTCGATGTTAGATTCAAGGTATGATTATCTCGCTCGATTTGACACTTTAACAGAGTGAATCAACACAATGTCGAGTAGAGTTGAGGCTCTTGTTCATGACTTCTCGTCTTTCCATACCTCATTATCGAACGTCATTCCACCTCCTCCGCCCTTGGACGATTGAGTGCTAGTCTGTTGTTATTGCATTTGGATTAGGCTTGTGCTTTTTGTTTTGGCTATTTGGATGATTTTATGTTTTTTATATTAGTTTGATATTTTGGTATTTGAATAATTAGTTGTCTTTGGATTTAGATATTTTGTGTTTTTGGATGATTATTTACATTTTTATGGATATTTATGGATATTTTGATGTTTATTATAATTTTACAATTTTTGATATTTGAGATTTGCTTATGTTTTTATTATGATCATGTTTATTGCTTAAGAATAATATTTATGATGACTAACATATTTTGGAAAATTTGATCTACACAGCTTGTATTTATATCTTATTTGAGGTTTTTGATAGAACAAAAAGGTGTAGAAATATTAGAGTAAGGGTGGTATTTATTTTCAAGAAAATCTTAAAAATCTTAAAATTTTTCAAAGGTATTGTTATATTGAAAGGGGAAATTATTGAACCATGCTTTGATATTTTGATGTAACACAAATAAATATATTAAAGAAATTTTAAGATTACTTTCAATTCGTTTTTTAAGTTTATATTCGATTTAATCATTTGAATATGGAAATTGTTTTTAAAGTCAAAAACTCCATTTTTACTCCTTACTCTTTTTGAAAATTCAAGTTATATACTGGAATTAATTTTCAAAAAAACTTATAAAGAGTTTTAGATTTTAATCGAGTCAAAAATAAATTTTTAGCTCGGCAACATCGATACTGCAAGAACAATACTAATATTGTTCATGTAGTACCAATATTGGTATCGATACTCCCTTCGTGATTTCGGCAAATGCACATTTCAATAGCCAATTTCATATTGATACTACTCGAATCAATATTAGTATTGATACTTATGTTAGAGTATCGATACTCCCCTCTCACAAACGACTAGATTTTAATATTTAATACATGCAATACTGATACTACAAGCTCGAGTATCGGTACTCAAAGTGTCAGGGCAACATTTATTACAGGAAATTTCATCCGAACGACTCTATTAACTCTCACAACAACTCAAACGACTAGAATTGAATGAAAGAGGTATAAAAACAAGATTCCAAGTATATGTGAAGACAATAGATCATAGAGAAATCCAAAACAATCACAAAAAGTTAAAAAATCAAGTTAATATTCTTAAACATTCTTTTTGCTTCCAATAACACTTTTGCACTTCTTTGTTTCATTCCTTCAAGTGTCTAGTTGTTTTGATTTGTGCAAACACATACCTTGTAAGGGTTTTTCAAAATTTTCTATCTGTAATTTCTTCTCAGGAAGGGTTGTACACTTGAGACTTTAGGATATAAGTCTATGTGTGTTGTAAGGTTATACCTTGTCCTAAAAAGTTTGAATAAATTAGTAAATTTGTTGAAATTCTTAGTGTGGAAGCTAAGATAGTTAATGTAGACTTCATTGAAAAAGTTGAACCACTCTAAAATTTCTTGTGTCAAATTTCATTTTCTTACAAAAGGCTTCCATTATTCTTTTAATTGTCAATTCACCTCTCTCTTAGTCATTTCATTGGTTCAATTGATACCTGTGCGTGGAAACTACTCGCGGAAGTCTTTGGAAGCACCTGGAGGATTTTGGCGGTGCTGCTGAGAATTAGGGTTTTTGGAACCCTCAATTTATACCACTAAATCTGGACAGTTGAATCTCGTATTGATGCAATGATGAATGGGTGGCTTCGCAAGAGCGGAGGAGTCCCTAGGGTTTCTACAAACTTCATAATACTTTGACTTGGGTCTGGGCCATTGTACTTGGGTCTTCCATAAACTGATTTGTTAGGCTCTATTTTTTAATCCGGTCTCCTCCGTTTGGGTAATTTGAGTTAATTGTATTGGGTTTGTAACATAAATTAAGAAAATTAGTTTTATTTATTTAAATTTAATATGTATATATTAATAATATCATTAATAATATATATATTCATAATAATATTATATATATATATATATGTAACTTATATATACTACTCGCATATAATAAAAACATGTAAACATATATATGATATAAATATGTGCACTCATCAACACATAACCCATGTATATAATATATATATACACACACTTGCGTAAGCACATATATAGCTAGCATATATGTGTATTCATATATGATAATATATATTCACACACATATACATACATACATACATACACACACACGCACACACATACATACATACATATTCATACTTATACTATAGTATATATGCTAACAAAAGAAAAAAATAACATAAAAGCAAGCAATAATATATATATATATATATATATATAAAACTCAAACAAAACCGCCGGATAACAATGAGTATCTAAAACTATTGTTTAGAACAACTCTTTAAAATAAGAGTAAAATACACCATTCCTCACTGAATTTTACACTCTCTCCTAATTCACTCACAGTCATGGTTTTTAGAATTGGACCGGTCGTGCTACCGGTTCACTGGTTCAACTGGTCGAACCGGTCAGACCGGTCGGAAGGACCGGACGATATCATAATTAATTAATTATTTAAAAAGTTAAATAAAAATACCAAAAACGTTTAATAAAAAATAGTTTTTTATATCACAAGTCATATTCAAAGCAAGTCATAACATATATAAGTTAAAAACCATAAAATCAAGTGAAACAAAATGAGTCAAATCAACTACAACATAATATTTAAGGTAAATCATATTAAATAATAAATATAATTATATAACTATAATCAAAAAATAAATTTGGGGCTAAAAAAATCATAACAAACGATGTCGTTTGATTTAATTTAAAAAAAATCCCACATGGCTAAGAAACATAGCAGAGCATCACAAAAGTCTAAAGAGTACAAATATGAAAACAAAACAATCCCACATGGCTAAAAAATATAGAAGAGCATCCCAACTGACTTCTATAAATAATAGAGGTAATTTTGCATTCAAAATCATGGAGCCTTTTGGTGAGCACAGAGCGAACTATTCTTTCGCTTCAATCGAGCTTGAATTTCAGACTTCAATCGAGCTTCTAATTTTTTTTTTGAGTTTGAGCCTTTTTGAGTTTGAGCCTGTTTGAGTTCAAGTTTCAATATTATATTTCGAGTTCGAGTTGAACTTGATAATTTTTAGCTCGTGAGTTTTTAAGTCGAGTTGAGCTTACTTTAAAGTTTTCGAGTTCGAGCTCAGCAATACTTGAGTTCGACTCGGCTCGTTTAACAAACGACGTCATTTGATTTAATTTTTTTAGAGCCAGTTCTATCAATTTTCAACCGGTTCACGGTCCGGTCCGGTTCGAACGGTTCACAGCCGATTCAGTGGTTCCTTCTGGTTCACTAGTAGCGGTTTAACCAGTGTAGAATGAACTGGACCAGGCAGTGGTTCCCAGTTGAACCGGCCGGTTCGATTTTCAAAACACTGCTCACAGTTTAGTTTTTCCAATTTACTCTCTATACTTTCGAATTATTCCTGATTTGATCACTCTGAATTATTTTTATCATTATTTAATGATGTGACATTTTTATTATTAAAATATAAACATAATTTAAAATAAATAATAAAATAATATTTTAACTTTTCCACCATTTGCAGCAACAATGTCGTCCATTCTCATCACCGTTGACCACTGTCATACTTCGAAATCGACAATCGTTTGATCCCAAATTGTATCGAGAGACCAGCTTTGACATGTTGAGTCTAAATCGGGTGGTTGTTTCACTAAAAAAATGTCCCAAAACCTACGAATCTTGATTGAAACATTTCATTTTTGTCACTTTTGATATCCTATTCATGGACTTCAAAGCATACTCTAACAAAATAGAGGTTGGATCTAGACTTAAGAGGTCAAGGTAAAGCGTCCCATGAAATTTGGGAATGAAAGTCCACCATCTACGGTGATCAATAACGACCAACATTTCGATTTTCTCACTTTTGGTTGGATTCAGAGCATGTTCTCAATTTTGATAGGGTAAAGACAAATAAACAAAAAAATTTGTTTAGTTTCAACTGGTTTTTGAACAAAAATGAAAAAGGTTAATATGCTCCACTATAACTTTAGGGTAGGTAGAATTTGATATATTTTGTTGCTTTTCAGGGTAATCATATCGGGAAACTTTGATTTATTTCACCACTCTTTAGATAAGATTGAATCAAGGTTGATTTTCTTCACAACTCTTCAAGAAGGTGAAATATGGAAAAATAATATGTTTCACTACTCTTTAGGGAAGATCAGATCTAAAAACTTTGATTCACTTCACTACTCTTCAAGGAAGATTGAACCAAGTTTGATTTGCTTCGACACTCTTTAAAAAAGTCAAATCTAGAGAAATAAGTTTTTTCTGATACTCTTTAAGGAATATCATATCTAAAAACTTTGATTCACTTCACTACTTTTCAGGGAAGATTGAATAGAGGTTAATTTGCTTCACTACTCTTCAGGAATATCAAATCTAGAAAAAGGGATATGCTTCTCTACTCTTTAGGCAAAACCAGATCTGGAAATTTTTTATTCATTTCACTGCTCTTCAAAGAAGATTGAACTGAGGTTGATTTGCTTCACTACTCTTCTAGAAGATCAAATCTAGAAATGGGATATGCTCTACTACTCTTCAGGAAAGATTACATCTGGAAACTTTGGTTCACACCACTACTCTTTATGGAAGATTGAATCGAGATTGATTTTCTTTATTACTATTAAGGAAGGTCAAATATAAAAATGAAATATACTTTGCTACTATTTAAGGAAGATCAGATCTGAAAATCAAATATTACAACTTTTCAGTGTATATTTAGCGATTTAAAAATGTCATGCCTTAATGAAGACTGAGTTTTCTAGAAAATTAGAAATGAGGTTCCTCGGGGAAACAATCATTAGAAAGACCAAATTGAGGTTCTTTCAATCTTTTAAAAATACCTAATTGAGACTTCTAGAGAAATAATCTAAAAAAAAAGATTAGATTGAGTTTTCTAGGAGATAAGTTTTAAGAAAATCATGAATGAGGGTTCTAGGTAAACTAAATTGAGCTTTCTAGGGTACAAGTCTTGAAAGAGTTAAGATTGATGTTTATAGGGAAATAGTCTTAAGGATGACTAAATTTAGCTTTCTAGGATACAAGTCCTAAGAGAGTCAAGATTGATGTTTCTAGGGAAATAATCTTAAGAAAGACTAAATTGATTTTTCGAAAGAGATTTTAAAGACATCCTCAAGAAAAGGAAAAACAAATCTTTTCTTTTTCATTCTTTAATGCAATGATGAATGTTTAATGCTCATATACAAGTTCATGTAAAATGATGTTGATATATGATTTCTTGATTAGTGGCCATAAATAGATGCCCAAGAAGCCTTCATTTTCACACTATAATGCATATTCTCAACTCTTGCCTCGCAGTAATCTACTCTTCTTGTCCCTAACAAAATTGCCCCCAAGTTATAATTTTCTTTGCCCCAGTTTATGATTTTGAGTTATCAAGTCAAAGAGAACTCTGCCCAGAGCCTATCCTGATATTAACAACAATTTTTAGTTCAAACTTGTATTTTTTGGAAAATAACCTGTCATCTGGTGTCATTACGCCTTTTTTGTCATCTCTTTTTATTTCATCATTTTAAAACCATAGCAGAGGCACTTTCTCTTTTGATTAACACCTAACTGAGATTCTTACTACGATTAGATATATGGTTTTGACAACCTTTCTATCTTTGACTCACTCTATTGGAGTTGTTTTTTCAGGACTCTATGACCAATTAATGCATGAATGGTTTGCTTTTCGATATTAATCCTTATTGTCTTTATATTCTACCCCTGACATTCCAAACGATAAATATTTCTCTCAATATCTTCTCGATATGAATCTCAACTTGCTCTAGGTTCTTGGTAATGCCTCGATATGGGCATTTTTCATGGCTCATCCTTACATGAGTGCAAAAACTTTTTGAATTCAAATTACAACATCCTCTTTCCATTTTTCAACAACCCATACACTCAATCCAGGTCCATATAAGTGACATCAGATGTCTTTGTTCCCTCTTATTCTAATCTAATAGTTTGAGGGCTTTTCTTTATGTGGTCTTGCAACTAGATGTACAATACTTCTAACAGAAATGCCTTAAATATTTAATATGAGTTGAGATACCAAGGAATCTCAAAATAAATCATGTCTCTTCTTATTAAGGCCATTGTCTACTTCCTGGTTAGTTTTTGATGTTGATGACGTCACCAAGAAGTGTGAAGAGCTTTATTACCGAGTCATTTAATCTTTCAAACTTTATTATTCAAAAGTAGGAAAACGTCTTCATTACTCATCTATCACATATTCTTATTTCTTTGACTTTTATTTATTATCTTACTTCTTTATTTGAGGCAGAATAAGCCTCATCAATTTCAAGGACCTCACTCATTCTCGAGAGATTATCTTGTTTAAAAATGTTTTTCCGTTTCTTTTATTTTTGAATTCAAAAGAAAGAAAGAATTTCATACAACAAAATGATGCCCTTACCTAAGGCTCACAATGAAGATAAATCATAAACTCAATGAATATCGAGTAAATCAAACATTTTTGTTTTAAAAGATTATAGCCCTTCGATAAGTGTAAAGATCAAGTGGTTGGTTTCAGGTTGACTTCTTATTTTTCTAAAGTTCTGATCATCGAGATTTTGTCTAATTCTTGGTCTTTTCCAACATTGTGATTTCAGCTTAGCATTCCCATTAGATGCAGACACAATGAAACAACCGTCATAATAAATTGCTAGAACTTTTTAGAACATTTCTATTTTGGTTCTCTGTAATCTTCCATTTGTTCAAGCTTTATAAAATCCTTTAGCTAAGGCAGTGCATAAACATCAGTCTAAAAATAAAATTTTTAAGTGCTTGTGTGAAGTTGACTATAACAAGTGTTTCTCAACTCCCTTGGTCCATTTTCCACCTAAACTCATTCTTAATCTAAGCCTTATGCATGATCGCCTTTATTGAATTCACTCTGATGTTCTTGTTTTTTGGGTTTTTTTTTTTGTTTTTTATACTTTAAACATACAAGACTATGCTAAATTTACATTCTGAGTATTTAGCTTCAGGATTTCTTAAGCTCGTTAAGAAGAACCTGTTATAGTCCGGATGCCATTGATAATCAGAAAGTTTCATCTTTAGATTTCATTCCCCAAGAAAATGACATAAAATAAATTTATCTACTCCATTATTCCATTTGCAATGATTAGAATCGTCATTGAATGTCCTCAACAAAAGTGTGGTCTAATCAGTTTTGCAACTTCATACGAAATTTGCTTTATTTTGGCAACTCAAATACATACCTCAGTGCCCTACCCTTGGTCACTTTGTCATGTGAGGAGAAGATTATCTTAGTCCATACAAGAGAAGGGTATGTTGTTCGGGTGTAACCTTTGAGGCATGATCAAGGTTATTATTTTACAAGGATTCAATCTTGTCACAAGTCAAAAGACTATAACAACAATTTTCAATGGGTTATAACGTCAATTATAAAATATTTTTATTATATTTAAAATTCACTAAACTCTAATAAAGACTTGTTTCCTTTCTCATAGTCTAAAAACAACGTTTATTCAACTAAACAAACTTTAAAACAAAAAAATGATGCAAAACAAATTCAAACAAAAAAATGCAAGTGCAAATGTGGCTAGAGGGGGTGGACATGGACCTCTATTTTTTTCATCTTGAAATGCCTCATTACTCATAGGATATATGAATGTTTGACTTAATTAGATCACATACCTTTTCCTTTAAGGCTCTGCTTGCTTCCAAACAATTTTGGCTTTAAAATCTTTACTATGATAATTACTTGCTCCTTTTTTTCTTCATCTGTCATCATTTGAGATATTTTGAGGGTCATTTCTTTTAATTTCATTTCATCATCGATACTATTAACCCTATACTCTTTCTTATTCATCTCTTCCGCCCTGTGGCCTGCTTTTGGTTCTTTCATACTAGTCTCTATTGTGTGAGGAATTTCTAACATTCGTAATGTGATCCAATTCAGCATCATGTTTACATTGGCTATTCCAACCTTTCAAGGGAAGAAACTTTCTATCTTTATACATAATGATGCTTATTTCATATGCTATAACATAGTTATATTCATATACATATATTACATCTATAGCTATAATGATAATAACTTATTCATTACTATGTGAGGCATAAGTTATTATTACATACTATAGTACACATTTCTATCTTATACACATTATATAAGTTCACATACTTAACTTAATTCTTTATGTTATGTGTGTAGGTACATTCAGCCACAACTTGGGAGCTAAATTGGAGCTAAATTGGAGCTAAATAGAGAAAGAAAAGGCAAGAAAACTTACATGGGGACGTTTAGGAGAGCACAAGGAACAATTGGTGAAAATTTGTACGGAGACCCGTGAGCTCATAGCTGGATTGAGCTAAAGATTTGAGCTACAAGATGACTTCAATTCAGTTGGGGAGCTGCACCATCATCATCGCCACTTAGGACACTTCAAATATGTCCCTAAGTTAAAATTTGCGAAATCGTACCTTTTCGCGAATAGTTACCACCTCAAGAGGTACATTTTCACAAAGAGTTACCATAATATTCACCATGCTACAACTCACCTATAGTCAGCTCATCTCTAACTCATTTACCTCCAAACTAGCTCAAACATGAAATGTTACCTTTCCAAACATTGTGACCTTTCATGATGTAAGGCTATTCAAGCTTCTTCAATAATGGAGAAGTTGTCAGCCTTGTTGTTTCCCGATCTAGGAGAGAAACTAAATGCTACACTTTGAATTGATAAGTAATCTGCAAAATTAAAAGAAAGAAATGATTAAAATGGAAATATGAAATAAGAAATGGAAGAAGAGAGGAAATGATAAGAAAGAAAATGGAAAGAAATGATATCAAAGTAGGCTGCAGAAGTGTTGTATAATTATCCTTCAAGTGATGATGGATTCGGCCTCTAAATGATGTTGATGGACGTATGCCTTGATAATGATTGAAGGATAATTTAATAGTGAAGAGATGAAGATGGTAATAGAATAGTGGTAGAGTTGGCGTGAAGGTGATGGAATATGGTGATGGAAAGATAGTATCTTATAAGACTAAGAAGGAACTAATGCTATAAAGAGAAAAGACTCGTTTCTTATAAGTCATTATAAAGGATGGTAGCAAGGACTTTGACCCACTATCTATAAAGAGATAGAAACCAGAAGTATCAATGGAAGGGGTTTGACGCCACAAACTTAAGAAATAAGCTGGCTTAATCGATATAGTTCTAAAAGAACTTAAAGAGAGAAAAATCTCACAAGAGTTTTAATTTATCAAAGGGTTGTCTTATAAATGAAATGTTAAAGCCTATTTATAGGCGTGCAAGGGGTTTGACCGGATGGTCTATTTGTTGTTCATCTTGGCGCCAACTTTGAAGTAAGGTGGTGCTTTGGCTGAATAGAGAGAAGTCTCTTCACTTTGGCGCCCATTTCATCCCACACGGATGGCACATGGGTGGCTGGTAATGAGGCACTCACATGGGTGGCATAGGGTGCTTATGGTGTGGGTCCTCCTTGGCGTGAAGATAAGAAGCAAGTTAGGCGTGACTTGGCATCCATCTTGCGTCTAGATGACATGGCATCAATGGGGCAACAACTTATTATGAAAGGTCACATTTGTGTAAAGAAACTTTTCATCATTTGAGCTACTTCCCATGTGTTTGAGCTGAAGATGAGCTGGCCATAGATGAAGGACATGTATATGAGTCTTAGGACAGTTCCTTATGGAAAGGCACTTTTCGGAATGACAACTCTTCGTAAAAAAGTAAGAATCCACAAAAATTGACCTAGACCATATTTGTAGTGATCTGTGTGGTAATGATGATGGTGCAACTCTCCAGCTGAAATGAGGTCTCTAGCTAGCTCAAAAGTCTAGCTCAAGTCAGCTATGAGCTTGGGGGTCAGCTGGCAACTTTGTCCCAAAATATTCTTGAGCTGTCCCGGAGTTGTCCTAGTCAAGTTTCCATAGCTCTTGGACTCCAATGCTAGCTTTAAATCAGCTCCCATCATGTGGCCAAATATGCACCTACAAAGAAAGCATAATATAAGCTAAGTAATATTGGATATAAACATATAAATATATGGTTCATAATAGTAACTTCATACATTACATAATATCATCATCATAACTATAAATGTAATGTATGTAAACTATTATTATACCTATGGTATAAAGGAAGAGTAAGTTAGAGAAAATCCCCCTTTAATTATTATGAAAGGTTGGAGATGCAAGTCCGTTTATGTTGCTGTTTTGGATCACATCATCCTCTTTTCTTTAAAGTGATTTATCCTCAAATCGAAGGGTAGTTTTCTTTCAACGTTCCTCTATCCCATAGTTATTGTTTTGTCAAAAGTAGGGATCCCTTAAATAGGCACTTGTGAGAGATATGCCCATGTAGTTTTTCTTTGAAAGTTTAGGTCCCTTGAAATCTCAAAAGTGGTGTCTCCTAATTCTCCAATAGGCATGATCATTAAGTCCTCATAGGTCACGTCTATTGGTCTTCCTAAGGACACACCCTTTGAATGAAAAATTGTGTCCTTTTGCTGTTCAATGGACACATCTTTTGGGTTCCCAAAGTTCATGTCTCCCAAACCTTCATTTTGACAAATGGTGCCTCTTGGTACAACCTGCAAGTTAGAGAAAAAATATGCATGTTCAAAGTTAGAATAATCATCTTCAACCTTGCATGTTGTTAGTAGGCATTCTCGTATTAATCACTTTGAAGAATAAACACTTGTTCTTGGATCAGTTTCCTTAGTGCTTGTTGTTTCTTTTCCTTTCCTCATAGCCTCAACACTTTGCTTCATTTTGATTTGATCATTCTGAAATTGTTTTGGCGTTAAAGGAGTAAGGACAATCTTCTTCCCTTTATGGCTGAACGAGTATTGATTGGTAAAACAATCATGAATAGTTCTCTTGTCATATTGCCATGGCCTTCCAAGGATTAGATGTCTAGCGTGTATAGGGACAACATCACACATCACCTCGTCCTTGTATTTGCCAATTGAAAAAGGAACTATCACCTATTTGCTAACGTTGAGTTCTCCTCGTTCATTGAGCCATTATAGCTTATAGGGACTCGGATGCTTCATTGTTTTCAAGCCAAGCTTTTCTACCATTATTGTACTGGCCACGTTAGTATAACTTCCACCATCTATAATAACAAAACATATATTTTCATTTACATGGCATCGGGTATGAAAACTGTTTTCTCGATGTGCATTATCTTCCGTGACTTGAAGATTCAGACTTCTTTTAATTACCAAGGCTTCTCCTCTATCAACAAAAATCTGCAAGAGTTATTTCTTCATTAACTTCAGTGGGTGCCTCTTCTTCTTCTTCAAATTCATATTCTATTTCACCATTTCCAAGTAAGAGCATGGTGTTCCGGTTAGGACACTATGTAGATACATGGCCCCTCCCAAGACATTTAAAGAACCTAATGTCTCTGGAACGTTTAGTGGTTTACTTTTCTCGTTTGGGGTCTTTACTTACTTGCTGAGTCTTTGAAGATTCGTCTTGTTCTTTGACAGGAGGAGGAGTAGGCTTCTTTATGTTGTTTGGACTCCATTTTGATGGTGTGGGCGCAATATTGCGAGATGTATGTCTCCTCTTCAGTTGCCTTTCGATCTTCATTTCCATTTGCACTATTTTATCTATTTCAATATAATGGTACAACTCTAAGGTGTTGGCAATTTGGAATTAAGTCCAGCAAGGAATCTCGCCATAGTTGCTTCACGATCCTCCTCAATGTTGACTCGAATCATTGCCACTTCGATTTCTTTGTAGTATTCCTCAACACTCCTCTGGCCTTGTTTGAGATTCTGTAACTTTTAAAACAAGTCTCGGTGATAATGAATATGAATGAATCGTTTCCGCACAATACCTTTCATTTCATGCCAAGTTGAGACCGGTCGTTCTCCATTCCTCATTCGGTTAAGGGTAAGTTGATCCCACCATATTAAGGTATAGTCTATGAACTCCATGGCTGCCAAACTCAGTTTCTTCATCTCGGAATAGTTGTGGCTACTAAAATAATGTTCTACATTGCTTTCCTATTCAAGATAGGCTTCAGGATCATTTTTTCCTTGGAATTGAGGAATTTTTGATCTTGATATTGCTTAGATTGTCATCAACAATAGCACGTATAGGGCCTTGGAATGCTGCTTGTTCTCCATCGTCAATATTGTCTTGAACATCTTCTTCTAGAGGTGGTGGTTGTTATTGTCTTCTCGGGACTCCATTATTCCGGGCTGGTGGTAGATCCTGACATGGATCTATCTTTTCATGAAGAGCATTGAACTCTTCACGAAACATTCACATCATTTTACTAATGAGTGCTTGCATCTGTAAGTTTGGTGTTCTTGCATTTTCTCTAGAGCTTTGAGACATGGTTAGTGCAATAAGAATAAATTAAAACCTTACCAGCACACTCACAAAAACCTCTCTTGATCACTCGAAAGAAAGTTCAGATTACACTCCACTCACACTCGTGTTTGCACTCGGGGATATATTCTTGGCTTTTTCGATCCTCCTTCTGATCTCACCCTCTCATTTTCCTTTTTCCTCTCGATTCTCTCTTATGGGTCCTTTTAAGAACTAAATCAAGATTGAGCAAGTTTCTTAGTTTGTGTGTCGGCTTAAAAAGAAATGGTTAGGGTATATAAATGGTTATGGTAAAGGTAGGATAGAAAATGTTAAGAAAAGGATAAGGTAATGAAATAAGAAAAGATGAAAGATTAAGGAAATGAAATTGTAAGAAAATGAAGATAACTTACAACTCAAGTTGCAACACTTACTATCTTCCTTCACAAGAAACAACAAGGATACCTCCATCAAGTTTGATGTTGGGGCATATTGTAATGTGATTCTCTTTGAGTGTATTTTGCATTTTTCTTCACTTTTCTTTTTCGTTGAATTTTCTTCTTTTCTTTCTTTTTTGCACTCCAATTTTGATGTATGAGTCTTTTTTTTTTTTTTTTTTTTTTTCTTTTGCTTTTTTGTTGCAGCACTTGATTGTTAATCCGACTAAGCTATGAATACCGCTTTATGTAAGGCTATTCAAGTTTCTTCAATAATGAAGAAGTTGGCACCCTTGTTGTTTCCCGATCTAGGAGAGACACCAAATGCTATACCTTGAATTGATAAGTAATCTGCAAAATTAAAAGAAAGCAATGATTAAAATGGAAATATGAAATAAGAAATGGAAGAAGAGAAGAAATGATAAGAAAGGAAATGGAAAGAAATGATATCAAAGTAGGCTGTGAAAGTGTTGTATAATTATCGTTCAAGTGATTATGGATTCGACCTCCAAAGGATGTTGATGGACGTATGCCTTGATGATGATTGAAGGATAATTTAATGGTGAAGAGATGAAGATGGTAATGGAATGGTGGTAGAGTGTGTGAAGGTAATGGAATATGGTGATGGAAAGATAGTATCTTATAAGACTAAGAAGGAACCAATGCTATAAAGAGCAAAGACCTGTTTCTTATAAGTCTTTACAAGGGATGGTAGCAAGGACTTTGACCCACTACCTATAAAGAGATAGGAACCAGAAGTATTAATGGAAGGGGTTTGACGCCACAAACTTAAGAAATAAGTTTACTTAATCGATATAGTTCTAAAATAACTTAAAGAGAGAATAATCTCACAAGAGTTTTAATTTATCAAAGGGTTGTCTTACAAATGAAATGCTAAAGCCTATTTATAGGCGTGCAAGGGGTTTGGCCGAATAGATACAAGGCTTTTCGGCAAAATACATGTCTTAAAATAAAAGTAAATGATGCTTGGATGAGGGGAGATGTCATTGGCCGAATGGTCTCCTTGTTGTTCATCTTGGCGCCAACTTTGAAGCAAGGTGATGCTTTGGCCAAATAGAGAGAAGCCTCTTCACTTTGGCACTCATTTCATCCCACACGCATGGCACATGGGTGGCTGGTCATGAGGCACTCACACAGGTAGTATAGGGTGCTTATGGTATGGCTCCTCCTTGGCATGAAGATAAGCAACAAGTTAGGCGTGACTTGGCATCCATCTTGCGTCTAGGTGACATGGCATCAACTTATTATGAAAGGTCACATTTGTGTAAGGCAACCTTTCATCATTTGAGCTATTTCCCATGTGTTTGAGCTGAAGATGAGCTGGCCATAGATGAAGGACATGTATGTGAGTCTTAGGACATCTCCTTATGAAAAGGTACTTCTCGGAATGACAACTCTTCACGAAAAGGTATGAACCCACAAAAATTGACCTAGACCATATTTGTAGTGCTCTGTGTGGTGATGATGATGGTGTAACTCTCCAGCTGAAATGAGGTCTCTAGCTAGCTCAAGTTAGCTATGAGCTCAGGGGTCAACTGGCAATTTTGTCCCAAAATATTCTTGAGTTGTCCAGGAGTTATCCTAGTCAAGTTTCCATAGCTCTTGGACTCTAATGCTAGCTTTAAGTCATCTCCCATCATGTGGCCGAATATGCACCTACAAAGAAAGCATAATATAAGCTATGTAATATAGGATATAAACATATAAATATATGGTTCATAATAGTAACTTCATACATTACATAATATCATCTTCATAACTATAAATGTAATGTATGTAAACTATTATTATAACTATGGTATAAAGGAAGAGTAAGTTAGAGAAAATCCCCCTTTGATTATTGTGAAAGGTTGGAGATGCAAGTCCATTTATGTTGTTGAGTTGGATCACATCATTTCATGAATGATGTTGCCCATGAAGATGTCATTTCACCAATGAGCACGTTGATGAAGAAATCACAACCATTGGAGGCCAAAATCATCAAAGGACATAAGAAAAAGCTCCATGACTATTTGGCCACACCACATGCCTTGCACATGAGAGCGTTGGCACCAAACATGAGGAGGCACATCATCATTTGGCCAAGAGAGATGTCCTTGGCGCCAAGATGAACCATTCAGCCAAGGGAGATGTCTTCCCACCCTTGCTGAAACATCAAGTCCCTTTATGAAGTGTTAGCCAAACCAACACCAAGCTTATGGACATATCTCTTCATTCAATTAATTATGTATTTTCATCAAGAGACATGTACTAGCCGAAACAATATGTAACCATTCGGCCAAGCACTCTCATTTTCTATAAATTGAGAGGCTTGCCATCATTTGTACTCATCTCATTCATATTATAAACAAACCTTTTATGAGTTGAATCTCTCTTCAATGTATTGTGAACTTTATCGATTAAGCAAGTATAATTTATTATACTTGTGGCATCAATCCTTCCATCTTGATTCCTAAATTCCTAGATTTCTATCTAGTGGGTTGAAGACACTATCACCACCCTCAAGCAAGTTTGTGAAGATCGAGATTGTGCTTCCTAGTATAGTTTCTTCTTTGGCGTGCTTGAGATACAACATCACCACCATGTCCATTACAACATCAACACTACCAGCATCATCCATCAAGACCATCAACATCTTCCTAAATTCTGCAGCCATCTATTTCGTTTCTTTCTATTTCATTACTTTTATTATATAACCATTTCTTAAGTCCATTATTAATCTATTTCTTTTCTTATTTTTGTTGCAGCCCAAACTTATAATTCAAGGACATCAGTACTTGTCAATCCTAGATTGGGACACAATAAGGCTATCTACTCATTTCCATCAAAGCGTGTAGATTTAGCCTACATCAATTCGAGTTTCGATTTTACGCTTCTCTAATTCATGCGCAAGAGGATCTTGAAATTCTCCTTTAATGTTACCACATTCCTCGTTGAAAAACTTTGGAGTTTTAGTTTGATTTATGTAGCAGACCTTATTGTCAAACTATTTTTGATGCGGAAGCAACAATGGTTGGACATAGCACGATGTGGTCAACATTTTAGAGCACAAATTTTCATACGGGAAATGGAATAGAGGGAACTGAAAATTATGAGATAATTTCGTTTCATAAACACTTCCTTAATAACTTGATAAAAGTCTATTAGATGCTTGGCCTTGATATTATTTCTTCTCGGTATTCTTAGGTTCATTGTTAAATGTTGAGCCTCTAAGGAATTTAGGGTTTTCATCTTTAAAGTGTAATAAACCTTATGTGATAAGGTTATGGACCTTTAACCTTAAGGTCGTACAGTTCTCTATGGAATGATTAAAAACACCAAAATTATATCTACATGAATTCTTGGTACCGTGCAAACCTGACCATTGATAAACATTAGGTTTTGGTAGAACCGGTGCAAGAAGATAATTTTGGAAGAGATGAGGTAGCAAGTCTGAATATAACTGAAAAATTGGGAAGATTAGTGGCTTCTTATTTTTATTCTCATTCTTCCTAGTCCTTTTGGTCATCATTTGGTATTCTTTTATGCTATTTTTTTACTTGTGTGAATCATATGTTTAACGTGGTAACCATCCTCTTCTACTGCCCCTTTACCCAACATTGGTTCAATAATGCTTTCTAGGACCATATTTGATTTTTGAAGCTGGCTTTAACTATCTCGATCTTGAATGATCTCTTAATCATTTCATAATGTCATTTTGGCCCCACGACTGACATTTAGACTGTCATTCAAAGCTCTTATCTATTTTTTCATATCAAATTTCCCTAATGGCTTCCCCTCATGAATCATAAAGTTACCATGGTCATCAAATTGGATGTTTGCTCCCTTAACTCATTCTGAAAGTTTTTTACATGGCCATTCATCTCTTGTTGAGCTCTGATGATATACTCTTGGAGTCCTTTAATTATGTTAACTCACGTTATTATCACATTCATACTCTTGGAGTCCTTTAATTATGTTAACTCACGTTAATATCATATTAATAGCTCTCAATCTTTCTTTAGGTACGACCAGGGTGGCTTCAATTTGCTTACAAAATTTATATCACATGATGCTCCATGAGTTACTCCCATGTTTTCATGGTGGAATGCATATAAAAATGATTAAATAAATTAATAATGTAGAGGCATGAATGCATAGATGCAAATATGTGAATGCAAATGAAAATGCAAAATGTGTTAATTTCATAAGTGAGCACCATAAAACAACCTTCATTTAGACAACAAAGTTTCATTACACTAGGTAGTCAAAGTAAATTGTGACTCTTCATTTCTTTATTCCCTTAAGCTACATTCTTCCTGGGATTTAACATTGCACTCAGAGTCATCACTGTACTTTATCACATTTAATGCCGCTCGATGTCCTTAAATTGCTTGTTGTTGAATCATGAGATTTTCACCTCTATGAAATTTCCAAGGGGACATGGTCTTTATATCTTCATGAAGAGTCTTCCTATCCTTGATCTGGCTGCATCTATCTCTCAAGAAAGCATCTTGGCCTTTGTGCCTTCAAGGATGTCTTAAACTGGCTTTAAATTTCTTCATTCATTGGTTGTCTTTCTTCATGGATCATTAGAACATCTTGAGATCTCCTGGTTTAGACTACATGGATAAGAATTTCTTGTCTCATTATGAACAACCTTTTATTTAGTCAACCACTTTCGAATTAACACCTTCGGGTGACATAAAGATGAAAATGCAAGAAAATAAAACCAAAATAAAATAAACACAAAACAAAAATAGGTTAGTACACATAAGATAACTAACAATATAGTAAGAACTATAAGCATCAAATAAAACCTACCCTTACAAGTTGACTACCCATATATGGTTTAATAAATCCTACATGAACATGATCCCTACCCCCATGTTTTGTTTATCATAAAAATCCTAACCGTATAATATATTGTTCGCATTCTTATTCGAAAAAATAATCCTAAACGCGGGATATCTAATTCTCATATATTTATTCAAATGATAAAAGTATTCAACCAAAAGTGTATAAAAGCTTTTCCTTGTGTACCCTCCTTACGGGATTTCTAAGGGTATGTCAGTCTCTATAGTCTTGGGCTTGCTATACTGGGCTTGTTAATAGAGTAAAAGGTACTCAAATTGTCCTTTTCGATGCTCCAATGGACTGTTAGACCCTTAATCCTGGCTCATCACATGCTTATTCAGATTGAGTTCAATTTAAGGGGTACACTTTTCTATGTCCACAAGGAGGAGATTAATATCATGAAGATCATAAGTTGTGTGCCCCTAGAGCGATCTACTGTCCATACAGAGGTGAAAACCATCACATGAAAGTAGCTTCTCACTCCCACTTAAATGGGATGGAGCAAGGCTTTTACTCAATGTCATGAAAATGCAGCTGTGTAGTGTGTAAGGAAAAGAAAGAAAATCATAACACATGCAAGCAATCATAAAGTGGAGTTCTCAAATCTTTTAACATTAGTTAATATGAAATCATTAGCAAATAGATTAGTCTAACTATTTAGTGGTTAATCAATGATAAAAAAGTTATTCTAAACAATGAGATGTCAAAATTAAATTAGGGAAAACTTTTAATTTCATTGCAAAGACAACTAATTAGTTAACAAATGACATGGCCCTCGAAAATCCCCAGTGGAGTCGCCAAGCTATCGAGGCGTTATTTTTAAATTAGTGTTGAATAAAATCCATATTTTTATAAAAGTGGCTACCTCTACTAATTTGGGACTCTAATTTAAAAATCAGTTCACGGAGTCGTCATCAATATTTGATTAGGGTGTGATTGAGCACCCAAAATAAAATTTTCATTTTAATAAAAAAAATTTTAATTATATTAAAACAACATTTCTAAAGTTTTGTTATCAAAAATTCGAGTTTGGGAGTCGGTTGCACGTGAGAAAGGATTAGCACCCCCACAATGTCCTAAACTGGTACCTAGTTAATTAATTAGTTGTATTTGCAATAAAACTTATACATTCAAATATAATTTAATTCAAGATTCCTTTTTAAACACATACAAATTATTACATATTTCTAATGTATACAATGAAAAAATTAAAATAATTAATTATGTTACCAACCTTTAGAGAGATAAGGATATTTAATTATTTAAGACATTGAGACGAGACCTTAGATGCGATCTAACAGTCTTTTCTTGGTGATTTATTTAACAAACATGATCTTTTTCTCATTCTCAAATTTTAAGTGAGAACATTATTTAGGTTTTACTTAATGAGATGCCCTTTTATTTTAAAACTATTTGGAAATGACCTTTTTATGAGTCAAGACAATCATTTCACAATAGTTCTAAAATAAAAGAATTTTACCCTTATTCCAATTATTAGATTCAAGTCGAAGAATGCTTATGAAGAATATCATGTATTAATTAAAATAATTAAAACCTAGACATGTATGTACAAACAAACATATTTACGCCTAGCATTTAAGAACACATGCAAAATGATTTATAATACTAGTAAATAAAATAATATATCACATGATACTTAAAGAGAAAATAACCTCAGTGACCAAAATCCCATATAATATACGATTTTAACCAACTTTTTCCGGATTTGCCAAAATGACCAACAAAATCGCAATGCGATCGCTAATTCGCAACGCGATCTCCATTATCGTAAATCAGTTTCCAGATTCGCAACGCGATTATGACTATCGCAATGCGATTTTCCAATTTCGCGTTGCAATTTTCCCAAGAGAAAATAACCTCAGTGACAAAAAATCCCATATAATATACGATTTTAACCAACTTTTTTCGGATTTGCCAAAATGACCAACAAAATCGCAATGCGATCGCTAATTCGAACGCGATCTCCATTATCGCAAATCAGTTTCAGATTCGCAATGCATTATATCGCAATGCGATTTTCCAATTTCGCGTTGCGATTTTTCCCAATTCGCAATGCGAATAAGTAATCGCAATGCGAATTTGGAAAATCGCAATGCGATACTGACTATCGCAATGCGAATTTGGAAATTCGCATTGCGATTTACGTATTCGCGTTGCGATTTTCATAATTCGCAATGCGAATACGTAAATCACAACGCGATTAAGTAAATCGCAATGCGAATTAGGAAAATTGCAATGCGAATACGTAAATCGCAATGCGAATCTTACTATCGCAATGCGATTTACATAGCGCCATTCGTATTAACGCGTATTTGTTTTTTCAAATTCCAAACATGAATTTTTTCTTAATAAATCAGAAACTGAACCGTCCACAGTAATCGCAACTCATAACCTCAAACCTAAAATCACAACACTCAGTCCCATCTCCATCTCTCACTCTCTACGACGAAATCCGTCCCCATCTCCGAAGATTTCCATCCCCATCGCCGGCGAAATCCCTCACAACCATTCACAGTAAAAATCCCTCACAATCATACAAATGGAAAATCAACCTCCGAGGGTAGTTTTTTTTTTTTTGAATTTTTGCATTATTTAGGTTTTTCATATTGAGATTATGATAAGTTTACTGGTAATTTCAATAATAGATTAACCATTTCACTTAGATTTCTTATTAAATTCATTCGATTGCTGCCAATACTGCTAAACTGTTTAGCCTGTGAAGTTAGTATTTGTCTTTATTTTGTCTTTTGGTTGAAGTAATGCAGAAGAAGAATAGTTTCGAGAATGAAAATCGCAACGCGGAAATAACTTTCGCAACGAGAGAATCACAACGCGAAATAAAAATCGCAACGCGAAACCAAAATCGCATTGCGATTTTCATTTCGCGTTGCGATTCTATCGTTGCATTTCGCGTTGCGATTCTCTCGTTGCGATAGTCATTTCCGCGTTGCGATTCTCATTATCTCGTTGCGATTTTTATTTCAACCAAAAGATAAAACAGTGTTGCAAATTTTAGTTTCAAGAATAAACTACTATTTATGTTTATTGTTTTTGGTATATCTTCACAGTGTAGTTTTTGGTATATCTAACTTGGTATGTTTATTGTTTTTGTAGAAATTTTTTTCGGCTTCATTGACATTAAGGAATAAAGTTAGCCTAGCCACTACAATTGCTTCGAAGCTTTCACCTGCACAAAGAAAATTGTTTGAGGAAACCTGCTTCGGGCCATGGCTGAGAGTACACATCCGGGTGGAGATGCTAATTTGACCCATTTGTGGCTTCAGACCATGACTAGCGATCTACCCGACAGTATACAACGTGGTGAGGAAGAGATATGGTTTCATTTTCCACCGGCTATACTTGTTTTGGGTGGAAGGAGTTCTGCTTAATCACTGTCTACGATCGGACACGATGATGTAGGCCGGTACACTCGTCATATCACCCCCCATCATGGTTATCCAGGGTTTTTCCTGATGAGTCAATAGAGAAGCCGAACTTACACGTCGACAACATGAGAAATTGTTTAATAAGAAAGATGGTTTTACTCGATGAATGACGTCGATGTTGTCCGAGTATGCCTTCTACTACTTTTGTATGCCGGCTTTTTAGGCAGAGAGGCCAGACAACCTATTCCTCAGGACTAATATTATTGGTAGAGGACCTAAATGCATGAATCTGTTTCCGTGGGGTTCGTATATGGAAAGCTACCTGGACTAAGTTGTCGTCTGCCTTTGATTACCGCAAAAGTTTGCGGGGCGATGGGTCGAAATACACTTTGTCAGGCTTTGTTTGGGCCTTTAAGGTAAGAATTTCTATATATGTTTTCAAAATTATAATTAATTTTTAACAATTACTAATGTTTGTTATTATATTGTTTGTAGATTTGGATATTCGACCTTTCCCCCATGAAGACATATGCAATAAAACTTCAATGATATTCCCAGGGCTATTTCCTGGAAGAGGAAACGTCTTTGGATTGGGAAGACTTAATACATATGCGACAATAATAATGTAAGTTAACACAAATACTATCATATATAAACAAGTTATTAATAGTAGACGTTTAACTTTGTTTGAGTTTTATATTTTAGGAGGCCAACATTCCATTAATGAGACTGACACCCACGGGGCTGAGCTTGCCACTGATTGGTGGCAAGCTAGTCAGCGTTTTCTTGATGGCACGAATGATGAGCAGCCTCCACTTCCTCCACTTCGCGAGCCATCACCTCACCTAGAGCCATCACCTGATCGACCCGACTTACACCTCTACAACGAGAGCCATCACCTATCCCGTCACATCATCGAGCCTCTTCTACACCATCACCTCATGATAGGCGCGGCAAAGATGCCACTCTATCTCCCTGTTCTCCACCTCCACGGGAGCAAGGGAGTTACGTGATGAGGTCAATGCCTTGCGTTAGGAGATCGGTACTCTACGCGATAACGATGGTGCATGGCGTGTGGAGGTGTTACTTTACGTGTGAGGTTGCCGCTCTACGTGAGTGGTAGTATCGTTACAGAATGAGGTTCATACTCTACGCACAGGTAAGTTTAAGATTTTCCATATTTAACTTGATGATAAATTTACTCGTAATTTCACTTAAATTAACCATTTCACTTAGATTGCTTAGTAAATTTATTCGGTTGCTGCCAACTGCTAAACTGTTTATTAACACTGTGAAGTTTATTTGTCTTTTTGTTTTGTCTTTTGGTTGAAGTAAATTTATTCGGTTGCTGCCAATCTGCTAAACTGTATTCTTTAACACTGTGAAGTTAGTATTTGTCTTTTTTTGTCTTTTGGTTGAAAGTTTGAAATATTTGTCTTTGTTTTCACTGTTTAAATATCATGTCTGTTTATTTACTGATATTTGTATTTAATTATTTAGCGGACCGATAAGGTGGATGCTTTACGTCGGGTTTTTCTTGCACGACAGAGTTCACGCATCAGACGGCGTGCACGTGCTATTAAGTCTCCGTATACCCCAAGTGCGAAGACACCGCAAGAAGAAGCCCGACTCGCCTGTCATCCCTCAAGAGTCCAATCCTATCGTTGAAGAGGCCCCTATCATTCCTCGAGAGTCCCCTCCCCCGTTTGAAGGCCATGTCATCGTTGAAGAGGTCCCTCCCACCATTCAAGAGCCCGATTCACATGGCGTCATATGTAGGATTCTTGAGAAACCCTCTGACGTGCCGGACATGATGGATTCAAGTTGGCTCTCGTATGAGTTACCGGCCAGAACCATACCGGTATCTGAAGTGGAGGAAACAACTACCGGACACAATTCTGGATAACACCCTTTGGGCTAAGACCGCAGTTGATTTTTATCTACATGAGCGAGCCAGGGGTGTTTCACTGACATATGCAGCTCAACGAATGATATCTATTTGTTGCTTGATCGGTCTTGGTGGGGCGTATATTAGGGGTTGAAGACATGGCTATTTCGATGGAGGGGTAAGTCTTATATTTTTCTTATATTTTAATTTGATTATTTTTTAAATTTATGTAAGTTACTAATATGTTTTTTTTGTAAAACAGCATATCGATGCGTGGGTGTTACGTCTTCTAATAATTAGGAAACTTAAGGAAAATAAAAAATACCGATATACAATTATGCGACAACTTTTAACGTTCACGAAGAATAACGAGATGAATCGTTGCGTTGGGCATGGACAAGCTAAACTTTATCCTGCATGGTGAGGTCGATAAGGTTAGTGTTTATTTTAGATTGAGTTTAAAGGTATTCATAATAAGTGCGCAAATGAAGAATTATTACTTTGATTGCAGGTGTTTATCCCTGTTTTTGGAACGTAAACATTGGCTTCTCGTCGAGCTTCAGATCCCATCCCTTAAGGTAATAGTATATGACAGCCTGATAAATTACATATCATTGGCTTATTTAAGAGATATATAAGGCTGGAGCTCGATTTGGCTAAATTCTTGGATGTGATAAATCATTGGACTCGTTATGGAACAAGAAGCCAAAGAAGCTCAATATTACAGTTAGCAGAGACGAGATCGCACCACAACACAACGAAAGGACCCAGAGGGGATTGTGGTCCTCTCGTATGCTTGCGTTGGACGTTTTGATCACAGGAAGTATAAAAGTATCTACCTCCCACCGATAGAGATAGAGCTGCAGTAGGCTTGTGGTTTCGGCATTATATGGCTATCGATATATACGAGATGCTGCCTACCTGCATCCGCGTTATAAAATGTCCATAAACATTGGTATGTTTATAGGCTTGTGGTTTGAAAATGTTTGGTTAAGTACCTAGAATTCAATAATTTGGTGTTTGTAGGTGTTAGATGTGTAGAAAGTGTTGTTTGAGCAAATGTTTGGTTTATGCAGGTTTCTCAGAAGTGAGCTGCGTGAAATGATGTATGGCTGCAAAGTTGATTCAATAGTAGATGAGGAAATAGAATTATTGCTTATTTTTTGATTGTTAATTGATTTGTAAAAGTGATTTGTAAAATTGATTTGTTTAATTGATGTTAACATAATTCTTATTTGTTCTTGTTTAATTGATTGAAATGTAATGGTTGATTTGTTGATTTCAATCTGCATTATGTTGAAGGCAAAAAATACTATCGCAATGCGAAATGAAATCGCAACGAGAGAATCGCAACGCGAAATGAAAATCGCAACGAGAGAATCGCAACAGAGAATCGCAACGCGAAATGAAAATAGCAACGACAAAATCGCAACGCGAAACTAAAATCGCAACACAAAACTAAATTCGCGTTTGCGATTTTCATTTCGCATTGCGATTCCCTCGTTGCGATTTTCATTTCGCATTGCGAAATTCGCGTTGCAATTTTCATTTCGCATTGGGATTCTCTCGTTGCGATTTTCATTTCGCATTGCGATAGTAATTTCTGCTTTGCGATAGACATTAAGATGATTGCCTATTAAGTGATAACAACTGAACAGATCATAGCAATTTTCAAACTCAAGTTACTAATACATGCCTAACTGAAAATGTTCATTTCGCATTGGGATTCTCTCGTTGCGATTTTCATTTCGCATTGCGATAGTAATTTCTGCTTTGCGATAGACATTAAGATGATTGCCTATTAAGTGATAACAACTGAACAGATCATAGCAATTTCAAACTCAAGTTACTAATACATGCCTAACTGAAAATGGTTAAAAGTTCACACATAAAATCTACATAATACAACGTTTGCATTTAAAAATCACCTAAGTTAACAGTCCCAAAAGGTGAAGCCAGTTGTGATTGGATTTAAAGATGATTGCGATTTTGATTGCCTTTTTCTTGACACCATATGAGCTTTTGAATTTTGATGATGATCCATATTTTGGTAGAGGAAAAGATGATTGTGATGGCACTGGTGATCCACATGTCACCTTGTATGACCACTTTCCTTGCACCGACTACATGTCGATCTCTTCTTCTCTTCCCCCTTAGACGGTATACGATCGTGACTTTTTGGTCGACCAGGTAGCCTTCTGTCCATGGCTGGTGGCAAAACTCTAGTATGTCCCACTCAGAAGGATGTGGAATAGGGTAGACAATCTCGGCATAAGTCTGTCGATATACTTCTATAGTGTAGCAATCCATAGCGTATGTGCTTGAATCATCTTGGTTTAGATGAAAGAACTTTTATAACATGGCCACACGAATAACCAGTTTGCCATTTCATACAACTACACGTCCTTGCATTTAGATCGACAAGCCCATTTAAGTTATTATCCAGTACTTCAAACAAAGTGTTTGAACATGGTTCAACTCTCCATGACGTTGACTTCACAACACGTTCGTTATCTTTTTTCAGTCCATGGTGTAACACGATGTTCCAATGTTCCTGTAAATTTAAATAATAATACTTAGTAAAATATATGATAAGTTACGAATTCAAAGAAATAATACCTGCATGGTTTCTTTTCTTGTAGTACCACTGTTGAATAGAGGCTCGAAAAAAATCCATTAACATAGTAATGGGTAATTTCCGGGAATGACGACTTAGAGCGTTGATTGATTCTGCACTATTAGACGTCATGAAACCATATCTTGCTCCAAGTTGATGTACTCTTGACCATCTTTCAAACCCGACATCTTCTAGTGTTTGAGCACACTGAGGCAAAACACGTCTTAAACAGTTTATATGATTATTGAAATCCACTTCCCGATAAGCTTTTACAGCCTTCCAGTATGTCCATTTGTGCTTTTTATACCATCAGACCTTGATTTTAGATTTCTATACAAATGAACACCACAAAGTCCATGAAAAGCATCTGGGAAACACCTTCTAACAGCGTTGTCAATTGAGTTTGCCCTATCGGATATGATTGTCAGATTGCTAATAGGACCTATGCAATCCCTAAGAGCCCCATAAACCATGTCCATGAATCAGAGGTTTCAGATTTGCCAACCCCGTAAGCTATTGGCAATATCCCATTGTTAGTATCCATGGCTACTGCTAATAAGTTTACTCCAAGGTATCGACCTTTCAAATGTGCTCCATCAACTATAATAACTAGGCGCATGCAAGTAATAAACGAACGAATCTACAAAATAATATACACAAGAAATATAATCATTTAAATGTGAAATGCATGTAACTAACAAAAATGAGTCAACAGAATTATATTGATTTACTAACCGCAGCACCAATGGCGATAAACAGCAACTCAAAGCGTTCATCTCTATCTGTTTTGATATGAGTTACCGACCCAGGATTTTTCAGCTTTAAATTGTGACAATAAGCCGGCAGTTGGGCAAACGATGCTTCTGGCGACCCCTCAACAATTCCAAGGCATAACATTTGGCTCTCCAAGCTTGAGAATATGATATACTAATCTTGAACCGAGCATTCATGTCAGTCATAATTTCATGTCCCCGATATACCCTGCCATTCAAAAACATTAACTCAGCCAGAAAACCACCCAACACCTTTTTGTTTGCATGTCTATGGTGAAGAAAAACTTGGGTTCTTGAACATGTATGTTTATCAATAAAAGTCCTAATTTGAAACATTTCGCAATCTTTTATCCTCTTTGCAATCATATGCCACGTACAGTTTTTGTCAATCATACACCTTGTTTCAAAACGATCTTTGCTTGATTTGTTAACTTTTAGTTGATAGCCATCTTCCACACATTTCGTATACAAAGCTATCTTCAAGTCTTCCTTTGTATCAAAACAATCATCTTTCTTGATACGAATAACTTTTGTGTAACAATCAACTGCTTTCTTTACCAACTCTTCTTCCGGTATCTGAAATAATTCTGGCATATTCCAGTTATACTCCCGTGGCATTTTCTTTTCTTCGGGGACTTTTTCTTCTTTTTTTTTTCTTCTTTTTTCTTTTTCAGGATTATATGAATACAGAATGGATGTTCAACATGTTCATTCACAGTCGTAACTTCCTCCTCATTATCATCAACAACATCTTCCTCTGCAACGGTTGTTTCATCATCAAAATTTGGGTATTGACCAATATCAAAATCATTACACGCAGGGACTGTTTCTTCTTCTGAAACATCATCAAAATCCGAGTATTGACCAATATCAAAGTCCGGGTATTGACCAAGATCAAATTTTGAATACTGACTAGTACTCACAAATTTTTCTGTTGGCTCATCATCGTCTAATTGGTCAATACGAAAACCGGAATTTGGTGCTGAAAGTTGATTGGGATTTGGATTAGAGAAAGGTTGTGGGTTTTGAGAAAACTTAGTTGATTACTACCCCTACTGACCCAACAATACTACTTCTAGGTTCAACAACATACAATGTAACATCATCACTTGAAACACTAATGTAAGCAATGAATCGTTCAACATCTTCATTGTCGGTTAACAAATAAACTTACCATTTCTCTGATAAGATATCCTAAATCCACTTAGGGGCTCTAAATTCAATTTCTTTGAAACACGTAATATTAGAGTTTCATAAGTTAACATTTTTAATGACAATTTTAGTTGAAGATTCATGGGTAAAGGCATATATTGTAAAACACCATGAACATTCTCCCATGACCCTCCAAAACACAAATCTATCCAAACATGATCAACATTAGATGATTTCATGGTTGTAAATTAATTTACTAAACAAACGAGCTGCGAAACTAAGACCTGTTGCCGGATGGGGAAGGATGTAGGAACGGATATAGGAACGGATGTCGCCGGAGAGAGTGATAGATGGAGATGGAATGAGTTGCGATTTAGGGATTTAGGTTATGAGTTGTTGCTTCTGCGTAGATATATACACAAAAAATTTGTGTTGCGAAACTAAAACCTTTTGCAAACTTTGAAAATCGCATTGCGATTCTGTATTATCGCGTTGCGAAAGTAAGTATCGCGTTGCGATTTTCCTAATTCGCAGTGCGAATAAGTAAATCGCAATACGAATTTGGAATATCGCAATGCGATACTGACTATCGCAACGAGATAGTACAAAATCGCAACGAGATTCTGACTTTCGCAACGAGATTCTGAAAATCGCATCATCTTCAAATCCCAATCACAACCGGCTTCACCTTTTGGGACTGTTAACTTAGGTGATTTTTAAATGCAAACGTTTATTATGTGTATTTTATGTGTGCACTTTTAACATTTTCAGTTAGGCATGTATTAGTAACTTGAGTTTGAACATTTCTATGATCTGTTCAGTTGTTATCACTTATTAGACATTCATTTGACTATCGCAACGGGGAAATCGCAACGCGAAAATGGCTATCGCAACGCGAAAATGGCTATCGCAACTAGAAAATCGCAATGCGAAATGAAAATCGCATTGCGATTTTCTCGTTGCGATAGTCTGTTTTGCCTTCAACATAATGCAGATTGAAAATCAACAATCAACTATTATATTTCAATCATTAAACAAGCACAAATAAGAATTATGTACACACCAATTAAACAAATCAACATTTACAAATCATTTTTTACAATCAATTAAACAATCAAAAATAATAATAATTCTTATTTCCTCATCAATTATTGAATCAATGAATCAACTTTTGCACCCGTACATCCATTTCACGCAGCTCACTTAAGGATTAACCTGCAAAAACCAAACATTTGCTCAAACAAGACTTCCTACACATCTAAACCTACAACAACAAATTATTGAATTATAGGTACTTACCAAACATTTCAAACCAAAAGGAGTATATATGTTAACAAACTTGCATTTGACTTACCATTAACATGGATACTTCATAACGAGGATGCAGGTAGGCAGCGTCTAGAATATCGCTCTAGCATATAATGCCGAAACCACAGCCTACTGCAGCTCTATCTCTATCGGTGGGAGGTAGAAACTCTTGCTTCCCGTCGTCAAACGTGCCAAGCACATGCATACGAGAGGACCACACATGCATACGAGAGGACCACAATCCCCTCTGGCTCCCGGCGATTATTGTGGCACGGTCTCGTCTCTGACAACTGTGACATTGAACTTCTTTGGCTTCTTGTGTCCAGAATTAGTCCAATAATTAATCCCATCCAAGAATTTAGCCAAATGAGAGCTCCATCCCTTGATATATCTCTCAAATCAGACAGTGATATGTAATTATCATGCTATCATATACTTTATCTTCAGGGATGGGAGCTGAAGTTGGACGAGAAGCCATGATGACGTTCCAAAACAGGGATAAACACCTGCAATCATAAGTAATAATTCATTTATTTTGCGCACTTATTTATGAACACCTTTAAAAATTTAAAAAATAAACACTAACCATATCGACCTCCCACCATGCAGGATAAAGTTTAGCTTGTCCATTGCCCAACGAAAATGATTCATCTCGTTGATTCTTCAAGTGAACTGCGTGAAAAGCCGCCGGCATTATTGTATATCGCGATTTTTTTTTATTTTTCCTAAGCTTCTTATTATTAGAAGACGTGACACCCACGCATCGATATGCTGTTTACAAAAAAAGACATATATTAGTGAATTACATTAATTTTTAAAAAATTAATCAAATCATATATAAGTCAAATATAAGACTTACCTCCCCCATCGAAATAGTCACTGTCTTCAACCCCTAATAAACACCCCACCAAGACCGATTAGCAACAAATACATCTCATCGTTGAGTTTGCTTATGTCAGTGTAACACCCTTAGCTCCGCTCATGTAGATAAAAATCACTGCGGTCTTAGCCCAAAGGGTATTATCCAGAATTGTTCCGGTAGTTATCTCCTCTCCACTTCAGATACCGAAGGGTACTAGCCGTAACTCATACGAGAGCCAACTCATCCATCATGTCGGCAACGGTTGGGGTTTCTCAATAATTCGATATATTACCCCATGTGATCGGGTTCTGGAATGGTGGGAGGGACCTCTTCAACGATGACAGTGGCCTCTTGAACGGTGGGGGGGACTCTTGAGGGATGATAGGGGCCTCTTGAACGATTGGAGGGACTCTTGAGGAATGAGGTGAGTCGGGCTTTTCTTGCGGAGTCTTCACACCATTGGGGTGAACGGAGACGTAATAGCATGTGCACGCCGTCTGATGCGTGAACTCCGTCGTGCAAGGAAAACCCGATGTAAAGCATCCACCTTATCGGCCGCTAAAAAAAATTAATACATAAATCAGTAAATAAACAGACATGATATTAAAAGACAAATATGTTTCAAACTTGCATTGTATTCACCCAAGTCATTATTCTATCATAGTTCACAAAATGCATCAGATAACATTCCAGAAGTAAGCACTTATAACATTTAAAAGAAACATATATAAACATTCAAGAGAAGAATAGTTTTACTTTCGCACACGAAAATGACTATCACAACGCGGAAATGGCTATCGCATGCGAAATGAAAATCGCAACGACAAAATCGCAACGCGAACACAAATCGCATTGCGATTTTCATTTCGCGTTGCAATTTTGTCATTGCGATTTTCATTTCGCATTGCGATTTTGTCGTTGCGATTTTCATTTCGCATTGCGATAGCCATTTCCGCGTTGCGATAGTCATTTTCGTGTTGCGAAAGTAAACTATTCTTCTTCTGCAAATTGAAACTTGAATGGATTGCATTACTTCAACCAAAAGACAAAAACAAAATCAAAAAAATACTAACAAAAACAGTTTAGCAGTATTGGCAGCAACCGAATGAATTTATTAAGCAATCTAAGTGAAATGGTTAATCTAAGTGAAATTACGAGTAAATTTATCATCAAGTTAAATATGAAAAATCTTAAACTTACCTCGTTGCGTAGAGTATGAACCTCATTCTACAACAATGCTACCATCTCATGTAGAGCGGCTACCTCACCGCGTAAAGTAGACACCTCAACACGCCATGCACCATCGTCTTTGCGTAAAGTACCGACCTCCTCACGCAAGGCATTGACCTCCACGGGATGAGTTAGGAGAGTTACGTGATGAGGTCAATGCCTTGCGTGAGGAGGTCGGAACTTTACGCAAAGACGATGGTGCAGGGCATGTTGAGGGGTCTACTTTACGCGGTGAGGTAGCTGCTCTACGTGAGATGGTAGCATCGTTGCAGAATGAGGTTCATACTCTACGCAACGAGGTATGTTTAGGATTTTTCATATTTAACTTGATGATAAATTTACTCGTAATTTCACTTAGATTAACCATTCACTTAGATTGCTTAAAATTCATTCGGTTGCTGCCAATACTGCTAAACTGTTTTTGTTAGTATTTGTCTTGATTTTGTTTTTGTTTTGGTTGAAGTAATGCAATCCATTCAAGTTTCAATTTGCAGAAGAAGAATAGTTTACTTTCGCAACACGAAAATGACTATCGCAACGCGGAAATGGCTATCGCAATGCGAAATGAAAATCGCAACGACAAAATCGCAATGCGAAATGAAAATCGCAACGACAAAATCGCAACGCGAAATGAAAATCGCAATGCGATTTGTTTCGCGTTGCGATTTGTCGTTGCGATTTTCATTTCGCATTGCGATAGCCATTTCCGCGTTGCGATAGTCATTTTCGTGTTGCGAAAGTAAACTATTCTTCTTTTTGAATGTTTATATATGTTGTCCTTTTAAATGTTTATATAAGTGCTTACTTCTGGAATGTTATCTGATGCATTTTGTGAACTATGATAGAATAATGACTTGGGTGAATACAATGCAAGTTTGAAACATATTTGTCTTTGTTTAATATCATGTCTGTTTATTTACTGATTTATGTATTAATTTTTTTTAGCGGCCCGATAAGGTGGATGCTTTACGTCGGGTTTTCCTTGCACGACGGAGTTCACGCATCAGACGGCGTGCACGTGCTATTACGTCTCCGTTCACCCCAATGGTGCGAAGACTCCTCAAGAAGAAGCCCGACTCACCTGTCATTCCTCAAGAGTCCCCTCTAATCGTTCAAGAGGCCCCTATCATCCTTCAAGAGTCCCCCCCCACCGTTCAAGAGGCCACTGTCATTGTTGAAGAGGTCCCTCCCACCATTCCAGAGCCCGATTCATATGGGGTAATATATCGAATTATTGAGAAACCCCCACCGTTATCGGACATGATGGATGAGAGTTGGCTCTCGTATGAGTTACCGGCTAGTACCCTTCTGGTATCTGAAGTGGAGAGGAGACAACTACCGGAAACAAATCTTGATAATACCCTTTGGGCTAAGACCGCAGTTGATTTTTATCTACATGAGCGGAGCCAAGGGTGTTACACTGACATAAGTAAACTCAACGATGAGATGTATTTGTTGTTTAATCGGTCTTGGTGGGGTGTGTTATTAGGGGTTGAAGACAGTGGCAATTTCGATAGGGAGGTAAGTCTTATATTTGACTTATATATGATTTTGATTAATTTTTTAAAAAATTAATGTAATTCACTAATATATGTCTTTTTTTTGTAAAACAGCATATCGATGCGTGGGTTTCATGTCTTCTAATAATAAGGAAGCTTAGGAAAAATAAAAAAAATTCGCGATATACAATAATGCCGGCGGCTTTTCACGCAGTTCACTTGAAGAATCAACGAGATGAATCATTTTCGTTGGGCAATGGACAAGCTAAACTTTATCCTGCATGGTGGGAGGTCGATAAGGTTAGTGTTTATTTTTTAAATTTTTTAAAGGTGTTCATAAATAAGTGCGCAAATAAATGAATTATTACTTATGATTGCAGGTGTTTATCCCTGTTTTGGAACGTGTCATTGGCTTCTCGTCCAACTTCAGCTCCCATCCCTGAAGATAATAGTATATGACAGCATGATAAATTACATATCACTGTCTGATTTAGAGATATTATCAAGGGATGGAGCTCTCATTTGGCTAAATTCTTGGATAGGATTAATTATTGGACTCATTCTGGACACAAGAAGCCAAAGAAGTTCAATGTCACAGTTGTCAGAGACGAGACCGTGCCACAACAATCGCCGAGAGCCAGAGGGGATTCTGGTCCTCTCGTATGCATGTGCTTGGCGCGTTTGACGACTGGAAGCACAGAGTTTCTACCTCCCACCGATAGAGATAGAGCTGCAGTAGGCTTGTGTTTCGGCATTATATGGCTAGCGATATATTCTAGACGCTGCCTACCTGCATCCGCGTTATGAAAGTATCCATTGTTAATTGGTAAGTCAAATGCAAGTTTTGTTAACATATATACTCCTTTTGGTTTGAAAATGTTTGGTTAAGTACCTATAATTCAATAATTTGCTGTTTGTAGGTTTTAGATGTGTAGGAAGTCTTGTTTGAGCAAATGTTTGGTTTTTGCAGGTTAATCCTTAAGTGAGCTGCGTGAAATGGATGTACGGGTGCAAAAGTTGATTCATTGATTCAATAATTGATGAGGAAATATGAATTATTATTATTTTTTGATTGTTTAATTGATTTGTAAAAAATGATTTGTAAATGTTGATTTGTTTAATTGGTGTGTACATAATTCTTATTTGTGCTTGTTTAATTGATTGAAATGTAATAGTTGATTTGTTGATTTTCAATCTGCATTATGTTGAAGGCAAAACAGACTATCGCAACGAGAAAATCGCAATGCGAAATGAAAATCGCAATGCGAAATGAAAATTGCAATGCGAAATGAAAATCGCAACGAGAAAATCGTAATGCGATTTTCATTTCGCATTGCGATTTTCTAGTTGCGATAGCCATTTTCGCGTTGCGATTTTTCATTTCGAATTGCGATAGCCATTTTCGCGTTGCGATTTCCCCGTTGTGATAGTCAAATGAATGTCTAATAAGTGATAACAACTGAACAGATCATAACAATGTTCAAACTCAAGTTACTAATACATGCCTAACTGAAAATGTTAAAAGTGCACACATAAAATACACATAATACAACGTTTGCATTTAAAAATCACCTAAGTTAACAGTCCCAAAAGGTGAAGCCGGTTGTGATTGGGATTTTGAAGATGATTGCGATTTTCAGAATCTCATTGCGAAAGTCAGAATCTCGTTGCGATTTTGTACTATCTCGTTGCGATAGTCAGTATCGCATTGCGATATTCCAAATTCGCATTGCGATTTACTTATTCGCATTGCGAATTAGGAAAATCGCAACGCGATACTTACTTTCGCAACGCGATAATACAGAATCGCAATGCGATTTTCAAAGTTCGCAATAGGTTTTAGTTTCGCAACACAAATTTTGTGTGTGTATATCTACGCAGAAGCAACAACTCATAACCTAAATCCCTAAATCGTAACTCATTCCATCTCCATCTATCACTATCTCCGGCGACATCCGTTCCTATATCCGTTCCTACATCCTTCCCTATCCGGTAACAAGTCTTAGTTTCGCAGCTCTTTTGTTTAGTAAATTAATTTACAACCATGAAATCATCTAATGTTGATCATGTTTGGATAGATTTGTGTTTTGGAGGGTCATGGGAGAATGTTCATGGTGTTTTACAATATATGCCTTTACCCATGAATCTTCAACTAAAATTGTCATTAAAAAAGTTAACTTATGAAACTCTAATGTTACGTGTTTCAAAGAAATTGAATTTAGAGCCCCTAAGTGGATTTAGGCTATCGTATCAGAGAAATGGTAAAGTTTATTTGTTAACCTACAATGAAGATGTTGAACGATTCATTGCTTACATTAGTGTTTCAAGTGATGATGTTACATTGTATGTTGTTGAACCTAGAAGTAGTATTTGGGTCAGTAGCGGGTAGTAATCAACTAAGTTTTTCTCAAAACCCACAACCTTTCTCTAATCCAAATCCCAATCAACTTTCAGCACCAAATTCCGGTTTTCGTATTGACCAATTAGACGATGATGAACCAACAGAAAATTTGTGAGTAGTCAGTATTCGAAATTTGATCTTGGTCAATACTTTCAATACCCTATTGGTCAATACTCAGATTTGATGATGTTTCAGAAGAAGAAACAGACCCTGCGTGTAATGATTTTGATATTGGTCAATACCCGAATTTTGATGATGAAACAACCGTTGCCGAGGAAGATGTTGTTGATGATAATGAGGAGGAAGTTACGACTGTGAATGAACATGTTGAACATCCATTCTGTAATTCATATAATCCTGAAGAAGAAAAAGAAGAAGAAAAAGTCCCCGAATAAAAGAAAATGCCACGGGATTATAACTGGAATATGCCAGAATTACTTCAGATACCGGAAGAAGAGTTGGTAAAGAAAGCAGTTGATTGTTACACAAAAGTTATTCGTATCAAGAAAGATGATTGTTTTGATACAAAGGAAGACTTGAAGATAGCTTTGTATACGAAATGTGTGGAAGATGGCTATCAACTAAAAGTTAACAAATCAAGCAAAGATCGTTTCGAAACAAGGTGTATGATTGACAAAAACTGTACGTGGCGTATGATTGCAAAGAGGATAAAAGATTGCGAAATGTTTCAAGTTAGGACTTTTATTGATAAACATACATGTTCAAGAACCCAAGTTTTTCCTCACCATAGACAGGCAAACAAAAAGGTGTTGGGTGGTTTTCTGGCTGAGTTAATGTTTTGAATGGCAGGGTATATCGGGGACATGAAATTATGACTGACATGAATTCTCGGTTCAAGATTAGTATATCATATTCTCAAGCTTGGAGAGCCAAATGTTATGCCTTGGAATTGTTGAGGGGTCGCCAGAAGCATCGTTTGCCCAACTGCCGGCTTATTGTCACAATTTAAAGCTGAAAAATCCTGGGTCGGTAACTCATATCAAAACAGATAGAGATGGACGCTTTGAGTTGTTGTTTATCGCCATTGGTGCTGCGGTTAGTAAATCAATATAATTTTGTTGACTCATTTTTGTTAGTTACATGCATTTCACATTTAAATGATTATATTTCTTGTGTATATTATTTTGTAGATTCGTTCGTTTATTACTTGCATGCGCCCAGTTATTATAGTTGACGGAGCACATTTGAAAGGTCGATACCTTGGAGTAAACTTATTAGCAGTAGCCATGGATGCTAACAATGGGATATTGCCAATAGCTTACGGGGTTGGCAAATCTGAAACCTATGATTCATGGACATGGTTTATGGGGCATCTTAGGGATTGCATAGGTCCTATTAGCAATCTGACAATCATATCTGATAGGGCAAACTCAATTGACAACGCTGTTAGAAGGTGTTTCCCAGATGCTTTTCATGGACTTTGTGGTGTTCATTTGTATAGAAATCTAAAATCAAGGTCTGCTGGTATAAAAAAGCACAAATGGACATACTGGAAGGCTGTAAAAGCTTATCGGGAAGTCGATTTCAATAAGCATATAAACTGTTTAAGACGTGTTTTGCCTCAGTGTGCTCAAACACTAGAAGATGTCCGGTTTGAAAGATGGTCAAGAGTACATTAACTTGGAGCAAGATATGGTTTCATGACGTCTAATAGTTCAGAATCAATCAACGCTCTAAGTCGTCATTCCCGGAAATTACCCATTACTATGTTAATGGAGTTTTTTAGAGCCTCTATTCAACAGTGGTACTACAAGAAAAGAAACCATGCAGGTATTATTTCTTTGAATTCGTAACTTATCATATATTTTACTAAGTATTATTTATTTAAATTTACAGGAACATTGGAACATCGTGTTACACCATGGACTAAAAAAAAGATAACGAAACGTGTTGTGAAGTCAACGTCATGGAGAGTTGAACCATGTTCAAACACTTTGTTTGAAGTACTGGATAATAACTTAAATGGGCTTGTCGATCTAAATGCAAGGACGTGTAGTTGTATGAAATGGCAAACATCTGGTTATCTGTGTGGCCATGTTATAAAAGTTGCTCTTCATCTAAACCAAGATGATTCAAGCACATACGCTATGGATTGCTACACTACAGAAGTATATCGACAGACTTATGCCGAGTTGTCTACCCTATTCCACATCCTTCTGAATGGGACATACCAGATGACTTACAAACAGTTTTGCCACCAGCCATGGACAGAAGGCTACCTGGCCGACCAAAAAGTCACGATCGTATACCGTCTAAGGGTGAAGAGAAGAAGAGATCGACATGTAGTCGGTGCAAGGAAAGTGGTCATACAAGGTTGACATGTGGATCACCAGTGCCATCACAATCATCTTTTCCTCTACCAAAATATGGATCATCATCAAAATCCAAAGCTCATATGGTGTTAAGAAAAAGGCAATCAAAATCGCAATCATCTTTAAAATCCCAATCACAACTGGCTTCACCTTTTGGGACTGTTAACTTAGGTGATTTTTAAATGCAAACGTTGTATTATGTAGATTTTATGTGTGAACTTTTAACATTTTTAGTTAGGCATGTATTAGTAACTTGAGTTTGAAAATTGCTATGATCTGTTCAGTTGTTATCACTTAATAGGCAATCATCTTAATGTCTATCGCAACGCGGAAATTACTATCGCAATGTGAAATAAAAATCGCAACGAGAGAATCCCAATGCGAAATGAAAATCGCAACGCGAATTTCGCAATGCGAAATGAAAATCGCAACGAGGGAATCGCAATGCGAAATGAAAATCGCAACGCGAATTTAGTTTCACGTTGCGATTTTAGTTTCGCGTTGCGATTTTGTCGTTGCGATTTTGTCGTTGCGATTTTCATTTCGCGTTGCGATTTTCATTTTGCGTTGCGATTTTCATTTCGCGTTGCGATTCTCTCGTTACGATTTTCATTTCGCATTGCGATAGTATTTTTTGCCTTCAACATAATGCAGATTGAAATCAACAAAATCAACCATTACATTTCAATCAATTAAACAAGCATAAATAAGAATTATGTTAACATCAATTAAACAAATCAACTTTTACAAATCACCTTTTACAAATCAATTAAACAATCAAAAAATAAGCAATAATTCTTATTTCCTCATCTACTATTGAATCAACTTTTGCAGCCATACATCATTTTCACCCAGCTCACTTCTAAGATTAACCTGCATAAACCAAACATTTGCTCAAACAACACTTTCTACACATCTAAAACCTACAAACAGCAAATTATTGAATTCTAGGTACTTAACCAAACATTTTCAAACCACAAGCCTATAAACATACCAATTGTTTATGGATATTTTTATAACGCAGATGCAGGTAGGCAGCGTCTCATATATATCGATCTAGCCATATAATGCCGAAACCACAAGCCTACTGCAGCTCTATCTCTATCGGTGGGAGGTTGATACTTTATACTTCCTGTGATCAAACGGTCCAACGCCAAGCATACGAGAGGACCACAATCCCCTCTGGGTCCTTTCGTTTGTTGTGGTGCGGTCTCGTCTCTACTAACTGTAATATTGAGCTTCTTTGGCTTATTGTTTCCAGAACGAGTCCAATAATTTATCGCATCCAAGAATTTAGCCAAATAAAAGCTCCATCCCTTAATAATATCTCTTAAATCAGCCAATGATATGTAATTTATCATGATGTCATATACTATTGCCTTAAGGGATGGGATCTGAAGCTCGACGAGAAGCCAATGTTTACGTTCTAAAACAGGGATAAACACCTGCAATCATAAGTAATAATTCATTCATTTGCGCACTTATTTATGAATACCTTTAAACTCAATCTAAAATAAACACTAACCTTATCGACCTCCCACCATGCAGGATAAAGTTTAGCTTGTCCATTGCCCAACGCAAACGATTCATCTCGTTGATTCTTCAAGTGAACGGCGTTAAAAGACGTCGGCATAATTATATATATAGTGTATTTCTTTTATTTTCATTAAGTTTCCTAATTATTAGAAGACGTAACTCCCACGCATTGATATGCTGTTTTAAAAAAAAAAGACATATATTAGTAACTTACATAAATTTAAAAAAAAATAATCAAATTAAAATATAAGAAAAATATAAGACTTACCCCTCCATCGAAATAGCCATTGTCTTCGACCCCTAATAATACGCCCCACCAAGACCGATCAAGCAACAAATAGATATCATCGTTGAGCTTGCATATGTCAGTGAAACACCCCTGGCTCCGCTCATGTAGATAAAAATCAACTGCGGTCTTAGCCCAAAGGGTGTTATCCAGAATTGTGTCTGGTAGTTGTTTCCTCTCCACTTCAGATACCGGTATGGTACTGGCCGATAACTCATACGAGAGCCAACTTGAATCCATCATGTCCGGCACGTCAGAGGGTTTCTCAAGAATCCTACATATGACGCCATGTGAATCGGGCTCTTGAATGGTGGGAGGGACCTCTTCAACGATGACAGTGGCCTCTTGAACGGTGGGAGGGGACTCTCGAGGAATGATAGGGGCCTCTTCAATGATAGGAGTGGACTCTTGAGGGATGACAGGCGAGTCGGGCTTCTTCTTGCGGTGTCTTCGCACTATTGGGGTATACGGAGACTTAATAGCACGTGCACGCCGTCTGATGCGTGAACTCTGTCGTGCAAGAAAAACCCGACGTAAAGTATCCACCTTATCGGTCCGCTAAATAATTAAATACAAATATCAGTAAATAAACAGACATGATATTTAAACAGTGAAAACAAAGACAAATATATTTCAAACTTTCAACCAAAAGACAAAAACAAAGACAAATACTAACTTCACAGTGTTAAAGAATACACAGTTTAGCAGAATTGGAAGCAACCGAATAAATTTACTTCAACCAAAAGACAAAACAAAAAGACAAATACTAACTTCACAATGTTAATAAACAATTTAGCAGTATTGGCAGCAACCGAATAAATTTACTAAGCAATCTAAGTGAAATGGTTAATTTAAGTGAAATTACGAGCAAATTTATCATCAAGTTAAATATGGAAAATCTTAAACTTACCTCGTTGTGTAGAGTATGAACCTCATTCTGCAACGATACTACCATCTCATGTAGAGCGGCAACCTCACCACGTAAAGTAGACACCTCCACACGCCATGCACCATCGTTATCGCGTAGAGTACCGATCTCCTCACGCAAGGCATTGACCTCATCACGTAACTCCCTTGACTCATCCCGTGGAGGTGGAGAACAGGGAGATAGAAGTCGTGGCATCTTTGCCGGTCGCCTATCATGAGGTGATGGTGGAGAAGAGGCTCGATGATGTGACGGGATAGGTGATTGCTCTCGTTGTAGAGGTGTATAGTCGGGTCAATCAGGTGATGGCTCTGGGTGAGGTGATGGCTCTCAAAGTGGAGGAAGTGGAGGCTGCTCATCATTCGTGCCATCAAGAAAACGCTGACTAGCTTGCCACCAATCAGTGGCAAGCTCAGCCTCTGTGGGTGTCAGTCTCATTAATGGAATGTTGGCCTCCTAAAAATATAAAAACTCAAACAAAGTTAAACGTCTACTATTAATAACTTGTTTATATATGATAGTATTTGTGTTAACTTACATTATTTATTGTCGCATATGGTATTAAGTCTTCCCAATCCAACAGACATTTCCTCTTCCAGGAAATAGCCCTGGGAATATCATTTGAAGTTTTTATTGCATATGTCTTCATGGCGGGAAAGGCCTCGAATATCCAAATCTACAAACAATATAATAACAAACATTAGTAATTTTTAAATAATTAATTATAATTTTGAAAATATTATATAGAAATTCTTACCTTAAAGGCCCAAACAAAGCCTGACAAAGTGTATTTCGACCCATCGCCCCGTAAACTTTTGCGGTCATCAAAGGCAGACGACAACTTAGTCCAGGTAGCTTTCCATATATACGAACCCCACGGAAACAGATTGCATTTAGGTCCTCTACCAATAATATTAGCTCCTGAGGAATAGGTTGTCTGGCCTCTCTGCCTAAAAAGCCGGCATACAAAAGTAGTAGAAGGCATACTCGGACAACATCGACGTCATTCATCCGAGTAAAACCATCTTTCTTATTAAACAATTTCTTCATGTCGTCGACGTGTAAGTTCGGCTTCTCTATTGACTCATCAGGAAAAACCCTGTATAACCATGATGGGCGGGTGATATGACGAGTGTACCGGCCTACATCATCGTGTCCGAATCGTAGACCAGTGATTAAGCAGAACTCCTTCCGCCCAAAACAAGTATACGCCGGTGGAAAATGAAACCATATCTCTTCCTCACCACGTTGTATACTGTCGGGTAGATAGCTAGTCATGGTCTGAAGCCACAAATGGGTCAAATCAGCATCTCCACCTGGATGCTGTACTCTCAGCCATGGCCCGAAGCAGGTTTCCTCAAACAATTTTTTTTGTGCAGGTGAAAGCTTCGAAGCAATTGTAGTGGCTAGGCTAACTTTATTCCTTAATGTCAATGAAGCCGAAAAAAATTTCTACAAAAACAATAAACATACCAAGTTAGATATACCAAAAACTACACTGTGAAGATATACCAAAAACAATAAACATAAATAGTAGTTTATTCTTGAAACTAAAATTTGCAACACTGTTTTGTCTTTTGGTTGAAATGAAAATCGCAACGAGATAATGAGAATCGCAACGCGGAAATGCCTATCTCAACGAGAGAATCGCAACGCGAAATGACTATCGCAACGCGAAATGAAAATTGCAACGCGAAATGAAAATCGCAACGATAGAATCGCAACGCGAAATGAAAATCGCAATGCGATTTTGGTTTTGCGTTACGAATTTTATTTCTCGTTGCGATAGTTATTTCCGCGTTGCGATTTTCATTCTCGAAACTATTCTTCTTCTGCATTACTTCAACCAAAAGACAAAACAAAGACAAATACTAACTTCACAGGCTAAACAGTTTAGCAGTATTGGCAGCAATCAAATGAATTTAATAAGAAATCTAAGTGAAATGTTTAATCTATTATTGAAATTACCAGTAAACTTATCATCAATCTCAATATGAAAAACCTAAAATAATGCAAAAATTTCAAAATAAAAATAATAAAAAAACTAACCCTCGGAGGTTGATTTTCCATTTCTGAATGATTGTGAGGGATTTTTGACTGTGAATGGTTGTGAGGGATTTCGCCGGCGATGGGGACGAAAATCTTTGGAGATGGGGACGGATTTCACCGTAGAGAGTGAGAGATAGAGATGGGACTGAGTGTTGTGATTTTAGGTTTAAGGTTATGAGTTGCGATTACTGTGGACGGTTCAGTTTCCGATTTATTAAGAAAAAATTCGTGTTTGGAATTTGAAAAAAAATACGCGTTAATACGAATGGCGCTATGTAAATCGCATTGCGATAGTAAGATTCGCATTGCGATTTACGTATTCGCATTGCGATTTTCCTAATTCGCATTGCAATTTACTTAATCGCGTTACGATTTACGTATTCGCATTGCAAATTATGAAAATCGCAACGCGAATACGTAAATCGCAATGCAAATTTCCAAATTCGCATTGCGATAGTCAGTATCGCATTGCGATTTTCCAAATTCGCATTGCGATTTACTTATTCGTATTGCGAATTGGGAAAATCGCAACGCGAAATTGGAAAATCGCATTGCGATAGTCATAATCGCGTTGCGAATCTGGAAACTGATTTGCGATAATGGAGATCGCGTTGCGAATTAGCGATCGCATTGCGATTTTGTTGGTCATTTTGGCAAATCCGGAAAAAGTTGGTTAAAATCGTATATTATATGGGATTTTTGGTCACTGAGGTTATTTTCTCTACTTAAAATTGTTTAAAAAAAGTGTGCGCGTGCGCATATATATATATATACACACAAAACCTTCTACATAATTATACGTGTCATCATTGAAAATTAAAGCAATTATAACCATTTTGAAATTCGAAACATAAACACACATATGCTATGTTATATAATAAAAAAGAGTACATATATTGTTGGGATTTGCGGAAGCTCAAACGATAACCGAAATGGTTCGTTAAGAGGGGTCGGGTCAGGTTTTGTGTTTAGGGAGTAAAAAGATTTAAAGATATAAAATTGCACAACAATTTATAGTGGTTCGACTTCTCAACAAAGTCTACGTCCACTACTTTAGCTCCTCACCAAGGATTTTCCAACAAATTCACTAATTTGTTCTTTCTTTTTACATGATAAAGAGATAACTTTTACAAACTCCCTAGTTTTTCACAGGCTAAACTATAACATTTTCCTTAGCTTTTAGCAGGCTTAGCTAGAACCAAAACACCTTTAAAATGAAAGGAAATGTAAACAAGAAAACCTCTCTAAGGTAGGTGTTTACAAGAATTAAACTAACAAGAACATAAATATTTACAAGAGAGAGATGAAATAAGAATGAAAAAATTTTCTCTTGTGTTTGATTTCTTAGATAGTTGTTCTCTATCTTCTTCAAGTGTCCTCAACTTGTTTTTATAGCTTGAAATGAGTTTGAAGTCGTATATAGCCGTTGGGGATGTTTTGGAGCCGTTGGGGATTCATTTTCTACAAAATAAAATTGTCCAGAACAAGTAGTATCGGTATCCCTTCAATAGGTATCGGCACTACCTTTGTAATATTTGAAATTTTTGACCGTTGGGTTTGATTTTACTGTAGCAGTATCGATACTATTGTATAGGTATTGATACCCATTTTGCTTTTTGGAATTTTTGAGCATCGGTACTGTTCATCACTGTTCACATAGTATCGGTACTATTCATACAGTACAATACTATTCATAAAAACATTTTTGTGCTCAATTCAAAATTAAATGGACTTTGAATTATTTTTATAAACTTTGAAAACTTTGAATAAATTGAATTCAAGTACAAAAACATTTTGCCATAAATTGTTATATCAAAACATAGTTCAATATATATATATATATATATAATGTAAAATACAAAGTAAATATACAAGTTACTATATGGGCCTAGTATAATCATACATATATTCATACTAGAAAACTTAGCCTAATGATCAGAACGCAAACAATTAGTAACTTCAATGACCAAACAGCAAACATGTAAAAGAACAAGTGTAAATAGAATGAAATATATACACTAGCAACGCAAATAATCCAAGATCGGTATTCAAGACTACAATGTAAACATATAAAATTAAGAATAAAATGTGAAAAGCAACATAAGATAAAATGAAAAGCAATTAGGACTAAAACGTAATATGCAAGAAACTAAATAACAACATCAGGAATTTAAAAAATTCAATCTAGGTACCATAATGCAATAAAATGAAATGCAATGATTAATTTGAAAAAAAAAACATAAACACAAATGGTGACTAAATTAAAATAAAGTAAAATAGGTCATCCAAATTCAAAAATTAAAAAAATGAGTAAATCAGGGGATCAAAACATAAAAAAAGTGCTAAAATATAAGGACTAATATGAGATTCTTCCATTTTTCTAAATTGTAACCAACTAATGAGCAAAGTACGAAAAATAACATAATGAAGACAAACATTTTAAATTTAAATAAAATAGCACACACAAGTGACCAAAATAGAAATTCACAATGAAAGTTGGGGGACCTAACATGAAATAACCCCTAAATTTTTATCATTTAATCATTTTTTGTTTGCTCGTTTGTAACATCCAACCCTAAAAAATTGAAAGCTATCTATTTGCCTCTTTTCACCGAGAACCTTAAAGGCTCGCCATCCCCGCTACTCATCGATGCCTCTCCACAGCTTCGACCACCGTAAATCGACGTCGATCACTATAAACCGACTTTTATCCTCCTTTTAATGACCCTCTTATACAAAACAAGAAGGCTCTAACCTTAACCCCACATCAACCATAAATCGGCCATGATCTCTCCCTCCGACCATCGTTTGTGGTGATCTATTCTCAGTTGTGGTTAACTTAGATGCTCGAGCTGACAAGTAGTACCTATGTGAATTTTAAGGAAAACAAGAAACATTCAGGTAGTAAAGATGGAAAAGATGGATACTGAATTAGAGTTACGTAGCAGAAACATATAAATCGACGTTTTGAAAGTCGAGATTTGTTATCAAATCTTCATTACTCGATATCGAGACTGTGTATTATGAGTGGCCATATCTCGACGTATTATATGACGAGTTATCTAAGTTCAATTAATAGCAGAGATTTATAGAATCATGTTGTATGTTAACTCAACTTAGTAGAGTTAGCTAGTGAAAGGGGTTAATGATAGTAGTTGAATCGCGGAGTAACATTTTTCTTGTGAGACATTTTGAGCATCCAGTGTTAGATAACAACAGTGAGATTCTCAAATTTTGGGCCTCCCGAAGGTTTTTAAGGTTCGACACAAGTAGTGTCCTTAGAAAATTGCATATCAATTTTACGAGTTCCGAGTTGCATGTCAAGTTACGGGAACCTCTTCCTTGAGAATTAAACTTGATAAGATTTAAGGTGCTCCGAGGTTTCTAAGGGTGTGACCTAAGGATAGGTCGTTATTCGATTCAAGTTTACTCGAAAGATTTTTAAGCCTCGTGGAGTTCGTAATTAAAGTTGTTTGACCAAGTTGGGCTTAATTGGGTTGGAATTAGACCCAATTAGCCATAAAAAGGGAATTTTTGCATATAAGTCAAAAGAGGAAGGACTAAGAGCATCATTAGACCATTAAAGAAAAAGAGGATGATACCTTAGGTTTTATTTATGGGTTGGACGTGAGTTCTCTCATTTTTTTCTTTTCTTCCTTTCTCTTCTTCTTTCCTTATTCAAGCCTCCATAGATTCAAGTAGTTGGTAATACTACAAGAAAATATATCTTTAATGACACACGCTAATTTATGATTTACAAAAAATGTGTCATAAAAAAATGTCATATTTTTTTAAAATCTGAACGATTTATGGCTTACAATAATGTGTGTCATATTTAATAGTCATAATCCAAAAAATTTGCAAAAAACACGGAGTACACTTTTAATTGTATGTCATCTGTAAAAGTCGTCTTTTAATTTTCCCCCCATTATTTTCATCATTTCTCGCTTCTTCCCCCTCGATAATTATCAGTTCACGCCACTTCTTCCACAAGTATTCTTCCACAGTTGATGAAGGTACTTGTTTTTGCTTAGCTTATATCTTATAATATTTTGTCTATGTTTTTTGTGTGTGTATTTATAAAAGAAGGCTCTAATTTATTGATCTTGTGCCAACACCAATAGCATTGGAAGCTCTTGTTGAACACAAAATCACTGGTTTTCTTGTTATTGATGATGATTGGAAATTGGTATGTCATCTTTCCCCCTAAATTTTGTTGCGAGGTTGTAACTTATAACTATTCGTTTACTTTTCTTTTTCTAACTTTTGGTCCCAAACCTCTAAAGTTTTTCTATCATGGTTTCATGACATTTCAAGAAAAGTGGAATCTTAGCATTTGCATTGTCCAACGAGACCAATGTCCCTAAAGTGAGTGTTATTGGATAAGATGTTAGACCTATTCTATGAAGGGTAGAATGCTATTCTTAAGGACTTTGATTGATAGTCATGACTCATTAAGTTTAAGAAAATATCTTGGTGAAATAGTGGCCAATTAAGTCTATGTTCCTTTCTCCATTCTTTATACTTTAAGGCGAGGTGGGTGAAGGAAATATTGTTCGGGCCACATGATGACTTTCTGAGTTTGGGCACGCTTTCATTGTATATAAATTTATTCTTGCTTCTACATTCCATTTCAATTGATTGTTGCAACTGTGCGAGCTCGATTCTTGAAGACCTTGTCTCAAGTGTCAGCATTTGGGTGCCTTCTTTGTGCAAAGTTTTCCACCATGATTTACACTGCAGTCGATTTCACTATTTCGGTTTTGTTTATTTGGTTTGCGAAATTGCCTTATCTTTTTTGACCTAGTAAATTTTAGCTTTTACTTATGGAATAATGGGATCATGTTCTTTGCTGCTTCAGGTTGGACTTGTTTCTGATTATGACTTGCTTCTGATTATGACTTGCTAGCATTGGACTCCATATCTGGTAAATTATCTGACAAATTTTATTGTGGCTTTCATATCTGTTTCTATGGCAGCCTTTCTAGGCTAATAGAAAGCGGAATGGGTATTGATTGCTATAAACCAGTTTCTTTAATTTGATAAAGAGTTTGTGTTCCTTGATGGAAAATTTCCATGAATTTGGGGTGTGTTCATTTGATGATAGATTATTCATATGTATTGTTCTTTTAATCAGGGCAGCGGACTGAGAATGACTTGTTTCCTGAAGTTGATAGCACTTGGAAAGTAAGCAAGAATTTTCTATCTTCTTGACATAAATGCATCTTTCTTTTGCAGAAGTCGTCGTCTTTCACATAGTTCTATAGTTTTCATTTTCTGGACTTTCTGAGTCTTAAAGACGAGCACAAATATTTTCCCTTTCTACAATGGGCATATTTGAGTCTGCTTACTTAATGTATTTGTTTTCTAATGTTGTGATGGTAGTTTGAGAAAAGGATACAATTATTTTTGGCAAACGATGATAATTTTTTAAAAACAAAATGTGCCTTTTTGAATCAGGAGAAGATAAGTGGAAACTTAGTCAATGCTCTGTGCTTTTAGTGATACATAGCAATGTGGTGGAGCAAACTGGAGGTTTTGCATTTTGGCATTACTTAAATAAACTCGATTGTGAACTTTGAAGGTTGCATACCTTGTGTCTATTTGAATTTACTGCAATTGACTTCAGATGTGTTTATGGTTTAATTTTGACTGTTGGTTCCCTAACTTTGCAGACTTTCAATGAGGTACAGAAGTTACTCAGCAAAACGAACGGCTAGGTGGTTGGAGATTTGATGACACTGGCTCCATTAGTTGTACGTGAGACAACTAACCTCGAGGTTGCTGCTAGGTCTGTCGAACTTATGTTGCCTTTGGTTTTCCATACTTTGATTAATTACTTCGATAATCTATACTTCTGTGTTTTCATTTTTTGGGACACTTGGAGAGTGTCTAGATTCAAATTCTTTTCGATTATCTCATGCTTTTGTATGATAATTCTTTTCGATTCTGAGATCCCTGGATATTATCCTCGGCCATAGAACTTTCTGCATACTAGTTTCTTCTTTTCCACCTTATTGTTATTGTTATTGTCTTTTCTTGGTTTTTCATTTTGAGTTCCGAACTTCCGATTATCTCAAACGATAGTTGAGCAATCTCAACAATTCAAGAAATTATGGCTTATTTACACCCCAGCTTTCATACTGTGTAAATTGTACTATATTGTGCTGTTCTTTTCTCCCTTTACAATATCATGCAACAAAATTCCATATCTGATCAAGCTTTATTAATTCATTACTTGTGATAGTTAGGTTTAGGTTACAACTAAAGCAATGATGTTTTTTTCGGTTTCAATTTGATTAGGAATGAGCTTTTCATTTATGCAATTCATTCTCTCCATTTTTACATTATTTATTTCTTATTGCAGTGGGTGTTGTCTCCCATGTACTTCAATTTCCCGTTTCCTATGACGTTGACAATGATTCACATGGCATTCTCCATAATTGTTGCATTTTTCTTTGTCCGTGTTTTCAAGGTATGACTGACATGCAACTAACTACAATTTCTTTTCCATCTAGCATTGCTAACTATTGTAAGGAATGTCTTCATACTAAACTGTTGAATGCTAAACCACATACTCCCATCTCAACAATATATGCAAATACAACTAGCTCTAGGAATGCCAAGTTTGTCACAATAGAATGTTTTTTTTGGTTACATTGTCCCCATTTCCATAACTTAGTGGTCTCTTTATGACCTGAAACTAAAGATCCATTGTGTTTTTTTTGTGTTTTGTATTTTACCTACAGAGGCGAAATATAAATTTAAGAGCATAGATATTATTTTTCTATGCAAGCTTCATCTTCCATTGTTTTGCCTAGTTTTGTAATGCATTTTCCTCTCCCTCAATCTTACCATACAGGTGTAGCTCCTGTCAAATGACATTTGAAATGTAAGTGTTATTATTTATCTAAAATAGCCGTTATTATTCTCAATTACTGCTTAGCTACAGTATCGATGTTCTCTTTCCTAAACAAATGTCTCGGTGTTGTAGATATGCAACATGTGTAATACCTATAAGTGCCTTCTTTGCATCAAGTCTTTGGTAAGTATTTAACTGTGGTATGACTGGAATTTGTGTTTGGTGTGTGGTGTAGTGTTTTCCTTATTATAGTGTGGTTTGTATTGTGTAATGAGTTACTTCTGTCAGCAAAAAATACATATTGCTTGAAAACCCTGCCGAGACTAAAAGCATAGTATTACTTGTGAACTTGTTGCTTGTTTCAGACTCTTTTTGTTTTAAGTATAATATTGTTCCTCAATGATCTGTATGCTTTCCTATCCTAATGGTTGTCAAAGAGTTACTGCACCCAAGTTGGTAGGTTGACTTGAGTTTGTGAAAATTCTCAACTAAATAAACCTGGATGATTATTGTTAAGCTCAAATCAAGTATAGATGCAATAGCAATACCTGCTACATTTATTGTTTTATCTTTTATTTTGTTTCTTAAACTTGAACTAAGGTTAAGGGGGTTTCGCGGAGTGGTCAAGTTGCCTTCTCTGCATAATGAAGTTCATTAATTAAGCAGGATCATAATTTGTTGAATTACTTCCATTTGTCTTGCTCCGTGTTTTCATATCTTAATGTCTTTCCCTGAAACTCGTTCTGACAACACTAATTTGTTTTTCTTATACTTTTAATGAAAATTAAATTTTAAATGTATTTAAGTTGTTGAGTTGCCAAAAGGTTTATGTTATAGGCTACAAATTGCTTATACGATATGAAGCTTATTATGTACTGGATGTGCAAAATTTTGACATCTTTGTTTTATTTTGCTTACCTTTTGTTGATATTGTTTTTCCATATTCTAAGCATCCTCATTTTTTTGTTGTCAATACAGGTTTGACAACACTGCCTATTTGTACATATCTGTGGCTTTTATCCAAATGCTCAAATCTCTAAGTATGTGGAAACAAAGTGCATTATTTGATTACATCCAACGAAATCACTCTAGAATTGTAATGACTGACTATTTATGTTTGCAATATTACAATTCCAGTGGCAACATTTTTCATGGGTGTCATGTGTATATATTGTATGCAAATGGATTGCTTATATATAATATGATATATATATTTAGTATTATGAGGCATTAAATGTGATTTAGTTTGATTATTTATAAATCTATAATATATATATATATATATAATTTACGAAATACAATCAAGACACACGAATGTGTGTCATCTTTTTTAATGACGGGGGCTTCAATGACACTCAATGTAAGTCATACATGTGTATCATTAATTTATGACACACAAATGTATGTCATCTTTATTTATGACAGGGGTTTCAATGACGCTCAATGTGCATCATAAATGAGCGTCATAAATGTGTGTCATAAATGCGCGTCATAGATTTATGACACACAATTGCATGTCATCTGAGATTTATGTTGGTGGCTTCAATGACGCGTAAATGTGTGTCATCTGCACCCATAGATGACGCGCAATGAGCGTCATTAAAGGGATTTTTTCTAGTAGTGTAAGAACATCATTACATGTTCCTGTAGGCTTTTAATATATACCAAACACTTCCTACAACCCTTTGTATGTTAATAAATACTTGCATCTTTGTTGGCTAAAGAAAAAGGTGGGGAATCAACCAAATCTTAAGGGAAGTGAGTGTGGATAAGAAAGAAGCTTCATTTTGGTATTCTTTAACCAATATAGTTTATTTCTAATCCTTTGTGGTATTAAGGTTTCTATAAAAAGTAAGGTTTGCTAAGATTTTTGTATTTGAGCATTTTAGGGATTATGTTTGATTTCAAGATTAAATGACGAATTTGATGTAAAGCATATGTTCTTATGACACTTTATGACCCTAAGTAACTTCTTAAAGCTTTATCACATGATTAGGAACCAAACTAAGACCTTTGGAATGATTTTTGGGTGTTTTCTAAACTTAAATAAGACATTTCTGGGTTCAAGTATTGATATTGGATGAACTGAAACAAATTTTGAGCAAATTTAGTTGGGAGTATCGATGTTGTTGGGGAGAGTACCAATATTGCCCCTACAGTGTCGATATTTAGGAGACCTAGTATCGGTACTAAGTCAATTGTTAGCAAACAGAAGCCATTTTTGGTACTGATACTCATAGGGGTATCGAAACTTGACCCTATGATATCGATACTACAAGTAGAGTATCGATATTACTCACTTTGAATTATTAGATTTGACCTCGTTAAGACCCGCGTAAGAACTAAGGATGATCCGTAATGGTGAAACTGATTCTAGGCTATCATACAACAAAACCATTTCATTCGTTTATAATAAAGCTTATTACTCAGTGAAGCCAACGTGCTGGAGATTAAGTAAGCACTGGAGATTAAGAAGCACAAGTGGAATAAGATCCTAGCAATTTTTCAAAAATTCTAAAAATTAAACTGAATATCTGAATTTTGAACCTGACATGATTCAAACACACAATCTTCTGATCTAGAGCCAGACGCGCTATCATTGCGCCAAAGATCTAGGTGGTGATGAATGGACTCGTAATTAATTAATATATATAACAACTTTATTCTTAAATTAAATGAAAAGTGTTTAATAATAAAAAGGGTAAACTACGTCTTTAGTGTCTAATCTATCAATTCTAATCCGTTTTAGTACCTAAACTTTCATTTTTTTCAAAATCATATATATGTTTAGTTTCCTTTCATCATTTTAGTACCTTTCGTTAAAAACTTAACGAATAGGCTCGTTGATCGTCGTGTCAGCAGTCACCAGTTGTTGCATCCATTGTCCAATGAAGCCCAAACTTTCTAGCTCGCACATTTTCAACCCCCTAAACGCGATTTCACCCTCAGTTTTACCAAAAAAATGTCTCAATGTCCCAAAATCAATGATTAACTCTTCAATTTTTTCATCCTTCTATCTCCATAGTCCACTGTCCAGTAGGCCTGAAATTGGACTATGTTGATCGACTCGTCATTCTCTCGTAGTCCACCAGAGTTACGCCACGTCAACTCGCCCATTAAGTTTTTAATAGTGTTTACTAAAATGAAATAAAAACTAAATATTATGTATGATTTTAAAAAATGAAGGTTTAGGTACTAAAATAGACCAAAGCTAATAGTTTAAGTACTAAACGCATAGTTTACCCTAATAAAAAAACATTTATTTATCATTCATCCAAGATTTTATGTAAATAATATCTTTTATATGATTAATTTAGGGAATGACATCCAGAAGAAAATTATTTAATGATCAAATAGTTTTTATCTCAACCACGTAGGATAAAAGTCTTTGTTAATAGAATTACGTTGGATAAAAGTATGTTTTATGTTCATACCAAAATAAACCTCGTTTGGTGTGGCTTTCTAAAAGCACTTTTAGGTAAAAAATTTGTTTCGATTGCAAAATCAATACCAAACAGGTAAAAATGAAAAAAAAATAAGGTGGAAACAATGATTTCAAATCAACCGTAAAAGCTAGAATTTCTAATTTTTTTCAGTTTCAACTTTACGTTTGGAAGCAAATTATAATTTTACCCTTAGTAATGCATGGCCTCCAATCAATTATGTATTTACATTTTATTTTAATAATCTTATACTAAAGTCCTTAAAAAATAATTTATTGCTTAATAATTTATTTTAATTTCAAATGTTTTTGTAATATTTTTTTTCAAAACAAGTATTTAATAATAATTTTATGTCCACATGCTACAAAATATTGATAATATATTTTTTTCTTAATAAAATATTTCATATATAAAAAATATTATTAATGAGTTATCTTAAAATATTTTTTATATTTTTATTATAGTTTAAGTTGATATATTCTATATATCATAATATTAATAAATGTAAATATAGCTTAAATGTTATATTTTTAATTTACAACATAATGTCTATAATGTACATTTTATCTTTTCAAACTAACTTTTTATCAACAATCCCAAACAGTTAAATCTTAAATTGTACTTTTGTACAACACTTTTAAAAGTTCGTTTCTACAATACTTTTAAAATCACTTTTCAAAAGCTGCGATAAACTAGCCCTAAGTATCTAAACTATATTGCTTTTCACGAATGTGTCTAAAGTTTTTTTTTTGACTCATCTCGATGCTTAACGTTACAAATGTTATCACTTTAGGTGCTCGGACCGTTAATGGTGTTAATTTCCCCCCCCCCTTTAAGTGACATGTGTCACAATCTGGTAATTTAATTTTTTTACCTAAAATTAAAATTATATATAAAAAAATAAATTTTTTGAAATAACCCTAAAACTTTGAAAACTTTCATTTCAACCCCAAAACGCATGCCAACAATCACCATTTATTGTCAACGAAGCTCCACCCAACCTCACCTCCCTCATGACCAAAACCCTATGAAATCGTGAACGATCAGCGATGAATCAACGTTTTATATCCCAAAAACCTTAGGATAAAAATAGTGATCCCACGCGATTCCAACAGCTAATCAACGACAACCACGACGACGTATGACTAGGAGGATGGCAGGGACAACATCGGCGACGGTGGTCATGGTAAGAAAGGGCGGCGGCGGAAAGTTAAGGTTAGGATTTGGGGATTTTAGGGCTTTTGGGGCTTTTTTATATTTTAAGGTAAATTAGTGTTTTTTATACATGTACTAATATTTTTAAAAAATAAATTTCAAAATCAAATTGTGATATGTGTCACTTAATGGAAGAAATTAACATCGTTGACAGCTCGGACACCTAAAATGGTAACTTTTGTAACGTTAGGTACCATGATGAGTTAAAAAATACTTTAGACACCTATTTGTGAAAAGTGTTATACTTTGATCACTTAGTTTGGTATTAAGCCATATCGCTTTATCCTATATATACTTTACTGCAAATGTTTTTTTTTCATATGTGACAGTTCAAGAAAAAAAATATTATATTAGATAAACATGTATTCTATTGATTTTCATCTCAAAATAGATTTTCAATTGTTAAGTAGTTTAAGGTTTTATAGAAATTATTTTATGATTTTCAGAAATGGTTTTCGGGTATGTTGGAAAATATTTAGGTTTAGAGTTTGTTATTTTCTGGTTTAGATTTTTAAGAGTTATAGATGTAGGATATTAGTTCTTGTTTGAGTATTTATATAGAAGATAATGTGTATAATGATATGATAAAAATGCACGAATTGAATAATTTTAATAGTTAAGAGATTTGTTATTTTATAGAGGTTTCGAGTTTGAGCACCAACAAGGATATAAGCGTTCATTGTTAATTGGTTGAGAGTCTTTGAATAGATACTACCTTTAAAAAAATATTACGATTTTTTATTATGAGATATTAGCAAAATGAGATAAAAAAAATTGTTGTTATAAATTTTGTCCTGACTAATCTAGATCAAACCCCGTCACATTTTTTGTTTTGGTGGGTGAATCTCTCAATGAGGATTTTTTGCATACACATATTTAAGTAATATCAAGTTACTTATCACTTTAATCTGTTACATTGGTTAATAAAAAATTATTTTAATATAATTTAATGATCATCTAATGGTGTATATCATTTTTAATCTTCATTTTATTTAATCAAAATAATAATAATCTTCATTTTCTATATTTTTTAAATAATTAAAAGAAAATATATATTTCTACGTTTCACCGTCTGATCATTTTTATTAATAAAAAATAAAAATATTTTATTAAACAAAAAAATCCCATAATTAATAGGGGTGGCAATCAGGTGGGAAAAAATCGAAACCCGTGGGGATTTGAACCAATAGGATGGAGAATAACTGCAATCTTCATCAACGGGATGGGGATGGGGAAGTTTTATCCCCAAAGTTTAATTGGGGATGGGGAAGTTTTATCCCCAAAGCTCAATTAGGGATGGAGACGGAGATTGTTATATATGAACCGTACTCGTGTAAATAACTGTGGGGATCCCTGAAAAATAATCATATGAATCCCCGATATTTTACAAAAAAATAATAATGAGGATCCTCGAAAAATATATGTGAGATTACGTAATGTCACTGTTACATTTGAGATGAACTAAAATTGAAGTTTATATTTTTTCTCATTTAATATACATTAATTTGCTAAGATTGAAAATAATTAATATTGTACATATACATTAGGTGTTAGATGAATATTAACGTTTGAAACTTTCATATTATAGATAGAGATCAATTTTAGACAATCTAATATATATTACAAGTTTTAGATGTTGCATTAATTTAAAAAATATTTGTTTATTTTTTGGATGAGGATTAATCAAAATCCACATAAATCGATAAATGATGGATATGAAAACAAAAAATTTCTCGAAATATATAATGAGGATTCTCCCAAACCGCACTCATAATTATTGAGGACAGAATGAATAATATAAAACCGCCTCTGCCCATCGTCACTCCTAATAATTAATCCATCCATATTATAAAATTCAAATAAAATTATTCTCTGGTTTTACAATTTTATTATTTAATCCCTGGTCAACGCCATGTCTGCTCCTTTTCAACGCCGGCGGAGTACCCAAACCTTCAAACCACCAAACTGATTTCCAAATTAACAAAAACGACTGAAAAGTCCGGCGAAAAAGAAAACGATCAAGTATTTTCCGATCAGCCGAATTGCTTCTTTTTATTGCCATCTCCATGCACGAAATCGGGATTCTCGACGGGGAAATGAGGCTGTGCCATGGTTACACCACCTTGTTTCGAAGCCGGAGCATTGCCGGCATCTTTCCCCTTGCAGTTGAGGGTTTCATAATAGAAGACTCCGATGAGAACATTTAAAGCGGCCAAGATGGCTCCGGCGGCAAACACTCCTGGTTTGATAACATAACAGAAGTAGGCGCCGTCTCTCACAACCGCCTCCTCATGTCTTTCGCTGAGCTTAACACCCATTATCAATAGACCAAGAGCTATTATAAATGTGATCATGCGGATTAAAACTCAGTAAACAATACTGTTGAGGAAAAAAGGGTAAACCGCAAATTTAGTGCCCAAACTATCACATTTGTTCTGTTCTGATCACTATTACTTTTTTTGTTTCAAACTTTTACCTAGCTTCACATTTTGGTTTCATTCTAGTGATCATCATTAAAAATTGATGTTAACGTGTAATCATAAGATAATAATATCCTATCATTGAAAAATTTTAAAAACATCATATTAACAATTTTATTAATTTTTAAACGACGAATGATCAAAATAAAAGTAAAATATAATATTAGATATGATTTAAAAAAAATATTTGATGATCAAAACAGAATAAAAATAATAATTAAGCGACTAAAACAGAATAAAAGTGACCGTTAAGGTACTAAACATAAACATGTAGTTTACCCAGAAAAGAGAAAATAGATGTGGACGAATGTGTTTTAATAAAATTACGAAAAAACCAATACAGAAGCAGAGAGCATTAGGGTGGCGGTCAGAAGAGTTGTGCGGTGGAGCGGTTCTTTTTTTGAAGCAAAAACAGCCGGTGGCGAAGTTCATTATTATTTTAGAGATGGAAAGCGCTGCGGCTGAAGTTAAGCCGAGAAGAAGCGCAGGGCTATGAGGATACGAACATCGGCCGTATGCGTCTACATGTACTTGTGATGCCTAAAATGGAAATTCAAATTAAAAGAAATATTACAACCTTAAATTTGACGTTTGTTTTAATTTTGATTTTTTTTTACCTTAACCCTTTTGAATTATGCGGCAGAGCCAGTGCCTAATGATATTGTCCCCAAAACGAGCACGGTAATGCTTTTTATGTCCCTCTCTCGCACTTTCCCGGAAAAATCTGAGATTTTCTGCTTGCCTGCTGAGAAAAACCAAAATATGTTAAACCTGAGTTTGATTTCTGAAACCAAATATTTACTGATTCTGATAAGAGAAAATAATTTCAGTGACCGAAAATGCCTTATAATATACGATTTTGACTATCGCATTGCGATTTTCCAAATTTGCGTTGTGATTTTAGAAAATCGCAATGCGAATATGTAAATCGCAACGCGATTCTAACTATCGTAACGCGATAATACAAAATCGCAACGCGATTCTAACTATCGCAATGTGATAATACAAAATCGCAATGCAACGCGATTCTGACTATCGCAATGCGATAATACAAAATCGCAATGCGATTTTCCAAATTCGTTGCGATAGTCCAAGTTCACGTTGCGATAGTCCAAGTTCGCGTTGCGATTTTGGAAAATCGCAACGACTGGTGGTATTGCATTTGTTTCTTAAGAAATTTCTCTAAAAAGATAGTATTCGCGCGGACATGTCGAAGACACGTATTACCACGACCTATGTAAATCGCAACACGATTCTGACTATCGTAACGTGATAATATAAAATCGTAACGCGATTCTGACTATAGCAATGCAACGCGATAATATAAAATCGAAATGCGATTTTCCAAATTCGTTGCGATAGTCTAAGTTCGCGTTGCGATTTCCAAAATCGCAACGACTGGTGGTATTGCATTTGTTTCTTAAGAAATTTCTCTAAGGACGTGTTGAAGACACGTATTACCACGACCACGACCACGACCACGACACCGACCCGAGACAAGACGGGACGGCGGCGGCGACGGTGCGCGAGAGTCCCCCTTGTTCTCTTCCACTCAACAAGGAAGTGGAAAATCCAAGCCTTAAATATACATTCCCAATAGTGTTTCCAATACTATATGGGATTGAGCATTGCAAATACTTGGGAATCTTTTACACTATCGCAACACATTCTTTATTGTTTCAAACTAAGATCTTACAAATGGCTTGGGAATCTTTTACACTATCGCAACACATTCTTTATTGTTTCAAACTCCACGTGAATTTGGAATAGTTAAAATGTAAACTTATTTAGATTTTTCACTATCGCAACAACACGTTTTTCAAACTCTCGCAAAACATTTTAACTATCGCAACACATTTTAACTATCGCAACACATTTTTCAAAATCGCGTTGCGAATCTTACAATCGCGTTGTGAATCTGGATATTCGCGTTGCGAATTTGGAAACTGAGTTGAAAAATTAGAGTTCGCGTTGCGATTTTGTTGGTCATTTTGGCAAATCCAAAAAAAAATTGGTTAAAATCGTATATTATAAGGCATTTTCGGTCACTAAGGTTATTTTCTCTTCTGATAATGATATTGTTTGTGATGGCTTTGGGATGTTCCCTGCATTATTTATAGGATTTTTTTACAGACATGTCATATTTTTTAATAATATATATTTATGAAATATTGTTCATCTCTTTGGTTTCACACCAAAAATAATTTAAAATATACTATTGGTGGAAAATTATTTAGAGATATATGATATCTATCCCAAGAACTTGACAAATTTTAAAATATATATATATATTTTATTAGAGTTTATTATCACATGTGACGAGTTTTAAATTACTGTAACAAATGTTATAGATTTCTAATTGATTTTCACTCGCTCTAATTTTTTAATTCTTTTTTTATCACAATATTTTTTATTTTTACCAAATATTATTCTTCTTATAGATCTTGAATTTGAATCGTTGTGTCCGTAAAATAGGTACATTTCAATTAATTAATTTTGTTTAAATAAATATTACTTTGTAATCATCTTTCCTATTAAAAAAATGTTATCAACTATATTAACAGAGTTATTATTTGATGCACTATATGTTATACTTAGATAAAAATATATTATATTATTTAAGATATTAATGATAAAAAATTCTCTATTGATGATTTTAAAACTATTATATATGATTTATTTAGTTTTTAAATACTAATTATAATAATAATAAATTAAAATCACTTATAAAAAAATTATCCTTGATATTGTATTTTTAATAGAAGCAACTAGTTTTATTAAACAAGAAGAAAATATCCAAAATTACAATGAAATGCTTACAACCATGAGCATAATTAAACACATGATTAAGATATTTTTCTCTAACCATTACAAGAGAAATTAGTCACTTTAGATCAAATAATGATCATACAAGGAAAATGTTATGAACTTATCCAAAAGGCTCAAACAAGATATTGATATGAACAGATCTGGTTGTATTGGCAAACGAATCTCAACAAGAGACGAAACTATTGAAAGATCATCGACAATCGTAAATCAGAGTCAAGCATCGTGAGATAACTATCTTCGAACGCAAACCTTATATTCAAATCCAATTCGAAGGTCTAAAGTACGGAAGATCAACATGATAATAAATAAGTGTCATTTTAATCCGTCGAGATGATTTTAAATTCAAGCCTGAGAAAATTAATCGAAAAGAACGATCAAATTATCCATAAAAAACCCAAAACATACCAAGAAACAAGAAAAATATACTATGAAAATAAAAAATATGTATCGACAAAATCGCATCATATTTATTATCATTTCGTACAATGTTTTATTTTATACTTAATGCCCAAATAAGTGCCCAAACTATACATTTTATGCCAAATAAATGCCTACATTTTTTGCCCATCTGGGTGCATAACGTAACAAATGTTAGCACTTTAGGTGCTTGGGTCGTCAACAACGTTAGTTTTTCCCGTTAAGTGTCACATTTCACAACTTGGTAATTTAAATTTTTTTAAAATATTAAAAATATTATTATGTTTATAAAAAAAATCTAACTTTTCTTATGTTATAAAACAACCCCAAAATCCTAAATCCTAACCTTAATCTGTTGTCGTTTCCCTCTCCGACCACGACCACTATTATCGATGAAGTCCTTGCCATCATCCTAGTTATATGTCGCCGTAGTTGTAGTTGATTCACCGTCAGAATTGGGTGGGATTACGATTTTCATCCTATGGTTCGTGGGATTTAAAATGTCTATTTGTCGTTGATCGGTTGTCAACCAGTCACGATTTTATAGGGGTTTTGGTAGCGGGGGGAAGGGAGGTCGGGTGGATCTTTTTCAACGGCAAAGGGTGGCAGTCGGCGTGAGTTTAGGGGTTAAAATGAAGGTTTTCAAAGTTTAGGGGTTATTTCAAAATTTATGTGTTTTCTTTTTTAAAAACTATATATATTTTTTTAATTTTATATATAAATTTTTTAAAATTACCAGGTTATGAAACATGTCACTTAATGGGGAAAACTAACGTCGTTGACAGCATGGGCACCTAAACTCCTAACGTTTGTAACGTTAGGTATCTAGATGAGCTAAAAAATGTAGGCACTTATTTGGCACAAAAGATATAATTTGGACACTTATTTAGGCATTAAGCCTTTATTTTATCTTGTTCACGTCTTCCAAGGCCATGCAAATGTAAACTATTTATTTTTTCTTTTAAAATTTGCGATGAATTTGGTAGAGTTTGCTTCTAAAATTAAGCCAAAACTTCTATTGGTTTCTTCATCAAAATAAAAAACAAAAGCTTTCTCTTTTTTATAATAGAGTAGATTATAAATTTCATCACTCAAATTTTACTCACGTTTATTATGGTCATTAAAATTTATTTTTTTAATTTACTTATTAAACTTTTGATATACTCTTATTTTGATCATTCCGCCATTAAATACTTAATGGCATAATGATTGGACATTTTTGTTATAAAATTATGAAATGGTCTTCAAACTTTCTTCATTTTTGTAAAAAATCATTGGTTTCAGATTTTTTTTATTTCTCAATGATGAAACATCATCTTTCAAATCATAAAAGTCGAGAGAAAAAATCGAGTTGTATATCTTAATTCTAATCTGATTGAATAGTGGATACTATAAATCAATTTGGTTTAGGTTTTCATGAGTTTTAGATTTAGGGTTTGAGTTTTTATGAGTTTTAAAGTGATTTTATACAAAATCTAAACTAATAGAGTGGTAGGGAGAAGAGTAGGCGGTCAAAATAGACACCGAAGAATGGTAATTACAACTTTGGTGTGACACATGGATGAAACTATAAAACTTTCATCTTTAGAGGAAAAAGATAAAATTAAAAACAAAGAAAGAAAAAAAAGGAAAATGACATGAATGACACATGGGTTCATACCGATAAAAATGTAACACCCCTTTCCCGTTTCCAACCTCGAACACGAGTCAGAGATGTCACAAAACATTAGGAGGCAATCTACATTTGAAAACTGGTAAAATTTTGTTTCTTTCAAAAGTTTACAATTCTTAACTTTTATTGTAAAATAATTTTTCATATAAAATCAACATATAATAATATTCTAACCTATATTTGAAATCCAGTTTCAGGCATCAACTAGACATTTCTATTCTTTTTCATATCATAAATAAAACTATCTAAAAATCATCTGATTTAAAATCCAATTACTTAATATTTAATACTACTCATACTTATATTTGCAGACATTTCTTACTCGTATACATGCCAGCTAGAAACTTTAAAACACGATAGGATGTCATCACTGTTGCTTGAAAATATTCCTCGGTGATTGATTCCAGACTCAGCTCCTTATTTCTCGCATTCTTTTACCTACATGTGAAAATCATCACACGCTAAGTATACACTTAGTGAGGCAATCATAGAAATATTCAAAGCAATGCAACACATAAATGAAATGAGTAACAATATTCAATGCATTATGATCATTTTACCTGCATTCCAATAGTGTTACCATATATCAACATGATATAAATCAGATATAAAATTTCTTACCAATATACTTGTCATTTATTCCATAAGCTCATAAGCATATTCACCTGTTTATCATTTATTAACCAATAAACAATAGCTCAAACGTAAATCTATGAAGACTGGGTATTCGAGTCATATATGAACCAAAGTGCTTTCACATAAGTCGTGCCTACCGTTGAACAAAGTGTCCTTGCACACTGTAGTACTGAATTAAACCTACACAAAGTGTCCTTGCACACTATAGAGTTGAATTAAACCTACAGCTGCTAGACTCTCTGGCATGCCAACTACACCCTGTCCTTCAATGACTTACTTGGGCATACAGTCTATTTTTTTTCATCCATGGCAATATATTCATATAATTTGGCATTGAGCAGTTCATATCCAAAATAAAATCATGTAAATTAGTGATTAATACATCATATTTTCAACCTTGACATATTATGGACATGTCAATAATATGATAAATGACACAATAGCATGCCAACATAAATAAGGTAGACTTATCGTAAGTCTTACCCTATGATGTATAAAACATCTATGTATAATGTTATGCATGCCTTGAACTCATTTTTAAATTATATACAAGTCAATATAAGCCTCACTAAGCTTCAACTTAATCCTTCACTTTCAATTTGGTTCGATCCCAATTTTTATCACAAATTCATATTCTGACAGTTTGCACTACCTTCAAAGGATTATTATTTTGTATTATTATACATATTTAAAAATTATTCTATTTATACAAATGGAATCTAGACTCAAATAAAAATCCAACCATATAAGGCACTCCTTCTAGTTCCATTTGTACAATTTATAGTAAAATTTCAAAGTTGACTTACAGAAGTTGTTTTGAGCAGAATCTACTGCCCTGTTTTTTGACCTATCCTTGATTACAATTTCATATCTTTTTTGTATATATATCAAAATTAATTTCCATTTGTTCTAAATAAAACTAGACTGATATAAGAGTCAAAGGGTATAAAAATCACCCCTAATCATTTCTATAGAATTTATGGTGATTTTCTAAACTTATAGTTCAGAACACAAATCTAGGCAGATTTCACCAATTTGCATTTTCAGCTTATTCACTAATTCTATTAGCTCACCAACTGCACATGTATGAATAAACCACAAATCACATACAAATTAGGAGTCACTTATTACCATAGTAACTCCATCATTGGCTCATCGTAAACAAATGTTCATTTGATAACATAAGTACAAATTAAATTTGCACTCACCTGGTGTCCTTAGCTTGTAAACATTCCTTAGAGATTCACATTTCGTCTTTAAGCTTCTCCTTAGCTTTAATAATGTTTGATCTTGATTTCAAGCACACAATCTAAATGATCATCATTATAAAACATATACAAATTCAAACCACATGTTAGAATCTTACTAACATAGACACACATTAGAAAATAAATTCCTAAAAATCTTTCAATGCTTATTCAATACTAATTTCATGTCACAACGTAAATGTTGACCTTAACACTTCTAATTAACCAATCAAATTCCTTTTTATCCAAATTTCAGATAACATTTCACTTAAGTTCCAAATTTTTTCATATTTGTGATTTGAACCTCAAATTTTACCAACTTCCCAAAATAATCAAATTTCACATCATAACTTCAATTTTAACAATCAAACATTAATTTTCAGCACAGTACATCAATTATTGCACATTTACACGTTAACCAACAACTTTTCCATAATTGTTAAATAGGTCCCTAACTTTTATAAAATTACAAAAAAAGGTCCCTATAACTTTCTAAGGCATGCAGAATCCTTCCTAATTCATTTCCAACCCTTAAATAATTTTTCTCACTTCTTAAAGTTTAGGATGAATATCAAGAGTGTAAGGTTTCATGATTTCACTTTATTCAATTCAATTCGAGCATGAAATCAACCTCTATTCAACATTTCAGAACATGTACAATTAAACCCCTAACTTAATTTCATCAAATCATATCTTCCCCCAATTTAGGGTTAGGCCGAAACTTATATACACATGTATAGGTGATTTTAATCATCAATTAAGCTTGAAAATGAATTTATAACCTCAATAACCTTAAAATCCATCATCAATTCTTAAAACCCTAATATGAGCATAAACCCTAGAATTTGGGATATTTGAACTCAATTAAAATTAGCATGCAATGATTGTAACACCCACGGACCGATGCGGGTGACCCGATCCCATCCGGGGTGTCACATTAAGGCCACCGGAGCGACCCACTGTAAAAATCCTGGAAAATTAATTTTTTTAAAAATATGTAAACATCATAAAATAATTTATAAATACAAAAGTAAAATTTACCAATATTAAGAAATAAAACATATTTCAGACTCTTATATAAAATAAAATACAACCTACATGCCCTCTAATCACATGCACCATACTTCGTAAGTAACTCCTTTACTGAAGTCGATAGATGCACTAGTTTGATCCTTTTAACTTGAAATGGTAAGTAAAGGAGTGAGCTTTGGGAAGCTAAATAATACAGAACTACCAGATGATGCTGAAGAACATGCAGATAATAGGAACATCATAAGTTTTCCTCATTGACTCAGCAGTCTACAAACTTTCGTAATAAGCTGAGGTTCCACTGATATTACATCGAGTAAAAGCCAGAAAACTTCCATTTCAAAGTAAACATTGGGAGGACTAGGGTCAAGATATCATAATAGGGTGTCTAGTGTGTTCCCACTAAAAACCAATAAAAAGGGTACATATTTTTTTTAAAATAGTAACAATATAAAACATATTTTTATAACTATAGTAGAACTTCCAACCGAACATCGTTATGCATTTCCCCATAACTACATCCATTAGGGCTTACCCTAAGGACACAGCAAAGGGATCCACCCTAAGGGAACGCCTTGGGGCCCGAGAGACTACCCAAGAAAGTTTCTCGAGGTCTCGGAGCTTACTCAAGGTTCACCTTAGGTCCGTAAGGATTTACCAGCTGGATTAGGGCTGAACCTCCATACTCCAGAATTCTACCCATATAAAACCAGTAGAAATCAGTTTTAATAGTAAACCGTAATATCTGGATCATGATCCAATAAAATCTCGTAAACGTGACAATGAAATAAACCATATAACTGCCCTCTACCCGTACACCATATGTAGTCCCATGATTAACCCAATGGAGTGCATTGGGGCTTGAGAGCCTACCCAAAAAAGTTTCTCGGGGCCTTAGAGCCTACCCAAGGGTCACCTTAGGTCCATAAGGATTTACCATCTTGATCAGAGCTGAACCTTCAGCCTACCCAGATAATGTCCCAATTAAATAGTTCAAGTAGTAACCAGTGAAAACAGAAAACCATAGTTCATAAACTAGTAAATTCCATGATTCCATAAATCAGGAACAATCATATTTTTCAGTGAAAATCATAATCAAATAACACATACCATGTAGCCATGGTTCATAAGCCAATAAATCAATAATTTTGGTGAAATGCATTTCAAAACATATAAGAGAATCATGTAGTACATGGGGAACACACTAAAGGATCTAATTATTTTTCAGGGACACTCGGTAGTTATCAGGAAAAGAAAACAAGAAACTTATGCAATTTGATCAGATTCCAGGAATGAGATCCTATCGAAAGGGATCAGTTACTAACATATCTATCAGACCATTAAAATTGATACTTTAGGACCCCTTTTTATTCAGGTACATTCAGGAAGGTGTTCAAGAATCTTTATATCAGAATAATTCTAGATTCATATTTACTTAGAGTGATTTCATTACTCAAACAATCAGGGGTATTCGGTATTATGTATTGTATTATCAGGATTTTGAGTCCAATTGAACCAACGATCCCAACTCTGCAATACTTGTTGTTGAAAACATTTTGATATTTCGATATAACAAATTAAGTTAAATGAATTTTAAGATTTTCCAAAAGATTTTATAAGTATATTCAATATAATTATTCGAATATCAAAATATTACTCCAAATCTTTCAAATGTCGTTTTTAATCCTTACTCAAGTGTAAAATTAAGTTTTAATCTTAAAATAATTACAAAACAATTTTACAAAGTATTTCGAACCATTTCAAAGCCAAAAATTCCAGATTACTCAGAGGGAACCGATTCCCCTTGAATGGTTTGGCTCCGAGAAAAATAGAATACTCGGAGGGAACCGATTCTCCCCCAAGGGGGTACCGATTCCCCCTGTTTAACGGTCGAAATATTTGAATTTTACACTTAAGGAACTGATTCCCCATGAGGGGGTACCGATTCCCCCCATGTTCCAAGCTATTTTATTAATGGATTCTCATCTCCAAACGGCTCCAAAACATCCCCAACCGCTATATACGACTTCAAACACATTCCAAGCTATAAATACAAGCTAAGGACACTTGAAGAAGCAAGAGAACAACTATCCAAGTAATCAAACACAAGAGAAGAGTTTTTCAATCTTATTTCATCTTTCTCTTGTAAATATTTTGTTCTTGTGAGCTCAATCTTGTAAACACTTACCTTTGAGAGGTTTTATTTTTTACTTATTTTATCCTTTTGTAAAGGGGAAAGGTTCTAGCTTATCCCGTGTAAAAGCTAGGGAAATGTTCTAGTTTAGTCCGAAAAAACTAGGGCGTTTGTAAGGTTACTCTTTATCCTCAAAAGAAAGAACAAATTAGTGAATTTGTTGGAAAATCCTTGGTGAGGAGCTAAGGTAGTAGACGTAGACTTTGGTTGAGAAAGTCGAACCACTATAAATCGCTGTGCAATTCTCTATCTTTCAATCTTCTTACTCCCTAAACACAAAACCGTTCTGACCCCTCTTTGCAAACCGTTCCGGTAGTCGATTTGAGCTTCTGAAAATCCCAACAATTAGTATCAGAGCCTAACTCGTTAAGAAGGTTTAACCACCTTGAGATGGTCCTCGAAGAAGCTCTACCAATTCCCGACGCAACCGACAAAGAAATGACTTTTTCCTCCAGTGCTTATTATCTTGAAGAATATCCTATTATGGATTCACAACCGGTCAACAAGCCACATGAGCAAATTATGCACATTGGAAGAATAAGATGATGTACTTTATTCAATCCTACAATTTAGGAGCTTGGAACTCAATCATGGACGGTTACTCCTCTCCACCCGGCAAGTATAACGACTGGAGTAGAGAAGAGCAGAAATATTTCCAGCTTAATTCTAAGGCTATACATATTCTATTATGTGCTTTAGGCCCAAATGAATATGGAAGAGTCTCATCTTGTTCCAGTGCCAAAGAGATTTGGGATAAGCTCCAAGTCACTCATGAAGGAACCGACAAAGTGAGGGAATCAAAGAAAAGTCTTCTCAACCATAGCTACGAGAACTTCAAGATGAAACCCGATGAAGACATCAAATCTATGACGGATAGATTTTCCGTGATTGTCAACGGTCTCAAGGGATATGGAGAAGTAATCCCAAATAAGAAGCTTGTGAGGAAGATGATCTACTCTCTTCCAAAGGAGTGGCAATCAAAGAAGACGGCCATTATCGAAGCAAAAAACCTAAAGTCTCTCACTCTCAACGAGCTAATTGGTTACCTTCTCACTCATGAGATGATGATGAAGGAAGATGAAGAAAGGGAAGAGAAGAATAAGGAGGTAGGCATTGCCTTCAAATCCACCAATGAAAGCTATCAAGATTCAAGTGATGAGGTGGATGAAGACGATGATGAACAAGAAGAAGAGATGGTCAAGCTCTTGAAGGAAGTCAAGAGATTCATGATTTCCAAGGAAGTGAAACATGAATCAACCAAGAAGAAAAGTCCCCCGGTATGTTTCGATTGTCAAAGAAAGGGGAATGTCAAGTATGAATGTCCTCTTCTAAAGAATAAGGGGAAGAAGGCATTTGTTGCATCTTGGAGCGATGAAGATGATTCTAATGATGAAGATGAAGTAGTCAACCTATGCCTCATGGCCACTCAAGAAGAATTCGAGGTATCTTCTAACTCAAAATAATTTAATTCATTTACTTTTGATGAGTTACAAGATGCTTATAATAGGTTGTATTTGGTATTCGAGACCATGAATTCCAAATATACGAAATTAATTTCAAAACTCAAAATTAAAGATAATTTGATTTTGAAAGCAAAAGTTGATTTTGAAAATCAAAATGAAATTTTGAAAAATAATTTAGAGCTTTCAAAAATCAAAATAAATGATTTAGAAAAAGAAAATTTTGAGTTAGGAGTTAAGCTTGAAAGCTTAATAAAGAAAAAGAATTAATTTCTAAAAACAACCTATTATGTTTAAAAATGGCAAAATGCTTACATTGCCATTATCATGGTCATTTGGAACATACTTGTCCTTTGAAGAAATGAAAACGTTTTAAAATTAGTCAAGTATGGGTTTCGAAAGGAACAAGGGCCATTGTAACTAATGTTCAAGGATCCAAAGTAATTTGGATACCAAAATCTACTTAAATGTCTCTTGTAGGTGTGTGGAAGCAATTGTGATGAAAATGATGATATTCAAGATGCTCTAGCCACACATGAAAAGGAATGGGTAACCTCTAAGCTTAATGTTTTTAATTTTAGTTATTTGGTTGCTCATTTGATTTTAAGCATGCATGAGTTTTGTTTTTAAATAATTATACATTATTGTTTTAATCTCATGTATGTTAAAAAGGTTTTATGATGAACATTTTAAAGTTTTAATGATTTTTTAGAATTTTTAGTTCATCATAAGGAATTTTGGTCAAAATTGGTTTTAATGCAAATGATATCTCTCTAACAATTGATATCAACTTTCAAATGTTTTGATTTTATAAATTTTAAAATTTTTGACCTAAATTTAAATGTTTATGCATGTGGTTTAAATGAAAATGATCTCTCTAACAATTGATATCAAAATTTTCAAATGCATAACATTTTTGGAAAACTTTATGCATATGCACTTAATTTCAATAATTGATATTGCATAAAGTTTTTAGACTTGGATGTATTGAATTTCATGTGCTACTAACATGTTTGTTATTCTTTGTTGAAATTCAATTTTGTTTAAGTGTCAATATCCTAAAAGCATAATTTTATTTGGAATGCATTTATTGAGGGGGAGCTTTGATTTTTTCAAATGATTTTTAAAATGTCAAATTTACTACTTACTCTCCAAAGTTATTTTGAACTTCAAAGATTAGAGTCTTTTTGATTTAACAAAAAGAGGGAGAAGTGTTAAGGTGTTAAAGGGGAGAAGTGTTAAAGTAAGGGGGAGTAATTTCAATTTCAAACTTGATTTCAAAATCTTAAAATTACTCAAATGTTTTGTTATATCAAAAAGGGGGAGATTGTTGAAAACATTTTGATATTTCGATATAACAAATTAAGTTAAATGAATTTTAAGATTTTCCAAAATATTTTCTAAGTAAATTCGATATAATTATTCGAATATCAAAATATTACTCCAAATCTTTCAAATGTCATTTTTAATCCTTACTCAAGTGTAAAATTAAGTTTTAATCTTAAAATAATTTCAAAACAATTTTAAAAAATATTTCGAACCATTTCAAAGCCAAAAATTCCAGATTACTCAGAGGGAACCGATTCCCCCTGAATGGTTTGGCTCCGAGAAAAATAGAATGCTCGGAGGGAACCGATTCCCCCCTGTTTTAAAGGTCAAAATATTTGAATTTTACACTTAGGGAATCGATTCCCCATGAGGGAGTATCGATTCCCCCATGCTCCAAGTTGTTTTATTAATGGATTCTCATCTCCAAACGGCTATATACGACTTCAAACACATTCCAAGCTATAAATACAAACTAAGGACACTTGAAGAAGCAAGAGAACAACTATCCAAGCAATCAAACACAAGATAAGAGTTTTTCAATCTTATTTCATCTTTCTCTTGTACATATTTTGTTCTTGTGAGCTCAATCTTGTAAACACCTACCTTTGAGAGGTTTTCTTGTTTACTTATTTTATCCTTTTGTAAAGGGGAAAGGTTCTAGCTTATCCCGTGTAAAAGTTAGGGAAAGGTTCTATTTTAGCCCGGAAAAACTAGGGAGTTTGTAAGGTTACTCTTTATCCTCAAAAGAAAGAACAAATTAGTGAATTTGTTGGAAAATCCTTGGTGAGGAGCTAAGGTAGTGGACGTAGACTTTGGTTGAGAAAGTCGAACCACTATAAATTGTTGTGCAATTCTCTATTTTTCAATCTCCTTACTCCCTAAACACAAAACCGTTCCAACCCCTCTTTGCAAACCATTCCGGTTGTCGATTCGAGCTTCCGAAAATCCCAACACTTGTAAATCATTCAGACTCTGATACATCATTATTATTATTCAGTTCTTATTACTGACTGCACCAGTTGATGTGATCAATATCAGAATCATCCTTGATCAGTTCTTGAGAAGGCGAATAGGTATTCCAATGGTATTTATTTCTTTTCTGTATTGTAATGATATCAATAAATGTCGACTTGCTTGATCCGGGGTTTAAAACCCTTGAGGACGGTACAACATATAAGTTCATCAGCGTTTCCAGACTTGTCTGAGTCATTCTGATGTGATCCAATTCAGCATCATGATTATCATGGCTATTCCACCCTTACAAGGGAAGAAACTTTCTAACTTTACATACATATATGTTTATTTCATAATTATTTTCATACATATAATATCTATGGTTATTATAATAACTTAATCATTAATATATGAGATATAAGTTATTATATACTATAGTCCACATTATTATATAATACATTGTATAAGTTCATTTACTTAGTTTATTTCTTTATATTATGCGTGTAGGCACATTCGGCCAAGACTTGGGAGCTGCATTAGAGCTAAATGGAGCATGAAACAGCAAGGAAACTCACATAGGGATGCTTAAGAGATCATAAGGATTCATCGATGAAAAGTTGTTTTGAGGCTGCGAGCTCATAGCTGGATTGAGCTGAAGATTTGAGCTACAAGATGAACTCATTTCAACTGGGGGAGTTGCACCATCATCATCACCACTTAGGACACTTCAAATATGTCCTACATCAAAATTTGTGAAATCGTACCTTTTCGCGAATAGTTGCCATCTCAAGAGGTACCTTTTCACAAGGAGCTACCCAAACGTTCATCATGTTACAAGTCATCTAAGGTCAGCTCACCACCAGCTCATTCACACCCGAAGTAGCTCAAACATGAAGGGTTACCTTTCTCAAACATTGTGACCTTTCATGAATGATGCTGTCCATGAAGATGCCTTTTCAACAAGGAACACATCGGTGAAGAGATCACGCCTATTGGATGCTTAAATCATCAAGAAACATGAGCTAGAGGCTCCATGCCTATTCGGCCACATCACATGCCATACACATGAGAGCCTTTTGGCGCCAAGCATGAAGAGACACACACCATTCGGCCAAAGGGAGAAAATGGCGCCAAGATGAACCAACATACATATTCGGCCAAGGGAGATGTCTTCCCATCCTTAGCCGAATCATTAAGGCCTTTCATGAAGAGTTAGCCGAACCATCACAAGCCCAAAGGACTTATTCATTCATCTCAAGCATTATGTATTTTCCTAGAGACATGTATCTAGCCGAAACAACTTGTAATCATTCGGCCAAGCCCTCTCATTTCCTATAAATAGAGTGGCTTGCCATCATTTGTACTCATCTCATCTCATATATAAAATATACTCTTGTGAGTTATTTCTCTTCAAAGTTCTTTGTGAACTTTATCGATTAAACAAGTGTAGTTCCTATACTTGTGGCGTCATTCCTTCCATTTTGATTCCTAAATTCCTAGATTGTTATCTAGTGGGTTGAAGACACGATCACCACCCCTCAAGCAAGTTTGTGAAGACCGGGATTGTGCTTCATAGCATAGTTTCCTCTTTGGCGTGTTTGGGATACTATCACCACCATCTCCATTTCATCATTTCTATCATCAACAACATCCATCAATTCCGCAGCCATCTCTTTATATCTAATTTCATTTTTTTATCTCTTATATTATTATCCATTTCTTAATTCCATCATTAATATTATTTCCTTTTCTTATCTTATTTTGCAGCCCAAGCTTATAAATTCAAGGACATCAGTACTTGTCAATCCTAGATCGGGACACAATAAGGCTATCTACTCTCTTCTCTCAAGTGTGTAGATTCGCCATACGTCAAGCGGTAATCAGAGCATAGTTGGATTGACAACAAAAGTGTCATTGGCGTGCAAAGAAAAAGAAAAAGACTCCTTCAACAAAATTGGAGTGCAAAAAGAAAGAAAAAGACAAAAAGAAGAAGAAAAGAAAAGAAAAAGAATTCAAAAAGAAAGCAAAGCCAAGGAAAGTGCTCTACCATAGCAAAGTACATCAAAGAGGCCATCTACATTTAGAGAAGATAACCTTATTGTTTCTTGAGAAAGGTTGCAGTAAGTGTTGTTTCTTGAATTGTAAGTCACCTCTTCCTTTTCTATCCTTTCATTTTCCTTGTCTTCAACCATTTCTTTCTTTAAAAGACCTTTGAATCCTTTCTTCTACTTTTCCATTTCTATTCCTTTTCTATCCTAACCTATTTGCAGCCGACGCACACAAAGGAAGGAATTAACTTGTTATAATCTTGAGTAAGTTCTTCGAAGGACTTAGCAAGAGAAATTTGAGTGGAAAAAGGCTATTGAGATAGTGAGATCAGAAGGGGAATTGTTAAAAGCCAAATATATATTCCCGAGAGTAAATACGAGTGTTGAGTGGAGTGATCTTATCTTTTCTTTGGAGTGAACTTGTGAGACTTTGTGAGTGTGCTGGTAAGGTTTATTTTTGTTTTATTTACTAACCATGTCTCAAAGTCCTAAAGGAAATACAGGTCAACCCAACTTGCAAATGCAAGCACTGATTGGAGAAATGATAAGAATGTTTCGAACAGAATTTGATGCTCTCCATGAGAAACTAGACCAAAGACGAGATCAACCACAAACCAGAAACAATGATACTCCTCGGAGGCAACAACCTCTTCCAGAAGATGATGTCCCAAATCCTTATGATGAAGAAGAACCAGCATCGATACAAGGACCTAGGCGTGCCAATGTTGATGATAATATGAGCAACATCAAAATCAAAATTCCTCAATTCCAAGGAAAGACTGATCCAGAAGCCTATCTTGAATGGGAAAGCAAGGTGGAACATGTGTTTAGTTGCCATAACTATTCCGAACTCAAGAAAGTAAGATTGGCAGCTATGGAATTTGTTGATTATGCTTTGATATGGTGGGATCAACTTACTATTACTCGGAGGAGGAATGGAGAGAGACCAATTTCAACATGGCTCGAAATGAAAGGTATCATGCGTAAACGTTTCATTCCTACTCATTATCATCGGGATATGTTTCAGAAATTGCAGAACCTAAAGCAAGGCCAAAGGAGTGTAGAGGATTACTATAAGGAAATGGAAGTGGCAATGATCCGAGTCAATATTGAGGAGGATCGCGAAGCAACTATGGCTAGATTTCTTGCTGGACTCAATCCTGAGATTGCCAACACACTAGAATTGTATCATTACATCGAAATTGATGAAATGGTGCAAATGGCTATGAAAATAGAAAGGCAACTTCAGAGAAGATCTATCTCTCGTACTTTAGTGCCTACATCTTCAAGATGGAGTCCAAACAATAGTTTGAGGAAGTCTACCCCTATTCCTACCAAAGAGAAGGCTGAATCATCAAATGCTTCCCAAATTAATAAAGAGAATCGAGGAAAAGAGATCCATGAACGAACAAGAGACATACGTTGCTTTAAGTGTCTTGGGAGGGGACATATATCCACACAATGTCCCAACCGAAACACCATGTTATTACTTGGAAATGGTGAGATTGAATCTGACCATGAAGAAGAAGAAGCTGCACTGACACCAACAGAAGTTGAGGAAGAAACCGAAATTGGTGCTCCGGTAGAAGGTGAAGCCCTAGTGGTCAAGAGAAGTCTAAGTGCTCAAATAGTAGAAGACGATGCACAAAGGGAAAACATCTTTCATACCCGCTGCCATGTGAAAGAAAAGGTGTGTTTCATGATCATAGACGGTGGAAGTTGTACTAATGTTGCCAGTACCATCATGGTGGAGAAATTGGGATTGCAAACGTTGAAACATCCAAATCCCTACAAATTACAATGGTTAAATGAACGAGGAGAACTTAATGTCAACAAACAGGTGATGGTTCCTTTCTCTATTGGCAAGTACAAGGACGAGGTTATGTGCGATGTTGTTCCTATGCATGCTAGTCATTTACTCCTTGGAAGACCATGGCAATATGATAGGAGGACCATTCATGATTGTTTTACTAATCAGTATTCATTCAACCATGGAGGGAAGAAGATCATCCTAACACCTTGACGCCTAAACAAGTCCAAGTTGATCAAATCAAGATGAAACAAAGTGTTGAGGCCATGAGGAAAGGAAAATCGAAGTTAAACCAGGAAGAAAACATTCCAAAAACAAGTGCTTATACCTCTAAGTGCTTGTCACAAAGATGCCTATTAACAAGATGCAAAGTTGATGCTGATTTTTCTAACCTTAACCAAACAAAAGTTTCCTTCGATTTGCAGGATGAACCAAGCAACACAATCCATCAATTTGGTAAACTAAACGATGTGATCTTTCAAGAACCAAAAGGTGCGACTATTGAAGAGCAAAGAATGGTAACTCTTCATCCAAAGGACGTGACCCATCAAGAATCAAAAAACATGCCTCTTGAAAACCAAAGGGAAATGATTTTTCATCCAAAGGGCGTGACTTATGAGGACATCACCATTCCAAGAGTCATCACCTTTCATGAATTAATGCAACTATCTATGGAAAGGGGAATGAATTTTGGAATACAAAAGGACATCAACATTCAAAGCCAAATGTCTTCAATAGACATGAACTTTGAATCTACATCTTTCAGGAAGTATTTCTTAACTTTAATTTTGTTTGATCACATTCATACTAATGAAAGTTTTATTTCTTTCCAGATCAAGAACTTACAAGGCATTCTTTCAAAAGATATGAATCTTTTTATAAAGGTACTTATCAAATGGAATGACTCAAGGAAAGGAAGATCTTTCGATTTGAGGACAAATCGATTAAAAGAAGGGGAGGATGATGTGATCCAATTCAGCATCATGATTATCATGGCTATTCCACCCTTACAAGGGAAGAAACTTTCTAACTTTACATACATATATGTTTATTTCATAATTATTTTCATACATATAATATCTATGGTTATTATAATAACTTAATCATTAATATATGAGATATAAGTTATTATATACTATAGTCCACATTATTATATAATACATTGTATAAGTTCATTTACTTAGTTTATTTCTTTATATTATGCGTGTAGGCACATTCGGCCAAGACTTGGGAGCTGCATTAGAGCTAAATGGAGCATGAAACAGCAAGGAAACTCACATAGGGATGCTTAAGAGATCATAAGGATTCATCGATGAAAAGTTATTTTGAGGCTGCGAGCTCATAGCTGGATTGAGCTGAAGATTTGAGCTACAAGATGAACTCATTTCAGCTAGGGAGTTGCACCATCATCATCACCACTTAGGACACTTCAAATATGTCCTACATCAAAATTTGTGAAATCGTACCTTTTCGCGAATAGTTGCCATCTCAAGAGGTACCTTTTCACAAGGAGCTGCCCAAACGTTCATCATGTTACAAGTCATCTAAGGTCAGCTCACCACCAGCTCATTCACACCCGAAGTAGCTCAAACATGAAGGGTTACCTTTCTCAAACATTGTGACCTTTCATGAATGATGCTGTCCATGAAGATGCCTTTTCAACAAGGAACACATCGGTGAAGAGATCACGCCTATTGGATGCTTAAATCATCAAGAAACATGAGCTAGAGGCTCCATGCCTATTCGGCCACATCACATGCCAAACACATGAGAGCCTTTTGGCGCTAAGCATGAAGAGACACACCACCATTCGGCCAAAGGGAGAAAATGGCGCCAAGATGAACCAACATACATATTCGGCCAAGGGAGATGTCTTCCCATCCTTAGCCGAATCATTAAGGCCTTTCATGAAGAGTTAGCCGAACCATCACAAGCCCAAAGGACTTATTCATTCATCTCAAGCATTATGTATTTTCCTAGAGACATGTATCTAGCCGAAACAACTTGTAATCATTCGGCCAAGCCCTCTCATTTCCTATAAAATAGAGTGGCTTGCCATCATTTGTACTCATCTCATCTCATATATAAAATATACTCTTGTGAGTTATTTCTCTTCAAAGTTCTTTGTGAACTTTATCGATTAAACAAGTGTAGTTCCTATACTTGTGGCATCATTCCTTCCATTTTGATTCCTAAATTCCTAGATTGTTATCTAGTGGGTTGAAGACACGATCACCACCCCTCAAGCAAGTTTGTGAAGACCGGGATTGTGCTTCATAGCATAGTTTCCTCTTTGGCGTGTTTGGGATACTATCACCACCATCTCCATTTCATCATTTCTATCATCAACAACATCCATCAATTCCGCAGCCATCTCTTTTATATCTAAATTTCATTTTTTTTATCTCTTATATTATTATCCATTTCTTAATTCCATCATTAATATTATTTCCTTTTCTTATCTTATTTTGCAGCCCAAGCTTATAAATTCAAGGACATCAGTACTTGTCAATCCTAGATCGGGACACAATAAGGCTATCTACTCTCTTCTCTCAAGTGTGTAGATTCGCCATACGTCACATTCAATTAATTCTAGGTCTTTGAAGGTACTTAGGTCATTTGGTAGTTAAGTCTATCTCGATCACCTCAGAGTTTCCATAATAATTCAATCATTTCTGAATTTCGGATGCATACACTTCTTCTATTCATTTCAACTTGGTCATATAATTTAGTAATTTCAAGAAATTCAGACGTGTAATGTACCTTCGATAATTCAGTCTCCGGGTGTTATCTTAGAAAATAGAAAATTCTACGTCATTTGGTAATTGAGGTTGATTTATTCATTTCATAGCTAGAGGGTATTTAGCTATTTCAGTGCTTAGATGTTCTTTGGGTCATTTTACACTTCAGGGCATTCCTATATAGATCCAGAATTTTAAATCGATGATTCCAATGTTCAAGTGGATTAAGATATGAGTTCTCAGGTTATCTCTATTATCATAGCCATCCATTGTACTTTTTACACTTTAAGCATATCATCGTCATTTCATTCAAATTTTTCAGTGACATTATTTCTGATATATTAGGCTTCAAGTATTCTAATTCCTTTAGAGTTTAGGGTGTTTGTTCATTTGATCACTGGAGGTTATTATATAGTTATTACGAAGCTCAATGACATTTCAGTAATTCCTTTCAATTCAATCATATGCAATTTTTTCTGATAATTGGTCAAGTATGTCTTTTTGAAGTTATTTTTCACCATCCGGGGAAGTCTTGGCATTTTCGTAATTTTACCTCATAGGGCTATTTTTGGTCATTGTTTATCCAAATAATCTTGGTATTTAACCTTTAAAGAAATTTAGAAAAATTTACGGATCTTGCAGTCGATTCATTTATTATTAAATCACTGAACTTATAATTATTTTCGATCGATCCTTCAGTTTCTCTTTTTCGAGCCGTCTGAGTTTTATACAGTGTCATTATTCTAATTTACGTCTGAGTTCAATCATAGTTAAATACATCTAATGGACCAATCATTTCCATTCATGCATTTGTCATCTATCAATGAGTTCCAAAAAGCATACAAAAGGTAATAGAGTATTACCTCAGTTTCCGTGCCATATCAATCGACCATTTAAACTCCATTTGATCTCCCTCAAACTTTAATTCAATGTCCAATAATTCATTTGATACAAAACAACCAAATTTATATCAGAAACTGAACTTAATTGAGAAACCAAATTGAATCTAAATGTAAAACACTGAAAAAAAGCTTATCGGGTGCGAATTTGGCAAAACGAACTTCGAATTCAGACTCAGGACGTCAAAAAACATAAAATAGAACCTTTTTGAAAAAAGTTAAATTTTTTTGTCAAAGTCAACTGTCAAATTCAACGGATTAACTCAATTCGGGTTGACTCGATCGGGTCAGACATACTCGGTTCAGACCGGTTCGAAGCGATACGGTCCACCTAGACCATTCCAGAAGCTTCCTGGACCGACAGAGGATCCCTACACGCATTGTCGGCGTGTGGCGTCGTGTACGATGGTGACGAATGTCATTTTGGACGGTCGTTTACTCTCGATTCATCTACATACTTGATTTAGTCATTATCAACCCATATCCACAACAAATATACTCCAACGCTAACCGAAAAATAAATCGGGAACTTACCCCAATCGATGATCGGCATAGACAGCGGTGGTTAGGGACAAACCCGACTAGGTTTCTATCGGATGGACTCGTGGACCTTCAAGGCAGAGGTGGTGAAGCGAACCAACTTAAGAATCACCTCCAACTGATGAAAACCAATGGAGAAGTTATAATCTCAGACGAAGCTTCCGAAGGCTCTCCAGAGCAAACGACAAAGAGTTTTGGATATCATCCACTGAGGTTTTGCTTAGGACGAGGCAACTCATCGACTGATGTCGATGGTGATGCTCAATGATGATTGGTGGTTGAGATCGAAGACTAATGTTTCGTATGGCCTCCTTCAATTTCACGAAGAGCGACGGCTGTTGGGGGCGGCTGACGATCGTGGCTTACTCATGAGGTGACGCTGGTGCGGTTAGTAATGGTGATGAATTCCATAGCTAGCCGTACGTCGATGAATTGAGGGACAATAAGGGCTGAAGAAATTTTCTGAAATTCTCATTTTTTAGGGTTCTTTTTGCTTCCATCGATGAGAATACCCTATTTTTTTTACAAAGATCGATGGAACAAACATGTTCTAACCCCTAAAATTTTCCAAATTTAGCAATTTGGCCCTCAATAGTATTCAATTAAAATAAATTAACTTAAGAAATGAAAATTGGGGTGTGACAATAATGGTACCAAATGATAGCATTCTTTGAATAGAATAATTTTCTATTTCAAGGCTAGATCAAAAAATCCAAAGAAAATTGGTCAAAATGAAAAATAAAATTTTTCTTACCTAGTTCATGGGGAGCACGAAATGGAGGCTTGAAGATTGGCTTGTCTTATGAAATTTCTAAGTAATTTCATGTTAATTTGTCATTTATTAAGCTTAAATGAATTTAAAATTCATTTAATGTGAAATGAAAATTTTACCATTAATGGATTCTCATATTTACATCCATACCAAGCCACATAACCCTTATCATCTTTTCGAAGTCAAAGATGGACAAAATATTATGCCCTTTACCATTTTATCCATGCAACTTTTCAAAATTTCAATCTTGACACTTTAATCCAATGGTCCAAATTGAACATGGAAATTAATTCTCAAATCTAATGATCCATATTATTTTCCATCATTTTAAAATTTGGAAATAATATTTCAAATCTTAATTTAATATCCTTCAATTTTCTTAAAATTTCTATTCGATCTGATTTACCGAATTTTTTTCTTACTTTAACACTTCTAGCTTTTAAAATAAATTTCATATCAAAAATCTGATTCCCATCAAAACGTCATTTTGGGGGTGAACTATTTATTTATGGGTCAAAACACCTAAATTTTAGAAATTACATTTTTGGTCCCTAAACTTTTGAAATTTACCCTTTTGGTCCCTAAACTTCTCTAAACTTTATACTTTGGGCACTAAACTTTCAAATATTACATTTTGGTCACTAACCAAAATTATGGGGTGTTACAATTCTTCCCCCTTAAGAAAATTCGTCCTCGAATTTTCAATTGGTACATGATGTAAAAAGATAAGGATATTTTTTTTCAACTTTTGATTTATCTAACAAACTTTAATAAGTATTGATTCCTTCATAAGTCAAATTCTGACTGAATCTTAATATCCTTCGGTGTGATAACATGAGAAGGATATGATCGATACTTTAAGAATCACTGATCACCACTTTAATAGAATTTCTCTTTTCACTTTAAATTCGAATAAGACTTTTATTGATCAGTAGTTATCTTGAGATTATCTTAAATAATCTCTACCTGTTACAAATTCCATTATAACTCGTTCCTATTCCCACTAAGGGATGGGAATCGGTTACAATAATCTAGAAGACACTTGATGCTCTATTTTAACCTGTTGACATATCAAGCATTTAGAAACCAATTCAGTAATAGCTCCTTTCATACCTGTCACTTATATAGACTCTTTCCTCGATAATATAAACACCCATCGAACTTAACTTCCAGGTCTTTAGTTTCAACTTTTTTCACTCGTTCTATCTTTGTTAAGCACAACAATTTTTACATTTTCTTTGAAAATCCTTTTACTCGATCTAACAACATAGGCTTTAACTTTAATTCTACAATCAAATCACCATCTTTCTTTAAAGATAAATCACGTATTCAAAACTCTCAAAGCAAAAATATCTAAAATTTTATCGTATCAACCACCACATTAGCCTTTTGTGTGGTAGTCGATAAGCATATCATCATTCTTTAAGGAATTCAATCCATTTCCTTTATTTTGACTCCTTCAAGTCAGTACATACTTTTGACTTTTGAGATCCGTATAGATATATCGTCACTCACCATGTAGATAGTGGCGTTATACAATTGTTGCCAACTCAAAATCATGAGTCAGATAATTTATTTCATGATTCTCTAGTTGATTTGAAGCATAAACCTTAACTTTTCCTCTTGCACAAGCACGTAACCCATACCATTATGAGACACATTACTATAAATCACATAATCTTTTCTAGGTTATGATTACACTGAACCTAGAGCTTATGTCAATATTCTTTTTAACATCTCAAAGTTTTATTGGCACTTATCAATCCAAATGGATAACGTGTCTTTTCTCAATAGTTTTGTCAGAGGGAAGACAATCATCGAAAAGTTCTTTATGAACCTTTGATAGTAACCAACAAATCCCAAGAAACTTTGAAATTCGAAAACATTCTTTGGACTTTATCATTCGAATATGGCTCGTGCTTCGTTGAGATATATTCTCATCCCCTCAACTGAGACTGAATGGCCAAGAAATACAATCTTAGACAAATAGAGCTCACACTTTGTCAACTTAGCATACAACTTTTCTCCCAAAGAGTTGGAAGAGCTTTACAAAGATATAACTACCACTAAATTAATCCAAATATAACTAAAATATTCAATTTATCAAATCATTAAATGTCGCAGGAACATTCGTTAAACCAAACGAAATTATCGCATACTTGTAGTGTTCATATTGACTTCTGAAAACTGTCTTAGAAAAATCTTCTTCCTTATCTTTTATCTAATAATATTCAGATTGAAGATCAATCTTGTGAAACTCTAATTAACCTTTTTAACATGATCAAAAAATCATAAATCCTTGGAAGAGTATACTTGTTATTCTCTATTACCTTATTTAACTGACGATAATACATGCATAAATGCATAGACCCATATTTCTTTTCACAATAACACTAGTGCATCCTAGATGGCATGCTTAGTCTTGTAAACACTGGAACTTAATAATTCTGATAACTATGCCTTTTAAGTCTTTAGGCTCAATCGTAGTTAATCAATACGAGGTAATAGAAATAAACGCAGTACCTGGTAGCACCATTTTTCTTTTCAACATCTCATCCTGGAAATAATCCAGGTAAGTTTTGCATATACACATTTGGATACTTTGAAACAATTGGAATATCTTCCAAATTAACTATGAAAGTTTGAGTATCCACCGCATTTACTAAGAAGACTTGGCAACCTTATAGTAATAACTTTGTGGCAGTTACTGCTAAAATCACATTAGAAAACAAATTTACTCTCTTTCCCTACCACTAATATCTCAAAACTTTTTTGAATTCTTTAAAATCAACCGCTTTAACCCATAATTCAACATGATATGGTAGGGGAATCAATCCATTTTAAAATTTACCTCCTAAAGGTAATTCTATCAAGTTAATTAAAACTCAACACTTTAAATCCTTACCAGACATTTACTGTCTACAAATACTACTAACCCTCGTACTCTGGTCTAAAGGGTTAGTCGTACACATGTCACTTAGGATCAATTCTATTAAAATGTTACATTCTTTAATCAATATTGTACTTATGCATGAGAGAGGGTTTCCTTAAACTCACATTGGCATTTTCTATTGTGCTGATACATCATCTTATTAAACTAAATATGAGAATTGTAGCTAGTGCTTTACTATCACTATTAGCTTATTTTTGAACCTCTTGCTCGATCACGTACTTCAAACCCTCAATTACACACATCTTATACATACACTACATTTATTCACCTTTATAAGTAAAGAGTGGCATCAATCGAACCTTACAATAACCAAATCAGTAACAATGACATCCTAGTGGCATGTATACAATTTTTAACTCAAAACAAGCTCGGTTTAGTCATAGAATCGACTAAACCTGCAGCTCTGATACTAATAAATGTAACACCATTTTTTCTGTATCCAACCTCGAACACGAGTCAGAGATATCACAAAACATTAGGAGATAATCTACATTTGAAAACTGGTAAAATTTTGTTTCTTTTAAAAGTTTACAAAAAAAAATAGTCCACATTAGCACGTGTGGCTTCTATTTCACCCTTCCATTTATGATTTAACACTCGAGCAACCAAAATAGGACCAAATCAAAAGTTTAAAGAGTAAATTAAAATTTGTAAACTTTAATGATCAAAATAGAAGTGAAAAAAAAAGTGAAGTGATAAAATTTATAATTTACCCTTTCTTATTATATTAATATTAAGAACCAATAAACAAAACTACTCTTTCTAATGAATGTTACTTTATAAGGTAAAATTCACAAGGTCAAAAACATAAACAAATCATACTTTTTAGGTAAAGTACACAAATGGTCTCTGACTATAGGGTACTGCTTTATTAAGTCATTCGACTATTATAAGTTATAAAATGGTCATCTGACTTTTTATTATGTTCCAAACTCGTCATTTTTTGTTAAAAATTAGCGGTTGTATAAGCTGGACGTTAACATATATGAGTGAGAACTAATAATCGTTCGAGATTCTATGATCATATTTTATCATATCACAATCAGCAGGTTCACGTTCAGCTCAAAATACCGTTATTTGTTTTAACGGAAAAGGATGAGTTTGGAACATGATGAATAGTCATGTGACCATTTTGAAACTTTTAATGGTCAATGGACTCAATAAAATCACACTTTATAGTCGAAGGACTATTTTGTAACTTTTAATATTCAAGAGGCTTAATAAAGCAGTACCCTATAAGTCGAGAGATCTACTCTTTAATTTATTCCATAAGTTAGACCGTGTTTAAATTTCAAAACAATTTAATTGAATTGTTACAGTATCAATTAAATCTTTTCATCGTTTACCTACCAATTTAAACATTAGATGTTAGATCGGGTTTAACATGAAATATATTTGATAAATGTAATCAAAATCTACAATTGTATCATCTTGCAAAACTTATATCTAATGTGTTAAAGAAATAGCTCTTCTAAATCTTAATGTCACTATTTTCTTAACACTTATTAACCAAGTTCTTCATGCAACAATTACACTCTATAACCAAGTTCTTAATGTCCCTCGTTTCCATTTCTCATTCCTTTCTCCAATTGTGATGAGTTATAAACATTAAATTGATTAATCAAGAACTTGATCTCTTTACAGAGACCATACCATATGGATGAAGTGGAAGCTACTGCTTGTGCAAAAAATGCTCACATTTTATCTCCAAACTGATATACCCTACCATCATCTTTCTTTACCACCTCTGACTTTGGTTTTATGTTTTTTTAAGTAGAAGTTAAAGTGGCTGGTCAAAAGGTGTCAATGTGCTCAAACACTACCAACTCTATCACCCAAACGTGTCACATCAGACTTTTGTGACTGCAGTTACTACCATTAACATTTGAGTGATGAGTGATGGATTTGTTATAAAACGATAATATTAGTCATCATTTCTGTATTTTTTAAACTTTAATGTTAAAAGTAGAAATTTTTTCATACTTTAGTGACCATTAGTACAGTTTAACCTAAAGAAAAAGGGAGCTTCGTTTTCCCTAATATGTTAATATTTTGCTATAATAAAAGGGAACTTCCATTGATTCGGCAACACGAAATCCCGCAACAGAGAAACAGGAATGGATCTAAAAGAAGTTTCGCAGCAGTTCGAGCGATTCAAAGCTGCATTTGTTAAAAATGATTTCGATACATGCGCCAATCTCCTTTCTCAACTTAAGGTTTTTGAACTTGTTCCAACCCTGATTCCCGTCTCTTCCTCTCACCGGATTTAATTTCTAGGATTTCTGTGGTTTTTTCATCTCGAAATGATAGATCCCATGCTGTAGATTGTTGGTTTCTTTGGAGGGTTGATTTTTTAGGGTTTAGGAATTTAGGGGTTTTGTGTTGGATGTTTTGGTCATGAATTATCTGTCTTTGAGCTTGGAAATTGATGTTGAAATCAAAGGATTAGAACGAGAGGAATGGGAAAAAGAAAACACTCTTTTTTTGCTTGGTAGTATTTGTTTTTTCATTAGTTCTCGAATGGTTTTTATATCGAAATGCTGCTCAAGTAATTTGGGTTTATTATTGCAGGTGTTGCTCACAAAGTTCAGGAGCCTTCCTCCGCTGTTTGAAAATACACCTAATGCAGTTAATGAATTGCTGTTAGCAAGTAATTCTTATGACTCAACTCATTTTTTGTCCATCAAGCACTGGCTTTCACATATAGTATGCCATACGGAAAAGACCCCAACACTATACGAATAACATACTAGATGAAGCTTCATTTCGTAATGACTAAATGCAAATTTTCTTTCTTAAAATTGCTGTTGAAGAACTTCGTGAATAGTGAGGACTTCAATGAAACCTTGTCTAAAGTATGATTAGGAACATACAAGATTTCATTTACTTTTCTTGGGATCATTAGACTTCGTTTTTGGTGTATGGATTTAGTCAAAACTTTGTTACTTGGATTGAGACGTAAGTTTTGAATACATATTTATGTTTGATGCGGGCATATTCTACTTTTTGTAATTTTTGCCATGTGTTTGGAGAGTTATTTGAGGGTTATATCGCCATTCCTATGTCTCAACATGGGTACTTAAAGAAAATGAAGAGTTAGAGAAACAGTTAAAATTTGAGTGCATGTGGCTTTTAGATGAAGTTTTTTAACCCATTTGGATATAAATCAGAATTTGAGTCTCTGCCTGTCTGAAGATTACGAATCATCCTTTTTCTTTCACTGACAATTTCAGGGGAAATTTATGAACATGCTGTTGTCCTCAGTGTTAAGATTGAGGATCAAGATGCCTTTGAGAGGGACTTTTTCCAGTTGAAGCCCTATTATACAGATGTTGGGTTAGTTGCTTATCTTTCGGGGTTATCCTCAATGGTTTTGCTCTGTAGTTTGGGAATTATGTCTATCACCTTAGCATTGCTGCTGTCACATTCTATAAAGCTCTGCGTAACCGTTAATAAAATATGGACAGATTTTGGATCTAATATTGAATTTTTTTAACCCTTGGCTTTAATATAAGAAACTTCTGCTCCTTGCTTCTGTAGAAGCCTCTATTATTTATTTTAGGAAAATGATTGTAATTGTTTTACTTCTCTCTTGGAGCAGTAGCCGTCTTCCACCATCCAAGCAAGAGTACCTGATTTTAGGTCTTAATCTCTTGAGGCTTCTTGTCCAGAACAGAATTGCTGAGTTCCATACTGAACTGGAACTGCTTTCAGCCACTGCTTTGGAGAATCCTTGCATCAAGCATGCTGTGGAGTTGGAGCAATCATTTATGGAAGGGGCTTACAATCGTGTCTTGACTGCTAGACAGACTGCTCCTCATGAAACTTATGTTTACTTCATGGATCTATTGGCAAAAACAGTGAGGTAAGCAGTTGTTTTCATGTATGAAGATAATTATGGGGTTCACAAAATTAAAAGCATGGCAGATTGTCTTTTAAACGATGTTTGTATTTGCAATATTTATATTCTAAAGTTCATTCAATGACTTCATGACATCAGTGCTAATGGTACTGCATGTTTGTACTGCTGGCACTTCCATGTTTTGATAATCTGCTCTATGTCGTATTCTTGCTTATTGCTCGACGTCATTAGTTAATTCATAACTTGTCATTTTCAGAGATGAAATAGCCGGATGCAGTGAGAAGGCATACGACTATCTTTCAATTAATGATGCCCGCCAAATGTTACTTTTCTCATCTGATCAAGAACTTTTAGAATATGTCAAAGAGGTAAGCGATCAAGGAACATCCATAATGTCCATTAAAAATGAGTTTTTTTTTTTGGGAAAGCAAAAGCTTATTTGTACATGTACACCTTGATTGCAGGAGCATCCTGAGTGGGAGGTGAAGAATGGATCGGTAATTTTCCAGAAGGCGAAAGAATCTACACCGTGCAAGGAGATCCCATCCCTACAATTGATTAACCAAACTCTTAGCTATGCTAGGGAGTTGGAGCGGATTGTCTAGACAAGTTGCTATCATTTTGTTGTTGTGGATTTTACTTTCTACGCAGTATTCAAACTTTTAAAAGTTGTTTGGATTTCATATTTCAAACCACCTATCCATTAGTGGCTTCTAAATTGCTAAACTCTATTTTTACCTTGATTCGAAATGGATGCTAAATATTAAAAGTACACCGTGGTTCTTGATTATAGGGTGTTGTTTTGTTGAATTCCCTAAATATTAAAAGTTACAAAAATGACCGATTTATCGTGGGACGTTGTTTTGTTGAGTTTTTTTATTATTAAAAATTACAAAATGATTATATGGCTATTCATGTGTTCCAAATTTGTCTTTTTTGGTTAAAAATGATGGCCATTTAAGATGGAAGTTAACATGTCGATTGAGATGTGAAAAAATTATATTTTAATGATGTCTATTGGTATCGTTGTTGCTTTCAAGTATTGATTCAATGACATAATGTTTCAAGTATTTGTTTGACAACATTGTAAATGGAGAGTTGAACCATCAAATATAGTTCAAACGGTTATGAGATCAAATTTCATCATATTTCAGGCAACAAATTAAAGTCTAGTTCAAACGGTTGTTAAATTTTTAATGGAAAATAAACGAATTTAAAATATACGAATAGTCAAGTGATCAATTTGTTACTCTTAATAATCAATGAAACAGTAAAATGATATTTTATAGTTGAGGGATCATTTCTAATAGTCGTGGACTCAACAAAATAATATCTTATAGTCAGATCATTTATGTATTTTATCCTAAAAAGTTAAACTACGCATTTGATCACTTAATTTTTCATAAATAAAATAATTTGTAAATTAGGCGTAGTTTGTGAACTTTGTCGTTACAATCATTTATGTTAAATTGGGGTTGTGTTGTGGTTAAAATGAAAATATATGGAAGTTGGATGATCAATCTTAGGATGATTCTTTAAGTTCGGAGATTAACGATGAGTATCATTAACAATGATCATCATTAATTTAATTTATAAAATTTTAAAATTATAAATTTCTCAATATATAATTATAAATTAGTTAAAAATCTAAACCTAAATTATTTAGGATAAATTACACATTTAGTATCTAAAATTTCACTTTTGGAACGTTTGGTACCTAAACTTTCAGTTTATACAAAATTATACTTAATGTTTAGTTTTTGTTTTATTTTGATACCCGTCGTTAAAAACTTAATAGAATAGTTGACATATATTTATCACGTCATCAATCAAATATTATATTTTATATTTTTATTCAACCAATAATGTGATGACACGTGTCACCACCCCTATGAAATAAGTCCAACAAAATTTGTGCACAACTAAGGAATTGAACTCGTGCCCTCTAAATTAATGGAATAAAGGGTTAGCCGCTAGGCTAAGCAATTTAGTAGTTAATAACTCACCACAACCTATATTTAATTATTTTTCATTAACACCATAAAACAAGAAATTTTAAATTAAATACTAAATTATTAAATTATTTAAAAATACAAAACATTTTTCATTATAAACCAAATTACTTAATCATAAAGATTAAATTATTTTAACTTTATTTTAGAATAAAACTAATTAAATAAATGTTTTTAAAAAATTCAATATTAAACTATTTTAGAAATTAAATTTAAAATATTTATTTATGAGCATATAATATAAATTTAAATTAAATGAATATTAAAAATATTTTTACCATAAATAATTTAAAATTTTATATTTATTTAATTAATACAAAATTAATAGAGGATTTATGAAGTTCAGAAATAATGTTTATTTTAATGATTTAATATTTTATAGAATTTATACTAAAAAATATTTTATATTTTTAAATAATTAGTCTTTGATTAAACAATTATGTAAATTAAATATAAAATTAATCTTATATAATTAATTTTATAGACTAGCTTAATGATTTGTACACTATTTTTACTTGGGAAGAAGTCCTAAGTTTGAGGACAAATTTTAATTAAAATATATTATTTTGTGATGGTAACAAAGTATAAATTAAATATATTTTGTGGTGAATAAATAACAATTACCTTGCTAAGTCCATTGGCCAAGTCTTTTCCTCTCCTCCAAGAGGGCGTGGGTTTAATTCCCAAACTAAGCACACAATTATGTTAATTTTATTTCAATGGGATGACGTGGAAATTTAAAAATAATAAAAATTATCACATTATGCCACATCAATCATTCCGTTAAGTTTTTATGAAACTAAATATTAGATATAATTTTGTAAAAGTTAAAAGTTCAGGAACTAAAACGTTCAAAAAATAAAACTTTAGGCACTAAATGCATAGTTTATCCTATAAAAATAATATAATCAATATTTTATTTTAAATAATTTACGTTTAATTTTTTAACAAATTTATAATTACACGTTGAATACTTTATAATTTTAGAATTTTATAAATTAAATTAATGGTATTTATCATTAATGATACTCATCAATACTCGTAGAAGGTGATAGAATTTTCCTTTCTTACTATTGTTGTCCTAATAACGTAAGTTTCACATCATCTAACCAACTAACTTTGTCCCTGGCTCCACCAACACCCTCACTACCACGAGATGTTCCTATTTAGCGTTCCTCAATAATTTTTCGTCTTTCAATTTTTTTTTCGCGTTGATGTTATGATGGTGTGATATTCAGAACACTAACGTGACGGTTATATTAATCTATTGTAGTTGATGAGGTGGTAAATAAATTATATTGGTTTTTTTATCGAATTCGAGAGTGAATTTGTTTTTTTAATTAAAGGGTTTATCTAATTTTTAAAAAATAAAATTTACAACATAAACATATTTACATATTCAAAAGAATTAATATAAAAATACTAAATAGGAAACTTAAATTACTCAAAATATTTAAAAAAATTAAAAATATATATATATATCATAAGTTATAAAATGATAAATTATAAATTATTAAAAAATTAAAAATACTTTCAAAAATATATATTGTATATAATGTACAAATATAACATATAGAGAAAAAGGTAACTTAATCATATTCATAGTCCAAATTAACAATGCTAGTGTGCTTTTAACTTCATATACGTATAATCATCTCTACAAATGTCATATATTTTTATATCCTACATGTACACAAACTAAACATGATTTTATTATTATAAAGTCATTTTATCAACACTTATACGAATTATTCTTATAAATTTAGTGAAGATTTACAAATTTTATATCATAAATTATTCGTATCAATATATACATCTAGTCTTATTTAGAACAATTTTAAGGTTATATATCATATAATAAACTAATATATACTATTACATTTAAAAATGATTCGAAATATGATTAGATATAGAATTTAATTGACTTGATAAAATAATTTTAAATAATTAAAAAACAGTTTAATTATATTTTTATTTTAAATAAATGAATCATTTGATTAAATAGTATTTTATTAATTATTTATTATATTATAATTAATTTAACATTATTTTTGAAAACGGATAGGAATAAATATAATTTAAGAATTCAAGTGCTAATACTATTAAAAATTAATAATAGAAAAGTTTTTTTTTTGGATAAATAATAATAGAAAAGTTAAAATCTACATTCTAAGTGTATTATTTTAAAATTAAAAAAGTAAATGATATGTAAATTTACAATAATATATGATATTTAAATCATAACTCTTATAAATTAATAGAAATTTCATAATCCATGAAATAATTGACAATAATAAAAAGCGAAAGGGTCACTTTTGTCCCTATAGTAGAGCTAATTTATTATTTTTGCTCATATCGTATTTTTACACCAATTTAACCCTTAAAATTGATCAATTGCATCAATATTTAAACTATTTACTATCATTTAGGGTTTTAAATTAGAGTTTAGGATTTAATTTTTGTAGTATAGAGAATAAAGGTTATGATTTAAGGTCTACAATTTAGGGTTTTAAGTTAGGATTAGAATATAGAATGATACGATTAAATAATTTTAAAAGTTAAATCAATGTAAAAATATGATAGAGACGAAAATGATAAATTGAATCTATTACAAAGGCAAAAGTAATTTTTTTCCTAAGAAAAATACAAGCAACAATTTATTGTTTGAGAAAATAACCTCAGTGACCAAAAATCTCAGATAATATACGATTTTGACCAACTTTTTTTGGATTTGCGAAAATGACCAACAAAATCGCAATGCGATCTCTAATTCGCATTGCGATCTCCACTATCGTAAATTCGCGTTGCATTTCGCGTTGCGATAGTTGAAAATCGCGTTGCGATTTTCCATTTCGCGTTGCGATAGTCTACAGTCGCGTTGCGATTTTCCATTTCGCGTTGCGATAGTCTACAGTTGTCGTTGCGATTTTCCTAATTCGTTGCGATAGTCTACAGTTGTCGTTGCGATTTTCCAAATTCGTTGTGATAGTTAAAAAAAAAGATTTTGTTTCTTAAGAATTTTCTCTAAAAAGATAGTATCCGCGCGGACGTGTCGAAGACACGTATTACCACGACCACGACCCGAGACGAGACGAGACGAGACGAGACGAGACGAGACGGACGGCGGCGGCGGCGGCGGCGCGCGAGAGTCCCCCTTGTTCTCTATCACTCAACAAGGAAGTGGGAAAGCCAAGCCTTAAATACCATTCCCAATAGTGTTTCCAATACTATGTGGGATTTGAGCATTACCAACACTTGTTCCCAATACTATGTGGGATTGAGCCTTAAATAGTGATATTATTTTTGAATGTTTTGCTTAAAATTACAATAATCACGATTGATTGTAGATTGACTTTTAATTATGACATATTTAATCGTATAATACTAATGTAATTGTTTGTTGATTCAGTTGTTTTAAGGTGCATGATTGTTAATTGTTTCCTGAATAATCACATTATATTGGAAACAAGTGTTGGTAATGCTCAATCCCACATTGTATTTGAAACACTATTGGGAATGGTATTTAAGGCTTGGCTTTCCCACTTCCTTGTTGAGTGATAGAGAACAAGGGGGACTCTCGCGCACCGCCGCCGCCGTCCGTCTCGTCTCGGGTCGGGTCGGGTCGGGTCGGGTCGTGGTCGTGGTCGTGGTCGTGGTCGTGGTAATACGTGTCTTCGACACGTCCGCGCGTATACTATCTTTTTAGAGAAAATTCTTAAGAAACAAAATCTTTTTTTCAAAGAATTTGGAAAATCGCAACGACAACTGTAGACTATCGCAACGTGAAATGGAAAATCGCAACGCGATTTTCAACTATCGCAACGCGAAATGGAAAACCACAACGCGATTTTCAACTATCGCAACGCGAATTTGCGATGATGGAGATCGCGTTGCGATTTCAACTATCGCAACGCGATCTCCAACTATCGCAACGCGAAATGGAAAAACGCAACGCGATTTTCAACTATCGCAATGCGAAATGCAACGTGAATTTGCGATAGTGGAGATCGCATTGCGATTTTGTTGGTCATTTTCGTAAATCCAAAAAAAGTTGGTCAAAATCGTATATTATCTAAGATTTTTGGTCACTGAGGTTATTTTCTCTTTATAGTATTATATGGGTAAGTGACCTCAACATTTTATTTAATACTTTTTGAATAATCTGAAATGATTATCATATAGTATATGTTTATCATCTTTTTTTAATCATTGATAAAAGAGAAAATAATCTCAGTGACCAAAAATACCTTATAATATACGAATTTAACCAATTTTTTTGGATTTGCCAAAATGACCAACAAATTCGCAACGCGATCTCAAATTCGCAACGCGAATTCCAATTTCGCAACTCAGTTTCCAAATTCGCAACGCGAATATGTAAATCGCATTGCGATTTTCCAAATTCGCAACGCGAATATGTAAATCGCATTACGATTTTCCAAATTCGCAACTGAATTTCAAATTCGCAATTGAATTTCAAATTCGCAACGCGAATTTAATTTCGCAACAGGTTTTAGTTTCGCAACACAAATGTTTTGGGTATATAACAACGCAACAGCAACAACTCATAACCTAAATCCCTAAATCGCAACTCATTCTATCTCCATCTATCACTCTCTCCGGCGACATCCGTTCCTATATCCAATGACATACTTCCTCATCTCTATTTTTTTACATAATTTTATTTATATATAATTTTTCAATGATTTCTCTCCCAAATTATCAACTATCAACTTAATAAAGGTATGTTTTTCTCTAAGTTAATGATGATATCTAGTTTATAGCTCGTTAGTTTAGTAAATTAATTTACAATTTTTAGAATGAAATCATCTAATGTTGATCATGTTTGGATAGATTTGTGTTTTGAAGGGTCATGGGAAAATGTTCATGGTGTTTTATAATATGTGCCTTTACCCATGAATCTTCAACTAAAACTATCATTAAAAAAGTTAACTTATGAAACTCTAATGTTACGTGTTGCAAAGAAATTGAATTTAGAGCCTCTAAGTGGATTTAGGCTATCTTATCTGAGAAAAGGTAAAGTTTATTTGTTAACCGATAATGAAGATGTTGAACGATTCATTGCTTACATTAGTGTTTCGCAAGAAGAATATGTTACATTGTATGTTGTTGAACCTAGAAGTAGTGAAGTTAGGTCAGTAGCGGGTAGTAATCAACTAAGTTCTTCAACCCAAAATTTAATGGTTCCACCATAATTTCATCACCTAGGAATATCATTTGATCTTTTTATCACATATGTCTGCATGCTAGGGAAAGCCTGAAATATCCAAATCTACAAACAATATAATACACAAACATTAGTAATTGTTAAATAATTAATTATAATTTTGGAAACATTATAATATAGAAATTCTTACCTTAAAGACTCAAGTAAAGTCTGTCAAAATGTATTTAGAACCATCGCCCCGCAAACTTTTCGGTCCTCAAAGGTAGACGACAACTTCTTCCATGTAGCTTTCCATAGATACGAACCCCACGGAAATAGGTTCCATGCATTTATGTCATCTACCAATAATATTAAGTCCTCGGAGATTGGTTATCTGCCCTCTTTGCTTAAAAAGTCGGCATGCAAAAGTAATAAATGACATACTCGGACAACATCAAGGCCATTCATCCGAGTAAAACCATTTTTATCAAATAATCTCTTCAAGTCGTCGACGTGTATACTCGACTTCGACTTTGCCAGCTCAGGAAAAACCCGATATAAACATGATGGGCGGGCGATATGACTAGTGTACCGACCTATATCATCGTGTCCGAAGCGTAGACCGGTGATTAAGCAAAACTACTCCCGCCCAAAACAAATATACGTCGGTGTCGGAGGAAAATGAAACCATATCTCCTCATCACCACGTTGTACCCCTCGGGTAGATCGTTAGTCATGGTCTGAAGAAACAAATGTGTCAACATAGCATCTCCACCCGTATGTTGCACTTTCAGTCATGGCCCGAAGCAAATATCCTCAAACAATTTTCTTTGTAGAGGTGTAAGAGTCGACGCAATTTTAGTGGCTAGGCTTAATTTATTCCTTAAGGTCAATACAGCCAAAAAAAAATTTCTACAAAAACAATAAACATACCAAGTTAGATATACAAAAAACTACAAATTATACACTATAAACAGACATGATATTAAACAGTGAAAATAAAGCCAAATATTTCAAACTAGCACGGTATTCACCCAAGTCATTATTCCATCATAGTTCATAAAATGCATCAGATAACATTCCAGAAGTAAACACTTATATAAACATTTAAAAGGACAACATATAGGTTTAGTGCAAGTTCAAGGACAACATAAAGAGTAATAGTTTATTCTTGAAACTTAAATTAGAAACACTGTGAAGTTAGTATTTGTCTTTGTTTTTTTGTTGAAGTAATGCAATTCATTCAAGTTTCAATTTGCAGAATAAAAGAAGTTTCTGAAACTTAAATTCGCAACGCGGTTTTAGTTTCGCGTTGCGATTTTCATTTTTGGGTTGCGAATTTGGTGTTGCGATTTAGGGTTTCTTCAACAAAAAGACAAAACAAAGACAAATATTAACTTCAAAGGATTAAAGACTAAATAGTTTAGCAGTATTGGCAGCAACCGAATGAATTTAGCAATCTCAGTGAAATGGTTAATCTAATAATAATACAAAAATTTCAAAATAAAAATAAGATATTAAAAAAATTAACCTTCTGTGGTTGATTTTCTATTTCTGACCGTGAATGGTTGTGAGGGTTGCTCTGAGAGATCGTCGGAGATGGGGACAGATGTCGCCGTAAAGAGTGAGAGATGGAGATGAGACTGAGTTGTGCTTTAGGGTTTTAGATTAGAGATGATTTGCGATAATATTGTTTACATTTGTGTTGCAAAATTAATATTGTGTTTCGAAATTAATATTGTGTTTCGCGTAATAACATTTTACTTTCGCGTTGCGAATTTGGCTTATGTGTTGCGATTTACAAATTCGCTTCGCGTTGCGAATTTGACTTTCGCGTTGCGAATTTAACTATCGCAACGCGATTTACATATTCACGTTGCGAAATTGGAAACTAGGTTGCGAATTTGTTGGTTATTTTGACAAATCCAAAAAAATTGATTAAATTCGTATATTATAAGACATTTTTTGTCACTGAAATTATTTTCTCTTGATAAAATACACAGTATGCAAAAACAATTGTTTAAACCTAAAACTTCAAGAAATAACAACACTCTTTTAGGCACTGAGACCACTCAATGAGTTTGACATTTTATTCAATTATATTAATTTGATTTTAGAAAGTGAAATATTACACATCAATCAAGAGATTTGTTCAAAATTGATGCAAACCGAAATTTTATCACCTCAACCTCAATCTTATTAGACATAAAAGTTCAAGCTAAACGCTAAATCCTAGACATTTAACATTTTCTGTGAAAAAGAAAAAAAAAGAAAAGATAAGGTGAGAACTACGGTATATACTGTAATGGCAGAAAGGGGGGCTTTCAGTCTCAAAGGACTTTGTACAAGGCGAGAATCACCATACCAGTAAATTTCCGAAACCGACTTCTCATTTCTCCTCAAATTCGACATCGATAATTTCAGGCTCAGACTTTCTTGGACCGGAGAGCCCGCTATCTCCGTGAAAGAAGTCTCCTTCTGGTTGCCATACAATGTTTCCACAGCTTGTGCAGCGTATTACTTGGCTTTTATAACCAACAAACTGTTTCTTACAAGCTGGACAAGCACCCTGTTCGATTTTTATCATAGAAAAGGTCAGTTGGTCATTCTAAACGATCAAATGTAAGACACAAATTTATGCAATGAACAAAAATATTTAACATATATTTTGAATGAAGTCGTAACTAAATGCACCCAAATTTTGGTTGCCTTCTCAGACCATACACATAAGTCGAATATTTAGCACAATATTATGCGCCAAAAGCTCAAAACTTTGACTTTAATATATCCTGTACTTGACGAGCTCACTAGCATAACACTTGAGAAGAAGTCTATCTAATCCACTAAAATAAAAACAAATAAAACAAGACGACAGGAAACCGAGTTTTATATAGTTTTACAAAGTTTCGACATTTTATTGCTTCTCATAGTAAAAACCATGCTAAAAATAATATATTCATTTTTTGAAGAAAGATCTTCCTACGAGCTCAATGTCGAAAGGATTGTGACAGAGAAGGAAAAGAGATGTTAAAAAGAAAACATTGATTGTCACCGTTCTGCACCTAAATAACCACAATTAAACAATCTTAACAGTAATAATCTGAATAGCAAGTAAAATGAACCTTTTTTACAGGAATGAAACGAATTGAAAATTGAACATATGTTAAGGAGAATCACATATGCTAACGAAAGTCATCACTTTTGTCTTGCATTTATCTGTGCCACGTAATAACAATAAGTGACAGTTGATACCTTAATAACAAGATTATTGGCAATAGTTCCAATGAGAAGAGGCCCATCAAATGGCAGTATCCATATGGCAAATATTAAGAATCGAAACAGCCAACCAGATAATACAAACCAAAGGTAGAAAATTATCTGCAAAACAATGAAAAAGCTATTATCATCATGAAATGAGGTGGCAGACAAAGTATAACTAAAGTATACAATGTATCTGGGTCCTAGCACTACTTAGTTGAAATTTCAATAGAATTTCAGTCTTGTTTTCTCCACGCTGAGGAAAAACACAATGAAAAGATTAAATTTAAAGGAAAATATATTGAAGAATGAGAGACATAAGCATCTTGCTCGAATGCAAGGCTGCCTATACAAACTTGAATACAAATGACATGACATGTGAAACCACATAACGCTTTCCTTATGTATCGGCCTAATAGAAAAATAAATATAATATGTATATAACTTGGATTCCAAAACAACGGGCGAAGGCAACAAACAACTTATACAGATTAACTACTCTACCAAAAGCTTACTTGCAATAGGCATAAAGCTCAACTTGCTAACATCTTTGGTTCATCCTCCTTACTTTTTAGCAAACAATGAAAATATGGTACAGGATATTGCAAATTAAACCTCTTCAATTGTTAAAGTATTTGCACAGAAACAACGCAAGTTAACATCTCACTTCTTTCACAATAGAATCATTGTTAAACCCAAAAAGGGTATGGACGAACACAAGGTTTAGTTATCATAAATGAACTATCAAACTGTTTATCAAACTAATTTCTGGCTTTGTTTTCTTGATTTCAAAAGCAAAAGACACATTTGGATGTAAAATGCAATTAACATTTTGAAAGATTGAAGATTCAAGAATACAACTTTCACGGAAATTAAAATCAATAACTTTACTTTCTAATCAAAGAATAATCTTTGAATTAATCCTTGTAGCATAGACAATTACACAATTTTCTTTTATCAAATTCGTACCTGATTTTGTGGTTAGATATTTCTTTTGCATTATGAGAATTTTTAAGTAAAATCAACAAACAAATGGAGCCTACAAATTTTACTAATGAAAGCAAGTAAATCGGTACTTCGCCTAATCTTACTTACAGAAAAACTTCTTCCTAATGGAGTTTCCAAGAAATCATTCAGCTGCTTCCTGTACTGCAACCATATCCGCAAAACCCCCAAACAAAAGGTTAGCATAAAAAAACCATATGAGCAGAGAAAGTTCAATACGAGAATAAGAAATGAAAGAAAACACGAACCCTAGGCCAATTTCTGCGAAAATCCACAGTAAACGCCCGCCAACGGGTCCCAATCTCCAGCTCCCGGTCTAACTCACGAGCACGGTCAGTGGCAGACCCAACGACAGAAGAGACTCGGCGGGAAACGGAGTACTGGCGGTCTAACCGTTCGGCGTCTTTCTAGCTTCGAAGACAAATTGCTCGAAGACATCGTTGGCGGTTCGCCAAGCGTCCTTCAAGGCTTCGCCGGAGGCCACGCGGCGAGCGAAGGCGTTAAAGTTGCTCCGCCTAAAGGCTTTGACTACTAGGGGCTGCCGCCGCCGAGGAAGCAGAACCTGCCGCTGAAACTTCATTGAGTGCCATGCCGTCGACCGTAGTGCTGTAGACATAACTCAGAATCTCAGGTGATAATTTTTTCTGGCTTTCCATTTTTATATTTATTAAGATATAAATTTTATAATGCTCGTCCTACTAAAAATGTTCTTTATAAATTTTTAAAAGTTAATTTTTTTAAATTTTAATTTTAATCATAATTATTTTACATATTTTGAAAAAAAAAATCTAGAAAATATATATTTTAAAATTACCTAATTAAACATTTTTAGATTATTTTTTATATTTTTATTAATAACAGATTTTAAATAATAATAAGTCAAAATAAAAAGGTTTAACCCAACAAAGTACAATAAAGGACATTTTCAATGGATAAAGAAAGTAATATTTATTATTCAAATTAATTTATTTAGTAAAGTATTTTAATGAAATTTAATTCTTCATAAATTAGGTATTTTTTTACTAATTTAAAATCTATTTATTTATTCTAATATTTAAAATTTTAAATAAATTTAGTTTGATCAATTACACATGAAAAATATTATGGATCCGCTCTATTTTAAATGATAAAGTCAATTGATAAGTTATCAATTTATCTCAAATCAATTAATTGTCCATTCAACCTCTATAATCAATTTTGATTTAATTACTTTTCTCTCGTTAAGCTTAGTCCAACATAACATGATTCTACATTTGCATTTATGCAATGCTTCAAACGAAGTCATCTGAATACACGACAGATTATTGTATGTGAACTCTATAAGTGGAAGATTTTCTTCTCAATCACCTTTAAAATTAATAATAAAACATCAAAACTTATCTTTTAAGATCTAAATAACATTTCAGATTGATCATCAGTTTGACTATGAAAAGTGGCACTGAAATTTAATCAGTTCCATGTCTCATAAAAATTTCTCAAAATCTGAAAGCAAACGTAGGATCTTTATCGGATGCAATTGAAGTCGGTAAATCATGAAGTCTTACAATTCCCTTGATGCATAATTGAATTAGTCTTTGAAGAATAAAATTTATATGTACAAACAAGAAGTGTCAATCTTAATTAATTGGTCCACAATTACTCAAATGACGTCATGTTTACGTTGAGTCATCGATAATCCCATTATAAAGTCTATGATCACTCAACTTCACTTCTATCGTGGAATTTGAATAGCTTAAAGCAAATCCAAATAGATTTGATGTCCAATCTTAACCTACGAATAAATCAAACATCTGGATACAAATTCAGATATATATATTTTCACACTCAACCACCAATAAAGCTAACAAAACTCCTAACTCATTCATGAGCTTTTGAAATTGTTGCTTTTTACTCGCTGATTCTCCTATTTTATGAATTTATCAATGTTGATTTGGATTGTATTTCATTTATTTTAGTACAGTGAGATGTTTATTGGAATTGGCAGAAAAAGGGCGCAATCCGTATTTTTTTATTTTTTGATAGTGATTGGAGACATGAGCACGACGTGGATCTGACGTGGCAGTTTATAGAATGATGAAGATTCTGGAAACAACCTAGTCAACACGATCTGGAGAGATATTTTAGGAATTTAGTTTTTAAGTTTGAATTTGAAACATTTGAATTATCTTTGGAAATTTAGGATTATTTTCATTTTGAATTCCTTTTTATTTTTAAGATCGGATTATTTTCATTTTGAATTTCTTGTTATTTTTAAAACTTAGAAGCCTAAAACTACTTTCCTTAGGGTGAGGCTTAATCATATCGAATTTACTTTGTTTTCTTTGTTACGTTTTAATCAAAGTTCTTTTTCTTTTCAATTTCGTTTTCTTACTTTACGTTTTTTAACGTTTTCTTACAATTTGTTAAGTATGATTTCCACTATGTTTAGCTAATTTTCTTTATTAGTCGAGAGCTAGCAATGACTCAATTCCATATGTGAGAATTGAAAAACACTAAAATACCTTTGGGATACATTCTCGATTTTCTATTTAATTAGTTTGACAATCGACCTTACTTTCAAAATTAAAACGCTTTCATTTCAAAAAGTCGATGTTGGTATGTATGTTGTTTTAATTTATAGTTGGAAGGAAGGATCGGCATGTGGCATATTCGACTTCCTTTGAACACACTTAATAGCGGTCCGCTAAGGAAAATCGAGATCAGATTTGATTCTTGACAAGACAACATGATCCGAGTCGGCTTTTTGAAAACATAATATGTTTGTTCTAACAACAAAAGTTGTGGTTAGTTCATTCAAGAATCGGCTTTGAATAGTGACTTCGAAGATCGGTTACCAAAGAGAAAGATAAGTTACAATGGGTTGGACCTTATAGAGTGTAACCGACATGAATCCCCGAGTAAAATCCATTTCGATGATCAAACGGAATTGAAACAAAGCTAGCTCTAGGTGATTTTCTTTTGATATTTTTTCTTTACTTTACAGCTTTTTTCCATTTTACTTGAATATTAAATTCTTTATTTTCTACTACATCTAGCAATTTTAAACCCCCTTTTCATTATTTTGTTATAGCTTTCTGGATTGAAATCAACACGAAATTGCATCAAAAATTACTAAGTCCTCGTGGATCGATCCTTTTCTCCACTCTACTACTTAATTATGTTTATTTTATTTAAGAAGAGGATTTATTTTATTTTGATGAGTAAAACGACGCTTGTCACTCATATTTATTTTTACACGTGTTATCTTCGCTAAAACATATATATTTGAGTTATCAACGTTTGATTAAGATGTTTCAAGATATGTTGGACATGTATGTTTGCTCTTACAAACAATCAAAAATGCCAAAAGGGGTTAATTGGCTTTATAGAAATTATGGTGGAAGCAATCGAAAAAAATAAAACTTTTACACGATTTAGAGTGGTTAGACTTTATCAATCAAAGTCTACATTACTACCTTAGCATCCACACTAAGAATTTCTCAAATCCACTAGATTTGCTTACCTTTAAGGACAATGTAACACATTGACTTTTAAAAACATGTACATTAATAAAAACCATAGAAAATTTAAACTTTCATTAAGATAAACTTTGTATTTTACATACTGAAGTTCCAAAACATTACAAAACTTATAAGAGCATATGTACTTTACGACTATATTTACATGCCAACACATCTATTACATAACCAAAACATACAATGCAAAGTAATTTTAATTTGATCTTCACGTGGAAATATACTACTCTGCTGATCCTAAGACTGGTCCTCTTGTTTTCCTGTACCTATGTGTAAAACACTTACTCGCTAAGTCATAGACTTAGTGAGGCATAAATATATAATAAGGAATTTCTATAAATATGAACATACAATCAACTATCCAGTGACCATTATGCTTATCATAAATCCATGATGCCATATATTAATCAAAATAAGCAATAATAACATATTAACATGCAAACATATACATTCTCGTTACATCTTTTATAAGCCCATGTACATTATTGAGAACTCAAGATATATGAGTACTTTGAGGTTGTGCACTATGCTGTCACCACAGCTCGTATAAGATTTCACTAAGTGGCATATAAAATCTGTCCCGAAGGACCTATCCATATGTTCCGAAGAACATAGGTACCTGTCCATATGTCCCGAAGGGCATAAGTAACCCTCGACTCTTGGCATGCCAGCTATACATATAGCTCTCATATCATATAACATGGGCACTGTATTCATATCAATTCTCTTATGATCACATGTTTTCTCTCTTCTGTCACATATCACATATATGTGTAATTACGAATTTCATATCATATAACATGTGTTGCTAGTATATTCACATGAATTGAATAACATATATCAAATCATACAAACATGTATAACTCATGCATGTGTCTTTAATGATCATATCATATGCATGTTCATAATTATTAGATTATGAAAACTAATATAGGAAATAGACTTATCACAAGTCTTATTTCCATCGAACTAAACTTATAGTATGCACTCACCTTGGCCTCACTTGATATCAATTACTCCTATGGCTTAATTTCTCTTCTTGATCAATTCTAAACTTTCAGTCGCTCCGAAACTTGTTTGCACTCGATGTCTACATAATCATACATTTGTACATATCAATATTCCAAATAGCATACTCTGATTTCTCATTTCTTAAACTAAAGGAAAGGCGAAATTTCACTATTAGAAGTAGTATCGGTACCCCTATAGGGTATCGATACTTCCCTAATTTTGGCATCGGTACCATGCCTAGGTATCGATACCCATATTGCATTATATAATTCTCGTTTCAAAGATGGTATTGATACCATCTCAAGGTATCGGTACCCTTGGTAACGATACTACCTTCCCAGGTATCAATACCCTTTGAATGTTTTTGATAATTCTAGACTTGAAGTATCGGTACCTGATGAAGTAGTACGATACCCTATGCCCAGATTTCACTTTTAGAACCCGAAAATTCACTCATTCTAACTCAAATCCTTCATTTCTTAACCCTTTTAATACTATTAACTCAAATATACATACTCAAACCAATTCATATGCATTTAATATCTTTTTATCGTCAAAATCTCCTCTCAAAATGGAAATCAAGAATAATACCAAATTTTCTATATGTTCTAATTTCAATTCTATCACTTCATATCCCTTAATTCAACTATTGACAAGTCAAATTTAGCTTCCAATTCTACTTATCAACTCTATTTCAAGTTTTTATTCAAAAACTCCTAATCTTTAATCTCTCCTAACTCTTTCATTCTTTGATTTAAAGTTAACTTAAGCTTTCCTTAAGCTTAAGTATCACCTAAGGATCATAACCCAAACTTAAATTCAAGGAATAATTAACTAACAAGAGAACTCACCTAAGCAAGCTTGAGTTCACGGCTGGAAAAAGGAAGAAGAATTCTCTAGAGTTTGATATTTTTCCTTTCTTCAATCCACGTGGAACCATATATATCCTCTTTCAAATAATTATCTTTTCTACTAAATGACCATTCTGCCATTTCATTCCTCCTTCTTTTTTATCTAGTCTATACAAAAGTTACAATATAAGTCCCTGAACTATTCAATTTATCTACTTTGACCAACAAATTCTGAAAATTTTCAATTTAGTCACAACCTGGTATTAAGGATGTTACAACTACGGTGCATTATTAGGTGAGCAAGGCTCGACCTCAGCACTACGGTGCAATATTTGACTCTTATATCGGGGTCCTCATAAATTTATACTTTGGGCTATAGTTTATTGGTTAATAAATGGTAAAAATGCAAATATAACTTACGAGCTTGTGAAATGGATGGCAAGTATATTGGTAAGAAACTTGATATCATGTTAATATATGGTAACATGGTTGGAACACAGGTAAAGTGATCATATTGCATTGAATATGGTTATTCATTTAAATTTATGTGTTGCATTGCTTTAAATATTCATATGATTGCTCACTAAGTGTATATTTAGCGTGTGATGATTTTCACGCGTATGAAAAAGGAGGAAAATGAGTAAGTAGTTGAGCTTGGCATTAATCACTAAGGAAATATTTACAGGTAACAATGATGACATCATACCGTGTTCTAAAAGTTTTAGTGCATTTATACGAGAAACAAATGTCCGTAATTTCTTAATATAGTTAGTATTAAATATAATTAATAGTATGAATAAATATTATGATATTAAACTATGATTAAAAAATTAATTTGGGTTTTAAATCAAACATGTTAGACAATTTTATTTAATTATGAAACAGAACAGAATTGTCTATCACTACTTGAAATTGGTTTTTAATTGGTAACCAAAAATATTATATTACAATTTTTCTCTGAATAATTATTTTATAATAATTGTTCAAGTTATGAAACTGGTGATGTTTGAATGAAACAAAATTTTACTCAGTTCAATTAAAAAAATGTTTTGAATTTCTGATGTAACATCTGTAACTCGTATTGGTTCGCGTATACGGGTTATGAGTGTTACAACCCATCCCCTCAGTATCGATACTCCCTACTAAAATTGCCTAGATTTCATCCCAATTCATCCAGTATCGATATTGTTAATTCAATATCGAAACTCGAACCTAGAAATGTCTTATTTAAGTTTGGAAAACACCCAAAAGTCATCCAAATATCTTAGTTTGGTTCCTAGTCATGTGCTAAAGCTCTAGGGAGTTACTTAGGGTTATAAAGTTGCATAAAAGCATCTTTTTTACACCTAAAATGTGATTTAGTCATGAATTCAAAGATAAACCCTAAAATGCTCAAATATCCAATCTTAGCAAATTGTTTAACATTTATGAAAACTTAAACACTCCAAAAGATTAGAAATACACTACCTTGATGTTAGGATCCTGAAATAAAGCTCCTTGCTTAGGCACACACCCTTCCTCTATGATTTGGATGAAAACTCTCACTTTTCTTTAGCTAGGAAATAACCCAAGACTTGAATCATTAAAATGGTGTTGATGGTGGGTTTATGAACGAAATTGAAGTATGAAAATGGGTGAAAGATCATAACTTTGTGCTAAGGTTCTTGGGAGGAAGAATGAAGAAGAAATGGTGGAGAAATGAAGAGAAATGGAGATAAAGAGAAAAAAGTCTCTATCTTTTAGAAATGGGATAATTACACTTTTGGTCATCCCAAATGTTTTCACTATTCAAAAATCTTCTTTTTATGGATAATTGGGCCCAACCTAACCCAATTAAGCCCAACGATTTAAATTTATAATTTTCACGGGGTCCACTTACTTCTTGGGTAAACCCAAAACTACTAGTTCAAAATTTAGGTATTACAGTTTCTACAAAAACTCAACATCAATAGAGAAAAATAATAATAAAACCAGAGTTGAAACAAATTATTGTTCATAATGAATATGAATATAACCAAATTCGAAAAAAAACTTAAATCAGAACTGAAACTGGAACTACAATCCAATTGGAGAAGATAACAACTAAAGATAGCAAATTAAGTGGAAATAGAACAAGAATGATACCTTCTTTTTGTTTTTAGTGTCAGGAACCGCAATGCTCTTACTATTTGAATCCCGGCTTTATACTCTGTTCGGTGACAACGCAAAGAGAAAAAATCTTTAGATTTGTGCGACAGAGAATATAATAGCAGAAGCGAAGAGAAAATAGAAGAGAAGAGTCAAAGAGAAGATACATGAGAGAGATTTGTGCGACGGAGAATAGAAGAGAAGAGGGCGAAAAGATTATCGACAGAGAATGTTCAAAATTGTAAATTAATGATTTGATAATATATGAATACTGTCACAGATTTTGTGAAACAAATGCCACAATATTACATATTTAGCGCGACGTTTATGCAAAAACGCCACAACATAACAATTTATTACAACATTTAAGGAAAAAACACCACTACAAGCACTTGAATATTGTGGTGTATACGAGTAAACACAACTATTTGTATATTTTTATGGCGTTTATCACCAAAACACCACTAAATTTATACAGTTTGCGGCATTTGTTCTAAAAATGCCACTAAAAATGTAATATATGCTTGGTGTAGTGTGTATTTTTAAAGGTACCCAACTTTTTGGGTGTTCTGGGGTGCTCTAACCCAATTTAAAGGTATTTGGTCGTAAGTAGCCCAAAACGATCGATGATGATTCATGTTTTCAAAAACATTTTATCCTTGCCATGACTATTTTCGAACCACCTAAAATTGGTTTCGACAAATATAGTTATGTATTTATTTTTAGTTATCAAAATATTGAGAATTGTTATTTTTTATTTTATTCATGTTACATGTATGAGTTGTACAACAAAACATCATATCAAATTGTTTGACAAAAATAATAAAAACATAAAAATATGATAGAAAACCTTTTTTTTAAATTAATCTTAAAAATAGACATAATAAAGCTTGAATCAAATATATACATAATAAATAATCAAAATAAAATAAAATTTTAATATATTTTTTACTTTTTATTTTATATGCATCATATTATTTTATAATAAGTATTAAAAGGTCTAAATCCATTAAAAATAAAATAGATTTATACAAGTGTAATTATATAAAAAAGGAATTATTATTTTGAAATAAATATATTACTTCAGGATATTATTATCTTAAGGAGAATAAATTGTTTCATACCTAAGGAGGAGGGAATGACAATCAAGGAAAAAGGAAAAAAATTACTATTATAGAGAATAATTCAATACCCAAAAGATAATGCTCTTAAACTATATATATATATATATGTGTGTTTAAATTATCGAAATTTGGTCTTATCATAAATCTTTAAAATAAAAGTTCATCTCACATACGAGATATCATGATTAATTTAAAGTGGGTAAAATCCACGAGATAATGCTCTCAATTTTTTTTCATGAAATAATGCTCTCTCCAGATTAATTGTTGAGATAGGGTGATCTCTATATTCCCATGCAGGTCGCCAGGTGCTCCGGGCGTGCATGGCGACCTTGTAGGTCGCTGGGCGTGTATGGCGACCTACCCCGACGTGCATGGCACATGCAAAGAACCACAGCTCGCATGGATGCCCTGGCGACCTCCTTCGTCACTCGGAGTACGTGGCGACGTACGTGATTACTGTAGAATTCACCATATCTCAACAATTAAACTCACCAACATATAAGTGTCAAAAATATTTAATATTAAAATTATTAATTAATTAATTAATTAATAATAATATAATGATTATATATAAATATATATTTGGTTATTATCTTACCTTAAAAAGAAAAATAATATTTATATAAATCTTTAGATCATACACTTTCATTAAAATATAAATTAAACGATATTAGAAAGGACTAAATTAATAAAATCAAAAACCAAAGAATCAAATAGGAAATAATCAATTTTTAAAGGCATGCTAGATGTGAATAAATGAATCAAGCAAACTTAAGTAGGGGTGTTCAAAATTCGGTTTTAACCGAATTAACCGACCGAATCGAATTAGTTCGATTAATTCGGTCGGTCATCGAATTAGTTCGGTCGGAGAACGGTTAATGATTTTTTTGTAATTCGGTTAACGGTTAATTCAGTTTAAAATCGGTTAATTAACCGAATTAACATTTAAATATAATTATATTAAAAGACTCATCCGGCCCAATCCATTTAAAACCCAAATCAATATTAACTAATTAAATTGACAGATACAATATCTTATTTTAATATAATGTTTTAATCAAATTAATTGTAACCTATTTTTTTAATTAAAAATATTAAATTCAAAAATTTTAAAAATTTTGATAAATTCGAAAATTAACCGAATTAACCGAAATTTATTCGGTTCGGTTAATACTTTAAAAAAAAGTTTGGTTCGATTAACGGTTAAAGAAGAAAAAATTCGATTAATTCGATTAAGGGTATTTCGGTTCAGTCGTCATCGTTTCAACCGAATGAACACCCCTAAACTTAAGGTTAAACCTAACCATGATATTTTGATCATGAATGATTCATAAATTTTAAAGTTATTATTATCAAACCGAATTTTTTATTTAATAAATAATTAATTTTGCTTTACAATAATATAAAAATTATTTATATCTCAAATATTAAAAATAATATAAATAGTTATATGAGAAATATTAATCATTTTATTACTTAAAACTAATATTTTAAAAAATATTAAAATACTTTAAAATATTATGAAATAATATAAAACTCCATAAAACAAAACAACTCTTTCAAATTTGAAATTAATATAAAAAATCATAAACCTAATCAAATTAAAATAAGGCGTGCAAGATAAGTAAGTTAACCGAAAAATATATAAAAATATAAATAAAAAATAGAACATACTCTTGCGGATCTTTGAACAATTTCCCCTGTTTCTCTCTCTCTCTCTCTCTCTCTCTCTGCCCTGAATTTTCTGAGTTTCTTTGCCTTATAATTTTCTCTTTAAACAAACATGAGCGTCACCCAATTCGCCATGGTAAGATTCTTCCTCTCAAACCGTCTTAGTGTTTTTATTATTTTTTGGGAATAATGTGTAAGTAGTTGAGGCAGTCTTTTTTCCTCTTAATTTGAACCTAAATTCATCTGAAGCAGTTGATAATCACTTGTTTTTGCTTTCTGGGTAATTATCATTTACCAATAATTTTTATTTCCGGTGTTCAAAGCTGAAAATTCTGTCCATGTTTTCGTTGTTTGAAGTCAATGATTTACTGAATAACTGAACAAGTAAAATGATACATTTTTCTATCTCAGAAGTTAATTTTTGTTTTTCATCGATTTATGTCTGAATAGTTTAGGCTTGAAGTACTTGATAATCGCCCATTTTTGCTTCTGAGTAATTATAATTTACTACATCTTATTGATTTTTAGTGTTCAAAACTGAGAATTCTGTTATGTACTTATTATTTGAAGTCAATTATTTACTGAATAATTGAATGGGTAAAATGCTAACTATTGCTGCCTAAAAAGTTAATTTTTTTCATTGAATAATTGAATAATCATCCAACTTTGCTTTGTGGGTAATTGTCATTTACCCTTCATTTTTAATCTTTAGTGCTCGGAAACTGAAAATTCTGCTGCTCTTACTGAATAATTGAATGAATAAAATGGTAGATTTTGCTATCTCAAAAATGAATTCTTATACATACTATTTACTTTTTTGGTTGGGACTGGGGTGGGATGGGGTTTTCCAAAAGTAGATTTTTGGTGGACTAATATGACTAAGATGCAGGTGGAAGAATTGGCATTCCTAGTTAAGGACAATCTTCCTTGCAAACATCTAGTGTTGTCAATGGAAGAGGCTTTCATTAATTTCCTTCAAGATGATGCAAGGTAACTAAAGAACCCCACATCCCCATGCAAAAAATTCTTAGGAAGTTATTTTAATGAGCACGTCTGATTCAGTTATTATCATTATGAACAATAAAAATTTTGGATTGCAGCTCAGATGGGATCCTAGAGTTGGAACCTATGAATTCATACAATCGGCTTCTCCTGCATCGTCTTGCAGATATATTTGGGTACTTTTCTTTTTGCCTTTCTTTCTGAATGTATCCTCATTTGAACTGACTTTGGAGATGTAGGGTTTTCTTAATTAGCTTTTAGTACTATGTTTTACAAAATTGGCTAGATTTGCTCATGAATCAATTGGAGAAGGAGAAGATAGGCATTTGGTTTTGCAACGATGCCCAGAGACATCAGTGTATGTGATTTGTTTCCTTATTGTTCATTTTTGGTCATTTAGTTATTGTGGTGCTCATGACCCGGCAACTTGTCTTGCAGACCTTCCATTCTTGTTAGTGATATATTATGGCAGTGTGATGAGCCTCAGTCTCTTACAGTGTCTCGCCATATATTAACAAGAGAAGGAACTGCACCAGGTAAATTTCTTCCTGTTCACTTGTTTAATGCACTTTTAGGCTATTGGTTCATAAATCATGATCCGTCTATTGATGGAAGAACTGATTTGCAATTTTTAAGAAATAATAATAACATGTGTAGTTGAGAATATCTTTTTCTTTCCTTTACACTTTTTACCATGGTTACTTATAGCTGATTAGAAAGCATGCCGTGCAAGATATTATGGATCTTTTTCAATTGGAATTATATCGAATGGGGATGGGGAAAATTGAATTTGAGGGTCACATGGTGAAAGAAAAAGTGAGAGAAAAAACCAAGTTTCGACTTCCTTTCTTTCAGTACGCATACCAATAATTTTTCTGACATTATGTACATTTGTTGTCATTGTGTGCTCCAAATGTAAAAGGGGTGGATTTTGAAGAGCATGTCTACCAAAGCAAAATGCAACTACCTCAATAAAATATCAGTTATTTCTTTCTCTTTTGTTTACAAAATCTGGTTCTCTCTGGGTTATCTGGAAGGCACTATTCATTTTATTTACTCGTTTGCTAGTTATAATGTTTTCCTTTCTCTTCTTTCTTTATTAGGAAGATAGTTCATCATGTTATATTGAAACACTGAAAAGAAAGAAAGCATTTATTGTTTTCTCTTCAAGTGCATGCTGTAGAATCCTTTTCCTAGCAGCTCATAGTAAAGAATCTGTACTTTTTTACTACATTCCTTTAGCCGGGTGGTGTGGAGTCTTTATTTTGGTTTTTCTTTCTCAAGGGAGCATTTCACATTAGATTCTGTTATGCTAAATCGTTTCACATTGGTTTTCAGATGGATGCTTAACAATATTACTTGAAACAGGCTGTATTTTCTGAATATTGTTAACTGTTTCAATATATTCGGGTTATACATTAATATCCTTTTTTTCTCTTCCTCTAAAATGTGTCTAGTTATCTTTTCCTTTAATGGGCGACCATTTATAGTTTTAACTAGTATGTTTATAGGATATTAATATTGCATCGTTATATGTACTTGTGTTGGTTGGTTTTTAAATTATGTAATCATTACAATCGTAATCTCTAGAAACTAAAGTAAGATGCTTTACTGCTAGCTTGTTTTTCTTTCGTTTTCTCCTTTTATTTATTATTATTGAAATTTTATCTGCATATGTTACTGATTTTCTCTAATATTGATTATCTAATATCATGGAGGTTTTGATTACCTGGACGATAAGCCCTGAAAGATTGCCTTTTCATTTTTCAGTAATGGAGACAAAGTTCCCTTCTTTTGAGCTTAGTCTTCAGGCAAGAGAAGCTGCTTACTTGGCTGCTCGTGAACGGATATTCACAATGGATATTGGAGAGATCAAGAACCTGTTAAGCATAAGCCACGAACTGTTCCTATTGTGGCTCGTCGAATGATTGCACATGCTTTGGGACAAAGAATTAACTCATGCAATCAAAGGATAAAGCCCGGGATTCTAAAGATCAATTGCAAACTAATGAACCAAGTATTCAAGATACGGATAAAGCTGAGAATGATTTGAGAACAAAAACTTGTCAAGAACTCTTCTTGAACAAGGGGAAAATGAGGATGCATGCAGTAAAGCAAATAACAATGCAGATGAACATATTAATTTGGTGGTTTGTGAGAAAAATGTTTTGGATGAAACAACTCAAAAAAAACCTACCAATGCTAGCATACCAGGTAGAACTCGAAGTAGAGTAAACAAAGAGTTCTCGAAAGAACATCTAGGAGCTGCAAAGCGAATGTTTGCCAATGCTTTAGGTCTGCACTCGGCTAAGGATTCGAGAGGTGGTGAAAGGAAGACAATACAGTAGACAAGGAGCTATTATGGTTTTTTCCTCTAACCCACTACCAGTCTAACGATAGAGCTCCATGGACTGTTACTTCTGACGGAAAGGACAAGTAAAGTGAGTTTAGCTCGACTATTGTTTGCTTGAATGTTCCCTAATTGCATTTAACAGCATTTCCATCTTCTATGTTACGTAAACTGGTTTGCATCTGGCTTGAGTTATGAGCTCTGGTTTTCGTGGAACGGAAGACACATCTAAGCTGTGCAGGGAGTAACACATGCAGGTGCAGAAGGGTCCAACTCTCCCCCACGTAAGATGTCTGAATCTGTAGTAAATTATGATTATTGCTTGACAGATACTGTGAAAAATGGTTGTAGGAAACCATGTTTTAGATAGGAAATGATTTGAATCATGGAGTAGATAGGACAATCCAAAGCGTGTCATGTTTAGGTTATCTTTATGTTCGTGTCATTTCGTGTTTTATACATGTTATTGAACCCTATGATTTGGAAACGATTGATTTGATCAATTTTTTTTTCATTCATACATATTTTTACTGATTTAGATTGATTATAAGATAGAATTTGTTTGAAAGACTCGTAATCAGTTGACAACGAAGGTAATGTCCTACTCAAGTTCAAGACTTAAAAACCATTTCTTTCTTTAATCATTAAGGTTGTTTAGTTTGTGCCTTTTTATAAACTAAACAATCCTCGCAGCACTAGTGTATCCAGCCTGACATCCCAATTTAAGAAAAAGGTATTTATAAATTTAATATCAAAATATCAAAAATTAAAATAAATATATAAGAATATTATTATCTTTAAACATATCCATATTCATTTTCATATACTTAAAAGAATCTTAATTTCTTTTTCAAAATTTGACACCGTGTACTCATGACATATTGATTAAAAAATGTCACATTTAATAAACACAAAATGTCATCATAACATAATGATACAAAAACATTACACTGTTAGACGAAATCAAAAGTATGATAATGAAAAATAAGAGTTGATTATGAAAGTGATTAACCCTCTTGCATTCTCCGAGTTCATGATATACACTATCTTACAACACAAACCCTGTCACACTGTACTCGTGTTTACAATGAGCATCGAGTTCCATCCCAAAATCAGTATACAACTTATACAAAAGGCGTTGTCCGCCAGCGTCTGCTGTAAGGTCAGTTGACCCGGAAGAGGAGCGGAATATAAAGAACTAAAGATGTACAGTTCATCCGTAAAATACGGCTTCTTTGTACAAAAATGATTGAAGGATAAGAAAAAGAATTATAGATGCTGAAATCCGAACCGGAAACAGTTGAATGTTGCTGCTTCCGAAGGGTGATTGCATGAAACGAATGGAATTAACTGAAGCACCCCTTTTACTTTGATACAAAAATGTCTGAAAAAGAATTGGACATACTCAGCAGTATCACGTTTGCCTTTCTGTTCCCGGAGATGGAGTCTTGGCAGTCAAATCACGAAGTAACGACTGTGTGGCCATGAACTCCTCTCTCAGCATGACATTGTAGTCGTACAAACGTTGGAAATTCTTCTGTATATCAGACAACTCGATCTCTGAACCAGACTTCAATTCTGCATTAAGAAGATGGATTAGCAGCTTTAACGTAAAATATGTCGGTAATTAAAATCTCTACAGAATATTTTGAAGAAATTAATGCATGCACTTTCAGTTCATCACACTGAAAAGTCTATGTTAAGTAGGCGGTTCCAAAACAGACCTGTCAGGTCATTTCCGAACTGACTCTTCAGTTTTACTTGAAGTACTGGCCTATGACAAAACCAAAAAGTTTAAGTCTGTGTATGACTTAAACATATTTAATTGCTACTCTTATCACCAAAAAGTTTTAATGCTAATTAATTAAACTGAAACGATGGTTTAGAAGATATGGAGACAAGGAAAACAGTTAACTCGAATTGTGTCTTTCAGTCCAACATGTGATGATAATTCATATAGCCCAGTTCATACCTAGTCGCGGTGGTGGGGGAATATATCGCCACCAACAGGTAATGCTTGATGCCGGACAGCAACTCCATCATTCGAACTGATGCAGTGTTTTATCGTGTCCTTAGCAGATCCAGATATATCACATTTAAGGGCCTGCATATAACGTACATGGAAAGCTTCATATATATCAACTCTTTAAGACACCAAAGGCTCAAACCCACATGACAATACTTCCAGCATAGACGACTAAGAAATTTGTTTGGCCTTTCATGTTATACATGTACTATTAGTACACCGGTTCAGACAGTCGATGCAGTGTTAGGCGAAACAATTCACATGGCCGATTACAAATAATAACAATTTTAGGTAAAACTGAATAACTTGGCCATTAAAACAGAGACAGTACTAATTATAGGTAAGTTGTGTTTAATTAAGCCTTCTTTAAGTGAGTCGAGTACGGAAATTCGGGTTAAAAAGCAAGTCTTTTCCGACCAAAACTTAATTTAACAAGAGAAGGTGAAATTAGGTTGACATTGGAAAAGAGATTGATAGAATACCTTTTCACTGCTGACTTGCTTGCGAAAACTTAGGTCAGTATTACTTAGCTGCCTTCGCTTCCTCGATGACACACTTCCACGAACTGATCCATTAGCATGGACCGACGGAAGCATGAAATGACCACAACCAGGTTCTGTTTTAGAGTGGTCGTCAACATCCAATGTTCTGCAATTCCACGTGTACATGACGTACTTTCTCACCTGGTTAAGAAAAGCACATCAACTCAACTATACTAAAGGACTAAATCAGAGAGAAATACTTGAATTGACTTAATAAGCATAGGCTATATGTTGTTCAGAGAAAGAAATTACTTTATCCCAGTGTTCTTGAGCTTTTCTTCTACTTCTGATATTCCGTAAAATGCTATCTTCATTGCGGAGCCGTTTTATTCTGAACTCACACTGCAAAGTGCAAACCAAGCAGGTCATATAGGAATGTTGAATGCATTATACATAGGATTCATTTTTCTTTTTTCAACCTAAAAAAGAAAGATAAAATACCAAAAACTTCTGGTAAATTTAACAACCTAAACATTGTTTTTACCATTGGCGAAACTGTAACAAAACAAATATTCATGCACTTTCAATTTTCTAAAATAGACAAGCTCCACATTTTCAAAACAAAACCGAGATCCCTTTTCGATGTGTAAAACCTGCTTAGAAATAGGGAAGGGAACTTAGAACAATTACTTGAGAAAGAAGTAACAGTCTTTTCTTTTTATTTCGTCATGATGTTCAATACTGAATATAAACATCTTTCTCTTCATCCGAAAGAAGGGTAAAAATAAACCTTAACAACGTCAGTTACTGATAGTGAAAGGTCCTCGATCATCGTCTTGAATCTTTATAATGTATCTAGAAAATCAAGGGAGAAAGAACTAAATGATAAACTCACAAGGAACACAACTTACTTGCACCAAAAGATAGAAAAATAGCATCATACTAATGCAATATAGCCCACCAAGATCTGCGAGGAAGCCCACTGCAAGTTGAACAAAACAATATTGCATTAATATGTACAAGTAGAGACTCGTACCAACACACCAAATATCAAAAGTGAAGTTGTCTAAGCATGGTGAGAAATCATAACATAGAATACGAGGACAATAATCAATGTAGCAGATAATAAAAAATACCAGACCGAATCACATATACACAAGCAAAGCAAATTACTCACCGGCACCGACTATATTTTGATTTTCAGACTCAATGATGTAAGAAGAAAGATAATTGACATATAATGTAGTGTTGATTAGTCCATTATTAGCATTCTCGAGTGAGGCCTGGAGCTGAGAGGACTCCCGCAAAATCGACCCCGGACGAATTCATGAAACAGGGGTTGAATTAGCCTCAGATCTTTTGCACTGCGGTATAGACGGGGAAATAAATTGAATATCAATATGTTTGTGTCCGCCCCTCTGAAAGTAACAGGGCTATTGTCAGAGTTGCTTCCATTCTTCATTGTGCCACTAACAAAACTCACATGATCACTCCTGATATGATCTTGCGAAGTTACATTGAACTGAAAACCTACGGCACTTGCAGGGCTGTTCGGGAGATCGACAAACTGCCATGAAACAGACAAAAAATCTTGATGGAGTCGGCAATTGCTGCACTTGAGAGTTATGGTTGGCCCCAAACTTGTATTGTGACATGAAAAGTTGAGAAAATCCGAAATAGGGGAAACTTTGTCTTGAATGAAGCCGGAACTTCCGGTGAGTAAAGTAGTAGGATGCCGCAAATTCGAGCAGCTCATACTAGAAACAGTGGTCATGTTAAATTCCATGTCATTCCTGAACAGAGCTAGGTCAGGTTCATTTGTCGCTCTCACGTTATGCACTTCAATTGTTCTCTTTGCGATGATCTGGTAAAGCAACCTAATATAAATCATGGAAAGGATGGGACAAACAAATCAAAGTATATTCATATATCGAAAGGGTTCTAAGAAAACATTCATGAGAATTTGAAAATCAAATGCTTGCGTCGAGAACATTATCCTCACTCACGCAGCAAACAGTCCAGTGAAAAGTATCCAGCTGGCGATCGAGAAAGTTCCACCAAGTTCCGTTTTCCGCTTCACAACCAACTTCTGGTCATCCTATATAAATGAATTAAACAAGTCAAAGCATTTGCAAGTTTATGCATCATGAAAGTACAGAAAAAAAACCATCCGTTATGAGAAAACATGTACTTTTCTTCTAGTTTCTGAAATCATAATCATTCCTTGGACATGAATTTCAAATTTGTCAATGATACACCCAATTCCAAAGTATGCAAAAGTTAATTACGTCGACAATACACATTAACGAGGGCTTGCTAATTAGCTAAGGAAAACCAATCCCGGCATCACCCCAATTTTCAAGACAATCAAAATCTCAACCAACTTAGTCACTTGAGCATGCTGCATAGTATACACGAATGTTGCTTCATCAACCCTAAATTTTTGTTGAAAGACCCATATCCAGCACATATTTGTATACATGAAAACACATTCACAAAATCGAATATGCACATGTATAACACATGCTTGTATCAGTCACTTACATACAAACATACAAATAACATTACTACATATACGAATTCACATGGAGCGTGGAAAAGAAAAGAAAAGAACCATTAACAATTGTCACTACAGACTTCTACACTAAAAGCCTCAAACTTTCAGCTTAAAAATCTAAAGTTGGAATTCTACAGACGCGAGTTGCCCTTTTAAAGGTTATAATGCATTAAAAGGACTAACCAGCCAATGCCTTGTAGCAAAGCAAACATCCAAGCGACTAATCCACCACCTAATCTTAAACCAAACATTTCTGCCATCACCAAGCTTTGTAAACCTCAAGAAGAAGCAAAAGAGGAGCCATGAAAGCAGCATCACTAGAGTAGCTTCCAAGAACACAGCTTGGGATTGAGTGAACTTCTTAATCGAATCAAAAGATATAAAGGTCTTGGGGAAAGAGAAAGCGTAGTAGTCAATCCCTGAATCAGTTTTGATAGCTGAACTTCCATCATAGGTGATGCATCTGTTGGATGAAACGTTGAGAAATCGACCGACTTGGCAGGCACAATGGCTGCCGTTGTACAAGATTGAGTTTTGGGGACAGCTAGACATTCCTACAGCTTCCAATTAGCATGTGCTGTCTGGAAATGAATGGTTTTGATATGGAGTTTTCAAGTTGATTGGGGTTTTCTGACAAAGATTTGGGGCAAAGTAAATGGTCGGAACTTGTTGTCTGGAAAGTTAAGGTGTTTGAAATCGTTTGTCTGTTTTTTCGGTTAAGAGAATCAAAGATGGAAGCTTTGAAGGGAAGAAGCTGCAGAAAAGAAACGAATGTTCGACACCATGTCCATGTGATGGAAGATTCAAAGGAAGACGAACCGGAAAAGTCTTCCTTTTCCCATTATATATTATATTATTTATATTTATATTCTTTTATGAAAGATATTATCAACAATTTGCTTTTGGAAAGCTTTTCTTCTCGAGAAAGGAAAAATAATTAAATCATCACGGGTGTCGGCCAAATTGGTTGCGTGGATTATTAGACATAATAAGGCCCATTGAACTCGTGATACGGGCGTGATAAATTCTATAAAATATAAGTTTTTAATAGATTTTGTCAAGTGAGTTTTGCCGAATAAATTTAATATATATTGAGAGACTCGTCACTCTAACATGATGATTTTAATAAAAAAATTATGTTTTGAAAATTTTTAAAAGAAAAGTAAAAAGAAAAAAATAATATTTTAATACCCACGGAACTCATCACACTGGTGTGACGAGTTTCAACGTGTATAAATTTGAATTTTTTGACCGTTAGATTGACCGATGTTCAACGTTCGAAATTATTTTAAAATTTCAACGAAAAAAATATGTTTTCCCTTTAAGTTGTGCACATCATCTTCAATCTCTTACACAACACACTTTTTTCATCTTCAATATCTTACACAACAAACTTCTTTCATCTAACCAAAAATATTTCAAACAATGAGCAACAAATTCTTCACAGTTATCCATTATGATGGTGAAATTCTACAAACTGATGTTTGTGTTGTGTTTAAGTCAGACATGCACATCAATATGATATTCCCTATAAATGTATCTTATCGCCAAATGAAGCAAAATATTGAGAGAAAATTTGGAGTTTCTGTTTCATGTTTAAGTTATCAGCACCTGATCTCCTCAAATCTAACGACATATGAAAAAGTTTAATTTGATGATGATTGACGTGTTACTGTTATGGTTGGACTTCATCAATCATCAAATAATAATATGGTGGAGATGTACGTCGAAACCACGAATGTAACTGATATTCTGACGTCATCAGTACCAGCTCGAAGAAGAGAAGAAATAGGACCCTCTGAACCACATGCAAGTTATGGTGATGATAACCTTGTTGGACGGTTCAGTGAAAACCTTGTTGAATTTAGCGAGGATGATGTAGATATTGTTCTGTTGGTAGACGATGACGACACACCATTAGTCGATGAGTCTGATTTTTTTGAGGCTGCTTCAGAGAGACAAGGTTTGGATTGTGAGGCTGATGTATGGGAGGCAGTTGTTTCACGATGTCAATGATTACAGAATACTCCAAATGTTTGGGCAAGGATAAACCCTCAACCTGAAATGTCTCACCATGATTTACCTTGGTATTATCATGCGGTTGCAATGCATGACATTAACTACGATGCTATGCGGAATCTATTAGGATCATCGGCTCACCCCATGGCGCAGTGGAAACAAAAATTTGACGGTCTTACCAGCAATCCAAATATGATAAACCGAAATCGAGAGGAAATTATGCGAATACTTATAGTGGGTTCCTTGAAATACAGCAAGGACAGCAACAACTAATGGTGGTGTCAATCGGTTCGAATCGTAAGCCTCCACGAAATCATGTCTCGGCCTCTACTCAGTTCACCCGATTGAGAGCAATATTTGCCTTTCCCAAAACTGTTTTGAGAAAAACGGCTGAAGATCATGTGTAAAAAAATGGCTGCTAGACCTTAACCTCCTTTTATATATCCAAGTTACCCTAACATATTAGGGATTTTTTATTTCAAATTAATTAAATATTTATTTAATTAATTTAAATTAAATATTCGGGATTATTAAGACATATATATATATATATCAAATATACATATATTAACTCTAGATATATTTTAGTAACATACAACAAATTACATCTTTGCTCATTTCAATCCTAGGGTGTGACCCTGTAGGTTCTTGTAACGTTAGTAGTATCTATTAGAACAATTCTAATATTACATACAATGAGTGATATCTAGCAATATATCATTGTCACCTAAGTTACAAGAAAATATGATTCGACATATCATCTTCGTGGTTAACTATTTGATGTATTACATCATTTTGTCCTTTATATCTAGAATAGGCACAAGTCTTGGAATAGTCACACTTATATAGCTCATATATTGTTTCTTGATATCTAGAGTAGACTTTAATTAACGAATAATTTGTGATATCTCATATCAATTTATATATGAGCATGGCCAATCATTTCTAGTCTCACTCAATCAAGAGGTATGTGATATATTTTCTATTATGTAGGAAGGACAAATCCTATCTTAATCATACACACCCACTACATATATTGAGATATATTTGATAACAGTCTTTATAGAGCAACCAGTTACGGATCATGTTTAACTGCATCAAAACATACAATAATATATGTTGAGATAGTATTGATCTCAAGTCTGAGGATCATACATATAGTCATCGCCATGAACAATGTTATGACTATAACATAATAATCCAAGACATATGCTCATGGTGGGTCAATCCAATACATTGTTCTCTAACAGTATAATCATGTATCAATTCTGACATCACTATGTCAATGACAACTCGTTGTCATCAATCAATAACATGTTAGTCTTAAGCGTATTATTATTGTACATACCCATATTAATACTTGACTAGGAATCTTTTAATAATAACAATTATGTTATTATATGGACTTTATTATCTTCTAGTTTATGTTAAATACATATATATAACTAAAAATAATATGATGAGCTAAGTTTTGATATAACAATTAAGGTAAAATGTTTTTGGACTTGAATTGAATTTATTTAAAGTTTTCAAAATAATTCAAAGTCCATTTTAAATTGGAATTGAGCAAAAATTGATTTTTGTACAAGTAATGTCGATACTGTTCTTTGCAATATCGATACCACATGAACGGTACCGATATTGTTCTTATGGTATCGATGTCATATGCAAAAGTAGTACTGATACCATCAAGGTAGTATCGATACTACCATGAAGGCTCAAATTCCAGAATTAAAAAATAGTACCGATACCAAGAAAGGGTATCGATACCATAGTGCAAAGTAGTATCGATACTCCTGAGACAGTATTGATACTACAAGGCTCCAACGGCTAGTAATGACTATTTAATTTGAATTTAACAAAGGTAGTATCGATACCCCATAGTGAAGTATCAATACTTCTAGTTCTGGGTAGCCTTATTTTGCTGAAAATTAATCCCCAACGGCTAGATACGACTTCAAACTCATTTTAAGCAATAAAAACAAGCTAAGGACACTTGAAGAAGGTAGAGAACACCTATCCAAGCAATCAAACACAAGAGAAGAGTATTTCATTCTTAGTTTTCTATTCTCTTGTAAATATTTTGTTCTTGTGAGCTAAATTCTTGTACACACCTACCTTAGAGAGGTTTTCTTGTTTATATTTCCTTTCATTATAAAGGTGTTTTGGTTTTAGCTAAGCCTGCTAAAAGCTAGGGAAAATGTTCTAGTTTAGCTCTTGAAAAACTAGGGAGTTGTAAAGGTTACTATTGATCATTGAAAAAGAAAGAACAAATTAGTGAATTTGTTAGAAAATCCTTGGTGAGAAGCTAAGGTAGTGGATGTAGACTTGGTTGAGAAGTCAAACCACTATAAATCGCTGTGCAAATTTTCTATCTTTCAATCTTCTTACTCCTTAAACACAAGAACCGACTCGACCCCTCTTGGCGAACATTTTAAGTTGTCGACTCAAGCTTTTGCAAATCCCAACATAATAGTGGCAATGCCTTTATTCAATAAGATCGGTAAATAAAATGTATCATTACAATCATCATATGATTGGTCTTTGGGCATACTCTAACAGAATCCTGAAATAGTTGATATGCCAGAGTTATGTGCTACCCACTAGGGTTCTTCAGACGAGCGGTCATTTGAGTTGGCTATTGGGTCTCAGTTTGAAACAAAAAAGAGGCACAACTAGCAATCAAGGAGTATTGCATCAAAGCTCATCTTCAATTCTATGTCGCAGAGTCGAATTAAAAGACTTATTTCGTAAGGTGTATACACCATGATGTTGGCTGTAAATGGAGGATACGAGTATCATACCTACAACGGAAGATGTTGTGGGAAGTCACAAGGTTCAATGCAGAGCATGCATGTACCATGACCTCATTGACACAAGACCACAAACATTTAGATTCATATGCCATATGCTCTTATGTGAAGTTGTTGGTGGAAAAAAATCCAAGAGTGCATGTTTCTGTGTTAGTAACATCCATTCCGAATACATTTGGTTATATTCCGACTTATTACAAGGCATGGATGGCTAAACAGAAATCAATTACCTTGTTGTATGGTGATTGAGATCAGTCATATAATGAGCTACCACGTCTGCTGCAAGCAATGAAGTTTTTCCTCCCTGAAACCATTGTTAGGTACTATACTCATCCTGTAGTCACGCTTGAGGGAGACGATATCCCTGGGAAGAGAATTTTTGGTGGCTTGTTCTAGGCGTTTAAGCTGGTTATTGAAGGGTTTAGATTTTGCAAACAAATGATTCAAGTCTATGGCACATTTCTGTATGGGCTCTACAGACACGTCTTGATGATAGTCATTGCATAAGATGGAGACAGAAATATTTTACCCATTGTCTTCGCCATTTTTAAAAATGAATCAGATGAAACTTGGAATTTCTTTCTCTCCAACTTAAGTTCTCATGTTGTCACTCAAAAAGGGGTTTATATGATCTCAGATCAGTTGCTTGTCTTGTTAAGCATAATTGGTAGATCTGAAAATAGATGGACTCCACCGCACGCATATCCTGCATATTGTATACGTCATATTGCGTCGAATGCAATAAAGAGGTTTAAGCAGAAAAATATCAAAAAAGAGATTATCAACATGGGTAAGTACCTTAGTATTTGTCATTAATTATTTATGTTTCATTAATTTTTTTCAATAACATTTAATTTACTACTTTTTAGAGTATGCTTTACTCCAACCAAACTTCCATGCATGGCTTAAAAATTTGAGAAGATACGGAGATAAAGTGTATGATGTTAAGGGTCGACGTTATGGCCATATGACTACCAACCTTGTTGAATGTATCAACTCAGTGCTGAAAGGGACTTGACATATCCCGATAGCACATATTGTTAGAGAGACTTACTTTAGGTTGGGTAAAGTATGGGCAGACAAAAGTGCACAAATTGATGCCATGATCAGCGATGGGAGAAATTAGGCTCCAGATTTAGAGAAGACAATGCAAAAGAATCAAATACACGCGACATCAATGTTTGTCCACAATTTTTCCAGACTTGATTCTGATTTCGTTTTCCAATCACTAGTTCTACCACATAAGGGAGGTAATTCTACAACATACACTGGTAATCTGAATAGATGATGGTGTGATTGTGGTCGATTTCAAGCTTTTAGGTTCCCATGCGCTCACGCTGTTGTTTCATATATGCACATCAATGTTGACCCATACTCATATGCTGATGACTGTTATAGCTTGCACACTATGTGCAACATTTACAGTTGTGACTTCAAATACCTCCCAAATGAAGCATAATGGCATATATGTACAATTTCTGAGGAATGGTTGCCAAATCCTCAATTGCGTAGGAAGTTACAGGGTCGACCTGAATCTAACCGAATTCATACCGATATGAATGATCCTCAAAGAGAGACATACTAACCCAAACTTTGTGGCCACTGCAGAGGTGAAGGTCATAACAGAAAACATTGTCCACATCTTCCAAAATATCGAGTTGGATGCCAAAATAGGCATTAAAAAATATTATGTATTGTAAAACCCCTATTTCCAAACTATTAGTAAAATTTGTTCTTTCTTTTTCAAGGATCAAGAGTAACCTTTGGAAAACCCCTAGTTATTCAATGATTATCGATACGAACTTTGTAATTTTTAAATAAATCTAGCCGTTTAAGACCGTTGGGCTGGACAATATCAATACTCCTCTTTATGGTATCGAGACTACTGTGTAAAGTAGTATCGATACCTATTTTGCATTTTGGAATTTGACCTGTTTGGAAAATACCGGTAGTATCAATACTACCAAGTGAGTATCGATACTTCTTTTACCTTTGGTATAAGTACCAAATGAACAATATCGATACTGTTATTTAATTGAAAATGGAGAAGACAAATTTATAATTGACAATTTAAAATTTAAATTTAAAACTTCTTTAAAGTTTTTAAATTGAGAATTTACTCAAAATTAATCATTTTGATAACTATAACTTCCCATTTTAATTATAATTAAAAATTTTGAATTTTAATGAGAAAATAATTAATTAATAAAGACAACGTCATACATAAACTAAAACCATACAAATCAATATTTGAACATATGTCATTTTTTATTTTTTACATCTCTCTATAATTCGATCTTCCTTCATCTTCTTCTTCTCAATTTCTATACTTCTTTTAATTTTTTCTTCCCTCTCAACTAGTCGTTTGTTACGTCGCTTCGGTAAATCTTCATACTTCTTCTTCTTCTCCTCTTTCATTTTCATTTTATTCTTCTTATGCTCCTCAAATATGTACTTTATTGCCTCCTTTTCCCATTCTTCATCTGAATAATAGCTTGAATCCGAATAGTCGATAGTCGATCTTCGAGTCGATGTTCTGAAACCCATAAATACTGTTAGCCAAATCAATCCCAATTTTTTCTCACGACCACATATTTGATATTCTCAATTTTTTGTCACTTCTCATACATCATAATCTTCACCCTAAGCCCCTAATTATACTAAAATTTTTAAAATAGCCGTTGGAACTTGTCATACTGACGTGACGAGTTCTAGTTATTTAAAAAAATATTGTTCCACAACGGTTACCCCAACGGTTTAATTTTTAAATTTATACCCGTTGGAACTCGTCACACCGGCGTGACGAGTTCCATGTAGTTTTTTTTTCAAATTTGTAAAGAATTTCTAAAAATTTGATATTATTTTTAACTTTGAAATTTTAAAAATTTACATATTATTGTTTTTAATTTTATTAACTACACTAAATATCAATGAAATTTAAACAATTATAAAAATTTTATAATTTTATAAAATTACACTTTATTTAATTATAATTTAAAAAATCAACAAATTTATTACTTAGCAAAGAATTTTTTATACAATTAAATATTGATTACAAAAACTTAAATAAATAACTTTATTACTTATATTTGTGCAATTCTTGCCGATGTCAAGGCGTGGTAGATGGTAATGACGTGGTGCTCGTTGTTTTCGTCGTGGTCGTCCACCTTTTTCATTTTCCTCTTCTTCCGATTCCGGTGCGCCGAACATTACTCCACCACTTTGATATACATCTTCGGGTGAAAATGATGGAGTACTCAAGGTATTTGATGTCATCGCCTCAAATTGAGATTGTCTGTGATGAAGAAGATGATCTCATGGACCTCTTTCTTCCGGTTCTAAGGAAAATTATTGTGAAGGTGGCACTTGATCCCACCCACTTCCTTCCCACGCCACTCGACTCTCCATCAATGGTTGATATGCACCATATCCACTATAACTTTCTTACGATGGATAATAATTGGCGGAAGCATAAGATGAAGATGATGATTTTTTCCATAATTTTCCTTCATTATTTCCCACTCGGACTGCTCCTCCGGCGTTGTCAAATATGGTTTCCCATTTTGCTTCATAATTTTGGAGGTTGGGAGAAACATTGAAATCAAAATCTTCGAGTTGTACCTCAAAACTATTAGGCAATCATAAATGTCTATTTTTCCATTGATGTATGAATGTAACATGCTTCCTCGGCCAATCTTCGGTATAATTCCTACGCGCATCTATTTTATGCAAATCGTCGATGTTATATATTGACATTTCTATCGGTTTGTGAAACCCAAACTATCGCAAAACTCTATCGACGGCATGGATCTCAACAATTGTGAAATGAAGCAATGGTGTTATGGCACACCATGTCTTCGCTCCTTCAAAGAAAATTGGCGGTAGACACCGTTGGATATTCAACTCATAATAAGGCATCCAATTAAGCTATCAAAAGTATTATGTTAGTATAATTAAACAATTAATATTACAATTTCAAAGTTAATGAAAAAATATTAAAATTTATTGCATGTCTACCGGCGATATCAATCCTCATCGAATATCTACTTTGGTTGCACCCGATAACATTATATAAGTTATTCAGTGTCGCCATCTAAAAAAATTACGTTATTTATTGTCATTTTCAAAATATTTAAATAAATATTATAAAATATGAAAACTTTAAATATATGAATTTACCTTGCGACGAGAGGAAACTCCATAGGAGCGAATGTAATAGGCGTCATAAACGGGAGACGATACCACGCCCATGATTGGAGCAAAACTAAACAACCCGCTACATCCATTTTTTTCCTCTAACGACTATGGTAGCCTTACATAGTTCACGACACAAAAACGCCAAAATTACATAACCCCAACTATATTGGCGACATACAACAAAATCCTCCATTACTGGAAGATATTGGGTGTGCACCAAATTGCCCGATTTATCCGGTAGCAAAATCCCTTCAATCAACGTCATAAGATATGCTCGAGTTGCATATATCACCTCTTACTCCGTTGATTGTTCACCTACTCTAAATTCTCTTTCCAACCACGTCATCCGTACCCGCAACCCATCAATGACATCGGTTGGAGACTCCTTTCCTAATAAATTTGAAATAATATCATTTACCTTATAAGTGTTGTGAAGCACCAATGGCATACCATTAATCGGAACGTCAAGTTGATACGCGACATCTTCCAAAGTTATTGTCACTTCACCACAAGGTAAATGTATGCTTTTCGGGTCTCCAACTCTCAATCAACGCTGATATCAGTTCTATCATCACCTTAAATCCGTGAAGAAATGTCACACCATATAATCCAGATTGTGAAAGATATATCATCATCCGCTCATATGGCTCTTCATTCGTCATTCCTCGATGACGAATAACTCGTTCTTTTCGCTACAATTTGAAAATCAATTATTTAATACAATTACATAAATAATTATTATTAATAATATCATTTCGTTAAAACTACAATGAAATAAAACAAATTAAATTTACCATTGTCAACTCTATCGACGAAATATGAACATCATTAAGACGTAACATTTCTTCTCTTGAGGATATTTCAACACAAAATCTTCAACACAAAAGTTTTTGTTCTCAATAAAATATTTGATTACAAGTGAAAAATCAATTCAACTCAAACATCTATTTATACTACTCTACTCAACGACTAGTTTTTCAAATTGAAAATAGTCTTTGAAACACGTCACACCGGTGAGACGAGTTCCATTGAAGTTTTTAAAAATTCGACCGTTGAACAACGGTCAATCCAACGATTAAAAAAGTCAAATTTATACCCGTTGGAACTCATCATACCGGCGTGACGAGTTCCGTGGGCATTAAAATATTATTTTTCTTTTACTTTTCTTTTAAAAATTTTGGAAAAAAATATTTTTTATTGGGGCTCGTCACACCGGGGTGATGAGTTATTCATTATATATTAAATTTATTCTGGCTGCGGGACACACCTGACACGGCCCATTAAAAATTATATCTCATGGAACTCGTCTCGTCACGCCAGCATGACGAGTTTCATGGACACTGTTGTAATTGTCGTAAATCCCAAATTAAAAGTTAGGGTGCCTTACTGTGGATTATTTGACCAATTTTGCCACGGGTGTCTTTATTTTTCTTTTTCTTTTTTATAAATAAATATATATTAAGGTAATTGGCCACTAACATCCATAGCTGGTGTGTTTTCTCAGAGTGAGGGAGGGCTAAGTATAGATGACTGCGTTTGATTTTGGTAGCTAATGAGGTGGAAAAGGCAAGAAAGAGAGGAATATAGATGTTTGAAAAAAAACTTGAATTATTTTTTTTAGATAAATTAAATTATAAATTTATTATTTAAGGATCTATCTAATATTTTAGTGGCAGTTTAGAGACAAAATTAAATATTAATCATTTTGTAAACGTTTGCAATTCAACGGATACGACAATGCAATGATCATTTTACTCAAATCAATAATGTTAATGTCTATTTTATTACAAAGCTGTCCTAATATCTGATAAAAATTGACTTTAGCCATGTCAGGTTGGGACCAATCAAGATGACCATCCCTAACCACTAATTTGATAAAATTATTGTTTCATATCCCCCTTATAATTATAAAACTTTAGAAAGTAAAATGCAACATTTCTTCTCTGTCTCTTTGGTTTAAAAAAATTCATCCAGTTCCAAAATTTTAGCTAACAAAATGGTTGAGGGCTGAAAGCAGTACAATTAATTTTAATTTTACTTCTAAATATATTTCTCTTAAAAGATATAATTATAAATTTATTAGCAGTTAACTAAGGTTAATTATTTGTCAAAACTCATAATCCTAATTATAATTATTAATATCATTTTAGCAGTTTATTTTTGAAATCATTTAGTCTTAATGATTCAGTTAATTAACAGTTACATTGATTAACAATTATAGTTAATAGTTACAAGTTAATCTAAACGCCCCTACTGTCAATGGCCAACTGGACTGGTAAACTACTATAATCAGTGGTAAATCTAAAAAATTATCGATTAAATTAATATAAATACAATTAAAAATTATTTAACATAATTAGTATATATTAAATTTTAATTTAAAATATAATAAAACTAGTATGTATATTTATGTTGAATCTAGAAACAAACATTTTGATTAGACTAATATAACTCTTTTAATATAACTTTTTTATATTTATGATAAGTAAAAATTAATATATGTTTAAAGATAACTTTTAATTATTTGATATTAAATATTTATATGATATTTATGATGTTCAAACTCAAAACATAAAAAAATAAAAATAATTTCTTTACTATACGTAAATATGCATGTTACATAAAATCAATATTGGCTCCCAATAACTTAATAATATGCTACTAAAACAATGTTCATACCCAATTTGTAACCCATTCATATAAATTCATTTGTTATTTATTATTTTAATTTTTATGATATTATTTTGTGAAATCTTTAAAATATAAAATTTATATGTTAATTAATTTGTTAAAGTTTATTATTATCAGAGAAAATTAGTTTAAAAACTATGCTGACAATTGTCCCCTCAAACAATATAATTTTTAGAAGAGTAAGGTTTTGTCTTATATAGGTATTGGAAATACAAACTCAAATAATGCAGATATGTTATGGAAAAATATGGCAAATTCCATCAGAGAGGTGGGCAAAAACACCAATGGGTTGTCGACAGGAAATGTCAAGGAACATAAAGAATCGTGGTGGTGGAACGACGAAGTCCAAACTAAGGTGAAGACAAAGCAAATTTGCTTCAAGGAGTTTCTACAATGCAATGAAGACGAAGAAAGATCGAGAGTTAAACAAAGATACAAGGAGGCAAAGCGGGAAGCCAAGAAAACAGTGGCTAAATCGAAGGATAAGGCATACAAGGAAATGTACAAGAGATTAGACACCAAGGAAGGACAAAACGGAATCTTCAGGCTTGCGAAATCCAGAGAAAATAGGAAAAAAGATCTAGGTAGCATTAGGTTTATTAAGGACAATAATGGTGTTCTTTTAGTGAAAGATCATGATATTAAGAGGGTTTGGGGTAGTTACTTCTTTGGATTGTTTAATGACGGTGCCTCTCACGATATAGATAGTACCGTTGATGGGTCAACCAACCATCATACTACGGCTAATGACTGCACTACAAGTAGGATTGGGTTTGAGGAAGTCAAAATGGCTCTTCGAAAGATGGGGAGGGACAAAGCTGTCGGTCCAGATCAAATTCCCATCATTGTGTGGTTGACCCTAGGAGAAGAGGGAGTTAAGTGGTTGACCAATATCTTTAATATTATTTTAGAGACTACCAAGATGCCAGAGGAGTGGAGAGAGTTTATGGTGATACCAATATATAAGAATAAAGGAGATCCTCAATGTTGTGGCAACTACAGAGGTATTAAACTACTCAGCCATACCATGAAGCTATGGGAAAGGGTGATAGAGGCTAGGTTGAGACAGGTTACTAGGGTTTCGGAAAACCAATTTGGCTTTATGCCAGAAAGGTCTACTACGGAGGCGATTCATCTACTTCGACGGCTTATGGAGAAATATAGAGAAAAAATAGAGATCTTCACATGGCGTTCATTGACCTTGAGAATGCGTATGATAACATTCCCCGCGATACGATCTGGAAGACCTTGGAAACGATACGGATCCCAACTACGTATATTTGGGCGATTCGTGATATGTATTGTAGATCTACTACATACGTCAAGACTACAATTGGCGACACCGAGGCATTCCCGGTGGAAATAGGACTCCACCAGGGGTCGGCTCTCAGCCCTTACATCTTTGCCTTGATTATGGATGACATCTATTGTGCGACACCAGACGGTGTCCCATGGTGTACGCTTTTCGCTGACGACATTGTCCTAGTTGCTGAAATAAAAATTGAGCTGAATAGTAGACTGGCTACCTGGAAGACTGATTTGGAAGAAAAAGGTCTAAGGATCAATATTGAAAAGACATAATATTTATGTTCAAACTTCAGTGGGAACCAAAACGATGAAGATGTAGAAATATGCATAGAATGATATGTTCTCTCTTCAAAGGATTGTTTCAAGTACCTAGGGTCTATGATACATAAAGATGAGGGTGTAGATGATGACGTTACATACCGTATAAAGACGGGATGGCTAAAGTGGAAGGATGCTACTGGAGTTTTGTGTGACAAGAAGGTGCCTCTAAAACTTAAGGAAAAATTTTATAGAATGGCAATAAGACCAGCGCTGCTGTATGGATCAGAATGTTGGGCAATTAAGAAGGATCACGTAAGGAGGATGGAGGCCGCAGAAATGAGAATGCTTCGATGGGCATGTGGTAGGACTCTGTGGGACATGACACCAAACTCTGCTATTAGGATGTCCTTGGGGGTGGTGCATGTATCCGAAAAATTGAGAGAGGGAAGACTACAGTGGTTTGGACATGTGCTTAGGCGTCAACCGTTGGATGCGGTCATGAGGGTAGAGTCGATTACAGTCGACGGTTCCAGAAGGAGAGGACGACCAAGGCGGAAGTGAGAAGACTGCTTGAGATCTGATTTGAAGGATTTGGCCCTTACCGAGGACATGACCTCTGATAGCAAAGTATGGAGACTTAAGACCAGGGTAGCAGAGTAGTGTGGGTCACAACCATAGGGTGTAACATCTCTGTCTTCTTTTTAATGCCTTCATAGTAATTTCCATGACTTCTACTTTTTATACGTTTCTGTCATTGAAATTTATGAAGGCTAAGAAACTAGGGTCACGGAGTACTGTTGCCTTAACTTAGCTTTTAACCATTTGACTTTATTTCTTCTCTTAACTTGCTATCGTTGATTTCTGTGTATCATTCTCTTCATGTTTTCCCTCTTTAAATTTAGTCGGGTCTTACGTTTCTGTTTATATGCAGAGATTTTTACGCAGAGATTTATTTGCAGGGATTTATTTATATATTTATTTATTTATACATGCATTGCATTTTATATTTACTTTTAATTTTCTAACTGCCGGAGGTCTTCCACGGAAGCTGTTCTCAACCTGGCGTTGGGGGCAGCCTACTGCCCTACCTCCCCCTTACCCCAATGCATATGGGAATAGGGTTTTGTTGTTGTTGTTGAGAAGAGTAAATTACGTTTTCTATTATTCAACTTTGCATGTGTTATTGTTTTATCATTAAATTTTAATGTTTTTAATATTTTAATTTGATTATTCAACTTCTAAAATATTTTCATTAGTGGATTTAATTGAACCCTTCAAGTCTGGATGATATATGTATATTACATATTAAGAAATATATGTATATTATATACGATTATAAAAAAATTAAATTAGAATAAAATAGTATCATGAGATTAAATATTTTCAATAAAATTTAAACAAGATTGCCTCTAAATATTTTAAAAAAAAGTTTGAGTTTTAAGAAATGATTCGTTAATTCAAATAACTCAATTATTTTTACTCGACTCGATCGAATATTCACCTCTTAAAAGAAATAATGAGATGAATTCGTTGATATTTTGAATGAAAACTCTTAAATTTTTATCACAAAGATAAAATTAAAAAAAATGAGATCAACAACACATGATGTCTATTTTATGTCAGCATAAAATCATTACCCTATATTTGATTTAACATGTGTGAATGAGTGACCAAAATGAAAGCAATCATAAAATTGAGTGATCAATTGAAATACTTTGAAGTTAGGTGATTGAAAATATAATTTACCCCTTCTAAAAGTTAAGAAGACAATTCTCATATCTCTCTCATGGGAAATGACCCGTGTAGGGCGTTCGAAAAAAAGAATTCCCTAAATAGTGTTCTTCACAATTTATTTCCCATGTATTTGTTACAATGCCTTACAAAGTTCCAAGATTTATAGGTGTCTTCAACCTTGGAAAGCCAAAGTCACATGGTAATCTATGCATCTTCAACTTTGAAAAACTGAAAGTCTCATGCAACTTCCATTAGAAAAAATTGAAGTCGCATTGTATTCTTGACGTCATCTCCTTACATTACAGTAAATACCACAGTTCAAAAAATAATTTGGTTAGAGTCCTATAAGGGGATTTTTTTTTCCGAAGCCCTACATGGGTGAGGAAGCCTGGCTCTCGCATGTTAAGCAAGCGCTTTACCATCTAAGCTACATTCCCTTTGCTTTAAAAGCCGAAATTATTTATTATAAATCATATTGTATGCTCTTGACAAACACCAACTCATTGAAGGGTAAACTGTGAAAATGGAAGAAACTTCAAATCTGTTTGTTGAAACGTTTAGAGTTTTTTTTTTAGGTTTGGGTCCCACCAGTTCTCTTTCCGTTGGGTTCTTGGTATGGTGAGTTTTTAAGTAAAACGTTTGTTTGATTATCTGAATTAATATCTTCTGTATTTACGTTTCTTGTTCCCTTGCTTCAACAATTCCCGTTTAATTTTCATGATTTATGGTATTTTATATGTGTAATGAGCTCTTGTTGCGTTTAAGAACTTTCCAATTGTCATAGTAGAGTAAGATATTCGAATATCTTAGTCATTGGAAATCTGGGTCTGCTCCATTTTGCTTGTTCTCCCTTTCTAAGTGCATACATTTATTAATGAAATATTGGTTCTTTGAATTCTATGGTTTACTTAGATGAGTGGAATTAAGGAATTATAAAACACCCGAAGTGAGCTACTACTCTTAGTTATATTAATGTTTTGACTGTTATCTCTAATATTCTGAATCCTATCCGATCTCGCTTGTATATTACCTGCACGTAAATCTCTAACATTCCTTTGAGGAAATGACTTCATGGCCTTCCAAAGTTATGTCTTGCCTTTTAATCCCTCGGTTGGCCCAATGGTTGCTTATTTTGTGAAGGACGGATTTTCTTTTACAATTTCTACGACTTTGTTAACTAATGGACAGACAACAACCGTGGAGGGCAGCCAGACGGTTGTCAAGGTGGTAGTTGTCCATGTTTAGAGTTGGAGGTCTAGTTTTGGTAGAGGAGATTTGCATGACTATTTATAATATTATCGACACGTGTCAATTGGGATTTGGGGATGTTGTGGCATTGGTCTTGATTGGACGTCCCAAGAAACGACAGTAAGGACTTAATTAGTCATCTGGTAAGGCCACTTGTGTTGGTAAGTGGCCACTAGTGAGTGTCCATAAGGTGTGTTCGCAAGGTTATAGACGACAGACACACATCAATTAACGAGAATTCGCAAGATACAGTTCGCATAACTCAGGATTCGTGTGAATCACTGGATTGTAGGTAGTGATATACCTCGTTACGGAAATACCACGCGGAGCGTGCTAATCCGTCGGTTTTGGTCGGCAAATACGGTTGCGACCTTCTTGGACAACTCCCATCAATGCCTTAAACCATTGTAAGGGTATTACTTGCTTTATCAGGCCAAAAGAAATCTCTTAAGTGGCGTTTGGTTCGTTGGAATCTCTTGGAATTAAGGGGAATTGAAATCCAATTTCATCACATTCTCATGTTTGGTTCATGTTTTCAAATGGGGAATTGGAATCCAATTCCATCAAGGGAGGGAAAGTAAATTACATCCATAACATGATGGAATTGAAATCCTTTGGAGGAGGGAATGTGAAATTTGACTATACTACCCTCATCAATCTTTTGGTATTTGGATCGGATTTTTTTAAAAAAAATCGGGATCGGGTCATATTTTTTTAAAAAAATTCGGGTTCAGGTCGGGTTTTTTTAAGTTTGATATTCGGGTTGGGTCGGATTTTTTTAAGTGTGATATTACCATGCTTATTTTACCCTCTTGCATATCCCTAAAATTTAAAGCATATTCTTCCCTCTTATTGTGGGAACGATCTTAAAGTTTTTTGACTTGTTTAGTTGGAGATCGATTCAACTTAATTTTGAAAACTAGAGTTTTAGGAAAATAAATTTGGAATCGTCATCGACCTTTGAATTAGGTAGGTCAAATACCTAAAATCATCTTTTAAAATAATTTTTAGAAATATTAAATTAAAATATAAAGACTGATCTACATTTAACAAAAGACATTTTGAAAAGGGCTGGGGAGTTTGTTACGAGTGGGGAAATGTGAGCATCCCACAACGCCCAAAATTAATACCTAACGATTGCACATCATCTTTATATTTGAAAATTATAACTTCGAATGATATTTAAATTATGATCATTTTCCTTAAAATTAAAATAAAAACAAAATTTTAAAAAGGGTATTCTTTTATACGAGCAATCCTCGGAAATACACTACTTGCCAGTTAAGGTGCATTTCCACGGATTCCCCACATAAAAGAATATTGTCTTAATTTTTGTATTAAATTAAATATACTTAATATGTAAAAAATATTCGAGTAAATAAGATGTTAGTTCGTACGAAGAATCCTCTAGAATATTCTCCTTGCTAGTTAAGACGTATTTCCCCATATTTTTTTACGAAATAACAATGTCTCAATTTTTTAGAATATATATATATATATATTTAATATTCCCTCAAATAAAAAATATAATTTTTTACAAATAATTCTCGGAGACACATTCATTGTCAGTTAAGGTGTATCCATAAATTATTCGTACAAAATAATATTTATTTATTACTAAAAATTACACCTAACAAGATACTTTAATGGCATATAAATATTGTGTAGAAAAATTCAATATATAAGAGAAATAAGAAAACCAAACATATTGTTTATAAAATCTATACACATGCTACGCAATTCCCCACAAGCCATATCATACAAAAAATGAAAAGTGATGTGTTAAAGAGGATCCCAGCGAAGACTATAAAGAAATAATATAAATATTGTAAGTTTAAATACAAATAACATAGTGTTAAACGAACATGTAAATGAATAGGAGTGTTCATTTTTCGGTTTTAACCGAATTAATCGATCGAATCGAATTAATTCGGTTAATTCGTCGAATTAGTTCGATCGGAGAACGGTTAATAATTTTTTTAAAATTCGATTAACGGTTAATTCAGTTCGAAATCAGTTAATTAACCGAATTAATTGAAATTAAATTTTAAATATATTATATATAATATATGGGCTCGGCCCAAACTATTTAAAACTCAATTAATAATTTAAGATCCAATAACTTTTAAACCCAAATCAATATTAATTAATTAAAAATCCATATAAATTTTGTATTTTATAATAATATATTATTAAAATTAATTTTAAACTGTTTTTTTGAATTAAAAAATATTCAATTTTTATATAAATTATAAAATTTTAAAAAAAATTGGTTATTTCAAAAATTAACTGAATTAACCGAAATTTATTCAGTTCGGTTAATATTTTAAAAACAATTCGGTTCGGTTAACGGTTAAAGAAAAAAAAGTTCGGTTAATTCGGTTAATGATAATTTGGTTCAGTCGGCCACCGTTTTAACCGAATGAACACCCCTAATTTTAGTCATCCATTCAATGGATGACTAAAATGTAAACAATATTAAATTTTGAAAACAAAATAGCAACCATAGCAGAGGACAAGGATCACATATATGAATAACACTAAATGTATGCACTGATACAAGAAATAAACCATAAATTATATATAGGACTAAAATGAAACATGCAAATTAAAAAAGGGACTAAATTGCATTCCATTCCAACTTAGAAGCATTACAAGTGTAATTGTTTCAGTGACTGAAATAAACAAGGATAAAACCTAAAGGATGGAAAAATGATTCTCCCATAAGACTACAAAAAGAGCTAGGGAAGGGAGTAAAACGGCAGCACTTTGTTGGTCACCATTAAAACCTAATTTAAAATTGAGAAAATCGCCTCAGTGACCAAAAATAAGTTATAATATACGATTTTAACCAACTTTTTTTGGATTTGCCAAAATGACCAACAAAATCGCAACGCGAAATAAAAATCGCAACGCGATCCCCAGAATCGCAAATCAGTTTCCAAAATCGCAACGCGATTCTTGAAAATCGCAATGCGATAGTCAAATTCGCATTGCGATTTTCCAAAATCGCAACGCGAATATGAAAATCGCAACGCGAACACATAAATCGCAATGCGTATCCGTAAATCGCAACGTGTATCCGTAAATCGCAACGCGTATGGGTAAATCGCAATGCGTATCCGTATATCGCAACGCGTATCGGTAAATCGCAACGATAATACATAAAATCGCAACGCGTATCCGTAAATCGCAACGCGATATTTAAAGCGCCATTATAATCGCTACGCGTATTTTATTTTCAAATTACAAAAACGAATATTAAGACAAAATCCCGTAATCGCAACTCATAACCTAAAACCTAAAATCACAACTCAGTCCCTCCATCTCTCACTCTCTACGGCGAAGAAATCCGTCCCCATCTCCGAAGATTTCCGTCCCCATCTCCGGCGAAATCCCTCACAACCATTCACGGTCAGAAATCCCTCACAATATTCAGAAATGGAAAATCAACCTCCGAGGGTTAGTTTTTTAATTATTTTTATTTTGAAATGTTTGCATTATTGTAGGTTTTTCATATTGAAACTGATGATAAGTTTACTGGTCATCTCAATAATAGATTAACCATTTCACTTAGATTTCATTTCGCGTTACTATTCTCTCGTTGCGATTTTCATTTCGCGTTGCTATTCTCTCGTTGCGATTTTCAAGTTAGTATTTGTCTTTGTCTTTGTTCTGTCTTTTGGTTGAAGTAATGCAATCCATTCAAGTTTCAATTTGCAGAAGAGTCGCAACGAGATAAATGAAAATCGCAACGAGAGAATGACTGTCGCAACGCGAAATGACAATCGCAACGAGAGAATCGCAACGCGAAATGAAAATCGCAACGAGAGAATCGCAACGGGAAACCAAAATCGCATTGCGATTTTATTTCGCGTTGCGATTCTCTCGTTGCGATTTTCATTTCGCGTTGCGATTCTCTCGTTGCGATTGTCATTTCGCGTTGCGATTCTCTCGTTGCGATTTTCATTTCAACCAAAAGACAAAACAGTGTTGCAAATTTTAGTTTCAAGAATAAACTACTACTTTTTATGTTTATTGTTTTTGGTATATCTTCACAGTGTAGTTTTTGGTATATCTAACTTGGTATGTTTATTATTTTTGTAGAAATTTTTTTCGGCTCAATTGACCTTGAGAAATAAAGTCAGCCTGGCCACTACAATTGCTTCGAAGCTTTCACCTGCTCAAAGACAATTGTTTGAGGAAACCTGCTTCGGGCCATGGCTGAGAGTACAGCATCCGGGTGGAGATGCTAATTTGACCCATTTGTGGCTTCAGACCATGACATCAAATCTACCCGACAGTATACAACGTGGTGAGGAAGAGATATGGTTTCATTTTCCACCAGCGTATACTTGCTTTGGGCGGAAGGAGTTCTGCTTAATCACTGGTCTACGATTCGGACACGATGATGTAGGCCGGTACACTCGTCATATCGCCCGCCCATCATGGTTATCCCAGGTTTTTCCGGATGAGTCAATGGAGAAGCCGAACCTACATGTCGACGACCTGAAGAAATTGTTTAATAAGAAAGCTGGTTTCACTCGGATGGATGACGTCGATGTTGTCCGAGTATGCCTTCTACTACTTGTGTATGCCGGCTTTTTAGGCAGAGAGGCCAGACAACCTATTCATCGGGAGCTAATAATATTGGTAGAGGACCTGAATGCATGGAATCTGTTTCCGTGGGGTTCGTATATGGAAAGCTACCTGGACTAAGTTGTCGTCTGCCTTTGATGACCGCAAAAGTTTGCGGGGCGATGGGTCCAATACACTTGTCAGGCTTTGTTTGGGCCTTTAAGGTAAGAATTTCTATAAAGTTTCTAAAATTATAATTAATTATTTAACAATTACTAATTTTGTTATTATATTGTTTGTAGATTTGGATATTCGAGGCTTTCCCCAGCATGCGTACATATGCAATAAAAACGTCAAATGATATTCCCAGGGCTATTTCCTGGAAGAGGAAAACTCTGTTGGATTGGGAAGACTTAATACCATATGCGACAATAAATAATGTAAGTTAACACAAATACTTTCATAAATATAAACTAGTTATTAATAGTAGACGTTTAACTTGTTTGAGTTTTTATATTTTAGGAGGCCAACATTCCATTACAAAGACTGACCCCACGGAGGAAGAGCTTGCCACTGATTGGTGGCAAGCTAGTCAGAGTTTTTTTGATGGCACGGATGATGAGCAGCATCCACTTCCTCCAATTCGAGAGCCATCACCTCACCTAGAGCCATCACCCGATAGACCCGACTATACACCTCTAGAACGAGAGCCATCACCTATCCCGTCACATCATCGAGCCTCTTCTCCACCATCACCTCATGATAGGCGACCGGCAAAGATGCCACGACTCCTATCTCCCTGTTCTCCACCTCCACCTCAACGGGATGAGTCAAGGGAGTTACGTGATGAGGTCAATGCCTTGCGTGAGGAGATCGGTACTCTACGCGATTTTCATTTCGCATTGCGATTTTCATTTCGCATTGCGATTCTCTCGTTGCGATTTTCATTTCCGCATTGCGATTTTCATGTTGGGATTTTCATTTCGCGTTGCGATTGTAATTTCCGTGTTGCGATAGTCAAATGCATGCCTAATAGTGATAACAACTGAATAACAAGAGTTGGTTAAGTCAAAATGGTTGGCCTGAGTCATTAATTCAACTGAAAATGTTAAAAGTTCACACATAAAATCCACATAATACAACGTTTGCATTTAAAAATCACCTAAGTTAACAGTCTCAAAAGGTGAAGCCAATTGTGATTGGGATTTTAAAGATGATTGCCTTTTGCTGACACCATATGAGCTTTGGATTTGATGAGGATCCATATTTTGGTAGAGGAAAAGATGATTTTGATGGCACTGGTGATCCACATGTCAACCTTGTATGACCACTTTCCTTGCACCGACTACATGTCGATCTCTTCTTCTCTTCACCCTTAGACGGTATACGATCGTGACTTTTTGGTCGGCCAGGTAGCCTTCTGTCCATGGCTGGTGGCAAAACTGTTTGTAAGTCATCTGGTATGTCCCACTCAGAAGGATGTGGAATAGGGTAGACAATCTCGGCATAAGTCTGTCGATAAACTTCTGTAGTGTAGCAATCCATAGCGTATGCGCTTGAATCATCTTGGTTTAAATGAAGAGCAACTTTTATAACATGGCCACACGGATAACCAGATGTTTGCCATTTCATACAACTACACGTCTTTGCATTTAGATCGACTAGCCCATTTAAGTTATTATCCAGTACTTGAAACAAAGTGTTTGAACATGGTTCAACTCTCCATGACGTTGACTTCACAACACGTTTCGTTATCTTTTTTTCAGTCCATGGTGTAACACGATGTTCCAATGTTCCTGTAAATTTAAATAAACAATACTTAGTAAAATATATAATATGATAAGTTACGAATTCAAAGAAATAATACCTGCATGGTTTCTTTTCTTGTAGTACCACTGTTGAATAGAGGCTCGAAAAACTCCATTAACATAGTAATGGGTAATTTCCGGGAATGACGACTTAGAGCGTTGATTGATTCTGCACTATTAGACGTCATGAAACCATATCTTGCTCCAAGTTGATGTACTCTTGACCATCTTTCAAACCCACATCTTCTAGTGTTTGAGCACACTGAGGCAAAACAGTCTTAAACAATTTATATGCTATTGAAATCCACTTCCCGATAAGCTTTTACAGCCTTCCAGTATGTCCATTTGTGCTTTTTTATACCAGCAGACCTTGATTTAGATTTCTATACAAATGAACACCACCAAAGTCCATGAAAAGCATCTGGGAAACACCTTCTAACAGTGTTGTCAATTGAGTTTGCCCTATCGGATATGATTGTCAGATTGCTAATAGGACCTATGCAATCCCTAAGATGCCCCATAAACCATGTCCATGAATCAGAGGTTTCAGATTTGCCAACCCCGTAAGCTATTGGCAATATCCCATTGTTAGCATCCATGGCTACTGCTAATAAGTTTACTCCAAGGTATCGACCTTTCAAATGTGCTCCGTCAACTATAATAACTGGGCGCATGCAAGTAATAAACGAACGAATCTACAAAATAATATACACAAGAAATATAATCATTTAAATGTGAAATGCATGTAACTAACAAAAATGAGTCAACAAAATTATATTGATTTACTAACCGTAGCACCAATGGCGATAAACAGCAACTCAAAGCGTCCATCTCTATCTGTTTTGATATGAGTTACCGACCCAGGATTTTTCAGCTTTAAATTGTGACAATAAGCCGGCAGTTGGGCAAACGATGCTTCTGGCGACCCCCTCAACAATTCCAAGGCATAACATTTGGCTCTCCAAGCTTGAGAATGATATACTAATCTTGAACGAGCATTCATGTCAGTCATAATTTCATGTCCCGATATACCCTGCCATTCAAAAACATTAACTCAGCAGAAAACCACCCAACACCTTTTGTTTGCCTGTCTATGGTGAGGAAAAACTTGGGTTCTTGAACATGTATGTTTATCAATAAAAGTCCTAACTTGAAACATTTTGCAATCTTTTATTCTCTTTGCAATCATACGCCACGTACAGTTTTTGTCAATCATACACCTTGTTTCGAAACGATCTTTGCTTGATTTGTTAACTTTTAGTTGATAGCCATCTTCCACACATTTCGTATATAAAGCTATCTTCAAGTCTTCCTTTGTATCAAAACAATCATCTTTCTTGATACGAATAACTTTTGTGTAACAATCAACTGCTTTCTTTATCAACTCTTCTTCCGGTATCTGAAGTAATTCTGGCATATTCCAGTTATACGCCCGTGGCATTTTCTTTTCTTCGGGGACTTTTTCTTCTTCTTTTCTTCGGGGGACTTTTTCTTCTTCTTTTTCTTCTTCAGGATTATATGAATTACATAATGGATGTTCAACATGTTCATTCACAGTCGTAACTTCCTCCTCATTATCATCAACATTACATTCTTCGGCAACGGCTGTTTCATCATCAAAATTCGGGTATTGACCAATATCAATATCATTACACGCATGGTCTGTTTTTTTCTGAAACATCATCAAAATCCGTGTATTGACCAATATCAAAGTCCGGATATGACCAAGACCAAATTCGAATACTGACTAGTACTCACAATTTTTCTGTTGGCTCATCATCGTCTAACTGGTCAATACGAAAACCGGAATTTGGTGCTGAAAGTTGATTGGGATTGGATTAGAGAAAGGTTGTGGGTTTTTGAGAAAAACTTAGTTGATTACTACCCGCTACTGACCCAACAATACTACTTCTAGGTTCAACAACATACAGTAACATCATCTTGTGAAACCCTAATGTAAGCAATGAATCGTTCAACATCTTCATTGCGGTTAACAAATAAACTTTACCATTTCTCTGATAAGATAGCCTAAATCCACTTAGGGGCTCTAAATTCAATTTATTTGAAACACGTAGCATTAGAGTTTCATAAGTTAACTTTTGTAAAGACAATTTTAGTTGAAGATTCATGGGTAAAGGCATATATTGTAAAACACCATGAACATATCCCATGACCCTCCAAAACACAAATCTATCCAAACATGATCAACATTAGATGATTTCATGGTTGTAAATTAATTTACTAAACAGACGAGCTGCGAAACTAAAACCTGTTGCCGGATTGGGAAGGATGTCGTTGGATATAGAACGGATGTCGCCGGAGAGAGTGATAGATGGAGATGGAATGAGTTGCGATTTAGGGATTTAGTTTATGATTTCAGTGTTATATACCCAAAATTTCAGTGTTGTGATTTACAGATTCTCGTTGCGATTTACGGATTATCGTTGCGATTTACAGATTCTCGTTGCGATTTACGGATTATCGTTGCGATTTACGGATACGCGTTGCGATATACGGAAACGCGTTGCGATTTACGGATACACGTTGCGATTTACGGATACGCATTGCGATTTATGTGTTCGCGTTGCGATTTTCATATTCGCGTTGCGATTTTGGAAAATCGCAATGCGAATTTGACTATCGCATTGCGATTTTCAAGAATCGCGTTGCGATTTTGGACACTGATTTGCGATTCTGGGGATCGCGTTGCGATTTTTATTTCGCGTTGCGATTTTGTTGGTCATTTTGGCAAATCCAAAAAAAGTTGGTTAAAATCGTATATTATAACTTTTTTTTGATCACTGAGGCGATTTTCTCTTTAAAATTTAACCTAAAAACTAAACTACCCATTTGAATGCCCTCCCCGCCTCTCTTCATCTGTAAGCCACCATTCTTTAATTTTTCACTTTCTTTGAAGAGAAGATGGAGACCACGACCACCACTCCATGGAAAATCTCGACGATCAGGTCTTTTTTGGGTTCTACGATGATGACCCAACAACGAAGAACGGAGCTCGAAGGTTCTCTTCGGCGTCAGAACCTCCACGAACCAGGTAACCTACTCTTAATCCCACTAATTTCCTCGAGATTTATACTAGAGAAGAACGATACCTTCGAAAAGGAGGCCCCTTATTTTGCTTCGTGTTTCGCCTCTGCTAATCCCGTTTATCTCTATTTGTCTCTCTTGTCCGATGCTCTCCTTTCTCTGATTTTCAATTCTTCAAATGATTTTTTGTCTTGGTTTTTGGATCTAAATGGATTTCCATTTTAGAGTGGTTCCTTGCTGATTTTTGGTTGCCCTCCTTTTTGTATTATCTCCTCTTTCTTTTTCATTTGCTGAATGATCTCCCCCTCTTTTAAAAGCTCTTATTTTTTGGTATCTGAAAACCCTCTCCCTTTTTGATGGATGAATCCTCTTATTAAACGACCCCTCGCGAGGATACTACCCAGCACTAGAGAGGGTTGTATGGCCTCTGCAACAAACGGTCTGGCAGAGGGTACCAAAGGGGGGCCTCTAATTGATGATAATGTTATTTATGTTCTTCTTTTCCATATGCTTGTGTTTTCGAGTTCTAAATGCAGCTTGTGATAATCATGCCCTCTATTGGATTGAGGATATCTTTCTTCGTTTCTTGGACTGGTGTGATGAACATGGAGAGTATATTTGATGATCTTTGCTGTTTTTTCCCCATAAAATATTTCACAAATAGTGAAGCTAAGGGTGTACTAATACATTTGTATCTGTCCTTGTCTGTGTTCTGCCCCTGGTTATCCCCAAATTATGTCGGTCCACTTGAAAACCAATCTATTAATTACTAAAAGATTTCAGTTGTTCGAGTTCTATTTGATACCTTGATTTAAAATTGAAATATTCACCAATGAAGTTGAATCTGAGCAATCTGTTATTCCCCCTTGAGCATGAGAAGCTGCTTGAGAGAGATTTCAAGATTTCACCTTCAAATCCGAATAATATGGAGGTAACATAAAGAAAACGGGGAGTATTTTCTACATATGGTAAACAGTCAATTATTGTTGCATGCAATAATTACTTACATGTTTGATTCACAGATGCCTGCACTAGAAGTTGCAAACTCGGAAACACAAAGGTATAGAATTTTGCCTTGTGCATATGGTTCAATGAAATTCTAAATCATTTGATGATGGCCCGTACCTCGTGAAATCCTGTTTAAAAGGAATCTAAATTGTCTACTCAAATGTACGAACGCTGAATAAGTTTTGCCTTTGTATTATGTAGATGATCATAACGACAAAAACATCCAACAACTGGAACCTTGGACATGGCAGCTAGCGAATGTCATGTCTTAGGGGAAATGTGCAGGCAGCATCGCTGTGGATAGACTTAAGTTGCTCGATTGAGTATCCTTTTCTGTAGATATTCTGTCGGAATCGCCGACCTAACTGCCAGGTCGTTCCGGGTTTAATAGCAGCACTCAAATTGTTTTATACAGTTTTGCCTTGTGCATATGGTGATGGCTTTTTGGTGGGACAGTACGTATATCCCAAAATTAAAGCCGTAAAATCAAGTAATCGGACAGGTTTCAGTCAGATCTTGTTAAGTTGAGTAAAATCAGGTACAAGTTAAGTTAGGTCAATTTGATGGTTTGACTCGGATCAAGTCGGGTACAAGTTAAATCAGTTCGGGTCATTTTCAGGTTAATTTGACATCAGATTTAGATTGGGTTCAAGTCAAGTCATTTACAGTTCAGATCGATGTCAGTTCAGATCAAAACAATTTAGGTCCGAAGCAGATAAAGATTAGGTTAATTTAGGTTTAGGTGGGTTTCAATCGGATCTCGTTCAAATTAGGTCACATCATTAATAGATAAAATTTAGGTCAGATGTTTATCGAATACGGATTGAGTTCAAGTCGGATTATTTTCATTTTTGGATTAATTATTTTGTCATTTTTTGTGATTGTTAAATTGTAAGTTGTAATTGTTTATTATTTCAATTAAATTACAAAAAAAAACATGGATTAATTTGTAAAAAATATAAATTTAAGGATAAATTTGAAGAAATGTAAGATCACAAATAAAATTTTAAAATATAAATTAAAAAATATGTATAGGAAAGAGATCAAATCAAAATAAATTTAAAATGTGAGGTTAAAAATAATATAAAAAATGATTAAATTATATCTATTTAAAAAGTTATGGACCAGTTATAAAAATATAAATAATAATTAGTCAAATGAAGATGCAAATATAAATTTAAGGATTAAATTAAATACATATAAAAGTGAGACTTAAAATTGAAATAAATTAAAAATCACAAAAGGATGAAACCAAAATAATAAAAAATATAATAAATTGCATTCATTTAAAAAATGAAAAAAAACATTATATATATAATATAAATTTATATATAGTGTATATATATATAAATTATATTTATATTATAAACTATATAATTATTATAAGCTATATATATAAACTATGTTTATATAAACTATATATACAACAACAACAAAACTATATTTCCATATGTAATAACGTAAAGGGTAGGTATGGTAGTAGACTGTTCCAACGTCAGGTTGAGAGCAGTTTTTGTAGAATACCTTCGGCAGTCAGAAAATATATAAACTGTAAATTTTGATCTTATAATTGGTAAATTTAGAGGTGGTAAAAGTTTTAAGAGAATTTTGACAATTTGATTTTATAATTTGGAAATTTTTTAGGAAAATTTTCAGATATGACGAGAAGGTTTAGTACTGGGTTAATTAGGCCCTCAATCCTCCATCAACAAAAACTTTTTTATTTTTTTATTTGATTTTTTTTCCATTTTAGTCATAGTTTAATTGTAAATCATTTATTAAATTTTTAATTCAATGCGATTTAGTCATGTATATAATTCTAATTATTTTTAATTTTCCCTTCTATCTTTAATGTGCATAATTATTAAATGTTAATGTTAATTTTAGAATCTTTTATTTTAATCACTTATGTTTAATTATATATGTAGAAATTTATGTATATACTTATATATATATATATATATATATATATATATATATATATATTATTCAAAGTGAGTGGTGAGAGAAATCCTTTTAAAAGAAATATTTTTTTTGTGTGTGATTTTTTTATTTTATTTGGGAATTTAGAGGGAAATTGAGAATTTAGAGGGAAATTGGAAAATGTAGAGGGAATAGAAAATTTTGGGAAGTAACGCCAAATATAGTGTCCAACAAGATATTTTGGGTTAATTAGGCTCATGCTCCTCCAAAATCATCATTTTTCCACTTGTATTTGATTTTTAATTTCTTTCATTTTAGTCATGGTTTAATTGTAAATATCTTCTTAAATTTTCAATTTGATGCAATTTAATCATGTATACATTCTAATTACTTTTAATTATATATAAACATATATATGTATGTATATAAACTCTATATGTATAAACTATATAAAATATATAGTTTATAAATTATAATTTATATTAATATAGTATATATATGTATGTATAACAAATATAAGTAATCTATAAATTATATATAGTTTATAGAAATACTATGCACAAACTCTATAAAGTAATAGAATATATAGTTTATAAAAACCTTAAATCCTAAACACTAAATTGAGAACCCTAAACCACCAACCTTTAACCCTTAACCCTTAACCCTTAACCCTAACCTCTAAATTATATATGTAACTTATAGTATATGTATGTATAAACCATGTATAATATATATAAACTATATATATATATACCTATATATATATAAACATTATAAAGTAAATTACTTATATAGTTTATAGAAACATTATGCATAAACTATATAAAGTAATAAAGTTTATAGTTTATAGAAATCCTAAACCCTAAAATTTAAATCATAAACACTAAACCCTAAATCATAAACCCTAATATAAATGGACTAGCACTAATGCAAATAGACTAATTTTTGGGTTTTATTATTACTTATTCATAACAACAAAATAAATGGGCTATTAATGTGAATTAACCTAACATGAAACTAAAATACTAATTATGCAAATGAAAATAATATGACATGTACTACTATTTATGAACCATATAATATGCAATGTGACATACTAATTATTTAACACCTAATTAATCATGTTTTATATAATTTACATTTAAATAATTTTATTAATTTTATTAAATAAATTTATATAATATGTATGTATAAACCATGTATAATATATATAAACTATATACACATACACATATATATATAAACTATATAAAGTAAATTACTTATATAGTTTATAGAAATACTATGCATAAACTATATAAAGTAATAAACTATATAGTTTATAGAAACCCTAACCCCTAAATCATAAACCCTAAACTTTAAACCATAAATACTAAACACGGAACCATAAACCATAAACCCTAATATAAATAGACTAGCATTAATACATATATATTTGTAATAAAAGAGTGGGCTTATGTATTGGGCCTATGTAAATTGATGTAAATGAACTAGCACTAATGCAAATAGACTTATTTTTTGGTGTTATTATTACTTATTCATAACAATAAAATAAATGGGTTATTAATGTGAATTAACCTAACATGCAACTAAAATACTAATTATGCAAATGAAATTAATATGACATGTACTACTATTTATGAACCATATAATATGCAATGTGACATATTAATTATTTAACACCCAATTAATCATGTTTTATCTAATTTACATTTAAATAATTTTATTAATTTTATTAAATAATTTTATATAATATGTATGTATAAACCATGTATAATATATATACACTATATATATATATATATATATATATATATATATATAAACTATATAAAGTAATAAAATATATAGTTTATAGAAACCTTAACCCCTAAATCATAAACCTTAAACCTTAAAATTTAAACCCTAAACCCTAAACTCTAAACTATAAACCCTAATGTAAATGGACTAACACTAATATATATATATATGTAATAAAAGAGTGGGCTTGTGTATTGGGCCTATATAAACTAATGTAAATGGATTATCACTAATGCAAATATACTTATTTTTGGGTTTTTATTATTACTTATTCATAACAACAAAATAAATGGGTTATTAATGTGAACTAACCTAACATGCAACTAAAATATTAATTATGCAAATGAAATTAATATGACATGTACTACTATTTATGAATCATATAATATGCAATGTGGCATACTAATTATTTAACACCTAATTAATCATGTTTTATATAATTTACATTTAAATAATTTTATTAATTTTATTAAATAATTTTATATATTTATGTATAAACCATGTATAATATATTTAAACTATATATACACACACACACACACACACACACACATATATATATATATATATATAAACTATATAAAGTAAATTACTTATATAGTTTATAGAAACACTATGCATAAACTATATAAAGTAATAAACTATATAGTTTATAGAAACCCTTAACCCTAAACTTTAAACCCTAAACACTAAACCCTAATATAAATGGACTAGCACTAATGCAAATAGACTTATTTTTGGGTTTTATTATTACTTATTCATAACAACAAAATAAATGGGCAATTAATGTGAATTAACCTAACATGCAACTAAAATACTAATTATGCAAATGAAATTAATATGACATTTAGTACTATTTATGAACCATATAATATGCAATGTGACATACTAATTATTTAACACCTAATTAATCATGTTTTATATAATTTACATTTAAATAATTTTATTAATTTTATTAAATAAATTTATATAATATGTATGTATAAACCATGTATAATATATATAAACTATACACACACACATATATATAAACTATATAAAGTAAATTACTTATATAGTTTATAGAAATACCATGCATAAACTATATAAAGTAATAAACTATATAGTTTATAGAAACCCTAACCCCTAAATCATAAACCCTAAACTTTAAACCATAAATACTAAACACGGAACCATAAACCATAAACCCTAATATAAATAAACTAGCATTAATACATATATATTTGTAATAAAAGAGTGGGCTTATGTATTGGGCCTATGTAAATTGATGTAAATGAACTAGCACTAATGCAAATAGACTTATTTTTTGGTGTTATTATTACTTATTCATAACAACAAAATAAATGGGTTATTAATGTGAATTAACCTAACATGCAACTAAAATACTAATTATGCAAATGAAATTAATATGACATGTACTACAATTTATGAACCATATAATATGCAATGTGACATATTAAATATTTAACACCTAATTAATCATGTTTTATCTAATTTACATTTAAATAATTTTATTAATTTTATTAAATAATTTTATATAATATGTATGTATAAACCATGTATAATATATATAAACTATATATATACATATATATATATAAACTATATAAAGTAATAAAATATATAGTTTATAGAAACCTTAACCCCTAAATCATAAACCTTAAACCTTAAAATTTAAACCCTAAACCCTAAACTCTAAACTATAAACCCTAATGTAAATGGACTAACACTAATATATATATATATATATATATATATTTGTAATAAAAGAGTGGGCTTGTGTATTGGGCCTATATAAACTAATGTAATTGGATTAGCACTAATGCAAATATACTTATTTTTGAGTTTTTATTATTACTTATTCATAACAACAAAATAAATGGGTTATTAATGTGAACTAACCTAACATGCAACTAAAATATTAATTATGCAAATGAAATTAATATGACATGTACTACTATTTATGAACCATATAATATGCAATGTGGCATACTAATTATTTAACACCTAATTAATCATGTTTTATATAATTTACATTTAAATAATTTTATTAATTTTATTAAATAATTTTATATATTTATGTATAAACCATGTATAATATATTTAAACTATATACACACACACACACACATATATATATATATATATATAAACTATATAAAGTAAATTACTTATATAGTTTATAGAAACACTATACATAAACTATATAAAGTAATAAACTATATAGTTTATAGAAACCCTAAACCCTAAACTTTAAACCCTGAACACTAAACCCTAATGTAAATGGACTAGCACTAATGCAAATAGACTTATTTTTGGGTTTTATTATTACTTATTCATAACAACAAAATAAATGGGCAATTAATGTGAATTAACCTAACATGCAACTAAAATACTAATTATGCAAATGAAATTAATATGACATGTACTACTATTTATGAACCATATAATATGCAATGTGACATACTAATTATTTAACACCTAATTAATCATGTTTTATATAATTTACATTTAAATAATTTTATTAATTTTATTAAATAATTTTATATAATATGTATGTATAAATCATGTATAGTATATATATATATAACTTATATATATAAACTATATAAAATAAATTACTTATATAGTTTATAGAAACACTATGCATAAACTATATAAAGTAATAAATTATATAGTTTATAGAAACCATAAACCCTAAACCCTAATCCCTAAACTTTAAACCATAAATATTAAACATTAAACCCTAAATCACAAACCCTAATATAAATAGACTAGAACTAATGAATATATATTTGTAATAAAAAAGTGGGTTTATGTATTGGGCCTATGTAAACTAATGTAAATGGATTAGCACCAATGCAAATTGACTTATTTTTTGGTTTTATTATTACTTATTCATAACAACAAAATAAATAGGCTATTGATGTGAATTAATCTAACATGCAACTAAAATACTAATTATGCAAATGAAATTAATATGACATGTACTACTATTTATGAACCATATAATATGCAATGTGGCATACTAATTATTTAACACCTAATTAATCATGTTTTATCTAATTTACATTTAAATAATTTTATTAATTTTATTAAATAATTTTATATAATATGTATGTATAAATCATGTATAGTATATATATATATACTTATATATAAACTATATAAAAAAATTACTTATATAGTTTATAGAAACACTATGCATAAACTATATAAAGTAATAAATTATATAGTTTATAAAAAACCTAACCCCTAAATCATAAACTCTAAACTTTAAACCCTAAATTTTAAACCCTAAACCCTAATGTAAATGGACTAGCACTAATATATATATATATTTGTAATAAAAGAGGAGTTGTGCATTGAGCCTATGTAAACTAATGTAAATGGACTAGCACTAATACAAATATACTTATTTTTGGGTTTTTATTATTACTTATTCATAACAACAAAATAAATGGGTTATTAATGTGAACTAACCTACATGCAACTAAAAAGTGGGAATGACCCATGAGGCTTTACTGCCATAATAAATCAGCTATCAATATTCCTCGCGAGTCACAATCCTGTTCAGTATGAGCAGACAAAGCATATTGAAGCTGATAAACATTTCATTAAGAAAAAAATAAACATTAGTCTAATTTGTACCTTATTCATCTCTACCAAGGATCAGTTGGCAGTTATGTTCACGAAAGGGCTCAAAAGGAAAGTTTTTCAAGAAATTCTAAATAAGTTTGGAATTAAAATATTCATTCACCAACTTGAGAAGCAGTATTAGAATCGGCCATGTAGAAGTTTTATTTGTTTAGAGTCTTTTATGATACGAAAGGATAAGCCTTAGGAGTCTTTGTAATCTCTATCTCTAGATAGAATTTTATCATTAACAGAAAAGTTCTATTAGAAGTCAACAACTCGGTTCATTTAAATTATGGTGATCTCCTAAATTCAATAATATGATTTCTCTTTCATTACCACTTTTCTTCTTACCCTCTCCTTTGATTTATTTCCTTAGATTACAACAACTTCAAACAACACATTTCGAGTTGAACTCAAGCTTCTCACCATTTGAACTTGATTCAACTCAATTAAGACCCAAAATCAGATAAAAACATCAAAGATCTAGGAAGAAAAAGCCATGTAGACTACCATCATCAGTTCATCAAATCAAAGATCTAGTGATAAAATAACCCTGCCTAATCCCCACCAGATAACAACACCAGTGATAGATCACATTCTAACATTAAAAATATAAAAATTCATGCAAAAGCAGGATGAAGAGGGTAAGCTTACTGAAATGCAGCTTTTGTCTATCTAGCAGCAACATAATTAACTCTCAGCAAGGCATGACCTACCACAAAGATCACATTCAAGACTTTTGGGTACAACTCTATGGGTAAGAAAAGAGTAAAATTTTGATCAAGAACAGAACATTTCCACACTCGATTACTAATTCTAACCTATCATAGTAAAAAATAACATAAAGTTCATAAATCCAATCCCACTTGTATTAAAATGAAAACTAACATCAATCAAAAGCATCTGTTCAATCCAGCATCCCACAATAAGTTAACCAAACTAAGCCAATCTTTGAATACACTCTTTTAGCTTCTATCAACATGCACAATTCTCATTCTTAAGCATAGTTACAGAAACTCACGTACTTGGTATTGTTCTAAGCTTACCTACCACAGGCCACCAACATAAAAATGCAATATTTTTTTAATATTTCATAAGAAACAAATTATTGAACCATTGAAACAGGCCTATACTACTATATGACAAGAATCTCATATATATACAAACATTTCATTAGCATAAAATGAAGAATATATCTCCATCGTCATCGTTATACTCAAGATGGATTAGGATATATATCATCGTCATAATCATAATCATCATCATAATCAAGGGAGGTATTATAAAAGAAATTAAACTTTTTTTCAACTAATTACCGTCGCTACTAACATCGCAAATAGTTACAGAACAAACGAAAAGGAAAGGAAATAAGGAACCAAACCCAGATTTCAAAACATCCCCAAAAAGCAAAATATTATGCAGAACAACAAATTTATTTATTTTCTAAGGCTGCCCCTAACACCAGGACGAGGCTTGGAAGACTCGGCAACATAACTAGCATGACGATCCACAAGCTTCGACTCTTCAAAAGGGATCTTGGGGTGTTTAGCATCATGATGAATCTGCATCGACTTCAAATCTGGAGCCGTTGTTTTGCAAAGAGGACACTCGTATTTGGCATGCCCACCTTTCTCCACCCCAGAGCGGTCAGCTAATCCGGCTTTGCCGCCGCCACGGTTGGTGGTGGCAGCGTCGACCTTGGCGGCGATTTCACTGGCCGTGTGCTTCTTGGGCTTGGCTTTTCCTGTCATGATTGATTGATTGATGATAATTATGAAACTGAAGAACCAAAAAATCTCAGTTATTAAGGGAGCGTTTGTTGTTTTATTCGTTGGAGTTTGGCGTGGAAAAAGCGCTATGAAAACGTATGGGAAAATTGTAAACGGTGCGTTTGATAGTACTAGTTAATATTTACTCTATTTCGTTTTTCAGAAATAACTTTTTAGCCCCTCAAGTCTATCAATTTACTCATTTTTAGTTTGAGACTACAATAGTTGAGATTATAAACAATTATTTTTGGGTAAACAATGCGAATAATTCCCTTTATTTTTGGTAGAATTATCTTTGGTAACTAATTTAAAAATTAAAGGTATATGGTACTAAATTTATCGATATGTTCGATTTTAATCTGTTAAAAATATTTTGATATTTCTATATAACAAATTAAGTTAAATGAATTTTAAGATTGTGCAATAAAGGTTTTCTAAGTATATTCGATATAATTATTCGAATATCAAAACATTACTCTAAATCTTTCAAAAATCATTTTTAATCCTTACTCAAGTGTAAAATTAAGTTTTAATCTTAAAACAATTTCAAAATAATTTTACAAAGTATTTCGAACCATTTCAAAGCCAAAAATTCCAGATTGCTTAGAGGGAACCGATTCCCTCCCAAGGGGGTACCGATTCCCCCCTTAATGGTTTGGCTCCGAGAATTCCAGTATGCTCGGAGGGAATCGATTCCCCCCGATTCCCCATAGGGGGTACCGATTCCCCCCACGCTCCAAGCTGTTTTATTAATTGTTTTCACACTAAAACGGCTATATTATCTTCTCTAATCATCCCCAACGTTCAGAAGTGATTCAAGGTTTATTTAAGCAAGCTTAGAAGCCATTGATAAAAAACAAGAAATATCAAGCAACTAGAATCAAGAGAGAATCAAAGAGAAAGCATCAAACCTCAAGTTTGAGTATTTCAAGCTTATTTTTCATTCAATATTCATTTTGCTTTCAAGAACACTTATTGTGCTCAATTGTATTCATTTTTGAGCGTTCTTTTCTTTGTTCTAGAATTGTGCAAACAATCTACCTTGTAAGGATTTCCTTGTAAGTTTGCAAAATTTGTATTGTTCTCTTTGGGAGAGAGTGTTCTCAAGAATTTGGGGTATAGTTCTTGAGGGTTTGTACGGTTACTCTTTGTCCTCAAAAGAAAGACAAATTAGTGAATTTGTGGAAAATCCTTAGTGTGGATAGCTAAGGTAGTGGACGTAGACTTTGATTGAGAAAGTCGAACCACTCTAAATCGTTGTGCAATTAGTTTCAATTTTCTGCAAAAGCTTCCACCAAAATTTTTATTACCAATTCACCCCCCTCTTGGCCGATTCCGTCAATCGATTAACTCAACAATTGGCATCAGAGCCTAACTCATTTGAAGGTTTAATCGCCTCTTGAGTCAATTCGGGAAGAGTTACATCGATAATCAAAGTCATCAATGGCCACTACTTCAAACTTCGAATCCGGTCTCGATTCGATGCCCGTCAACAAGCCTCATTTCTTCAATGGGGCTAATTATGCCTATTGGAAAAATAGGATGATGTACTTCATTCAAGCAAGTGACATGGGAGCATGGAATGTCATAGAAGAAGGATATTTCAAGCCTCTCACTCATCCAAGATTATGGAGTGAAGGAGAGACAAAAATGTTCCAACTCAACTCTAAAGCCATCCATATCATATTTTGTGCTCTTGGACCAGATGAATACGGAAGAGTTTCATCTTGTACAACCGCCAAAGAAATATGGGACAAACTTCAAGTCACTCATGAAGGTACCGATAAGGTAAAGAAATCTAAAATTAGTATTCTAACGCATAGCTATGAAAATTTCATGATGAAACCAAATGAAGATATCAAAGATATGACGGATAGATTTTCAACGATTGTCAATGGTCTCAAATCATATGGAGAGAGATCATTTCAAATGAAAAGCTTGTGAGGAAGTTAGTATACTCCCTCCTAAAATCGTGGCAATCAAAGAAGACGACAATCATCGAGTCTAAGGATCTAACATCCTTAACTCTTGAAGAGCTAATCGGTTCACTCCTCACTCATGAAATGATGCTTGAAGATGAGGTAGACCTTGATAAGATTGAAGAGACACCAAAGGAGAAGGATAAGAAGAAAAACATTGGAGTTACTCTCAAATCCACAAAAAATGAGAGTGATTCAGATGAAGATGACGATGACGAGGAAATGGCATTGTTTGCCAAACGGTTCAGAAAAATGATGAGACCTTACCGAGGAAGAAAATTCAAACGAAATGAAGGCCTCAAAAATGAACCAAAAGAGAAGGACCCGATCATTTGCTATGAATGCAAAAAACCAGGGCATGTCAAATATGATTGCCCACAATTAAAGAGAAAGGGTCAATCAAAGAATAAGCACAAGGCTCATGTGGCTACATGGAGCGATGAAGAAGGTTCCGATGAAGAGGAACAAGAAGTAGCAAACTTGTGCTTAATGGCATTCGGGGAAGATTCTAAGGTAACCTCTAACTCATTTGATTTTGATGATTTATCCTATGATGGGCTATTAGAGGAATATAATGGGTTGGCTTCGGATTATGAGAAATTGTTTTTAAAATATAAAAATGATGTTTCAAAATTGAAAAATGAAAATAAACTCATATCCAAAACCAACAACGATCTTGAAAGTAAAATCAAAGATTTGCAAATCAAACTAGAAGAGTTTGAAAAGAAAAATTTAGATTTGCAAAATTTACTTTCAAAGGTCAATGATGATCATCAAAAGAAAATTGATGATCTTAAAGCTTCTTTTGATAAAGTTGGAACAAAACGTTTTGAAAGTGGAGAAAATTCAAAATCCAACTTTGTTAAAAAAAAGTTTTAAAAACTACAATCATAGAGGTCCCCAAAGAACCTCTAATAGAAAAATTGTTAGAAGTATATGGGTTCCTAAGGAGTTCATTACTACTAAAGATAAGGATATCCTACACAAATGGATACCTAAGGGGACTAGGATTTTGGAAACTAATGAATATGGACCCAAAAGAATTTGGGTACCAAAAATTAGAAATTAATCTATGTTTGTAGGAAAAGGAGCATTGCTACAAGGCACGGGAAACAAATTCAAACTCATGGTACCTTGATAGTGGATGCTCAAGACACATGACCGGAGACAAAAACCGGTTCATTAAGCTTAACGCCAAAAATGGAGGAAAAGTGACTTTTGGTGATGATTCAAAAGGTTACATTGAAGGTATTGGTACTATCGGTAATACCTCTTCCATACAAATTAAGAATGTTTTATATGTGAATGAATTAAAGCATAATCTATTGAGTATTAGTCAATTTTGTGATAAAGGATTCAATGTCATGTTTGATATTAATGGTTGTAAAGTCATTGACATTGCATCTAATCAGATTATGCTTGTTGGTCATAGAATAGGAAACATATACATGGTGCATTTAGATTCTATTGATATGACTAATTTGTGCCTAGTGGCTAAGGATGAACATGATAGTTGGTTATGGCATAGAAGACTAGGACATGCTAGTATGAGTGTTTTGCAACGGCTAATTCAAGGTGATTTAGTTCGAGGGTTGCCTAAGCTTAAATTTGATAATGATAAAATATGTGATGCTTGTGCTAACGGAAAACAAAAGCGAGTTTCTTTTAAATCCATTAATGACGTATCAACTAGTAGAGTATTACAATTGATCCATATAGATCTTTTTGGGCCAACTAGGACTACTAGCTTGGGTGGAAAACAATATGCATTTGTCTTGGTAGATGACTATTCTAGATATACTTGGGTTCTATTTTTAAGTACTAAAGATGAAGCATTAGAACATTTCATCACATTTTCAAAAATAATCCAAAATGAAAAGGTTACTCTATAACTAGTGTTAGGAGTGATCATGGCACTGAATTTGAAAATCTTGGATTTATTTAGTTTTGTAATTCTAATGGTATTAGCCATAATTTTTCAGCACCTAGAACCCCTCAACAAAATGGAGTTGTTGAGAGGAAAAATCGAACTTTAGAAGAAATGGCTAGAACCATGCTTTGTGAATATAATTTGCCAAAATATTTTTGGGCGGAAGCCACAAATACCGCTTGTTATGTTATAAAACGAGTAATGATTAGGCCAATTTTAAAGAAAACTCCATATGAAATTTTCAAAAATAAAAAGCCTAACATTAGCTATTTTCATCATTTTGGATGTAAATGTTTTGTTTTAAACAACGGAAAAGAGAACCTTGGCAAATTTGATGCTAAAAGTGATGAATGAATTTTTTTGGGTTATTCCTTAAATTCTAAAGCTTATCAAGTATTTAATAAAATAACTTTAGTTGTAGAAGAGTCTATACATGTTGTTTTCGATGATAATCCCCTTCCGAGGAAGGATTCTTGTGTGAATGATGATGTAGGTGTTATAAATACAAATGACGTTAGACATGACATTGGAGAACCATCATCAAAGGAAGAAACGAAAAATAAGGAAACTCATGATCCTCTTGAGAATCCAACCATTGAAGAAATGGAAGTATCTTATCCAAGAGAGTACAACTATGTCAAGGATGGTGAAATTATAGGTGATCCATCCAAAGGGGTAACAACTCGATCTTCTCTTAGAAATATTTGTAATTATGTTGCATTTATCTCATGCATAGAGCCTAAGAATATTAAAGAAGCATTAAATGATAAACATTGGATTATGGCTATGCAAGAAGAGTTAAATCAATTTGAGAGAAGTAAAGTATGGACATTAGTTGAAAGGCCTAGTAATAAATCTACTGTAGGTACTAGATGGGTATTTAGGAATAAGCTTGATGAGAGTGGTAATATAATGAGAAACAAGGCTAGACTTGTTGCTCAAGGGTATACTCAAGAAGAGGGCATAGACTATGATGAAACATACGCTCCCGTAGCTAGGATGGAAACAATTAGAATGTTACTATCATTTGCATGTTTTCATGAATTTAAATTATATCAAATGGATGTTAAAAGTGCATTTTTAAATGGTTTTATAAAAGAAGAAGTGTATGTGGAACAACCTCCAGGTTTTGAAGATTAAAAATTTCCGGATCATGTTCTTAAATTGACAAAAGCACTTTATGGTTTAAAACAAGCTCCAAGAGCTTGGTATGAAAGATTGTCAAATTTTTTAATTGAAAAAGGTTTTTCAAAAGGGAAGGTTGACACTACATTGTTTTTAAAGCATAAAGGTAAAGATTTATTAGTAGTTCAAATTTATGTTGATGATATAATATTTGGTTCTACTAATGATGTTCTTTGCCAAGAATTTTCCAAGCTAATGCAAAGTGAATTCGAAATGAGCATGATGGGGGAGCTCTTATTTTTCTTGGGACTCCAAATCAAGCAAAGAAAAGATGGCATCTTCATCAATCAAGCTAAGTACGTCAAAGATATGCTCAAGAAGTTTGGACTGGAAAATGGCAAACCTCATGACACTCCAATGAGCTCTTCAACAAAGCTTGACTTAGATGAAGGAGGTAAATGTGTAGATATTAAATTATATAGGTCAATGATTGGATCTCTACTTTATCTAAATGTAAGTAGACTGGACATTATGTTTAGTGTTTGCTTATGTGCTAGATTTCAATCATGCTCTAAGGAATCACATTTACTAGCTGTTAAGAGAATCTTTAGATACCTTAAGGACACTCCTAGTTTAGGACTTTGGTATCCTAGAGACTCTAGCTTTAGCTTGCATGATTTTTCTGATGCGGATTATGGAGGATGCAAATTAGATAGGAAAAGCACCTCCGGTACTTGCCAATTCCTTGGAAATATGCTGATTTCTTGGTTTTCAAAGAAACAAAATTGTGTTGCATTATCTACCACTGAAGCCGAATACATTTTAGCTGGTAGTTGTTGTGCACAAGTTTTATGGATGAAACAACAACTTTTTGATTATGGAATTGAAGTTGGTACCATTCCTATCAAGTGTGACAATACTAGTGCTATTTGTCTCACTAAAAATCCCATCCAACACTCTAGAACTAAGCACATTGAAATAAGACATCACTTCATTAGAGACCATGTCACTAAGGAAGATGTAGTTCTAGAATTTGTTGATACTTTGCACCAATTAGCGGATATCTTTACAAAACCTTTAGCCAAGGAAAGATTTTGGACACTTAGGAGATAATTAGGTTTAACCAACTTATCTCACTTAGTGTTTAAAATAATTTTAGCACTTTTAAGACTAAATGAAAAATGCTAATTTTTAATTGCATTCATTGCTATTAGTTAGGGGTAGTTTATGATTCTTGATGAAAAATTAATTTTATGTTCAAATATCGTTTAAAGAATAATTTGATTGTTTGAACATGATTAATTTTCAATATATGAGTTGCCAATACCACTAGAGAAAATTAATTTAGCATTTTGTGTGTTTAAAATCGGATTTTAGCATTTTGGTGCAGAGGGAATCGATACCCCCATGAGGGAATCGATTCCCCCTTTGAAGGGGAACCGATTCCCCTTTTGAAGGGGAACCGATTCCCCGCTGGGGTTCTGGTTTTATCGGGCAGAACCTCATTTTCTTTGCTCAAACCCTCTTCTCTTCACGCTGTTTCTTCCCTTTACTTTCTCAAATCTCCATTCTTGCCTCAAATCAACGTTTTTAATCGAAATTCACTTCAAATATCATCTTCTAAACCTGTTGGAATCATCAAAAACATGCAAACTTCATCTAATCCCACTCAAATCCGAAATCCTTCAAGGTATTTTTCCAAAACTTCTATTTTATCAATTTATGAACATAGAACTAGTTTTAATTAGTTCTAGGTTGAACTTTAGATCGGGCATTGAGTGTTTAGTGATTAGAAACTAGGTATTACAACTAATTTCATCAAAAACACAAGAATTTTTCAATAATTTTGAAATTTTCGAAAAAAAATTATTTTCAAATTATTGTGTTTTGATTGAATTATGTTGTTGAAACTATACATATATTGTTTCTCAAAATCGTATTTTTCAAAAGTTTTCAAAAACCTTTCCCATTAGGATTGATTTAGAGAACCTTGAAATATTGAGGACTCAATTGAGTTTTGGGATTGATTGAATTGCATACATGTATTTTCTAAATTGCAGGTTATCCATTATATTCCGATTTCCTAAACCATGTCTAATCCTAAACGTGCTAGGTCGTCATCTAGTCGCTCATACCGTCAACTAAATCCATCTCCAAATCCTCCTCATATTCCTGAAAATCCAATTCCTAATCTTAATCCCATTGATCCTATTTTGACTATCCAAAATTCGTACTTTAATCATCCTGGTCCTAGAAATCATCGTTTTTGGTATTATCAATATTTCGACTCTTACAAAATTAGAGAAGAACGTATTCCTTCTCGTCAAGCTATGTTAGATATTAATTTTAAATATCTTCCTCTTTTACAGGAGTGGAAATTTGATAAACTTTTTGATCTTGAACCCATTGTCTACCATCAACTTGTTCGTATTTTCTATTCTAATGCTGTTTGTGTTAAAAACCGAACTGAAACCGAAACCATAGGGATTTGTTCCTACCTCCTAGGACAATTCTTATATATTGACTCGGCTTATATAGCCAATGCATTCGGATTAGATAATGATGGTATTTCAAATGAGAAACAAATTTTAGGATCTCGTTATAAAAGAAGGGATAGTGCAAGTGTCTTAGACCTTCATGAACGTTTTCTTCATCTAATGATTTCTTGGTGGTTTCGACCATTCGGAGGTCGTTATTCTACTCTTAGAGCCTTGGATCTTTGGTGGTTACATTATTTTAAAAACGGTATTAAAATAAACCTACCTCAGATTATTTTTGCTGAAATTGTTGAAACCGTAAACCTTGTACCTAACAAGAAACTCTGTTCATCTCTAGTTTACGGTTGCATTTTGAGTAACCTATTTTCTAAAGCCGGACTTAGAGTTGGTCTAGATGCCTCCTTTCCTCTAAATAAACAAATTAATCTTCTTTCCTTAACGAGAGCGGGATGGATAAAGGATAAGGAAATCGGTGAATGGATTCGATTGTCTGAACATACTCCGAGAGCTAGTTCTTCACGAGCTCAACCAGAAGCTGACGATGTTCCCGAGCTTCAACAATTAATGCGAGACATCGATGAAGCCTAAGATGAGCCTGAGCAGCCCGAGGAGCAAGCACAACAAACGCATCAAATGCCTCCATATTTTCAATCCTTTATGGAGACATTCGATTTCCGATATGCTACCATGGATTCGCGCTTTACTTCTATAGAGTCCCATTTATCCATAATGGGAGCTCAACAATTAGAAATTCTTCGGGAGATGCGTGCAAACAACGAAGCAACCAACGCGCATATTAATGAACTCACTCACGAAATGGCCGCTATGCGAGCTCGTTTTCCTCCTCCCGATCCGGATGTTTGATTCTATGCTTAGTTTTAAAACTTTAAACTAAAAGATTATTGCTTGAACATTTTGAATATTTTGGAATGTTTGATTTTGAGGATTGTTAGACTTTGGATTTGTTTGGACGTTTGAGCTTATATATTTGGCTTAGTTAAATTTATTGCATCATTTACATCATTTTAGCAATATGACCAATTTTGCCATGTCACATTAATTATGAATATTGATTATGAAACTAATGACTAACATTTCTCTTGATTGTGATTTTTAGCAGCTTAAACTATATTCAATTGGCCAAATGATTTCAAAACCTTGTTTAAATTCTTTACAAATGTCTTTTTAATTTAACAAAAAGGGGGAGAAGTGTTAAATGTTTTAAAAGAGGAGTAAGTGTTAAAGTAAGGGGGAGTAATTTTCAAAAACGTCGGTTTTTGATTTCAAAATCTTAAAATTACTAAAATGTTTTGTTATATCAAAAAGAGGGAGATTGTTGAAAACATTTTGATATTTCGATATAACAAATTAAGTTAAATTAATTTTAAGATTGTGTAATAAAGGTTTTCTAAGTATATTCGATATAATTATTCGAATATCAAAACATTACTCTAAATCTTTCAAAAATCATTTTTAATCCTTACTCAAGTGTAAAATTAAGTTTTAATCTTAAAACAATTTCAAAATAATTTTACAAAGTATTTCGAACCATTTCAAAGCCAAAAATTCCAGATTGCTCAGAGGGAACCGATTCCCCCCTTAATGGTTTGGCTCCGAGAATTCCAGTATGCTCGGAGGGAATCGATTCCCCCCCAGGGGGTACCGATTCCCCCTGTGTAACGGTTGAAATATTTGAATTTTACACTTAGGGAATCGATTCCCCATAGGGGGTACCGATTCCCCCCACGCTCCAAGTTTGTTTTATTAATTGTTTTCACACTAAAACATCTATATTATCTTCTCTAATCATCCCCAACGTTCAGAAGTGATTCAAGGTGTATTTAAGCAAGCTTAGAAGCCATTGATCAAAAACAAGAAATATCAAGAAACTAGAATCAAGAGAGAATCAAAGAGAAAGCATCAAACCTCAAGTTTGAGTATTTTAAGTCTATTTTTCATTCAATATTCGTTTTGCTTTCAAGAACACTTATTGTGCTCAATTGTATTCATTTTTGAGTGTTCTTTTCTTTGTTCTAGAATTGTGCAAACAATCTACCTTGTGAGGATTTCCTTGTAAGTTTGCAAAATTTGTATTGTTCTCTTTGGGAGAGAGTGTTCTCAAGAATTTGAGGTATAATTCTTAAGGGTTTGTAAGGTTACTCTTTGTCCTCAAAAGAAAGACAAATTAGTGAATTTGTGGAAAATCCTTAGTGTGGATAGCTAAGGTAGTGGACGTAGACTTTGATTGAGAAAGTCGAACCACTCTAAATCGTTGTGCAATTAGTTTCAATTTTCTGCAATTAGTTTCAATTTTCTGCAAAAGCTTCCACCAAAATTTTTATTGCCAATTCACCCCCTCTTGGCCGATTCCGTCAATCGATTAACTCAACATAATCCCTCTCTGTTAGACCTGTAAATGAATTGAACGTTTAGCGAACCGTTCATGAACCGTGCGGCGAGAAATTTGTTTATGCTCGTTTATTTATTAAATGAACGAACATGAACAAGATTTTGCGTTCGTTTAATTAAATGAACGAACATAAACAAAGGGCTCGTTCGTTCATTTACGTTCGTGAACGTTCGATTATATGTTCGTTTATGTTCGTTCATTTATGTTCGTTCATTTATGTTCGTTCATTTATGTTCGAACAGAGGGCAAGTTGAATATGCTACGAAGATTATTGAAGTTGTTTGGATTTTAAGAAGATTGCTTTGTTGAACAAATTAACTTTAAGACTTTATTATGTTCATATAGCTTATTTATGATTTATGTAAGTTTTTGTCATATTCGAACAAATTAATTCTAAAGTTGCATGTTATATTAATGAATTTTAAGTTGTTATTCTTGTTGTTTACTTTTTTTTACATTTATTTGTTGTGTTCGAATAAGTTTTTTTTTGTGTGTTTTTGTTGTTCGTTTATGTTCGTTTATTGTGTTCGTTCGTTCGTGTTCGTTTATGTTCGTTTATTATTTAAATGAACAAGCTATATTCCTTAATGAACGAACATGAATAAATTTTTGTTTGTTTGTTTATGTTCGTGTTCGTTTATTTATTAAATGAATGAACATGAACATATCTCTGTTTGTGTACGTTCGATTCATTTACATGCCTACCCTATGTTAATTTTCATTCACCCTTTAACTGAAGTATTACGTAGTAATTAAATTTTAAAAAAATCACGTGCTCTCCACCTCCTCCATTAATCACGTGCTCTTCTTCTTCTTCATCATCAATAACACCTTCACCATCTTCATCAACACTTCCCAGTTCCCATTCATGAACCTTGGATTCATCTCATTTCTTCCACATATGCTTTCCAGTTCTAAATTCCACCACCCACATGTTCAACCTAAAACCAAATGAAGTTGTACGGGGAACTCTCCTTGGTGGATGCAAGGTTCATAAAAACATTGAACTAGCCGAGGAAGCTACCAGATATCTTGCTCAACTCGATCCTTTTAATGATGGATATTACTTTGTTTTATCTGATATCTATGCTGATGCTGAAAGATGGGAAGATGTAATAAGAGTAAGGAAGCTGATGAAAAACCGTGACGTGAAGAATGGGAAGTGTTGATGAAAATGGTAAGTTAATGGAATGAGAGATGGGGAAAATAAGTGAGCAAAAGTTGAAAAGAAATTGGTCCGTTTTGGAATGCCCATTCGGTATAGTTGAAGCCGAAGTGCCAGTTGAAAATAAGGACCTCAACCCCAGTTAGTATGGGTAAACTCAGAGTCACAGTCCTTGTTAGCCATGCTCATCCTCCACAAGTTTTCTACCATTACGCCAACACTAGTTTTGCGATGAAAAAAAGATTTTAAGCTTTAATGCTTTTTGGGATTGAATGGACAAGTGGACGCGTTTATATAGAGATGGAAATCATGTTTATATCGAGATGGCAGCAATCTGCTGAATTACAAGACAACAAGTAGGTCATTCGAAGAAGAAGACATGGGTTTTTAGATTTTTTTTTAATAATTTTTTAGTCCTAGCCAATTGTAGCTGGTGAGTTACGGATTTGTTTATTATTTTTCATTTGTCACGTAATATTTTTGTTAGAAGGTCAACGGGAATTATTGGTAGATAGGTTAAAATTGAATTGGTCGATAATGTTAGGGATTAAATTTGAACGGATCGATAACGTTAGAAATTACGTATTCTTAATTTTTAAATTATTGATAATTTAAAATTAATTATTTTATTTTTCTTATCATATCTTTTAAAAAATTAAAAATATTAGAAATTACAATATTTCATTTATAACATGTAAAATATAATAGAATTTATGTTAAATTAGCATGTCATTATTGTTTTGTCATAGATCAATTTAACTTATAAAATGTTGGCTCAATCTGTTGGTTCTTCCGGGTTAAATTCGTCTTTTAATTATGAATATTTTCGAATCTCGATGTATTTCGGATGTTGTTAGTAGGAGTGTAATTCGACTCGAAAACTCACGAGCTTAAAATTTTCAAGCTCGACTCGAACTTGAAATCCTGAACTGAAGCTCGTGAGTAGCTCGAAATGAAAAAAAATCTTAAACTTAACTCGATTGAAACCTCAAACTAGAACTCGAACATGAACCTTAAATACATGAAAATTTTATTGTATTTTTAAAAAAAATCAATAAATAATTATTAATATTATTAATAATTTTTTTGAAAAAATAAAAATCTTAATATATTATATTTTCAAGCTGCTCACGAGTTTTTCTAGTCGAATATCAAGTAGCTCGTTTCGGCTCGTTAAGAACTAAAGTCGAGCTCGAGTCGAGTCCATTTGATCCGAGTATTTATCGAGCCTTAATCGAGTCGATCTCGAGTAACTCACGATCTGTATCGTCTCATTTACGGCACTAGTTGTTAGTCACTGACGTTAATTCCGGTTAATGATATTTGGTTATTTAAAAAAAATAACTTATAAAATGTTATGTATATCTTATATTTGAACCTATGTACTAAATCCCCTTCTTTACTAATTTAATATAGCACTATTAACTATTAAAAAAAATATAGCACTATTCAAAAAAATTTAGTAAATGGTGAAACATTCATAAAAGTGGTGAATATATATATAAGGGAATTATAATTATTTTTTAAAAAAAGTTTATAGTTAAAAAATAATTTTTACATAACATAAACTGGACCTAATTTCTCAAGAATTTAAAGTTTTGTTTAAACTTTTTAATCTTCATTTTATAGATTCAAACCATCTAAAAGCTTAGATATTTAAACTAGTAATTTCCCTAGTCCAGCTTCACATTATCACATATTATCTAGGTTAGTTTGATTGACACAGTTGAATTCTCAATCTATGTTCATTGTTTGTCTCAAATGCATTGTCAGCTACGGCCTAGAAGCTGACATAGAATACAAGGATTTAGAACCCTCTACCTTTCAACATGTAACCCCTAACTTCAGAAAAGCAAAGTAACTTGGATAGCTCGAACAGCTCCGGTCGAAGGCCCGGTTGCGTTGCCCTATGGTTAAGATTAAAGCAGTTTGTTCCAATGCATGTCGGCCGCCTTTATCTAGGGCACCATATTTTCATCATCTGCACGAACTTGGGTGTCGTTTTCTGTATTTGGAATTTTGGATCGTCTTCTGATGGTAGCACCCCATCTTGACCATTTGCAAGACATCTGCATCTTCTTTAGCCTCCTGTCCATTGTTTTCATGCACATTGTTATCAGTTCCACAATTTTCAGCCACCGCTGTATCATCAACTTCCATTGCCTGGTTTGAGGATATTGGATTATGCTCACTGTTTTCCTCCTCGGATGTTCCCGTTAATTGTTCGGAATAAGCCATGTACTGATACATGGATCGTCCGTGGAGAATTAAAAAGAATGTGAAAATCTGAGGGAGAGGGTGTTTGGAATTTATGAAAGACGCCACCGGGATAGAAAGTTGCACATTATGGTAATTACCAGACCCTAGGACTCCCACCTCTTGTGGTGGTTGCATGTCATAAAAAAAGAATTGAAAACGCTAAAAACCAAATACAAACATAAAGGATTCGATATATCGACGAACACAGGGACTTGCCTGTTGTAATTGATTTATCCTCCCAAAAACTATGTTGGCCATCTCCTCAACACCAGTTGCAAGAATGCAGACAGATATCCATGAACACCAATTACAACTGTGCTAATTTACAGTTTTAACCATGAGCCACATAAATAATGATAACTAAAAAACACTTTATTGAGAGGTAAAATCAGCAATAACTAATCTTACTTGGCGGAGCAATAAAATCGTATGGAAGGCATCGTCTGTTAATAACATCACGAATCAGAAGCTTCTGACCATTGTAAGTAGTGAAGATGGAAATTTTATTCGCAGGGTAGCCAAGCAATCGCAAGTATATATAGACACTGACAACATATTCAGCTTCACCTTCATTTTGATAAAACCAAGGAGAGGGAGCAGACTCACCTCTCCAATGGTAGTCAGGTACATTAATTGGTAATCATAGGAAAATCCAGCATTTGCTCTATGGAAGATAGCTTCCTCTTTCACAGAAGGAAGGTCCCCCAAATCCCGGTACCTCCGGTTATAAAGTTGTGTTATACTTGGCCTGGCTTTACCCTGAGCATTAAGCTCAATGTAAGGAATGCCCAGTCGAACAAACCTGGTAAACAAACTTTGATCCATATGGCTGTACTTTTGGAAAGCCATATTTTTCACAACAGGGGGAAGCTGGTGATGATCACCAATCAATACGCAGCGTTTTAGTTAGGGTTTCAAATCACGGTCGCGTTTTCGGTTATTTCGGGTTTACCGCGATTGCGACCGTAGCGGGCCATATTGGGTGCTATTGCGGGTGGAGCAGGTATATAGGAAGACAACGCTATTGCTATTTCGTGGGTGCTATCGCGGTCGCAGAATGCTATTTGAAATACTGGTTTCAGCCGCGCATAACCGTCTTCTTGCCTTTGGAGTAACATTGGGATGTGTTGGAATTGTCTAATGAAGCTCAATCGATCAACCGGATAATTGCCAAGAGGGGTTGAAGTGTATTTGAGAAAAATTTAAGGATTAAGGAGATTTAAGAATGAGAAAATTGATGCACAAAGATTTATAGTGGTTCAACTTTCTCAACTAAAGTCTATATCCACTACCTTAGCTCCTCACCAAGGATTCTCTAACAAATTCAATAATTTATTCTTTCTTTTTCTAGGACAAACAGATAACATTTACAAAACTCTATCTTTTCAATTATCTAAGATAGAACCACTCTTCTTTTACAAAGGATAAGAAATGTAAACAAGAAAACCTCACGACGTAGGTGTTTACAAAATTTAAGCTAACTAAAACACTAATATTTACAAGAGAAAGAAAAATAAGATTGAAGAACACTTCTCTTGTGTTTGATTGCTTGGATATGTGTTGGTTAACCTTCTTGAAGTGTCCTTGATAAGTTCTTAATTTAGTTAATATTTAGCTTTTAAATTACTCCTTAATCATTGGTTTTTGTGGCTTAATTGTTCGTTTTGGTTCATTTTCTATGCATGACATTAGATTCTGGAAATTGAACTAGATGGAAAGAATTCTGCTTTTTTTTTTTTTTCGGAATCGAAGCTGGATTAGCATGCATGAATTCGGGCATGAAACATCTGACGAGACGATGATGTCAGCACCTATATCTAGGTTCTGTGTTAGGATTTCTATTTCTTGAACTAAGTTAGAGCAGATGTAAGAATGGGTGGAACCGGGGTCTATCAATGCGGTAATTGGTAAAGAAAAGATCATAAAGGTACCTGATATGACATTTTTTCGCATCGCAATCCTCTTTGGCTCGCACTGCATATTGTCGAGAGGCCACTCTAGGTTCGGCTCTAGCTTTTGATCTAATCGTCTTATGACTCTGCTGCCCAAACACAGTGCCACCTCCTCTAGCTAGCCCTCGGCCTCTTTGCACTAATGGTGTCGATCACTGAGTCACCACTGATGTTGCGCCTTGAGCTCCTAGGCAGTCTCAGGCGAAATGGTCGAAGGAACCGCAACTATAACAACCTCCATACCCCAGCCAGCATGTCTATGGGTGCCTTTTTTTCGTACCTAGAACATGGGGTAAAGGTGAACCCTCCAGTCGGATCATTAGCAACAACCCCATAAAATAAGTTCAGTAGCCTCTTCATCGACTCGAACTTTATCTAGTCTTGCCTCCATGACTCGAACTCTGCCCAATCTTTTAGGACCGTACTGTCGGGGGTCTCGACAAACCCTAACTGTATCTGGCCTTCTTGGTCAAGGCCTGCGATGGCCTTGCTGACTCAGTGGCACTCTTGACCTGTCTTGCACCCCCACTGGACTGCCTAGTCTACCTATCTATGGCTCTCTCAACTGCATTGGCATGGTGGGACAGCTGAGCAAATACTCTAAGAAGGGTTAAAATGTCTCAACGAAGGCCTTTTCTAAAATGATAGTAGTGATGTTCCTCAGTCAAGATCATCTATACGACATACTTACTAAGTCGGAGAAACTCTAGCTCATACTTCACCACTGAGCGGTCACCCTGAGTCAAGTATAGGAACTGCTCCATCAGGCCATTGGTATGGATCTGTCCGATATACTTCTCTCTGAATTAGTGAGGAACTGCTCCCAAGTAGGCATCTATGGCTCCATCGCCAACTCTACAGTCTCCCACCACTCTATCGCGTTACCCTTAAGTAGGGAGGTGACACATTCTAAGTTACCCGCTGAGGTTAGATGTAACTGTTTGAGGGCATGGAGTGCCTCTCTGAGCCACTAATCCGCTGCGATAGGATCATCATCCTCTGAATTGAAGAACTCGGTGGTCTTATATCGACGGAGTCGCTCTACTAGGACTCTTGGGGAATGGGCACTGGCTAAGTTGGAGGTACTGGTAGGGGAGGTAGTGCAGCTGAAGAACTAGGGAATGACCTAACTATCCGCCTAAGTACGGAGGTGAGGTCCCTAAAGAAGGTAGCCTCCTCGACCGCCGCATCTTTTGGATCCTAACGGTCGTAGGTATCTGGGATAAATACCTCACTGTTATTGGGTAGTGGTGAGGTATGACTCTCGTCTTTGTCGTCCTGGCTATAATATGGGTCGGTTGCCATAGGGTCTATCTGAAATTAGAAAATGAAGGGATTTATTATCGTCATTCCAGTCATTTAAGTATTCTGGACTCTCTAGAGGCATGTACATATACAAACACTGACTAACTCCAACTCACAGGTGCTATAAATGACTAAAACTAGACGCTTTAATACCACTAAATGTAACACATTCCGAACGCTAAGCTTACAAGCTCATTGCCTCACTAAAAAATATACTATACTATATATATTCACTAAATGAAATGGCGAGTGGTACATGTATGAGTATACAATTATTGGACTACTAATTTGTGGCTGGCATCATGGTGTGACTAAGGGATTCTACATCTTGGAGCTCACGCAGCCCTTTAGCACTACCGAAGCACCATCAGGTACTCTTGGGTGAGATCAGAAATTCTGCATCGGAACGTACACACACAAACTTACTCTGTCGGGTCTTGGGGCATCTAGTGCACATTCGACTATTGTAGTGTCGTGGCACTGACTGTTGTATTTATGCAAAAAAGAACTCGGGTGTCCTGATTGTTTCTTGAGCGTCAAACAAGGCTAGTTTTATGTAAATCTAGCTATTTCAGTTTCTATTGTTCTGATATTAATTATTGTTCTCGCTTGAAGTCTTATTAGAGGATATACTGAAGTGTTGGGGTACCTCGAATCTAATTCCTTTAAAAACTAGCCTTTTTGTCTAAAACATATTGAAAATATCGATATTAGCCCAAGAGTATCAATACTCCTACAAAAGTTTCGATACTTTCTACAAGTATCAATACTTTTAAAAATTCTGAATAGCGTAGTTTAGGTACTTTATGGGAGTTTTGAAACTATGATCCAAAGTATCGATACTCTTGCCTAGAAACTCACTAGTTTGCCCAAGAATAATAACAAGTTTCGATACTATTCCTCTAGTAGCGAAACTCAACCTGCAGAGAGCATAAAATTTGTGCAAAAACTCTTATTCTACTATCTCAAATACCTTAGTGAGGCCCCAACCATTATTAATGTTTTATGAAGATACAAAGAAGCATAAATAGGGCTTTAAACATGTTTATAACTATAAAACATGAAATCTACCATGAGAATGCTTCAAGCTTATGCAACCTACTACATTTCATCTAAATGACTTACATATGGTATAGTTGAGTCAAGAGTGAGTTACCTTTGATGTTATACTGCTGGAAACGTAAAAGGCTTAGCCCAAAGTAAACTTTTCCTTCCCCTTAGATTAGGAGTCTTCTCCAACCTCTTGCACTAAACAAAACCAAATGCAAGGGTTACTAACTATTGCTAAGTATTAAGGAGGGTTTTAAAACACTTCCTAAGGCTAGAAATATCTGAAAAATGGGTTGGAACCATTTAGTTTTCTTAAACCCTTCTAAAACTCATTTCTTACAACCATGGCCAAAACTTGATCTTAAGGTCTCAAATAAAAGATCAAGACAAGAGGTGTTGATTCTGATTCTTACATTGGTTTGGTGAAATAGACTGAAACTAAACCAAAGCTTCAACCTTTTCTCAAGAGATGGATCAAGAAGAGGAAGAAAACTTGGGAAAAGAAGACAAATATGAAAAAAAAGAAATTGGAATTTAGACGGTGATATCACCAAATTTTAATGGAAATTAGCTTTATTTTTTAATAAAGGTACAATTGATTCCTGGTCCTTCCAATTATAACTGCAAATTAAAAACACTCATTTTATTCACTATTGGGCTTACCTCAAGCCCAAATCCTCTTTAATTTGGGTCAAGACTTCCAACAAGCTAATGAATTAAACCAAGGGCCATCTCGGGTTAGCTCAATACTTCTAACCTAGGATTCAGGGTGTTACAATCCCATTCACCTTCAACCACATATTTTGTTGAAGATGTTTGAGTGTTTTGCATTGTATCCCATTAACCTCCAACCCAAGTTGGCTGAGTCTCGATTGAAGAATGATATGCAAGATAGAAACCGAAACTACCCTAAGATATATAATAATAATCTTCAACTGTAGATGCTGAAGGAGAAAAAGAATACATTTATGATTTCTTCTTGGACTTGGGTAATCTGGCCTGATGTTGTTCCCAATCTCCCCTATGTTGTGGTGTTATGATATATGGTTTCCCATTTGCATCGTAATTTTGAAGATAGGGAGAATGATCAAAATCTAGGTCTAGCGGTGTAATCTCGTACCACAGATAGATGCCATTGATTCTGTAGCTCGATGTAGTAAGCGTGCTTCATTGGCCAATATTTGGTATGTTTCCATACATATCAAATATGTGGAGTGCGTCCATCTCAATAATTTGTGTAACAATCGACTGATGCGTTGCATATTATCGCAATACTCTATCAGCAACGTGTCACTCAACAATCGCAAAATGTAATAACGGCGTCGCAATACACCATAAATCGGACCCCTAAAAAATTACGATGGTAATAACTGGTAAATCTCATCATCAACATATGGAAGCCAAGAAAACTATAAATATTAAATATCAAAGTTAATATACATAAAGTTTTAAAAAAATTAAAAAAATAATAAAAGAACAAATGTTTTTTGAATTTCAACAGACGATGTCAATCATCATCCGTATATCTTTTGCAGTGGCATCCGACAACTTCGTCTATGTTATTTTATGGCGCCATCTAAAATATTTAAAAATAGAAAAAAAGATTAAAAGCATATACAAATTAATTACGTTAATCAAATTTAAAAATAAAGTTAAAAAATTACCTTCCAATAAGGGGAACTCGACCAGGCCTATTATAATCGACGTAAAAAACGGGAATCAATACCAAGTCCACAATTATAGCAATATTAGACAGCATCCTACATCGGCTTTTTGACCCCGCTCGATAATTGTAGCCTTGCAAAGCTCCTGGTATAGAAAGACTAAAATGGTCGAGCCCCAACTGGTATTGCGACACTCAGCGAAGTTATTTAATATTAAAAGATACTTAGTGATCGTCAAATTACTGGATTTATCTGGTAATAATACCCCTCCGATCAGTTGGAGAAGATATGCTCGGGACGCAAAAATAACCTTGTCCTCGGAGAGTCGTTGGTCACTTGGAATTCAAACTCCAACCACGTCATCCGTACCCGATAGCCATTGATGAACTCAGATGGTGCCACCTTTCCTAAAACTTCGTAGACCAACGTCGTGGGTCATAATTGTTTCGCCTCACTGCGGAGCTCCATTCACAAGAACACAAAGTTGGTAAGCAACGTCTTCCAAATTAATCATTGCTTCACCACTCGGGAAATGTAAAGTGTGTGTCTTGGGCTGCCAACGTTTGATAAGAGCCTCAATCAACGTCGAATACATTTTGATGCCACATACAAATATGGCTGGAAAAAGAACTGGTTGCTGAAGATATATCAACATCCATGGATGCGGATCTCTCGCAGTCATCCTACGCTGATGAATACTCCGTTCTTCTTCCGGTCGGAGTTCAATTGACGAAATATGGATGTTGTCGAGGTGTAACATGTATGCTTGGGAAGACACTTTTCAGGATTTTCACTGAAAGTTAGATTTTCATAACTTTTTTTTGGATTTAAGGTTAATCATAAACCCCTTTTTATAGCCCCAATTCCAACGATTATAATGCAAAAATTTTGAATTCGAAGGAACTCATCACCCCGACGTGACGAGTCCACTTAAAAATAATAAATTAATGACCTACGTAAGATCCACTTATCCGAGTCTATTAAAAAATAATATTTTAAAAAAACTCGTCACCTCAAGATAACGAGTTCATCCGATATTGTAATAAATAACGTAGAACCCTAATTAAATTCTAGAATGGGTAAAGCCCTAAATTTTAAATCTAAAAGCCCTATCGGGCCAAAAGAAATCCTGAATTATTTTCTTGTGCGAAAACAAAGGAACAGAACGAGGACCCTATAAACCGGTTTTTCTTGAATTTAAAAACCAAAACCCGGTTTAAACTTGGCTCCTCGGTACGACTTTACGCAACTCTTATTTATTTCCCTTGTTTCACCTAAAGAATATCACAGTTGGTCTTCTCTTTTAGGCTCTGCTAGGTTTTGTCATCTGAATGCTAAAGCTATGGCAAAGCTTCATTTCTTTTATTATCTGTAATACATTTTCTTTTCTCATTTCAGATCTGAAATCTCCATCCCTTATAATTCTGTAAATTTTCACTGATTGTTTTTTTTGGGGAGGATTTGCAGGATGGTAAAAATGTGAATATGGAGGCAGCTATCGACCAGCTTCTTAATAGAAAATGACAATGTACCTCAAAATCTCCAATGTTTAGTGCATTGAGTACTTCAGATAAAATTCTTACAACCTCGAAGTCTGGTCCCATCTTTTCATATTGACCAGCAATATCAAAATCACATTGATAAAATTATCGATATCTCCCTTTAGATGGGTTATCCCTCCTCTAAACTTTATCTATGTGGTATCTTTTAAATGATGTGAGACCATTCATGGCCACGTACCGAGAAAATGGAACTGTTAAGTCATATCGTAGAGAACAAAGCTCTCCACCCTGTAAGCAAATATAACAAAAAGTTGGAGCAAAAACTTAATAAACCATACATGTCACTTCTCTTGATAAATAAGCCATAGTAAACAAATTTCTAGGTTGCAGATCAGAAAAAATATGACTTTGTTCTAATGGATCAGTTCTTACTAACCTGGTCTGCAAGATCATAAATTAACTTTGAATCCTCCCCATATTTCCCGGTAAGAGTCTCCTTCAATTCAAAGGCAGGAGTATCCAGGGCAGTGGCACAATGCCTCTCAAAAACCTTTGTTATAATAGAAAATGCTTTCTTTCTTATTGCCATTTGTTATTTTGCAAAATCACGAGTACCCTAAAAAAATCAGAGAAACTTAAACAGACTACTGAAGAATAAGGCATAAGAATATAGCATTATAATTGAAGTAGACTATTTTTTTCTTAGCTTTATTTTATAATATCAATGAAGATAAACCAACCACGACGCAACTGCCATATTTCCTAGTTTTAGTTTTAAACAATATTTTCAACAAATTATGGTTGAAGCTAATAGGAAACAAGAGTCATTGTTCCGCATTTTACCTTCGGGGTCTTGGGGATTCTTCTACTTTCATTGCTCTCCAAAATCTCTTTCACCTTCTTCAGCAGACCATCAAAATCTGGACTTTTTGGATCTAAAAATGATAAAAATTCTACGACTATTTTCTCTAAACCGTCCCCCTTACTCATCAACCTATCCTTAATCATCTCGACAATTAAATTTGTTCCCCTCCCCAGCAAAACCTTCTTCTTCTTTTCAGCTTTCACATTCCCTCCGTCAGCCTCTCCTCCTTTTTCACCATTCTTCTCATTCAAAACCTCATCGCCCTCAACCACAAAAAACGCAGTGACAGCCTCTCATGCAACAATTTTCCACACAATCCCCAAAACCAAATCCACATCCTTCACCAACTTCACATAATCTTTCTCCAGCTCCGCGTCCACTGCCAATTTGAGTCCATTTCTCAAACTTTCCTCACTTAAACAGTCCTTTTCAAAAATACCCTTTAAACCCTCGATGCTAATTGAACCCAAATTCAATCTCACTCTTTCCAAACTACTCTGCCCTAAATTCTTCAACTCAAAGCACAGATGCAAAACTTTCCCCCTAACTTCTGGCCCGAATTCGCAACCACTCGAATAACAGAATGCAAACTCTTAACCGCTTCCCTCACATTTCCATAAACAACAAGTATCTTAGAAAATGAATCCGTATTAACTTTATCATCACCTTTATTAGAACTAACTGCCAATTTGGAACCGTTAAGTAAGACCTTGATGTCGCTAGAAACTCCGATGTCGTATTTGGCGACAGATCCATCGCCAGGATCGGTCAAGTCGAAAGCTGATAAAGGAGCCCTAGCGGCCTCACAGGAGAGGGCGGCAACTGCCACGGCGACGGTGGATAGAGCTGAGGATTTTTTGGTCTATGAGCTTGCATAATTCGAGCAACGATGACATAGAGGATCCGCCTCGGTGTCCGCCCACGACCGTGGGATTTTTGAGAAAGCGAAATGTGAAATAACGGCGGATATGGAAGTTGTGATGCAAAATAGCTGTTGGCGTTTTATTAAGGCTCTACGGTTTTAGCCTTTGCTGGTTTTTTTCTTCTATATTGCTAGAAACATGAATATGCATTTAAGTTTTAAACTTAAACTTAGTACTAAATTTTGTCTGCCAGGAGAAGAATTATGTTAAATAATATATTTATATTTTTTTGAATAAAATATATTTATAAAATTAATTAAATTTAGTTTAATTAATATTATAATTAATATTATATGTACAATCATAAAAGGCTTAAATGTATCATTGCTCATTTTATGCAGTTTATATCGGGTTACCCTCTGACATATTTTTCATTACATTTTAACTCGTAAAGTTTAAATCGTTATCTCATTTTGTCTTAAATCGTTAACTCTGTTAAATTAGTAAGGATAAATTATATATTTAATTACTCAATTATTTTAGCGGTTTCAATTGGTCATCTAACTAATATTATTTTTCAAAAACATCACTAAACTTAAATTTTTGTTCCGTTTTGATCACCTAATTCGATTCGATTTATTTTTAAAATTTATAATTTATAAAAACTCATTTACATCATGGTAAAATTAATATATAAAAATTTATTTTTATCTTTTTAATACATAAAATATTATAATATTATTTTTTAAAATTATGAGCACTTATCATTTATATATCCATTAATGTTTAAATCTGACCGAAATAATTAGGGGTGTTCAAAACTACCCAAACTGATTAACCCGACCCGTCGATCCAAACCCGAAAAATACGAGTATCTGATTACCGGTTACTCGGACTTAACGGACCGAATCACGGGCCAACAAATATACTACCCAGAAAACCGAATATCCGAAAACGTGGGTATTTAATTTTGAACACCCCTAGAAACAATATGCCAAGTCTCTAAAATTCATATATATATATATATATATATATATATATATATTTCAGGTACAGTTTAACGGAATGATGACATTAAGACCGATTCTGAGTTCAAAGAATAACTCATCATACTCTTCACTTTTATTCATTCAGGAAAATCTAACAGAATGAAATACTGCAACGAAAAGCATGCGAAAACGGTTGTTCACTCAAACATGAGTGGAAGGGTGGGAGTCCAACTCATAGCAATAGTAGTTTCTTCTTTACTAATGAAAAAGGAAGAGAAATACTACGTATTAATTTAAGATTAACGAATGGTGACAGCAGACCAGACTATTAAAGAAGCAGAAACGAGATCTAAAATCACGCAAAAGCTGTAATACGAGTCAAAGATTTGATTGAATCTAAGACATGGCGCGAAGCTCAGAAAGATTTGAGGAAGAATTGTTCATTTTTGAAGAAGGATTATATGGGAATCAAAGGCCTGATCAACTTAGAAGCTTTATTCTACTTATTTTCCACAGTGTACCAAAGTAATAATTATCCCTTTTTTCTATTGCAAACCCTTTTTATATTTCCATTTGTTTGTTTGCCTTGATTTTGATTGGGGTATTATAATGGTTTTTGAAACATTGTAGTTGGATTATGCAACTATGGATGAAAATGAATGTCAAGTTTTGCAGTGCTATGATAAGATTGTTTTAGCTCTCAAATATATTTGTCAAAACTATGAGTGGGATTTTACAGTTTTCTTTGTTGCTCTCTTTGCTGTTGAAGCAAATTCCCAGCTAACTAAAGGATGAACATTATAATTGAATATAAAATATATTATAGTATATAAGTGTACTTTTTAATTAATTTTAATTTTAATATTATAATATTTAATGTGTTAAAAGATAAAAATGAATTCTTATATTCTGCTATAAATGATTCTTATACATTACAAATAGGGATGGAAAACGGGCGAGTCGGGTGCGGATACCCCCTCCCCCATCCCCATACCCACTTAATATTTTTCAATCCACCACCCGTCCACCACCCATGATGGGTAAAAATTTTCAAATCCACACTCGCCCATGCGGATACATTCTCAAATCCATCCCCACACCCACTACCCAACTGGAGACGTACATGGCTAGACCCGCCTGACAGCTAGGGGTGTTCAAAAAAATCTGATCCATTGATCCAATCCAAAAATTCGGATATCTGATCCGTTTTTCAACTTTAGGATAGTTCGGATCGGGTATCTGATTTTTTTTGGGATTATCGGATCGAATACGGATCGATAAAAAACCATGTTTGGATTATACGAAAACCCAAAAAAAAATTTGGGCTATATTCGAAGACCAGAGGAGGTTTTCGCATAAGGCGTGGGCATGACTTATTCATCTTGAGCTAGCGCAGAAGAAGTCTGCAGTTAAGGCATGGGCACGCCTTACCAGTTCGTACAACCCTAAATTAGGGATACGAAGTTACAAGGGTAAATGAGTTTAATGACGGTTGAAAGACTCTATTGAATCATTCTTATCTTTAAAAAATGATGAATGTATTCAAAACCCCTATTTTGGTGGGATTTACTTTGGGGAAACTTCCTTATCTAGAATAGGGCAATCCTTATCAAAATAACGAAGTATTGACTATTGGCCTTGTATCTTAAATAGAACTAAGAGGATTAAATCTGAAAACTGGAGTATTCACTTTACGACAAATTAAAAGCGACCTTAAACAACTTCGATGCAACAAACAAGATTGGGGAAGGTGGTTTTGGATCTGTGTATAAAGTGACATACAACTCTACTACCCGTAGAGGAGACCAGAGTAAAGAAGAGAAAGAAGACGTACCTGAATGAACTGGAGACCAGAGTTTGAAACTTAGAGAAGAAGATCTACCTGAATATCGACGCAATAACCAGCAAACAAAACACTAGAGGTTTGAAAGAAAAAAATTGATTCATAAACTTATCCCTAATATTTGGTTAAATTATAAGTTATATTCTATACAATATTAAGATTTATAAATTAGTCTCTAAAATTATACCTAAATTCATAATGGTCCAAAATTTAATGGATATTTAGTGGGAGAGCGGATGTGGGGCGGGCGGATGCGGAGCGGGTAAGGTCTCAAACCCATCACCCACCCACTACCCGTGACGGGTACCACTTTCTAAATCCATACTCGCCCACTACCCATGACATGTACCACTTTCTAAATCCATACCCGCCCACTACCCACTAAAGTAATACCCATCCCGGCCCCAATTAGAGTGGGTATGATGTACAATCCATGAAATTGTACCCGTTTGCCATCCCTAATTACAAATTTGAAAAAAAAAATCTAATCGAATTAGGTGACCAAAACAAAACAAAAATTTAAGTTTACTGATGATTTTGAAAAAAATAATAGTTGGATGATCGAAATGGAATAAATAGAATAGTTGAGTGACTAAATATGTAATTTACCCTTACTTTTTTCAACATTGACGATTTAAACTTTAGAGGGCAAAATGTCTTGAAAAATACTTTAGGAGACAATTCGATATAGATGGTATACTTTAGGGGGCAATGGTGAATTTATACCAATATAAAATTAAGAGTAAACTACACAAATGGTCACTTTCATTTGAATTTTATAAACTTATGGTCACTGGATTAAAAAATATAATATATGGTCACTTTTGTTTTGTTTTAATTAAGATGTTTTCATTTACCTTATCGACCTTTAAATATTTAGTCACTTAGACTTTAACAACTGTTAATGGATTGGTGACTTGACACAATAATTAAATAAAATAAAAAATATATATAATTTCTACGTGGATTAAAAAAATGATGGGATTACTTGACTGACCGGTTTGACTTCATTAAACTAATCTAACCCTTGTAAATGGTAATCAAATTAAAGGGGTAGAACTTTTCAAGGCTTGATAATCTCTTAGAGTTCTTGAGGTATTCATCATCTCTTGATATTCTTTAGGTAAAATCGGAAGTTCTCAAAGGATAATGTTACATAGTTACGGTTCTTTGTTTATGGTGCTTAGGGTTGATATTTAGGGTTCTTTGTTTAGGGCACTTTATATAGTTAGAATTTTTTAATTGATTGAAGTCTTTTTATGTGGGTTTGAGAAGATGTTTGAAAAGAGGCTTCGCAAGAAGGGGATAATGTAAAGGAATATCATAAGTCTCTATTTTTATAGTATTTTGTTTGTATGTTCTATTGTATTTAAATCATAACACTGTAGTAAAATGTTTGTTTGTATGTAATGTTTTATCTAATGCAATAAACTATTTGCTTCTTTGAGAATATGAAGTGCTATGTTTTCAACTATTTTTTATTCTTATATCTATAGTTTATTAGTTTTGTTTTGTTTGTATGATATGTTTGTATACCTTGTTGGTTTGTATACTCTTATATGCTTGCATCTAAAGATTACAGTTGACTTTTATGTCCACTACTATTAAAATACTTTATGTTTGTCTGTCTACTTTTATTATTGGTTTTTATATTCGCTATTATTAAAATACATTATGTCTGTTTTTATTGTTGACTTTTATGTCCACAACTAGTAAAATTAATGTATGCTTAGAAACAAAAAAAATAAACTAATTCAGTCTTATGTACTGTGGAGGTCTTGATTCAGACAAATTTAATGTTGTTATTCATTATGGTAAGAATTTTTCGTTTTCGTATATGATAAAGTACACTTATAAATCTATTGCATACTATGATATTGTTGATTATGAGAGCTTCTCCATGTTTGATGAATGTGATATAATAGACAATTTAGGTTTGGGTGGTCCTTTTGAAGTGTATTAATGAGTACCATATGTTACTTTAACTAAAGATTCCATCAAGCCATAACGAACTGATTTTGATTGCATTGCAATGGTCAGTAGACTGCCTTAATAGATATATTCAAATTTATCTGCTAAAAACATGATTGTTTTGAAAATATTGATAGAGGAGAAAAAGTAGAAATCGAGGAAATATAAATAAATGAAGAAATTGAATATGAAGATGTAGAACAATTTGAGGTTAGTGATATTGAACAAGGGTTTGGTGAAGGGAATACAAAGAATGAGAATATAAGAATTAGAGTTAAACGAGAAATAAATGGTTTTGGACCCAAAGGTGTGAGATTGAATCCCGAGTCAGAATCATATTCTAACAAATCTGATGAACTTTACAATGATCATGAATCTGACTCATATGGTCCTAAATTCCCTGAGTTTAATACAGAAACTAACATGCTCAATCCTAAATTTAGAAACTCTTTATATTTTTTAATAGAACTGTAATCAAGAAGGCAATAAGATAATACGGGAGGGTGAATAGGGTTTAACTAAAGCTTAGGGTTAATGATGCCAAAAGGCTTCAAGTAGTTTGTAAGAAAAAATATCCATGGAAATTATGGGCAACCCCAATGAATCCTACAGATATTAGGGACCACACTTGAAAAATAAAAACTGTTATTGACTCTCGTAGTTGTTTGAAGGTAATCAGTAATATGACTATCACAGCTTGTTGGTTGGTAAAATATTATATAGAAAAATTTATGACATATCCTAATTATGTTGTAAGATCACTCAAAAGGAATGTCTTGAAAAATTTTGTGACAACAATATCACTTGCAACTTGTGGTAGGGATAGGAATGAAGCAATTGAAATGATTGAAGGAAATCACAAATGGCAATATGCAAGGATTTATGATACTTATATGAGTTGTGGACTAAAAATCCTAGAAGAACTACAAGTTGTTATCTAGATTGTAGATTATTTTTAAAAATGTATGTTTGTCTACAAGCTTGCAAAGATGGTTTTAAAGCATGTTGTAGGAGGATAATCAACATTGATGGCTACTTTTTGAAAGGTTATTTTCATGGTTTTTTGCTTATAACAATAGGTATTTATGTAAATGATGTCATATATCCCATTGTATATGTTGCAATGGAGAGTGAAAATTATGTATATTGATTTTGCTTTTTGAACATACTAAAAAATAACTTGGAGTTTGACAACTCTTATAACATCTCTTTCATGTCTGATAAACAAAAGGTAACCCCTTGAATTTTCTTTATTTTGTGTATTTATTTAATATTTATTCACTAATCGTGTTTTTTTTTTGTAATGTAGGGGCTTATGGAAACTATCAAAAAAATCGTTCCTAATGCAAAGGCAATGGAATGTGTGAGACACATGTATATTAATTTCAATATCATTTATAAAGGAAAAACTCTTAAAAATGATGCATGGAAGGTTGATCGAGCAACATATTTACGAGAGTATGAAGATGAAATGATTCAATTAAAAGCTTTGTCTGTTGATGCCTATAATTGGGTTAAAGAGAAGAACCCAATCCAATGGTCTAGATCACACTTTGCCACTAGGAGAAAGTGTGATATGCTCCTTAATAACCTCTGTGAGTCTTTCAACAAGGTACAATTAATAATTTTTTTTTGTAATTTTTGCTTATTTAATTAGTAAGTAATTTGATTTTTATCATTTATTTTGCAGCCAATATTAAAGGCTAGAGATAATCCTATTTTAACTGTGATGGAGATCATTCGAAAAAAAACTTATGAAAAGAATTGTCACCAAAAGAGAGGAAGCTGAAAATTTTCCAAGGCCTCTGTGTGCTAAGATTAAAAAAAGTTGGACATCATCATCAAACAATCACACAAGTATTTGTCTCAATCTCTAAAATATAATGATAAATCTATTAATGTTTGATTTAAAGCAATTGAGAGTTGTTTGATTTAATTAATATTTGATTTAAATGTTTTGTATTGCATTCAGATACTAACCCCCATCCATGTAGGTGGACTTAGGCATAAAGTTCAAGTTGATCCCGATAATCAGAATATCTTGGATCTTGGTCAACATTCATGTTCATACATAAAATGGAACCTAACTGGCATCCCTTGTACCCATGAAACATTTTTATTTCTACCAAATAATGAAAGATCAGGAAGTTATGTTAATGAATGCTACAACAAGAGCACCCAACTAGTTATATACTCTAACATAATTTACCTTGTGAAAGGTATTGCCCCCATATTTGATGACATTATTCATTTTCAAATTGTGTTTGTGTTTTCAATTTGTTTTATAATTTGTATTTTCATTTCTAATAGGTCCTCACCAGTGGGAAAAAATAACTGACATGGAACTGATATTGTCACTTGCTTTAAGGAGGGCATCAAGAAGGCCGACTAAAAAGAGAAGAAAGCCGATGAAGTTATTAATCCCAAGTTGAGTAAGAAAGGGTAACATGGAAATTGCATTAAATGTGGTACACACGAGGACAACTGAAGTGTTGAAACGATAATATGGGTGGTCCCAGGTTCGTGTTTTGACTTGAATCATGTGATGTAGTCACCACTGATCGTTTTCGAACTAGGTGGACCAGGTTCCTTGAACTTACCATTTACCGAATCTACTTTTTACCAGTGTTTTTTTTGGATTCAGGAGTTCTTTACAATCAAGGAAGGACATGCACCCTCAAATTACCCTTTCGGTAATATTTAATTACATGATTATCTTACCTGTGAAAATTGAAATTTTAAATAAAAATTTAAGAAGGTTTCAACTCGAATTACTTACCCTTGATGAACATTTGTGATTTAAACGGGTTCCTTTAAGGAAATAAAATTGACATAAAAAATAAAAAAAATAAGTAATTAAATGTTGCAAAACAACAAAAATGTTAATGTACTAATTTAAAATAATAAATAAATAAAATGAAAAAAATTAAGGATCAAATTGCATCAAATATAAAATCAAGTGACCAAATTATAACATGGGACCAAATCAAATTACATTTTAAAGGTAAATGTCTCAACATCTGAGGAGCAAGCTTATTTTCAGAGTTCGTCTTGGGTGTAAATTGTGCCTCGTTGTTGAGTTGAGCTATATTACAGATGGCTCCTCTATGGTAAGTTAAGTAGAATTAAAATGTTCTTCAAGCTGGATATCCTCTTTCGTGGATTTGAAATCTAAATTAGAAATAGTTGGTAAAATAGCTCATCGCTGTTGAGTTAAGCTATGTTGTTGATGACTCCTCCATTACGAGTTAAGTCAGTCTTGAATGACTTGAATTTGATATATTTCATCGTGAAGATAAAATCTTGCTTGAAATCTGGACTGAGAAATAGCTTCTCATCACTGAGTTAAGCTAAATCATAGTCGATCATTGGTTTTTTCTAGTCGAATATCCTTCTTTGTAAAGCTGAAATTTGACTTGAAGACCTTGGTTAAAAAATAACTCCTCATTGTTGAGTTAAGCTACGTTGTGGATGACTCCTTCATCACGAGTTAAGTCAATCTTGGGCATCTTTTGAGCTTAATATTATTCTTTGTGAAGTTGAAATTGGCTAAAAGATCCGTTAATCTTTTGTAGGTCAAATTGAGTTGTAACTCCTCATCATTGAGTTAAGCTAAGTAATGGAAGACTTCTCCATTGTGAGTTAAGTTTATCTCGAGTGTACTTCAAGTTCAATATCCTTTGTTGTGAAGTTGAAACTGTATCAAACTCTAAAAAATTGTATACACATATGTAATTTCATGAATGTAATGTCCTAAAATATAACTAAAATGTAACTGTGTCATTTTGACATTTTCATCTTCAAAGAGAAGTCTCAATGTTCTTCCGTTAATCTTGATCTTCTCCTATATTTAGGACTTATGGTGTATTGTAAACGATTTCAATCATTGTTTACGAAGTCATGATCTCCTTGTGAATCTTGTCGGAGAGTGGTTTGTCAACTGTTCACGTTTTTCAAGAGTTGGGACATAAGTTGCTTATCGATATGATAACCAAGCCATTTCTATTGGATCTATATCAGAGCCCCTATCAGCTTCTGAAATACCTACACTTTCAAGAAATATTTGTACAATAATACACAACGATCTCTCTTCAAGGTAAATAAACTTTACAAACCTAATTTTAATACAATATGCGAAGCAAAATGGCTTTTGAGAAAAACTTGTTTTTATTTATATACGTGAAATGGGATTTTTACAAGTACATGACAAACATTTAAAATAGGGGATAAAAAATAAGAACATAATATGTAACAACCCGAAAAATTGAAAAAAATATATATATATAATTGTAATTTGGGGTTTTAATTAAGTTAATTGGTGAAATTTGAGGATTTAATTGGAAGTTTTTAAAACTTGTAGCATGTTTTAAAAAGTGGAGGAAATTCAGTGACCAATCACTGAATAATGCCAAGGAGTGTCGGCAGATTGTTCTTCTTCTTATATGCGTGCAAATTGATTCTGGTTTCATACCAGAACAATTTGCTAAGTTTTTACCCCCACGCATCTCAACTTTCAACCACGATCCTGACGTCGTCCGACCTCCGATCATTGTTTTGAAAACACCATCATGTTCATCATCGAGCGAGGAACAAATCCCTTAGATTAATTGAAGCGAAACGCTGCCAAACGCCGGGAATTTCCAGTCAAAGTCTCGATGTATTTTTTAGCTAAATCGCCGAGAAAATCTTAAATTCATCGCTGATCGTTGCTCCGTTTACGACACCTCCCGCACCATCGCGTTCCTTGTGCCGTTCCGAGTCCGCCGGTGTCATCCTCGATCTCCGTTGACGGCGGCGCTTGGGGAGGTGGATCAGTCAAAGATTCGGCCGAGTCGAAATCGAGCTCTCCGCCGTTCAAAAATTTGAACCGATCTTTGTAAGTATCTCGAAATCGCTCAAAATAATTTTTAGAAATTTTTCAGTGATTTTTAGAGCCCCGGAGGACGTCGCACGCGCCCACACGCGCCGCCGCAGGCGAGTGAACGCTGGAAACTGGTTTTGACCGGTTTAACCGGTTTTGACCGGTTTGACCGGTCACGACCCGTTTACCCGTTTACCCGACCCGACTAGTTTACCCGACCCGACCCGTTTACCCGACCGTTGACCCGACCCGTTGACCGTTGACCGTTGACCGTTGACCGGTGTTATTCTGGGAATTAATTCGGTTTTGGTGCTATTCTGGGAATTAATTCGAAATGGGTGCTATTTTAGTAATTTTTCGAAAAAAAAAATATTTTGGGAATTAATTCGAAAATGGTGCTATTTGTGTAAAATGTTTGAAAGTTTGTTGACCTACTTTGACCAGAACTTTGACCGGCTTTGACCGGCTATTAAACGACCTTTGTTTTCGACCGAGAATACCTATCCTGATAGTTTTCGACGTCCCGAATCCGTTTTTGGGGTCCGTTTTGCTAAATTCAAACCCGAAAGTCTCCAAATTGTCAGTCAAAACCGTTGACTTTAATTTTGACCAAGAATTCGAAATTTTAGAAGGTCATACTTTATGTTTTTCGACGTCCTGGGTTTGATTCCGAAGTCTATTTTGCCAAATTCTGACCCAAAATTCCCAAATCGAGCATGTGAACTCAAAAAGGCTTAGTATCTTAATGTTTTGATTATTTTTAAGAGTTTTGGTTAAGGAATTGATTCGACAAAATATTTTATGAAGGTACTCGTGTTTCACCTGAGCAAGGATCAATTAGGTCCGGTGTTATCCGTTCGTCAGATCAGTCTGAACATCGTAATACGAGAATTACCCGTAGGTTTCAGTATATTATTTAAATAATATTTAGATTATTTATATTAGGATTCCAATAAGGATTTTTCCAATTCGTAGGGTCTAGCGCTGCAGCAGAACGTAATCGACATACCCAGTAATAGGCTTCCCTATCTGATTTCCCAGACTGTTACAGGTGTGTTTCCTAACAGTATTATATTACTGATTTAAATAATTTATCTGAATACCGAGTATTTGAGATTTGATTTGCTGTATATTCTGATATAACTTCTGAATTAAGGTATTTCATACCGATTTCTGAAATCTGCTTATCTGATATCTGAATTATTGATTTGAATTCTGATTTCCGTATTTCTGCATATGGTTTCTAAGTATGAAATATTTGTTATGTTTTAAGTGATTAATCATTGTTTTCAATTTAATACATTCATTATCATTTGGGGGGGGGGTATTGTTGAAGGAAGATTATCTGCAGACTTCTCGGCTTGTGCTCAGGGTCTAAATGGCATGTGCGGTTGGGTGTATGGTTCTGGGGAACCTACACAACTATGATGTGAACGGATGGGGGTAGTGTTCATGTTTTAAAAATAAAAATAAAAACATATTGCATAAACCGATTTCATTGAAAGATTTATCTGTGTATTTTCTTATATACTGTATGGAGCACACTGAGCTTTTTAGCTCATTCTGTAGTTTTTACCCTTTTTCAGATAGTAGCAGACAATAAGCTAGCAGATTTGGCATCAGTGGAAATCAACTACTTATTTTGTACGAACATATATTTCTATATGTTTTTCAATTATGTTTGGTGACATGTATTTGCTATAATTTTGGACATATCTGTATTATTAATATAATGTATTGTAAGATATAAAAAAAAACCTCTGAATGGGATATGTGACCACTTAGGTTTGAGTCTAACTCACAGACCGGGTCTAGGGGGTTACATTTGGTGGTATCAGAGCTTTCGGTTTTAAACACTCGGACTGTACATGGGTCCTAAATTTGGATTTTAAGAAGAAAAAAAAATGTCACCTTATGTTATGATTTAAAGTTTTCTCGAGATCCCTGATGCTAATCTGACACATGTTTCAAATTCTTTCTGTAGAGCCTATAGATCCAACGATGAATGCTGCTAGAGGTCGTAGGACAGGACGTGGACGTGGTAGAGGGCGAGTCACTCGACCTTCTGTTACGATAGACGATCCGATGTCACCACGTGATCCTCCTGTTCCGCAAGTAGATCCGACTCTTTCTCATGATGATCAGTTTACTCCTATGGGAGACCCTCCCGTCACTGAAGATGAGGATTCTGAGATGAATGAAGACGCCATTAATAGAGCTATCTTCCGCATGTTTCAGAGAGCTGCTAGAGCCCCTAGTAACATGACGGCAGTGGAGATTTCAAATTCTCTGGTTGCTGCTGGTGTAGTACCATTTGAGGGTATTACTGGTGGACCTCCGACAGACGCTGAGTATTGGCTGGAGGACACAGAGAGGATTATGGATGAGATGGACCTCAGACCTGAGCAAAGTTAAAGGGGGCCCTAACTATGTTGAAGAAGCTCAGATGGTGGCAATCCATTTCTGGTAGTATTTGAGGAACCAATTAACATGGGATCTTTTCAAGACGCGCTTCCGGAGTCGCTACATCGGAGAGAGATATCTGCAGGAGCGACGCCAGGAGTTTCAGAATCTGGAGCAGGGTAATATGTCTGTTATGGATTATGAGGTTGAATTTATCCGATTGAGCCGATATGATCCTGGACTTGTGGATACTGAGACAGATCGATGCTTGAGGTTCGAGAATGGACTCAGGTATGAAATCAGGAGTCGAGTCACTACTCACCGAGAGAGGAATTTTGATGCTTTGGTTGAGATAGCCAAGACTGCTGAGGAAATAGAGCGACTGGGTATGGAGCACAAGAGAGATAGTGATCGAGCTCAAACCCAATTCAGGAGGCCTTCTGGTTCTGTTAATTCTTCTGCACATCCTAGCAAGAGAGGCAGGGGTGATTCCTTTCAGAGAGGCGGTGCGAGTGTCAGAGCTGTGCATCTGGTGCTTCACTTTTCAGTCTACTAGACATGGTGAATCTTCTGGGTTGCAACCTTGCAGACATGGTGATTGCACAGTGATCAGTTTCTACAGTTCAAACACCAGCTCGTACTCCCGCCGTACTCAGAGTACTGTTCAGACTCCTGTAGGTGGTCGTACTAGGAGAGAGCACCTGGATCGGCTAATAGAGGCCGAGCATCTCAGAGTAGGGGTCCAGTCAGATCTGAGGCTAGACAACCTGTATTGGTTTACACTGCTAGACTTCGACAAGATCGAGATGGGCCTAATGTGACTGCAGGTACTATTACTATTCATTCAGTTCCATACTTTGCATTGTTTGATAGTGGCTCTACAAATTCCTATGTATCACATTCCGTTTCCGAGGGTCTAAATATTCCTGTTGAGAATACTGAGCGTTCAGTGATAGTTCAAAGCCCCTTAGGCAAATCCATCGTGTTGGATTGTATTTTTAGAGAGTGCCCTATAGAGATCAATGGGGAGATTTTTCTGGCTGACCTGATAGAGTTACCCTTTGAAGAGTTTGATTTGATTCTCGGTGTAGATTGGTTGGACAAACATCGAGTAAATATTGATTTTGAGACTAAGAGAGTTGTTCTGAAGACCCAGATAATCGAAAGATTGTAATGATCGGGGAACGACGTGGATTTCTGACGAATGTTGTGTCTGCCTTGGTAGCGGAGAGATGATCAGGAAAGGTTTCGAGGCGTTTCTTGCTTATATTGGACACTAGGATATCGCAATCTGATATTGAAGGCATCCGAATTGTCAAAGACTTTCCCGATGTTTTTCCCGAGGAGTTGCCTGGATTACCTCCAGATAGAGAAGTCGAGTTTAAGATTGAAGTCTATTCTGGTTCTACCCCGGTTTCAATGGCTCCTTATCGTATGGCCCCAAATGAGCTTAAGGAACTGAAAGTCCAACTCCAGGAGTTGTTGGACAGGGGATTTATCCGACCCAGTGTATCACCGTGGGGAGCCCCAGTTCTCTTTGTCAAGAAGAAAGATGGGACGTTGAGACTCTGTATCGATTATAGGAAACTGAACAAGCTCACGGTGAAAAACAAATATCCTCTGCCCAGAATCGACGATCTATTTGACCAATTTCGAGGGGCTTCTATCTTTTCAAAGATAGACTTAAGATCTGGTTATTATCAACTTAAAGTGAAAGATTCGGATATTCCGAAGACTGCTTTCCGTACTCGATATGGGCATTATGAGTTTTAGTGATGTCATTCGGTTAACTAATGCCCCTGCTGCTTTTATGGATCTGATGCATAGGGTATTTCGACCTTATTTGGACCAGTTTGTAGTTGTATTCATTGATGACATACTGGTGTATTCTAGAAGTGAAGCAGAACATAAGGAGCATTTAAGGATTGTTCTTCAGACTCTAAGGGAGAATAAGCTATACGCTAAGTTGAGCAGTGTGAATTCTGGCTCAACGAAGTGACTTTTCTTGGACATATCGTCTCTGCTAATGGTATTTCAGGTGGATCCGAGCAAAGTGGAGGCTATTCTGAACTGGAAGCAACCCAGGAACGTCTCCGAGATCCGTAGTTTCTTGGGTTTAGCTGGTTACTCCCGTCGTTTCGCTGAGGGGTTCTCCCTTATTGCAGCTCCTCTGACGAAACTATTGAGGAAATGTTCCATTTGTCTGGTCTGAAGACCAACAAGCTAGCTTTGAGAAATTGAAGATGTTTTAACTCAAGCCCCAGTGTTGATTCAGCCTGAATCTGGGAAGGATTTTTCTGTCTGCAGTGATGCTTCTCATTCTGGATTAGGATGTGTTTTGATGCAAGATAGGAAGGTTGTCGCTTACGTCACGTCAATTAAGTCCGCATGAGCGTAACTATCCTACTCACGATCTGGAATTAGCTGCTGTGGTTTTCGCTTTAAAGATCTGGAGACACTACCTCTACAGAGAGAAGTGTTATATGTATACTGATCATAAGAGTCTGAAGTATCTACTTACTCAGAAAGAATTAAATTTGAGACAACGTCGCTGGTTAGAACTTCTAAAGGACTATGATCTAGAGATAGAATATCATCCAGGAAAGGCTAATGTAGTGGCAGACGCCTTGAGCCGTAAGGCGATATCAGATCTCAGAGCCTTATTTGCCAACTTGAGCTTATTTGATGATAACAGTCTGTTAGCGGAGCTACAAGTTAAACCTACTTTGGCCAAGGAGATTAAGGCCAAACAACTCCTTGATAGCTCGTTGCTTCCTATTATGAACAAGTTAAGCAAGGATCGATTTCGGAGTATACTGTGGATCAGGATGGTATTTTGTGTTTTCACAGTCGTTACTGCGTCCCTAAAGATGATGAGTGAAACGAGTTATTCTTCAGGAGGCTCATAGTAGTCCTTATGCTATGCATCCTGGTGGGGACAAAATGTACAATAATCTCAAGAGCGCTACTTTTGGACTGGTATGAAGAAAAATATTTCAGATTTTGTGGCGAGGTGTTTGACTTGTCAGCAGGTTAAGGCAGAGCATCAGCATCCATCTGGATTGTTACAGTCAATTAAGATTCCTGAGTGGAAATGGGAGCGTATTACGATGGACTTCGTTACTGGTCTTCCTCTAACTCTTCCAAAAAGGATTCTATCTGGGTGATTGTTGATCGACTCACCAAGTCAGCGCACTTTATCCCTGTTCGGGTTAATTATCTCTGGATAAACTGGCTAAGTTGTACATTTCTGAGATCGTTAGACTTCATGGTGTTACGTTGTATCATATCTGATCGAGATCCGAGATTCACTTCCAGGTTCTGGAAAGCTTTGCATGAGGCTATGGGTACTCGTTTGAATTTCAGTACAGCTTTTCATCCTCAAACTGATGGACAGTCTGAGCGAGTGATTCAGGTTGGAGGATATGTTACGGGGCTGTGTGATTGATTTCCGTGGTAGTTGGGAAGATTTCTGCCATTAGCTGAGTTTGCTTACAATAATAGTTCAGAACAAGTATTCGCATGGCACCGTATGAGGCTCTGTATGGACGTAGATGTCGTACTCCTATAGTGGACAGAGTTGCATGATAGAAAAACTTTGGGTCCAGACTTGGTACGAGAGACTGAAGATACTGTTAGACTGATCGTGATCGCTTACGGGAGGCATTTGATAGGCAGAAGTCATACGCAGATAAGCGACGTAAGGATATCGAGTTGAGGTTGGAGATCAGGTTTTCTCAAGGTATCTCATGGAAGAAGTATTGAGATTTGGACGTAAAGGTAAACTGAGTCCGCGATTTATTGGGCCGTATCGTATTCTGAAGAAAGTTGGACCTGTTGCTATCAGCTTGAGTTGCCTTCCCAGCTCAGTCGTATTCATGATGTTTTTCATGTTTCTATGTTGAGGCGATACGTCAGATCCAGATCACATCATTCAGGTTGATGAGGTAGAGCTGAGACCTGATTGTCATATGAAGAGGAGCCTGTTCAGGTTTTAGAGAGAGATGAACGAGTTCTTCGGACTAGGCGTATCCCAATGGTCAAGTTCAATGGAGTAATCGTAGCCCCTCAGAAGCTACTTGGGAGACGTTGGAGTCAATGGAGATTCAATTTCCGCATCTATTTCATAAAGTAAATTTCGAGGACGAAATTTCTTGTAGAGTGGAGAATTGTAACAACCCGAAAAATTGAAAAAAATATATATATAATTGTAATTTGGGGTTTTAATTAAGTTAATTGGTGAAATTTGAGGATTTAATTGGAAGTTTTTAAACTTGTAGCATGTTTAAAAAGTGGAGGAATTCAGTGACCAATCACTGAATAATGCCAAGGAGTGTCGGCAGATTGTTCTTCTTCTTATATGCGTGCAAATTGATTCTGGTTTCATACCAGAACAATTTGCTAAGTTTTTACCCCACGCATCTCAACTTTCAACCACGATCCTGACGTCGTCCGACCTCCGATCATTGTTTTGAAAACACCATCGTGTCATCATCGAGCGAGGAACAAATCCCTTAGATTAATTGAAGCGAAACGCTGCCAAACGCCGGTGTCATCCTCGATCTCCGTTGACGGCGGCGCGTGGGGAGGTGGATCAGTCAAAGATTCGGCCGAGTCGAAATCGAGCTCTCCGCCGTTCAAAAATTTGAACCGATCTTTGTAAGTATCTCGAAATCGCTCAAATAATTTTTAGAAATTTTTCCGTGATTTTTAGAGCCCCGGAGGACGTCGCACGCGCCCACACGCGCCGCCGCAGGCGAGTGAACGCTGGAAAAATGGTTTTGACCGGTTTAACCGGTTTTGACCGGTTTAACCGGTTTTTGACCGGTTTGACCGGTTTGACCTCACGACCGTTTACCCGTTTACCCGACCCGACCAGTTTACCCGACCCGACCCGTTTACCGACCGTTGACCGCCCGTTGACCGTTGACCGTTGACCGTTGACCGTTGACCGTGTATTCTGGGAATTAATTCGTTTTGGTGCTATTCTGGGAATTAATTCAATGGGTGCTATTTAGTAATTTTCGAAAAAAAAATAATATTTTGGGATTAATTCGAAAATGGTGCTATTTGTGTAAAATGTTTTGAAAGTTTGTTGACCTACTTTGACCAACTTGACCGGCTTTGACCGGCTTTTAAACGACCTTTGTTTTCGACCGAGAATACTATCCTGATAGTTTTCGACGTCCCGAATCCGTTTTGGGGTCCGTTTTGCTAAATACAAACCCGAAAGTCTCCAAATTGTCAGTCAAAACCGTTGACTTTAATTTTGACCAAGAATTCGAAATTTTAGAAGGTCATACTTTATGTTTTTCGACGTCCTGGGTTTGATTCCGAAGTCTATTTTGCCAAATTCTGACCCAAAATTCCCAAATCGGCATGTGAACTCAAAAACGCTTAGTATCTTAATGTTTTGATTTTTTAAGAGTTTGGTTAAGGAATTGATTCGACAAAATATTTTATGAAGGTACTCGTGTTTCACCTGAGCAAGGATCAATTAGGTCCTGTTATCCGTTCGTCAGATCAGTCTGAACCGCGTAATACGAGAATTACCCGTAGGTTTCAGTATATTATTTAAATAATATTTAGATTATTAATTAGGATTCCAATAAGGATTTTTCCAATTCGTAGGGTCTAGCGCTGCAGCAGAACGTGATCGACATACCAGTAATAGGCTTCCCTATCTGATTTCCCAGACTGTTACAGGTGTGTTTCCTTCTGATTTCCGTATTTCTGCATATGGTTTTCTAGTATGAAATATTTGTTATGTTTTAAGTGATTAATCATTGTTTTCAATTTAATACATTCATTGTCATTTGGGGGGTATTGTTGAAGGAAGATTATCTGCAGACTTCTCGGCTTTGTGCTCAGGGTCTAAATGGCATGTGCGTTGGGTGTATGGTTGGGGAACCTACACAACTATGTGAACGGATGGGGGTAGTGTTCATGTTTAAAAATAAAATAAAAACTATTGCAAACCCGATTTCATTGAAAGATTTTATCTGTATTTTTTCTTATATACTGTATGGAGCACACTGAGCTTTTTAGCTCATTCTGTAGTTTTTACCCTTTTTCAGATAGTAGCAGACAGTAAGCTAGCAGATTTGGCATCAGTGGAAATCAACTACTTATTTTGTACGAACATATATTTCTATATGTTTTTCAGTTATGTTTGGTGACATGTATTTGCTATAATTTTGGACATATCTGTATATTAATATAATGTATTGTAAGATAAAAAAAAACCTCTGAATGGGATATGTGACCTTAGGTTTGAGTCTAACTCACAGACCGGGTCTAGGGGGTTACAAACAAGAAAAAGAACACTCAAGGATAAATACAATTGAGTACAAAGTGTTCTTGAAAGCAAATGAATATTGGATGAAAAATAGGCTTGAAATACTCAAACTTGAGGTTTGATGCTTTCTCTTTGATTCTCTCTTGATTCTAGTTGATTGATGTTTCTTGTTCTTGATCAATGGCTCCAGAACTTGTTTAAATACCCCTTGAATCAATTCTGAACGTTGGTGATAATTAGTGGGGATAATAGAGCCGTTTAAGTGTGAAAACAATTAATTTTTCTAGGTGGAGCATCTCATGCATCGATGCATGATCAAGTATGCATCGGTGCATTCGTGTAAAATTCAAATATTTTGACCGTTGGAATACTTGATGCATCGGTGCACCAAGTGTGCATCGATGCATGAAATGCATTCAATGTTTGAAAAATAGCCTGATGCATCGATGCATGGCTTGTGCATCGATGCATCAAATGCATTCGATGTTTTGAAAATATTCAGAGTGCATCGATGCATGGAGAGTGCATCGGTGCATGGAATGCTTCGATGTTCAATTAATTCATTGATGCATCGATGCATGTACTGATGCATCGGTGTATGCCTTTGAATAATTGATTTAAGGCTTGTTTTTGGTTCAAAATACTTTGTGAAAATTGTTTCAAAAATAGTTTAAGTACAAATCACAATTTTACACATTTAGTAGGGATTAAAATTGATCTTGAAAAACTTGGAGTAATAATTTGATATTCGGTTAATTGAATCGAATATAAAATTGTAAAATCATTTGTAAAATCTTAAATTCATTTAACTTAATTTGTTATATCGAAATATCAAAAATGTTTTCAACAAAGTTGATTGCCAAGGCATTGAAGATATATGGTTCGACATAAGATTGCCACGGCATATCATCCGTAGACAAATGGCCAAGCAGAGATATCTAATCGAGAGATCAAGCATTTTAGAGAAAGTGGTGAACCCAAGGCGTAAGGATTGGTCGTCAAAGTTGGATGAAGCACTTTGGCGTACAGAACTGTATTCAAGACTCCTTTGGGATGTCACCCTTTAAGTTGGTGTATGGTAAAGCTTGTCATCTCCCGTTGAGCTTGAACACAAAGCTTATTAGGCCATCAAGCGATTGAATTTCGATGCTCAACTAGCTGGGGAGCAGAGATTACTTGAACTTAACAAAATGTAAGAGTTTAGAGCACAAGCATGTGAGAATGCTCGGATATACAAGGAGAAAACCAAGAAGTGGCATACCAGAAACTGATACCATGACATTTTTATGAGGGGCAACAAGTTTTGCTTTACAACTCCAGACTCAAACTCTTTCCTGGGAAACTCAAATCTCGATGGTCAGGACCATTTGAGGTGCATTATGTCTATCCCCATGGAGCTGTTGACATCAAGAGAATAGACAATAGGACGATCTTCAAGGTCAATGGTCAGCGTCTGAAAGCCTACAATAGAGTTCCACCACCACACAACAAGGATGTTTACGTCTGCACGATACTGAAGCGTGCCCAGAGGAGAACCAAAATTCCAAAATTCGATTCCACGGCATTGAATTTGTGTCTGTACATAAATAAAAATTTAAAATTTAAGTTTTTCTTTATTTTTATTTTTATTTCATTTTGTAATTAATTTTTGATATGATTTGTAGGGACCACAGTGCTGCAAACCGTGCAAGGAGCGGTTACCAAAAGGAGGAAAGGACAATGCATTAATTGGAGAGATATTCTTTTGATTTGTTTTTTTTATTTAATTTAATTTCTGACATTTCTTTTTCTCTTTCCATAGACTTGTCCTATCACCATCATTACCTTTTGGCAGTTTTTTTTCCTTCCCCATCCACGCACAAACCCCCACCCACTCACTCATTTCTTAACCATCCTATCACACATTTTCCCTCTTAAATTTTTAACTTTTTCTTTTCTCTTTCTTTATTAATTTTTCTCTTTCATTTTAACTTTTACTTTTTCTCTTTCCTTCATTCATCTTCTTCTTTTGTTATTCTCTCCATAGCCAAAATACATCCAAGTTTTTAAAGCTTTCAAAAGTTTCTTCCTTTATCATTTTGAGTTAGGATTTATTTTTACCGAGTAAACTAATGGTGGTTTTGGACCCGATGTTATAGACATCGTGACACCGCTCAAGTGGAAGAAATTTACCCATCATCCTAGTTCGGTGAATACCTCGGTGGTTAAGGAGTTTTTACGCGAATATTTCCAAGCCCAACCAACACTCCATCTTCGTTCGCGGTAAGCAGATCCGTTTTACACCTTATGCTATTAATCGTTATTTTCATTTGCAGGATGTTGTGGATAACCATGCCAAGTTCAAAGAGGAGGCTGATAGCAACACATACGATGGGGTCTTGGAGGACCTTTGTTTTGAAAACACTGAGTGGAATGGGCGTCAAACGATTCGATACTCGGTCAACCGAGAACATCTTCAGCCGCGCGCCAAGTTATGGAATCACTTCCTTAAGCATAAACTCATGTCGACTTCTCACAACACGACGGTATCACTTTCACGCTTATTGTTTTTACATTCTATAATGGAATCCCGTCCGATCGATGTGGGTCGCATTATTGTTCAGCAAGTTAACGACTGTTTGGGTAAAAAGGCAAGTGCTTTGGTGTTTCCTAACTTAATTATTGCTTTATGTCGTAAGAAAAAAGTTTAGGAAAATGCTTTTGATGAAATTTTACCTGGTTTATCGGGCATCACTAGAGCCAGACTCCCACTACTATTAGGACTTGAAAATCCTAAATCTAAAGAATCTGTTCATGAGCAATCTGCAGGTACTACACAATCAAATGACGAGGCAAGGTTACTTGCTCTCGAGGAAGCTGTGATGCAGACTCAGACTCATCTACATGCTCTACACGGTGACATCCGTAACTTCTTTGGATATGTGAAGCATCGAGATGTTGTGGTGGAATCGTTGTTTCAAGAAATTATTCCCCACGGTCAACAAAATTTCCCTGGTTTCTCAGACGAAATTCTGTCGGCATTTAATGCCAAGGAATCTCCAGAGCCTGAGCACGATGTAGCCGATCCTCCAGTTGATGACCCTACTCCTGATATACACCGGTCTGAGACTCCTGAATATTCGCCCACTGTCCCTATCGAGGAATCACCTAGTCCCGTCCCTGCACCCAATCCTTTACATGTACAACGTAGTGGCAAACGCATCAAGACCACAGCTGGATGCTCCAATATTGCGCATTATTACTCCACTTCATCCGAGTCCAGCCCAGCACCTATACGCAAGCGCACCAGACGAGGAGCTGCTAGCACCTCCAAGGCAACACCACGCACTCATTGCGGTACATCTCTTACATCCATTCTCATTTAGTTGCATTTCATTGCATGGCATATATTTTATTTAGTATAGTTCTCTTTCAGCATTGAGGACAATGCTTCCCTTAAGTTTGGGGGAGGTATGGTTCTTGGTAGGTCATATGCATGATAGCATTAGCATAGGTTTATGCCATGACATCAGAAAATGGTAGGAAAGTTAGATGAAATGTTTTGAGGATACCCGATGATGATAATGTTAGGCTAGAATCTGAATATAAATGACTGTTGAAAATGATAGAACTCACTCTAGGGCTTGATTCTTTGTGAAAAACTTTTACACGATTTGTATGTTATCTATACTTAGAAAATTTAGAAAATTTTTATGAAAGAACACTAGTTAGTTTTGGCATTGAAATATAGTTTTGTGCTTAAAAGAAAAATAAAAAACAAACTCCCTTAAAAATGAAATTGTGAATAAATGCTTAGGCATAGCTGTAGAGGGACACTCCTCTTTGCCGTGGCATTGCCTGGAACTTTCTTGAATAAATGGCAGCCTTGTTCATATGAGTGAATGAAAGTAGTCACGGGATGACTCTACTTAACTAACTCAGGGGTGGAAGGTATGATCCCTTTCATGTAGAGTGTGGGAGAGTAGGTGTGATGAGCTGACTCCCTTCGTAACAACATTAAAAAATCAAAGAAAAGGGAGTAAAAATGTGCTTAATGAATAAGTAAATGCCTTGGCAAAAACTAGGGGGCTTGATTAGAAATAGTCTAAGTTTGCTAAGTATAGATTGGATAAAATCACGCACACACACTACCATAAAGGATCTTGACCTAGGGAAAAGTACTTGAATTCTTGATAAGTCTAGCATATTGAAGCCTATTTTTTCTGAGGGTTGAAATTCAATTTTATCCTACTGTCTTACTGTCAAACATTGCCATGACATTTTACTTATGTAACTACTATCCATTGCTTGAGGACAAGCAATAGCTTAAGTTTGGGGGTATGTTAACTTCCTAAAAAGGCTACTTTTAAGGTCTTTTTCACTTAAGTTATTGTTTGTTTAAAAGCTCATTTTAGGCATTTTAGGATCATGTAGTTGCATATAGTGCATTTGTGGTGGTTGTGCTATTTTATTTCTTAATGGTGCTGTTTGAGGGAAAGGTGCAGTTTGTTTGTGGTGTGCAGGGAATAACAAGCAAAAGGATTCTTTGGGAAGCAATATCGCGGCATCACATGTTTCTAAAGCAGATTGAAATGCCTTGGCATTTCCGGCGCAGAAAAAGACAAAAAAAAATATCTCTGTATAAGGACAGCTGGCACTGGACAGCTGTCTCTGCACGTGAAGGATTGCTGTAACCGCCTGCCAGAGCTGCCAAAGGACCACTGCCACTTGGAGGATAAGGTTCACACCTAATATGTGATTCTAGGGGTATGAGGGGTATTTTGCACCCAACAACCTCATCATTACCCCTAGATATTTTTTATTATATATGACACATCATGGGGAGAAAAAAAGTGGAAAAAAAGGAGAGGACACATACGGTAGCAAAAATCAGATTTTTATTTTTCCTTTTCCCAAATTCTTCCTTGGGATATTCCTCCATTGATAAAGCTCCAAGGAGTGGCGAGCTAGGAGCCGAAAGGAGCTAGCGAGCTAGGTGGTTCACGGTGGCCGAGATGAGACCTCTGGTGGCGCGTCGAAGGCTTCTTCTCAACTTCCCTTTTTGCTGCTATTTTATATTTATTTGTGGGTTGTTGGAACAAATATTTTCATGACTTTGTGTTTGGATATTTTGAACCCCACCATGAACTAACTTATTTGGTGGTGGTTGATTTAATGGTTGTTTGAACTTTATTTTTAATGGTATATTTAAGTTTATTTTGGTTCTTTATTTTCTTTGCTTATGAATGCTTCACCATCTAGGCTTGTAAGAGGCATGGAAATGTCCATTTCTTAGATGAAGGTTAGGTATTCGGAAGAATCCTAAGCTAAAAATACTTGTAAGTATTCGGAAGAAACGCAAGATAAGATCCTCATAAGCAATGGGTTATAGTATTTTCAAGGGGCTTTGAACCGGCCTAGGAATATTATAACTTAATCCCTTAGATCTCGGAAGAGGCTAGGCTAGGATTTCAACAACTAAAAAGGGTGTATTTATCAATGGGGTAGGCTGACCAACATCGTTGAGTGAGAGCAGATGCCGTGGCATCCTATTCTGTTAGGTTCTTTAGAACACTTTAGGAAAGCCCTGTCGAGTAAGTAAAGACCAGTTAGCTTAAATATACTTGAGAAATAAGTTTAGCATCCTTAGATCAATCCCTACCATTCATTCTCTTGGAAGCTTGTCACGTGAGGATTATTTTCTTTTCAGTTTATCTTTATTTACTGTTTTTACCATTTTTCATTGCATTGACATTTCACCATACTCAACATTAAACAACCATCATTGCCATTACATTTCCATTTGCTACACCATCAGACCATCACTACATATCCACCAGTATATATATTTACATTACCGTGACATTTGTATATATCAAGACTAACTATACTTAGATAATTTAGTGCATTACTTTGGTTAGACTTTAGAAATTTCACCCAATCCCTGTGGAGACGATACTCACTCATCATTATATTACTTGAGCGATTGTGTATACTTGCACATTATTTGCGTATAATTTATAGTACTCACAACACGCGAACAAGTTTTTGGCGCCGTTTCCGGGCATTGGCAGCCTGAAGTTATTTAGTTTTGCCAGAGCATTTTATTTTGTTTTGTATTTTTATTTGTGTATAGTTTACTTGATACTTTTGTTTTATTTTCAGGTTTAATTAGTGTATGCCTAGAAGAAATTCTGAAGAGCCTTTGGAACCAATAGAACTTGAGATTGAAAGACTCTTTAGAAGAAGAAGACGTGCTCAAAGAAATGTGTATCAAATTGGAAACCAAGGCATTGGTCAGGATGATGGAAATCATAATGCCGCGGCATTAGACAATGCTGATCCTGCTGTTAGGCCGCGCGTTATTTGTGATCACTTAAATCCGATACTGGATGATCTGAATCTTGGGATTGTGGCACCTGAAATTCAAGCTGTACATTTCGAGCTGAAACCAGTCATGTTCAACATGTTGAATTCTATTGGTCAGTTTGGGGGTATGCCAACTGAAGATGCCAGGAAACATATTCGCAATTTTCTGGAAGTTTGTGATTTTTTTCGCCAAGAAGGAGTGCATGAGGATTTTCTGAAATTAAAGTTTTTTCCGTATTCGTTACATGACCGAGCAAGGGCTTGGTTGAGTGGTGTACCAGCCGGTTCTATGGAATCATGGGCCGATCTTTGCAAGAGTTTCTTATTGAGGTACAATCCACCAAACATGAATACGTAGCTAAAGAATGAAATATCTTCTTTTTGCCAGGGCGACGACAAATCCATGTATGAGTGTTGGGATCGTTACAAGAGTTTGCTTCGAAAGTGTGCAAATCATGGTTTTCATGATTGGACTCAAGTAGTCATGTTCTATAATGGAGTCAATGCACCCACGAGGATGTTACTGGATGCCTCGGTAAATGGGACATTGCTGGATAAATCACCTACTGAGGCGTTTGCTATATTGGACAGAATTGCTAATAATGATTATCAGTTTTCTTCCTCAAGGCTTGGGAGTGGAATGAGAACACCTGGAGCATTTGAGTTAGATACCAAGGATTCGGTGTCCGCTCAACTCTCAGCCATCACTAATATGTTGAAGACCTTATAACGTTCCACTGATGTGAAGGAAGTGAAATCAACTAGCCTGGCATGTCTGTTATGCCAAGGCAATCATCACGAGAGCGAATGCCCAACCAACCATGAGTCCATCAACTTTGTAGGTAATTATAATCGAGGCAACAACAATCCTTATTCTAACACTTATAATGCTGGATGGCTTCAGTATCCCAATTTTTCATGGGGAAATCAAGGAGCCCACAATGTTAATCAACCTACTCGACAACAGAATCAAAATGAGCCTCAAGGTTACCAAAATACTATGCCATGGCATAATTCCAATAAAGGAGCTTCATCTTCAGCAAGCATGAGTTCATTGGAAGCTACAATTCAAGAGTTCATATCCACTACGAAGACAATGTTGCAAGACCATTCTACTTTAATTAAGAATCAAGGAGCTTTACTTCATAGTCAAGGCGCCTTACTTCAAAGCCATAGCTCGTCTCTGAGAGCTTTGGAAGGTCAAGTTGGTCAGATTGCTATGGATGAACAGGTCGTTGAATGAAAGAGCCAGATGTTTGCGGTTGAATGCGGAGCTTCCCAAACACTTCTGGCTGAGGCTATTAACATGGCGTGTTATCTTATCAATAGATCGCCAAGGGCATCATTGGCTGGGAAAGTTGCAGAAGAGGTATGGACTGGTCATGAAGTTAGTTTTGATCACTTACAAATTTTTGGTTGTCCTGCTTATGTGCATGTACCTGCTGATGAGAGATCCAAACTTGATGCAAAATTGAAGGAGTGCATTTTTCTGGGTTACAAGGAAGGTTGTTAACTTCCTAAAAAGGCTACTTTTAAGGCCTTTTTCACTTAAGTTATTGTTTGTTTAAAAGCTCATTTTAGGCATTTTAGGATCATGTAGTTGCATATAGTGCATTTGTGGTGGTTGTGCTATTTTATTTCTTAATGGTGCAGTTTGTTTGTGGTGTGCAGGGAATAGCAAGCAAAAGGATTCTTTGGGAAGCAATGTCACGGCATCACACGTTGCTAAAGCAGATTGAAATGCCTTGGCATTTCTGGCACAGAAAAAGACAAAAAAATATATCTCTGCATAAGGACAGCTGGCACTGGACAACTGTCTCTGCACGTGAAGGACTGCTGTAACCACCTGCCAAAGCTGCCAAATGACCACTACCACTTGGAGGATAAGGTTCACACCCAACATGTGATTCTAGGGGTATGAGGGGTATTTTGCACCCAACAACCTCATCATTACCCCTAGATATTTTTTATTATATATGACACCTCATGGGGAAGAAAAAAAGTGGAAAAAAAGGAGAGGACACATACGGTAGCAAAAATTAGATTTTTATTTTTCCTTTTCCCTTCTTCTTCATTGGATATTCCATTGATAAAGCTCCAAGGAGTGGCGAGCTAGGAGCCGAAAGGAGCTAGCGAGCTAGGTGGTTCACGGTGGCCGAGAGGAGACCTCCGGTGGCTCGTCGAAGGCTTCTTCTCAACTTCCCTTTTTGCTGCTATTTTATATTTATTTATGGGTTGTTGGAACAAATATTTTCATGACTTTGTGTTTGGATATTTTGAACCCCACCATGAACTAACTTATTTGGTGGTGGTTGATTTAATGGTTGTTTGAACTTTATTTTTAATAGTATATTTAAGTTTATTTTGGTTCTTTATTTGCTTTGCTTATGAATGCTTCACCATCTAGGCTTGTAAGAGGCATGGAAATGTCCATTTCTTAGATGAAGGTTAGGTATTCGGAAGAAACGCAAGATAAGATCCTCATAAGCAATGGGTTATAGTATTTTCAAGGGGCTTTGAACCGGCCTAGGAATATTATAACTTAATCCCTTAGATCTCGGAAGAAGCTAGGCTAGGATTTCAACGACTAAAAAATGTGTCTTTATCAATAGGGTAGGCTGGCCAACATCGTTGAGTGAGAGTAGATGCCTTGGCATCCTATTCTGTTAGGTTCTTTAGAACACTTTAGGAAAGCCCTGTCTAGTAAGTAAAGACCAGTTAGCTTAAATATACTTGAGAAATAAGTTTAGCATCCTTAGATCAATCCCTACCATTCATTCTCTTGGAAGCTTGTCACGTGAGGATTATTTTCTTTTCATTTTATCTTTATTTACTGTTTTTACCATTTTTCATTGCATTGACATTTCACCATACTCAACATTAAATAACCATCATTGCCATTGCATTTCCATTTGCTACACCATCAGACCATCACTACATATCCATCAGCATACATATTTACATTACCGTGACATTTGTATATATCAAGACTAACTATACTTTGATAATTTAGTGCATTGCTTTGGTTAGACTTTAGTAATTTCACCCAATCCCTGTGGAGACGATACTCACTCATCATTATATTACTTGAGCGATTATGTATACTTTCACATTATTTGCGTATAATTTATAGTACTCACAACACGCGAACAAAGGTGTCAAAGGATTCAAGTTCTGGGATCTATTTGCGAAGAAAATTGTGATCAGTAGAGATGTTGTTTTTGGTGAACAGTCCATGTTGTAGTAGAAGACAGGCACAACAGTGGTGAATTTCGAGCAGTTTCCAGTTGAGAAAATAAAAACTTCTCAACCGACTTCTGGTGGTTCCGCTACGGATGATTTGCAGGATTATAGTCTCACCAGAGACAGGGTGAGACGGACGAATATAAAGCCTCCGAACAGATTGGGTTTTGAAGACTTGGTCTATTTTGCACTTACTATTAGCAATGACGATCCGATTACTTTTCATGATGCAGTTACTAGTCAGGAAAACGACAAGTGGATGGCTGCCATGGTTGAGGAGATGGAGTCTTTGAATCACAATCGTACATGGGAGTTAGTTCCCCTTCCTGAGGGTAAGAAGTCGATTGGTTGCAAATGGGTGTATAAGAAGAAACCAGTAGTAACAGAAAAAAAAGAGAGAAGTTCAAGGCTCGCTTGGTAGCAAAGGGTTTTTCATAGCAGAAATGAGTTGATTATGATGAAATTTTTTCTTCTGTGGTCAGGTACACTTCAATCCGAGCAGTACTTGCATTGGTGGCTAGTTGGGATTTGCATTTAGAGCAGATAGATGTTAAAACTGCTTTTTTGCATGGTGATTTAGAGGAGCATATCTACATGCAGCAGTCTGAAGGTTTCACTCAACCTGAAAACGAGCATTTAGTTTGCAGATTGAAGAAATCTTTGTACGGGTTGAAACAGTCTCCGAGACAGTGGTATAAACGATTTGACTCCTATATGATCGCGATTGGCTACAATCGATGTGAGATTGATTGTTGTGTCTATGTTAAGAGCCTTGATGATGGTTCTTTTATTTTCCTGTTACTGTATGTTAATGATATGTTGATTACTGTGAAGAACATGGATGATGTTATCGATTTGAAAACCTTATTGAGTCAGGAATTTGATATGAATTTTTTTTCTCTTGTGGTCAAGCACACTTCAATCTGAGCAGTACTTGTATTGGTGGCTAGTTGAGATTTGCATTTAGAGAAGATGGATGTTAAAACTGCTTTTTTGCATGGTGATTTAGAGGATCAGATCTACATGCGGCAGCCTGAAGGTTTCACTCAACCTGGAAATGAGCATTTAGTTTGCAGATTGAAGAAATCTTTGTACGGGTTGAAACAGTCTCCTAGACAGTGGTATAAACGATTTGACTCCTATATGATCACAATTGGCTACAACCGATGTGAGTATGATTGTTGTGTCTATGTTAAGAGTCTTGATGATGGTTCTTTTATTTTTCTGTTACTATATGTTGATGATATGTTGATTACTACGAATAACATGGATGATGTTATCGGTTTGAAAACCTTATTGAGTCAGGAATTTGATATGAAATTTTTTTCTCCTGTGGTCAGGCACACTTCAATCCGAGCAGAACTTTCATTGGTGGCTAGTTGGGATTTGTATTTAGAGTAGATGGATGTTAAAACTGCTTTTTCCCATGGTGATTTAGAGGAACAGATCTACATGCGACAGCCTGAAGGTTGCACTCAACCTGGAAACGAGCATTTAGTTTACAGATTGAAGAAATCTTTGTACGGGTTGAAACAGTCTCCAAGACAGTGGTATAAACGATTTGACTCCTATATGATCACGATTGGCTAAAACCGATGTGAGTATGATTGTTGTGTCTATGTTAAGAGCCTTGATGATGGTTCTTTTATTTTTCTGTTACTGTATGTTGATGATATGTCGATTACTGCGAAGAACATGGATGATGTTATCGGTTTGAAAACCTTATTGAGTCAGGAATTTGATATGAAAGATTTAGGTGCTGCAAAGAAAATTCTTGGAATGGAAATTTACAGGGAAAGAGACTCAAGGAAACTGTGGCTATCTCAACGGGGTTATGTTGAGAAAATGCTAGAAAGGTTTGCGATGAGCAGCGCAAAACCAGTTAGCACTCCATTAGCGGATCACTTTAAGCTCTCATCAGAACAGTGCCCGAAGACAGATAAGAAACTGAAGATATGGAAAAGGTTCCATATTTTAATGTTGTTGGCTGCTTGATGTATGCTATGGTATGTACTCGTACCGATTTAGCTCATGTTGTTAGTCAAGTTTGTAAGTATATGTCTAAACCTGGTAAGCAACATTGGGAAGCAGTCAAGTGGATATTTCGATACTTAAAGGGTACTATAGGACATGGTATTGTTTTTGGTAGTCAAGGGGTAATCCTTTGGTTGTAGGATATGTGGATTCAGACTATGCAGGTGACTTGGATAATAGAAGATCTATGACAGGGTATGTTTTTACTCTTGGTGGAGGACCTATTTATTGGAAGTCTACTGTTCAATCTGTTGTGGCACTATCTACAACTGAAGCTGAATACATGGCAGCGGCTGAAGCTGCAAAAGAAGCTTTATGACTCACTGGTTTAGTGAGGGAGTTGGGTGTTCAGCAAGGTGGAGTTCAGTTGCTTTGCGACAATCAAAGTGTTATTCACTTGGCTAAGAATCAGGTATATCGTGCTAGAACTAAGTACATTGATGTACGTTTTCACATGATCAGAGAGTTGGTTGCATCTGGAGAGGTTTTGTTTCAGAAGGTACATACTGATAAGAATGCTGCTGATATGTTCACCAAGCCAGTTACGACAGACAAGTTCAAGCATTGCTTGGACTTGTTGAATGTTTCGAGTTGTTAAAGAAGTAAGGTAACCCAACCACATTGAATGTTTCCTAAAGGGTAGGATATTCGCCAAGGTGGAGATTTGTAAGGTATGACTCATAAATATACCGGTAAAGAGGACAGGGGATGGAGTGGAGTGAGCGAAGCGAATGCAGCGAACATCAACTATCCTTACAAATAAAGTCTCGTAGTGGGGGTTACGATTATGTGGGTTGGGGGTGCTGGGGCACAGCCCCCGCGGTATGGTACATGGTTAATTTTGTAATTATGTACCAGGATTTTCTATTATAAATAGAGATATAACCTAAACCTATGAGACATTGAATAAAATTTCTAGCGCCGCCTAGGCACCGAGGACGTAAGCACATTGCCGAACCTCGTTAAAATTCTTGTGTTCTTTCATTTACTTTTCCCGATTCTTCAACACATACTCATCCAAACGTCTTATGGGCCGAGGTAAGAGCAATGAATAAATTAAACCACCTTTGTTTTTGGTATATTCAATGACAATGAGTTTTTGACTAGGTCAGGTGGGTGATGGCGACACCGATCATTACTGTTGGCAGCGGCCCGAGGACATGACCACATCCTGGCAAGCCTACAAGGTGGATGAGAAGAACCCAGGATCGGATGTTGCAGGCGAGACGGCTGCAGTAATGGCATCCGCCTCCATTGTGTTTAGGAAAACAAACCCACATTACTCTCACCTACTACTCCATCATGCACAACAGGTAAACCTTGCCATCTTTCTTTACATATTGCATTTAGTATGTGCTATTGGTAACCAAAAACTCAAGTAATTAACTAATTTTATGCTTATAATTAATATTTTATTTTTTTTGAGTAAATTACATATTTGGTCATCCCACCAATTCTGTTTTGGTCACTTAATTATTTTAAAAAAAGTAATACATAATGTTACGTTTTTGTTTCGTTTGGTTTTGGTTAAAAAACACAAGTAAATTAACTATTTTTTGGAATTAAATTTTATGGGCAGTTGTTTGAGTTAGGGGACAAGTATAGAGGGAAGTATGATGAAAGTGTAAGGGTGGTGAAAGGGTACTATCCGTCGGTGAGTGGGTTCAAAGATGAGCTGTTGTGGGCAGCTTTGTGGCTATACAAAGCCACCGACAATGAGGCTTATTTGAGTTATGCTTTAGACAAGGCAAATGAATTTGGTGGGATCACTTGGTCCATGAACGAGTTCAGTTGGGATGTCAAGTTTGCTGGTCTTCAGATCATTGCTTCAATGGTAACATAAAATTTCACACTTTTTAAGTTCTGTTGTATTGATTATACGAAAGTTTCATTTCCGGTCGATTTCGGTAACATTTCATTATGTGTATGCAGTTGTTGGTGGAAGAAAAGCATAGGAAACTGGCATTCGAGCTTGTATTGAAACAATATCGTTCAAAGGCCGAGTACTATTTGTGTGCTTGCCTTAACAAGAGCAACGAGAGTAATGTGAAACGCACCCCGGGAGGTCTATTGTACGTCCGACAATGGAACAACATGCAATACGTATCGAACGCAGCATTTCTTCTAACCATATACTCCGATCATCTCCAAACATTGAATCGAAGGTTGATATGCGACCGCGGTGAGTTAGGATCGGAAGAAGTCCGCGTGTTTGCGAAATCCCAAGTTGATTACATCTTGGGAGAGAATCCGAAGGCCACGAGTTACTTGGTCGGATACGGTTCAAGGTACCCTCAAAGGATGCACCATAGAGGAGGATCAATTGAATCCTATGGCGAGAACAAGGGATTCATAAGGTGCACTCAAGGGTATGATAATTGGTTTCATAGAAAAGGACCAAACCCCAATGTTATTGTCGGGGCACTTATCGGAGGGCCTAACGAGAAAGATGAATTCAGTGATGATAGGAAGAATTTCATGCAAACCGAGGCTTACACTTATAATACAGCAAGCCTTGTTGGGGTTTTGGCCAAATTGCATGGTTTAGAAGATGATGGAGTCTTTAATAGTCCTTTGACTGCTTCTAGATAAAGTCCCCCAAAACTTGATTTCTCAAATGTTGTATACACAGGAAAAGATTTATTTTTTTGGGTAAACTATGCATTTAATACCTAAACTATCAATTTAGATCGTTTTAATACCTAAGCTTTTAATTATTTTCAAAATCATACGTAATGTCTAGTTTTTGTTTCATTTTAGTACCCACCATTAAAAAAATAATGCATTTAGTACCTAAACTATCAATTTCGGTTTTTTTTAGTACCTAAACGTTAAACTTTTTCAAAATTTAACGTTAAATTTTGAAACAAAAACTAAACTTTATGTATGATTTAAAAAAGATTAAAAGTTTAGGTACAAAAACGGATCTCAACTGATAATTTGGGTACTAAACATGTAATTTAACCTTTTTTTAGCAGATTCAGAGAAGTCCTTGAGTTTTGTCTGAATCTAAATCTCCTTTTGATATGATATACAATCTCCAATGTTAGTTTGGTACATTTAAAGATTCAGAGACCTATCAGTAATGTTTTGTACTTAATAATGGTCGGAAGAAAGTAGAGCAAACAAACAAAGCCACGGCATTTGGGCCTTCTTTTTTAGGGTAAACTATATGTTTAGTACCTAAACTATTACTTTAGTTTTATTTTGGTACCTAAACTTTATGTTGTTTTAGAATCATACTTAACGTTTAATTTATGTTTCATTAGTACCTTATCGTTAAAAACTTAACGGTGATGCTGAAATTTCATTATAAGGTGTTGTCATGTTATTATTGAAAAATATAACATGCCATGTCAATAGTTCTATTAATTTTTAATGGAAGGATACCCAAATGAAACCTAAATTAAACATTAGGTATAATTTTGAAACAAAATAAAACTTGAGTACCAAAACGGAACAAAAATGATATTTAGATACTAAATATGTAATTTACTCTTTTTATTCATTAATTTTTTAAATATTATATGAATCGGCATATGCCCCATTTTAGGAAATTAACCGGGCTATGTGAGAAATGATTTGTTTTATATGATAGTATATTATAATATTTTTTACTCTATTAATAACAGACATATACTTTAACATGACTATTTGAATTTAAGTCTTTTAGAGAGATTAATATTTTCTTTTATAACTTTATATATACACTCATATCATAAGATAAAAATATTCAATCGTTCTTGTGATGATTTGATCATATCTCATTTATTTAAACATATAAACATGTCGAATATAAATATATAGTGACTTTAGTATATAATTCATTTTCAATCGTATCATATAAATACATAAATAAAGTTATGTATGTAACTCCCATAATAAAAATAAGAGTCCATTTCAACCCAATATCTAATCTTATCAAAACTCCTTGGGAAGGCCACCTAATGTATATTATGGTCAAATATAATTGGTTTCTTCCTCGTAATCCTTAATTGACTTCTAGAAGAACACATCAAGACTTTCATTTTAGTCAAAGTTGGTGATGCCTCTTATTTTCTTTCCTTGTGTAGCTCTTTCCCATTTTTCCTTTTTGAGAAAGTCTTAGTATGCGTATTAAGGTGATGTAACCCTCCTTTTTGAGAAAGGTAGATTTTATCTTTTCTCTTATCTTGGGAGGACTCCAACCCGTGAAAGTGACATGGTTTCCGTCCGGTTGAAAATGATATATTTGAATTGGGTTTATTAGGAGAATGACTAAAGTTGTAAATTGCCCCTAAAGTTACCTAAAGGCTGAAAACCATTAAGGGAGATGATGTCAATGGGCAGAAGCTTTATTCCTCTTTTTCATCCAACCTTCTCTCATTCTCTTCTCCATTCAAATTCATTATTCTTTTCCTCTTTTGGTGGATTTAGAAAAGGCGATAACTTTGTAAATCTTTCCTCTCCAATACGAAAATCTAAGGTAAGAAATGGAACCCTCATCCCTCAATCATTCATACAAGTGTTCTTTTGTAAACTTTGGCCATGGGAAAACTAAGTGGGGGTTTAAGATGAGTTTTGAGATTTTGGGATTCCTTGGTGTTCTAATCCGCTTTTAGAAATTAGGAAACATGTTTATAACTTTCCTAAACCTTTAAACTGGTTGGTAACTCATTTTCATTGATTATTATATTGAGAGAAGTGGGAGAAAACTCAAAAGTGAAGGGCAAGGAGAAAAAGGTCCTTGGGAACTTTGAGTTGTTCTTCAGTCCCTAGGCACAAGGTAACCTACTTCTAACATTCCTTTACTACTTGTAGATCACCATATAGAGTTATGATGCTTGTGTGAGTCCATGAAACTATTTGTGTGTATTTGGAGGTTCTAAAGCATGAAAACGGGATTAAATGTTATTCTTGTATAAATTAAAGACCTTTTATGGTCCTTGTATGCCAAACAAGCTTTAAACATCGAATAGGGACCTTAGGAATGCTTTAGGATGAATTTGGGAGGGTCTTAGTTGAGTGAAACAAAGCATTATGGGTCGAGGGTATCAGTATTGTAAGAATAGTACCATGCTGCCCATGATGAAGGAACAAAACTCAAAGAGTTTGTGAAGAGAGTATCGATACACTATCTAGGAGTATAAATACTGCTCGAATGGTATCGATACTCAGGGCCTAGTATCGATAATCGGGGGATTTTTCAAAACATTGAACGTAAATTTACTACCGATACTCGGAGTAGTATCGATACATAAATAGGATTATCAATACACTTGTGAATGTTGTGCTATAACTCTATTTTGGAATTATAAGGGAAACCCAAGGGGTTCGATGGGTGAAACCTCCTAATAAGCCTACAAGTGGAACACCCTAACAAATCGTATAAGAACATTAGATCTTAATGAGGTAAGATTCCATAAGACTTATGTCTTGTTTGATGCTCGGGAAACGACAAGGACACCAGAGCCACTTGAATGACGTTTGTGTGGTAGATTAAGGATTATCTGGATATATCCAGCCCAGTGCTTGGCACCTTAAAATGCTAGTCGGATGAGGTGTCGATGCTAAGTGACCTAGTTCTATCCCAAGTACTCTAAATGAGTAGATTAGTCGAGTGAGTTCCAATGCTATGCGACCCGTACTCAGCTTGAGTGGTAGGGAGACACCGATGTTGTGTGACTCGGGTCCCGTCTAAGGTTCTTAAGTAAGCAAAGAGGGGTGTCAGTTTCGTGATACTAAGTGACCCTGAGCTACACTATGATGCTTAGTCTTGCTGTTGTATTAGTGTATACCAATGTTCACAACTATACTTGTAGCATGCCCATGTGTTGAATGCATGTAGTATAGTAAGTTTATTTGTGTGACACCTAGCTTGTAAGCTCAGCGTATGGAACGTGTTTCTGTGCACAGGTCTTTCAGTGCCAGATCGAGGAGTTCGTCGCCGGATTCAGGACTTCCAGATTTGATCTTTATTAGTGTGCATCTCGTATGTTATAGAGGGCATGTACCATCATAGACCCAATTGCTTATTGAGTCGTAACTCTATTTTTACTTATGTATTTTGGAGATTTTTGTTGGGAGCTCACCGTATTTTAAGCATTTATATTTTGTAAACTTTTATCACATTTTGATTTTTATATTATCATGAACGTCGTATGGGGTAATCGATTTTAAAAAAATGGTTAACTACTTGTGGTTCCTTGTGACATTCTAATCATCCAAACCTTGGGTCGGATCGGATTAGGGTGTTACAATGTAAGGCAAATTAAGCATATGATAATACAAACACCATTTAGCTGAAATATTATATGATGATATTATCAATCTATCCTATATTATACATAATATATACATATAACATATATACACAGACAAATTAAGCATATCCATATAGTCGAATTAACCAAATATACTTTTAATTTCATAAACACATCAACTATGATTGTCATATACTTTTATTCCGTACATATACGCATACTAAACATAAGGCATGAAGTCAAAATATACCTTCCACTTTTAAACACCTCTATTGGTATTAAACATGCTTTTATTATTATATCTTTATTGAATTAATTAATATTTAAGAATTTTATATCTAAACATAATTAAGAGAATATTATAGATAATTCAAATCAATCGTATACCTGTAATCACATTTCAAATAATTTAATTCATAACCTTTAACACATTATATCAAAGAATTTTATTTCATTCAAAACACATTTATAATGACCTAAAATTTTTAGGTCAATATTTGAGTATAGACCCGAATCATAAATAAACTCAGTAAATATGATTAGAGAAATAATAAAAAGCTGGAAGTCTCACACTGAATTCTCATATAAATGAAATAGAAACTTCTATTTTGTTCTTTCATTGTCAGTGAATTAAACAATTCGTATGGCTATATAAGTCGGGTTCTGTATATGGTTCGTAATGTACACCAAAATAAGGGAAAGCAAGCAAGTTTCCGAGCAGAACGATAACAGAGGAAAATATATTGGATTCATAATACGACCGACACATGATTTTACGTTTCGAAGATAAATTTATAAAATTTTAAAGAGATATAAATGATTTTATATAATTTTTTAATTTTCTTGTGATAATGCGGAAAAGTGTGTCATGTCATTACACCTTAACACCGTTACCAAAATGGTGGGCAAAGTGTGATAAGAGTACAAATTTTTTTATTAATGTAGACCAAAAATAGAATTTAAGTACTAATATGAAAGAAGTGAACTAATTCAGGTACCAAAATGTGAGGTAGGTGAGGTGGTTCAACTATATTTTGTGTCAATAACAAAGCCAGTTAGTTACCCTACGTATTAAGTAACCCAGAAAACAGAAATATAACAGAACACAACAATCACATGCACTCTTATTTATTAGCTCCTAATACACAACATTAATGGTATTTTACATGCTCCAATCAAAATACAACACCAAATCAACAATCAGATTGCAGTTTTCACAACGTCCAATAACCTTACTATTGCAAACTATGTTTGCTTATTTAGGCTACCAGTGCCATACAATACATACACAGTCGTATACGCCAAACGTACATAGTCGAAACCGGAAGTGGAAGGGACAGGGTTCTGTTTGTGGAATGCTGGTTCTTACTGCTGAACAACGCATTCTTGCGTCCCAGCCACCATGGTGCGGTGGGACCGTTTGGGGATGGTGTTCTTTTCTTCAATGGGATCCTTAAGCATAGTATCGGCAGTGTTTTCGATGATATCTTCGCCATTGGAAATGGCTTCGAAGATAAGTTCCTTCACTTCACAGAACCTCTCATCAGAGAGAGAAACCTCAGCGAGTAGCCTCCAAGCATTTTCATCGGATGCCTCATCATAGTCCTTCCTCCTTTTTAACACCATGTGGCCGCTAATTTCCCATACAGCCGGGTTCACCTGGGTGTCCAGAAGCTCCGGACTCACTTCCCCAAGAGCTTGTTTCTCAGCATAGCACTGTTGGGTCAATCGACAAATTGGAAATTCAATTGTAAGAAATAGCAGCATCATGTAGATAATTAAGTATCGATTAACTTAATTTATTAATTACCTGTGGAAGGAGAAAGATCCGCTTTCCACAATCAGAGATGAGGACATTATATGGTATGTTGTTCTCTTGAAGGCAAATGCAGGCATCGGAGACAGCGTCGGACAAGTCCTGAAGAGTGTCACCGCCCTTAAAGACAAGACCCCTGACCGGATAGTTTAAAAGCTCTGAGATGAGCACTTCATCATTCAAAGTGGCTATCTTCTTAGTGGGAGCTTTCTCGATGGGGAAAGGCACAGCCAAGTAGTAAGCCTGCAACGATCGGAATAGTTAAGTCACCTAAACCACAACTATACCCAACAGATAGATATATCCTGATGGAACAAACTAAGATGTTAGTACCTGGAAGTGAAGGTGATTGATTGTAGCAAATGCACCCAAGCTGTTGTAACCCAATCTGAAATACGGATTCCCGGCTTCAACTGCCATATACAGTGCAAGCAAGAAGCTCTCATGGTCGATCCTCTGAGGCAAGCATTCCAGGATTCGAGGGATCAACAGCACATGTCCGTATTCAATAGGACTGACCTGTCAAATAGAATGGGAACAATGTTTAATCCTACAAGGCTAAGACTCTTGCTAAGCTAGTTATTCTATAGTTTGAATAAGTAGACTTAAAATACATTTATGGCAACAACACTCGGAGCACTCTCAACATCAATTTGAGCACTTGGGTAGAACTGAACTTCACCATCTTCACTGGCTTCAAACTGGAAGAGAACCTCTTCTTGCCCGACCTTGGTGAAATTGAACTTGTTCCCATCAAAGGGCTGGAGAACCTTATCAACACGGAATTCAGTCGGCCTCTTCCTAAGGTGGCGGCCCTCATTCAGCTGAGCAATGAAGCCATATTCACCAGGAATCACCTAAACAACTCAGTTAACCATAAAAAAAATTCAGCTTATTTGCAGGTAAACAATTGAAGCAAGGAAATAGGAAAGGAGCCCAAATTCAACCTTGGTTTCGCAGGCAGTAACATCATATCGAAAGAGTCCTCTTTGCATGCGATCTTCCCACTATCATAAAACCACAAAGTACATTTTAACTTAACAATTTGTACGATACAACGATTATCAACTATCACAATGATCTTAATCTTATTTCTAATAGCAAAAAATTACCTCCCCAAGAATGAGCGAGTCAAGAAAAGCAACAGGGGGCTCTTTCTCCTCAATTGCAAGCACATCGTTTTCAGCATCAATCTTAGTCAGCTTCTTGAAAGCATATAAAGGAATCTTTGCTTCTATAGATCAAAACCCAGTTCAAGTTTAAACCTGAATTCTTCAAACAAACAAGGTTTACATAGTAAATTTAACGAATACCTGGAATGCAGCAGCTCCTAAGGCAATTCTTTCCGCACCCGCCACTACGGCGAGCAGTCTCTTCCGTCTCATCCTTCTGGTAATTCGAAACAACAGTGGGAACCCTCTTAATCCTGAGCATCATCTTGCTAATACTTCTTTTTACGGGCAATTTATTCTTACGATCGATCTAAATAAGCTTCTTCGATAATATTTTTTCCTTTTTTTCCCCTAAATATACTAGAAGCTAGTTATACTAACTACTGAAACTCTAAAAGAAAAGACCACCACCAGCAAGGAAAAGGAGATCGGAAGGACTACCGCCTTCAGAAGGCAAAGCTCCACGCCCACCGTGCGGAGAAGGGTTGCTCTCTATCACACAACTCTTACGTCGTACAGTTCGGGCATGAATAAGAGGTCGGTAAACTCTGTGTATAGCCGTGATGTCCACAATTTGTCAACCCAGGGTATTACCCCCCAAAAAACGAAAAATCCACAATTCAAAATCACCTGTAACCTAATTTTATCAAACACCCCAACCTCTTTAGCTTCAAAAAAAAAAAGACCAGGTTTGCTAAAGAGACACAAAAAGAAAAACCCAAAGCTCAAAAACTTTTTTTCCTGATTTTCTTGGTGAAGGGAAGCATAAGAAGAAAAGGGGATATATAGATAAGAGGGGAGTGACGGAGAAGGCGGGTGGGGCTAGTTTTTTTTTGGAAGGATTGAAGGTATACAGTTGTGAGAAGAAGGTACTATACAATAAAGTAAACAAAGCTTGTGGCCCTCGTGCCTTCTTCAGAGTTACTCTTTTTTTGTGGGCTCAAAGACAATTACTTGCACATGAACTCGAAAATGAAAGGAAGAGAGAATGGAAATGTTTCTCGTTATTGTTGTTTTTCTTTTCTCTAATTCATCCGTACGATACGAGGCTCAGGTGGGGGATAAGTAGTTTGCCGGAGATAGTGAGCTCAGGGACTCGGAACCCAAGTCCGGCCGTACGGAAGAGAAGGATGTAGGCTATGGTGGCTCTGGTCTGGTTGGCTCCTGCCAAAATTGAAATTGGATTTGTTCTATTTAATTAAAATGACTATTATCTCAAACCACTGACGTCGGAAATGAAAAACAAAAACACTGGCGTCGGAAATACTACCTTTTCCTCGTATTTTGGAAATATATTATTTAGAAATAAAAAAAATACATGTTATGTTAGGGTATTATCTTATATAATCTAATTTAAATTAAATTAATATTTTTTGAATAATTTAAACTGATTATATTATAGCATAATATATGTTCAAATTTTTTTTAGCTTATTATAATGTACATACGTATAGCATAATATGATTATTATTTTTTCAGGTTTCAGGTTTAAGTACCCCTAGCACCAAAATATTTAAGCTTTCATCTATAAATGATTAAGTCTTTCGAATATATATTACCACTTATAAGCACCCTAGATTAATAAAAAAATTGGTAAAAATATCATTGTTGCATTTTCTTATATTTTAATAACCAATCACATTATATATTAAATGAATATGATAGCATGACATTATTTAATAAAAATTATATTCTCGTAATTTATGTACTTTATCAATTCAATTCTAATTTAAAATAGTTCTTTAGATATATGAACCAATTTATCTCAATGGTTAAATGAATCGTTGTTGTTCCTAGAGGTTACAGGTTTGAGCACCAGCGATTGCAGCAACGTGATTGAGCATTCATTGTCAAATGATTGTGAGTATTTAGAACAAATATTATTTTATAACCACCTTAGCTTAATAAGTATCTATGTTGATCGATATTGTTGTATAAAAAAGGCATTAACTACTAAGTTACCATGAAAAAACATGTTTTGTCTTACTTTTGCATAATATAAATGGTTTCATACTTATAACTTAAACGGTTGACATTAAAAAAAAGTGTTACCTAGTATGTTGTCATGAGAAATATGTTTTTTTCTTACTTTTACATCATATAAATTGTTTTATACTTATAACATAAACAACATTAAAACAAACGCACTATCTACTATGTTATTACAAGCATAACAAAATAAGTTAAAAGCTTAAAAAAATATGAATATTTATAAAAAAATCAAAAATATCGATATTTGTGAAAAGTATTGATACTTTGTAGCTTCTCATTTTCTATGTTTTCTTTAAATTTGAAAGTATCAATACTCTTTGAAAAATATTGATACTTTACAGCATTCTCATTTCCATGTTTTTTTAATTCGAATGTATCGATACTTGTGAAATAGTATTCATACTTTTGAATTTAAAAAATGAAAAATGATATTTTAACTTTCAAATTTAAAAGTATAGATATTTTTGGAAAAGTATCGATACTTTACAGCCTTATGATTTTTCATATTTTTTAATTTAAAAATATCAATAATTGTGGAAAAGTATCCATGTTTTCTAATTTTTATAATAAAATATTAACATTTCATATCACAACTTATTTTCTTAATGAACCATAACATTTTTTGGCGTAACCCATCTTATCAAAAAAATGTTAATATTTCAAATCGCAACTTATTTATTAGTGAACCATGATATTCTCATGTTATTAATAAAAAAAATATTAACATTCCTTATCGCAACCTATTTCTTAGTGAACCATGACATTCTTAAGTGCAACTCATTTTATTAATAAAAATATTAACATTTTATATCACAACTTATTTCTTAGTGAATCATCACATTTTTTTTGGCACAACCTATTTTATTAATAAAAATATTAACATTTGACATCACAACCTATTTCTTAGTAAACCATGACAATTTTAGGTACAACTGTATTTCTTATATATATTCATAACATTTTTCACCTTTTAACTTATTTTCTTATCGTTAGAAAATCCAAGGCTCAATCAGCTTAAACTATGGTAACATTTTGGACACAACCTAAAATGTTAAAATATTCATAACATTTATTGTTTATATAACACCCCTAGACCGATACATGTGACTCGATCTAATCCAAGGTGTCTCATTAAGGCCACCAAAGCGACCTATATTAAATAATCTGAGAAAAAAGCAAAATTTTCTTAAAACTATTTAAAAATCATAAAACAATTTATAAATAAAAGCATAAGTCTGAAAAATCATACATATATTAAAAATAGAATCCATAATATTTAGTATCAAAACCACTTCCAAACTCTAATATATAGATAAATAGTGACCTACATGCCCCCTAATTACATATATATTGTACTCTGTAAGTAACACCGACGGAACTCTCATTATTGATGTCGATAACTACACAGGGTTGATGCTTTAACTTGAAATGGTAAATAATAGAGTGAGCTTTGGAAAAGTTCGGTAATAGAATACTACCAAAATATGCTAAAGGCCAAGCAGATATATGGTGCAACATGAAGATTACCTTAGCTATCCATGCATAAATAGGTCATAGTGAAGAGTTGAGCTTTCACAAATTAATTCTTTTGGTAATAGTCAAGAAGCTTATAGTTAAGAAAAAACATTAAGAGGTACATATTCGGAAGATGGATTTGGGGAGTCTAGTGTGTTCCAATAAAACCAAAAATAGTAGTTTAATTCGGTAAAACATTTTTTTAAAACACAGTAATACCCTCCACTCAAACACTCCACATGCAGTTCTCTAGAACTGCATCTATACGAACTTATCCTAGGCTAATTAGGCGTAGGAACCAACCTAAGGGGGTATCTTGGGGCCTCTAGACCTATCCAAGGGTCCCCTTAGGTCTGTAAGGATTTACAAACTTGATCAGAGCTAAACCTTCGTACTTAGTATCCTACCCAAGCAATACCTTAGAAAAATTAGACTAAGCAATGAACCATAATATCATTATCGTGATCTAGTAAAATATCGTAAAAGTGATAATAAAGTTTATTTAAATCACATAACAGTCCTCCACATGTACACCAATATGTAATCCCCATAACTGCATCCATAAGGACTTACCCTATACTCGATGAGTATAAGATCCAACCTAAGGGAGTACCTTGAGGCTTGTAAGCCTACCCAAGGGTCACCTTATGTCCATAAAGATTTACTAGCTTGATCAGAGCTGAACCTCCATACTCCAGAATCATACTTAAACAGTACCCCAATAAAACAGTTCAAATAATAAACAATAGTTTTAGGATCTATAATTCATGCACATTATATTTTTCAGTAAAAATGGAAATCAAATGACATGTATTAGGTAAACAAAGTTTGAAAATCATTAAATAAGGTATCATAATTTCCATAAAGATAATTCTTTAATAAATCAAAATAGATAAAATAGTCGTGCTTCAGAGCATATAAAATAGTTATGTATCATACAAGGAGCACACTAGAAGATTTAGATTATTATTCAGAGGGACTTGATAGTTATCAGAAAGGGAAAACATAGAACTTTGTTGATTGATCGGATTTCAGATATCTGATCCCTATTAAAAGAGTTCGATTACTAACGAATCTAATCAAACATTTAAGAATTAATGTTTCAGCCCCCTTTAAAATTTGAATGCATTAGGAAGGAATTCAGAAATCTTTACATCTAAATTGTTGAAGATTTATGTATAACATGAGTTATTCCATTAACCATGCAATTAGGGGCATTTTAGACATTTTGATTCTTGAAGAATTCTTAGTAATTTAGCCCAATAAAGGTAATACAATAAATTTTAATATTCAGGGTTTATCTCAAATTAATCAAATTTTTAGTTAAATCGAACTAAACAGATCCCAACACTACGATACTTATCAATCGTTCAGACCGAGATACTTCATGAATATTCACCTCTTAAAGTTGATTGCATTAGTTGAACTGATCACCCTTTAGAATCAGTGTCCATAATTATCCAAATGTATCTACTTATTCTAGGTCATGAGAGAGTTTTAGAGTAATTTGGTCGTTTCAACAATTCAGATACATACAATACTTCCATTCAATTCAACATTTTCATATAATATAGTCATTTCGAACAATTCTGACATACAAGGTACTTTCAGTAATTTAGTCTCCGAATGTTCGCTCAGGAATCATAAATTCTAGGTCATTTCCCCATTTTGAGGATATTTCAATCATTTCATTTAATTCTGTCATATATATTAGTTTTGTCAAATTAGTCTTTAGAAGTTATTCAAGAATCATAATTCTAAGTCTTTTACCATCTCAGAGGTTATAATCGATTATTAAGGTTTTCCAAGCAAAACAAGCATTTAATATGTAAATCAGTAGTTTTATAGGGTCAAGTATAGCTTATAGTATTATTTCCAGTTTTAGGAACAATCATTGTCTTTTTACATCCCAATGGTATTTTCATAATTTATTATCCAAGTATTTCCGGCATTAAAACCTTTAAAGAAAATAATTAAAATTTAAGGATCCCTAAGTTAATCGAATAACCAATTATTCACTGGACATGAAATTATTTATTATCGACTTTCTAGTTCCTTAAACAAGTCAATCTGAGTTTTATTCAGTTTACTGCCATTTCACCATATACAGTACTAGTTTCCAAATAAACTTCGATAAGCACATGGCCAATTTTTTTCATTCATGCATTTACCAATAATCAATGAGTTTCGTAAAGTATACAATAGGTAGTATAGTATTACCTTGATTTTTGAGCTACCTTGATCGATCAATTTAACTCTATTCGATCACTCTTGAGCTTTAGTTTAATGTCCCCTAATATCTAGGATACAAAGCAAAACGAATTACGTAAAAAACAACAGTTAATTAGAAAAAATGATCGAATCAAAAGATAAAAAACTAAAAAATATCTTACTAAGTTTGAATTTGGTAAAATGGGCCCCAAAAATAGACTCAGGACATCGAAAAACATTTAGATAATTATTCCCAAAAATGTCAATGCTCGGTCAACTAAACGATCAACGGATACTCAACGGTTAACGATTGGACGGCTTGACTCACGGCTCGACTCGAGCCGCGGCTTGGCTCGAATCATCACTAAACTCGGCTTAGATCAGTGTAGACCAGTTCAAACCGATTCGATTAGTTTTCTAGAACTCACTGGATGGAAGATAACCCCACGTGTAGTGGCGACGCGTGGGGTACATGCAACATCTTACGGTCGTCGGAGAACCACCAAATTTTCCAAAATCATGAATTTCGTGATTTCAATCTAGTTCCCATGCTCGGTTCGAGATGGAAAGCATTGAAAAAGCTATTTCATAAAAGGTCAAACTAAACCGTTGTTCACCCCCACGATGGTATTGGCAACAGCGAACCTCCAGTACCAGATGAAGCGAAACCTCGAGATGGTTCACTTGGTTCTGACGGTGAGCCTTACCTGTGGCTAAATGATGATAAATCAAAGACCGAATAGGTTTATTCAAGAGTGGATGATCGGGTTTTAGTCGCAGGGTAAGGACGATGTCGATGGCAACGACAGTGCACGACGCAGATCGTTGGTAAAGGGGATTAATGATGGCATATGGATGAAAATTGATTTTAGGGGAAAAAATTGATTTGGGGGGAGGGGTTCCTTTAGAATCACCATTGAACGGATCTTGAGGAGACGAATACGTATTACATGGGTATTTATTTATGTATTGCAGTAATATCAAGAATGATCGATGTGCTTGGGTCGTGCTCCATAATCTTTAGGGGCAATATCATATTTAGATTTATCGGTGTTTCTAGAATTATTCAAAGACGTCCCCTTATGCTAGGTCGTGAGGTTATTTAGGTCATTCAATACTTGAGTTTATCTTGGTCATTTCAGAGTTTCAGAGTAATTTGGTCATTTCAACAATTCAGATACATATAATATTTCCATTCAATTTAACTATAATATAGTCATTTCGAACAATTATGACGTACAAGGTACTTTCAATAATTTAGCTTCAGCATCACCTTGATTTCTTAGCTACACCGATCGATCAATTAAACTCTATTCAATTACCCTTGAACTTTTGTTCAACATCCCATAATATCTCGGATATAATGCAAAATAAATTACGTCAAAAACAGATCAAATCGAAAGATAAAACACAAAAAAAAAGCTTATAGAATTTGAATTTGGTGGAACATACCCCCAAAATGGACTTAAGACATCGAAAAACATCAAGATAAGTTGTCCCAAAAAAGTCAACGCCTGATCAACGAGGGTCAATAGCTAGTCAATGGTGGTTAACAGTCAACGGATGGATGGCTCGGCTAGGCAGGACAACTCAACTAACAGCTTGGTTTGACTCATGACTCGACTCAACTTGGACTAATCTAGAATGGCTCAAATCGGTTCGACCGATTTTCTAGAACTCACTGGCTGGAAGACAACCCCCACGTAGAAGAGTTGCACATGGGGCACGTGCGACATCTTACGGTGGTCGGGAGGCCACAAAATTTTCTAGAATTGTGACTTTCATGATTTGAATCTAGTTCCCATGGTCAGTTGTGACAGAAAATGTCAGAAAAGCTATTTCTTAAATGGTCGAAATAAACTGTCGCTCACCGGCGGTGACACCTCCAATACCAGATGAAGCGAAACCTTGAGCTGGTTCACTTGGTTCGGCCAGTGAGACTTACCGACGGTTGAACGATAATAAATCGATGAAAAAACGAGATGAAGATCCTTGAACTCCGATAAACTTTCGAGATGATCTCCACGATGGCCGACTGGGTTTCTCCGAGAGTGGATGATCGTCTTTTGATCATGGGGTGAGGACAAAGTCGATGGCAACGACAGTGAAGGGGGTCGACGATGGCACAATTAGATGGAGGGAATGAGTTCCAAAATCTGGTATAGGTATATTTAATAGATATTTTTAATGTTTTTGCTTGAACATTTGTGTCGCCTAGTTGGCAAAGGCATAGGCTTAGCTTTCTACATATCACGATTTTGTGTTGTCTATATACCAAAAATAGAAAATTACAATTAATGCCATTGAATTGTCTAGAGTTATCGCCTTGGGCACTAAGTTTTGCTCCGCATTTAGGTTAGTCCTAAATTTTTAGTAACTCTCCTTTCAAGATTGAATTCCATGCTTTGCTATTTCCTAATTTAGTCATTGAATAAATTTAGAGTGTTACACTTTATAACTTATTTTCTTACCGTTTATAACATTTTTGGGGCAACTTGTTATGTTACTACATTGATAACTTTTTCGGTTCCACTTTATAACATTTTGTGTTCTGCTTTTAACCTGTAAGATGGGTTTCTCAGTTACACCATTTTAAGTTATTTTAAAATAGTTACAACCCAATATATCACATATAAGTTAACATTTCCAGTCGCACTAAACCAGTTTTGTTAAGAATTTTTTTTTCAAATTTTCGGTTGTGTCGTCTTTTAGCCTTATATTAGTATGTCTTTCTAAACCAAACGGTCCTAGTTGTTAAAAAAATGATTGTTATTTTTACAAGTTTCGGTTTTGAGTACCCGTAGCTCCAAGATATTTGAACTTCAATTGTCAAATGATTGAGTCATTGGAATAGATATTACCAGTTGTAAGTACCCTAGATTAATAAAAAAAAATTGGTGAAAATATCATTGTTACATTTTCTTCTATTTTAATAACCAATCACATTATATATTAAACGAATATGATGAGATGACATAATTTAATAAAAATTATAGTCTCAAAATGTATGTACTTTATCAATTTAATTCTAGTTTAAAATAGTTATTCAAATACATTAACTAATTTATCTCAATAGTTAAAGGAATCATTGTTATTCCTAGAAATCACAGATTCGAGCATCAACGACTGTTAGACTAACTTCCATCCTTTACTACATTCCTCTCTCCCCTTTCATTTCCTCTCACTTATTCTTAATCCTCACACAACTAACACCAATTATCATTTTCTTGACCTATAAACAAGTCACCGGAATACACTCAATAATTCAAATAACAAAATAAAATCAATTACATAATTGAATCTAAATTTTCAAACACTAAATAAAATAAAACAAATACTCATTGTTTAGAAAATGAACCTTCACCAACATATAAAACCTAAACAGAAATTGCAACATAAATGAGAAAAAGGATCGTCGTTCCAATTTTATAACGACCATCAAGATACAAGGTATTAATGATCATTTTCTTTGAACATTTCAAAAGACATAGTTCATGTTCCAACATATAATTTAATGAATAAAATAAGAAAACAATAATAATTTTGTGACTTAAAGGTATAATTTACCCTTAAAATCACATGCATGGTGTAATTGGGAATGACGTTTTCCATCATTTAACATTGTGCTATTTTCTTCTTCTTCTTTGTTTTATAATAATATTGTAAATAAGATGAAAGATCGAACCAATTAAATTTCTAGTTCTCAATTTAATTCGTTGAGTGATAGGTTTAATATTAAAGTAATATAAAAACATAAATTACATCAATAATATTTCAATTTAATAACAAGTATATTTGAATCTCGATTGAAATTTTATTGTTTCTTCGTTCTATACTGAATTTTATTAAATTAAATATTTTTTATAGAAATTATTTGTTATCCTTCAAATTATAAATGTAATAAATTTTTCTTAACCGTTTTAAAAATAAAAAAGTTTAAATTAATATAATAATATAATTTTAGTTTTAATCTCTTAACATTTTATAGTTTTGTTATATCTTTGGAGACCATATCTAAAACTATTGATTTTCTCTCTCGGGTTGTAAATGAGTTAAGATATATTGCGAGGTACTCGAGATTTACTCATTTAAAAGTTGGTCAACAAACAAATTGAATGGATTTACTCAAAAAGAATAATATATACAAAAAGTTAGAGTTTTTGAAATTAAATTATTAATAATATTAATATTTATATGTTATTTTTTCAATACAATATAAGACTTTCATGTATTTAAGGTTAAGGTTCGAGCTCATGTTTGAGCTTCAGTCGAGCTAAGTCTGCAAATGTTTCGAGTTCAAATTTTTCGAGTTCGAGTCAGGTTTCAATTTTTTATTTCGAGTTGAGCTTGAATTTTATTTTAAGCCACCATGCTTCCGAGATGAGTAAAGTTTCAATTTGTTATTTCAAGATCAAATCGGACTTTTCAATTTTAAACTCATGAGTTTTTTGGTAGAGTCAAATTCAATTTTAAACTTTTTGAATCGAGTTGAACTCAATCAACTCGTTTACAGCCCTACTCTCAGGACCTCCACGTATATATTTCATTTCATTAAAGTCTTAGTAACTTTTCAAAAATAGTCACAATATACGAACAAGACATTTGATAAACCCAAATAATTTATTAGTATAAAATTTATAAACCTCGTTACTAAATTTATTTAACTTGTTAGCATACAAATAATCATTATTATCCTACAAAAGACATAATCAAGTGAGTCATTATAAATACTTTTGGATCGTGATTGAGAGAAGTTTCTTTTCCTCTCCTCGTTGAGCTCTCATCCATATTCGTAATCTTTCTTGTTAAAAGAAATATCGATCAATGATTATTTTTAACAATCGTGATTTGCAATTCGAATAAAATAAAATAAATTGTTAACGATCAATGAAATAAAATTTATTTTTATTAATAAAATTAAATCTCAACCTGAATTTATTTTTCCTACGTTCGCCATATTGGTACGAAATCATTTATTGCTCACATGTCCATGTGATAAGAGTCCACATGTCATCAACAAAATTACAATTTATGAACTTTCTTTCACATGGCTGAATGACACAAATATCCAACATTCATTCTTTCAAGAATCTTTTCAATTGTTTGGTCCCTCCCAAAACTTGTCATTACTCATTACCACATATCCCACATGATATTCTAAACCATGCATCTCAAATTTTATTTTATTTTAAATATTTATATATATATATATATATATATATATATATATATATATATATATATAATATATATATATATATGTGCGCGCGCGCGCATTCATATTTTCAGTACGCATAATTAAATTAGAATCACAAAAAAATAGAAAAAGGATATTTGCTCATGAATTGAATTAGGTATTTGAGTAAATGAGTAGGGATCATACTACTCAATTTTAAAGTATAGCTATGAAAATGTAATTGATAATTCTGTAAAAAAGAATATATTTTAGATTTTTTTACTTAAGTTATTGTTTTTCTAAAAAGCCATTGTCATTGCAATTTAGTTGCATTTAGGACATTTCATGTATGTGGTGGAAAAGTTTTTCCTCAGCTAGTTTTTCTTTATAAAATTGATGTTGATGAAAATGATTGTGTGTTGGTTGTGATGATGCAGGTGATAGGAAATGACCGAGGAAATTATTTGCTGAGATAAATTTTGTATGAGGGGCAAAGAAACTGAAGATGACTGTGAGGAATTTTTCGCCACGATAAGTTTTATCTTGCAAATCTGACGCATTATGAGACAAAATTACTGACATAGCGTGGGCAGCTGTCCAATACACCTCATGTGAACCCTTACATCTGCTAATGATTTGAGAACACTGCCAGCTGCCATATTATTCACGAAATGGGCATGAATTCAAGGGTAGTTGGGGAAATTTCAAGGCCACTAAACCCTAGAAATTCCCCACTATAAATAGCACATTATGCCTTCCATTTTAGAGGGATCCCGCTCTCAATGTCCGCTCTTTGTGAGTACTAAATATGGATGCGGAATTATGTGCAAGTATACACAATCGAAAAAGAATACAGTGATAAGTAGTATCGTCTCCATAGGGATTTGGGGAAATTGATAAGTTCGGTCAAGGCACTTTACTTTGTCACTTAAGTAAAGTTAGTGATGGTATATACAAATGATAATGTTGTGGCAAGATGGAATGACTGATGTGGAAATGGAACGATGGTAATACGATATCAAATGGATATGTCGTGGCTAGTTGTATGGAAATGTCTTGGCAAATTAAATTATGTTGGGTGCAATCAAATGGAAACGTCAAGGCAAAATGAAATGTAGATGTAGGATTTAATTACTTAGGACTTTATCTTTCTCACACGACAAGCTACTATGAGAATGAGTGATATGAGTCACTAAGGAAAGTCTAAGTTCACTTCTCAGAATGGGCTTACTTCTATGCCTTACCTGCCCGACAGAGTCTACTAGGGTGCCCTATACTATCTCTAGTAAGGGACTCGACATATTGAAGATGCCTTGGTAAAACCGGTTGGTGTCAGCCCCTGCAATGATCATATTGATCCAGATAACAGGATATGTCTCAGCAATACCTTTTTTGCGGCAGCATTAACATCTAACCTATCGTTCTTGCACAACTCTTTTTAGTCGAATAAAATCCTAGCCTTATATCTAAGGTCGATTAGGCCTAGTTATTATATAGAACCCTTTGCTTATAAGGTTCCTCCCTAGTTTCTCTCGAACACTAAGGATGTACTACCTAGATATTCTCTTGAACCCTAAGTAATCTCCTAAGGAATGGCTACTCTTATAGCTCCGACAACCTTAAGACACTAAGCTTCATGAACAAAACAGATTATAACATAGAAAAACAACCATTTGTTAAAGTAAAACTTAAATATCCAAAATGAACTCCCACAAAATAGGATTAGTTCATGGTGGGGTTCGAAATAAACAAGAACAAAGCAAGTTAATTTGTTCCTTACAACTCAAATGATAAAATATGAAAGCAAAGAGCAAAGGGAATGAGAAAAACCCTTCGACGTGCACTGTCGGAGCTTCCCTCAGCAACCACGAACTTTCCCAACAAACTAGCTTCTCTCGAACTACCAGAGCGCCACCCCCTCAAGCTTGTCAATAGAGAAATGCCACGTCAAATAAGATTGACATAAAAAAGATATACCTTTTTCTCTCTGAATTTTAGCTCAAAATGATGTGGATCAAAAGTCTCTACCACTGTGGCTTCATCCTCTATTTATAAGGGGAGAAAAACCCTAAAGGTTTATGTCAAAATTCCAAAGATGCCCCAAATCATGCTTAATTCACGTGAAGATTGGGCAGAGCTCGCAGTGGTCCCCCTCGGCAGCTGGCATTGACCCAACCTGGGTGGCTGGTTGAGTACTAGACAAGATCCTGCTGCAGAAGGCAAAGGACAAACAGGATCAGCATCAGGGCGGCTTGGTTCAGCAAGATCGGCTGTAGCATTGCTGATCCCTCCCAGGCGGATCTCTTGCTCCTAGTTAGAGTTCACGTGAAAATAGGGACAGCTGGCTCCAAAAATATCTTCTTTCATTTTGTTCACTCTCGAAATGCCAACAAAGTTGGCATTTTCATTCTGCTCAGCAGTCTCCTTATGTCACGATATTTCCCTTTTGCTTTTCCTTGCTCTCAAATCCTACACATCACCAAACAAACATCTTCCTTATAAAGCAGCACTGATTACAAAATAAAATGCCACGACAAACAAAATTCCACCACATGCAACTATATGCTCCTAAATACATCTATATGGTCCTAAATAGGCTCTTAAACAGTCAATAACTTAAGTGAAAATGTCCCAAATATGAACTTTTTACGGAGTTATCACTCAACTACCTTAAAAGTTTCTGAAAAGGCGACTGCATCACCTTCTTCTCTATCTTTCCCTTCTTATCATTCCTCGGTGTTCTTCATAGCCAGGCTTCACCGGAGTAGCGACTACGCCCTTGAGAGAGGTTAGTGCGCTGGAGCATTCATGGTGATAGTCTGATGTCACGACAACAACTCTGTTTTTGGGAGTTTTCTTCTCATTGTCCTTCATTTCTTATCTTTCAAGGGCTTGTACTTAATGAATATTTTGGGATGATTTTAGCCACACCATGAACAGTTTTATTTGGTGTTGGAGATGTTTGAATGATACTTTATTTTATGTTTAATGGATAATTAAGTATATTTATGTTTATTGTTGTTTTGTTCACTATTTTAATCTTATGTCTTAGCATTGTAAGAGCTTTTGAGAGATTGTCTGGTGCCTTGGCATAATACTCCTAGTCTTTTTAAGAGTTGTTGAGAGATAACCATTTTTCTAGGAGTTGATACTTAATATAGAGAGTTAGGTTAGATCTACGTGAACAAGGGAACTAATCCGGGATGGTGAGTTCTAATCCGCCTTAGAGATAAGGAGAAGGTTTCAAGCGAATAAAAGGGATAATACTCAATCGATAGGCTAGGGTCACTATTTACGCTAAGAGGTATTGTCGTGGCAATAGTTGTATCAGATTCCTTACTAGAGATAGCTTAGGAACACTTCAGTAAATCCTGTCGGGCAGCATAGACACACCATATTTAGTTCATCCTAGGCATAGAATAATTTCTCGTCGTAGCAAATTCAACCCAAGTGCTCCATTAGAAGTCTGATTGTGTGGGGTTGTTAGTCCATATTCAAAACTCGAACATTTTTCGCGTTAGCAACTTTTATTTACTTACTCTTGCAATTAATTTTTTCCTTAGCAATTTTTATTTGTTTACTCTTGCATATTTTTCTTACCACGACAAAAATTATTTGTCCGCTTTACTTCACACAATTCTTGCCTCAGCAAATTTTTCCATCTGTCATGGCTCTTTCCTCATTTGTTTATATCATTAGAATTAGGCGTTTAGGATTAGTTATTGACATATATTCCTAGTTGTAGCAATCTTTAAAGAATTCCCCCAATCACTGTGGAGAGGATACTCACTCACTACTATATTACTTGCATCGATTGTGTATACTTGCACAGATATACATGCAATATCACACACATTTACACATGATCGGTAATATGTAGTATAATACGGCTTTATACTTTATTTAATTTTAATAATAAAACATATTTTGTAACCATAATATAAATGATTAACCACTTTATCTTATGTCAAAGATGGTGGGTGAATGTGAAGTCACAATTATTATTTTAATTATTCATAGTACAGGACAATAGAGATGGCTATAAAAAACACTTATTTCATACATTTCGGAAGATGACATATAGCTTTTTCTTTAAGAAATAGATTAAAGAAACTTATATCACAAATAAATACCTAAAGTATACTTTATTTTACGTTTAAGTATCTAAAGTATTTTTTTATTAAAATAAGCACCTAAACCATTCAATAAAAATTCATTTAAATTCTAAAAAAGTTAACATGTGTCATTAAAAAAGTTTGCCTCAACAAACTTTTTCCATATGTTCATTTGTTTATATCATTAGATTTAGGCGTTTAGATTTAATTAGTGACACATATTTCTAGTTGTAGCAATCTTTAAATAATTCCCCAAATTCATGTGGGAATATACTCACTAATTACTGTATTACTTGCATTGATTGTGTATAATTGCACAGATTTACGTGTCATATCACACACATTTACACATGATTAATAATATATAGTATAACACCACTTTATACTTTATTTAATTTTAATAATAAAACATATTTTGTAACCATAATATCAATGATTAACCACTTTATCTTGTGTCAAAGATGGTGGGTGAATGTGAAGTCACAATTATTATTTAATTATTCATAGTAGAGGACAAGAGAAATAGCTATAAAAAAACACTTATTTCTACATTTCGGAATATGACATATAGCTTTTTCTTTAAGAAATAAATTTTAAAAGAAAACTTATATCACAAATAAATACCTAAAGTATACTTTGTTCTACGTTTTAAGTATCTAAATTATTTTTTTTGTTAAAATAGACACCTAAACTATTTAAATTTTTTTATTTAAATTCTAAAAAAGTTAACATGTGTCATTAATTAAAGTATACTTTAGGTAATTGGATAAAAAAAGTTAAATATTTTCGACACCTATTTTGACCAAAAAATTAACTTTAAGTATTTGTTTTGATAAAAAAAATACTTTAAATACTTAAATGAAAAGATGATATATTATATACTTATTTGTTATATAAGCCATTAAAAAACTATAAGAGATTATCATCTTGAATGACATATTTTGGACCACTTCCAAATTCATATAGACTTTACACCATGACCATGACATTTGGAAATTTCTTCCCATTTAACTGTTGTACCACGTGATACAAAATAAATAGTTTAATATTTAGCAGATTAACGGTTTGAGTTTATTTGTTTTTTCATAGATAACTTTCATGTATCATTTTATTATTTATTTAATTGTTAATTAAAGATGCAGAATTTAAGGAATGGTCCCACTAATATATATATTAATTCTTTTAAATTATTATTATTATTATTATTAGGATAAACAATATTTAACCAATAACTTTTTTTAGGAAAATGACTATTTTTAAGGATCAGAGAAATATATTTCTTTAAATTTTTATAAAACTTGGAGAAAATGAATGGGTGATACCAAATTTGAACTTCGATATTTTGTAAATGGTTTTGTCACATAACTATGTGGCTATGTCAGCCTACATAAAACAAGTTAATGGTCCTTACTCAGGGGCGGACTCAGGGGTTGTCAGGGGTAGCACGGGCAACTCCTCAAATTGTGAGGAACATTAATCAAATGTTATTATTTTAGTATTTATATATATATATATATATATATATATTGTGATTTTTAGGTAGAATCCCTATATTTCAGTTAAATTCTTATAGAAAAAAAAATTATACAACAAAATTGTCTACTTAATGTTAATTTTTTCTAATTTTTTTAATTAATACAAGTGTCACCTTTAATATTGTGCAACCCCTAAAAAATTTATAAGAATTTTTTTGTGCAATCCCTGAATTTTTGTCCTGGGTCCGCCCCTGTCCTTACTGCTATCAATTATTTTGTGTTCACCATGCAACGATAAAATACTAACATTCAATTTTGAGCTATTTTTCCTTTTACGAATAAGATAAAAGATGATAGAGAAATTAATAAAGTCTCTAAACTTTTATAATTTAATAGATAAAATTAAGAATTTATGTGCTAATTTTTTATCCACTTTAAAATTTATCCCATACTCATAGCCTGGTCCTTGGTTAGACCGTGTTGGATGTATTAAGGCCCAAAAGAATCATTGGGAATTTGGGAGTTGCCTCAGTGATGTGTGGTCTTTCAACCATGCATTGTTAATGTTGGGTTTATGGAGCCCTCGATTCTGGTTCAAAGCATCAATATGTAGCCCTCGAAGACAAAAGAAAGGTTCTAAAGAGAGAGGTTTTGAGGGATAGGATGGGAGGGTTGGAATGTTTTTGAGAGGAGGATCTGGGTCAAAGATGTATCGATGAGGGATGGTGAAAATATCCGAATCTGACTATCCTCTTATATAGATAGCTTTTTTTAAAAAAAAATTCAAGGCTCGAAGTGAGATTAGATTTAAGGTGAAAAATCACCGATCTGGCCTGATTTGGTTTTATATATATAATTTAATATTTTAAGAAATTTATTTTATTTTAATAAAATATATTATTTAAATTATTAAAATATAAAAAAAATTATAAAACATATTATTTTAATAGTTTAAAATATAATCAATAATTATGAATATAATATTATACAATATATTATTTTAATTATTTTAAGAATTAATATATTCATATTAGGACGAGGTTGGAGTTTTAGTCTAAAACCCATGACATGTTCTGGATAAAAAAACCTAAAATTCATCAGAACGGGACGAGATCGAATATAAGATTTATATTTTTGGGTCGGGATCGAGACAAAAAAGCCCACAATTCGAGCAATTCTCTTAACCTCGTAACTTAATTGGACATGTTTGATTTCTAAAGATCAAGCCCGTTTTTAAAATTTTAGTGGTTCGAAGAGAATTTAAAAATGGGGTCTCGGTTATTGAACGTTTATTGATTATACCATAAAATGTATAAAGAAACTAAGAGAATGATTATTGGTAATGATTCCTTTAACAAAACATTAATTATTTCAAAACAGAAAAAAATAATCTTTTGGTTGAGGTTATCCCAGGCTGTTTAAAAATTAAATATATTATGATAAAAAAATTTTGGTTTGGGGCCCTGGGCGTGCCCCTCCTGCCTAGGCCCTGCTAAAGGCACAAAAGAAACATTGGGAGTTGGGACAAAGTTACCAAGGTAGGCTCATATGGTTAATGGGTTTTCCATAGACTCAGTTCTCGTCGTTAGGACAGAGCCGAACATAGAAAACAAGCATGTCCATATTCAATTGCCAAGCCGCAGACGCCTCCAAAGAATGTTTGATTTCACCCCATCAGCGTTTCATCTGGTTTAAGCATGAACATCGTCCCAGTTTAGATGATATATATTGAATTTTATTGATGTCAACGAATACAAATATAAAATTAAGATCAAATATTGAATATAATGAAGCACAGGTGCTTCAGCATACTCTAGACTCTTAGACTCTAGAGCCGTTAGAGACTTAAGAGTTCATCTTTTGAGGACTCGGAGGGTTTCGCACGGTTCTCTTAACGCGTAGTTGTTAAGGCCTCTATAGACTCTAAAGCAATATGGAAGGATAAATTAAAGAAGGAAGAGAACATGCACGTAAAACTAATTAACAAACACGCTTGTATCATTTTATATGGTTGCTGTATGCATGCGTGCCCATTATATGTCATGTATGCACGCTTTGTTTTTCGTGGTGAATCACCATCTTATAAATTCAGATGAAATTATTGCATCAATAATAGTTGTATTAACAATTGATATGATAATTGTTGTAATAATCGTAATAAAAGGTTGAAACAACTCAAATAAATCTTGGATTAATACTTAAATAAATAATGACTAAAATATGGATTAGTCTTCCACGTTCGACGAGCACCGTTGAGTATCACTAGAGATGAGCGTCGTTCAGCACCATAAATTTAATTTATAAAAATTTAAAATTCTAAAGGACTCAACGTATAAATAAAACAAAATATCAATTACATTATTTTTCATGATTTTTAATAATAAAAAATTTATAATTTCCCTTTAAAATTAATTAAAAATTATTAAAATTAATGTAAATGATATTTTATTTTAAATAATTTATCTTTAAATTTTTAACTAATTTTAAATAGTTTATCTTTCGTTTTTAACATGATATTCTATGCCTTTACACTTTTTTTTTTTGGAAAATAAAGAGAAACTACCCTACTTAACTAAACTATCATGCTTTCTGCTTCCTTGAGCCATAGCTCATAAACCGTTGCTGGTGGTGTTTCAAAAATGCAGCTTCTTGTGTTGCTGGTTCGGGCCAATTTGGCCATTTTATATGCCTTTACACTTTCCAGTTATTCAAAAACTCACCTCACAAATAACTTTGAATTTGACGACCTTTTTGCTCGAAATAAGCTTTATTAAACATGATAAAGTACTACTTATATCATTCATAGTCGTGAATGTGATATTTCTTTTATAGAAAGCATCTAGTTTTATTAATAATAGAAAATATTTATAATTATAACGAAGATTCACAAATATAATCGTAAACGTAAACTAAATTATAATTAGAATATTTTCATATAACCATTAGCACAAAAACTAGCCACCTAGATCACACAAGGACTTTAAAAGAAAAATGTTAAAAAAACTTAACTAATGTTCGAACAAAATAAAGATACAAACAAATCTGATTGTATCGAAAAACGAACCACAAAAGAAGATGAAACTACTGAAAGACTACAGACAAAATCACAAATAAGAGTCAAGCGACGTGATAAAACTATCCACGAGCGTTAAATGTGTATTCAAATCAATCCGAGAGTCCAAAGCAGAGAAGATCAACATGATAACAAATAAGTGTCATATTAATCGGTCGTGGCGATGTCAAATACAATCATGAGAAAAAAGATAAACGAAAACAATAGTCAAAAAATTGAAAACTACAAAAAAAAATAGAGAAAAACGTATTACAAAGACAGAGATAAACGTTTCATAAAGATAGAGATAAACATGTCACAAAGACATAATTATTCTGATTAAAAAAACTAAAAAATAAAGAGAAAAACAGCCAGCGGTCGACAGTCAGTATCAAAATTGGTGTCGTCGTCGACTAAACAAAATTAAATAAAAAAAATTGATTTGATCTATCGAAATTGACATAAGTTATAAAGAAAAAAAAAGAGGGAAAGAGAGGGAAAGGTGACAGCGGTTAGGATTTCTTCTTCTTCTAAAAGTAATAAATTAGCAATAAAAATGTATATATTTAGTTATCTTTTAATGTAATTTTTTAAAAAACATTTTAACGTAATTTTTAATGTTACATGCACAATTATAAAATTATTTATAATAAAATCTAAACCTAAATGTATTTACATATTGTAAAATTTAAATCTAAAATCCAAAGTTTTTAGTAACTCGACTTTAAAATTAACAAAGACCTCATTAGTATTGGCCTCCACAGCCGCTACTAGGCTTATGTTTGATTGGGCTGTTTTTTTTTTCCCTTCTAAGAAGTCTAAACATTTTGGGTATCTTAAGTTTTTAAAGATGCAATAAAGGACCACAAAGGTACCAATTCAAGTGGGTAAATATATTCTTAAGGGACCAAAAAATTAAATCATAATTAAATTATATTTAAATTGTATTTTAAAATTGTATTTTATTTAATAATATGTTTAAATAGGAAATAATAACATATTCAGTGAAAAAAAGTTAATTCCAGTCATCTATTTTTACTCATTCAGTTATCCTAAATATGTGTAAAACTAAAATAGTTTTATCTTATATAAGTAGATCCTAAATGTAAGTAGATCCTAACTCATGTGACTAGGATCCAATTACATATTGTAAAACTAAAAATTTTACACATTTTTAAGATTGTTGGATGAGAAAAAAATCAAAAGCTGATATTAACCGTATAAAATAAGAAGATATTCATTGAAAAAAGAACAAAAAAGTTAATCTCAATCATCTATTTTTATTCGTTTAACGATATTAAATTTGTGAAAATAAAAAAATTACATTAAGTAAATAGATCCTAACTCTTTTGGCACCGACCTTATCAACCCTTCGGCCAATTGAAAAAAGAACCTATTGCATCCTCATGTTCTCTTGTCTTTACATTTTTATCCTCTTTTGCTACCTTTCAATGAAATTTAAAGATTTAAATTGTACAATTATGTTCCAATCTAATTCAAAGCAATGTTCTTTTGCAACATTGTGGGGGCCTGAAAATGAAATTTAAAGATTAAAATATCTCAATTTTAAAGGAATATATAAATAAATAATATATATGACTTGCAAATTTTACCCACACGTGATAGGTGGATGCTAACTCTCTCTATTTTCTCAATTTCCTTTGTTCTATATATATATATCTTCAAAGCTTCTTCTTCTTCCCTACTGGCAGTAACTCAAACACCAGATTGTTTAAGACGTAGCCATGAACAAGTTCAAGAAATCTCAGATTCTGATACTATCTGTTGTGGCAGCACTTTTGTCTTCATCCTCGAGACCTACTTATCTTTACTTAGTCCTCAACCTTGTCATCCTATCGCTCGGAGCCGAAGCCGGTTTAGGATCGTTGTTCACTAGGCCTTCTTACGCTGCAGCAAAGCCGGTGAAGACGGCGACACAATAAGCTAAACGCACAGTCGAAAGCAAAGATGATCCAAAACAGGTTTCTCCTACAGCAGGTAGTGAAAAGAAAGGCAAAAAAATCGTCGACAAATCCGTCTAAGAGAAGAAGATCAATGTCGGGTCGATCAAGGCGGAGAGAGTGAGCCTTTTCTTTATAGGAAATGGAGAAACCGAACCCGAAGCTGTTAACGGACAAGACCTCAAGGAGGAGGAAGAAGATTTCGGAGTGCTTAGTGGGCCTGAGTTGTTTTCCAAATCCGAAACTTTCATTGGAAACTTTCACCAGCAGTTGAATATGCAGAGGGAATAGTCGTGGAAGAAGATTCATGGATTTTATCAGAAGGCATTTTGAAGTGTATTTCTCTTCAAATCTTCATCATATCATAAATTAGGTCACTACAAAAATCTTCACTATATAGATCATGCATGTTCTTTCTCTCTCATTTTCCTGCTTGCCAAGCAGGTTTGTTGTTAGTCTTTTTCAGGCACTTCGCACCATATTTTACATGAAGTGTCGTGAAATAACAAAAGACAGATAGCGAAGGGTTGTACATATCTACACCATCTCTATATAGTATACATAACTCATAGATTTTCCCATACATATAAGTATTTCTTCTAATATACCATACATGTTTGGATTGAAACAAGTGAAACTAATGTTTAATATATTTAACATAATATGCTTGCTATAATTTTTTTTACAACTCATACAGTTAAAACTCTATAAATTAATAATGTCAGGACCGGAGAAATTTATTAATTTAGAGAGTTATTAATTTATCGATAAATTAATAATTATTAATTTAAAGAGTTTTTAAGTAATTATACTGTACATACCAAACAAAAAGGCAAATTAGTCTATGCCTCTTAGAATTACGTTGCAAGAGCTCTAAATAGACTTGAACTTTAAAGGAAAACAAACAACTATTGAATCATATTTCAATAGAGTGTAATATATTTTTTTCAGTTTCTATGAATTATTAATTTATGATTTTCTTGGGACCGAAAATTATAAAGGGATCTCATGAAAAATTATTATCTTATTATTTTATCGAGTTTTTCAATTTTTTACATTGACCTAGGTCGGGACTAGACAAATTTATTATTTTAAAGAGTTTATTAATTTACCGAGTATTAATTTAAAGAGTTTCTGCTATATTTAATTTTTTGGTTAATCATTTTAGATCAAGTATTGTAAAAAAATTTATTACCCTAATTTTATTTAATTTATGTCACTTTGAATTCGAGTCAAACTCAAACATTAATTTTATATATATTCCTCAAAAGCTTTAGCTGACCAGAAATAACATATTTATCCCTCCTGTCGTAACCGATTTTTGCCCGGACACGAAATTTTTTCTTGGCGGGAAAAATAAAATGAATAAATAAATGATTTTGATTTTTCAAAATATTTTAGGAGTCGCCTTTAACCTTTTTGGGTTAGGTAGGTCAAATACCTAAAAACAATCTTTTAAAATAGTTTTAAAGAAAACATAATTTAAAAGATAAAATTGATCTGCGTATAACCAAAAATAAAAAAGATTCGTGGTCGATTACGTTTAGGGAAGGATTAGCACCCCTATAACGCCCAAAATTGGTACTTATTAATTATAAATTGTCTCTATTATTGGAAATTAAAATTTTAAAAAAATATTTAATTCATAATCCTGTTATTTTAAATTTATTAGTATAATTTAAAAATATATTAATATCTATATATATTTTTTTATTTTTATAAATAAGATATTTATTTACTTAAAAATATCAGAAAAGGACTTCTAGGTGCTTTAAGACATCCCGTTCCTTAATATTAATAAATAAATATTAATAAAACATTTCTTTAAAAATAATTAATATATAATTTATAAAAATAGGATATTTATTTATTTAAGAATATCAGAAAATGACTTTTAGGTGCTTTAAGACATCCTATTTTTAATATTAAAAAATAAATAAATATTAAAATATGATTATTTTTCTTAAAAGTAATTTATATAAAATTAAATTTATAAATAGAATGTTTAAAAATAAATATTATTTATTATATATATTTATATGACTAAATAATAATATTAATAATAATTAAAGTGATAATTTAGAAATAAAAAAAGACAATAATAAAAATAAAATGCAAATAAATAGTAATTAAATAAAATTAAACAACAAGATTAAGATTTAAATATCTAAATTAATGAACATAATTTGAATCATTATAAAAATATAATTACTAATATTGTAATTATCCCTTAATTATTAATCAGTGATTGAAATAATAATTATTAAAATTAAAGGCTCTAACTTGAAATAAAAAAAATCTAAGTGCTAATAATGTAATTTAGCCTTATTTAATTAAATCGGGTTAAAATGTAAATTATAAAAATTATAAGGGCTAAATATATTATTTATCCTAAATATTATATAAACAAGTAAGTACTGAATTATAATAAAATAAAATTAAGAAACCAAATTAAAATGATTATAACTCGATTTAAGTGACCAACTCATTAAGTTACAAAACTGCAGGTATTGCGGAAAGGGTTTACTCTTTCTGAAATTACACATACGCCCGGCGCGTTTTGATGAGGGTATTTATACCCTAAAGGCCATTGATTCTCATTTTTCCTCTTTTCCTTCTCTCTCTACACCGGAGGGATTCCGGTTTCCGGCCGACAACTGTGTTCCAGAAATTACAAAATCCACCCCAAATCGAAGCCCAATTTTCCCTTGTCCTAAATCCAGGCCCAGTTTTTCCTAATAACCCTAAGATAATCCTAGATCTAAAATAAACCGAGGGTTTTTACCTTCGATTAAACAATGGTTCCGGCGTCGTTTGCTTTTCGCCGTGCCAATAGTAAGTTTTTCGTCTCTTTGCTACTGTTGGTTGCTGGTTTGCTGTATGTGTTCTCTTTGTTTTCTCCGTCGTGGTTCTCTGTCCGTGCTCTGTTGGCCTCTCGATTGCTGGGTGGTTTTTTTTGTTCTGCTCTCTCTGTGTTCTTCCTTTGCAGGTGCAATGAGGCTTTTATAGCCTCATAGAGACACTCCTCTGACCGGTCTCTTGGGTGAAGTCTGGTGAGTCACCGAACTTCCAGTGGTGACTCACTGTTGAGGGCGACGTGTGCGGCTGGGGCCTGGGCCTTTTGGAACCTTTGGTTGGCGTCGTGGCAGCAGCTGAAGCGTCAACGTGGAGGCGGTGGCTGAACAGAGTCCTAGGGTTATGATACCCTAGGGTTTTGTCTAGATGCATCTTGACCGTTGAATCAAGGCCAGATCCAACGACTGTGAGCAATGGCGGCTAGAGTTGAGATGATATAAACCCTAATTGGGTTTAAGGTTAGTTTTGAGCCTGGACCGAGTTGGGCTTGTAAATTGGGCCTGTTCTGTTTGTAAAATGGGCTTTTGGGTATTGAGCTTCGTTTTTGGGCCTGTTTGTAATAATAATAATAATAATATATAATAAAATAAATAAAATAGTATAAAAATTAATAATAATATTACTAATAATATTAAAAATAAAAAACAAATGGATAAAAAAATTAGTATCTTCAGCTGCCCCTTTTTGTTCATTGTTGTGTTAACAAGAATAGGGCAAAGACGAAAAGATAATAAATTTTTTTATTCATTTGACTTCGCTTGATTATGATGGAAATGTTGAATAAATTCTTCTTTGGGGATTAGTTCTTCTTATTATGAACTTTTCCATTGGGGATGACAATTTATCTCCTTCTATGACGTAATCTAGCAAAAAGTTGAACAAATTCTTCTTATTATGAACTTCTTCTTCTTTTTCAGATGAGTTCTTCTCATTATGAACTCCTTCTGGAAATGTTGATCTTCAAAAGAGGATTTGTTAATTGGCTTCATATGTGATGAATTAAGGCAAGGTTGAACAAGTTCTTCTCATTATGAACTTCTTCTCCTTCTTCAGATGAGTTCTTCTCATTATGAACACTTCTGGAAATGTTGATCTATCTCCTTATGTGATAGAGTCATGAAAAAGGTTGAACAAGTTCTTCTTATTATGAACTTATTCTTCCTCTTCAGATAAGTTCTTTTCATTATGAACTTTCTCTAGAACAGTTGATTCATTGAGTGATGAATTCAAGCAAAAAGTTAAACAAGTTCTTCTCATTATGAACTTCTTCTTCCTTCTTCAGATGAGTTCTTCTCATTATGAACACTTCTGGAAATGTTGATGCTGATGCTGATCTATCTTCTTCTGTGATAGATTCATGCAAAGGTTGAACAAGTTCTTCTCATTATGAACTTCTTCTTCCTCTTCAGATAAGTTCTTCTCATTATGAACTTTCTTGAAAAATTTGATTCATCTAGTGATGAATTCGAGCAAAAGGTTGAACAAGTTCTTCTCATTATGAACTTCTTCTTCCTTCTTCAGATGAGTTCTTCTCATTATTAACTTCTTTGGAAATGTTGATCCATTGAGTAATGGATTCGAATCTTTGCTAAAATATTTGAAATTTCTGTCAAATATTCAACATGGAATGAATAAAAATGCCCCTATTTTTGCAAATGCCTAAATATGATGCATGAATGTTGAGTGTCTTTATTTGATTTCAAAGTGGTGAACTCGGTCTTCCTTCACTTGGTCAAAATGTCATTTCAAGCCGGCATTTCTGATTTGGAAGAGCAATCTTTGTGTCTTCTTTGCTTCATTTGCATTAAAGTCGCAGAAGAAATGTTTCATCTGTAGAACTCTTGTTGTAATCATAATTATGACCTTGATGCCCTATTTTGTCTTGGATAAAACCAACTTTCTTTGCTTGAACTTGTGTAGAAATCCAGTAAAGCTTTCATCTTTGAAAACAGAATTTATCATCTTTGTAAAGAGAATCTATCATTTTTGAAGAGAAACTCTGTAACATCCTAAATCAGGGTCAGTGACTAAATTACAAATTTTAAAAATTATGTGCTCGATTTCGAAATAAGTTAAAAGTTCATGGATTTAATTGAAGAAAGTTGATGTTGGATTTAATGGTAAAGTTTGGAAATAACAAGGGTATTATGGTCTTTTCTAAGAGAAGATTTTTTTTATTCTCTTTTAAGGGATATAAAAACGTGGGAAAGGAGATAATTTCTCCAGGGTATTCTTCAGTCTTCTTCTTCCTCCTCTCCACCTTGAAGCCTTGTATCAGGTAAGTGGGTCTTCAGTTGGTTAATTCTTTCGTTTTAAAGCTTGTTTTGATTCTTGGGATGTTAAGAAAGATTAAGGAAAGCTTTAGGTGGCTTAAAACTCAAAGATTAGCAAGTTATGAGAAATTAAGAAAAATGAGTTTTTAAGTGAATTTTTGAAATAGAAGGAGTTAATAGATTTTGAAGTTTAATTTGACTTGTCAAGGGTTAAATTAAGAGATATGAAGTGATAGAATGGGTTTTAGAACATGTTGGAAATTTAGAGTGATTCTTGAATGCCATGTAAATGATAGAATTTTGAGTTTAAAGAAGTGATTATGGAGTAGAAATGAGTTTAAGTATGTGTATGAAAATTAGGAATATTAAAGGGAGTGAAGTATGAAGTGTTGAGCTAAAAATGAAGTGATTTTCGAGCTAAAAATATGATTTCTGGGCAAGGGGAATTGGTACCCATTCAAAGGGAACCGATACCCCTTCAAACGAACAAAAATTTCCAGAATGTCATGAGGGAATCGATACCCCCATGGTAGAACCGATTCCCCCTAAAGGAAAATTGTGAATATTGGTTTAATAAGTTCGTTTAAGTTGTTAGTATCAAATCACAAGGTATAGGTATCTAATAATTGTCTTAAAATATATAATTATGTAGATTCAGAGCCTAATCAAGTTCCGGAATCATTGACAAGTAAGATCGATCAAGGGGAAAGATAAGAGATTGGAATTGACTAGTGAGGCCAGGTGAGTGCATACAAGTTAGTTTATGATGTTTAACGGAAATAAGACTTGCGACAAGTCTATTTCTTATATTAGAAGGCATGAATGTTTGATCATATGCATATGTTTGATTTGGGTATATGTGATATATATATATTATAGTATGTATTAAATGATTTTTGTGAATGCATGCAGTGTGATAAGTTATAGGAATTAATATGAATGATCTATATGATTACATGAGAATATGAAATAGGGTATATGATAGGTGACCATACATGTTACATAGTAAATATGATCAATTATAAGAATCAATATAATATATTTATATGACTACATGAGAAGGGTGATGAGTTAAATAAGATTAGACTATAGAGTAATATAAGAATAATAAATTAGTGAAGGGAATTGAGTATAAATGATGATGCCAAACTATAAGATAAGTGTTATAGAGAAGAAGTATATTTAAAGAGAATTATGATATAGGATTTAAGTAAAATTTAACTAAATAAATAGATTAAACTAGTATAAATGGAAAATGAGATAAGTTAGGTAGCATTTACCTAGGAGATAACATAAGATTATATGAATAAGTAGCATAAATTACATAAGGAAAACTTATGTGTTATATGATTTAAGCATTGAAATGAACAAAAGATATATTCAGGTGAAGTTATTCGGTGATATGAGTATATGCCATTATTATATGGTTTAGATGAAATACTATACATGAATAAATGTGATTGTGTGAGAAATGATAGAAACTATATGAGAACATGTATATGTGAAAGTAATCTATGTGATTATATGTTATATGAATACAAGAACCTGAGATATGTAACATGTGAATTATATGGAAATGATTTATGTGTAAGTGAACTATGTGACTATGTGATTATATGAAAATGTGATAATGAGCTATGTTCAAAAACTATGAGACTACGTGCCCAGGTAATATGAATATGTGAACATGTGAAATGACATAAATGATAATGCCCATGTTATGTGTCATGAGAGCTAGGGGTATAGTTGGCATACCAAGAGTCGAGGGTTTACGCGGTCCTTCGGGACATATATATATTCTTTGGAATATGTGTGAAGTCTTGTGAGACACATACTTGATCCCTAGTATATGTATATGATTCTTAAGGAATGATATGTGGTCCTTATGGACATTATTATATAGCACTTCGGTGCATTTCTACGCGGCACTATGGTGCAATTCTACATGGCACTTCGGTGCATTTATACGAGCTGTGGTGACAGCATTAGTGCACAACCTTTATAGACTCACATATCTATAGTTCTCACATGTGTTCATGGGCTAATAAAAATAATAAGATAAATAAACTTGGTATGATTATATGTTTAGTTCGTTGTGAACTGATATATGTGCTATGATGTGATAATTAAGGATATTATGGATAAGAGTATAAAATTATAAGGACTAATGTACAAATTGATAATAATAGAAATGATTGTACATAAATATATATGTTTTGATATAATGATATGTGTGTTTCTCGTGACATGGTACAAGTGCATATATATGTTGATGTATATGTAAATGAGCTATATGATTTGATAGCATAAAACAGTCATGCATGATTAGTGGGTATGAATTTCATTATATGTGTTTTTTATGCCTCACTAAGTCATCGACTTAGCGTGTGATTGTTTCACACGTAGGTTACAGAAGCGAGAAGATAAGAGAAGAAGAGTAAGATAGGTCAGCACCTCCCTTACAAAATTTCAGATCAGAAAATAGAGGATTTAAATGTTTTTTGGTTATTTTGAGTATAGCTGGCATGTACTAATTGGTTGAATTAGTTATGCTCGGGTATTATGGTCAATTTATGTAACTGAACCGCTTTTACTTTAATGAAAGATTTAAATTTTCTTTGAATTTTGTCAAGAGTTAAAGTTTGAAAAGTCAATGTGACACCTCATACTCGTATCTGGGTTGGGTACGGGTTGGGGTGTTACAAACTCTATCATCTTTGAGGAATATATGTAGATATGCTAAACTCAGTAGGGATTAATTAGGAGATCAGCGTCTGTTCTGATTTGACTCTTGAAACACATCACAAGGAAGATTTATCCTAATTCTTTTCATGTCTTCACATCTAATCAGATCTCGAACAAGGCAACTTGGACCATATCATGTCAAGATGCTTAAAAACAACCTGTCGTTCAACATTAGTCGGCTCCACTAGTTTCTTGTTGTTAAAATTTCTACTTCCCTTCTGTGGAAAGAAATCTTCATCTTATCTCACTTCAAAGCTTGGTGTTGAAGAATACATACTTCATCTTGAATCTATAAATGGAAATGCCATATGATAGCAACATTGGTTCAACACCATAATTATTGGTTCGTAAAACACTTGACAACACATTCGTCATTTTCTGTGGCTTCTGCTAAGATGCTCGTAATACATTTGACAACACATTCATCCAGCTGTGACTTCTGCACAGATTTCTGGTCATGGAAGCTCTTTCATAGTGTTTGAAACTTTTGTATGATGTCACAAGACCGTTTGAGAACAAAACTCAATGGGAATATAAGTGAAATGTTGGCGTGTTTCATGACCAACAAGTTGGTCTGGTGACGAATTGAATAAGAGATGCCAACTGATCTTGATATCATCTTGAGCAAGGCAAGTGTGATATCGATCATGTTTTCTTTTATAATGAGTGTTGTAGGAAGTAGAAACACATCAGCTATAGGAGCCATGTACAGAAGAATGTCCATGGAATTCTTGTTGCTGTAGATGAAACGTACATGATAAACCAAATAGATGAAAACTCAGTTTACCATGGCTAGTAATGATAACCCCAATAATAATAGGAATAAGAGTAACATACGTAAGATGAGCCTCTTTCTTCAATGACATCAAGTAAGTGAAAACTGATGTGAAAAATGACTTCGTAGCCTCAATAGTATGGTTGAAACTAACTGCCAGGAATCTCAAAGAAATATTTCCAATCATCACCGACACACAGAATACAAAATTCAAAGTCGATATTTTGTTGAATTGAACCTTGGATCGAATAGTCTGCCTGGGGACCATATTTATCCATGCAACCGTGATGTAGCTTAACAAAGAACACGCTGTCATGTGACATATGGTTGAGAAGATTGGGTATTTGAAACCATACTTGCTGAGTAGATATTTTTTCAATAATAGACCCTAATGCAACTGCCTGATGAATTAAGCAATTATATATAGTCAGCTCGACTGCCACTGTTTCACAATTTTCATTCTTTATACCTTTCCGCCTCATTGGAAATATTTTCTCAAATCAATGATCTTGACATCAGATGATATGGTTCTTCAGCATGCCTCAACATTGGCTAATAAAAACGTTCAAAATATCAACATTCCTGATTCTGATTGAAAGGGGCTTTCAGCATTCCCCAACATTTGTTTCTTGTTAATCTGAGCCTTCAAAATGCCCCATATGGATATGTCTGAAGTAACCTTTAAAATGCCTCAACATTTGCAGATACAAATGTTAAAAGTGTGCTCAACATTACTTCTTGCAAAGATGAGCCTCCAAGAATGCGCAAATATTCATATTACTATGAGCCTTCAAAATGCCCCACCATTCTATTTCTGGTTGAAATGGGCTTTCAAGATGTCTCGCATGGATCTGTCTGGATTGGGCCTTCAAAATGCCCTCAACCTTTTAAATTATAAGGCTTACTTTCAATGTTTGTTTGATTTCAATATCATGATCCCCACGAGGTCCAATTTTGACAATGTACTGTTGTGGGTACTTGTAGTTTTATCCGTGCCTCAAATCTGTTTATCTTGAATATTCTCATTCTGGTGTTACAAAATAGTAGCGTTGTCAAGTAATTTGAGGAATTCTCTTCATGTTGTCACAAACTTAAGAAATAATCAATCATTCTGACGGAAATGTCTGAGATATGTGCCTCTTCTGAATGAGGTGACCATTTTTGGATCTGGAAGGATCTAGTCGGACAGAGTGGTATAAATCGCTTGGTAATTCATTCCAGACTGACACAGTGAACCTTGTTTTCAGTGAAGGCTATTTCTGGAATATGCATTTTTGTGGGAGAGAAACCAATTTATATGAACAGTAATCTTACTTTGATGTAATAGTAAGACTACATATACAGTGGTACAAACTCTTGAAAAGTCCGCAATCATGCAACATGTTGATTCTGATAACTACTCATCTAATTATGAAGTGATCTTTAAGGATGATTTCACAGATATTGATAGTTCTTTTAATACCGAGAAAATCCTGAATTCTGATTCTGATGAGGAGAATAAACTGTTATACTTGACGAAAATGGGTACTTAGAGGCTGAGGCTTCAATAGCCATGGAGAGATGTGGTATGGATTCATCAATTGTAGAGTTGATAGATTTTATATGTACTGCTCAAATGGCTAAGGCTACTGATACACTTCTTCCAATAGAAGATAGGAAACCATTATGCAATGATATCAATTATAAGAAAATGCGAAACTCGGGCTAATATTTGGAAAAGGAAGAAGTAGAAGAAGCTTGAAAAGAAGCTTCTTGATGAAGATGATCATGTAGTTCATCTTCTAAATCTAATGATTGGTTTTGGGGTTCCTACTAAATCAGATCATATAACTCAAAGAACACTTCCAGAAGATGCTATTGGGCCTCTTTATTTCTACTACGAGAACGTGCCACTTGCTCCAGTTGGTGCTTGGACCGAAATGTCACGGTACTTATACGATGTAGAGCCACAATTTGTAGATTCAAAGTATCTTTGTGTTATTGCACTGAAAATGGGCTATATTCATAATCTGTCGATTGAGAATAGATTTCCTCTTATTCTGTTTCCTCCATGCACCATACATGTTGCTTTTTCATTGACAAAAATGATGGCCTTCATGGGATCCAAAAACAAAGTTGAACTGTTTACAAACTATACAGGAAGTGCCAAATTGACAGAAATGATCCGTAAGGCTCTTGAAGCTTATGACGATGAGCCACCTTCGAGTGTCCAGAAGTATGTTCTTGATGAGTGCCGAAAATGGAATCTGGTATGGGTGGGACGGAATAAAGTTGTTCCTCTTGAACCTGATGAGGTGGAAATGATTCCAGGTTTCCCTAAAAACCATTTATGAGGAGGAGATCTGTTAGAGACATGTTCCTCGGTGATATCAATGTCTTGTCTCTTTTCTCTGGGATCAGTGATGCAAAGGTTACCTTCTACTGTCTTGGCATATCTTTGAAAACATATGCGAAAGAACTGACTGGTAACCGGTTGGAGTAATTGATGAGTAGATTAGACATATTCGATCTTGTTGTCGGTGGCATCCCGTTTAACAAACTTACTGGAAGAAATAAACATCATCTGGATGAACTAGAGGATTTTTGTTGGTGCATTTTCTTGCAATGACTGCTACAGTGACTGTCTCTTCTGCTGCTCCAAGATACTCACTGCCATATTTCACTCTTCCCGAACCATGGAAAGGTTTAATTGATAGTAAAACTGGTTATCTTTACTTTTGGAATCCTGTAACCAATGTTACCCAATATGAAATGCATACAAGTGTAGAATCTGTTCCGATATCAAATTTAAGTTCAGTAATCTTCTGGAGGACATAATTAATAAAATCCGGACAAGGAAAATAATCGACATGGAAGAGGCAACAATGATGCATCAAGATCTGAACCAGTATCACGGTATAACCAGAGTGCATATAGTGGACTTATTCATTCCCATAATATAGCTTCATGGGATTTATAGCTCTGTGATGTAATCTTCTAGAGAACATGGATTGATAGCTGGGGAAAATAATTTGTCTGGTGATGCTTATTGCCCTCAACATGAGATAAGTGATAATCTTTCTTGATGAGTTGCTAATAATGTCACAGGAGAGCGTCATAAGTTCAATTCTCTAGACTTTCTGGCTTCTTGGACCACTTACTTTCAAGAAAGTGAATTGCTTCATCATTATGGCCTCGTTCATTCTTTTTATTCAATAGAGGTAGAATAGACAATAACCTGCTTCAAGGACCTTATTCATTTGAGACTATCCTATTTGAAAATGTTTTTTCTCCTTCCTTTATCAAAGAATAAAAGAATTTTGCAAAATGTTGCCTATCACAGGTTCACAATAGAATCAAATCATAAGCATGAATTTAATGAATATCAAATAAATCAATTGCGCTTTTAAATCAAAAAAATCATAGTCCTATGGCAAGTGTCAAAATTATTGACTGATTTAAGGTTTAAGTTAATTCTAGTAAAGTAAGGTCTGTTTAGGTTGGTCCAGGATATATGTATCTTTGAACTTCCACTATCTTGAAGGAATGGTTGTTATGATCATCTCATAGAGATACTTCTTGACTCCAGAATCTCAGGAGCATCTTTGGGATGTGCGGTGCTTCATCAAGAGCTTAAGATCGTCTCTTATGTCGTTGTTGCACCATTCAATATTCGAGCCACCTTTTCAGGTTTTCAACTCGAATCCTCTTTTGGTTCCAAGGTGTTATTTAAAAATTTACATTTTGAACCCCCTTTTATTATTTTTCATATCATGCATTAAAGCTTTTTTTAAAAAATAATAATAAATAAAAAATTTGCAAATAAAAATCAATCCTAAGAGGAGGATGAAATATGAGGATAATCTCTTTCACATAGAAATCCATGTATGATTAGAATGGACTTTTCAGGTAAGTAATGTAGGCCAAGGCTCATGGTTACGAAAGAAAGGGATAAAAAGGCTCAAACAAGTGTTTAAGGGTAATTGAACCAAGGATTAATTCATTCTGATGCCTTCAATATTGCCTTGCTTGACTTGGATCTACTTTGCTGCTTGTCATTCTTTTTTGGATCCTTCTAGACAGTCAATTTTATGGGTTCATTTCCTTTTTTTATGGATGAGTATAGGACGTCAATTGCTTTGAGCACCTCTTTTTTCTCTTGCATTTTGGAAATTCTTTCGTTATTCTTGAATGGATTGATCTTCAAGCACTTTGTATTTGATCTACCTTGTAGTTCAAAACTCTCTCCATTTCATGAAGATTTGCCTTTGTAATTGGCAATCTTTATTCATGTGAGTAGATATCATTCTTCTTGCCCCCCCCCCAATATGGAGGGTGATCCTTGGTTAAGGTTGAATTAGAAGAAAAATCATTTAGGCTCAAAAGGGGATAACAAGGGATATATATATATATACATACATATATTTGAAAGAATAAATAAAACAATGTCGTAGCTTTTGTAAAAAGAGGTATCCCCAGGGGACGAATATTCAGGATTAACTTTATTTATATGAAAACAATGTAATTAATGCTTGATATAAGTATTCAATCTTTTTTCTTCTTCTTGCTTTGAGCATTTTCCAATCACTCGGAATTTTCTTCAACAAATTAATCCATAATGCCTCATCTCGTCTCTTCTTGCACGAAGATTCACGGATAATTGAAAGTTTAGTTTTTTTGAGGTCTTTTGGTTTATGATGGTTTTGTATTTGGAAGGTAAAATGTGGTGGATTGTTATAAACCAATCAACAATCAACTCTACCCAAGAAGGTAAACATCTGAATTTTATGTCTCAAAAATAGGTAGAGGCATTATTTTTGAGTCTCAGATAAATGTATAGTCAAGATTTGGGTTTTTAAGGATCAAGTAATTGGCATTGGATGAGATATGGAAGGTATAATTTTACCACTTTCCAAAGATATATAATTCTTAAAAAAGAATATTTAACTTACTTGATACTAAAAAATTTCAAGAAAAAATTAATTCCTTCCTCATAACCATAAAAGCAACACAAATTTATTTATCGCACAAAAGGCGGAGAAAGGAACAAAAAAATATTCAAACAAGATGTTGAAAATAGAAAGGTACTACAGTGGTAGATAACAACTTCCACTTGTTTATTTATCATGCCTCATTACACTTTTAATGTTGGGTGTGTACTTGGCCCAGGATTTTCATCTTTATTTGCCCCCCATTTCTTGATCATTTCTTGTGTCAAGACTCCCTTGTCAACGAGCGTCTCTATTTCTTTTAACAGTGACCAACAATTCCCTGTTGAATGTCCAGATACTCCCAGGTGAAAATTACAGAAACTATTTTGATCATAGCAACGGGCATAAGGATTTGGTGCCACTTTCACCAATCTTGGTGTAATGTATTGGCCTTTAACCAAATGAGGATACAAATCTGAGATAGATTCTTGAAACACCTTCATAGTTTTTCTCGCTCGAGAGATTATCACGTTCTTTGATCGTTTTGAACGACAAAATGTTCTCCTGTGATCGAGGGGATTTTGGATGCTCATTTCAGCTACAACTGGAGTAGTATTAACTAGACTCCTTAAGTTTCCCCTTGCCTTACTGGTTTTCGGAAAATCTGATATAGGTATCTGAGGTGTCTTCTGGGTTATATTTGCCTCATTCTTTCTTAGACCTATGGGTCAATCTCGAGTTACCTCCATGGGAGCCTTTTGATTTCTTTTCCCATTTTCTTGCGCCCGATATTCTTCGCAGGATTTGGTCACATTAGTCTCTGTTGAGGCAATGATTTCTGAGTATTGAATCTTCTTTTACTTTGCTTTTTAAATTGCTTGCTCTAAAGGATCTTGGAAATTTCCTTCAAGGTTACCAGGAACCTTAGCTGAACAATTTGGAATTTCAGTTCGATTTATACAAGGAACCTCCTCATAGGTCCAATTCTTATTTGGAGACCACTGTGATTGAACAAGTCGTAGAGTAGTTAATCTGGCTGAGGGCATTTTTGGATGCAATTTTTCACTTGAACAGTGGAAGGAAGGAAATGAAAACCCTGTATATTTTTTTCTTCTTGATCACCCTATAAGGTTTGGCACCATGTTTAACTGAATAAGGTCTCATTGTATTAACCTCAGCTTCTTTCTCGACTTCAATATTGTCAGATCCTCTTATCTTGTCATTTTTTATAGCTATTTCGATCATTTCTCCACTCATGATGACGCCAGAGAAATTATTAGGGATAACCCCTATCATGTGATTAATATAAGGAAATTTTAATGTATTGATGAACAAAATAGTGAACTCCCTTTCAGTCAATGGTGAATGCACTTGAGAAGCCACGTCCCTCCATCGTTGTGAATATTGTCGAAAGCTTTCATTGTACTTCATATTCATGTTTTGCAACATTGTTCGATTAGGGGCCATATCAGCCATGTGCTTGTATTGACCCAAAAAAGCTTGAGTTAAATCCCTTCAAGAACGTATTTGAGTACGTTTTAGCGGATTATACCATTTGGATGCAGACCCAGATAAACTATCTTGGAAACAGTGGATTAATAACTTTTCATTCTCCAAATAGCCAGTCATATGACGACAATACATAGTGATATGATATGAAGGGCATGTGGTCCCATTATACTTCTCAAAATCTGGAACTTTGAAATTTGGTGGGAGAACTAATTCGGGGACCAAACTCAGCTCTTTGGCGTCAAACCCATAAAATGACTCAACCGTCTCTCTAGAAGCAGTATAAAATTCATTTGGCTTCAACCCAGAAGCAATAGGACAATCAGTGGGGTACGATGCTCCAGCTTGATATTGTGAGTTCTTAACAGCAAAATGAACTGGTGATTGAATTTCTTGGTGTATAGAGGTGTGCTCAGGAATGTGAACATGTGTAACACTTAAAGGATTTGTGGGGTTTTGAACAAGACTTTTTTCAGTGGTCTGGTGTTTCCCAATCATTTTTTTCATATTGTTCAGTAGATCGGTATGAGAATTTGCGATATTAGCTTCAATTTGTGCTAACTTGCTCCTTAATTCTTCATGCCTCTCTTTTTGCTCTATCTCAAATTTGGCTTGCCTATCCTTAGTTTCTTTAGACATTTTTCTTGTGTCGTGCTAAGCGTTCTTGCTACGAGGAAGAACAAAGATCACTTCGGTTGAAATCCTTATTTTAATGAATGAATGTTTTAATGATGTAAGTTTGAAACTATAGATGTAACTATGCAACGATGAAAATGCAAATACAACGATGCAAAAATAAGAATGCAAATTATGCAATACAAAAGAAAACAACAAATGCAAAATGAAAATGCAAAGATGTAAAATACAAATGCATGTATGAAAAGGTGTTACTCAAGAGTGATCATCTTAGAATAGATTTCATTGAACACAAAAGTTTCCGTGCATCAAATAAAACTTTACATATAGGGGACAACTTTCAGTCTTAACTTCAATAAAACTTTACATATATGGGAATACTTTCCCATTTTCTTCTCTAAAGCCAAGTTAGTCTAACAGCTTATGGTCCATATTGCTTGTCTGGACTGCAGCTTCTTCCATAACATTCTCTTTCATCTTCTGTAACAATTCTCGGAGTTGCTCATTTTCCCTTGTAAGAGAACCTTTCTGTCCAAGAAGTTCTTGGACAAGATCTTCGTATATGTTGCAGTTCTTTTTCAGCTTGGTGACCCCTGTTATCTACTCTTCTAGGGTGTTTCTTATGCCAACATTTTGAAAGGCTTAACTGATCTTCTGGAAATCTTCATGCATGGTTTCCATTTCTGTTCTCAATTTCTTGTTTTGGTCATTCAAATAACATGCTTGAGCTTCATAAAAACCTCTTTATTCTGAATGCCCCTACTGATGCTCTTACCGTAGGCTACTTTTGGTATCAACCTGGCAGGATCTTTGTATAATACTTTTGGTATCAATATAACAGGATCTTTGCATGCATAGCTCACTTCTATCCTCTGAGTTTCCTCAGGATGTCTTTCCTTGGCCGTATCATATTTTGTTTAATCATAAAAATTTGTCCATTTACGATTTCTTTCCAATTTGATGAATAATCATTCAAGTCAACACCTTTTGATTATGCTATGATCATGCAATACAAGCAAAGGAAATCAATATAAAAAAGTTAAAGCAAAATAAAAAATGAGAAAGGAAAAAATAAATTGGTTAGTACCAATTAATGGAAAGAAAAGATCCTATCTATCAAGGTATAAATCCTGACCTCATGCTTTCTAGTTCCATGCTTTGTTTGGAAAAATTAACCTAACTGCATGATTTCTAGTTCACAGTAATTTATTTAGGAAAAAAATGAAATAAATTAAAAGCTAGAGCTTATTTCTCCTTTGTGTACATCTATGGACAAGGTTTCAGTATTGTCTTAGATCAGTAGAATTTCTAGGGTTTCAGTTCTAGGAGTAAAGGTACTCGAACTGTCCTTGTTGGTACCCCCTTAGGCTACCAAACCCTTAATCCTAGTCCATCACAGACGTAAGCGGACCGAATTCAATTCGAGGGGACACATTTCCCTATGCCTGACACGGATAATAAATTCTCACGAAGACATAGAGTATATGAACCCCGAAAGTTACTTGTTAAGTCTGACACGGAGAATAAATTCTCACGAAGACGTCGCTTTCACTCCCACTTAAAAGGGACAAGCTTGATTATAAAGCTTATGTTATACAATGTGCGTGTTGTGTGTGAGGAGAAATGTTCAAACCTCTGACAAACAAATAAATATAAAATTTAATAACTGAAAATAAAATTAAAAAACATTAATAAAAAATAATATATATAAATATATAAAAATAATAAGTATATATAAAAAATTTAAAAAGAATTATAACTTAAATATATGAATTTTTAATTTATAATTAATAGAGACAACTTATAATTGGTTTTAAAATTTGACCAATCCCCAGTGGAGTCGCCAAGCTGTCGTAACCGGTTTTTGCCTGGGCACGAATTTTTTCTTGGCGGAAAAAATAAAATGAATAAATAAATGATTTTTGATTTTTCAAAATATTTTGGGAGTCGCCATTGACCTTTTTGAGTTAGGTAGGTCAAATACCTAAAAACAATCTTTTAAAATAGTTTTAAAGAAAACATAATTTAAAAGATAAAATTGATCTACGTATAACTAAAAATAAAAAGGATTCGTGGTCGATTGCATTTAGAGAATGATTAGCACCCCTATAACGCCCAAAATTGATACTTATTAATTATAAATTGTCTCTATTATTGGAAATTAAAAATTTTAAAAAATATATTTAATTCATAATCCTGTTATTTTCAATTTATTAGTATAATTTAAAAATATATTAATATCTATATATATTTTTATTTTTATAAATAAGATATTTATTTACTTAAAAATATCATAAAATGACTTCTAGGTACTTTAAGACAGCTCATTCCTTAATATTAATAAATAAATATTAATAAAACATTTCTTTCAAAATAATTAATATATAATTTATAAAAATAGAATATTTATTTATTTAAGAATATCAGAAAAAGACTTTTATGTACTTTAAGACAACCCATTTCTTAATATTAAAAAATAAATAAATATTAAAATATGATTATTTTTCTTAAAAGTAATTTATATAAAATTAAATTTATAAATAGAATGTTTAAAAATAAATATTATTTATTATATATATATTTATATGACTAAATAATAATAATAATAATAATAATTAAAGTAATAATTTAGAAATAAAAAAGACAATAATAAAAATAAAATGCAAATAAATAGTAATTAAATAAAATTAAACAACAAGATTAAGATTTAAAATATCTAAATTAATGAACATAATTTGAATCATTATAAAAATATAATTACTAATATTGTAATTATCCCTTAATTATTAATCAGTGATTGAAATAATAATTATTAAAATTAAAGGCTCTAACTTGAAATAAAAAAATAAGTGCTAATAATGTAATTTAGCCTTATTTAATTAAATCGGGTTAAAATGTAAATTATATAAATTATAAGGGCTAAATATATTATTTATCCTAAATATTATATAAACAAGGTAAAGACTGAATTATAATAAAATAAAATTAAGAAACCAAATTAAAATGATTATAACTCGATTTAAGTGACCAATTCGTAAAGTTACAAAACTGCAGGTATTGCAGAAAGGGTTTACTCTTTCTGAAATTACACATACACCCTCATCAAAACGACGTCGTTTTGATGAGGATATTTATACCCTAAAAACCAGCCCTAGAGGCCATTATTTCTCATTTTTCCTCTTTTCCTTCTCTCTCTAAACGAGAGAAGGAATTTTCTCTCTGTCTTCTCTCTACACCGGAGAGATTCCGGTTTCCATCCGGCAGCCGTGTTCCGGCCGATCGCCGCCGCCGGCCACCGTGAACAGTGGTCGGAAATTACAAAATCCACCCCAAATTGAAGCCCGATTTCCCTTGTCCTAAATTCAGGCCCCGTTTTTCCTAATAACCCTAGATCTAAAATAAACCGAGGGTTTTTACCTTTGATTAAACAACGGTTCCTGTAACATCCTCAATACCGGGTTAGTGACTAAATTTTGAAATTTCAGAATTTGGTGATTAAAGTGGAAAAGTTAAAAAGTTTAATGATTTATTTGAAAGTATTTCCTGAAGGGTTATTAGTAATTATTAAAAGAATCAAAGGGCAAATGAGTCATTGAACAAGAAAAAAATTAAATAAAATTTATTGGGTATTATAATACCCATGTGATGCATGTGTGAAGAGATAAGTTTCCAAACTTATCTTCTTCATCTTCTTCTCTTCTCCAACATGCCCAAGCTAGAGCAAATGTGAGTTTTATATTTTGTTAATTATTTGTTAATTTTAAGAGTGGGTTTTGATCATTAGATGATAACTAAGCTTAAGGAAAGCTTAAGTTATCTTAAAATCAAAAGATAAATGAGTTATGATAGAATAAATAAAATGGGTTTTTAAGTGAAATTTTGAATAAGAAGGTTTAAATGAATTTGGAGGATGAATTTGACTTGTTATCCATGAGGATAAGAAGTTAGAAGTGTTAGAATTAAGTTTGGATAACATGGAAAATTTGGTATGATTATTGATTTCTATATGGAGAATAGAATTTTGAGATTTAAGATGAAATAAATAGATATAAATGAGTTTAAGCATGTATATTTGAGTTAAGAATATGAAAGGGAATGAAACTTGAAGAATAGAAATTGAAAGAGTGAATTTTCGTGCAATGAACAGTGATTTCTGGGTAGGTGCATCGATGCATTAAGGGGTGCATTAATGCATGGATATTTCGAAGCTATTTTGTGTACCGATGCACCCATAGTGCATCGATGCACTCCTAAAGGAAAAGCTAAAATTTGGTTCATTAAATTAGTCTAAGTTATTAATACCAAGTTATAAGGTTTAGGCTTCTGAAAATCATCTTGAAATTATGTTTATGTAGATATTGAGCCTAAACTAATTCTGGAACAATCAAAGAATTAGGATCGAATCAAAGCAAGGCTAAGGTGAGTGCAATTTAATTGTACTTAAGTTATCGATTAAACATTGGCTTGCGATGAGCCAATGACAGAGTTATTATGGTAAGGACTAATTTCTAAAATGTATATGATCTTTATGTGTACATGAATATATGAAAAATATGATATCAACTATGTGATATGCATGATATGTTATCTTATGTGTTATGTAAGGTATATATGAATATATGTGAACAACATATGACATATGTATGTAAACAAAGGAGAAATTCTATAAGCTATATGAAATAAGCTATATGATTCTATGCAAAGTGATATGAAATATGTGGCATATAAATATGCAGCACATGATACATGTTATATGATATGAACCTATGTGATTATGTGAGAAAGAATATATGTCTATGAGAAGACATAAGAACGAGGTATAAGCTATGTGACATATGAATATTATTTATATGAAAATGTTCTACGTGTAAGTGAATTAAGTGCTAATGTGAATATGTGATAATTATAAAAGATAATGCCCATGTTATGTGTCATGAGACCTAGAGGTATAGTTGGCATGCCAAAAGTCGAGTGTCTACGTGGTCCTTCGGGACAAATTCTATGTGGTCCTTCGGGACGTATATGTATTCTTTGGAGCATGTATAAGATCTTTTGAGACACCTACTTGATCCTTGGTATATGTATATGATTCTTAAGGAATTTCTATGTGGTCCTTATGGACAATCTTATATGGCACTACGGTGCAATTCTACATGGCACTTCGGTGCATTTCTACGCGGTCCTTCAGGACAAATTCTACGTGGCACTACGGTGCAAATTTATACGAGCTGTGGTGACAGCATAGTGCACAACCTCACAATACTTACATACCTTGAGTTCTCAGTAATGTACATGGGCTTATAAAAGACATCAAAAGTATTTACAAGATTCATATGTGATACTGTGTATATTCCTAAGTGAAAGGTGTTTGTTATATGAGATTGGTAATTGTTTATGCAATAGTGTGATTTAGAGTTTACATTATATGTTGATATGGTATATAAAGAAATTATTGATGATAAAATGAGAAATGATAAGCATGTTAATGATGTTATGTTACATGATATGTGCATGTATGTATATATTACAGAAAATAATATATGCTTTGGTATGATAAGGTAATATCAAATGCTCATGCATTGTAGAAGTTACAGTTAACATATAATTATGTTTTATATGCCTCACTAAGTCAACGACTTAGTGTGTGATTGTTTCACGCGTAGGTTTCGAGAAGAGGAAGATTGGTAAAATTTATGCAAGACAGGTCAGTTCCTCCTTTCCAAAGATCAGATCAGAAAAGAAATGTATATTATGTATTTTGTAAGAATGATAATAGTTGGCATGTATACAAAGTCGATAAATTAAATATTTATGCTCTAATTGAGTTTTATAATATTTTTAACGTATTTATGCAAATGTAATTGCATAGCGATGAAAGGTTATATTTTTATGAATTTATACGTATTTTTACAAAGTTACTGTAGCAGTGCATCGATACACTGTAGTAGTGCATCGATGCATAATTTATATTCGAAAACTTTCACTGTTCATGGTAATGTTCATTACTGTTCATACGGTACTGTTTATTGTTCATATTGTATTTTATTGTTCATAAAACGTATATTTTCTTAAATTGGTTATAGCAAATATGATTCAACAATATATTATCGTATTTTCTTAAAAAGAGTTCAAATATTTGGATATTTTGTAAGAATATCATTTTTAAAAGTCAATGTGACATCTCAGACTCGTATACGGGTCGGATACGGGTTGGGGTGTTACAGTTCCGGCGTCGTTTGCTTTCCGTCGTGCCAACAAGTAAGTTTTTCCTCTCGTTTGCTACTGTTGGTTGTTGGTTTGTTGTATGTGTTCTCTTTGTTTTCTCCGCCGGGGTTCTCTGTCCGTGCTCTGTTGGCCTCTCGATTGTTGGGTGGTTTTTTTTGTTCTGCTCTCTTTGTGTTCTTCCTTTGCAGGTGCAATGAGGCTTTTATAGCCTCATAGAGACACTCCTCGGACCGGTCTCATGGGTTAATTCCGGTGAGTCACCGAACTTCCAGTGGTGACTCACTGTTGGGGGCGACGTGTGCGGCTGGGGCTGGGCCTTCTGGAGCCTTCGGTTGGCGTCGTGGCAGCGACTGAGACGTGGCAGCAACTGAAGCGTCAACGTGGAGGCGGTGGCTGAACAGAGCCCTAGGGTTATAATACCCTAGGGTTTTGTGTGGATGCATCTTGACCGTTGGATCAAGGCCAGATCCAACGACTGTGAGCAATGGCGGCTGGAGTTGTGATGACATAAACCTTAATTGGGTTTAGGGTTAGTTTTAAGACTAGACCGGGTTGGGCTTGTAAATTGGGCCGGTTCTGGTTGTAAAACAGGCTTCTGGATATTGGGCTCTGTTTTTGGGCCTATTTGTAATAATAATAATAATAATAATAATAATAATATAATAATAAAAATAAATAAAATAGTATAAATATAATATTAAAAATAATATTAAAAATAAAAAACAAATGGATAAAAAAATTAGTATCTTCACCTCCAATATTTCTTCATCCGAAAAATAATACAACTACCACGATAATATAGAAAAATATTCTTTGAATCTAACTAACTCTTAGATCTCTAGTTTGCATAAGCTTATACCCAGATATAAAACACATACACTTTATTTACAATTGAGAATTTTTTCTTTCTTTAGTTCTTGGACCATAATTTTACCATGCTTAAATATCACAATTGATTCTAATATGCCGATTTACAGTGAATTTGTTTTATGGGTTTGTTTAATTTTAGCAAAACTAAGATTTTGTTATAGATAGTTAGTCAAAGGAAACCAAATACTATTAATGTTTAAACTCTTGACATTGCTTTAATCATTCTTTATTTTGTATTATTGTTTGTGTGTAGCCGTGTTTGGAGTAAATTTGTATGTAATATCCACTTCGATTCAAGGTATAGCAATCATAACTATGGTGAACTCAATTTCTGGTGAAGAAACAATCATAAACGTGTTTCACTTTTGCTCATAATTCTCGGTGTTAGCTATATGTTATTGTTTTTGTCCGATAAGGGAGAATATAGTCTCTTCTATATACAAATTAAAAAGTTTTAGGGTAAATTTGATATAAAATCATTGTTCAATGAATTATTTGATGTTTTAACAATAGTTTTAGGGTAAAACTAAATATTAACGTTTTTACGTCATCAATTTGACGGAGATAAAGATGGAGTAATCATTTTGTTACAAATCGATAACGTAAAATTTGTTACTTTTAAAATTTTAGTGGGAAAAACTAAACTTACTCAAACATTAGTGATCATGGTGTAGTTTAGCCATATAAATACTTGAAATTAGAAAATAAAGAATACGAACACTATTTGTGTAAACATATTGACTTCAAATTTGTACAAGTGTGGAGTCATTTTCAAGATTTATAAACAATTATGGAGCTGTCTAGTCAATCTCAAGATTTGTAGAATAAAAGAAAAAAGGATACCAGGTGGCTCCTGGTGCTTTAAAATAACCCAATTACTGGTAGCTATCATTTTCAAGATGTGAATTCTTCTTTGTTTCTCCTTTTTTTCCTAACAAACCAAACCATTTTCTGATCATTCATTGTTCAACTCTTCTCTTGAGTAGACAAAACCGTCTATGGGTAACTTCTTCTCCATCCAACTTTCATGCGATACCCTCATTACCCGTTGCTGGGATTGGAAAAACGACTGTCCCATCCAAAAACCCTCATTGTTCAACTTTCATGTCGAATGATTTCGATCAAGTAATTTGGGTAGTTGTGTCACAAGATCTGCAAATCGAGAAAGTCCAAGACGAGATTGGAAAAACGATAGGGTTTTTGGACGAGGCTTGGAAGCACAAGAGGATTGATGAGAAAGCTGCAGACATCTTCAACATATTATGTAAAAAGAAGTTTGCACTGTTGTTGGATAATATTTGGAAGTGGTTCGATCTAACGAGAATCGGGGTACCTCTCCCGACACAAAGGAACGGCTCAAAAATCATCTTCACCACTCGCCTTATAGATGTGTGCTTTCAAATGGAAGCGCATAAAAAGATCAAAGTGGAATGTTTACAGCAAGCAGAGGCGTTGAAACTATTTTTGGACAAGGTTGGAGCAGAGACACTTGATAGACATCCACATATTCGCAAGTTAGCCGAAACAATGGCGGATGAGTGCGGCGGACTACCGCTTGCACTCATTACAATCGGACGACCCATGTCATCCAAGAGGACCCCTGGAGAATGGAAATATGCCATGAAGGCCTTAAGGCAATCAGCTGCCTCTGTCTTCCCAGGGATAGGGAAAAAGATGTTTCCTCAGTTAAAATTCAGTTACGATTGTTTACCTGATGAAAAGGTGAGATCTTGTTTCTTATATTGTTGTTTATTCCCATCAGGTTTTCCCATTAGAAAAAGTGAGCTAATACATTGTTGGATCGGGGAAGGATTGTTGGACCAGCATACCGACTTGAGCAGTGTCCGAAACCAGGGAGAGTACATCTTAGGTTCTCTTATCGACGCATGCTTATTAGAGGACATAAGAAGCGACATCGTAAAGATGCACGATGTGATCCGCGACATGGCTTTGTGGATAGCTAGTGAATCCGAGATGGATAAATTCTGCGTAAAAGCAGGTATGCACTTAAAGGAACAACCTGTAGCTGAAACTTGGGAAGATGTAAGAAGAGTGTCCCTAATGGGAAATCAAATCGAAAGTCTAACTCAGATATCTGTATGCCCCAATCTCCGAACTTTGTTCCTAGGGAAGAACGAGTTGAAGGTGATCATCAACGATTTCTTCAACTTCATGCCTAAGCTGAAGGTTTTGAATTTGTCCTTCAACATCAATTTGGAAGAACTGCCTGTTGGAATTGCACAGTTGGTTTCACTAGAGCATCTCGATCTGTCTTACACAGGACTAAAAACACTTCCTGTCGAGCTGAAGGTCCTAGAAAATCTGAAATATTTGAATATCGAGCACACATTGGATTTAAAAACAATCCCACCACAACTGATATCCAATCTCTCAAAGTTGAAAGTATTGAAAATGGTGGGGTCTGGTTATGAATGGTTGGTGGAGGAAGTTGAGCGTTTAGCTTACTTGAATGTGCTGACCATTAGTATTGAAAGCCTTTCTTTGTTGGAAAGAGCTATGAAGTCCTACAAGTTTCAGACCTGTAATGTTGAAGCTGTGATCCTTAAGTTGTTCAAAGGTTCAAGGTCGTTGAGTATTTCGGCTTTAGCCGATATACAGCCTCTGGATGTTCTAGTAGTCTATGATTGTGAAGATCTTGAAGAAGTGAAGATTGAACACGAGGAGATTGTAAGTGCAGGGTGCTTTCGAAGCGTCACGTTTGTAAAACTAGCACGCTGTCCGAAATTGAAGGATGCAACATGGATATTCTTTGTTCCACACTTGGTTAAACTGGCCATACATGAATGCCAAGATTTGGAAGAAGTAATCAGTGAGGATAAACTCGATGAAGTCGACGAGCTGACGGAAAATTCGAACGTGTTTTCGGAGCTGGAGGCTTTAGATCTGCAAAAACTGCCGAAACTGAAGAAGATATACAGGCATGCGCTGCCATTCCCGAAGCTGAAGGAAGGGATAATAAAAGAATGCCCCCAGTTGAGGAAGCTTCCGCTGAACACAGAGAGTGGAAAGGGACAGAAGATTGTGATACAAGGAGAGGAGGAATGGTGGGAAAATGTAGAATGGGAGGATGAATCTACTCCAAATCATTTCCTTCACTCTTTCCGTCCAATATATCTTTGAAATTCTGCTAGAAAAATGAAATAATCATAGGGCTTTACCACTCACCCACGTCTCCAACTACAGATTTTGTCCGTCTGTTGTGTGTGCATGTATATTAGAATGTTATACAATGAAATGTTCGCTTTGTGATTTGGTCAATAATTTTATCGTTTCTTCAATTGTTTTAAGTATATTTTGGATAAAGTTACAAAATAGTCTTTTAAATTATTAAAAGTTACAAAATAGTCTTTAAATTATTAAAAGTTACAAAATAGTCTCTGGATTTTAAGACGTTGCTTGGTTGAGTCCCCTAACTATTAAAAGTTACAAAATGGTCACGCGCCTTCATATGTTCTAATCTTATTCTTTTCCGTTAAAAAATTGACGGCAGTTTGAGATTGACGTTAACTTGGTGACTGATATATGATAAAATCTGATTCCAAAATCTCAAACGACTAGCATATCCTAATCAACATGTTAACGCCCAACTCATACGATAGTCAATTTTTTAACGAAATGGGTCGAGTTTGTAACTTTTATTAGTTGATTGACTCAAAAAAACAACGTCTTATAGTCATAAGATCATTTTGTAACTTTTAATAATCGAATGACTCAACAAAACAACGTCTTATAGTCAGAAGATCATTTTGTAGCTTTTAATAGTCGAAAAACTCAACAAAACAACGCTCTATAGTCAAGAAACCATTTATGTACTTTACTCATATAACTTTTTACTAAATGTTGTGTAGTTTTATGCAACTTTTTATAAATTCTTTATTCTCATCTATTCTTTAACTACTTTAATATTTGTATCAATACTTTATCCCTACAAGTCATTCTTTTAGAAAATAGCATTACCAATATATTATAGAATTTTAGATGATATTTGATGAACAACATTTCAAATCTTACTTATATATGAAAAAAAGACAAAAATATACATATGTTGTATATGTATACGGTTAGAAAAAGTCGTCCAAATTAAAATCAATCAATATCATAACATTGTAAGTAATTACATTTAAATTTAAATATAAACCCGAATAAAATTTTGTTTTTGGTTTTTGCAATTATGCTCTTAGAAGATATTTGTTTTAATTTATTTATATAATTAGGGTTAAAGGGAACACAGAGTATTAATATTTCATTAACTATAATCACACAAAAATCACACAAATGAAAGTTAAAAAAATAAAATAAAACAAACTCTTTCCCCCTCTCTTTTGTGTGTTAAATAATTAATACTGATAATTAACACACAAAAAGGGAAAAGAGATATATATATATATATATATATATATATATATATATAATAAAATAAAGCTTTTTAGTTCTCCTTTTACCTCTTTTTGATTAGCCTCCCCGGAAACTCCTTTTTACTCGGCAAAAGAAAGTGATGCAACTATGTGGAAGAACTGCAACTGCTCTAGCAGCTCTTTAGCATGACTTGTGCCTCGGTTCGCCACCCGTAAAAACAGCTCCTCGCTGAGCTTGTCACCGATGTGAGCATCAACTAGTACCCCGGAAACGCTTCGGCAGCTGTTGGCTAGAGCTCGACCTACCTCCAATGCATCGTCGGGCCGGCTAACGACTAGAGGGCTGCCTCCTTTGAATACCTCAAGCTTGTTTATGGTGAATGAACCATCAGCTTCAACCACTTCCTTGAAGTCTTGTAGGCTTGGTGCATACACCGGGATGTTGAAATTGTCCCGTTTCTCGCAACTTATAAGACCCTTTCATAACACATGCACATCATTTTAATTACATTAATCAAGTTGTATGTCGATAAATAATAAAACAAAATATATATGTATCGGAAATATATGAAATGATTATTAAATTATGATGATAAACTATGTGGCAGCTTGAATAGAACAGTTAAGGAGAGATGATAGTAAATGTGCTATCTACTAAATGAATTCTGTGCAAGAGAATGTTTGGTCCCACGGAACTTCCATGATTATTTTGATCAACAATGAACAAAATGGACCTCAATGACTGTTGTTGTCGTCTTGTTAAATGCCATGATTATGTTTAACATTTTCCTTTTTTTTCAATTTGATCCAACAGTGGTGGTCACTGCTCATGTAGGTTCCCCATGACCCTATCATATCGCTGCCGACATGGCAATAAGACAAGTGGAGGGCTAGAGCAGATTCTCTTAACCAAGTCCATCCAACGGCTGACGTTGGAGTAGGTTAATCGTGACCAGTGACAATCCATCATAAACCCCAACACACCTAATCATTCCCCCCTTTTGCATGGTGTTTCCCTTTGCTTTTTGGTCTGCCAAATTGCAGAAACAGGGCATAGGGTGAAATTATTGTCTTTTTTTGTCATAGACCTCCACTATTCTTATGTTAAATCAAACCCTAATTTATTTTTAATTATATAGTTTTAAGTAATAATTAAAATTCTAAACATATTCTTAAACCTAAATCATAAGATGACTGAGATATAAAGAATCTAATGATGTGAGTTATGATTTAGGTACAATTGGGGAGCACTGTTGGCGCATAAGCCTCATGTAAACATGAAGAGCTTTTAGTAAACATGGGGGATTATTAGTGATTAATCATGATTAATTAAAGTGGGTATATATACCTCTTGGACAAGATCATCCCAAGCATCCTGAAAGTGGGTCCCGAAGAGGAGGCCGGCTCCACCTTGGTCGGTGGGGTCCGCCGAAGTTCGGCCTAAGCAGACAAGGAACATGGACCCACCCTTCTTCATCTCTATGGATCTTGCTCTCAGGAACTCTGCCAGATCTGTCTGGAACTGCTGCTTGTATGCATTGGCTGTGCTCTCGTTTGCACCGTGGATAAACACCCTCCCTTTGTTGTAAGCCGCCGATCTTCTGTCCAACACAGCTTCAGGCATCTGGGTGCACCAGGTTAAAAGAATTAAGGATGACTACTGGTATTGATTAAAAATTATAATATTATTTTTGTAATAATATTTTACCCTTGTTTAATACATTATTTTATCAGACTCGAGACTAGATAACAAATTAATTAAATCATTTTTTAAAATATCACCTGAACCTTTAACAATATTCTATTCAATATACGTGGCCCTATTAGAAAACACACACAATAGAGTTAAACATTTTGAAGAAATTAGGGTTCCAATTCTTTTCAAGTTTCAAAAAGAGGGAAAATGACATTATATTTAAGTATACATTAACTATGATCATTTGTGCACTCACTTTTGACCTACTAAATGCCGGCAAAAATGGGATGGTTAAATCTCATTCAAAATCACATAAACTTTTGTATTTTTTTACCATGAAATGACATCAACTTGAATAGTATGTTTTTTTCGCCTTAGAGATCATCCTCGGGAACAAACTTTCACTCTACATGTGTATGTATGTGTGTATGTAACTATGTATTTAATAGCTTAGAGAATAATAATAACTAACCTGTGATAGCCAGTGCAGTGAAAATGCCGAGTGGAAGACATCGACAGATCTAGCCGGAAAAAGTCGTCGGTAAAACGATCCAGGGACTCCGGAAGCAAAATACGATCGGTGTCCGTTCGAAGCAAGGCACTCCTCCATGCTACTACCTCCGTTATTTGCCAACGGAGGTAGGAGTTGGAAAAGGGTGTTGAAATCATTGCTAGGAAGGTCGGAGAAAAAAGCAGAGAATTCCGGCGGCTCGTAACCGGACGACTCGTAGCGCTTCACCATGTGCTTGACGATAACGTCGACGATGTAGATGGTGTTGCTGCCGCAGGAACACCCCAAGTCGACCACCGAAAAGGGTACGTCGGGGGAACGTAGTTGAACCCTGTCTAGGGCTTCTTCGAGGAGGTGAAGCATTGAACGAGCATGTAAAGCCTGCATGGATCATTGAAAAATAAGATATTCATTTGTTGCTATAATCATATAAAAAAACTTTGAAAATGTAAATAAAAAGAAAGACCTGAGCTTGGGAATTGTTGGCATAGCTGCCTTCGCCTTTGCCTCCTTTCATGCTGAGAAGCTTCTCGAGGTTAACGTTAGAAACAACAAGATTGTCTGCCATTTTTGTTTCCCCTCTACCTTTCTTTGTTTATGTTGCTGCAAAGTTTTGAGTAAAGCTGAGTTTATATAGAGGAAAACCAAATCGGTTTCCAAGGGACAAACCATATTGCGGTACCTCCAAATACGGGCACAATAACATTAGAATTCTTTAATTTCATAAGATAATAACAAATATTTGTTATAAACAAAAATTAAAAAAAATCAATCTTATTTTAACAATGTTTAACCGTAGTAGAATTTATTTTTTGAACATATGTTTTTATGTGTCCAATACGTATTGTGATGCGTCAATGTACGCATCCAACAACCCACTGACAAAAGTGTTTGTTGCTTCTTAGAACCAAAGCCCAAGGGGAAGCTTTTGTGCTTGTACTCTTCTTACCACACAGAAAGATACTCTTTTGTCTTTTTCAAGTGCGTATGTGTTTAGGTGAATGATTAGGTTGTTTCTGTTGCAATTAGACAGAGTAATTAGTGCAAACTTCACTTTTTATTCGTGTTTTTTAACTAACTAATTAATTTTCTTTTAAGAAATCCGAGAGATCCCATAAAAGTCAAATGATGGTGAATTATTTAGTGATTTATTACAACAGGTTCATTAAATTTATGACTGACCCCTTTTAACTACTAATTAGACTACACTAAATATAAAGTTATCTACTTTTCTATAAAGGAAAAAATATTAGACTTAAACATGTTGTATAAAATTAAATAAAGTTATATAATACTTATCTACTTTTTACTAAAGGCATGTGATGCAATAAAGGCTATAGATAGGCACACATGACTAATAATAAGATGGATATTGAGCTAAATCCATTTAATCATGGTGTATACAAGCATGCAAAGGAGTGTGTGCTTGAATACATTCATTTTGCATGGCTAAAAACTCTGCTTTTTTCCAAGTGTTTGCCAACTATGTCCATCCCCATTGGAGGACTCATGCATACCCAAAATTACACCTTATTTAATTAGAGATTATAGTCGGTGAAAACTCCGATATGTATCCTCAGATGCTCCAAGACCCAAGGTAGAACCAAAAGGTAAATCTTTTCATAATTGTATATATTACATGACTTTATAAATTATAAAAGGAATTTATCGAGTATGTCATTAGTAAAAAAAATGTTATTTTTTAAAGGATACATATTCGAACTGTGTCTATAGGATGTGTACGTGAAATTTTAAACATATATTATTTTGTGATCATCTCATACTATTTTAAAAAAAATGAATTATAAACTAGGGTCAAGTAATCTTCCTCTAATGGTTGTTTCATTGAAATTTTCATTGTTAAAGTCTAAACCAAAGGCGTGATGGTCGGGGAGTTCACGTGAAGCAAGGTCGGACCAATTTTACCTATATCGGCTTAGGTCTTTGCTTATATCCCAAAATTCTGTAATAATTAATCAAATGCAATTCCCATGCAAAAAAGTTGGATTTAAACCGTTAAGAACATGCAATTTCCAATTAGTTTAAGTGTGTTGAGTTACCCCCTACCCTAGCTTTGAATTTTTGCCTGCCTTTCCAAAAGATGACCTATTATTTTAAAAAGTATACCCAAAGGTTGATGGGTGGATTGATTGATTGACCAACTTTTAACTCGTTGGGTTTTAAAGAGAAAAAAGGGTTTTGAGTTTGGTTTAAAGTGAATTTGGAATGGTCAAAAAGAGGGTAGTTTTTGCTATGGAACTGTGTCATGACTCATGGTTTTTTTACTCTATTTTTTATTACCATAGATTTAAATTATAAGAAAATATAAAAATAAAGATAAAAGGTTTTGGAACAAGAAAAATGGTCCCTGCACCGCATAGATCGATAGTTGGTCAAATGGGCATGGAATTTAGATACTTTTATTACTCTTTACATGAAGGGTTTTCATTTTACTTTTCAAGGCATTAACATTAATTTAATGTTACTTTAAGTTTATACATTAAAAATATTATAGTTGAACATATGAAAGGAGTTCGGTAATTAAAGAAAGTGTTGTTTTGGGTTTAAACAGTTTAGTGATAATTATCACTAATAGTTAGTTTAGTGAAATAAGACACTACATCTTTTAAATAAAATTAAAAGTTCAAATTTTAATGTTGTGAATGTAGCAAATTGTGTTGTGTTGGGAGGATTGTCCTCCATGATGAATCTCCGTAATACTTAATACGAATTAGTTAATAAAAAGATTAGATATCGATAATTAAACTAAAACAATTCATTATACGTGATGTGACTCAACTAAAAAAATGGCTTCACCTCTATACCTATATGTCATTATATTAAATGGTGATACCACAATCATCTCACCTTTGAGTATTTTGTACACCAAATAGTGTTTAGCTTCTTACAGGCTGCAAAGTATTGTCCAAAGCATGAGGCTTGCAGTTCATGGATTGGGAATTGTTGTTGGTTCTGGATTTATCAGACAAATTCCCAACCTTATATTGGGATCTTAAAGGACAAGATAAGTAAAGAGTCAAAATACCCTACAATGAAACATTTACTAGCTTAATAGATTCTACCCTTTATTTTCTCTATAATCAAACATGTCACATAATTAATGCTTCCTTTTCATGTAGTATTATTTGTCAAGTGGATTTGATTTGAGTTACAATTCACCAGGCTTGTTAGTGATTAATATAAGCGTTTATGAATGTTTAAAAACTTATTTTGTGTCATTAAATCCTATGGATTTATGCCTATTGTGGCTTAAAATTTTGGATAAATCAGAAGCCACCAAAAGGCTTTAATGCAGATGTTTGTTTGCTCCCCTGCATGGATTGAATTTATTGTGTATTGGAGTAGTAGCTATGATTTGAATGAAATTTAGGACTTCTTTCTCTTCCATTTTCAATTAAGAATTAAGGGATTGGATCCCTGAATTTGAGTAGAAAAGATTTTGGTCATGTTGCATTCAATAAAAAGCTTCCAGAGATACGCAAGTGGCTCTTTGGTCAGGTTGGTGCTTGAAGGGTAGATGTTGAACAGAATCCAGTTTCTATACTGGTGCCAATGGCAAGGCTATCACCGCTATTTCTGCATTGTAGTATAATTCTTTTGTGTGTGTAAACAGAAGTTTAATTTTGTATTCATTTTGTTACTTTTGTTGCTTCTATCTCAAAGTGTCATGGGACTTGAAAGTTTCACAACTAAGAGTCCATAAAAAAAATTCAAGGAACCTTGTAAAAGAGGATGAAGAAGAAAGAAATGAAGGTGAATAAGAAGTACGAAAGGAAGCATCAGCACTTTCGATTCAAAGTGAACGGAAGGAAGCATCGGCACTTTCGATTCAAGAGAACGAAAGGAAGCATCAGCACTTTCGATTCAAAGTGAACGGAAGGAAGCATCAGCACTTTTGAATCAATTGTTCATCTTTTCAATTGTTCAGATTTTGAAATGTTTCGTGACAAGATTGGAGTGCAAGTTTGTTCACGATCAGGAGAGGAGCAGAAGAAGAAGAAGTAGAGAGAATGTTAACAGTATACTTAGAAGCTTCTTGAAGATGAAGTTGTTATAACAGCTAAGGTTGTTAGCAAGTTAGTTTTGTTAGTTTTGGTTAGTTGCTCGGTTAAGGTGGTTGTATTAGCAGCTGATACAGCTAAGAGTAGTAGTATATAAGGAGCATAAATCTTGTACTCAAACACACGTTTTACATAATAGCAATATCCAGATTATATTCCCCTGTTATTCACATTTCCAATATGGTATCATTCGCCAAATGATCCTGACTTTATTTTGTTTTCTACCACTGCATGGAAGAGGAGGAGAAAATGTCATCGGCAGCGGCAACGGCTGCTAAACTGGTGTCGTTCACATCCAAGCCGATCCAGCAAATGGTGAGCTTCATCCGCCAAGAAGCGTAGGAGAGAGCTAACGAGATCTCTGTTTCAGTTGATGTAACAGCAGTTTCATTTTGTTTCTTTGCGATGAGGAAGAAGAGAGAGGTTTGGCAAAAGGAATCAAGAGTGCAATTCCTAGAGTTCAAACGAACAATGTACCAACAAGATGGTCACTCGCAGAGATAAAATCAGCTACAATGGGGTTTTATAAGAGTTGAATCATCGGTAAAGGTGGTTCAGCAGTTGTTTATAAAGGTTATGTTCCGTCGACTGGAACTGTCGTGGTGAAGCGATTTGATCAGTTCAACGGAAAAGCATTCACTCGTAATCTTTTCAACACAGAGTTTGCCATTATGGCCGGTTGGCTAAACCACTGTAACTTGATTCAGCTTCAATGATGGTGTTATGAGGAATCTGAGTTGGTCTTGGTCTATGAGTACTTGTCCAATGGAAGCCTCTACCAACACATTCACAAAACCTCAGTTTCATCAACAACTACCCTTTCTTGGAGCTTGAGATTAAAGGTAGTTCTCAGGGTTGCTTCTGCTCTTTCAATTTTACATGAAGAATGTGAAAGACAGATAATACATAGAGATGTGAAAACTTACAACATCATGCTTGATGACGAGTTCAATGCCAAGCTCGGAGATTTCGGTTTAGTCGAAGTGTACGAACATTGTTGCGCTTTAAGAGATGCAACGATACCAGCTGGGACGATAGGATATCTGGCACCCGAGTACGTTTATACCGGTGTTCCAACTGTGAAAACCAAACGTTTACAGCTTCGGAGTGGTTGTCCTGGAGGTGGCTACGGGAAAGAGGCCCGTGGATGAGAATGGAACCGTATTGGTTGACTGGATTTGGGACCTCTGGGTAAAAAAGAAACTAATTGAGGGCGTTGATTCAGGAATGTTGTATAGGTACAATGTTTTAGAGATGGAAAGATTGTTTGTGAGAACACCTTGGATGCACGGTTAGATGTTGCATTCAATAAAAAGCTTCCAGAGATACGCAAGTGGCTCTTTGGTCAGGTTGGTGCTTGAAGGGTAGATGTTGAACAGAATCCAGTTTCTATACTGGTGCCAATGGCAAGGCTATCACCGCTATTTCTGCATAGTAGTATAATTCTTTTGTGTATGTAAACAGAAGTTTTATTTTGTATTCATTTTGTTACTTTTGTTGCTTCTATCTCAAAGTGTCATGGGACTTGAAAGCTTCACAACTAAGAGTCCATAAAAAAATTCAAGGAACCTTGTAAAAGAGGATGAAGAAGAAAGAAATGAAGGTGAATAATAAGTACGAAAGGAAGCATCAGCACTTTCGATTCAAAGTGAACGGAAGGAAGCATCGGCACTTTCGATTCAAGAAGAACGAAAGGAAGCATCGACACTTTCGATTCAAAGTGAACGGAAGGAAACATCAGCACTTTCGAATCAATTGTTCATCTTTTCAATTGTTCAGATTTTGAAATGTTTCGTGACAAGATTGGAGTGCAAGTCTGTTCACGATCAGGAGAGGATCAGAAGAAGAAGAAGTAGAGAGAATGTTAGCAGTATACTTAGAAGCTTCTTGAAGATGAAGCTGTTATAACAGCTAAGGTTGTTAGCAAGTTAGTTTTGTTAGTTTTGGTTAGTTACTCGGTTAAGGTGGTTGTATTAGCAGCTGATACAGCTAAGAGTAGTAGTATATAAGGAGCATCAATCTTGTACTCAAACACACGTTTTACATAATAGCAATATCCAGATTATATTCCCCTATTATTCACATTTCCAATAAATGCTTAGTGAGATATATATAATTTTATTTTATTTTACTCTTGCTTGTAGGAAGCTCTGCAAGTTGCACAACTGTTCATCTATTCCTTTTTTCCCTTTCCTTTTAGTTCTTACAAATTAAATTCCAAGACATGTTATGTTTGTTTATGATAAATTATTCGATTCATATCATATTTAATGTTATTTATAAAATGTGTTTTTGGAATGAAAGCGCTTTTATAATTTCGTAAGTAATGCTAAACATGCATTTTTTTTTGTACATAAAAATTTAGGTCAGAGGTGGTTCTTCCAATCCAGGGTCATAGCATATCTAAGATTCAATTGGGATTCACATAGGACTTTAAGATTGCTCACCTAGAGTGATGATGGTAGTATTCAAACTTAACCTTATTACAAACTCAAACTCCTGAATTCTAACCACTTATGCCAACACTCGTTGGCAAACATGTATTATATAAGCTAACTTTTACTTTAACGACTTAAAATATTTTTCACTTATTAAGTTAAGAATTACTCATTTTCATTACATATAATAAATTCAATCTAACAAAAATTACTATTTAAACTATTATTTTTGTTGTTGTTGTTTTCTCCGCACACCCATATTAAAGTTGCATGTCCATATACAAAATTAGAATTAGTTTGGGCAATAAAATTTTAGCAATTATAAAAAGAAGGATAAAATTAGAGAACTATGTAGAAAAAAATTCATTGTGGGCTGAAGCAAGAGCCAATAAAACGCTCTGGCATCATGCATTTATGCTGTTTGCCTAAACTAAAATTCTGAGACAATAACATAGACAACGAAGCACAAGGGTTACAATCACCACTTGTTCGATATTTCATATTTTACTACTGAGTGGCGGATCCAATAGATGTAAATGTGCACCTGAAATTTAAATTTTGTTTGAATAATTTTTTGTCTTATTCATCGTGTCAATTCCGAAGTTTTATTTATATCTACTTTATATATAAATTTTATGTTGTTATATATATATTTGTATCCACCCTTAAAAATATTTTTAGATCGTCGTTATTACTACTCTATTAACAATATCTATCTATGTCAAGATGCAACTATGGTACGTTAGATTAAAATCCATAATTATGGACACACATGTATAATGTATAATGTTATCATAAAATATGATATAAAATTAAATGATTAATTATGTTACATGTGTTATAAGTATTAAAGTGTAGATAAAATAAGTTATAATACATTTAATGTAATGTTACGTCTGTGGAAGAAAGGATTCAGAATTGGAAGAAAGGAAAAAGGAATTCAGAGCTTTCGTTAAACTTTTCATAAAAATTCCAATACATTCGTTCATTCTATTTTATTATGTACAATGTACGGATTCTGTTAATTTTCCAGCTGGACTATTACAGTGGTTGTGCTCCTTGAAAGCTACTAGATTGGATTCTACTTGCCCAACAGATCAGCCTCACTTGCTCCAATTGGATCAGCTTGCTTCGAGCCCACTTCTTCAACGCCAATACCATTGTCGTTTTGGCTCCACTTTTCTTCAACTAAGCCCTCAATCCCTAATTCTCTAATTTTCGTCTCTTTCAGCCCTAATTTCATCGTACTCAGTCCCAATTCACCTCTCATCTTTGATTTCTCTGTCCCCTGCAGTGGATCCTTGACCCCAAGGATTGAAATCATAAATGAGACTTCAAGGCTGAATAATCCTCCCAAGTGGCGTTCTACGGTGACAAATTCGACCATTGAATAAGAAGTTGAGTAACAAGTCGATTTTGACTCTTAACAATTCGCTTGTCAATAACAATAGCTGGGTAAATTTTCAATTGTCTATTATCTCAACCTATGGAGGATCGAGAGAGGTAATCGTGTTTGTCCCAATCTTTCTCTTCAATAAACTCGCGTGAAAAACTGGATGAATCTTGGAGGGGTGACAAACGAAGCTTGTATGCTACTAATCCAATCTTTTCAATGATATTGTAAGGATCGAAATACTTGGCAGAGAGCTTCAAGTTCTTCTCAGAGCCAACGAAGTCTGCCGATATGATTGCAGCCAAGTGTATGCTTTAATCGATTGGAGGGATACTGTTATTTGATAAATATGGTAATCTGATATTGGATAATTTTACTAAGTGTTACAACACTAGTTGAGGCTCAACCATTTTAACACTTTTATACGGGAAACTTTGCAAGGCTATAATCATCGAAATGGGTCAAAAAGCTATGTTGTGGATTGTCTAATCTTGCTACATTCGTGGGCTTTATATCGATTCTCGTTTTTTACGCCAATTACAATAGCCCAAGTTAAGTTTCCTCTTGCTACAAGGTAATTTTTTAACTTCATTTTAAGTAAATTTTTAATTCTTTTTGTAATTTTTATTTTTTATATTATTTAGATGACAACATAAAATTACCGAGACCAAGTTGTCAGTGCAAATAGAAAAGATATACGGATGAGGATCGATATCACCAATCAATATGCGGTAAATATTAATTTTTACATTTTTAGTTTTATTTATACTAACTTTTATAATTAATGTTTATCATTTTCTTGTATTTCGTATTATGACGTTGAGATCTACCAGTTACCGACACTAGGATTTTTTGAAGGAGTTATGGTGTGTCATTACGCATTTGTTACATTTTGCGATTGTTGAGATGCATACCGCATATAGAGTGTTGCGACAATTTATGTCTCATCAATCAATTCCTACGCAAATATTTGATATAGACGTGCTCCATAGAATTGATACGCGTGGAAAGCATAAAAATAATTGATCGAGGAAGAATGTTATATACATTCAACAATGGAATGAGCGACGTTTATCTCTCCCTATGTGTTTCAACATTAAAGCTCCTGAACTTGATTTCGACATTTCTCCCATCTCCAAATTATAAAGCAAATGGGGAACCATATTTAACAACATCGGAAGAGAAAAACAGTGTGAACAAATGAAGGTCAAGTTCGTAAAGGGCAAGAAAACATCATTATTGACATATGTCTTTTGCTTTGCCAAGTATTTTGTATCTGAGACCAGTTATGGTTTTTACCCTCCATATCATGCTTCAACGGAGAGCCATCCAAATTAGGTTAGAGGTTCATGGAATGCAACGCAAAATACTCAAACATCTTCGACCGAATATGCGAGTGAAGGTGAAAGGGATCATATTATATATGATCAACAAGGTAGTTAACTCGAGCCAATGACAGTAATGATGGTGTCAAATACCTTAAGTACTCCATAACTGTATTTGGAAGGTGGATCTCAAAGTGGAATGATGTTTAGTACCTCATTCTCAAGAAACATACAAAAATATAAATAAATTTATTATACATTGTATTTTGTTAGTTATTTTGTAATAAAATTATTTTGTTAATTATATGTAATATTTTTGTTTAATTAATTATTTTTAAATTATATTTGAATAAACCCGCACGTCGATATGACGAGTTTCAATGGTTACATTTTTAAAATTCAAAAGTTGGTCGTTTCATAACAACTAGTTTTTTTTAAATTCAAGGGACCTGTTTATGAACATTAAAAAATTATTTTCAAATAAACTCGTCACGTCAAAATGACAATTTACCCAATTACTGTAGCATTTATCGTATATTACAAAATAAATATTTGAATGGCCTATTGGGCCAAATATTTTTGGCGTCTGTCTAATGGGCCAAAAAACCCCTACTTTATTTTGGTTAGGTGCGTTTGGTTCACAGAATGTAAGATTATCAGTGGGAATAAAAGATTAGGGAATAGGATTACTGGGAATATTATATTTTGTGTTTGGTTGGTTTAGCAAGAGTGTAAAATTACCGTGTTTGGTTAAATGAATAAAAGATTATTAGAATGTATATTTGACCAAATTATCCTTATTATATATTTATTTTTTAACAAGTTGGAAAATATTTATATATTTTTTTAAAAAAATTTATATTCATAAATTTATATAATTTTTTTACAAAATTAAAAATATAAAAAAGTTTAATGAAAAGGTAAAATTTTATTTTAACCCCTTGAACTTCATATAAAATTTTAATTATAGATTTTTTTGTAAATTTAAAATAGTTTAAAGATAAATTTATAATTTAATATTCGTAGAATTTTTATTATTCAATGACAGAATAAACATATTTTTGGAAAAAAAAAATTAAGGGCATTTTAGTCCAAAACGACAGTAATCTAATAATATAAAGAAATAGAGGTAATAACATATATCCCAAAAAATCCACTATTAGTAATGTAAAATTACCAAAATAATATTTCCGACAACCAAACAAAAATGTTGATTATATTCCCATAAAAATCTCACATTCTACCGACAAAACATACTCTTATTTGTTTTAAAAAAACCCGTAACATTATAACCCAAATCTAATTAATTTATTAAGTTTCCTTTGGTCGAAACCCAAAGCACGGAGTAAAAAAATATTTAAAACATAAATAAAATAAAAATTTATTAAATCCCAGACCCTATCTTCCTCTTCTATCGTGTGTGAGTGAGTGAGGGAAGGCAAGACGCAGAGCAAAATTAGGGGGAAATAGGGTTTATTTTTTTTGTTTAAATTCTTCCTCTTTTTCTTTAGTTTTTCAAGTTAACTTTGTTTGCTAGCTTGATCCCTACCAAAAATACCAAAAAAAATTTACAAAGAGATGATTTATAAAGATTTTTTTTGAAAATTTTCCATTGCCTAAGCTGCTGCAAGTTGCAAGTTATTAACAACAAAAGAAAAGCAAGAAGCAAGATAAAATAACCAGGTACTTTGTCTCCGTTTATAATCAACTTCAACGGTGTGGACGATATCAGCTTTTGTTCTTTTGTTCTTTCAAACCGCAGTGGTAATAGCTCTTCCGGCTCATTTTTTTTATTAGTTTTAGCTGAAGATTTGAATTAAGCTCTGTTCAGATATAAATTTCTGACTTGAAAAAAATCCGTTTTTTGTTGCACAATTTGAGACCAGATATATAAAATGAAAGGTTTCAATTAGCTCATATAAATCACTCATTTGGGTTTACCTCAAAACTTATTACTTGTATGATAATTTTGAGAACTTGTTACTTTTTCCTTGGAAACAATGGATTTGATAGGAGACTGTGAATTGAATTGCCTACTATTTTTTCCCAAGCTATATCACTGTGTTTTGGATAAATATGGATTCTCGAATTTGATACTTTACTATTATGATTTACTTATGGATTTTATTTTCTAATTTTCTATAAAGTATTGACTTTATTTATAATTTTTTACACCAATTTATAATTTTAAAATTTTTTATATGCCGTCCCCTTGTCATCCGGTACCTTGTAATTTTAGAAATTTCCGTTTGAAAATATGAACTTCTCCTCAAATTGAAAGATTTTTTGTGTGATTTTGGGATTGGGCAGTCGAATTTGAGAAAAAAATGAAGTTTAAAGTTAAGAGATTTGAAATTTCAATTTGAGGCTCTGGGTTGTAATTAGTGCTGGACCATGACCTCTGCACCTTTTTCCTGCACTTATCTAGGATAGATAGTTTACTTATCTTTTTGTTCTTTTATTTGAACTTAATAATATACTTGTCTATAAATATAGTTATGTAATTTTTCTTTGACAATAAATATAGTATGTAAAAGCATAAACTTTGGGGTGTGTTTTGGAAAGTGATTCTTAAACTGTATTTATTTCAAGAATTCTCCTTTGTTTATCACCACTGAAGTTGCCATCGTATTGCATTGTTCATCTTTCTTCTTATGTAATTGAAATGATTTGCTAATTTAGCATTTATTTTCTTTGCCTCATCCACGGGGGATCTTATTATAATTTCTATTTTTTATAACTCTTTGCATTTAGATTGTCTATTTAATCAAATAGTCAAGTTCTCAAGCAATCAAAGTTCGGTGTTTTAATCAAGGTGGGTATTTATATCCTTTAAAAAATTGTGCCTGTACTTCAAACTCTCAAACTAAGTTTAGCCACTAAAAATTCCCTTTTCTTTATTTGTATATCTGTGTGTAGGACATTGCATGTACAAATAGCAATCTCTCTGCCATCATTGTGGGATCACAAGCAAAGCACTTCAAAAAGCTCCAGCCAAATCTTGTATCTAAATCATCTGGTCAGGAGAATTGGACGGTTTCGATATGGCAGATGCCAGTCCCAGGACAGATACTTCAACAGATGACACTGATGAGAAGAATCAAAGGGTAATGCCTATTGTACCATGCTAGTGCTTAAACTTTTCCTTTTCTGTTTTCGTTTCATTTCACCCAATTGATTCCAAATGTTTACTTTTATCTCTCACTGAGAAATAAGAAAGAAAAAAAATTCATATGTTGACACATCTATGTGCTTGAGAATGTACCTACTGGCTAATAGCGCTTGTAAATTCACCAATATTTTGTGCAGTTTGGAAGAGGTCAACTGACTGCTATTGCAGCTTCTGATTCTAGCGATAGATCAAAAGACAAAACAGATCAGAAGGTCAGGTTTCTCCTTATTCTTTCTTTATAGATTGGGTAACATGATTATTAGATTGTTAAAACAGTTTATCCATATGCCATCATGTTTATGAACTTATCATCTTCCCTTCTGCAGACGTTGCGTAGGCTTGCTCAAAATCGTGAGGCTGCAAGAAAAAGCCGTTTAAGGAAAAAGGTATTTCATTCATGACTTGATTTTCAATTTTATCAATGCAAGCTTATGTGAAATTCTAAGTTGCCATCATCTATAAGGATGCAGTTTCTTGGTGCCTCATTATAAATTTAGGGATAACTTATAAAAATCCATTCTAGTGTAATGTAGCAATTACACCTTTACATCATACCTCTAATGTCGATCAATGTTCTAGCAATTATGCCTTGAACTTCATCAGGCGAGGCCATTTTAATTGGACGCATGCATTCGTGCACTTTATGCCGCCTTCCTCTTTAACACTAGGCGATAAAAAAGTTGGCTTTACTGAACTGAAGTCAACTTTAAGTTTTTTTGCGCTTTTAACTTTTTTAATTCCCATGGTAAAACCGTAAAAGTTCTTTTAACTTTTAACTTTCTTCTCTCTCTCTGTCTCTAAAATATGACTGAATAATTTTTCAGATACATTTTTTATTTATATATACATGTATCCTTATATGTATGCGGCTTACTTTACTTGGGTGAGCACTTCTTTTTGCGCTTAGTTCCCTTGACAACATTGATGCCAATTGATTGTCCCTCTTAAGACATTATAAGAATTTAAAAAACACCTTTGTGTCCAGAAGAGGGCAAATAATTTTCCCACGGAAAGTTATTGGTTGGAAATTTGAGGCAACTTTCTTGCTCTGATCTTTTACTTTCTTTGAAGTGCCCGTGTGGCACACATTCAATTTTCATGGATATGGACGTCTGACCCTCCAAATAATGGAAACATTTACAGAAAAAAGTGTAGGAACAGCAGTATCTGACCAGTAACATAAGGAAAAAGTGCAATGTATGCTTTTTCATTTTGGTTCCAGTTATGCTCAATTTACCAGTTTCATATTGTATTCCTTATTTCTTAACCCTTTTTCTGCTTTCAAAACCTAGGCATATGTGCAGCAGTTAGAGAGTAGCCGACTGAAACTGACTCAACTTGAGCAAGAGCTGCAGCGAGCTCGTCAGCAGGTCTGCTACCTGTTAATATCATCAGTGTTGTGATGTATCATTTGCATTTTAATTTTCAGGTTGCTAATGGTGTCTATTATGCCTTACGTAGATTCATTTTTGCTTGTTTCACTATAGGGCATATTCATTTCAAGCTCAGGAGATCAGTCTCATTCAATGAGTGGAAATGGTATAAGCTTTGTTAGCCTTTCCTATTGTTTTGGGTCATGGTTGGAACTTGAAAATTTATTTTTATTATTTGGTACTAGGGTCTTGGAATGCTAGTTTTTTATGTTATTCGCTGGTTAAAATATGTTTCGCTGCAGTAGCTATTACATTACATGAGTGGATAATATGTATTAGGTATCCAAATTCCATCCAACCAAAGTATTTAATTCAAGGGCCAGAGAGTTCATACATATAACTTTGTTCTATGAATTTAAGTGATTCATAATTCATTGCTTTTCTGGTTTGGATGTTTGTTTCAGAATTATTTATTTATTTTGCTTATCCTTTGGTCATCATGGCATATAAGGTCTAATTATTGAATGGATTTTTTGGGTTATTGGATTTTGTTCATTGATAAAATTTGGTGTCATTGTTTCGCCTTACCCAGACAAGAATTGATTGTCGAAATATTTTTCAAGAAAATACAATTGTCTTTCAATATTTTAGTACTTTATTGCCCTGCATTCTCTATTTTTGCAATATGGTAGTGTGAATTTAAGTTACGTTTCTGTCTATATGCAAAGATTTTTTCGCAGGGATTTATTTGCAGGGATTACTTCCCATTTCAAACGCGCATATAATATTAATGATATTTATGACTGCATATGAATACTGTTCAACTATGTATTTATGTATTTATTTATACATGCTTTGCATTTTATCTATATTTTTAATTTTCTGACTGTCGGAGGTCTTCCACGGAAGCTACTCTCAACCTGGCGTTGGGGGTAGCCTACTACCCTACCTCCCCCTTACCCCATTGCATATGGGAATTGGGTTTTGTTGTTGTTGTTGTTGTCTAATGTCTTGATATTTTGTATGGTGTCTGATCTTCGTGGACTGGTTTATAGGTGCACTGGCATTTGATGTTGAATATACACGGTGGCTAGAGGAGCACAATAGGAAGATAAATGAGTTGAGGAATGCAGTCAATTCACATGCTGGTGATGCTGAATTACGCATTATTGTTGAATGTGTCACAACACATTACGAGGACATTTTCAGGTTGAAAGGCACTGCAGCAAAAGCTGATGTTTTCCATATCTTATCTGGAATGTGGAAAACACCAGCAGAGCGGTGTTTTCTGTGGATTGGAGGCTTCCGTTCATCTGAGCTTCTCAAGGTGAGCTTCAGTCTTGATACCGATGACTGTTTTCATGGTATATATGAGGTTTCAATATTTGAGTGTCTCAAGAGCCAAGCGGGTCCCAACAGAATATGAATGTCTTAACTGTGTTGAAGTTAGATCTATAGTTCTGTACTAATAATACTAGTAACAAAACAATTCATAGGAATTTCAAAAAAAAAAAAAAGGAAGAATCTCTTTATTAATTAAAAAATCTTGACAAAGCTTGGTATCACAAACCAAGGGATACCGACTTTGTCAAGGGTTTGTAACAAAAGAATCAAATCAAACTATTACAAAAATTATAAAATCAAGGATGCACGTATTTACACTGAAGAAATAACTACTTACTACACAAATAAAACTGTAAAAAAATAATCTTTTTCATATTTGATTTAAAAGTTAAAATGTTTAGGAAGAAAGATCAATGCAAACACAGTTGTAGCACAAAAGTGATGCACTTTACTCTGCATGAAAGTAGAAAACCAGTGGCAAGAGTATCAGCTAAATGATCCTTAGAGTTTTTTTAATATGCTAGTAGTTTCCTTATTGGCCTTCTTCCGATTCAGAAAGAAAAGAAAAAATTGGGTTAAGCTCTGTCCTTTGCATAATCAAGTCACGTGGATAATATTTTTCTTTTGAAAGGCAGTTTCATGGGTGATTAAGCTGACAAAATATTTGCTGGGATTGGGGGGGGGGGGGTTCTTGGCACCTTAATATATGATACCCTTAAAAGCGTGAATGTTTTTTTTCAGTGCGGTGCTTTTCTTTTTGAAAGTACGAGTATTATTAATAAATCCGAAATGAGTTGCAGCAGAGGTTCTTTTCAATGGAGCCTTTTTTTGCACTTTGACCTTTTCCAGCTTTGAAACTTGGTTTATGCGTGTTTGGACATCATGTCCTCAGTTAAGATCAAATTCTGGAGTTTGTTATCAGGCTGACTTTTATTTTTGGGTTTTATGGAACTCTCTAGCCCTTATTTCGTAAGTTGTTAAAATATATTCTCAGTATTTTTTCATCATCTTTACCTCACCAATAACTTAAAGTATTCATAATATTTAAAACTGTTTGTCATCCGGCAAATGACACAAATGATCAATTGATGAATCTTTGGCCCATGATTTGAAGCCTTGAACTGGAATTATCTGGTGTGGTTCTGATAAGTGATAATCATGGTGTGTTTACTTTCATTTTTTTTATCTTAATGATCTACACTTGGTTAATTATTTATTTACTATATATTTGGAAGCCATGTTACTTGCAATTATTCACTTTTACTGTAGTGTTTGTGTTTGGCTTTGAGTTTATAGGGATATAAAAAAAAGTAAAACAAATGCGTATAAAACATCGCATGTTTGTTAGAATAGATACACAATTGCATGTAACAGTCTCAAAGTTCATAATTGCAAATGATTAATATTATGTTGTTTCCCCGTTCTTTATTGTAAGGTACATTCTGATGCATTCATCTTTTCAATGCTTGTTAGTTTATTGATGATTTCTTAAACATAATGGATGTTGATGCAGCTTCTTTCAAATCAACTGGAGCCTCTAACTGAGCAGCAGTTTATGAATATCCAGAAGTTGCAGCAGTCATCCCAACAGGCTGAAGATTCTTTGTCACAAGGAATGGAAGCATTGCAACAATCTTTGGCTGAAACTTTGGCCAGCGGCTCTCCTCCTGGTCCCTCGGGGTCATCTGGAAATGTGGCAAACTACATGGGTCAAATGGCCATGGCAATGGGAAAGCTAGGAACCCTTGAAGGGTTCCTTCTTCAGGTACTTCCGTTTTGTGTGCAGTATTGGCTATGTTTCCTATGTGTTTCTCATTTCATTTTAAGTGTAATATGACTTGAATGTGTCTGTGTATCGGAAGAAAAAGGTGGGATGGGGGTGGGGAAGAGAAGAGTATTCTCAATTTGGGGATGACCTTCTTGATATTCCCTTGGTTCCCATTTTAAACAGTAGGAAACAGTTTCCGTATGTCGATAGCTTGTAAAAATATTATTAATTTAGGTGTTTGGTTATATTGTGTGTCATTTTACTACTATAGTCTCAACAGAGGAAGGCTGTGTATATCTGGACCTTCTCCAGACCCTGCTTATAGCAGGTGCCTTGTGCATTGGGTATAACCTTGTAGTCTCCATAGTAGTTAAAATAATAAGAAAGTTAATGTGAATAGTAACGTGCATTTAATCTTCTTTGGTTCTCAATCATTGAAGATTGTGATGCTTCCGCATTTTACAGCTTCCAAAAGTTTGGGACTTTGTCGTTATGCACTGTGTTGTGTATGAAATCAATTTTGTTTTGTAAAATCCATATATAAGGTTTTATATTATTGTCAATTGATTTTCCAGGTTAATCACTAGGCTAATAATTTGTTTTCTTTTTCCCTTTCTTGTCATACCAGGCTGATAATCTACGTCAGCAAACACTGCAACAAATGCATCGAATCTTGACAACTAGGCAATCAGCTCGGGCTCTTCTTGCCATAAATGATTATTTTTCTAGGCTTCGAGCTCTAAGTTCTCTTTGGCTGGCTCGGCCCCGGGAGTAAGAATTCAAGAGTTCCCTCCATACAAAGTTTATGTGAAAATTGACCATGGTTCGATGAATTATAATAGTATCTTCTTGGAGCAATGCAAATGCTATGACTGATGCAGGGCAGGACACTGCTCTTCTTCTTCTTCCTTGACTTACGAGTTGGCCATCCATTCAGGATGCAGGTGAGGCCAGCTTCTGTTGTGTGTAGAATTTTTTTTTCTTTCTTTGCATGGACAAATCAAATATGGGGGCAGAAGTCATATGCTGAAATGCAGTTTGTGTTGTAAAACAGTAGCCCCATAATTTGGATATGCAGAATTAAGGAAAGATAGTGTCATATATATAACATAGGGCAAACCTTTCAAATTGTAGATCAAAATCAGTATGAAAATAGTTTCTTCTTGGGTGTTTGATCTGATTACCTTTTGATTTTGCGTTTTGCCTCTGCTTGGATAAAGGTTTAAACACTTCCATTGGTGTAATTAAGTGTAGAGTTGTGTGCATATACGAACAAGTAAAGTATAGTAAGTCGATAGAGTAAATTGGGTTGTGAGGGTCGTCTTTGTCTCTGTAGTACCTGATTCAGATTAGTCGATGAATAGATTGGCTGGTATAACTACCATGACCATAATTCACTTAAGAATTACTCTGAAATTAATTTTAATATTATATATATTATCGAAGCTCATTTCTTGAGAATCAAACAACAAGACTACTATTATTTACAAAAATTTTACTATCTCACCTATAACCGTTCGTTAATTTAATTTTACTAAATATATATTTTAATTTTTAGAGTATATCTTTATAGTATTTGATTGAATCTATTGTCACTTAACTAAAATATTTGAACTCAAATAGAAAATACAAATAAATCAAATTATAAAATAAAAAGTGTGAAAAATTATAGAATTGATTAGATGTAAAGGAGATGAGGAAGTAGAATAAATTATGCAAGCACTCTCCAAAGTCCAAACATAAATATATAATAATCTCGGATGGAATTAATAATATCTAAAAAAATGATTTATTTTCATTATTTCATCTACTTTTTTTATTACCTGTGTTCATATCTGTGTAATGTTTTAATTTTCAGTTGAAGAAGAAAACTAGAAGTGGAACAGGAACAGGAATAGGAATAAACACTTTATGTGAAACTGTCCCACCTCCAAGAATAATCAAAGATTCTTTCCTTATAGCTCAAGTTTCCATGTGCACGAAAAGCTCTCAATAACTCCTCTCTGTCTATATATATAATAAATTGCAAGATCCACCACCAACACCATTAACAATGGTTTCTCTGCTGCAACTCTTTGTCTGTTTCCCTTCTTATCATCGTCTGTTGTTGATCAGCTTCATCAGACCAAACCCGAAAAGTATGTCTCTAAATCAGATCTCAAGTGTATCATTGTGTAACATCCAACAGATGATGGCATGCAATGTTTGTGTTGGAGCATTATGTTGTATATATGGGAAGTTCAACCGGAGAAATGACAAGTGTCGTGAACTGTCAAATAAATTCATTTTCTCAAAATAAAAATAGATAAGAATAAGAGTAGTATAGAGAAGAAAAGGGTTGATCCGCATAGACTTAGAAATTCTGATATCAAGTTGCCTTGATTCTGATCCTCGAATTGTGCTGACTAGGTTGCTTCTAGAATCTTCCTAATACTGACTGGACCATCTAGAAACTGTCACGTTAGATTGCTTCGTGCTCGTGTGTCCAGTCATGGTTCTAGAAAATGAAAACTTACAGAATCATCCCTTTTAATGTCGTTTTCTGGAAAGTAGACCTCTGCACGAGAACAAGCAAAATAGAATCAATCAGCAGTGATAAATAGATAACACGAGAAAATTAACAAGTAAATAGTGTCAATATAGAACACTCATCAAATCCCCCCCCCACTTACCTCATGCTTGTCCTCAAGCATGCTTCAATTGAACAAGTTATAAACTCAATTTAACTTCCTTCGCCTCGTCTCATATCAAAGCAAGTCAAGTTCATAACAATTATTCAAGTTAAGATATCAATCAATTGGAAAGCACAAGTTGGATCAAGTTAGACAAAACTACAACATCCAATCATTCATCAATCTCAATGCAACCTAACTCAACACCTCACAAAGTTTCACTCAATGTATTTTTGGGTGCAAGAACGCTCAAAGTCAGAATCAAACATGACATTTCCATAAGCTTGTGATACAATCAAATCTCCACTACTTAAATAGAACAAGATGCAATAATCACTGGGTCTTAAAATAGGTTGTAACGGGGCTTAGGTAAAGGTGGGAATGAGGCTAAAAATGTGGTTAAAATTCAAGAAAGAGATTTCTTCTAAGTAACTAAATTAAGTCCATAAGCAAAGTAAACATAAGAAACAAAAATTAAATCAAACAAGCATCAAACATACTATATTTTCCTTTTTTATTTCGAATTTTACTGTTTATTTCGAATGTTTTTTTCTCTCTTTTTCGTGGAACATGATTGTGCAACCTTCAACTCATACTCTTTGTCTTGAAAAGGGTGGAAGAGAAGAAAAATGAAAAAGACTCGAGTTAAAATTGCGGTGAAAGAAAAGAATGGGAATAGGCTAAAAAATGGTTAACTAACAGGGAAGAGAAGGGTAGGCATTTTGGGTGAAAAGTATGTGAATCCTAAGTTCCCAAATCACTTCAAAGCATCAAGCTCTTATGTAATCTCGGCATGCATTGTACTACAAGTTCTAGATTGTCAATGTTTTAGTTCGACACACTCAAACAATAATAAGAGCAAAAATATAAAGAACATGCTCACCAAGGCTCAAATCTTACCAAAGTGTGTTCACGCATTTAGTTAGGCAAAATTTCAATCAACCAAGTCATGGATAATCACAATAAAGTTTACTCAAATCTCAACTCATGCACTCCGTTATCATGAATATCTGAACTCAAACAATCATACGATCTCAAACAAGCATGACATACTAAAAATACTCAACAAAGGAGAAGAATTTCAACGAAATTTAAAACCAATTCAACCAATGCATACTAAGATCAAAACATAAGACAAGCAAGGCAAAATTCAATGAATTCTCTACCCCTCACTTAAGTCGTATTGTCCTGATATGAAGAATTAAAAATATAAGAGAAAGGATAGAAAAAAAACTCCTTGTGTTCATTGGCGACCACGACCACGGCCACGACCATGACTAGGGCGAAGATAGGATATGACCTCGGTAATGTTTGCCTTGATGGAGTGGAGATGATCATTGACATCGTGCATTTGTGCTTGCACGTCTGAGCACGGATCTTGTGTCGGCTGTCGGGGTGCATTACGACGAACGAAGACGTGTTCGCCTTCAGGTGTCATCACTCTCGGGGAATGAAGTATGGTGCGATAGTAGTACCGACGAGCAAACCCATCGAATCCAAGCAATGCTCATCTGGGCTATCTATAGAAAATGAGTAAGTGAAATCCATAATATCAAATTTGACAATACGAACATCAAGATTAGTAATGTATGGTTCGAGGATAAGTGGGCGATTAGATTGAATGACGATCTCGAAAGCACAAACGAAATAGACATTGAAATAATTACTACACAAACGAAATGATGACATCCGGAGATGCTACGTTATTAAAACGATATTGCAAAAATATGAATGTGGAGTAGAACTCAAAAACAAGTTCATAAACGTGCCGTACTTAATTTGAGAAAGCAATGTCCAACCAATTGCATCAAAATACGCTTTCTACTTCCCTGCATTCCATTAACAACAAATTGAATTTGAAAACCTCAATGCCTGTTACCTCCAGATACTCTTTTCCTCCGTGTACTAAATATATCAGGAAGATTTCGCCACAAGATTCCACCAAATAATGACGGCTATAGATTAGAAAACCCTAGGAAACGGAAGGGTTCCATGTAAATGGAAGGTAAGGTGGCTTTCTCGAAAATTTCGATAAATCGCTACCAGTTGCTGTCTGCCATGAGTAAAAGCTATGGCGTACAGTTTCGTAGTGCAGCAAATGGGACTGGCAAACACCTTTTATATCACCACCAGTTGTACTCTGCTCAGTCTACTGTTGATCTCCGACACCACAAAACATAACTAAAGGAACCGATTCAAAAAATATTAGAATCGTACTATCAAAATCACCTGGAGGCGATGACAAATGCAGGAATTTATGTTTCGCCCCGGCTTCAGATCGAGTGACGGTAACCGTATCGACTCACGAGTCACAGGATTCCACAAACAGCATCGACCTGATGTTCTAGACACCACAAAACATAACTAAAGGAACCGATTCAAAAAATATAGAATCGTACTATCAAAATCACCTGGAGGCGATGACAAATGCAGGAATTTATGTTTCGCCCCGGCTTCAGATCGAGTGACGGTAACCGTATCGACTCACGAGTCACAGGATTCCACAAACAGCATCGACCTGATGTTCTAATATGAAAACCAACCCTCAATACGACATGAGACAAGTGTTTTTATGATCTGTCCTTTTGTAAGCACATTCTTGTTGAAGAAGAACTGATTTCTACCATCTTTACCTCGCCTGATCATCTGCTTCTTGAAGAAAAGCTGGTTTCTGCCATCTTCACCTTTCTTGAACAGAAACCAAGGGTACGGTTCTCGTTCAAGTATTTTAACATCCATGATCCATGTATGTATAAGATCAGAATCTTATTGATAAAACTAATGCAAAAACTGATTTTTACAGGCTTAGTTGTGGCAAACCCCTTATATTAAATATTGATGAATAATACTGAACATACAAATGACAATGGTAAGACCGTTGCGTAATCTCAACCGCATTTTCGAATATCGGATATTATCCTATTATAAATTTCGGATATCCAAAAAATTTGGATCACTAAAATTGTGATCCGTATCCAATCCGAAAAACTCGAATATCAGAATTTTCGGATATCCGAATATCCGTATTCTAATATAAAATTTTATTTAATAAAAAATTTTCAAATTTAAATTTTATAGTTTTATGCATTTATACAAAATATAAAATTTAATCTAAGGTGACACAAATTTTAACATTTGTTACACTCTTAATTGCGATTTAAATCTATGATAAGAGTGGGATGTAACCACAATTTCTATGTTTTTGGAATTGTTTAGTGTTTACTGTCACAAACTAGCAATAAGCAGGTGACCGGTGAGTATCCCAGTCTGCGTGGAGCGGGTGTGTGAAACTGGAGGGGAGGGCTGGTCGGTTGGGTTATTGTTTATTGGATTAAAATCTACTGGATTAAATGTTTATTGGACTAGAGATTATAGAGGCTACCTATAATATACTCGATCCGTATCTGCTCCGATTATCCGAAATCTTTTCCGGATATTCGATCCGAATTATCCGAAAAATCAAAAAACGGATTGAATATTCAATTTTTCGGATTGGATAAGCGGATTAACGGATCGGATTATTTTGCACACCCCTATCTAACCCTAAAAGAGAACTTCCACACCCTTGACTGTTATTAAGGGAATACCAAGATTCTAGAAACCAGATTTTTTTTTCAGCTACCGACTACCGTCGAATGTCGTAGCACATAAGGAAAGTTGTCAAATGTGGCTGCCACGGTTGGTTGGTGATTGTGGAAAATCTAGGTGAATGTTATTTATGGAATGCTTTGACTCTCGAATCGATCCAGTTACCCTCGTTGGATCCGGACCGAAGTATATGTTATTGCATATCATCATCATCATCTCCTGCTTCTTCATTCATATATTGTAGAGTTGGAGATCAAAAGTGGACTGATCATGGAGTTACAGATTCTTATTATGATTACCTGGCCTTTTTTCCAACCCAGTTTGCTGCAACGGAAAACTATATGCCATCATTTCCTTTAATCCTGAGAAATCGCACCTTCTAATGATCGACCTAATTCAGCCATACGACGACCCACCTTGTTGTCAATTTTCACGAAAACATTCCGCGTTACTAAGATCATTCACATTCCTGCTGCTGCTATTTGGTGGAATCCTGTGGTGAAATCTTTGGAGTATATTTAGTATGTGGAGGTAAAATGTTCTAGGAGGTAACCGGAGTAGAGGTTCTCCGGTTAGAGTTTTCGACGATGGAATGGAACCGAGTGGAAAGCTTCAAGGACAGAGTGATTATTTTGGATATAGCAGAATCTGCAAACTCTTACGGGGTTGAGAATCCTGAAACCGAAGGCAATCGCATATATTTCACTTGGTTGGATAGAAGCATATATGAATGCCATGCATTAGTAAACAGCATAACTGTGTCTTTGCCTACTCCAGACTTAAAATCGCCATGACGCTATCCGATTTGGGTCACGCCTCCTACCTGTACTAGCTATGATCACTCACTCTGTTAACCCTTTTTCGTTTCTTTTTCGATACATACAGCTTTGTGATATTAGATTTTTCGAATATGCATAGGCTGATCGAACATGATTTAGATGATGGGAATGTGGAGATGGATATTGAACATACCGAAGAGATTGTGTCTTATCTGCAATGTGATGGTGATGATGCAGAAGCTTAAAAGGCTGGGTTTTTTTTTTCCTCTTTTTTTGGTTTCCCACTCGAATCCAAGGCCTCGCCTTTATTAATCTGGATCGATCCGCATCGTATACCTAGTTTGTTTCCGAACAGGGATTTTCTACATACACAAAGACTCGATCTTGAGAGCTTACTTAAGTGATATCAAGCTGTTTACCGCTTAAACCAACTCGTGTTGGTCAAACGATTGTTGTTTAGAGAAGAATGCATATTATAAATGTAATTAAGCTTTGCCGTGATCTTAGATATTCTACATTCTTGGTGCTTGTCAAGGACTTCTTCAAGACATACTCCTAATTTTTAATTGAAATATTTGTATTAGGTTTTTTAATTAAAAGAAATATATATGCAAATAAATTAAATATTATTCTAATTGCATATTATAAAAATTGAATTTGTATACTTTAAATTATTTGATATGTTATAAAAAGTTTAGGATCGTTTCAATTATTTTTATTTAAGTTTAGAGGTATTTTTCTTATTAATGTGATATTGTAAATTTTAGATGTACTATTTTTAAATTGTATTTAAACTTCTTAACATAAACTAAATATTTGAATCACATCTCTGGATGAAAAATAATTACTATTTAACAATTAAAATTTTTAAAATTCAAAAATTATAAATTTTTAATTTTACATTTACAACAATAATTAAATAATTAATTATTTATAAAATAATTTGATTAACTAAAAGACTCATAAAATTATAACTTATCAAAGTAAATATCTGTTTTTAATTTTAAAAAGGAATTGTTTTCATATCTTTTTAAACAAATTCTGAATTTATATTTTTTTTTTGGAATTATTACTTAAATTATTAAAAAATTATATCAAAATAAAATTATAATTATAGTTGAGGGGTCAAATAAGATATTTTTTTTATTAACTTAACATGTTAAATCACTCTTTAATAATATATAATGATCCCTATCCGATACACATTTATTAATAAAAACCCAAATATTTAATATCTATTTTATAGCTTTTAAAAATCTAATTAAAAATAAAAATATTTTAGTAAAATGTAATGAATATTTATGAATTTCGCCTTATTTTATATTAGTAATACATACCAGTATATATTATTAAGTTATGACATTCATTGTAAACTCATCCTAAAAAAATAAGAAAGAATTCGACTTCAAGTTTAAAATGGAAATCCTTTCTAGAACAATTCTAAAATTACATAATAAGCATTAAATTTTAGACATTAAATTGTTTAAAAATTGATTTTTTAGACACCAAACTTTCACAAATTACATAATAAGAATTAAATTTTAGATTTTATTACAAAATGGACACAATACCATTATTTACCATTTATAAATTGATAGAATATATAAGTAATAATGACCAAATATGTAATTATATTAATTTTATTAACTTTCACATCAACACTTCCGTTAACGACAAGTAGCCTGATTGAATGCATTTAAATAGTTAGGTGACCTGATTGAAAAAATTCAAAACTTGTGGTCAAAATGAAAAGGGGCTATAGTTAATTGGTCATTGATATAGTTTACCCATTAAAAAAGTGTTTCAATAAGGGATGGGCATGAGACCTGAACCGATCAGGCCGGGTTTTTTAAAAAATCGGGTTCAGGTCGGGTCGGGTTTTTTTTAATGTGTTGTTCGGGAATATCCGATCCGACCCGACCCGAAAATAAAAATAATTTTACCTTATATATTTAGGAATAATTACAATAATACCTCTCTATATATTATTTTTTTCAATTAATTTATTGTTTTTATTGAATAAAATTAATATTTTTATTATTATTTCATGTTGGGCTTTTATGTTATATATCGGGTCGGGGTCGGGTCAAGGGAAATCTTGTTTTGGTCGGGTCGGGTCGGATATCAGGTGGAGGATTCTTTGTTCTCGGGGCGGGTCGGGTGGACCAAAAACCCGACCCATGCCCATCCCTAGTTTCAATCAAATACAAATGTTAGGGTAAATTACATCATTCCTCACTAAATTGTAATATCTCTCCTATTTTATTCATTGTACTTCCAATTTTTTCAATCAACTCACTCAACTTTGTACATTAATTTTTTTGTCTCACCATCGTTAACTTTCTAACGGTGTTATGATGTGGATTAAATAAATATTTTTTAATCATTAAAAACTGATAAAAAATAAAATAATTAAAATTTTCCCCACTTTCATTGTTTATTCTTCCTCCTCTTCTTCCTATTCTCTCTCTGTTTCTCTCCTCAACTTGAACAAACCTAGATTTCGGTCGTCATATAAACCGTCGTTCTAACCACCACCAGTGTCATTACCAGAGGTCAATTACTCACAAGATTTTCCACCAAACACGTTTCACCATTTTGAATGCAAATTTAGTGTTCTTCTAACCGAAGAACACCACAAATGACCCAAACTCTAAATCGCAAATTACAAACCCACCCAACCTCACCCTAAATGGTAGCACCTTCATGTTATGCTTATACATTTGCCGCTCTTCCTCATAATGTGGGTTGTTCCCAACCCTAAAAAATTTGTCGACCACTCATATTATCGTAAAATCACAAACAAATTTCATGTTCTTTAAATTCGATAAGGAATCAAATGATTTAGAAAATTCAGTTTCAAAAATTGGGATTAAATTTAGATCGTTACTCACCTGTTATTTCTCTCCAAAAATGGGTGAGTTGGAACTATCATTGAATTAGGCTTGTGCCAAGAAGTAATCGAAAGAAGCCACTGCTTTATGATATTAGAAGGAGCAAATGGATCCAAAACTAGGTACATTAGAATTTGGATCTTTGAAAGAGGAAAGGAATGATGATTATTTGAGATTTGGAACTTGAATTTAGGGTTTTAAAGGTTTAAAATTAGAGTTTGAGAGTAGAATTGAAGAATTTATTTAATTTTTTTAAAATGTAAATCCTATGCGGCTGACTTTATTACTAAATTAAGTCATGTAATAACTTTGTTAATGAGAAAACGATCGAGTGAGCAAAAAAAATTAATGTACGAAGTTGAGTGAGTTAATTGAAAAAAATTGAAAGTACGATGAGTAAAATAGGAGATAGAGTACAGTTCAACGAGAAATTGTGTAATTTACCCCAAATGTTATTATTTAGGTACTTGTGCTTAAGGATGGGCATTGGTCGGGTTTTTGGTCCACCCGACTCGAACCGAGATCAATGAGTCCTAATGTTTCCCTCGTGGTTCTTCATTCATTTATTGTAGAGTTGGAGATCAACAATGGACTGAGGAGAGACTTACAGATTTTTGACATCAGTACATGACCTTTGTTTCGAATCCCGTTTGCTGCAATGGAAAACTATGTGCCATCATTTCCATTAATGGTGGGGAAGAGCGCCTGCTATTAATGATCGACTTAAATCCGCCGGACGACCGCCTGTCCTTGGTTTTCACAAAAACACTCCGTGTTACAATGATCGTTCATATTTCAACTGCTGGAGCTATATGGTGGAATCTTGTAGTGACATCTTTGGAGTATATTTAATGTGGGAGAGGAAAAATGTATGCGGAGGTAATCGGATTCGAGGTTCACCGGTTAGAGTGCTTGACGATGGAATGGACTCAAGTCGATTTCGATTGCCTCTATGGCTCCAACACCATTCTCGGCATTGATGTATCGTAGGGCTTGTCAGGGACGTGGATGTCCCATCGATTACTGGGTGGCTAGCTCTAAGACAGTGACTATTGATTTTTCGTCATAAGGTACCAGCACGTATACAGTCTCCAAAGCTTGAAATGATGGATTCTCTTTTCAAAGCAATGATGAAAGCTCTATTGGATTTCTACACAAGTTCATACAGGGGAAGCCAAATTTATCAGGGGAAAAATTTGTTGGGGCAAGAAGAAATTGACATGAGTCAATAATTGCAAGGATGCACGCTGATGCAAACAAATAGTGAAGACAACCAAATCATGGATAAAATGAAGACTGCTCATGCAACCATTCTTATCACAGATCAACAAAACATGCATTCATACATGTTACATGAATTTGTATCTCTGCATCATATATTCATCATTTCATACAAACATGATAAATTTTTATTTCCATATCATGAGAATGCCTGTAGAATCTATTTTGAGAAACCATTTTGTCTTTCTTAAAACTGTTTCTTTAAAAAAAATTCATTTTAGTCATTCTTAGGATCTAATTACGACTTAGCGACCTTCAGAGGAAGGAGTAAGGTCGTCCCATGACTTAGCATCTTTCATAGGAAAGAGAGAGATCGTCACCAGATTCAGGTTCCTTTAAAAGAATGAGTGGATCACCCCAAATAACGACTCAGTGTCTTTCAAAGAAAGAGTGAGATCATCACCATATTCATCGTCCTTCAGAAAAAGGAATGGATTACCCCAATTATGACTCAGCGTCCTTCAGAGAAAAGAGTAAAATCGTCCCATGATTCAGTATCTTTCAGAGGAAGGAGTGAGATCGGCGCCATATTCAACATCCTTCATCAAAAAGAGTGAATCACCCGAAAATGGCCAGATCTCTTCAAAATGAATGAGCAGTGTTGTTTCCAAGATTGACCCGACATCCTCAGAGAGAAGTTTCCTTAGAGAGAAAGAACAGTGTCAACACCAAATTATCTCTGGATTGACCCGAAGGAACAATGTCAATACCAAATTATCTCCATATTGACCTAATTTCCTCAAAGGGAAGAAATAGTGTCAACAACAAATTATCTTCAGATTGACCCGATTTACTTAGGGATAGCAACGGGCCGGGTATTGGTCCCCCCGTCCCTGTCCCCGTTTAAAAAACCGGTACCCGTCCCCGTTTAAAAACCTGCGAGGATTTAAACGGGGATCCCCGTCAGGTAATCGGGGAAAACCGCGGGGAAACGAGTATCCCTGTTTAGCATAAACGGTTATTTAAACGAGTATTGGGCCGGGTATTGGGTCGGGTATTGGGCCGAGAATCGGGCCGGGTATATATATATATTTAAATTAAATATATAAATATATATTTTTTATTTAAATTAAATTTATAATATTATATATATATATAAATAATTATTTTTAATATTTATCGGGTCGGGAGGCGGTACGGGTAATCGGGGCGTCCCCGTTTAAAATAAATGAATTTTCCCCGTCCCCGTCCCCGTTTATCATCCCCGAACCCGACCCGTTTAATTCGGTTTTCGATTTTTCCCGTCGGGTTCGGGTTTTTTTGCCATCCCTAGATTTACTCATATAGATGGAACATTGTCAACACCAAATTATCTTCAGGTTGACCCGATACGATATCCTCAGAGAGAAGGAATAATGTCATCACCCGAAAATGGCCAGATCTCTTCAAAGCAGATGAGCAATGTCATCTCCAGATTGACCCGATTTTCTCAGAGAGAATGAATAGTGTCATTACTCGAAAGTGGCCAGATCTCTTCAATGTGGATCAACAGTGTCATCTTCAACACCAAATTATCTTCATATTAACCCGATTTCTTCGTAGAGAATGAACAATGTCATCTTCAACAAACAATGATTGTATCATTTGAGAATATTTCTTGTGAAACAAAATTTTAAAAATTATTCCTTTAGACAAATTATTTTGAGTCTCGCTTGAGAGAACATTGGGATGCAAAAATGAAAGATAAAATCGAACGAAAACTCATTATCTTTTTATCTTTGTCTTATTCTTGTCTTATTCTTGTTAACACAAGAATGGACAAAGAATGAAAACTATTGACACCCGTTTTCGTTCAGGTTTTTATTAATATTATTATTATATAAATTATTATTATTATTATTATTATTATTTTACAGACCAAATTACATCACCCGAAGCCCAAATTGCGTCAGATCCCAACCAACCCATTTACCCTTTAACCCAAAACAGCAGGCCCAAATTACAAACCCAAACATGCCCACCTTTTGAAAACCCTAATGGCTCATAATGTTAACATTTTGGCTAACCGTAACTTAGGGTTAGCCACCTGCCGCCAGTAGAAGAGAAGGGGCCTACGTCGCCGTTGTTGCCCAAGCCGAACCAGCTCCTGTCGTCGTCACCTCTGTCGTTCGTCCCATCACTTTAACACCGCCGTTGTTCTCATCAAATGCAACCAAATCAATCAACAATGAACAAAATCAGTCAACAAACAAATAAAAAAATGAAGAAAATCCTAAAAAATCTAGAATTGTCAGGGGCTCGATTTTATGGGAAATCATTCCCTATATTGAAGGCCATTATTCTACTTAGCATCCAACAGACAAGATAAAAAAAGGAGAGAAACCATTTTAAAACCAGATCCGGAGACGAACAAAGAAAGAGTAGAGCAAAAAAATAGAGAACAGAGAGATTCAAACCGGGGAAAAAAAGAAACCGAGAGGAGCAAGATTCGAACGGGATTCGAATCATATAAAAAAAGAGATTCAGGAGACCATTTTCGAGCAAGCATATAGAGATAAAAAAAAGAAGGAAATAAGAGAGAAAGAGATAATTTTGTACCTTGGTTTGAGGATCACCGGAAAGTCGAAAAAGATATCGTATTTGGTGTTCTTGAAATGTATAAATTTAGATCTAGACTTCTAAGATGAGTTTTTAGGAGTGGGGGGCATGGATTCTGGTTAAGGGAGTGGATAGGAGCATTTGGGGGTGGGGTATTTGTTTCCCTTCCGACCACTATGAACGGCGGTGGAAGCCACCGGTGAGTGGTGGCCATGTCTCCGGTGAGAGGGGAAAGTTGAGAGATTATAAACTCTCTCTTTCTTCAAAACCAAAAAGAAGAATGGGAAGCCTTCATGAAGTTAAGCCTTGATTTTAGGCTTTATCTCTCTCTTGAAACGCTGTCGTTTAGGAGAGATGGAGTGTGACCCACCTCTCTGTGGGTTATTTACACCTGAGGTTCGTCTCTGTTTGTAATATTTTTGTTTTGGTCATCTATGTTTTGTAATCTTGTTTTGTAACCATTGAATATAAGTTTACATTTCCATGCTTCAAGCTCTAAATTTTATTTGACTTTCATTTTAGTCACTGATTAATTAATAGTTTGCTTTGGTTAAATTTGTGCTTTGATCCATTGATTTTCATATTGTTATATTTTGGTCCCTGTTTTGCCGTTTATTATATATTAATCCTTGTAATTTTTTGCATGAAATTTTTATTTATTTATTTTATTATTATTTATTATTATCTTACTATATATATATATACGCATGTATAGTTTACTATATATTATAGCATATATCTTTTATAATTGTTTATTTATTCAATTTTTTAAACCTTCATATATTCACATATTATTAAACTTTCATTTTTTTAGTTTTAATTTATAAAATATTTATTCATCAAAGTTTTATATCATTATTTGTTACAAGCTTATTTGCACCTATGTTCAAGAACGCTAGTCGTAGAATGGGTGTGAAAAGCACCATTCGATAGGAGAAGTGATAATCGATGACATTCAAATGAAAAGCAAACTTGAGTTTAATTAATCTATTTCATTAAAAGGATCATATTTTAATTCCTGACTTGAATTTATGATTTCTATTGTTACGACGACATATAAGCGATTAGGTATCGATTTCGGGTGTTATGGGGGTGTTTACCTTCCTCGCACGTAATCGACTCTTGAACCCTTAAAAAATGAATTTATGATAAAACACAGACCAATTTTTGTCTTTAAAATATTTTTCTTAAAATTGTTTAAACAACTTTTTTAATTATTCAACCTACCTAATTCAAAAAGGTCGATGGTGACTCCAAATTTCAAATTAAATCACAATTAATTCAAAATCCCAAATTTTTCAAAAATAAAGTCATAATTATTTTTAATTCGATTATTTTCGTAAAAAAATAGTTATGACAAACCCTTTTTCGTTTCGTTTTCGATATATACAGCTATGTAATATTAGATTCTCCGAACATGCATGCATAGGTTAATCGAACATGATTTAGATGATGGGAATGTGGAGATCAATCTTGAACATACCAAAGACATTGTGCCTTATCCGCAAGATGATGCAGAAGCAAAAGAAACTGGCTATTTATGCCGGTGCCTCTTGATATTCCATCTTTCATAGCTAGCGGCTTTATATTACATGATTATATCAACTTTCGATGTTGTTTCAATAGGACATGCCGGATAGAAGCCCCTCCCGATCGGATAAGAGAGTTGGCGAGAAATTCACTACCTCCGTTGCTCGTGATCGGTAAGACGGGTGATGATAAGTGCAAGTTTATTGATCCCCTGCAACAAGTAAGTTATCTAATGAATAATCCTAACAAACTCAATTCTGTCAGAATATGCTACTCCAAGCAAGGCTGGTGTTTGATGGTACATAGCTACGTCAATCCCGGCATGTTTCTTTGGAACCCTTTTACAAAGAAAATCATCCCACTCCCGGATTATTTTCACTTCGCCATAAGAGGCTGCGAGTTATTATGTTCACCGGAATCTTCGGAGTGCGTCGTAAAGCTGATATGCTCTTCATGTGACTACATATATTTTAATTACATTGATGTTAAGGAGGGAACATGGGCAAACGAATGTTGTTTGGAGAAGAATGCATTGAAATTAAATAAAGACAATAATCTGGTTTTTTATAATGGAGATCTATGCTTTCTTGACTCACAAGGAACCCTCAACCAGTTGAAACCGGATTTACTTATGTACCCTATATTTGTGTTTGATTAGATTAGAACAATAATATTAGTTTAATCATCTGTTTTTATACTTTTGGCATTTAATTAACACAGTTGTTTTCATCTTTCTCCCTTAATCAAATTCTTTTATTTTCATTTCTAATTATTTTATAACTTCAATTTGATGATCATTCGTATATTCTACTCTTAATATTATGGATATTTTACGTCTACTCTTATATTATGGATATTTTACGTCTACTCTTAATGTTATGGATATTTTACGTCTAACCGTGTCCAGAAATAAAATACTAATAAATGATAAAATGATGATATCTTTATCAACAGATTTGATTGAATGAGCAAAAATTCTATTGATTTGTAATCTTCATGATCGTCTTCTTTAGCTAGACTTTTAGTTTTACACGCCATAGAAATATTTTAAAATACATATCTTTATTATATAATTCTTTTTTACTTCCGATAAAACCTTAGAAAAATCCAGCAACGTCTCGCACTCTTCAATGGCTTTCTCCACCACGCCAGTCTTCAACAACGGTGGAAAGAACAACCACATGGCGGTACCCACCACGAACCCCACCGTCAACGCCGCAGAAATAGCCGAATGCAGCCGAACCCTGCCGGAAAACACCCTCTTGACACCGAACTCCACGAACACACACGCCCCCTGCAAAACGAAGTACCACGTTACCTCCCACGTGGGACTCACGCGTGTGATATAGTAGAACAGTAGCTCATGCATCAGACCGGAGACAAGGAAAGCCGCCAGCACCGCAGGAAGCGGAGCCCAATTGGGCCCCAACACGTCGTCGAAAAACGACCGGACGGGTTTGTACACGGTGTGACGCAGTAGATACGACACCGTGAGGTTCCATCTCTTACCCCAGAAATCTTGCAACGACGTCGAGAAATAAGGCTCGTCGGACGGCGGTTCGAGTTCCAACTCCGACGTAGCATGTACTACACCGACGGCTATGCCAAAAAGGATGTCTATCGATAAATACACGAAGCAACTATAGAGAAGCAACACGATCTTGGGGTGCACCTTTTGCTTATAGCCATGCACACCCGCCAATATGGCAAAAAGCAACACTTTGGTAGGCCAATTTAGAGGCAATTTTGGATCTTTTTTAGATGAATTTTGATGGATTTGGGGAGTTTTGAGAAATGGGTGTTTTTTGTTTTCCTTGATTTTGATGGGGAGAGAAGCTATAATGATGAAATGGAATAGGGAGCGTTGTGGGTGATTTGAGAGTGGACCTTTATCAAAGGCAAAAAGGAGGAGCTTGAAGTTGCCTAACCAAGAGAAAAGCAAAGCTATTAGGCCTGTGGGGAAGACTTGTGAGAGGTAGAAGGGTAGGATGGCGAAGAGGAAGAAGATTGGGAGGAGAGAGATGAGCCTAAGCTTGCCGGTGGAGATCTTTGAGGCTAAAAAATGGCAATAACAAAGAGAGGCTAAAATTGAGAGACATACCTTAACAAACTTGTTCATTTCCCCTTCCATTTAGGCTTTAATTTTGTGAAATTTTTGCTCATCTACCTTTTATTGTTTGTTCAATGTGTGGAAATGGGTGTGTTATGGTTTTGGACAACTTCAAAGGAAATTTTATTAAAACACAATGGTGTTAGTGGGCTTGTATTGATCCTAACATCATCAAACACTGCCCATTTGATAAGGAAATCCAGCCTTGGTCTTTTTAATAGGATAATGGATAGTTTATTCTTTATTTAATTACACCATTAGTATTAAACTTCATATCTAAATCTATTTACATTTCGAACCCATCAATTAATATCAGTGATTAAAGGGAGTGTTATTCCTCCTAAAAATCTCAAGTTCAAACAATTACATCTGTGTATGTAGATACTATCGATAACTAAAAAAATATAAACAAATATTACCCTATAACAACCCTAGATCGTTCATCTAGACGGGAGCAAATCTTTGCGTTGCAGACATATTCATCGGGTGCATTTATTGTAGCACTGAGGTGTTATCCATACGAAGCTTCATTTATGAAATTTATCCTATTATTATTGTTACTAAAGAATATTATCTAAAATACAATTGACCGGTAACAAAAAAAAAAGTAAAGGAGGAACTTTCCTCTTTAAGGGTATAATTGTATGAGTTTTTGACTTGTGGCCTCTCCTACCTAACTGCGACCATATTCCCTCGTATGGGGTTCACACAGTTGCAATTTCAGTATTTTCATTCTCACATTGAGATGAACCCGTAGTGTCCAATGCCTCATCATCTATGCTCAAGCTCGAGATTTCACCACACAGAGACGACCTGTCATCTTCACCGCTAATGGACGGTGCCGGAGATGCATCCGATGCATAGGTAGTACTACCGTTGCCATTGGAAGGTGATAGAGCCGCGTCACCCTCTTCTGCTGCATGTTGAAGGCACCAGTACATTATGCTGGCTGTTAATGTGAGGATCATTTTCTGGTTTACCTGCCAATATCGTAAGAGCATCAAGTTGTAAACTCCATATATTCATCCATTTGCAATAACTAGAACCGATCGTATAATCAGCTACGTAATTCCTATTCGGTAAACAGATGTAAGTTCGAGATTCAAAATGAAGCATCTGCCTCTGTTAGTGTGCTGACAATGTAATTCATGCAATTCGGTTCGATATTTAAATAAACTGCCAATGTCGCCAGACTGATGCATCGATACAATGCAGTAGCAAGTGACCTAGCAGAGTTGCACCCTTACCTCCATGATGTCCTCAGGCAGCAAGAAAATGGAGCACCCGAGCTTTCGTGTCACGCTTATGATATATGTTGCGTTCAACCTCCTCTCCTCATCTATAATCCAACAAGGATAAAATACAATTAAGTTCGGCTCAACCTCAACACTACTCAGAGAAGGTTTGAGAACTAATTCGCTTTGTTCCAAATATAAATAAAGTCATCAAGATAACTTCAATTAGAAAATAAATGTACCACTTTCACCCTTAGTTACGAGGTTCCAGTTGACCACTCTTGGTTCCACCGCACTTAAAAGTTCGAGGAAGAACAGTCCAGTGGAAAGGCTTTTATCCTGCAAATTTAGTATAATCCTCAGCCCTAACTCTTAAACTATGATGGATTCTTTTTGCATTCTAAACTTAAACTATGAAAGTTAATATATAATCATAATGCTGATAATTGTAAAACCTTGAAGCTATCTATTTGAGTAGTTCTTCCTGAAATTTTAACTTTCCCGTTTGCCCAATTCAAGATATCTGCATCAGTTATCTCCTTTCCTCGGGAGCGGGATCTCAAACTCTTTAGAAGTTGAAGCATGTTAAACCTCATTAATTGCCACAGGAAAGCTGTTACACATGTAATCCATGAGCATTTGCACAACCATCGGACGTTGAGCAACCAAGCATATTTTTTAAGAATAAATAAAAGCTGCAAATAATTCCCCACCGCATGAAGCATTGAACCAGAAGAAAAAAAAAAGATACGCCGGAAGATCAAAAGCAATTTGTCAGTCTTTCCATGCAGGTCGAGGTAGTCAACTTACCGGGATGTAGGTTCTTTTATTAATAATAATAATAATAATAATAATAATAATAATAAACCAAGTTTTCCTTTTTAATACAGGCAAAAAAATTTCAAGCTGGGAAGGGAATCATATTAAATCAGAAAAAACACAGAGATTACCGACTATGAGTTTTTTATTTCCTTGCACTATATCATTTCCACCAAGATTCACGACGGAAAATTTCAGCTGTTTCCCGATCTTCACTACTTGATTGCAATTTTCCACTTTCCTAAATGGAAACTTAATTGGAGGTTTTGTTGCATGCTTCCAGTTCACTGATCCAGGAGCAACTTTATCAAGCACCTCTAGGAGTATCCAGCTGCATCAAAAATCAAGCTTTGATGCATCCCTCAAAGATGATCGTAAATCTATATGACATAAACAAGGTGAATGTGAAAGTGTTTTTGCATGCTTGGACATAAAAATGCATGCATGCCTTCGCCATAAGACAAAGGACAAGCAGTCAAACCGGTGCTTTCATTGTTTCATTATTCTCGGAAGGATTTCAAAAACCAGGAAATTAACCTATCCTTTTGTAATGTTGGCTTAGCATCTACAGCAGGGATAATTCATGGAACTCGAGCGATTTAACTACATCAGTAGAGGAAAACTTACCCATTTCTGACATCCTCAAAGACGTTATTAACATAACTCTCAATTCCAAGACTATTGATCCATAGTCGAAAACATCTCTCTTCTCTGGAAATTTGAACATCATCTGTCATCCTTTCTGCAAAAGATATCTTTTTGCTATCCGTGCTCAGGCCATTCCTGCAATATCATACATGCTTTTCTTACTCGATTACATAAAGATCAAAGAGCAAACTTTAGTGTTACTAACTAAACAATATAAAACACCGACATGATAGTGGCTTGTAGACATGGCAAACAATTAGATAACACCAAAGCCAAATTGTTTAAACATCAAATTGTAGCACTTCCTCCAAAACTTTCGAACAAGAGATATTAATGGCTATACTGTGCAATTAGAACTAAGCCATTCATGACGTAAAGTACATGAAAAAATCCATGCACCCTGATTCCTAGTTTAGTATTAACAGTTTATATAGTTCATACGATCATAACCTATTCCTAAAACCTCTTAGAGTGGGGGGCTAGCTCCAAATTTCGATCAGAAAACAGCTTTATATGAGAAACCTGGTAAACTGAAAAGGCTTTTTCTTCACACAAAAAAATCAATGTCTGTTACAACTTACAACAGCAAGGTTTGTGATTTCTAACCTTCCATGGAAGATTTGGGCCACGAATGCGAGATTCAAGTTTGTTGAGCCCTCAGCAATGTCTTTTGGGCTCAGATACCTTTTGCAACCCATCCTCTCAGCGTGATCAAGAACAAGTTTAGCCCTTTCAACAGGATCCTTTGTATCTAGGGTCAACGGATTGCAGTACTCTGGTGCCAGAACATTAAGCAGGTAAGTGTAAGCTTTTCCATCCTGCATGTATGAGGAAACGTGTAAAATATGTCAAATTACCAATGCAAGAAAAATAGATCAATGCATCTTATTGGAGTATAATCATCAACCTCGACGCACTTCATCACGGTATCAGTTTATCCAGCCATTGTGAGTGTGACTCAATGTAAATTAACATATTCAAATACCTTCATATCTGAAGAAAAATTTGCAACAGTTTTCTCATAGCCAGCTTTATTTAAATGGAAATTCATCCATTTTAGTAGAACCTTCTCGGGAGCTAACCCCATAAGTTCCTCAACATCCTGCAAGTAACAGTAATTATAAGGGAAACAATCTGTCAATTTATTTAAACATTCTTATTTCACGTTTTATTCTTAATTAAACATCAATCACATGATGAGTATATTACCGCATTGCTATCCTCCACCAATTCCACTAGCTGAGGTGTCTTCTTAAGGTTGATATCTGCTAAAAGTTGAATCTGCAGTTTTCAAAGACAGTAAGGATGGGAAAAAGAGTACCTGAGAACAACTTGTTTTAGGTTAACCTCCTACTTTTCTCGGTCCATGAAGACAGTTTAAAGCCTACACAAGACATTGCAAATGAATAGTATAGATGAAATAAATGCCTACCTTTATAATTTGAGATATCAACCCAAGTACAAGATGAGGCTGCAGTAAAAATATAATAGATGAAAACTGTTGGATTATCAGAATGCTTCATCCTAACTCGTATTAGCAATCTGTTTAGCGGCACTAACCCTTCCTTCAACCAAGTCTTGAGTGCCAATATTTACGACAGTGCAGCCGATAGCCTTAGCAGAGTTAAGACAGAGAGTATGGTTCTCATTCCTCTCCCATGGGTTAAGTACCCTTTTTGTGTTGATGGCTCTTTCATCTATTGTTCCAGGAACAGCAACATTTATAAGCTTACTGCACAAATAGAAGACACAACAGAATCGGTAACACCACTTTGTACCCGATCTTATTGAAGAAATAAATAAGACACATGCATAATAGAGCACACCCCATAAATGTACCATAAGAGTACTCCATCTTTTGCGAGATTAAAAATATCATTTGTAGCTGGATCAAGAGGAAGAAACTGTTTTAAAAATGGGTCATCCGCAAGATAAATATTAATGTGTGTTACATAAGTGGCTTTTTCCGATTCACTGATTGTGTGGAGAAGTGTGGTTGTGGAGGCCTTTAGGAAGGATGACGAATTCTTTGAACCACCCAGTTTTCCTGTAGCCTGACCTTGCATATTTAAATACACCTGCACATTCCATGCAACCAATGGAAATGTTAGGCTCCTTTTACTAATTACAGTATCTTGTATGCAACTTGAAAGAACGCAAACTGCCATGTAAGTCAAACTGAAAAAATGATTCCATTTTTCAATACAATACTGTGATTTTAATAACAGTAAAATAGAAAACAAGTATACAACCGATAGCACGCAGAAGCTCGAATGCACATGACTCACCCTGAGGAATGTCTCAAAATCAATCTCGGTGCTCATGTCACTATATGATTCACCCAATATCTGCCTAATCTCATCCTCAGTAAGCAAAGCACTAAAAGCCTTCAATGTCACCATCAAGGATGGCACGTCTTCTATTGTAAATTTACCATTTTGGTTCTTTACCAAAACAAACTAGAAATTAAACAAAAAATGACGATCAAAACTATATCCAATTGGATTATTTTAAAAGAATTAAATAATAATTCAATAACTGAAGCAATAAGTTAAGGAAGAAACAAAATATGTTTACCTTGGATTTAAGGCTACGAAGCTCGACTTGTGTGAATTGGCTCTGAAGCCATTGATCAGAGACAACAACGCCCACAAAACTCGACATGTCTACTGATTACCCAAGCAATGCTTCTGAAAGATACACCAACTGAATCCAAAACCCAATGAACAATGCAAGTCAAATCAGAGTTCATCTACCCAAGTAGCTAAAACCTTTCAAAAAGATTCCTCAAGCACAGAATCTAAATACCAGAAAACCAAATCAACAGGCATTAGATCCAGTGAATTTAAACAACAACAACCCTTCATGAAACTAGCCATAAAGATTGATAATAACTTATATAAATCATGAAAATCCAATACCTTTATCTTCTAACAGATGCAAACTAACATAAAATCCAAATCCAGAACTCAACTTTAGATCCCTTAAACATAAATATCAACAAGAAGCCACCATAGAAACACCCTACAGATTGCTTTCTAAGTTATAACGATAAAAAAAAGGAACCCCAAAATTGAAAAAAACAACAACAACAAAGAAACTAGTACCAAAAGTCGAGAACTCCTTTTCCATGATTCAGTTCCAAGCAAGAACAACCAAATATAGAACAGAAAAAAGAGATGAAAAAAAACGAAGCAACCCATAAATACTTACCTGTAAAAAACAAAGATTTTCTGCGTTCTTCATTTCGTTTCAAAGTTTATGACTTTACACCCCATCAAAACTGACACACAGAACAAAAGTAAACATTTACGGTATTAACAATTGCTTATTTAAAGGATTGATTATGTAGAAAGATATAGGAAGAAAGGTTGAATATTTCTTCTAGGAAGAGCAAAGTGAGAAAGAGAGAAATGGGAATTAGCTATTACCTTAAAGACAGCATAGAGCAAGACGAGGCATTGAAACAGATTTGATCTTGCTGACAATTGGGTGTTCCCGAGAGTATTGTGAGCCCAGTGCACTCCCTCGATTGTTTGACACGTCAACACATTTGTGTGAAACAAGTGTGATTGTAGGGTTTTAGGTGGAATTTGGGATCTTGTTCAGCTACCTTTTTGATAAATTTATTGTGGTTACCAAAATAACCAGTTCCAAAAATATAAATAAAAATAGAAAAAAAGATAAAGAATAAACTCTAATAGTGACCATTGAACTTTTAAGAAGCTTTAACTTTGGTAACTAAAATTTTAAAACTTTTGTTGCAATAACTAAACTTGTAATTCTCTTTCAGTATGGTCATTGTTGTTGGAGCTGAGTATTCGATTAAAAAACTTTGAAAAGTCGAGTTTAAAATTGACTTACTAATTCGAGTCGACTTGAATAACTTGAAATTAAAAAAATAATTTATTGAGTTGAATCTAATTTTGCTCACATCTAATTGTCGTTAATAGATATTAATATGGCAATGGTGAGAAGGATCTATTTGGTCAAGAGATCATTGACCGGTCTCAACGGTGAAAAGGATCTTAATGTTCCAAATTTTCAATTGTCACCGATGTCAAATTTGATGAATGGAGCGATTATTGGCCAATCTCAATGGTGAAAATGATCTATTTGGTCAAGAGATTAATATAGTTTAATTTTAAATTGATCTAATTGTTGACAATGATAGATAAAAAAAGTTTAAAATTTTAATTTTAATTAGAATTTACTTGGGCTTTAGGAAATGATGATGAGGAGACAAATACTTTAATGGTCCTTTCAATCGGACAAACCACCAAACGACGACGAAAAGAGGTGACAGACTGCTAAAGAGATAAAAGTTATAACTTTTTTATAGTCACTACTAATCCCTATATCAACTTGAAATCAAATTACGTTAATTTTCTCGTCAAACATAACTTTTCCACTGTTAAGATTAATTAACGATTACTTTGTTGATAAAAAATTGAACTTTTACAATGGTTGTCAAATGGAAAATTAAGATTTTGTGGCAAGAAGACTCCACACTGTATTGTCTAACAACAGCTACAAATAGTGATTGTAATGAAAATAAATTAAAAAATAATGATTATAATATAAATTTTAAAATGATGACTAAAATAAAAATGTCCTAAACGTTCATTGATTACCAATGTCGTTTACCCTAAAATCATTTTTGGGAAGGTTGGATCTGTTGTACTTAAACCTAAAGAGTGTCAATTAAAAAATAATTGTTTGTTGGGAATAATATGATTTAAATTAATTAATCAATAAATTAAATATAATAAATATTTATAATAAAAAACTTTTCTTTTCTTTTCTTCCGTCAAGCTCAGTTGATAGAGTGCAAGGCTCTTAACCTTGTGGTCGTAGGATCGAGTTTCACTGAGAGCAATTCATAACGGAGGTCTTCCACGGAAGCTGCTCTCAACCTGGCGTTGAGGGCAGCCTACTACCCTACTTCCCCCTTACCCATTACATACGAGAACATAATCAACTAATTTTACTATAAAATATATATTAAACAGAAAACTTAATCAATAAGTTTTATATAATGAATGAAAACTGATAATTGATAATAATAATAATAAAACTGTAAAATAAATAATTTATTTCAATTAAATCTTATTATAGGCTGTAGATGAAAAAGACTTTGATGGCGAAGCAGCCAGCAGACTACCTGCCCAGATCCTTTATTGCGATCACATTGATGTCCCCTAAAAGTTATCTTATTAAAAATATAATGGTTAAATGTGATCCACTCTCCATACTATCTGTCCCATTAGAATTTAATCTCTCTACTTTTATTTCCCGTGAATTTAATCTTTATGTTTTCGGGTTCAGATATTTAGGTCTAATTATGTATAAAAATAGGCAGACAGAATTTTAAACGTAGAAAAAGTAAGGGACTGAGAGAATATTTTAACCAAATATAATTATGATTAAAGATTGAAAAGTATGGTTTAATTAAATAATGAGAAGAAAAGCAGCCAAAATGTGGGAATTGATTGGATAATGAGTTCAGGGGTCCCCATCTTTCTTAGGAAGATCTTTTAGGCCCTCACAATTAATAATCTGATCCCACCAGTCAGTGGCCTGTGGCCCCAAATCAACCCAACTATTACGTATAGTATATTAAATTATTATTATTATGGTTATTATTTATTTATTTAATGATTTATAATAATTATAAAATAATATTTATTTAAAAATTAATTTATTAATAATATACACGTATTTTGAGACATTTATAATATTAAATTATTAATTTACGATCTCAAATCCTTCTTTTATAATTGACCGATAATATTGGTATTTTTTTATTAGTGATAATACTATTTTTATGATTGGTTTTTAGAACTGGACCGGTTAGCGAACCGGTCATGCTATCGGTTTACTGGTTCAATCGGTTGAATCGGTCTGATCGGTCGAAAGAACCGGACGACGTCATAATTATTTAAAAAAATACCAAAAATATTTAATAAAAATAAATTTTTATATCACAAGTCATATTCAAAGCAAGTCATAACATATATAAGTTAAAAACCATAAAATCAAGTGAAACAAAATGATTCAAATTAACTACAACATAATATTTAAGGTAAAACATATTAAATAATAAATATAATTATATAACTATAATTAAAAAATAAATTTGGGGTTAAAAAAATCATAACAAAATGATATGTTTGGTTTAATTTTTTTAAAACAATCTCACATGGCTAAGAAACATAGAAGAGCATCCAAAAGTCTAAAGAGTAAAAATATGAGAACAAAACAATCTCACATTGCTAAGAAACATAGAAGCGCATCACAACTAACTTCTATAAATAATAGAGGTAAAATGGAGCCTTTTGGTGAGCATTGAGTGAACTATTCTTTTACTTCAATCAAGCTCGAATTTTAGGCTTCAATCGAGCTTCTAATTTTTTTTGAATTCAAGCCTTTTTGAGTTCAAGTTTCAATATTATATTTCGAGTTTGAGTTGAACTTGATAATTTTTAGCTTGTGAGTTTGAGTTGAGCTTACTTTTAAAGTTTTCAAGTTCGAGTCGAGCTCAGCAATACTCGAGTTTGACTTGACTCGTTTAACAAACGACGTTGTTTGCTTTAATTTTTTTTTTTAAAAAAACAAAAAAATCCCTGTTTTTTTCGGTTTTCAGCCGGTCCGGTTCGAACGGTTCAACGATTCTGGCCGGTTCACTAATAGCGGTTCAACCGATTTTGATTGAACCGGACTAAGCAACGGTTTCCGGTTGAACCGGCCGATCCGATCCGATTTTCAAAACAGATGATCAAATTGGTTTTATTAGAATTAAAAATATAATATTATTCAACAAAGTAATCGTCTGCACTTCGGTTCTGAGAAATTTATTAATTTATTTACTTTTAATAATTTAAAGCCACACACGTTGTTAAATGTTCGAGGGCTGAGACACTTATTTCGTTGGACAAGTGGCCACCGACCGAACCGACAATGTTCATTTTGTTAATCCATTTCCGGTCCATGTGCCTTGCACGACATCCTATCTTTGGAAAGGGACAAATACATTGGTTTTATTATTATTATTATTATTATTATAAAATGACAATATATTTCAATGTGGTTTGTAAGCTCATGGTACACAGGATTGGCTGCTATATGTAATGCTGCCATGTTGTCACAAAACAGCAGAACTAGTTCAGTCTTCTTAATGCCAATTTCTTCAAGCAAACTTTTCAACCAAACCAACTCAGAAACAGTCATGATCATGCTCGTGTACTTTGCTTCAGCTGATGATCTCGCTATTGTGCTCTGCTTCTGTGACTTTCATGAAACAGTAGAGTATCCAATTTTGATACAAAAGCTTGTGATAGATCGCCTTGACATAGGGCATGCAACCCAATCTGCATCACAATAAGCTACAATCTTATTGTCACTTGCAGCTTTGAATAACAACCCCTTTCCAGGATCTTTTTTGATATACCTTGCTACTTTAGGTGCAACCTCCATATGACTCTCCTTAAGATCCTGCATGAACTGATTGAGATGATGTACAGTAAATGTTATGCCGGGTCTTGTATGAATTAGGTAAACCAATCTTCTTATTAACCCCTGAAAAATTATTGTCTATTATTAAAGCATCATCAACTTTCTCTCCTACCCCTTCATCAAACTGAGCAGAAGTAAGCTTCAAGTTCTGCTCCAATGGTGTCAAAACACACTTTGCTCTTCCTAGATCAGTGTCATTGATTAACTCCAAAGCATACTTTCTTTAATTCAGAAGAATCCCTTCATGAGACCTCGTCATTTCTAATCCAAGGAAAAAAATCTAAGTCACCCAAATCCCTAATTTTAAAGTTCTTATTTAAGCTTCCTTTTAACTCAGCAATCATCTTGTCATCATAGCCTGTTATTAACAGGTCATCAACATACACCGGTAAAATCACAACACTATTTTCCTTCTTTCTTGTAAACATGGAATAATCAAGCTTACTTTAAACATAACCAGCAGCAAGCAAAGCCTCCGACAGCTTCAACTATCATTGTCTTGAGGCTTGTTTTTAGCCAATACGTTGACATTTGCAGCTTACAAACCATCATTTCTCCTCGGTTGCAAAAACCTTCAAGTAAATACATGTAAACCTCCTCATTCAAATTACCTTGGAGGTTTACATGTATTTACTTGAAGGGTGCTCTTCCGGCTCTCAAGATCCAACCTTCAAGGGCATTTGCATTGCCTTAGAAAAGCAAATCTAATCAGCCGGTGCCACCACGATGCAAATCAGCCTGAATCACTTCAAGTTGCAGGCACTGCTGAAGTTATGAATCATTTTGAGATGTTATTTGGATTGTAGCTGTTGTTGAATTTCACTTTATTGTTGCTGCAAATTACTTCAATTTTCTTCTTGTTTTTCACTGATGGCAATGATTAATCAACAATCATAAATGGTTGCATTATCCAGAAATTAACCGTGATAATTAAAGTGCAAAAAGATGAAACTTGATCATAAAAGGAGGTTGCTGATGATCTAGATGTTGATGATCTGTCTAGGGACATAAATATTCAAGTCTTAAAGTCTAACCCACATACAGAAATTACGGTTTGGAAAAGGAGAACCGTGTTATGCCGAGTTCTGGTCTGAACTTACCGGCTGCGGATAACAACATTCCTGAAACTAGCAAAGGATGAAGTAGCTATTTAACATTCTGATGAATTGCTACTACTAGGGCCTCATATACTTCTCATCGAACTACCTCCAATAGTAATGTACCGTGTAGACAGACCTTTCGAACAACATACTCAAACTATCCTTTGCGCGAAGGATATTGGTCGTGGCAGATTCTTCGAAGGAGAGGAAAGGTAGGGTCAAGTCCTCCTTTGGGGATTTTGATCCTTGACCGCCGTCACTCGTGCCAGTTACATGTTGAGGAAGCAGGCAGAGTATAAGGGGCTTTGTTAAGAAACCAAATACCTGAAACAGAATGATTTCCTTGAATGTCAATTACAACATTCCATTCGGCGTAAAGAAAAACATTACTTCTCATTATGTAGAGCATGGCATTATAGAAGTTACTTCTCGGACTCGAATACGCTTCTCTTAGCAACATACCATCGTAGTGAATAGGACAACTATTATGGTGTTGGTTATCATTGCAGCATTAACCGGATCCATGTAACACCAGAAAATGTGAACTGTAATAATCAACCAAGAAATTCAGTAGGAAAATGGAATTCCTCTTAGAATAAGTTCAGTTCTACATGCACAGACGTTTTAACCATATCAACCTGCTAACAAAACTGAGATGTGATAATACCTGTTTAAAAGCCAATGCAATCGATACCGCGCCTCGCATTAGCCCAGCCCACCAGATAACCACCTGTATAGAAAGAATGTAGTTAAACTTGTATTCAACCAATCACATAGGAAACATCTTACAAGAAGGTTTAAATGGAACAATTGAACCAGTAACCTGGTGTTTAAAAGTTAATGGATGCGCTCTGTTGGGACGCCTGTTCATAAGATTGAAATCAACTGAGAGAGGGAACACAAATGCAGCACGACCAAGCAATATTAGAAGATCTAAGGTGCCGAAGGTGCCCATCAAAGTCGTAAAACTGGAAGAAACAACTCAAAATCGATATCAGAAGCTACACGTTAAGTGGATGTATACCGTTTTTGAAGGAAAAAGTTATGCATAAGTAGACACCTCAGTCTAGTCATCTTCCATTTCTCCACATCAAGTGCATCCATTCCTACATAGAGAAAGATGAAGGTTTCTGCAACAAATGACATCATTGCAAATATATGCCTGCAAAAAGAACGAAAATGGTGGGATGTTAAGCCTTGTCGAGCTAAATGAACCAATAAAAATAAGTATCTAATTTCAAAATACATGCCTTGTCGTAATTCTTGAGCTTTCGGTCACATTGTATGATGCGTAGTGTGACATCAGAATTGCACAGAAGCAAACAGTAAGGATACCACTAAGGTCTAACAGCTGCACAAAGAAACTGTTGGTGGACTAACTCATTTAGAGAACATTAAGATAAACTCATTATCGGGTGTTACCTCGGCTAACATGTAAGAAAGATATGCCATTAAAACCATAATAGCAAGTTCACGAACAGTTGAATATCTGCAAACAGAATACAAGTTTTACTAGGATGTCTCCACTAGAAAGAAGATAAAATAATGAGCATTACCGTATTTTCCGTTGTTACAAGTCCTAACCTTCCAAAATATAAGGTTTTGAGCAAATATGCTGTTACAAGTCCGAACTGCAAGAGAACAAGAAAAATCATAGCAGGATTAAGTACTTACACTGCCTAACATTATACTAAATGATAAGTTAACTCACGGTAACTCCAAGAGCAGTACTCGTTGAGAACAGGTAAATGAAATCACCAATCAACTTGAGAAATGTTTGGCTGTTAATTCTCTAAACATCGATATTTTGAATCGCATTGAAGAGAACAACCGTTGTCGCATCATTCACTACTCCTTCTCCAAAGACTAGGCTGTATAATAAAGGATTTTCATCTTGATGAAGAACCTATAAGGAAGCCATCGAATCTAAAAGCCTCTTCCGGTGTAATATAAAGCAAAAACAAGAAAAAAAATTTGCAAACTGACCATCCTGTAATGTACAAACTGTAGCTGTTGATGAGAAAATAGTTCCCACAGCTGAAACAAAACAGCATGAAATTCAGACAACGCTAGTAAGAAATTAACCATGAATTTGAGTATTAGTCGACAACATAACATCGTTAATAGCCTCACCGAGGTATTCTCGTGGATTCAAACCACCAAACCCTAACTTGGGAAACAGCCACCAGCTGCCTAGGACAACAGTACCATCCAAGAACTTAGACAAAAAAGTTTTCACGCAAGTAGCCGCGCAAACGCCACCAAACCATAGTATTAAATTGTGGCCGCAACGCAGCCACATTGTAACTTTTTCAAGGTCAAGACGACACTGTAACCGCATCCGCAATTTAAAACCATAGTTATTTTAGGAAATAAATCACGATATAACGTGTGCAACACAGCAGCTGCGACCGTATTTTAGTACTATGCACCAAACAAATATGAAACAGAAAAACCAAAGCCTAGACGGAATTGAAATTACCAGCCGTAACGATTGCGGAAGAGATAAAAACCTCGATCACTCCGAACAGCATGATGGTTACAAAAGTTCTGAAAGAGCTGCTTCTTCTTCACCTGAAATCTGCAAGCACAGCAGCAAATAGTGAAGTTCATCGAGTTTCGAAATCCAGGTTAATTCAACAGATTAACAAAAAAATGAAAACTTTTTTACCCTGCATTGAATATAATAGGGGGAAATAGATAAATGAAGAAGAGTTGTTCGTCGAATCTTAGGATGTGAGAGCTTTTCCCTTTGCTCAATAACAAGATCACTGTTCCAGCTATGCTTCCCTGAGACCGCCAACAAGAGTAAGAACACACTCGAAAGTTGCAGAGAAACGAGAGAAAGAGAAGAGGTTTTACAATTATGATTGCAGTGATTGATTCAATCACCCATCGGTTCTCTTAAAGCAAATGTCCAATGACTAAACACAGGCAGAGAATTGCCACGAACACTGAAACTGGCACCACCTGCTCATGCTGATGAGCTAAGTTTGTCATAAACTCAAACATCTCCATTAATGATTCTTCTTTCCTTTACTTAATTTTGCATTCACTATCTGCAAAATGCAGGATTAAAGGGAATATTTGATGAATTTTCCGGCAAAATTGAGTGTTGGTTGTGTCACGTAGGGGTTGAGTTTGCATGGATAATGCCAGGTGTCACTACGAGCATGACCTATATAACCTCTTGTTGTCGAAAAGGAACGAAAAACGGATCAAGATAGTTTTAGAACTATGTTGGAGAGTCGTATGACATTTCTATGAGCATGCATGACACAACATCAGTTAATTTGTATCCATTTTGTTAATTTGTTATATACATGACATTATACTTTTGTATCCATATTAAACAAACGATATTGATATGAAACTTTTATTGGGATTTCTAAAGCTTAGACCTTGAGATTAATGTAAATATTTTTATCACGATTTTATTTGTTTAGGTAAACACTAGAAAGAGATAAAAGAGACGTGTTTGCACGTGCCAAAAAAATCCGAGCGTATTATTATCAACGTATAGTGATAACTAACACATGGCCTACCCATGTGGTTTTGATTTGTCATGCAACATTGAGATAAATACAGTTTCATTATCATTAATAGTAATACTAAAATTATAACCTTTAACCTTATTATATATATCCCTAGTCCTGCCAACGACAACGAGTGTTGACACAAGTAGTCGAGATTCAGAAATTTGAGCTTGTAAGATCAAATTCGAATTTCACCACCGTCACACTCTTGGTGGGCAATGTGTAAAGTCCTATATAAATCACAATTGTGTTTTAGTTATGCCCTAACATTTGATTGAGGAGTCATCCCTCACCTAAACTTTTTATGAACCAAAATATATATATCCCTAGTCCTTACTTTAAAACTAGGGTAAAGTACCTTGTAATTAAAATACACAAATGGTTCCACTCTAGGATATTGTTTGTTAAGTACTTCGATTATTAAAAGTACAAAAAGATCTTTTGATCATAGGTTGTTACTTTGTTGAGTCCCTTAACTATTAAAAGTTATAAAATGATCACCAACTATTCATATATTTCAAACTCATACTTTTCCATTAAAATATTGACAGTCGTATGAGCTGACGTTAACATGCTGACTAAGATATGATAAAATTTGACATCAAATTAATCGAATTGTATAGTAGTTTTAGATTCCTAGATCATATTTAGGTTTGTAAATGAACCGAATGAATACGAACAAGGGTTTATTCATGTTCGTTCATTTAACTTTAATCGAACGAACACGAACAACTAAACAAACAGAATGTCTTGTTCGCGTTTGTTAATTAAGAAATTTAGCTTGTTCGTATTCATTCATGTTCGTGTTAAAATAATAAACAAACATAAATTTACGAACGTAATCGAATACATACAAACAACACAAAATTAATTGGGTCTATATTTGAGAAGATTTTTTTTTATTTCCAAATAATTTTAGGATTTGTATTTTTTAATTGATTTAAGTATTTTTTTTATATGGGTTTGAAATTAATTGAGTTTAAAAATATTAATGGGATAAAGGTTAAAATTTATTAAGTCTTAAAATTTCAAACGGGTTTTAAGAACATAAACGAACGAATTACCGAAAGTTCACAAACGTAATGAACGAACAAGACTTTTGGTCGTATTTGTTCATTTAATTAAATGAGCATAAACGAACTTCCCACCGAATGGTTACGAACGATTGATGAACGTTTGGTTCGTTTACATGCCTAATCATATTTTATCACATCTTAGTCATCAGATTAACATCCAGTTCAGAAGACCATTAATTTTTTAATGAAAAAAATGAATTTGGAATATAAGAATAGTCGTGAATGAATATCTTGTAACTTCTAATGGTTGAGTAATTCAATAAAATAATATTAAAAATAAAAAAATTTAATGAAACAACGTCTTATAATCAATGACCATTTATGTAATTTACCTTGAATATTATTGACCTAAGTCTTCGACGTGAACTTATCAACAGCAAAGGCTACATTTTAAATTCAAGTCCCATTATATATAATTTTTTTAATAATGACAGTTTTTAAATATATATATATATATATATATTGACGAAATCAAAATCAATTCAATAAAATGAGTGGTCTTCAGGATTTGGTTTGATTCAATATAGAAGACATTATTGCAATTTGCAAATATCAATGAAATTAAGGAAATGTCCAAGTGTGGTAGTTTTAATATACAGTTAAAAAGTGTTATTAATTTTGTTATTGTTTAAATAATAAAATCAGTAAAAATTATTATAAATATTATTATTTCTATCGGTTTTGTTATTGTTAGACATCGAAATATTAAAAAATATTGATATTTTAGGTATAAATAATAATATTTTAAATAATTTTTTTTACTAATTTTATTATTTAAATAATAACAAAACTGATAACGATTTTTTTAATTGTAAGATGAAATTAGCTTTTGATTTAGTGGGTACTCTTCCTTCCCTTTAGCAATTACTTCTCATTGACTGCGTCTCATGCTTTCTGCTCCACTTCCTCTGCAAATTGCAATGTCACCACCCTGTTTATTTTGCTTCTTTTACGAGTTGAACGAGACTCAAAATTTAATATTAATCAATTAAATTAAAACCTTAAATTTCATATTTGGATATTTAATTTTCTAAAATTATTATATAGTGGACCAATCATTTGATTCCATGTCATTGTATTTTTGGTTCGTACAATCCCATGTGGTGACAGATTGGAATTGTGTGCCAGAGAAACTTGCTATGGATATGTTAATGCCTAAATCTTGGGTTGCTTTCTGTTTTTTTGAGACAAAGGTCTTTTAATTCTACTAATTTTAAAATTTAGATATCTTAAAAAACAACTAAATCATATAAATTTAGGGTCGAGACTTAATTCTATTAATTTTAAAACAAAAGGATCCCAAAAATAATTATACCAAGAAATTTGGGGGACAAGGACTTAATTGTAATAATTTCAAAATGTCCAATGGCCTAAAATGTAGTTAGCCCATCAATGTTCGAAGCAGCTACCCCTTTCATCCCTAACGTGGCTTCGTCTCTGATCTTATGATGACACATTATTATTATTATTATTATTATTATTATTATTATTATTAATTTTTAAAGATATTTGATCAAAATAAAATCAAAACACGATATTAAATATGATTTAAAAAAACTAAATAAATAAATAAATATAATTAAAATGTTTATAACCCTAATAATGGAAGCAATCAAAAATTTAGAGAAAAATCACTAAAATACTCTTACAAAAGTAAAATATTAAACCTAAAGATACGAATAAATATAAAATATTCCATTGAGAATGACGACTAAATTAAAACCCAATAACTTTAATAAAAACTCATTTGCCTTTGTCGAATGAGAAGCTTTACAAAGTAATAAAGGAGTGGAGAGTGACCCAAACAATCTGGCATGGTGTTTCGCTACATAATTCTGATTACATCGACAAACAACCTTTTACCAAACGAAGGGATCTGATAATACGTGACTATAAAAAACCAATCAGAAAATAAATACAATGATGATTTTTGTGCGATAACCAAAACGTCCATAAAGGTATGCGAAAAACGTATCAAAAACCATAAAGATTGTACCGTAGGAGCAAAGAAAACACGTGCACAAGAGTGATTTGCGTTTAGTACCTAAACTATCAATTTTAATACCTAAACTTTTACTTTTTTTAAAATTTAAAGTTAAATTTTGAACGAGATACTAAAATAAAATTAAAATAAAATTTTTAACAGTATGTGCTAAAATGAAACAAAAATTAAACTTTATATATGATTTTTTTTTAAAAAAATTAAGTATTTAAATGGATTAAAAACTGATAGTTTAAATATTAAATACGTAATTTACCCAAAATAAAATAAGGTGTCAATTTTCATTTTGGGTCATATAAAATAAAAAACAAAACCCCTTTTCTACATGATTGAAACCCATTGACTCTTTCAAAATCCCAAAGTGGTAAACGCGATTTGCCAACCTTTCAATTTCACCATCATGAATTGTCTAAAAGCTCAAATGCCATTTTTTTTCAATGTGGTGGCATCCCACAAACGAACGTGACCATTTTGCGCGTTTCTGGGAATGGGAAACCAATGAGATATTCCCACGTGGATACTTGCCAGGTTGACAACGCCCCCACCCCCATGTTGTGGACCCCTATCCAGCTGTCCTCAAATTAGGAACTCGGTGCATTTCCACGGCCACGTCGCTTTCAGACTCAGTTGCTGGCTCAGTGGCTCGGATTGTAAAGGGTCGAGCCCTACTGGTTCATTCATTGGGTGGTCTGGTCCGCTAATTAGTTCCGACCGGGTCAGCACATTTTTACAATAACTTTATCAGGTTTTGTTTTATAAAAATAATTTAATCCTCAATTAAAATATTATTTTAAATATATTATTAATCATTAAAAATTAAAATAGATGTTTAATATGTCATGATATAATAATTATCTTAGCCCTTAAAAATATATACATTTTATCAATTTAATTATAGTTCAAAACAATTTAATAAATTCAACATTTTATATTCTGAAATTCATCATTTAGTATACGAGTGATATAATCAAACTAAAAGTTTGTCGTATCGAAATAATATATTTGATCATAAACAATAATAAGTCTCTCTTAAATTCTTATTACACTAAAAAAGTAACGTAACATTTTTAGGAGAATATAATTTAAAGAGAAGAACAAATGTTACACCCTCAACTCAATGTAGTCGAGAATTGAAATAACGATGTTACACAACATCTAAAAAATAATTACTCTTAACCTAATTCGAATATCAAACATTTAAATTAATCTAGTTATGAATTTAGGGTCCAAATGATTATTATAGTCTCAAACACACACTTCAAGGATTATTTGGGTCAATAAAACATGCTTTGAGGACATATATATTAATTGAGGATTAAATTGTATCAATTCAAAATCTATCTGTAATAGCATTTATATTATTCATTCAGTATTAATATTGTTCGTGAATCAATATCGACACTAAAAGAATGATATTGACAACTAATTTAATTTATCAATATTTTTTTTTTGAAAGAGGGTACTTTGTATTAGAGGAGATTACAAAGTACACCACCTCGAGGACCTCATTAAAAAACCTCCCTAAGCCTAAGTGGAGGAAAAAGAGTAACCTTGAGGCAGTTAAAATGAAATATTCTGGAAACAGTTGCATACAATCTATCCCCAGCCCAACTCATGGACAACAAACACGAACCACTGCCATGGAAAATGAGAAAGACGTAGAATACACAGACCCTAAACCCAAGGAAAGATAGCGTTACAACTAGAAGACAAACCACAACAGCAACCGAAACAAGGGTGAAGCCAAGCACTGAGAATTAAAGACCTCACAAACTGAAACCGGATCAACAAAGCAGGAATATCAAGCAACAATTGAACCGAAAAGCTAGCATTAGATCAACCCAAAAAGAAAGTAATTCGAATGCTCTCAGACCTGGGCGAGTGTTCAACACTCTGGCTAAGAACTTTCAAAAATAACACAGTATCCACCACAGGACTTCAATTAACCGCAACCAAATATAATAGCATCCGGACAACGCACAAAATCTAGTACTTGAGGAACTAGTGTCGGCCATAAAACATTACCCCAAAAACCAACCTGCAGTAATACCAAATTGAATAGCTAATCAACAGTGAATAAAGCGCCATTGAATCTAGATTTATTTCTGCACAACCAAATCTGCCAAATTAAACCGAAAAAGCCAAGATGCCAAAGATTCCTCACTTTCCTTCTAATAAACTGTGACGACCACACCTGTAGAAGCTGTCTAACATCAATGGGGAAGATAATCCTAACTCTCCATAAGTAACACCACCTTTGCCACACTTGCCAAACAACACTACAATGGCAAAGCACATGGCTAACATCCTCCTGGTGCTCTTTGCAAAACAGGCAAAGAGGCTGAACGCTAGCATTAACCCCTCTCTTCATCAATTCAGAAGCTACCGGCAGTCTGCTATACATCGCTTTCCAAACAAAAGCAGTTACTTTGGGAGGTGCAAATTTGTTCCAGACTTTATACCATAACGGATCTTGTAACTTACCGACCGATGCCAACTTAATGCAAAAATCTCTAGAATTATAGATGCCATTAGAAGCCCCTGACCACTTCAAACTATCTACCCCAGGAAACGTAGAAACTCCACTGTTAATAACTTGATTGAAACGATTCCAACTTGGAATTTCCCATGAGAACAACTCTCGCCTCAACTCGATGTTCCAAGACCACAAACCATTCACCCAACTTCCGAACTCACTGATTTTGCCCTGTTTATTAGTGACCAACCCATATATTCTAGGGAAAGCTTCCTTCAAGGAACGAACACCAGTCCAGAAGTCAGACCAGAAGTCAATTCGAACACCATTCCCCATAACACACCGAACATCGAGTAAGAACTCTTCCTCATTTGATATCACCGAGCACACTATTTCTTTCCATAATCCATTTGAGGAACGAGCGGAAATTCCTTTGGGTAAAATCGCGAGAGGATCATAGTTATATTTAGCAACAATAATCTTTTTCCATAAGCTTTCGGTATCCTCACTAAAGCGCCAAATCCATTTGTTCAACAACGCATGATTCCTGACTTTAACATCAAAGAAACCCAAACCACCATGAGATTTCGGACCACAAACCATATCCCACTTAATCCAATGAATACCTCTATCAGCCTTAACATTCCACAGAAAACTCGATATACATTTATTAATCATATATGCTATGGATTTTGGCATAGAAAATAACGACATGTAATACACCGGCAAGTTTACCAAGACGAACTTAATCAGTGTAATCCTACCCCCGAAAGAGAGTAAATTTCCTTTCCAACTTTGAAGACGGGATCTGACCTTCTCCACAATAGGTTGCCACATCATTTTGTGATTTTTCCTATAACCTAACGGCAGTCCCAAATACAATGTTGGCAGCCTAGCCGAATCACACCTCAACGAGATAGCCCATCCTTTAATTCTTTCATCTACCACATTAATACCAAATAATTTCGTCTTCGGCAGATTTAATTTCAGACCAGCTACGACCTCAAATATTCTCAGAACACGAAACAAATTGAGGATCTTATCTTCATTTGCTTCTGAGAAAAGAATTAAATCATCAGCAAATTGGATGTGTGAAACACCTACATTACTTCTCCCAATATGCACACCTCGACACACATCGAGTGCGACTGCTTTCTTCAACAATCCACTGAGCGCTTCTCCAACCACATTAAACAAAAACGGTGATAGCGAGCAGCCTTGCCTAAGGCCCCTTTTAATTGAAAAATATTGCGATGGACACCCATTAACCAACACAGCAATCTTAGGCGTCGAAATACACAAGTGAATCCATTTCCTCCATCTCTTTCCAAACCCCATTTTCTTTAGAATAAAATTCATAAAATCCCAGTCTACTGTGTCGTAAGCTTTGCTAAAGTCTGCTTTAACCATAACCGCTTCGCTTTTATTTTTTTTAACTCATCTACGACCTCATTCGCTATCAAGGAGCAATCTAATATTTGTTTACCGGCTAAGAAAGCAAACTGATTCTCGCCAATCACTTCGTTAATACAAGCTGCCATTCTCTTCGCCAAAACACGCGCCACAATCTTATAAATACTCCCCACCAACGAGATAGGTCTGAAGTCCTCAGGATAGACAGCTTGTAATTTCTTTGGAATTAGAGTAATAAATGATTTATTGAAGGAGAAATCTGAAATTTTCCCCCAATAAAAATCATCCAAAAACTTCATAACATTAGATTTCACATACATCCAAAATTTCTTGAAGAAGTCCAAACTAAACCCATCCGGACCGGGCGCTCTAGAGCCATCCGAAGAAAGAATGGTGAACCAAACCTCCTCTTCCGAAAAAGGCCTTTCGATCCATCTACTCGAAGAAGAATTGATCCTTTTAAACGGAATATCAAACTTCTTTAACGGAATAGTATTAACTTCGTTATAGCAAGAGCGAAAGTGATTGACGAAAGCATGTTGGATCCCTGATTGATTTTTGAAGATCGAATCATGCACCTTCAACTTCGAAATCTGATTCGTACGACCTCTTAGCACAGCAGTGAGGTGAAATTTTTTTGTATTTTTATCACCTTCCTTAAACCATTTTAGTCTCGACTTTTGCAACCACTCTCTTTCCGTCTTCCTATACTCCGCCCACAGCTTCGCCCTAACTGATATAATTCCAGCCTGAGTAGCCTTATCAGATGGATTCACCAAACACAAATTTTCTAAAGAATCAATTTTTTTTCATATTCCACAACCGGATCAGACTTTGAATTTCTTCTCGCTTCGGCCCAATCCTTAGTCACCTTCTTGGTTAACAACAGAACATGACTCAAATCTTGCCCATGATTTGCGCCGAAGACCATCCTTATTTTATCAGCAAGGGAAGGGTCGTCAGCCCAATGGTTGAACCATTTAAACGGCCTACAAGCCTTCTTCAGCTTCCCTTCACATAACAAGATAGGATTATGATCGGATAAGCCTCTATGAAGCGTAGCTTGCACTAGTGTCGGACTTAAACACACAATGTCAGCCGAAATTAGAAATCTGTCGAGCCTACTGGATGCTGTACTCAAACCTCCCCTGAACCATGTAAAAACGCTGCCCGAAATAGGAATATCAACCAAGTCCCACTTTGAAATGAAATCTTCGAAAACCAACATGGAACACGAAATGTTGTGAACCCCTGTTCTTTCCAAGTCCGATCTGACAATATTAAAGTCCCCGCCCACAATAATCGGAACCTTCAGATTTTCTATAATGAGATTTAACTGATCAAAAAAACTCACTCTTTCGCCATGGGTATTCGGACCATAGACATTGATGATGCCTATTTCCAAGTTTAGATGCACAATCAGACCTTTCAACACTATAAATCTCTTGTAAACATTACTGCAATTTACTTTAAAGAAATCTCTATCCCACAAAGAGATCAACCCCCCTGATGCACCTTCTGCCGGAGCACAAACCAACTCCGAAACAAACCTACCCTTTAACCTTCTCTCAACACCAACAGGTAAGTTCACAACTTTAGACTCCTGCAACAGCACCACCCTAGCATTATTTGAATTAATAACCCGACTAACTGCTCTAATTTTCTCAGCCTTACCCAACCCTCTTACATTCCACGACAATACAGAAAGACCAAAATCCATAAGAACCTAAAAAACACACAGGAAATTCACACCCAAATAACTAAACTCGGATTTAAGACTCACCCGATTGACGACTGGACGCCAATCTCTGAAGGACCCTCTCCCTTGAAGCACCAAACTGCACGCCCAATGTATCTGCCACTGCTAAGCATGCCTCTGCTTCAATATCATTTCCAGAAGGTTGAACTAAAAACTCTTTAACTGTAGACCCAATCCGAATTTGAGAACTTCCAGAAATTTTCCTCTTCCTTCTACCCTTAACGCTCTTCTTCTTTTTAAGGGATTGAGCACTAAAAAGAACCTGTCCACCTTTCTGCGAGATTGAATTTTTACTAGCACCCCTCGCTGCCTTACCCACAACAGACTTAAAAATTCCATCGGAGCTAGGAGAGACTGTGTCTCTGTCAACCGGTGATGGAAATACCCGAATACCGCCCACACAGCCTTGAATAGAAGAAGCTTCTATAATTGGAACTTCTAATAATCTGGAACTATTGGATACGGAATTTGACACTCCAAGTTGGGCTGACTCTCTATTAATATCCACAAATCCAATGCTATCATCAACCAACACATTCAAAGGCCCATCATTAGACATTATGGGCACCTCGTGTAATTCGTCACCGACAGCCTCCACTATCCCCACAACAGAAACAACATGCGTAGACCTACTTTTCAGAAAACTGTGTTCACACATCCTGCTTTGAATTTCCAATAAACTATCTCCCATACAGCCTGCCTCGAGCCCATCAACAGCAGCAGCTCCGTCCAGCAGCCTAGGAAAGCGAGCGGCACCATCATCTGCTGGAGCAACCATACCACCTCCCGGCTTAGTGCCATCTATGAACACTCTCTCTTCTTCATGGACCTCCGTCAGAATTTTAATGGAGAAAACCCTATCATTAATGAGAACGGAACATCTATCCGGTACCGCCGACGCACACTGCACTTCCAAAAGAATCTTGGCTTCATCAAAACGAATTCTATTTCTGGTTTCTTCATGAATAGAGACAACTGAGCCCCACAAGTTCCCTAACTCATTGAAGAATTTGTTACTCCACACTAACAGGGGAACATCTATTAATATAACCCATATTTTCCTTTTAAGACTCTGCTCGTACCCTTCTAAAAATTCTAATTCATCAAACCAGGTTCGGAGCCACTCATCTCTACTATCCCAGCACGCCTTACGCTCCAATGTCCCCTTAAACTGAATAACCACCAGCACCTCTTGCCAGATACTAACTCTAACATCAAAACCTTCTACCATGAATGCTGTGAGAATAATGTCCTCATTATACATCTTTTTGATTTTGCCGACCAAACATGACTCTCTCCATCGTAACTCATACTTAGGGACCATAATATTTGAATTTGGTGCAAGCTTATCCCGGTTTAAGCTAAGAGAGCTATCATCCGAAATGTTAACATGAATAACAGCACCCGAAACAACTATCCCAGAATGCTGAAACGCTTTTGCCTGATCTTGAGGCAGACCAGCATCCTTCCTGCCTCCCAAAGTATCCTTATAGGACCTGGAATCTCTCAACGCCGGCTTCCACACCCTCTTCACCTCTTTCCCAGACTCATATATGTTGCTTATTTGTTCCGAGGATTTCTCATGGACCACTTTAATTCTATAACCGTCCATTAACCTCCCATCTGCCCTCCGAACCGCTGCACTAGCTTCATTCTTCCTTCTATACCTAACGAAAGCAAATGTGGATCCAGCATATAGTCTTCTTCTGCTTCTGTAAGCAATAAAAACATCCACCACTACACCATACTCCATGAAAGCTTCCTTTAGAGTAGCCGGATGAATCCTCTTGCTAACAAAATTAACAAAAACAGTATGAGTCAGTAACGATCGATCGGCTCTCATCTTTTCCGTATCACTTGGTTTCATCAAGGCGATGGCTTTTTAGCCGTTTCTTGGCAATTTCCTTGTCGACAATTTATCAATATTGAAAGTAATTATAGTATCAATATCAGAACATGATATTGATATTAAATCAAATTTAAGGTGAATTTCATTATATAAATAGTGATAAATCTAATAATTTAAAAATAAAAGTCCAAAATTTTGATATTTTGTTTAGATAAAATGGTTATTTTTTTTATGTTATAGACATATTAAATTTAATTTAATTATTCATCTAAATTAATTAAAATATATTCGATCTTCTAAAGAACTTTATGTATTTGTCATGTATACATGTAAGGACAGAGCCAGAATTAAATATTGACAGGGGCTAAAATATTAGACTATTTAAGAAAAATATAAAGACTTATTAAGTATTTAAACTCGAAATTCAGCATGAATCAAGTGATCTTACTGATTAAGAGATTGTCGTTATCCTTAAGGTCCCGAGTTCAAACACGTATGTAGGGGTATAAGTGTTTATTGTCAAATAGTTGAATGTATTTATACAAATATTACCTTGTATTAACCCTAAATTAAAAAAAACTAAAAACTCAAAAGACAACATCTAGTTTATCTAATATTTAAACTTACAATGACTTAAATTGTAATTAGACTAAAAATTTGAGAACACATAATTATCATTCTTTAATTCGACCCCTACTTGATTAAATATTTAATAAATTTAAATATTTATTTTTACATGAATCAAAATATTATTAAACTAAAATTATATCTAATATATATAAATTTTAATAGGGTCGGTGTCCCTTGAGCCCTAAGGAAGTCCGTCATACATGGATAATGCCACGTAGGGGTTGCGTTTGCATGGATAATGCCAGGTGTCACTACGAGCATGACCTATATAACCTCTTGTTGTCGAAAAGGAACAAAAAAAATGGATCAAGATAGTTTTAGAGCTATGTTGGAGAGTCATATGACATTTCTATGAGCATGCATGACACTACATCAGTTAATTTGTATCCATTTTGTTAATTTGTTATATACATGACATTATACTTTTGTATCCATATTAAAAAAAACGATATTGATATGAAACTTTTCTTGGTATTGTCTAAAGCTTAGACCTTGAGATTAATGTAAATATTTTTATCACGATTTTATTTGTTTAGGTAAACACTAGATATTGTCAACGTATAGTGATAACTAACACATGGACTACCCATGTGGTTTCTATTTGTCATGCAACATTGAGATAAATACAGTTTCATTATCATTAATATTAATACTTAAATTATAACCTTTAACCTTATTATATATATCCCTAGTCATACTAACGAGTGTTGCCACAAGTAGTTGGAATTCAAGAATTTACGTTTGTAAGGTTAAATTTGAATCCCACCACTGTCACTCTTGGTAGGCAATATGTAAAGTCTTATGTAAATCACAATTAGGTCTTAGTTATGCCATAACCCTGAATTAGTGGAACCACCCCTGACCTAAATTTATGTACCAGAAAAAATATATCCCTAGTCCTTACTTTAAAATTAGGGTAAAGTACCCTGTAATTAAAATACACAAATGGTTCTACTTTAGGATATTGTTTGTTGAGTACTTCGATTAGTAAAAGTTACAAAAGGATCTTTTGATCATAGGATGTTGTTTTGTTGAGTCCCTTAACTATTAAAAGTTACAAAACAATCACCCAACTATTCATATACTCATTCTTTTCCATTAAAATATTGACAGTTGTCTGAGCTGGACGTTAACAATCTAACTAAGATATGATAAAATTTGATCTTAAAATTATTCGAATTGTATAGTAGTTTGAGATTCCGGGATCAAATTTAGGTTTGTAAATGAACCGAATGAACACGAACAAGGGTATGTTCATGTTCGTTTATTTACGAACGAACACGAACAACTAAATGAACAAAATGTCTTGTTCACGTTTGTTCATTAAGAAATTTACCTTGTTCGTGTTCATTCATGTTCGTGCGTTAAAATGATAAAAGAACATAAATGAACGAATATAAACGAATACATGCAAACAACATAAAATTAATTGGGTCTATAATTGTGAAGATGTTTTCTTTCCAAATAAATTTAGGATTTATATTTTTTAATTGATTTGAGTATTTTTTTTTATTTGGGTTTGAAATTAATTGAGTTTAAAAATATTAATGGGATAAAGGTTAAAATTTACTAAGTCTTAAAATTTCAAACAGGTTCGGAGAACATAAACGAACGAATTACCGAACGTTCACAAACGTAAATGAACGAACAAGACTTTTGGTCATGTTTGTTCATTTAATTAAACGAACATAAACGAACTTTCTACCGAATGGTTCACGAACGATTGTTGAACGTTTGGTTTGTTTACATGCCTCATCATATTTTATCATATCTTAGTCATCAGGTTAACATCCAAAATCAGACGACTATTAATTTTTTAATGAAAAAACAGATTTAGAATATAAAAATAGTTGAATGAATATTTTATAACTTCTAATAGTTGAATAATTTAATAAAATAATATTAATAATCAAAAGATTTAATAAAACAACGTCTTATAATCGATGTCCATTTATGTAATTTACCTTGAAAATTATTGACCTAAGCCTTCGACGTGAACCTATCAACAGCAAAGGCTACATTTCAAATTCAAGTCCCATTATATATATATATATATATTAATAATTATATATATATATATATATTGACGAAATCAAAATCAATTCAATAAAATGAGTGGTCTTGAGGATTTGGTTTGATTCGATATAGAAGACATTCTTGCAATTTGCAAATATCAATGAAATTAAAGAAATGGTAGTTTTAATATACGGTGAAAAAATATTATTAATTTTGTTATTATTTAAATAATAAAATCGGTAAAAGATTATTAAAAATATTATTATTTTTATTGATTTTGTTATTATTGGGCGTTTTAGTTATTTTTCTACCGGTTTTGTTATTGTTGAACATTTTAACGGAAATATTAAAAAACATTGATGTTTTAGGTAGAAATAATAATGTTTTAGATAATTTTTTAACGATTTTATTATTTAAATAATAATAAAACTGATAATATATTTTTTAATTGTATAATAAGGGTGTCGTGCTGTAGAAATTAGCTTTTGATTTAGTGGGTACTCTTTAGGGATGGGCACTCCACCCGAACCCGACCCAATCGGGTCTGAATTTTTTTTTTAAAAAAAATTGGGTTCGGGTCAGGTTTTTTTAAATGTGATATTCGGGTCGGGTTGGGGTCGGATTTGAGTTTAGGGTGAAAAATACTCGACCCGACCCGAAAAATATATAATTTTACATTATATATTTAGAAATAATTACAATAATACTCCTCTATATATAATTTTTTTTTCAATTAAATCACTGTTTCTAAGTCATATATTCGGTCAGGTCGGATGAAACTTTATTTTGATCGGGTTGAATCGGATTTCGGATGAATGCTCCCTTATTCTCGAATCGAATCGAATGGACCAAAAACCCGACTCATGCCACTCCCTCCTCTCCCTTCCCTTTAGCAATTACTTCTCATTGACTGCGTCTCTTGCTTTCTGCTCCACTTCCTCTGCTATGTCACCATCTTCTTTTACGAGTCGAACGAGACTCAAAATTTAATATCAATCAATTAAATTAAGACCTTAAATTTCATATTTGGATATTTAATTTTCTAAAATTATTATATAGTGGACCAATCATTTGATTCCATGTCATTGTATTTTTGGTTCGTACAATCACATGTGGTGACAGATTGGAATTGTGTGCCAGAGAAACTTGCTATGGACATGTTAATGCCAAAATCTTTGGTTGCTTTCTGTTTTTTTAGACAAATGTCTTTTAATTCTACTAATTTTAAAATTTAGATATCTTAAAAAACAATTAAATCATATAAATTTTGGGTCAGGACTTAATTCTATTAATTTTAAAACAAAAAAATCCCAAAAATAATTATACCAAGAAATTTGGGGGACAAGGACTTAATTGCAATAATTTCAAAATATCCAATGGCCTAAAATATAGTTAGCCCATCAATGTTCGAAGCAGCTACCCCTTTCATCCCTAACATGGCTTCGTCTCTGATCTTATGATGACACATTATTATTATTATTATTATTAATTTTTAAAGATATTTGATCAAAATAAAATCAAAACATTATATTAAATATGATTTAAAAAAAACTAATTAAATAAATAAAATATAAATATAAATATAATTAAAATATTAAACGCATAGTTCACCCTAATAAAGAATATCATTTTTTAACAATGTGAACTAGATTTCATTAATAATGGAAAGAATCAAAATTGCAAAAAAATCACCAAAATACTCGTACAAAAATAAAATATTAAACCTAAAGATACGAACAAATATAAAATATTCCATTAAAAATGATGACCAAATCAAAACTTAATAACTTTAATAAAAATTCATTTGTCTTTGTCGAATGAGAAACTTTACAAAGTGATAAAGGAGTGGAGAGTGACCCAAACAATCAGGGTGCTTCGCTACACAATTCTAATTACATCGGCAAACAACCTTGTAACAAAAGAGTGGATTTGATAATACGTGACCATCCAAAAACCAATCAGAAAATAAATAAAATGATGATTTTTGTGCGAGAACCAAAATGACCATAAAGGTATGCAAAAAACGTATCAAAACCCATAAAGATCGTGCCGTAAGAGCAAAGAAAACACGTGCACGAGTGATTTGCGTTTAATACCTAAACTATCAATTTTAGTTTGTTTTAATACCTAAACTTTTAATTTTTTTAACATTTAACGTTAAATTTTGAACGAGATACTAAAACGAAATAAAACTAAAGTTTTTAACAGTAGGTGTTAAAATGAAACAAAAATTAAACTTTAAATATGATTTTAAAAAATAAAAGTTTAAGTATTTAAACAGATCAAAAACTGATATTTTAGATACTAAATACGTAATTTACCCAAAATAAAATATGGTGTCAATTGGGTCATATAAAAGAAAAAACAAAACCCCTTTTCTCCCTGATTGAAACCCATTGACTCTTTCAAAATTCCAAAGTAGTAAACGCGATTTGCCAACCTTTCAATTTCACCATCACGAATTGTCTAAAAGCTCAAGCCATTTCTTTTTTCCATGTGGTGGCATCGCACAAACGAAAGTGACCATTTTGCGCGTTTCTGGGAAACCAATGAGATATTCCCACGTGGATATTTGCCAGGTTGTTAGAATCTCGGTGCATTTCCACGGCCACGCGCTTTAGGCTCAGTGGCTCGGATTGTAAAGGGTCGAGCCAATAGGTCCAGTTTCTTCTACTGGTTCATTGATTGGGTGGTCTGGTCCGCTAATTAGTTCCGACCGGGTCAGCACATTTTTACAATAACTTTATCAGTTTTTTATTTTTTTTTTCAGTAATATATACCCATGTCACTTAATTATATCTTTGACGACAAAAATAATTTTTTTATATAAATTATAATTTAATCCTCAATTAAAATATTATTTTAAATATATTATTAATCATTAAAAAATAAAATAGATGTTTAATATGACATGATATAATAATTATCTTAGCCCTTAAAAATGTATACATTTTATCAATTTAATTATAATTCAAAACAATTTAATAAAATTTAACATTTTATATTCTAAAATTCATCATTTAGTATATGAATGATATAATCAAACTAAAGAGTTTGTCGTATCGAAATAATTATATTTGATCATAAAAATAATAAATCTCTTTTAAATTGTTATTATACTAAGAAAGTAAAATGACATTTTTAGGAGAATAATAAATAATTTAAAGAAAAAAAAACAAATGTTACACCCTCAACTCAATGTAGTCGAGAATTGGAATAACGATGTTACACAACATCTAAAAAATAATTACTCTTAACCTAATTTGAATATCAAACATTTAATTTAATCTAGTTATGAATTTAGGGTACAAATGATTATTATAGTCTCACATACTTCAAGGATTATTGGGTCAATACAACATATTAATTGAGGATTAAATTGTATCAATTCAAAATCTATCTGTAATAGCATTTATATTATTCATTCATTGTTAATATTGTTCGTGAATCAATATCGATACCAAAAGAATAATATTGATATTTAATTTAATTTGTCAACATTGGAATTAGTTATAGTATCAATATCAGAGCATGATATTGATATTAAATCAAATTTAAGGTGAATTTCATTATATAAATAGTGATAAATCTAATAATTTAAAAATAGAAATCCAAAAATTTGATATTTTGTTTAGATAAAATGGTTATTTTTTTTTATGTATTAGACATATTGAATTAAATTTAATTATTCATCTAACTTAATTAAAATATATTCGATATTCTAAAGAACTTTATGTATTTATCATGTATGCATGTAAAGACGGAGGTCCCATGTAGGGGTATAAGCGTTCATTGTCAAATAGTTGAAAGTCTTATACATATATTAATATTACCTTGTAATAACCCTAAATTAAAATAAAACTCAAAACTCAAAAGATAACTTCTAATTTGTCTAATATTTAAACTTACAATGACTTAAATTGTAATTATACCAAAAAATTGAGAACACAAATTTATCATTCTTTAGTTCGACCCCTACTGGATTAAATATTTAATAAATTTTTATATTTTTTTAAATTTAAATTTTTTTTTACATGAATCAAAATACTATTAAACTAAAATTATATCTAACATAAATAAATTTTAATAAGGTCGGTGCGCCTTGGTCCCTAAGGGAAGTCGATCCTTGCATACATGTATAATCCGGTTAAAATTGAATTTTGAACACCCGAATATAAAATAACCTACAACTCTCAAAATATATAAATAAAGTAAAAAAGTTTTGGAGTATAACGGCAAGAGGAATTATTCTAAAATTTAAGAGCTCATGATAGTCATGGGTGGAAGAGATGACACTCGATCATTATCCCACGGCTTCGGACAAAAGTCTCATAACCCAAGAACTTTCCTTGGACCGGATCCAGCCGAGCTTGAGCCAACGAATAATTCGGTTCGGAAAAACTCGTCTCATCTCATCTCATCAAATAATTTGAATAATTAAGAGTGAAAATAATAGTCCATAAATATTGAAACCAACAAAAGCCAGCCTAAAAGTTTAGTATTTTTCTCTTAAATAACCCACTTTTCTCTATCTAAATCTTGTACGGTTAACGACGGGAGGGAGAAACCGGCGGTGGAGATCAGTGGCGGAGCTTAGCTGAGTTGTTATTCGATGAGAAACTTTCCGGCAATGGGAAGCTTTCGTGGCATTTCGGTTGCCATTTTTGTAGTTCAAGCTCTGTTAGCTTCAGTAGCTTTGGTTTCAGCTCAAGGATCTACTACTGCTCGTTCTCTTTGGCAGACTTTAAGCGGTGTGTTTGCTCTCTTTAGGGTTCTTTTGTTTCCTAAATCAATTAAATGAGGTGATTCTTTTAGTTTTTTGTTTGTTTGCTGAGAAAGATGAGGAAATGTTGGGAAAACAGCTTGTTGAGCCGGATGCAGATGCATTTTCGATTTTGCTTTGTTTTTCTTAACTGTTAATTTTTTGTACTCAAAAGTGAAGGAAATGATGGGAAATTGCTCATGCTAAGCTTACTTTGAGCTACTTGAGCCTTTATCAGATTCGTTGCGGTATGCATGAAGTTTAGCTAGTTTGAGCTTGGGGTTTGTTCTTATTCAATAGTTTTTGTTTATCTGCAGAGAGAATGGAGTGAGTAAAGAGAAAATTTTCACGTTTTCTTCCAAAGAGAAAAAGAAAGGAGCTTCTCAAGTTTTCTCAGATTTTTCTTCGAGAAAGAAAATTGTCTAATTTCTCTTTTATTCGTACAAAAAGTGAAAGAAACGATGAGAAAATGCATGCTTTAATGATTTCCAACTTCCAAGCTTCTCAAAATGGAAATATTTTACTTAAAATAGCAAAACAAAATCTACTTTCTCTTTATTGATCTTTGATTTGAAATTTGGTCATTTTTAATTTGATTTCTGAGGAAGTGTTAGGGAAAAATATTTTCTCATTCAAATTGAACTGCAAGTAATTTTTTTGAGTCAATTTCACGTTTTTTTATTTCAGGTCTCCTTGAATTGTAAGCCTGTTTTTGAGTATTTCATTTATTGGCATATTTTCAGTTTCCGTTCACAGAAAAATGGAACAAGTTGCTTTAAAAAATGCAGCTTCAAGTTTTCCTGATTTATTCTTTGAATAATTTTTTGCTTTCTACTTTGATTCTTCTTTAGTATATTAGAATTAGTCTTCTTCTTCATTGGAAGTTTGACAATTTTCGCTCTATCAAGTAAACTATCTTCAGGGGCAGTTTAAGCTACAGCATTACTACATCTGAATCTATGAATACATAAAAGCATTTAACATTAGCATCCATAGCAGACAAAAGTTTTTGATTTTTCTCTTGTTCAATAAGATTAAACTGCTCTGTTTCCTTTTTCAGGGGACGCACCCTTTGTAATAGCACGTGGTGGATTTTCTGGAATATTTGCTGACTCCAGTTTTGGAGCTTATAGTTTGGCTTTATTAACGGGTCCTTCTGATGTGATCTTGTGGTGTGATGTGCAATTAACAAAAGATGGAGCTGGGATTTGCTTTCCTGATCTTAATCTGAATAATAATTCTAACATTGCATTTGTTTTCAATGATAAGCCAAAGACTTACCGTGTTAATGGGGTCTCTACCAATGGATTATTTTCTATTGATTACACTCTCAAGGATCTTGGAAATAATGTCTTTTGTAAGTTCTTCTTATACCCCTTGTTTTGGTCACCATCAATGCTCTCTACCTTTCACTCATTACTGCTGTCGTTGTTCCATTCCCTTTATTACCATCATCTTCACAAACTTTGCTTGATAGATAGTTAATGAAATCGTGAGTTTCGAGTTCATCTTACTGGTGTCAAAATTAGTTTTTAGTTTTGAATCATAAAATACTAACTTAAAACCTAGTTCAGGCAATTTTACAATCAATTTTGTAATTTATTCTGATTTACGATATGATACTGCTAGTTTTCACATCAACATTATTACTTATAGATGTTCAGCATCTGTTTTTGATGGGTTTGCTTGGTTTGACTTGCTCTGAAATGTACCAGTAGTAAATTCTTCATTGGTTTCTGCTACTTGATTTATGTGTTATATTCTAATGTGTTATTTGTTATCTGGACAGTAAGTCAAGGTGTCTATTCTCGAACCAATAAGTTTGATGGGCAGAATTACCCAATTATGACTGTTCAGGATACTTATACTCAATTGAAACCACCTGGGTTTTGGTTGAATATTCAGGTAAAGGATTTTTTTCAGTGCTTAATAGTACCTTTTTACTTTTTCCATCCTCTTTTCTATCCCCTTGTTAAATTAGTGTAACTTCATCTTCCTTTTTTTGATTTAATTGACTCTCTATTTTGCAGCATGATGCGTTTTATGCACAACACAACTTGAGCATGAGAAGCTTTTTACTTTCTGTTACTAGAAATGCGTCTGTAACTATTGACTATATTTCGTCTCCGGAGGTGGCTTTCTTGAAAAATATTGCTCCACTTTTCCGAAAGCGTGCAACAAAGCTTGTCTTCCGATTTTTAGGACAGGAGGATGTGGAACCTTCAACCAATCAGATTTATGATTCTCTCTCGAAAAATCTCACATTTATCAAGACATTTGCCTCTGGAATCATTGTACCCAAGTCTTATATATGGCCAGTCGATGGAAGTCTTTACTTGCAACCTTCAAACTCTATTGTCGTGGATGCTCACAAAGAAGGGCTAGAAGTTTTTGCATCGGAATTTTATAATGATGTTCCATTTAGCTTCAATTACTCGTATGATCCAGTGGCCGAGTACCTGCAGTTTGTTGACAATGGTATATTCTCTGTTGATGGGGTGATATCCGACTTCCCAATAACTCCAGCAGCAGCTATAGGTAAGTTGTATACCGGAGTATGCATTGTTAATCCTTGGAAAAAAGTTTTGCATCTTACACTGATTTTTTACTCTTAAATTATGGTCAAATTTCATAATATTCTTTAGGATTGTTACTCGTCTCAATAACTTGCTTTCTATTTTTCAAGTTTAAAATTTTGTGCAAATTAGGTAGCATATCCCACCTTATGACTAAAAAGGGTGCACCTAAGAATCTTGCACTTGGTATTTTCCTCCATGTTTGCCTCATGTCTGCTTTTTCTATCTTCACTCTCTTGTCCTGATCACCTCTACAGTCTACACAATAACTAGGTCTGATTATTGAAAGAAAGGTTGCCTTATTTTACCAGATGCCTTGTCTTTTGCTGCCACTTAATGAGAACCTTTTTTTTTCTCTTTTCTTTGCGATTCTAACTTTTGTTTTGCATTGCAGATTGTTTTGCTCACCTAGGAAAAAATGCTACAAAACAAGGTATGTGATTATAGAATGCTTCTGATCGAAAGACCTTATACACACATGCATGCACACTGAGAGTTAGTGGTAATAGTCATACAATTATGTGTTTAAAGGTTCCTCATAAACTATTTTCTGTTTTTGGCATGCTACAGTGGACCTTTTGGTCATCTCAAGTAATGGAGCAAGTGGAGACTATCCTGGTTGTACCAACATGTCATATTCAAAAGCAATTGGGTATGGTGTAGATGTTCTTGACTGCCCTGTGCAAATAACAAAGGATGGAATACCTATTTGCTTGGGCACTATAAATCTCATAGATAGCACATCAGTTGCTCAATCAGGTTTTAGCCATCTTACTGCAACTATTCCAGAGATTATGTCAGGCAGTGGAATCTTTACCTTCAATCTGTCATGGAGTGACATTCAAACCCTGAAACGTACGTTGAGTTTAATTCTAATTTGCTTTTTTCTTTGTTGCACTGAATTTGGTCTTTTATAAAATAGAAACTTAAGGTGTTGAAAAAAAAGTTGTCTAACTTGGTATAGATTGAATTTTGTACACTACATCAGCTAGGTTTGTAAGATACATGATGCTTTCTGTGCTTGAAACATTGTTTGCAATCTTGATGGAGCGTAAATAATACCCTTCTTCGGGAGATAATGTGTCCTTGCATACTGTACTTATGTCGGTTTTTATTTAATTTGCCCTATCATATAAATTTGTGTTTTAGTTGCAGAGTTCAGCTGGTTTGTTGTTTCTTAGATAGATATAATCGGCATTAGCTTTTTGTCTACTTATTTTAATCTATGATTGATTCACCTGCAGCTGTAATATCAAGCCCACAGTCTCAGTACAAATTGTTTCGAAATCCAAAGTTCAAAAATGCTGGGAAGTTCTTAACGTTATCTGACTTTTTAGGCATGGCAAAAAATGCTACCTCTCTTCATGGTGTCTTAATCAGTATAGAGGTCAGTTCTTGCCATTCTATATTTTCCTTGAGTTTATTTCTTTATGATGGTTGTTAAGAGGTTAGGCACAGTGGCCGTGAAATCATGAATTATGGCTATTGTTTTGCCATGGTGACACTGTTAGCATGGTATCTTAATTATTGTGAGAAACATATCAGATTGAACCATATTCTTATATGGTAGCTGTGGGTTATGCCGTGTGGAATATACTGAGTTGAATGATCAAAGAAATTCTAAAACCTTTCAGGCTGTTTTTTAATTGAATATCACTCAATATTTGAAAACAATTTTCTTGTTTTTCAAATTGCCAAAGTACATTATTTCGCTGCAATTGTCTAAATATTTTCTTTTGACATTCTGTAACTATGTCTCCGATCCTCTTTTCTCTTTTTGATGATTGAAATTTCCCCATCTCCTGAAATCCTTCGCTGCTTAAAATCTTTGTTAATGATGGTTGTCTGCTATGTATGAATTCGGTATATACGTATTTCAAATAGTTTCCTCTTTGATAACATGACATAAACATGTTCTTTGAAGATTTTTGACAGTTCGGACTTGTTTATCCCTTTCAGAATGCTCCTTTCCTAGCAGAGCAGGGATTTGCCGTAACCGATGCAGTGCTTAATGCCTTGAGCAAATCTGGCCATGATAAGCAAACAGTTCAGAAAGTTATGATACAGTCCAGTAATAGCTCTGTTTTAATGAAGTTCAAAGGTAAAGCCGACTATCAGCTTGTCTACAAGGTTGACGAAGATATTGGTGGTGCTCAAAGTTCAACCATTGAAGACATTAAGAGATTTGCCAGCGCGGTTGTCATTAGCAAGGATTCCGTGTTTCCTGTGAATTCAGCATTCCTTGCTAGTACAACAGATGTTGTACAAAGGCTACAGGCTGCTAATCTCTCCGTATATGTTCAAACCTTTAGTAATGAGTTTACAGCTCAAGCATGGGACTTCTTATCTGATGCAACCGTTGAGATCAATACCTTCTATAGGGGAGCCGGTATTAATGGTGTCATTACAGATTTCCCAAAGACGTCCGATAGATACCGGAGTAAGTGCCCACTGATCGAGTTTTTGCAACTATAAAACTTTTTGCTTTTCCATATCGACTGTGTTACAGAATGTTAATGACGAGATAAACTTATTGTAGGGAACCGATGCTTGGATAGAGGCAACAAAACACCCGGTTACATGACTCCTGTGCAGCCCGGAAGCCTTTTGCAACTAGTCACAAATGATTACTTGCCACCAGCTGAAGCTCCAAATCCCTACCTGACCGAGGCAGATGTTGTCGAGCCTCCTTTGCCACCCGTTGCTGCAAAAAGCCCGAAGACTACCCCATCCAATACCGCATCATCCCCAAGATCACCTAATGAACAACCGAAAGTTGCAGCCTCTGTCATTCTACCACTTATGGCTGTGCTTCTCGCCATATATTTACTGTTTTGAAAATCTTATAGCTGGGATGTTGAGTAGCTTGAAGGTTTTGCTGCTGAAACGCACCGCCCGCGGCAAAGACCGCGCTTCCTTAGTTCTCTCCCCCCCCCCCAGAACAGCAGTGTTAATTCTTTACATAATTAAAAATTCAATCAGACAACTTAAAAATAGATACAAATAAATAATATTGTTTATATTGAAAATAAAAAAACCAATCTACTAATATCTTTTTAACAATGGAATTTTGATTTCATTAATAATAAAAGGAATCAAAATTACAACGCATTAAAATGTAGAGAGGAAATGAAAGATAATAATTACCAAAATATTCATACAAAAATAAAATTTTAAATCTAAGGATACAAAAAAAAAATAAAACCTTATATTTAGAATGACGATCAATTTCAAAACTCAATAACCTTCCTAAAAATTCTGTCTCTATTAAATAAGACGTTTTATAAAGTGATAAAAGGAGTGGTGAGCAAACCAAGCAATTTAATAGCCTGCTTTATGAAAAGAAAAGAAAATTAATTAAACAAATAAAATAACATAATTTAAATATATAAAACAAAAAATATGATAAAATCAATAACAAAGTTTGGAGAAAGAGAGAATAGTTACAAGAAAAGAAAAATATCAGTGATTGCAATCAATTTAGGATTTGTGTAGTTGCCATCAATAATGCACTGGATTCCATCAGAACTCCGTAATTAAGCGTGTTTGGGCGAGAGTAGTACTAGGATGATTGACCTCCTGGGAAGTCCTCGTGTTGCATCTCTCAGTTTTTGCAATTTATAATTGCTGGAGGTCTTCCAAGAAAGTTGCTCTCAACCTAGCGTTGGGGGCAGCCTACTACCCTATCTCCCCTTACTCCATTATGTATGGAAAAAAGGTAAAAAAAAAGTAGTTGCCAGCAATAACAAATATAGAAAAATGAGACGAGAATGAAGATAATAAGATATAAATAAATTAAAAAATTAAAAAAGTATAATATAATGAATTAGGAATAAAATTAAAATTAACATACCAATAATTAAAATATAATACAATACAACATACATAACAATATTAAAATTAAAATAAATAAATTGCATTGATTTTTCAAATAAATCATATAAGATATTTTATGTTCAAAGATTTTTATCCATTTGACAATGAATGTTCATACTTGTTGAGTTAATCGATTGACGAAATCGACCAAGAGGGGGGTGAATTGACAATTAAAAATTTGGTGGAAGCTTTTGCAGAAAATTGAAAGTAATTGCACAGCGATTTAGAGTGGTTCGACTTTCTCAACTAAAGTCTACGTCTACTACCTTAGCTATCCACACTAAGGATTTTCCACAAATTCACTAATTTGTCTTTTTTTGAGGACAAATGGTAACCTTATAAACCCTCCAGAATTATACACAAAATTCTTGAGAACACTCTCTCCCAAAGAGAACAATACAAATTTGCAAACATACAAGGAAATCCTCACAAGGTAGATTATTTTTACAATTCTAGAACAAAGAAAAGAACACTAAAAAATGAATACAATTGAGTACAAGAAGTGTTATTGAAAGCAAAATGAATATTGAATGAAAAATAGGCTTGAAATGCACAAACTTGAGGTTTGATGCTTTCTCTTTGATTCTCTCTTGATTCTAGTTGTTTGTTGTTTCTTGTTGTTGATCAATGACTTCTAAGCTTGTTTAAATACACCTTCAATTGATTCTGAACGTTGGGGATGATTAGTGAAGTCAATAGAGTCGTTTAAATGTGAAAACAATTAATATTAGTGGTTGGGAGCGTCTCATGCATCGATGCATACCCTAGGTGCATCGGTGTATCAGTGTAAAATTCAAATATTTTGACCGTTGAACTCTCAGTGCATCGGTTCGGTGCACTAAGAGTGCATCGATGCGTAAAATGCATTCGATGTTTTGAAAAAACTTGAGTGCATCGATGCATGGTATGTGCATCGATGAATAAAATGCATTCGATGTTCAAGAAATTAATTGATGCATCGATGCATGGATTGGTGCATCGGTGCATGCCTTTGAAAAATTGGTTTAAGGCTTGATTTTTGTTCAAAATACTTTGTAAAAATTGTTTCAAAAATAGTTTAAGTACAAATCACAATTTTACACATTTAGTAAGGATTAAAATTGATCTTGAAAGACTTGGAGTAATAATTTGATATCCGATTAATTAATTCGAATATACCTTAGAAAATCATTTGTAAAATCTTAAAATTCATTTAACTTAATTTGTTATATCGAAATATCAAAATGCTTTCAACAATCTCCCCCTTTTTTATATAACAAAACACTTGGGTAATTTTAAGATTTATTTAAGAAAATTATTTTTGAAATCAAAAAATTACTAATTACTCCCCCCTACTATAACACTTATAACACTTCTCCCCCTTTTTGTTAAATCAAAAAGACTCTATAAAATGTTTTTAAACAATGATTTTTAAAAAAAAAAATATAAGCCAATTGATAATATAAAGCTTAAGCTGCTAAGATCACAATTAAAAGAGAGATTAATCATTAGTTTCATAATCAATATTCATAATAAAATGTGAAATGGCATAATTGGTCATAATGCAACTAATATGTAAATGATGCAAGAATTAAACCAAACCAAATATGTATAATAAATTCAAACAACCAATCATTCAACTCCAAAAACAACAAAATGTTTAATCAATCCAAGTTTTATGTATAATCCCAAATACAATCAAACTAAAATAAATCTAATCATCCATAGAAGGATCGGGAGGCGGAGGAGGAAATCGGGCTTGCATCTCAAGAGAGAGAGCATTCATGCGTGCAAGCATCTCCCTTTGAAACTCCATCTGACGAGCTTCCAAAGTGTCTAAGCATTGATTTACTGCTTCGTGAGTAGCAGTCAAGTGGGATTCGATGGAAGCATACCGTAAATCAAATGTCTCCAAAAACGAACAAAAATATAGAGGCATTTGATCTTCTTGTGGAGCTGGTTCTGGTGCAGGCTCGTCATCGGATATGTGATCATCGATGTCTTGCATAAGCTGTTGAAATTCAGGATCATCGTTAGAAGCCAGAGCCGGAGGAGGAGGAGGAGGAGCACGAGAGGAGCTAGGAGCAGCTCGTGAGGAACTAGCTCCCGGAGTTTGCTTACCGGGTCTAAAAAACCATTGACCGATTACCTCGTCTTGTTTCCAATCCACTTTCTTCAAGGTTATGAGATTGATTGGGTTTTGGAGAGGAATATGATTGTCAAGAGAGACATCCAAACCGAGTTTGATAAAGAGATTGCTAAGAAGACAACCATAAACTAATGTTTCAACATGTTTGGATGGGATAATGTTTACGGTATCGACTAGCACACTAAAGATAATCTGTGGAAGATTTATTTTGATCTTATTCTTAATACAATACATCCACTATAAATCCCTAGCACGAAGACCGCTAATGGTCGAAACCACCATGAGATCATGAAATGAAGAAAACGATCGTGATGAGATCGAACGGTACTAACACTAGCGTTTGGGAGATATAGATAATCCACGGTTTCTTTTTCGTCATAGACACCATCGTCATCTAACCCAAATTTTAAAGTTATAGTTGCGGAATCAATAAGAATATATTGTCCTAAAAGGTAGGATATAATTCTTATAGTTCCACATTGATTTTCGTTTTGAATACAGACCGCATTAGAATAGAAAATGCAGACTAATTGATGAAAGACGACAGGTCTAAGAGAAACCAATTTATCAAACTTCCATGTTCTAAGAATAAGGAGGTATTCAAATTTAAAGTCTATCATGGCTTGTAGAGATGGAATATGTTCTTCCCTAATTCTATAAGATTGGAAAGAATTCATGTACCTATGGTACAATTCTTCTCTCCGACGTTCAGGCATATTAAAGCAAGATCCTAATAGGCTATTAGGAGGTTGAGGAACGGGATTAGGAGGTTGGTTTGAACGAGAATGACTTAATGAAGTTCTAGGGCGTTTGGGATTAGACATGATTAAAGGAAATCGGAATAAGGAATATCACCTACAATTTGAAACACATGTATGCACAATCAACCCTAAAACTCAAATGAGTCCTCAATAATTCAAGGTTCTCTAAACCATATCCTAATGGGCATGTTTTGAAAACTGTTTAAAAATAATATTTGATAATCATAATATAGTTTTCATGAAAACAAAACAATTAAATCAAAAATATTACTAATTTTCGAAATCATAATTTTTTTTTAAATTTCAAAATTCAAAGAAAATCTTGAAAAATTGCTTGTTTTTGATGAAATTGGTAGTAAAATCTAGTTTAGAACCAACAAACAATCAATGCCCGATATAATGTTCATCCTAGAACTAATCAAAACTAGTTCTGAAATAAAAAATAAATAAAGTAGAGGTTTTTGAAATATTACCTTGAAAATTCGGATTGAGAGGGATGAAGAGTTGTGTTGCACGATTTAATGATATAAGCAGGATTTGAATATGAAAAGCACGAAGAAACCAATGATTTTCCGATGATTTTAAGCAAGAGTAGGATTTAGAATGATAGAGGGACGAATGGCGGGAGAGTTTTTAGTTTTAGGGTTTGAGAAAAATAAAGAAAATGAGGCATTCTAACCCAAAACCCGACGGATGCATCGATGCATGACCCTGTGCATCGATGCATCAACATGATGAATCAATGCATATTCAAAGGGATGCATCGATGCACTGTTAAGTGAATCGATGCATTAAGCACAAAAATGTCAAAAATCCATTTTGAACACTCAAAATGCTAAATTAATTAGCTCTAGTGGTTTTGGTAACTCATATATTGAAAATTAATCATGTTCAATCAATCAAATTATTCCTTAAACTACTTTTGAACATAAAATTAATTTTCACCAAATAACATAAACTCCCCCTAACTATTAGCATAGAATGCAATCAAAAATTATTATTATAAGCATTTTTCATTTATTCTTAAAAGTGCTAAAAATTATTTTAAACACTCAGTGAAGATAGGTCAGTTAAACCTAATTCTCTCCTAAGTGTCCAAAATCTTTCCTTATCTAAAGGTTTTGTAAAAATATATGCTAATTGGTGCAAAGTATCAACAAATTCTAGAACTACATCTTCCTTAGTGACATGGTCTCTAATGAAGTGATGTCTAATTTCAATATGTTTAGTTCTAGAGTGTTGGATGGGATTTTTAGTGAGACAAATAGCATTAGTATTGTCACACTTGATAGGAATAGTATCTACTTCAATTCCATAATCAAAAAGTTGTTGTTTCATCCATAAAACTTGTGCACAACAACTACTAGCTGAAATGTATTTCGCTTCAGTGGTAGATAATGCAACACAATTTTGTTTCTTTGAAAACCACGAAATCAACATATTTCCAAGGAATTGAAAAGTACCGGAGGTGCTTTTCCTATCTAATTTGCATCCTCCATAATCCGCATCTGAGAAGACATGCAAGCTAAAGCTAGAGTCTCTAGGATACCAAAGTCCTATACTAGGAGTGTCCTTAAGGTATCTAAAGATCCTCTTAACAGCTAGTAAATGTGATTCTTTAGGACATGATTGAAATCTATTACATAAGCAAACACTAAACATAATGTCCGGTCTACTTGCGGTTAAATAAAGTAAAGATCCAGTCATTGACCTATATAATTTAACATCTACACATTTACCTTCTTCATCTAAGTCAAGCTTTGTTGAAGAGCTCATTGGAGTGTCATAAGGTTTGCCATTTTCCAGTCCAAACTTCTTGAGCATATCTTTGACATACTTAGCTTGATTGATGAATATGCCATCTTTTCTTTGCTTGATTTGGAGTCCCAAGAAGAATGAGAGTTCCCCCATCATGCTCATCTCAAACTCACTTTGCATTAGCTTAGAAAATTCTTGGCAAAGAACATCATTAGTAGAACCAAATATTATATCATCAACATAAATTTGAACTACTAATAAATCTTTACCTTTATTCTTTAAAAACAATGTAGTGTCAACCTTCCCTTTTGAAAAACATTTTTCAATTAAAAAGTTTGACAATATTTCATACCAAGTTCTAGGAGCTTGTTTTAAACCATAAAGCGCTTTTGTCAATTTAAGAACATGATCCGGAAATTTTGAATCTTCAAAACCTGGAGGTTGTTCCACATACACTTCTTCTTTTATAAAACCATTTAAAAATGAACTTTTAACATCCATTTGATATAATTTAAATTCATTGAAACATGCAAATGCTAATAACATTCTAATTGTTTCCATCCTAGCTACGGGAACATATGTTTCATCATAGTCTGAGTCTTCTTCTTGAGTATACCCTTGAACAACAAGTCTAGCCTTGTTTCTCACAATATTACCACTTTCATCAAGCTTATTCCTAAATACCCATCTAGTACCTATAGTAGATTTATTACTAGGCCTTTCAACTAATGTCCATACTTTACTTTTCTCAAATTGATTTAATTCTTCTTGCATAGCCATAATCCAATGTTCATCTTTTAATGCTTCTTTGATGTTCTTAGGCTCTATGCATGAAATAAATGCAACATAATTACAAATATTTTTAAGAGATGATCTAGTTGTTACCCCTTTAGATTGATCACCTATAATCTCACCATCCTTGACATAGTTGTACTCTCTTGGATAAGATACTTCCCTTTCTTCAATGGTTGGATTCTCGATAGGATAATGAGTTTCCTCATATTTCGTTTCTTCCTAGGGCTGGCAATGGATCGGAGATAGGTCGGGTGGAGCTTTATTCGACCCATCACCCGCGGTCTAAATCTCCATCCATACCATCCATCACCCACCAAATATTTCATCCATATCCGCTCCATCCATCATCCGCGGCTGGAGCGGGTGGAGTGGATGAGAAATGGATGATACTATGAACAAAACCTATTTTTACATCCTAAGCTCAAATTCTTCTAACATTTAGAAACCAAACATTGATACTCAAATATTCCTAGAAACCAAAACATGAACAATAAATTTTCTATCAAATTCAAACAAAAACAAAATGGAACACAGTTTATATAGTCTTGTGCACTATGTTTGTGATACATTTTTCAAGTGAATAGATGCATCATGTATAGTCTTGTACATCAAATATAATCTTCATCAACAAACTATCACGTCTCAAAAGTCATCTCCATCCTAGTATTAATAGGGATAAACCAATATTAAAAAATTAGCTGGGATAAAAGTCAGAATTAAGAGAATAAGAATATTTATCTAGTTAGCATCTGCATCAAGCACTACACTTGATGAACTTCCCTCGTCTTCCACATCAAAATCCTCCAAGATAGTAGCACATGCATGTGCATTCTCAATAGAAGCTTCTGAAATCATATATTAAACAATACATCCGAAAATTCAAAATTAGAATATTAAAATTCCTATGTATGATTCTAAATAATCACATTAACAGACTATTCTACATAATAAAGTAAAGGCCATGTATAATAAAGTAAATTATATTTACCTGCCATGTATAATATATATATATATATATATATATATATATATATATATATATGGATGGATGGATATATTAATGGGTGGATGGATGGTGCTGGTGATGGATCGGGTGATGGGTTAAAAAAAATTCATCCATATCCGACCCGACCCATCACCCGATCGATCCATCACCCGCCAATCATCCGTTTCATAGTGGGTTTTCATCCATTTATTCGGGGCGGGTGGGTGGATAATCCACTCACCCATGGATAATTGCCAGCCCTTTTTTTTCCTTTGATGATGATTCTTCAATGTCATGTCTAACGTCATTTGCTTGTACAATACCTACATCATCATTAACACAAGAATCCTTCATCGGAAGGAGATTATCATCGAAAACAACATGTATAGACTCTTCTACAACTAAAGTTTTTTTATTAAATACTCGATAAGCTTTAGAATTTAAGGAATAACCCAGAAAAATTCATTCATCACTTTTAACATCAAATTTGCCAAGGTTTTCTTTACCGTTGTTTAAAACAAAACATTTACATCCAAAAGGATGAAAATAGCTAATGTTAGGCTTTTATTTTTGAAAATTTCATATGGAGTTTTCTTTAAAATTGGCCTAATCATTACTCGATTTACAACATAACAAGCGGTATTTGTGGCTTCCGCCCAAAAAAAATTTGGCAAATTATTTTCACAAAGCATGGTTCTAGCCATTTTTTCTAAAGTTCAATTTTTCCTCTCAACAACTCTATTTTTTTGAGGGGTTCTAGGTGCTGAAAAATTATGGTTAATACCATTAGAATTACAAAACTCATTAAATTCAAGATTTTCAAATTCAGTGCCATGATCACTTCTAACATTAGTGATAGAGTAACCTTTTTCATTTTGGATTACTTTTGAAAATGTGATGAAATTTTCTAATGCTTCATCTTTAGTACTTAAGAATAGAACCCAAGTATATCTAGAATAGTCATCTACCAAGACAAATGCATATTGTTTTCCACCCAAGCTAGTAGTCCTAGTTGGACCAAAAAGATCTATATGAATCAATTGTAATACTCTACTAGTTGATACGTCATTAATGGATTTAAAAGAAATTCGCTTTTGGTTTCCTTTAGCACAAGCATCACATATTTTATCATTATCAAATTTAAATTAGGCAACCCTCTTACTAAGTCTCCTTGAATTAGCCGTTGCAAAACACTCATACTGGCATGTCCTAGTCTCCTATGCCATAACCAACTATCATGTTCATCCTTAGCAACTAGGCACAAATTAGTTATATCAATAGAATCTAAATGCACCATGTATAAGTTTCCTATTCTACGACCAACAAGCATAATCTGATTAGATGGAATGTCAATAACTTTACAACCATTAGTTTCAAACATGACATTGAATCCTTTATCACAAAATTGACTAATACTCAAAAGATTATGCTTTAATCCATTCACATATAAAACATTTTAAATTTGTATGGAAGAGGTATTACCTATTGTTCCTATACCTTCAATGTGACCTTTTGAATTATCACTAAAAGTCATTTCTCCTCCATTTTTGGCGTTAAGCTCTATGAACCGGTTTTTGTCCCCGGTCATGTGTCTCGAGCATCCACTATCAAGGTGCCATGAATTTGAATTTGTTTCCCGTGCCTTGTAGCAATGCTTCTTTCCCTACAAACATAGATTAATTTTTGATTTTTGGTACCCAAATTTCTTTTGGGTCCATATTCATTAGTTTCCAAAATCCTAGTCCCTTTAGGTATCCATTTGTGTAGGATATCTTTATCTTTAGTAGTAATGAGTTCTTTAGGAACCCACATACTTCTAACGATTTTTCCATTAGAGGTTCTTTGGGGACCTCTATGATTGTAGTTTTTAAAACCTTTTCTAACAAAGTTGGATTTTGAATTTTCCCATTTTTCAAAACGTTTTGTTCCAACTTTATCAAAAGAAGTTTTAAGATCATCAATTTTCTTTTGATGATCATCATTGACCTTTGAAAGTAAATTTTGCAAATCCAAAATTTTCTTTTCAAACTCTTCTAGTTTGATTTGCAAATCTTTGATTTTACTTTCAAGATCGTTGTTGGTTTTGGATATGAGTTTATTTTCATTTTTCAATTTTGAAACATCATTTTTATATTTTAAAAACAATTTCTCATAATCCGAAGCCAACCCATTATATTCCTCTAATAGCTCATCATATGGTAAATCATCAAAATCAGATGAGTTAGAGGTTACCTTAGAATCTTCCCCGAATGCCATCAAACACAAGTTTGATACTTCTTGTTCCTCTTCATCGGAACCTTCTTCATCGCTCCATATAGCCACATGAGCCTTGTGCTTATTCTTTGATTGACCCTTTCTCTTCAATTGTGGGCAATCATATTTGACATGCCCCGACTTTTTGCATTCATAGCAAATGATCGAGTCCTTCTCTTTTGGTTCATTTTTTAGGCCTTCATTTCGTTTGAATTTTCTTCCTCGGTAAGGTCTCATCATTTTTATGAACCGTTTGGCAAATAATTCTATTTCCTTTTCATCATCATCTTCATTCGAATCACTCTCATCTTTTGTGTGGATTTGAGAGCAACTCCAATGTTTTTCTTCTTCTCCTTTGGTGTCTAGTCAATCTTATCGAGGTCTACCTCATCTTCAAGCATCATTTTATGAGTGAGGAGGGAACTGATTAGTTCTTCAATAGTTAAGGACGTTAGGTCCTTAGACTCGATGATTGTCGTCTTATTTGATTGTGTAATACCCCAAAAATTTAGACAATGACCAAAATGAAAATTTTGAAAGTTTGATGGTCAAAGTATAAAACTTGGGAAAAGTTTAGGGAATTAAGTGATAAATTTCCTAAAAAGATTTTTATTCCATAAACGATGGTTTAATCTTGAGAGTGGGGTTTTATAGAAATCACATTTATGGATTTGGAATTTTAGTAAAGAAAAATTAGAAATGGTTAAAGCCGATAAGGAATCGGTAAATTCCGATCGAATTGGAATTTTACAAAAATATGAAGGATGTTATAAAATGGTTGGAAATATTATTGTAATATTTTAGATCAGAGAAAGTTGGTTTGGAAATGTGCAATTTTTCAGATTTAACCGAAATAGTGGAATTTAGTGACTAAAACGCAAGATTTAAAAATTCAAGGTGAAATTCGGAATTAAAAGTCAAAATAATTTATGTTTGACTTTGTAATATGATAATAATCAGATTTCTTGGTTTTATGGTGATTATGGAAATTCATTAAGGGTGATTTGGTCTTATCACAATTAAATGAATATTATATTCATTTAAGTGGAATATAGAGTAAAATAAGATGAAATGCATCCAACATTTCACTCAAATTTGCTATCTTCTTCTCCAGCCAACGTGGTCTTCTCCTAAGGTAAGAACAAAGCTTCAATTCTATTTTCAAGCCATTTCTTTAGGATTATGAGTATGATGAAAATAGAAAATGGTTATTTGCGAAAAACGTTATCATTTGGTACCAATATTGCATGATTATCTTGCTTGATTTCAAAATCCCCAAATCAGGAAATTTGGGTTTATACTATGGTTGTTGAAATTGATGATGATTATTGATGATTGTGAGGTTGTATGAATTGATGAAGAACATAAGGATGAGGTTAAAGAAAAACAGTTTAGATTTTGAGAATTACAGTAGGTTCGAAAATTCATCAGAAAATATATAAAAATAATTTAGAGGTTATTTTTATATATTGTGTTCATATATGGATCTAGTTTTGTTAAAAAAAAAACGGGGATCAATTTCAAGTTGTATACAAATATATATGAATTTTTAACTGAGGAAAGGTCACAAAAGTCGGACAGCAGAATTCTGTACAAAACAGATTCTGTTGGTGAACTTTGAAAATTCACCATAAATTGTACAGAATGAATTAGAATGAGTTATTTATATGGATAGATTCGTATTCGAGTCTAGTTTTTAACTGAAGAAACGGAATTGAATTCCAGTGTTTATATCAATACATAATAATGATTCTTTAAGGGTAGTGCGAGTTGTCCGAATTCTGGAAAATTAATGGGTTGTTGTGTAAGAGTTGTATAATTAATGTACTATGCTGAAAATTGTTGTTTGAGAATTGAAATGAGTGTTAGATGTGAAATTGATTATTTTGGGAAGATTGAAATGATTGGTGATTTAAGTACAACAATTGCATAGTTGGGGTACTTAAATGTATTTATGCTTTTGTAAAAGCATTTGAATGGAAATAATTTCAATGTTGGAATTATTGATATTAAGAATTTAAGTGGTAAAATGGTGAAGACCATTTTGAGTAAATTGGAAAAGTTGGTTCCAATGTTATAAGAAATTTTTAAGAGTTGAATATTTTGTTAGATGATGAATTTCAAATATAGTATGGATATATGATGGAATGTATTTATGTTAGTAAAATACTAACATATGGATTATTATGAATTGATGATTTATACAGATTGTGATTGATTTGTAATCGAAGCAAATCAAATATAAAAGGGCTTATGGTGGACAATAGTGAGGCTTATATATTTTGAAAGATATAAAGTGTCAAGGTGAGTGCAATACATGCATGAAATTATACATGGATGTTTTATACATCATAAGGAAGACTTGCGATAAGTCGACCTTGTTTATATCGGCATGATTTTATATCATTTTTATAAATTGACATTGATATGTCAGAGTATGAAATCAAAATGCATTGATTATGAAAAATGTGATATTTTACCATGAATGTTTTCGGGTATGAACTGCCCAATGTTAAATATTGATAATATACTTTGCCATGGATGAATTGAATAAAATAGACTATATGCCCAAGTAAGTCATTGAGGGATAGGGTATAGTTGGCATGCCATAGAGTATAGCAGCTGCAGGTTTATATTAGCACTATAGTGTGTAAGGACACTAAGTGCAGGTTTATATCCGGATTAGCACTATAGCGTAAGCTTAGTGTAGGTGGTGGGCACGACCTTATGTGTATTGTCCGATTAGCACTATGGCGTAAGCTTAGTGCAGGTTTAGCACTACGGTGCAGGTATTTTACTCGAATACCCAGGGTCCTCAGGGTGTATATTGGGCTATTGTCTACGGTTTATTGACTATGGATTATGTTTTATTGGTTAATAATGGTAACCATGCAAATAAGCTTATGAGCTTACGGAATAATGGCAAGTATATTGAAAAAAAAAAGCTTACGAGCTTATGGAATTTTAAATGGTAAGTATTTTGGTAAAAATAAGCTTATGAGCTTATGGGATAAAAGGTAAGAAATTGATATTATATTGATCATGGCAAAATATTGAAGATGCTATTAGCATGGTTTTATGGCATTGGATTTGAAATCTAAATTCATGCATGAATGTATTGCACTATATTGTTTTAATTGCCTCACTAAGTTTATACTTAGCGTGTGATGATTTTCACGCGTAGGTAAAAAGCAAAGAATAAGAATAAAGAGTTCAGAACGACATCAAGCATCGAGAGGTATATTTCAATATCAGTAAGACATCCTATTGTGAAATTTGATTTTAGATAGTGACATGTAATTTAGAAATGTTTAATTTAATTATTGAGTAAATTTTTGGGAATTTTTATAGTGATGAAAGGTTAATTTTTATGAGTTTTATATGTAAATTTTCGAAAGTTACTGTAGCATGAACAGTAACCCCGTTTTAAACCAAATTTTCCAAATTGTAAAAGGAGTATCGATTCCCCTGCTACAGGGAATCGATTCCCCTGCTACAGGGAATCGATTCCCCCACTGTCCACTGTTCACTGTTCACTGTTCGGGTACTATTCACTATTCATAAATAAAAATATTTTGAATTAAATTGGTTACAACGAAACGTAATTTTTTATGATATGATAATATTATAATATCATTTACTATTTTAAGAAAATAAATTTTAAATCGCTTTTGAATTTTGAAATAGTTTTAGAAAATACGGGTGACATCCGTAATCTGTATAGGTATAAATATACGGGTTACGGGTGTTATAGATTGCCACGATTTTAGAAGGGAGTAGACTAACTTCCTCACAAGCTTTTCATTTGAAATGATCTCTCCATATGATTTGAGACCATTGACAATCGTTGAAAATCTATCCGTCATAGCTTTGATATCTTCATTTGGTTTCATCCTGAAATTTTCATAGCTATGCGTTAGAATACTAATTTTAGATTTCTTTACCTCATTGGTACCTTCATGAGTGACTTGAAGTTTGTCCCATATTTCTTTGGCAGTTGTACAAGATGAAACTCTTCCGTATTCATCTGGTCCAAGAGCACAAAATATGATATGGATGGCTTTGGAGTTGAGCTGGAACATTCTTGTCTCTCCTTCACTCTACAACCTTGGATGAGTGAGAGGCTTGATGTATCCTTCTTCTACGGCATTCCATGCTCCCATGTCACTTGCTTGAATGAAGTACATCATCCTATTTTTCCAATAGGCATAGTTAGCTCAATTGAAGAAAGGAGGCTTGTTGACGGGCATCGAATCAAGACCGGAGTCGTAATTTGAAGCAGAGGCCATTGATGACTTGATAATCGATGTAACTCTTCCCGAATCGACTCAAGAGGCGATTAAACCTTCAAATGAGTGAGGCTCTGATACCAATTGTTGAGTTAATCGATTAACGGAATCGGTCAAGAGGGGGTGAATTGGAAATTAAAAATTTGGTGGAAGCTTTTGCAGAAAATTAAAAGTAATTGCACAGCGATTTAGAGTGGTTCGACTTTCTCAAACCAAAGTCTACGTCCACTACCTTAGCTATCCACACTAAGGATTTTTCATAAATTAACTAATTTGTCTTTCTTTTGAGGACATAGAGTAACCTTACAAACCCTCAAGAATTATACTCAAAATTCTTGAGAACACTCTCTCCCAAAGAGAATAATATAAATTTGCAAACTTACAAGGAAATCCTCACAAGGTAGATTGTTTGCACAATTCTAGAACAAAGAAAAGAACACTCAAAAATGAATACAATTGAGTACAAGAAGTGTTCTTGAAAGCAAAATGAATATTGAATGAAAAATAGGATTGAAATGCACAAACTTGAGGTTTGATGCTTTCTCTTTGATTCTCTCTTGATTCTAGTTGCTTGTTGTTTCTTGTTGTTGATCAATGGCTTCTAAGCTTGTTTAAATACACCTTCAATTGATTCTGAACGTTGGGGATGATTAGTGAAGTCAATAGAGCCGTTTAAATGTGAAAACAATTAATATTAGTGGTTGGGAGCGTCTCATGCATCGATGCATACCCTAGGTGCATCGGTGCATCAGTATAAAATTCAAATATTTTGACCGTTGGACTCTCAGTGCATCAGTGCACTAAGAGTGCATCGATGCATAAAATGCATTCGATGTTTTGAAAAAACCTGAGTGCATCTATGCATGGTCTTGTGCATCGATGCATCAAATGCACCGAGTGCATCGATGCATGGTATGTGCATCGATGCATAAAATGCATTCGATGTACAAGAAAGTAATTGATGCATCGATGCATGGATTGGTGCATCGGTGCATGCATTTGAAAAATTGATTTAAGGCTTGATTTTGGTTCAAAATACTTTGTAAAAATTGTTTCAAAAATAGTTTAAGTACAAATCACAATTTTACACATTTAGTAAGGATTAAAATTGATCTTGAAAGACTTGGAGTAATAATTTGATATCCGATTAATTAATTCGAATATACCTTAGAAAATCATTTGTAAAATCTTAAAATTCATTTAACTTAATTTGTTTCATCGAAATATCAAAATGTTTTCAACAATACTTTTAACATGGAGTCGTTAGAGAGTCAATGATTCAAATATTAGAATAAGAAAAATTAATCCTAATAATTGATTAAAGAATTATTTTAGTCTTTGTATTTTAGCATTTTGGTCACTAATATTTCACTTTGGGGTAAAAAGACTTCACCGTGGATGAAAATCATTTGTCAACAAACTGTGAACGTTCTAAAATAAAAGCATTTTTACCCTAAATAAAATGTTAGGGTCCAAAGTAATCTAAAATAAGAATAAAAACTAAAATAGCTATTTAGTCAGACGTTAGAAGTTTTTTGATCAAAAATGAGACGTTATGGACTAAAATCACTGTATGATGAAACATTTAGAGACATTTTTTAATATTAAATCTATAAGATTAGAACTCAAAATATAATTGGAATATACATCTTCAAAGGTTAGCAAGGACAGATGAATTGGGGCCAACTTATTCCCCTTTTTGCAGGGGAATAAGGGAAAGAACAAAACAGCCACGGCCCTAAAAAACTTTGGAAAAAAGAATAAATACGCAATAAGAATATGCTTTTGTGGACCGATAACCATATTCATGCCTTTAAAATCTTTCTATTCCCCCACCAAATTCATTCATGGCTAGGACCCCTGGAGAGTCCACTTAGGACAACCAAATGGACCCTGATTATACACGTGTCGATCATTCAATGGACGTGATCAAAATATGCATCACCCCCACTTCATGGCAACGCCATGCTGACGTCCACGATTAAGCTCAAGGAAACTTCCATGTCCCATGTCAGCCTTCTTTGGCCTTCCAAAAATATTTTACAATCAACACTGTTCCCCCCCTTTTTTTTCTTGCTTTCTCCTTATATATATATATATTCATTTGAATTCTTCACAAACTCGTACAATCGTTTTTTGTTGCTGAAAATAAACGGACAACAAGAAGAGGGAAGATGCTTAAGAAAGAGGGTTCATGTGCTGGTTTGAATGAACCAAGGCTAGTGCCGGTGAGGAAGTTTCTGGCTAGGCCACAACCCGAAGGAGTTGGAGCAGTTTTCAGAAGAAGCATCGGCCGGTAAGATACTAAAAAGACTGGAAATTTGATGAATTTGAGGTGTTTGGAATAAAGGGTATCTTTTGTTTTTTTGCAGGTTTGAGTTGAGATACTTTGATCCTTTCCTCGTTTTGGATGAATTTTCAGGCTAGTTTCCTCTGTTTTTGCTTTGTTTTTTCATGGTCTGTATATATATATATTTGATGTTAAGTTTTTGGTTTTGAATTTTGCATTGACAGCACCAGCTGGATTTCCAGATCATCCACACAGGTTTGATTTTATTTTCTCGAGAAAGTGGACTCTGTTTCTGGGAAAATATGTTGATTCTTATGTATATATATCCTCTGTTTTGTGTTAACAGGATTTGAGACTGTAACCTACATGTTACAGGTACTGACGTTGATCACTCAAGCAACATTTTTATGTAAATTGTATGAAAAAAAAATTTCCTTCAGAGGCATACAATTGGTTGAACTATCAGGGAGCAGTTAAACATGAAGATTTTGAAGGGCATAATGGCCCCGGTGATCTGCAATGGATGACTGCATTGTTCACTCGGAGATGCCAGCAGCTCAAGGAACCCAGAAAGGTCTCCAGTTATGGATCAATCTCTCCTCCAAATACAAAATGTAAGTTTCAATGAGGATGTTTTATCGAACTGATTTCGAATTCGAGCTGCATTTTAATCTCTATGTTCCATTTTGTAGGATCGAGCTGATGTATCAAGAAGTACCGAGTAAGGACATCACGGAAGCTACGAAAGACGGGATCAAAGTTCGAGTTATAGTCGGTGAGGCATTGGGGACCAAGTCTGCAATTTATACCCTAACCCCAACAATGCACTTGGATTTCACTCTAGAACCGGGAGCTCACCTTCGACAGCCGATTCCAGGATCGTGGAATGCCTTTGTTTATGTGCTGGAAGGAGAGGGTATCTTCGGTCGGTCGAAATCATCATCGGTGAATGCACAGCACCTCTTGCTCCTAGGACCTGGGGATGGCTTGGAGGCGTGGAACAAATCATCTAAGTTGCTGAGGCTTATTTTAGTAGGGGGTGAACCATTGTGTGAACTTTTGGTGCAATTCGGATCTTTCGTGATGAATACTCAAGAAGAGATCGACACATTTTAGAAACGCAAAAGTCATGATTCACGACTTAAAACTCCATCTCTCTTTACTTTTACTTCGCCTCCAGCCACCACAACCACCACTGGCTCATACCTTTGAGAAACACATTTTAGAAACACTGTCATCGACACATTTTAGAAACACATTTTAGTGTTCGCCGGTTGCCTTCCGAGCTCATACCTTTTCAAATAAGCCATCAAAAGTTGGGATAAATTAAGATTGAAAAATCAAGTGATACAAACCAATAGGTAACAAATAAACCGTATAAGGTCTCTGGCATCCAATCAAACAAGAAAATATCAACTTTTAAAGTCATGTCATAATAAAGAGCATACTTTATGGTAATGAAATCACAAGCAACTTAAGTACCAAAACAATAAAGCTCAACATTTGTTTAGGTAAAGTACAAGAACAGAACCCCATTTTTTAATTGATTCTAAATCAATTTTCCAAGCAACCAACCAGATAAAAATGATAAGAAAGCAATCAAAGGACAACAAATAAGGAAGAGTTTTGAGAATTACTCTCTTCTTCCTCCAAGCTTCTTTTTTCCACCAGTGGCACGCCTCTTGTGCACAGAATCATGAGATATACCTACCAGAAAAATGGAATTAAACTCATTAAGCAAGAAAATTCAGGAGAAAAACATAATTTAGAATATTGATGAAAAAAATATTAGAGAAATTTGAGATATATCCATTTTGACTGAGAGAAAGCTCAAGCCTTTTCCAGGGGGTTTTGAGTGTTGAAGCAAATCTATGTAATAAAGCAGTGGGTAAAAAAGTTTGAGCTTTGAGTGTGCACGAAAACCCTAGCTTTTGCGAAATGACTTCTATATCCTGTTTGGTTGGGTTTATGTTAGTGTAAACTAAGCAGTGGGTGAACAAGTTCACAGCTTTTAGAACAATTATTATTACTGGATGTTGTATATTTGAGATTTCAGAAACATTTTTGTCTTTATCAGATTGGGAACAACTAAAAGCTCCCACCTTTGCTCAACAATGGCAACAAGGAAAGCAAATTGGGATAAATTTATTCCTTTCTCTCTCCAAAACCCCCTTACAGCTTGCAAATTATAGGATACCAATTTGATTCCCCCTTTCCTTTTGTTGTTACAACACATAACCCACTTCCTTGAATCCATCAGGGTATGCAAAATCTAGCATTGGATACATTTAGAGGGTATTTAGATGGGGTTTGCACTGTTAGGTACCTCTGGTTCTTATGTTTCCGTGAGAGGTTCCCATGACTGGAATCCCAAGTTTCAGTCTTTCACTTTGAAAGAGAGGTTTCTTCTTGGCTTCAACCTGACTAAGAATTTCAGGGCTTATTCCCCTTTGCAAGAGTGAGTTTGTTGGCTTTGAAGAAAGAACAAGCCCAAATGAGGTAATCTTTTGGATAGCCTGGAGAATGCTGATTGTGGATAGCCATAGATTTGGATTTTAATAGCTTCTTTAGAGAATTAGACTTGATTTCATATTATTCCAGCAAAATCTCTGTGCAAATATACATGTTGGTTATATTTTTTTGGCTTTTGTTTTGTTTGTGATGGTTAGGATTTTTTAGCATGCTTAGCTTAAGTGTTTTCTTGGAGATATAAAAGTTGAATTGCTCCCATTTTTTTCATTTCAACTTAGCATAATGGATGGCACCTTCTTCTGGTTATATATGTACTATGCTGGGATATATTGTTGGTGTGACTGCTGTGGAATGAGAAGCTTATTTGCTACTTAAATTGAAAGGTCAGGAAAGAGATAGACCAATGCTATGAACTCATACACAGACTTGGGAGGGGAGTTGTGTACTTGGGTTCGTCGAGGATGGGACCTGGCCATCCACATTACTCACAAACGCAGGAGCTTTCTAGAGAGGCAAGTTAATTTATAGAGCTTTTGTGTATCCCGGTAAAGGTTTTTAGAGAAAGTCGTATACTTTGGAATAATTTTCCCTAGTGGTTCTTTTTTTTTTCTTGCTCCATCCTTTTTATATGTTTTGTTTTCCTGCTTAACAGATAGCTAACCTTTTGGACTGTACAACGTGGACTGGGGCTGGTCCTGGCCTCATGGATGCTGCTATTAAGGGTGCTCAGGAAGTAGGAAAGGCGGTCGGTGGGTTTAAGATAGGTAAGGAAGCTGGAGAATGGACGTCCTCAAATTTTCATCCGTACCTGCCCTCGGTGACTTATCTTACATGCAGGTGAATGTTTCTGTTTCTAACAGTTTAACAACAGTGTTCTAGTTCTATGCTTTTGAATGATCCTGAAATAAAAATGCAGGTTTTTCTCTGCTAGAAAGCATGGGTTGGTTGATGCTGCAGTTCGGAGTTCAAACTCTGATAAGACAACTGTGGTTGCTCTCCCCGGAGGGGTTGGTACACTTGATGAGATGATTGAGATTTTGGCATTGATTCAGCTTGAAAGGATTGGATCAGAGCTTCCAGTTCCCTTCATTGTAATGAACTACCACTCGTTTTATGCAAAACTGTTGGACTTTCTCGATGATTGTGAGCACTGGGGTACCGTTTCTAAGGGAGAGGTTTCGTCATTGTGGAAGATCTGTAACAATAATTCTGATGCTTTGGCATATTTGGCAGAGTTTTATGATCTGCCTTATCCCGATAAAGGAAAGCATGAAACAGAAATGAGAAGCGAACGGTAACTCCGCCAAGCTTCACGGGTATGTGAGACAAATTTCTCAGAGATACATGAACTAATAATACATTGATTTGTGAATCCGTCTGTCATTTTATCAGAATTCTACTATGAAATGTGAGAATAGATCACTCTATTTCTGGAAAAAAAAGATATTAAAGCTTGTACTTGGTTGATTCTATGCGTACATTCACTATAACAAGCGATTGTTTGCTAAGATACCTGTTTCTAAAAGCATGGGTATTTAACAACTATAAAGGTTTCCTGCAGAAGAACCATAGGCCAAATAGGTAATGTCTTCCACATTATGGTGCACCACTCAGGGTCACCATTACGAAAGCCTTCCGGTTGCGGCAGCTGCTGGGGAAAGTATTCGGCCTGTGGCTCGTAGGAAGGACAATTCTGATTATAATGCAGGTAATGTGGGTAGTTTTCATATATGGGGTGCCAATTTCTTTGTTGAGGAGGATAGCCATGATAATTCTGTGGTTGTCCATAAGGATTATATCCGTAGTGGCCATGGTACGGGTAATCATAGCTGTGTCTCGAAGGGACGCTCATCTCTCCATATCCGGAACTCACCCGAGAAAGATCCGCATGTAACCCTACTTCTGCGAGGGTCTTCATAAGTTGTCTGGGGTTTATCCTTCCTGTTATTTGGACATGTCCCTTCTCTCCATCAATGTTATAAGTGACTCCTAAAGGAAACCAACCAATGCAAATTAAACTAATACAAACACAAACCAAAACAGAATTAAATACCATTAAGTGACTTGTTCCTTAAGAAATTAACAAGTAGAGAACAACCATCAATGCTGTCCAAGACCCTGGCGAGCATCACTCACCATCCGACAAACCTAGTATCGACCCTTAGAATACAGTTCTGATCAGACAACAGAGCCCAGAAAAAAACATCAGACTGATACTAATTAGTATTTCTAAAAGGAAATGCTGAATCTACTGAGAAATAATTATAACAGTTTGGGTGAAACCATGTAGTCAGTTGGATGATCCATAACTGAGATTGTTCTTTCTTTGCCTTGAAGCTGAAGAGAAAGTTCCTTGTAGGTAATGGAAAACAAAAATATTAGGTGATATATATATATATATATAAGAAAAATCATGTTAAGGAAGTTAATTAGCGTAATTAAGTATATCAAAGGAGATCAAGAAATTAAGATGGGATTTTGGAGAAATTTCCTCCATTATTCAGTGACTAAGAATTTCATCAATATTTTGGAAATAAAAATATATATTTTACTAAATCCCATGAAATCTTACCCTGTATATCTCAGAATTATTGCAATTATTATTTGGATATGTTGCCATTTCAAAATTGATTAGCTACTTAGAATCTAGCATATTTGGTGCTTTTTTTTTAGATTATGATAAGATATTTTTTTCACAATCAATCGATTGAATAGGTGAGATTATTTTTTTATTCATTTGGAATGTGACTATAAGATAGAATTTAGTCGATCTCAATCAATTGACAATGTCACAATGAACTTGTGCACACCCTGTGGTCTGCATATATTGTTGCTTGAATCTGGGGTCTTTAGGAAGAAGAATACTCACTTTAATCATTAAGATCACTTGATGAGTTTGAATTAGTGAGATAAAATTAAAATTTATACAAACCGTTAGACAAATTCAAAAACGGGAATAAAAGCTAGTTTTCTCAAGGATTTATTCATAGGATTAAGAAATTAAATTCATCCAAAAACTTCACCATCAATGTATCTTAAACATCTTGTACTTGATAATTCTGTTGGCTGCTTACAATCATAAAACACATGAAACCTTTAACACCAGCTACTCAAACAACAAAATTAAAACCCCAACAAACTTTACATCAAACAGCAAAAGGAATTTTTGGGTTTGGAGGTGGGAGCTGAACTGTTCATGGCCTCATCCTTAGGCTCAGGCTCAGGCTCAGGCTCATTGTGAACTAGTCTCCCATAGAGATCAACTTCGCATCCATAATATAACCAGCAAAGTCGAGCTCCGGTTGCCTCAGCTTTCGCTAGCAACTTCATCTGCAGCAGAGGGTCTATTTTCCCAGAAATATAAGCTTGTCTTGTAAATGCATTTATGCTAAATGTCACACCTTCCATAGACTCGAATAAAAGACACATTCCTTTGTGCCAATCAGGAATATCAGTATCCACTTGCAAAACACATTTCTGCAGGCAAAATTTTGCACTTCTTTTAACTATTTTCAATGAATAAAAATGGGGATTGTAAAGAAATTTTCAAGTTCGGTTCACCATTAGAGGTTCTGACGAGTGTTTTGGAAGATTGATTCCATAGTTTATGTGATGAGTAAAAGCATGTGTGTTGGATTTCGCTAGCGACTTTAGCAGAAGCTCTTTGTTAATTGTGCCAGAAACATGTGCAAACCTTGTTTGTGCATCAATGGAGTATGATACATCTGATAAAACCCAACAAAATATAATAAAATCTTATTTAAATAAATAAAAATAATATATACAAAAGAGACAAAACCTTGAATAGACTTGAAAAGTTTTATCATTGTTGCTTGCCATCCTGGAAGATCAGTATCCAATTGCAGAACTAAAGTCTACAAGAAAATTGAGAGTTCCTGTTAGTGTGTGTGTGTGTGTGTGTGTGTGTGTGTGTGTGTGTGTGTGTGTGTAAATGAAGAAAACGATGATTACCTTGCCTTATGGTTGTTCAGCCATTGATGGAAGACTAAAACTAGAGCCTTCTACCTTCTATTTGCTTTAATAAAAAGATTAATGGATAGAAAACTTAGCAAAGAAAGATTTCAAAAAGTATAATGAATGTCCAAATCTTCCCATAAGAGATTTTTGGAAGGTTTTACAGCATGGTTTCTGGGATTTTTCTATATATATATATATATATATATATATAATATATTTCACCAGAATCTGGCTTTGATAGCATACATTTAATTGAAACTTTACATATACATATATGGTCAAGGTATTGATTTTCCTACTCCCATTTCACCGTTGATATTTTAGGTTGCTTGACCGGATCTCCTCACTATCCACATGTACATCAGTGAGTTTGGCCTCGCCTAGCCCCACTACATACACAACTTCGGCATCATCGGGTATCGCAAGGCACTCAATCCTACTGGGGAGCCCTTCCACATTCCCTCCCACCACCAAGTGTGGTAGGATAGAAGCATATCTCTCCCTGCAAGGTAATCTACACCATATTGCGGTGGCACTCTTATCTTCGGATACTTGTTCAACTGTTTTGGGACTGTAACATGCCCATTTCATCCTCTTATTGCTAGCTTTTAAAGTAATTTGTCCCCCTCTCAGGTCAGCTGCTCCACCCCTCGGACGAGTCTGGTAAGGTGGTTCTGTCCCAACCCCTCTCCATCAGCAATCCCCAACCCGTTAATTTCACCAAAGTTACCAGCCACCAATTTAACCACTGCCTTTGTTTTACATGATCCAAACGACACATTGTCATTGTATCTTCTCAAGATTCCTGTTGTCACAATCACAAATTAGCCCATTTCAAAAGCTACATCACTCCAAGTAGTGATCGTCAATCGGCCCATTTGGAAACACATGTATAGGATTCCAATCCAAACAGTTAAAAGTAGGCATCATCAAATATTAGCCACAATTACACACGGAAATATTTTACACTAAGAGATGCACATTTAGGAATTTATATTATAAATTTAAAAGGTTGAAAATTATATTATTAATAAAATATATAAATTATATGATAACACTTTCAAAAGTCTATTAACTCCCGTTTTAAAACAATTGAGGAGCCGTGGGGGAACCCTTGGTGACTTTAATAGAATCAATGCAGCAGCAACTTCTTCCGGTCAAGGGTTATGAAAAGTCGAAGACATGACCTTGAAGACTCGTCAATCGAAAGAGGCCAAAATAAGTTTTTTTTTTTAATTGTCCCCATGCTTTCATGATTTTACCTTGATTAATTTGGATTGATTTGTGCCACACATTTAATTTTGGTGGGTATCTCCCATTTGAGATTTTTTGTATACACAATAACTCGAACCCGAGACCTTACTTAAGTGATAACAAACTGTTTATCACTTAAACCAACTTTTGATTAAACCCAAGTTTTTTTTTAATGTCCAAGGCTCACCCTTGATGTGAAACGCTAAAATATTTTACAATTAATAATAATTTCAATTACACTTGATAAAGTTACTTGAATTTATCAATAAAATTTATATTGAAATGAAAATAATTATATAATTTATATGATTTATTATGGAGAACATAACATTTTTATTTTAACTTAGAAAAATATCGAGCTTACTCTATAGACTTACGCAGTTAAGAAATTTTTTTAATTACGACCTATTGCAATATATTTTTATGTTACATTTATTAATATATTTTAGACTCTCCCATAATCTTGAGAGTCGAATATATATATATATATATATATATATATATATATATATATATATATATATATATATATATATATATATATATATATATGTAAACAGTTTAAAGTTTATTTGATTGGTTTCAATTTCTTTCAGACCTGAACATATTTAATTCGATTTATTTTTAATTTATAACGATCTAAATTGTATTAAATTTTATATATAGTAATATTAATATTTTAAATTTAATTTAATAAAAAAACTTAAAATACAATATACAAATATTTGGAAAAAAGCAATGACCCCACCATATTAAATTTGCCTATGATTTTCTACCATTTAGGGTTTACAATATGGATTTTAGTTTGAATAATGGAGCACAATACTTTGGGAAGAGCATGTTAATGGGCCCCATTTGAACTTATAATGTGTTTTGAAAATTTTGGGATCATAATAAAATCATGAAAAAAAAAATTATAAAGAGTTTATGTTTGGTGAGTTGAAATTACATATATGCTTTGTATTTATGTATTTATCACACGTAGGACCACTAATTACATATATGCTTTGTATTTAAATTAATTTTTTTAATTTTTAATATTTTTAAAATATGGTGTCAATTTCTTTTTTCAAGGGTGTCAAAACTTTTCTAAAAGGGTGTCATTTTTATTATATATAAATATTGGCAAAAAAATAAGTTTAGAAACGTTTGGGGTGTCAATTGTTTGACACCCCCTCAATATATACTAGCTCCATCAATAATTTTTGGTACGTTTTTTTACCTACCTTTACAGTTGTTTTAGTGCTCGCATGAAAATAATTATTATATTTATTTTCTGATTAATTTTTCGATGGTCACGTATAGTTAGATCTTATATTTGGTAAAATGTTGTTTACCGATATAATCAAAATTGTGTAGCAAAACAAACTATCAGATTGTTTGGTTCACTCACCACTCATTTACCACTCTGTAAAGCGTCTCATTCGACCGAGACAATAAATTTTTATGAAGGTTACTATATTCTTTTGATGTTGGTTGTCATTCTCAATGGAAAATATAATTTTTATTAATGAAATTAAGGTGGTATTATTAAAAAAATAACCTTCGATTCTTTCGATACTTGGGTGGGATTCAATTTTTAAGAAAAAAGCTTGAAAACTCTAAAATTCAGCTAATAATTGACTCCTATATACACATTTAAATCGATATGTATTTTTATTTTTCTACACTTCAAAATTAAAGTTATATTGATTTAAACCAATCTCTTTATCATACAAATTTATTTAAATTATATTTTTATTAAATGAATCAATATATTTCATATGATAAAACCATTAAATAATATTAAATTTTAACAAAATTAAAAAAATGTTAAACAGAATAAATCTTGAACCGAAAGTAAAAAAAAAAACTCTAATTTTATATATATGTAAAGTAAACAAATTGTTGTTTATATACAAAGATAACTAGTGTAACTCAACTAATTTAACAACTTAACTATTTATCTAAACACTCCCCCTCAAGTTGACGGGTGAAAGACGTTCTTTATCCCCAACTTGGAACACATATAATTTTGTTGTTGTGACCATAGAGCTTTGGTCATTAGATCTGTTATTTGTTATGTTGTTGATATGTGCTTCATTTATATCAAACCTTCATGAATCTTCCCACGAATGAAATGACAGTCGATTTCGATATGTTTAGTACGCTCATGAAAAATCATATTAGTAGCAATATGGAGTGTTGCCTTACTATCAAAATACAAGTTTATAGGCTTCAAATTGTTAACCCTTATCTCTCCCAACATTCTTTTAAGCCAAACTAACTCTACAGTAGTAACCGCCATTCCCCTATATTCTACTTCTGCCAAAGATCACCTTTCTATAATATTCTGCTTCTTAGATTTCTAAGATATTAAAGAATCCCCAAGCTTAATACAGAAACCGATAACAGATTTTGATGCCCAATCCGATTCAGAATAAGCCACTAATTTTTCTTCACTCAAAGCTTTAAACAACAACCCTTGCCCTGGATTTCGTTTAGTGTACCTTACAACACGTAAAACTACCTCCACGTGAACCTTCTTTGGTTCTTGCATGAACTGGCTAAGATGTTGCATGACAAATGGTAATATCAGGCCTAGTATGGGTTCAATAGATCAACCTACCAATCAACCTCTGAAAAACACATTTATCCTCCAACAAAATCTCATCTTGTGACTCGTTTTCATCATATTCACTTGAGGTTAACTTTAAATTCTACTCTAAAGGGTGTTGAGGTTATTCTTGCTTCTTCTAGTCCAGTGTCTCTAATAAGCTCCAAATTTCCTCTGATTTAGCAAGATCCCTTCTTTAGATCGCATCACTTCAATTCTAAGAAAATATTTCAGCTCTCCTAAGTCCTTCATTTTGAAGTTCTTATTCAATATCCCTTTGAGTTCCTCTATCAATTCCATGCTATTTCTCGTTATCAACAAACCATCAACGTAAATTAGCATCACCACTATACGGTCTTCATGTTGTTTTAAAAACATAGCATAATCATATCTAATATGAGTATAACAAATTTTTAACAAAGCCTCTGTTAGCTTGGCATTCCATTGTCTCAAAGCCTCTGTTAGCTTGGCATTCCATTGTCTCGAAGCCTCCTTTAAACCATATAATGACTTTTACAGCCTACACACCATACGTTCCCCCTGGCTGCAAAACCCTTAAGGCAACTCAATGTACACTTATTCATGCAAGTCTTCTTGTAAAAATGCATTGAAGACATCCATTTGAGATAGACACAAGTATACAGTTAATAGGTCCAACCCCTAAAGCTAACTCTTATCATTGGTTAATCAAAATTTCCAAGTCTATCACTATGATTAAATCTTTGTTGGTCTAGCCACGTCTATTGCCGTTAAATCTAAAATAACTTCAAGTTATGGAAAAGTCCAACTCGAGTTATAGCGTCTCACCGAGAATCAAATTTAATCTTGATTCCTCTTAACAGATCGTCACTAAGTTTGTTCACATGAAGTCGAATTACGACTAACCGATCTAGCTTCCAAACTTCAAGCAAAACAATCTTCAAATTAATTTGCACGTTTTGAGTTGAATATGTAATAACTGTTAAGGGAATGACCGATTGTCACTCCTAGTTTTCAGATAATCAAAGAATATAATATGAAGATATGAATATCAAGATTCAATTCTCACTATTAGAATTGAGTTTGACAAAAACCTTCGGCCAAGTGGAAGTTTAGCAAAGCATTGATTAGATCACATTTAGCATTGTGAAAAGAAAATAATGAAAGAAAATAAAGAAAAGTAGAACTTCAATAATGAACCAAGAAAAATAAATTTCAATGTCTTTCAATTATTGCACCTAAGGGGTATTTCGAGTCATATAATTACAGGGATGAACCGAGAGATAAGTGGTGACAATCGTTTCTTAAAATTTAAAATTATCTTATATTTTAAATTTATTTACATATTTTTATTAAAAAATTATTTTTACCTACTAAAATTTTATAAATATAAATATATATAAAAAAAATTTAAGTTGAAATTTTATCCCAGTAACCCTACTCCCTTACCAAAAAGGTAAAGCGTTTAAAATCTTTTTGCCATGATGAATGGTCCTACGGCTGTATTTGCTCAAATCCAAATACCAATTATTATAATATTTTTCGGGGAAAGTGTGTGAATTATTACGAATCAAGGAAATAACTATAATACTTTGATTAAAAAACTTGTATTGTCCCGAGGATCCCTCCCAAAAGAAAAAACTCTTGGGAAAATGCCATAAAGCCCTTCAAATATTGAAAAGTTTTAATTTGGTATCTTAAAACTTTCGAAAAAATTTATGAGTTCCTTAAAATTTCTATAAAAAACTATATTTATATATAAATATTTATATTTTTATAATATGAAAATTATTTCATAATGTCTAAAATTATTGCTCATGACTCTCTCGGCCAGGTACTTGGAGGAATGGTTGTGGCATTGTTAGGTTGTGTTAAAGTCGGCCTATTGGAGATTCACGCTTTCAATGATGCTCTTTTGTTGGTTAGCGAGTATAGTTGGACCCATGTCATATTCGAATCGGACTCGATGCTTGTTAACAAGTTATCTCGATAAGAGGAAGATATATTCATGTTGGGTTATCACCTTTTGGAAGCTCGTACGACACTAGAGGCTAGGATCCATTTCAAGGTTTGCTATGCTCCTAGATCTTATAATTCTGTAGCTCAAACTCTAGTTACGTGGGCTCTTAGGTCGAGTAATGCTTTATATTTTAACTAAGTTTATCCTGAACTTATATCGTTTGATTATCCAACAATTATGTTTATGATAATACTGGTTGTTAGGGCACACTTTTTTCCCTTATAGACATAGAAGGAATTTTTATTCAGACCCGTTTTTCTTAAAAAAATTAAAAATAAATAAAAGTTTAAGATAAATAAAAGTTTAAAATGCTGAGTAAGGAAATTGAAATGCAAATTTTGAAACCGAAAGGTGAAGTTACAAAGTTTGAAGCTTTAAGCAAAAGGACAAAATAGAAAAGAACAAAAACAGACCATAGAGTAAGATGCAGAGAGACAGAACATGACAAGAAACACAGTTTAAACTTGAAACACTGTGTAAACAATAAATAAATAAATAAATAAATAAATAAATAACCAGAAAATAATTGATCTCTAGGCCATAAAATAATTTTATGACAAACTACGTCCATGGAAATGATCAGTTTTTAATTTATTTTAGTATTTAAATTTTTAATTTTTTAAAATTATATTTGATATTTAATATTTTATTTTATTTTAGTATATCACCGTTAAAAATTTAACACGTTTAATATTTAAACTATCATTTTTTTCAAAATTTAATATTAGATTTTGAACGTCGGTACTAAAATAAAACAAACTAAATTTCAGATATGATTTTAAAAAAAATTAAAAGTTTAATTACTAAAACGAACCAAAACTAATAGTTTAGATATTAAACACGTAATTTATTCTAGATTTTAAGTTCAAATTCAAAAGTTATAACCAAAATATTTTTTAAATCAATTTAAAGTAATTATAAGATAATATTTATTAAAAATACTTTTAATTAATTTAATGAATGTGAATGCTTTATAAACGTAACTATTGAAATACGAAAATTTTAAAAAATACAACTTTTTATCACTAAAATGGTTTAATGAACTCTAATTAATCTTTAATTATAAAATTGTCTTAGGATGAACTTTTCTAATTTTTTAAATTAATTTAATTGATTAAGTGATTAAATATATGAATTGTAAAAATAAAAAATAAAAATAAAATAATAACATGTGAGTGATGAGACCGCACATATCTCTTCCCTCAATGGCTTCTCCATGCCATTCTCATGGGCCGGTGGCTTCCCACATCTCTGACAAAAATCAGTACTACTTTTCCTTTTTATTCTGTTCGTAATATAATAAGAAGGTTAAACCATACTATGCTCACTGAATTATCTCGTTATAAAGATTTAGGATGAAGAATACAAATAGTCATCGAATTATATGATATTATTTTATTAAATTTTTTATTATTAAAAATTATGAAATATTATTTTAGTAACTCTTTATTATGAATGTGGTGTCTCCGGTTCTATGGCGCACGTTAGCGGGACTAACGGATTTGAGCACTGAGGTGTCTCCGATGATTTTTCTTGGATATTTCTGTTTCCTCCTCGTCTTTGTGGTGACATTCTCCACTCTTATGGATTGGAGGAAGCTATTTGGCTCTCAACCTGGACAAGAGCTGCAATACTTTCCCCCCAAATCCCGTGACTAGAATCCTATTGTTCATCCTCCACAAGCTATTTTCGATGTTGGAATTGCTCAATGGAGTTCATCCTTGGTGGGCCAATTTCTGGGGGCTGCTCCCAATTTTTCGACTATGCAAAGAATGGTGGAAAGCTTGTGGAATAACCAGTCACAAGGCGTTCGTGTCCAGTAAGTTTCGCAGACAGCAATCTTTACATTTTTTCATTCAATAATGATTCTGCGAGAGATTGAGTGTTGCATAATGATCCTTGGCATATATTGAATAAACCTCTAATCTTAAGGAAATGGGAGTCTAACTCCAAACGACTTCAATTTGATCTTTCTAAATTCCCTCTGTGGGTTCATCTATTCAATGTTCCTCTCGAATTATTTTTGAGAGAGGGCCTAAGCTACATAGCAAGTGCCATAGGGAACCCATTAACTATGGACTCGGTTACTATCTCAAAATCTAGGTTAGAATTTACCAAAATGTGTGTTGAGAATGGAGTAAAGGATGTAATCCCTAAAACTATAGAAGTAATTCTTGCTAATGGGCAGTCTACTACAGTCTTTGTTGAAGTTCATTGGCTTCCTCATAGCTGTCTTAAATGTAACAAGTTTGGTCATTTTGATAAAGCTTGTTTAACTTCAAAAGACCCAACTCCTGCTAATTTACAATTATGGAGGAAAAAGGAAACTACTGCTGTGCAAAACAATCCCTCAAGTTTATCTAGTTCCCAAGTTCCTCATTCTACTGGTTCCTTCGAAACAAATGTGATTCCTCCTAAAGATAAATAACCAATTAAAGAAGCAACAAGCACTTCAATGGCCAATTCTGATAATGCTGTCAATGTTGATCAGACTGAATCTGTTCCTAACTCTAATGAGATCACTAAATCTTCATCAATGACTCCATCTGATTCTACTGCCAAATTTGCCATAGTTTGTTCTCCTCCAGTTTCATGTGAAGTTTGCATTTCTCCTATACTTTTTGTGCCTCAAAATGTCACTACTGTCCTTGACCCTACTACCTCAAATAACTCCAATCTCCTTTATGTTTCTAATGAGGACGGAAATACCTCAAAATCTTCTATTCCACTCATTAATTTTACTGAAGAACAGACTGTCTCCCCTAGTGGCAATAGTTCCAAAATTTCAATTATTCCTAAAAAAGGAAGGGGTCGACCTATGAAATCTAAAAACAAGACCACTTTAAAAGGATCCTTTAACAGATTTAAGGCCCTGAATTCTGTAGGTGAATCATCTCCTTCATTAGAGAATATCACTAAAAAGCCCATATCTGCTGCTTTGGGAGTGACACTGCTAATTAAAGACCTCAAATCCAAAAGAAAAGAACATCTTGACAAGTCTAAATATGTTACTGATAAAGTATTTGGGGAGTGAATTAACCTCTTATTCTCAATGATTTTTTGCTTCTGGAATGTCAGAGGGTTGAATAATCCTCAAAAACAGAATAAGTTTCTTCAAAGAGCCACTCTTTATAATGTTGATGTTCTTTGTCTATTAGAGACCAGAGTTAAATATGAAAAATTTGAAGATAATTTTAACTCTAAATTCAACTCTTGGAACTGCTTCACAAACTATGACTATATTTATAATGGTAGGATTTGGTTCCTCTGGAAAAAGGGCTTGGACCTTACCCTCTATCAAACTACTTCTCAGACTATCACTGCTAAAGTTTTTAGAAATGAAATCCCTTTTTTTATCTCTGCAATCTATGGCAGCAATGATGGTACTCAAAGGAAGCATCTTTGGAATCACTTAAAAGACCTTGACTCTAGTCTTGGCTATTCCCCTTAGATCTTAGAGGGTGACTTTAATATTTTTCTCCACTCATTTGAAAGCTCTGATCATGGCATCTTGGGTTCCTATACTTCCAATGAAATGAAGGATTTCCAAGACACTATACATGACCTTCTCCTTCAGGATCACCCTTTCTTTGGTCCAACTTTCACTTGGAGTAATAAACAAAAAGATTCATATCTTGTTAGGAAACTAGATAGAGTTCTTGTTAATTCTCATTGGGTCATCTCCTTTCAAAATTCCTTTGTGGAATTTCTTTCTCCAGGGCCCTCAGACCACTGTATGGCTATTGGTTGGCTCAACAAAGACTCTCATGCTGATAGGCCCAAACCTTTCAAATTTTTTAACTTCTGGACCAAGAGCCCTAACTTCCTTACTGAAGTTCAAAATTATTGGCAGCAACCAATGAAAGGAAATCCAATGATGTCTCTCTTTCTTAAACTTAAGAGTCTTAAGACTTGCTTGAGGAACTTAAACAATGATTGCTATAGCAACATCTCTGATAGGGTCAAGCAAAAGAAAACAAAACTTGAACAAATTCAGCTCTCTACACTTAACAACACATCTTCTATTGAATCTGAGCTTATTATTCAGAGTGAACTATATTCTCTTGAGCATGCTGAAAATCTGTTTTTAAAACAGAAGGCTAAAATCCAATGGCTCAAGGAGGGTGACAAATGTTCTAAGTATTTTTACTCTCTAATTGCTTCCAAGAATAAGAGAGAAACAATTAGAGTCCTTCTAAATGATCAGGGCAGTAGACTAGAGGACTTCGACGATATGGCTTCTGAAGTTATCCAATTTTTTAAAAATCAATTGGGGAAAGCTGATTCGAATGTTAAAAGCAGTGACATAATGTCCTGAAAAAACTGATCCATCTCAATCTGTATCCTGAGGCTCTAGCAGTTTTGAAAAAAAAAACATCACTGAAGAGAAGATTAAGGATGATTTTTTCAGCCAAAGTAATGATAAGGCACCTGGCCCGGATGGTTACACTCATTTCTTCTTTAAAACTACTTGGTTTGTGGTTGGGGAAGATGTGATTAAAGCTATTAAATATTTCTTTCAGACCTCTTCCATATTACCAGCTTTTAATTACATTATTATTGCTTTGGTTCCTAAGATCACTAATCCTAGTAAGATCAAAGACTACAGACCTATCTCTTGTTGCTCTGTGGTCTATAAGACAATAACTAAGATTCTTGTCCATAGGCTGAAGAACATTCTTCCTGACTTAATTACTCTTAATAAAATAGCCTTTGTCAAGGGGAGAAATATTATTGATAATACTCTCCTAGCACAGGATCTTGTAAAAGGCTATGGTAGAAAATCCATTTCTCCAAGGTGTGCTATCAAGATTGATCTCCAAAAGGCTTTTGATTCTCTAGACTGGGGTTTCATCTATTCCATTCTCAAAGTAATTGATCTTCCCCCTCAATTCATTACTTGGATTGAAGCTTGTTACTCTGGATCAAGATATTCAATCTCTTTCAATGGTTCTTTGGTTGGTTATTTCAAATGTGAAAGAGGTCTTAGATAGGGTGATCCTTTATAACCCATTCTCTTCGTTCTAGCTATGAACATTCTTTCTAAGCTCCTTAACCTTGATGCTGCCAGAGGTTTATTTGGTTATCATCCAAAATGAAAAAAAATTGGGCTCACGCATCTTATTTTTGCTGATGACCTTCTATTTTTTTGCAAAGGAAATATGGAGTCTATTGCTGGAGTTATTTCTTTTCTTCATAAATTCTATGAAATATCTGGGCTTCAGCTAAATGCGACTACATCAGAAATTTTTGCAGTAGGAATTTCTCAAAGGAACGTTGAAATCATCACGATATCTACTGGGTTTAAGATTGGTCTTCTGCCAGTGAGATGTCTGGGGGTTCTACTTGTTTTTAGGAAACTCTCAGTTAAGGATTGCTCTCCTCTCATTGATAAGATCAGATCCAGAATCCACCAATGGTCTAGGAGACACCTAATATGTAACACCCCCAACCCGTATACCAACCCGGATACGAGTCAGAGATATTACATTGACTTTTAAAACACCACACATTACAAATAATAGTAAAATACTTGAACTTATATTACGAAAATACAATAATATACATATAGTACTATAAGTTTACTAAAATATTCAGAGCATACACAACTTAACTTTTTAATTACATGCCAACATCCATTTTCTTAACAAAATGACCTACTGATTAAGTTGCTTCTGATATGATGGTTGCAGGAGTAATGCTGTCAAGCTGCTTAACCTGTCTCGTCTACTTTCTCGGATCCTACGTGTGAAACACTCACACGCTAAGTCATCGACTTAGTGAGGCAATGTAATAATAATAACAAGGCAATGTAATGAAAATGTCATAATGATATGAAATGAGATGAAAGCTTATACTTAATCAAGGTAGTTTACATCACCATTATCCTTACCTGTAAGCATATTACTTTAACATTCATGAATTTGTATTAATGAGTTTATTGGCCCATGATATCATATTGAGAACCTAAGGTATCTGAGTATTGTGAGGTTGTGCACTATGCTGTCACCACAGCTCGTATAAATGCACCGAAGTGCCGCGTAGAATTGCACTATAGTTCCATATAATAATGTCCATAAGGACCACATAGAATTCCTTAAGAATCATATACATATGCTAGGGATCAAGTATGTGTCTCACCAGACTTCACACATGTTCCAAAGAATATATATATCCCGAAGGACCGCGTAGAATTTTGTCCCGAAGGACCGCGTAGACCCTCTACCCTTGGCATGCCAACTATACCTATAGTTCTCATCTACATAACATGGGCTTTTACATTTCACGTAGTCTATATCGCGTAGACATGTAAATTCTTACCTTTTCACATAGCTCATAACTTTTCCTGCATATTCATGTCATATAATGCATTTTATATGAATTCATGTCATGTCTCATAATACAGAATATGCTCATGTACCAAGATATAAAATCTAGACTTATCACAAGTCTAGAATTGAGTATATTTCTATAATTATGCTATGCATATGCACTCACCTATATTTCTTTGCCTTTTCCTCGATCGATCCTACTTGTAGATTGTTCCAGAACTCGTTTAGGCTCAGTATCTACATAAACATAATTTTCAAGATGATTATCAGATGTCTATGTCTTGAAATTAATCTTTAATAGCCTACCAATTTAAGGAATTAATAGTTTAGTCTTTCTTTCTTTTTATATGGGGGAATCAGTTCCCCCCTGGGGGTATCGATTCCCCTCTAGTATTCTGGAAATTCATATTCGTTGAGGGGGTATCGATTCCCCTTGAATGGGTACCGATTCCCCTAGCCCAGAAATCCTATTTTGAGCTCGAAAATCATCTCATTTCAGCTCAAACATTCATATTTCACTCCCTTTAATACTCTTAACTTTCATACACTTACTTAAACTAATTATTATCCATTCAATACCTCTAAAACTAAAAAAACTAATCATCCATATAGAATTTAAGAATCTTACTCAAATTCCAACTTGTTCTAATTTTAATTCTATCACCTCATACTTCTTAATTAGCTTGATGACAAGTCAAATCCAACTTCTAATTCTTATTATGACCTTTAATCTAAGATTTCATTCAATGGCTCCCAACCTTTAATCTCCCTTAACTTACAATTCTTTGAGTTCTAGGATCCTTGTTTCTCTCCATCATATTTCCTAAATCTTCATTAACCAAACCCATGCTTAACTCATAAGAATTAATCCAAAAGAAGACAACTCACCTTTGCTTGCAAGCTTCACGGTTGGAGAAGAAGAAGAGAAATGTCTGGAACCTTGTTTATCTCAAATGCTTCCCACGTGATTTATAAAATCACCTTAAGGAATATTTAATTATTTCACTTACTAAATTACTCTTTTGCCCTCTTAATTTTCATTCTTTATAATTCAATCCTACACCAAATAACTCAAATAGGTCATTGAACTCTTCCATCATTTTACTTAAATCACCAAATGTTGAAACTTTGCAAATTAATCACTAACCCGGCATGGAGGATGTTACATAATCTATGTTGGTAGGTTAAAACTCATAAAAACTGTTTTACAAAACATTGTAAATTTCTGGTGCCGTCAATTTATGCTCCCTCATTCTGTTATCAATAGAATCAATCAACTTTGCTAAATATACTATGGAGAGGCTCAGATACTTCTGCCTATGGAGCAAGGGTAAGTTGGGGAAATTTATGTAAACCTAAATCTGAAGGAGGGCTAGGTTTAAAAGTCTTAAAATCCTGGAATAAGGTTTGCATGATAATGCTTATTCGAAACCTCCTTGATGGTCACAGTTCTTTATGGATTGCATGGACTCATTCTTATGTTATTAAATCCAATGATTTTCGTCAAATGACCTCTAGTGCAACCTCTAGCTTATCTTTAAAAAACTCTTGAAATTGAAAACTGAGGCCATCCCCATTCTTGACGCCGGTATTATGAATGCAAAAGGGATTTGGGAAGAAGTTCGAATCAAGCATGATAAGGTCACATTGTAAAAGCTAATTTGCTTCCTTATTCACATCCCTAAATTCAGTGTGATTGCTTGGTTAGATATCCTTGATCGACTCCCAACTAGGAAGAGACTCTTACGTATGGGATTCAATATCAATGGTCAATGTATTCTATGCAATGATGCTTTTGAAATGAGGAACCACTTATTTGCTAACTGCATTATGGCAACTTCTCTTTGGAATGGTATTTTGCATCTTTCTTTATTGTCTTCGCCTCAAATGTCTTGGGAAAATAAGTTTACTTGGGCTTATTCAACTTGAAAAGGTAAATCTCTCTTAACCTCCATTATGAAGATTGCATGGAATGCTTTTATTTACAAAATTTGGGAGGAGAGGAATAGAAGCATGTTTAAAGGGAAATCAAGAATTGCTGAAGACTTGCTTGATTCTATTAAAGAAACTGTTGGTACTCAACATAGATTAAGAGACTTTAATAGGCTTGACAATATTAATAGGCTTCTTTGTAACAATTGGAACATAGGCTGATTTTGTTGTATAGTATTATTTTGTTGTACAATTATCTTTGATCCCCTTTAAGATCTTGTATGAACTTTCATTTGGATAATAAAAAACTTATTTATCAAAAAAAAAATGAAATGATTATTTAATTATTCATATATTTCAAGCTCAATTTTTTGTTAAAAAAATTAACAGTCATGTGAGTTGAATGTTAATCAGTTGGCCAAGATACTATAAAATCTAATCCCAAAATTGATTGAGCTTTATTTTATGAATTGACTCTCCCCGTTTATATTATGTTGTCGATCTAATGCCTGAAATATTATGACGTCGAGCTAATGTTTGAAAATAACATTGATATTAGTAGATATCATTAAAATATAATTTTATAATATCCCAATTAACAAATCAACGTCTAATTTAATCAATCATTAGTTTTTTTTAATGAGAATAGATACATTTAAAATATATAAATAGAAGAACAATCATTTCTTAACTTTAATAATACGACTCAATAATGAAAGATGAAAGATTATTCTATGAAAAAATATTTAAAAAATGACTTAAAAATGATATTTTTATTACACACCCCTCAATAATTATCCGATTGTGTTAACCATTATCGAACTTTATCGTATATTTAAGATTTATTTAATAACTCCTTTATATATCAACATATACAGTGACATGAATATTTTCTTTTCTTATAAAAAAATAACATACATAGAATGACATAACCATGTAATGTTGGGGAGGAATTCTTGTCCTCTAATTTTTTTATGAAATGACACTTTAAGTCCTTATTACTTTTAATATCGATCGAATTAAACTTTATTTTCCTTTAAATTAGGGTTTAAATCCCTATCGAATAGCTGTTATTTTAAAATTAAACAAATAAACTCATTTCAATGTTTAATTTTAAGTCCATCCTTACATACATATAAATACTTCAAACATTAACTAATTTCTCATAATATTTTATTTTTAACCTACAGACCAATACAATTATTCATTTTTAATCAAGCAATCATGTAATCAATTCTTATTTATAATAATAAAAGTAATAACAGTAATGATAATATGGCTTAATCAAAGGAGAACTTTTAAAAAGAAGAAATTTGATATCGTAATTATTGCATAATCAAAATATGAAAAAAAAACCCAGAAATATTCAAAGTGACTTTTCTGACAATTCACAGTTGAAGTATTGTAGCAATAAGTTTTGCATTGGTTTTGCTATTATTGACCATAGGTGTAAGGAATTTCATATCAATAATTTATGAATAAAAAAACGAACACATTCAACTCCCTTTTCCGACAAGTTTGACGCCCTCCGTGTTTTTTTTTTCTATTTACTTCTGTTTTTTTATTACAACCAGTTCATTTGTTGTTGGACAAGAAAACTAGTTGTTAGCCAAAAAAAGAGTTTATCTTGGAACTGGGTTGTGTCCAGATGTTGTGTTAGAGCCAAACATTCCTAGGAAAATTATCAGTTTTTCTTTCTTTTTTTCTTGACTTTGGAGTCATAAAGCCAGAGCCGAAGGTGAATATAATTTATAATTTCTTGTTTTTATTTGCTTTGAATTGTTTAAGTTCATCCATAAAGAGCAAATTTTCATTGGGATTTTCTTTTAATTTTTTAATATTTTGTTTTTTTTCCTTGGGTTCTGAAGAAAAGAAGTCGGTTGCTTTATTGGAATCTGGGCTTAAACTACTAATATTAAGTGTGAAGTCTCAGATGTTTTGAAATTGAAACAAGCTCATTTACGATTCTCAACTTTTCAGGGGATTCTTTGTTTCTGGGTTATTAAGGGAATTCTCTGGTTTTGGAAGCTAAATTCAGCTGAAGACCTCAGCTTTTAGGGTTAAGGCCTTGTTGGTTTCTTGGTTTATATTGAAGTTTTTTGTGTTCAAAGTAAGGTCTAAAGAGGGTTTATCTATCTGCTTTATTTAAGTTTTTTTTTCATGTTGTGGGTGGTTTTAAGTTGCTAGCTTTATAAAAAAATTACATTTTTGTCTTTGGCTACTGGATTTTGGCAAGTTTTGGTTTCTTAATTGTAGGCTGTGTTAGGTTTTTAGCTTCAGCAGCCTGTGTGAAAGTTCATTTCTTTTTAGTAAGTTTTGCAAAATCATACATGTTTCAGCTTAGTTTAAAGATTTAGGCTTCTGCTTGGGGTTCATTACTTGCCTTTTAACTTCAAATTCTCATGTACTAAAGCTTGAAAACTTGGGGATTTTAGGTTCTAATTTGGAGGTCAAGCTTTATGTTCATGGAATTGTTCTGATTTGTGCTTATTATTTTTTTGGATGACTTGATATGCTAAAAGTTGCTTTCTTTTGCTTTGCCAGGTTCAGTTTCTTGGTGCTATCATGGATTCCCCACGGTCAGTTGTCTCACCATTCAAGAACTCTGTTGTAGCTGAGCCTGAGAATCAGAAACCCGAAATTTTCGGTACCAACACTGGCGATTTATCGTCGAATGGTTCCAAGGTTAACCGAAAGGAAGAGAATACCATCGGTGCTCTTGATGTTTATGTTCATCAGGCAAGAGACATCCATAACATCTGCATTTACCACAAGCAGGATGTGTATGCAAAGCTTTGTCTCACCTCTGATCCCCAAAGCACGGTTTCCACCAAGATCATCAATGGAGGTGGGAGGAATCCCGTGTTCAATGACAATCTACGCCTGAATGTTCGAACAGTTGATTCGTCTCTCAAAATCGAGATATTCATGATGAGTAGAGTGAGGAATTATCTTGAAGATCAGTTGCTGGGTTTTGCATTGGTGCCACTTTCCGAAGTAGTACTCAAGAATGGGAAGTTGGCGAAAGAATTCTCGCTTTCTTCAACCGATCTGTTCCATTCCCCTGCCGGTTTCGTCCAATTGTCTCTTGCATATGCTGGTTTATCTCCAGATGTAATGGCTATCCCTGCAATGCCTAGAGATGTGGTTGCTGATGAAACTGTGAAGGATTCGGAAACGAGTGAGTGCGAGTTGGAAAAGATTGAGTTTCCGGATCCGAAAATCGTGAACGAGAACCAGATGATGGTTTCCGAGTATTTTGGTATCCAATGTTCTAATTTGGATTCTGAAAGTTCGGAAAGTTTCATCACTGCTGATGCTGAGAATCAGATTTGTTCAGACATTGGTGTTCATGTAGTGGAGAGCTTCTCAAATGCTACCGTGGATTCCATCCAAGTTCCCAAGCTTGATTCTCCTCCAAGCAGCGTGTCCACTAACGGGGTTTCGTCTCCATCAGGCGCTGCCAGCTCTGAGACCGCAGATGGTCCAGCTGCTTTGAAAACTTCCACTCAGGAACAAATGTCAGCTCCGAAAGAGAAAACTGTGGATGTCGGAGATGCTGACAGTCATTCCTCCTCGGCACAAAGCAATTGCACTGTGAAACCGGTTGTTTCCATTAACATCGAGGCCGAGCAGAAGTTGGTGCAGCAAGACATAGTCGACATGTACGTGAAGAGCATGCAGCAATTCTCCGAGTCATTGGCTAAGATGAAACTCCCTCTGGACATCGATAGCGAACCGTCCGAGACTTCAAGTACCACCGATCAGAAAATTCAGGCATCGAAAAACACCGGGTCTCGGGTGTTCTACGGAAGTAGGGCTTTTTTCTAAGCTTCCTTATCCTCTGTTCAAGGGAAGGCACACAGGTGACTTTAGAGTTTTAGGGTGGAGACTGGAGACTAGTACTACTAATGGTGAAATGTAATAATGTATCATGTAATGTGGTAATCTTGATTTTGTACTGTTTATTTAGCTTTGTTCCATTTCAACTTCTGCTAATTTATATATATATATATATATATCCTTTTCTTTTATAATACTGTCTTCCTTCTGCTGATTTTCAAATCTGAAAATAATTGCAGAAAATCACATTCCATGTTAACCACAGTGTAATTTCTGCCTGTAATCATACTCTGTGATAATTGGTCCCACTTTCACATGGTGAATTGAAATAATAAGATATCATTGGACTTAATGTTCATGTTTACTTTGCATTTCCATCATAAAAGGGCAATGGGATAATATATTTGACATTCAAGGCAGCTAACAAGTTTTTCAATTACTAGATCATTTTATTGCATGTTCATTAACAGAATCTAAATAGGCACTTCAATGATTTCATTTGCTCTGATGGTCATGTGCCTTCTGCAGATCCATGCAATATGTCCGTCGTCCCTGTATCTCACTCTCCATAACCCAAATTTATCTGCAATATCCTTTCCGGTTGAGCACCTCCTGTCCCTCAAAAAGTCCATCACCCATTGTTGGGCTGATCTTAGGTATTGCTGAATATCTCGAGTCTTGTTTCGGTTTTGGATTCCGTTTTATCGTCCCATTGCTGCGACTCCTGCAGCGCCTGCTCCTGCTGCTTCGTACATGATTGAAGAGTCGGCAAGATGGGCGAGTTCCCTGCTCAAATCCAGTATAAGGTTTCCCATACCGACTGCTAAATGCGCTCCGATTTTGAGAGCAAATGTAACCAGTTTCATTAACTTGGTCATTTATGGAGCTAAGCATTTTACTGCAGTGTTATCGACGTGCATTACTTCGCAACCAACCTGATCTTCAACAACATGCATTTCTCTCCTGTACTCACATAACATGTGCAGCCGAAGAGCAGTCATTCCGGAGATAACAGTGGTTACCAATCTCCTCGAGTAGTTTTCAGTTTGCACGAAATAGAGCATGTTGGGTACTTTCCGCCCTTCGACTTGAACATTGAAGTTCAGAAGGTAATTTACTTTGCGATGCAGCACGATTAGGAGTCTGTGCTCCTAATATCTCATTCCCTGAATCTCCTGTTTCAAATCTCTTATTTCTTGTTCAATGATCTTTAGTCTCTGCAATACCATTTCCATTCCCTTGGCTATTCCACCAAAAGAAGGATCAACTTTGTCACTCTCAACACATTGGATAAAGGGTTCTCTTCTTCATCTGGATTGTTTTCTGGTGGAACTTGCAGTTCCACGGCAAGGTTGTACGGGTCATGATATCTTCGGTGCAATACTTCCCGGAAATCATCGTCCGATAAGAGGTCTCTAGCTAAATCAAACCCATCTCTAAGAACTACTTTGCCCGAATCAGACACTGAATCCCAAGTGTGCTTATAGTCATACATGCTTTCAGCTGGGACAGAGTAGTGCTTGTTTAAGTTGTTGAAGAGGTACAAATTGGGATTTCCTGTACCTAGGAGGAACCATGTTTTGCACACATTCCGGCCTCAAAATGTTTTTGGTCAAAGTTACACCATGGCAGAGGCTTTGAATTGTAGGAACTATGAGCTGGTTGATAAGTCTGAGTGTTTCGGTGAGGCTCTTGGTGGAGCAGGCCAGGATGTCAATGTAGTAACCCAACTGTCCTCCGAGCTCTACTTGGATATGGATGCCGTTGATTTTTATAGCAATGGGGTATTTCTCAAGGCTATAAGTAGCTCCATGCTGGTTCTTCAATGCCATGATTCGATTATGAAGGTGCACCTGTATTCGCATATACCGAACCGAGGGAGAAATTAAGAATAGGCATGATCATTCAAAAAACTTCCCTTGCTAAAATGTGTTACACATATAACAAAATGTTCCTCATGGTGAACTAATTTGAGAAAGGTAAGAAAAACTCTTGCCTGTAAGCGGGGAAAGAAGCCCGGCGTAAGGAACATATGGCTTGAATCATCACACTGAAGATGTCTCCCTGCATAAAAGCAATCAGCACCACCTAATTGCCACTTCTGCGGTTTACCTCTGCCTTTTTCGAGAATCGACGGAATCAATAGCAGAGAATCAGAATCAGAGGGGTCTTGTTCAAAGCATAGTTCAAGCTTCATCATCATTTTGATAAGGTCATTGGCCTTAAGTTCTCAAACACCTTTGAACCCATTCCAGGAATCTGACTATGCAAACTTCCTCTTAAGAATCTTCTCCAATTCTTTCCGGCTGATGAATCCGTTCTCGGCCGAGCTTTGTCTTCTAACCTCTAATTTTATCAGTTGACTCAGCACTTCACCACAAAACCATTCACAATCCAATATTAGGAAGCCTAATTCATGAAAATATATCACCTCGCCCATATGATGGAGGCCAGTAGCAACAACCCTCCTTCGCATTTCAATTTTCTCCTTATTATCATGTCGAGATTGAATCCTCAGTGGTGGAACTTTAACTTGGCATAGCTCAGAAAACTCTTTCCACTTCATAGCTGGCTTGTTACAGTTCTCTGATCTCCAGTCTGATAAAATTTGTATAAGATCATTGCAAAGCTGGTAAACTCGAGGAACTCTCTGGAGAACAGTTTTGCTTGTTTTTCGAATGTGATGAGTGAGTTTACTGACCGATGCTGATGATCTTGCATCGTCAGTAAAAACTGTTGGATAGAAATCGACATAGCCATTGAACTTGTCTCTCAATTTTTGTATCAAAGTCACTGTGTCCTGCAAGTTCTGAGATGTTTGATTGACCCTGTCATAGTGAGCGAGGACTACTGCAACATTCGGTAGCATGCACTGCTGGACTGCCCTTTTCGAATTGGAAACGATGAACCTGAGCCAATATTGAAGGTCCTCTTCAATTTCCATCGGAGTCTTCGGTTCTCGGTTGCTTGGTTTCCTGAATAAACTGGATATGATGAGGAAAAACGACGCACTCCCATGCCCACGAAACATGAAACTCATGCTGACCAGCAAGATTCCATATCGATATCTTTGTGTCCTCATCTTTGAAAGTCTTTATCTTCATACCAACTGTTCTAACAGCTTGTTCAACTGGATTTACCAAGGTTTTCACTTGCTCAATGTAGGGAAGCTTGGAAGAAGAGAAATTCTGCGATTTCGAATTGCAAAGTGTGGCCTTACCTGCAAAGAACAATTAAAGGAAATGATAGTCTTCGATCTTGGGATTAATAAGTTCTTAAAGAAGAAATGTTGAGTAATGTTAAAACTTACCAGCATACTCTTGGCCACAAAAGAATAATCTGCAGCTCTTGGGCTCGGTAAGTGGCATATCCTTGAGCAGATCATTTTCGGGTTCGGGTTCAGTCTTCCCATTCTGCCCCAATCTTTGATAAATTGCATCTGCTTTCCCTGTATCATGCAGAGACGTTCTAGCGAAATCGATATCTTCGATCCAAGGATTTATTTGTAGAGTCTCCATTATTGCCTGCAAGTGCAACACCCTGTCCCCTCTAACACCTTTGCAGCCTCGCAAAGACGAGCACCTCAAACTGGCATTCTTCTCTAAGCTCTTGAAGATTCGGAAAAAATCATCAGGTATCGTGCTTTGATCGTCGATGATCGCTAGCCGAGTCAAAGTTTGTTGGCGGTTAACATCGGCAGAATGGCTGCAAAACCAGATCTTCCTATCTTTGTTCTACTGCCTCCAAATGTCACCGACCTTAGTGTAATGTTGGCTTGGCATTGCAAAGCAGAGAACCTACTCAGCGGGAACAATAGATGTTCGACAGTCGACACCTATACCACTGAACTGGTTTCCATCGAGATGCAAGCGTTCCAAATGCCTGTTCTTGAAGCCCAGCTGCTACACACACAATTCCCTTGTCTTTAAGGCCAGTTTTCGACAAGGTTACCTCTTTCAGGGTTTGGTTCTGCTCCAAAACCCATCGAAATTCCTTCGCCCACCGCGATTTTAAGCGCACTCCAGTCATGTCAAGCGATGTAACCGTTGAATTCATACCGAGAGCAAAGCAACCCTGCAGGCACCCGAAACAACGATCTTGTAAATCCTAAAAGTGCTGTTTTGAGGTACAAACTCAACCACCTTGGAACTTTTGTCTCCACTTTCTCCAGTCCATACATGGACTTCCATGGCTCTATTCCTTGCTAAAACAGCGGACATAAGGGATGTTGCTGTGATCTAACTCGAGTCTAAAATAGTCAAAAGCTTCAGCATCGAGTTCGCTTCAATCATCTTCGAAAGCTCCTCAGCACCTTTTGATCCAATCGAGTCTTCCCATATCTGTAACTCTTCCAAGCTATCATTCACCTTAAGAGCAAAAGCAAGTAATGTAGCACCAACAGTCCCAATATGTGATTCAGAAAACATAACCTCTTTGATAGCTGCATTTCTCTTCAAAACATCGGAAAACTCCGATAAACAATCTTCATCGAATCTGTTCCTCCAGAACACGAGTTGCTTGATGTTCAAGTTACTATCCAACAACTCCCCAAGGTTTTGCACTTGTTGCAATTCCCATTCGACATAGTGAAACACCAAGTTCCCGAGGGAAGACAAGGTGCTTTTGGCTGGTCCTAGCATTATAAGAATGAGGGAGAAGTATTCAAGGCAATCTCCAGAAATGTTTATGTTCATGGAGTTTTCGGTTTCTTGATAACAACCCGAAACGGGTTGATAAAGGTAGAAGGTTAAGGCTTTCGGTTTCGAATGATCGAAGAACCCATTGAAGATATCTGAACTTCTATTTTGATGCCATTGCCAATGTAGAACTTTCACCAACAACAAAGATAGCAGAACTTGTTTATCTGCAGGAAAAAGAAAACTTGCATTAATATTGAAGCTGGTTTGATATGGTAATATGTTACAGTACATTTTGAATTTGATGCAATTATTTTGCCATATTCTCTCCTTCATACCAAAGTTATTCCTTACAGCAATGCAGTTTCAAGGTAAAGATAATGAGATTAATAAAAGAAAGTATCTTCGCACCTTTTTTCTAAAAATTCTAATCCGTCTCTCCACTTCATTCTGGTTCGTTTATCAAGTAATTTGCTTTGGTTAAAGAAGACTAAAAGGTAGTGCTTCTTACAGGTGTAAATGGAGGCCTACACCTTTTTGACTTTTGTTTTATAAAAAATGAGCTTTCTTTTAGCTTTATTATTCTCTCTTGTTTTCCCATTGAAGAGGATGAAGAATCCTATAAAGCAATGAAGAAAAGAACAGTCCAGTTGACAAATGAACCTCTTTTTAAGGAAAGTAATTATCCCAACAGGGAGGACAAAAGACAACCTTATTTAATGTTTGATGTCTGTTTTCTTTTTCAGAAAGAGACATGTCTGGACATTCTCTAGAGATTTTTAAATGATGAGTCTAAAACTGTTGAGATTAAGTATAGTTTTATCCATCCTCCAATCATACCCCAGTTTGTCCTGTGCATCATGGTCCTTATTCCTGGGTTTAAAATTCTTATCTTGAAAAGTACATAGGTAAATACCTCGAGAGATGTGCAAATTGGCCAACATGAACACGTGAATTTTTCGGTGCAATCAGGGCCGTTGGAATTTTCTGCTACATTTGGACCCCGGAAGATGTCATTTTCATATTTGGAAAATAATTTGCTCCTTTTCATCATCAAAACAGTTCTTTTCTCTGTCAAGTATCACTTTGGGCTTTATTCCACAGACGATTTTGCAAAGCTGATATTATCTTTTTCTGGTAAACTTTAAGTGGAAAATTGGAACCCACAGACAATGATTTAGGTAGTGGCAGCCTCCTAAAATACACATAAAAAAAGCTTAACAACAAGCCCTGAGAGGACCACAATATCAGCATTATCAGGCATTGTAAGCAGTCCAAAACTCGAAAATATAGGTACATTTACAGTCATTGTAATCAAGCTTGCATGCTGAAGATCGAGGAGGAAACGATGAATGTCGAACACGACCGACGGGGAGAATAGCAGCAAAACCAACGTGTTATGTAACTATTCTGTGAGTAAAGCTGTGTTCATGTATTGAAACATAATGTTTCACACTAGTAAACTGAACAAAAACTCCTTACAATCTGAGAGAAAAACAATCCCAGATAATATGACAAAGAACCAGCAACTCTTCCAGGGCATTACAAATTTAACAAGAAAATGGAAAAAATTAATACCCTATGGTTTGATGTACCACTGAAGATGACCGGTACATTAGTTGGAACTCGATCTCCCGCAATCTGATTGTACATCTCACTTGAATGCCAAGAAAACGAGCCTAAATTTTCACTATTACAATAGAAGAGAATAAAAACGAATCAAATCTCTAACCTTAAGGAAAATCCTTTGTAAACTGCTCACTCTGAATGTTTATATTTCAAATCAATAACCCTCATTACTGTCATGAGATCAATTTCCTTGCAAGCTGCTGACATTTTAAAATGGCAGTTGTATCGAATTCACAAATCCTTAGCCTGTTTTTAGCAAATTTATTCACCCTTCATCATAACTTCTTATACCCGAAAAACAGATTATCTAGGCAGCAATTACTGGAGAAGAAACAAAGAGACAAATTCACCTCTTGAGCCTCGACATAAATAAAATGATCGGTATTATGACGTTAACATCATATTCAGATAATTGAATTTCAGGACTGTTTAAAGAGAATATTACCTCTACTTGCAACACTGTAACTTCCAACATAATCCTCAGAGGATCTTGCGGTAACATTGGAAGATGTGTTGCCAATCCCGTAACTGAATGAGCTAGGACCATCCAAGTCCGGAGCAGTGGACTGCCAAGTTGAATCACCATAAACTGAACCGCTATGGTAAAGATCCCCATAGGATCCCTTAAAATTATCCATTGGTTCAGCAAGAGATGATGTCGGAGCTGCAACAATGCCACTGTTTCTTCCGCATCTTCCCCCTCCTATACCATAATTGTCATCAGTACTACCATAACCGGCAGTCCCACCTGTATAGCCAGAAGCATTGCCTCCACTTTGCACAGAAGAAGCAGCACTCCAATTACCCCCACTACTCCCTAAAGGACCAAAACTCTCCCTTCCAGTCCCCAAGAAGCCACCAGTGTCGGAAGCATTTGTGGCATTGCTAAGGCCTCCACTCCCCCAGATATCCCGAGTAGTGGAGCTCGAATTAGAATCGTTTCTTCCATTTCCAACACCATATCCAATAGGAATGTTATACCTGTTCGAAATCCCACCATAATAGGGGCTAATTATCCGCCCATATCCTAGACTGTTGCCAAAGTTGGAATTCCCACCATAGCCTGGGCTCATTCTTGGATCCATATCCATATCTAATCCGTATCCAGTGGTACTAAATGAAGGAAATCCGCTTCGACCAGTAGGAAGAGGATTAAATCTGCCATCTATCCTAATACCAAAGTCCGCAAGTGGGCTAAGATTATATCCCTGAGCATAACTATTGAGGAAGTTGGCAGCCCTACTCAAACCATAATTAAATCCAATCACGGGGTTGCGGGTGGGGCCAGGAGATAGTTCTTTAGGAACAGCCCTCTTGACCTCCACCAATTTCCCTTTAAGTTCATGAAATGTTTTATGCAGAACTGTATCCACGGCTTCCTCTGAATCATAAGTGATGAAACCAAATCCTCTTGACCTTTGCGTATTATGATCATACATCACCACGACGTCTGTAATTGTACCGAACTGATCAAAGTAGTTCTTAAAGTCACTCTCGGTGACCGATGAGGCTAAACCTCCGACAAAAATCTTCTTCGTGCGTCCAGGAACAGGAGAGCCATTGATGCCACTCATGTTCCGGTTTAAAATGTTCTGATCATCCCTAGGAACAGCCTTCTTTGCCTCAACCTGAAAATTGATCAAACAATTGCATCACATTCTCTATCCTAGTCTAACCATTGGTTACAAATTCAATCGAACAAATTATGTTTGGTACAGATATTCTAGTAGTATATTCAAAGAGGCAAAAACATGAGAATTCCCAATTGAATCTGTAATGTCAAAGGATAATCATAATCAACAAGGCGCTTACCATGCGACCATCTATCATATGCTTATCGGTAATTACTTTCTCTGCAACAGCAGGATCAGCAAAGACAATGAAACCGAAGCCACGAGCACGACCGGTAAATCGGTCTCTCGTGATAATAGCCTCCACCACTTCTCCATATTTCCCAAAATACTCCTTGAGACGTTCCTCATCGGTGTCCCAAGATATCCCACCAATGAAGAGTTTACCAAGATCTGATTCCATCTAATCTGCAATCACCATCATCAGCCACCAATTTCAATCCCATGAGGAAAAATCTGAACTTTTTTTCTTTCAAAACCAAGTATCACAATTGGATTCGGAGATCAAAATTTGAAATTCAATCAGAAATTTAACACCAATTCAATGTATGAAACTCTCTTCCACAAGTTAAAAAGCCAATACCAAATCATCCAATTATACTCAGCAGCTAAAAAGGATTCATCCTTCAGAAAAGGTGAAGCATAACAGATCAAAATGTGAACAATAACAATAATCAAACAGGGATAGTAAAAGGAAGAAAAAACATACCTTTTTGAATTACAGACAGAATCTGGTAAAAAAACAGAGTTGATAATTGTGGAATCCAATCTAGGATCATCTGGAAACTTCATGCACCAATCAGATAACAATCCAAGAATCCTGACATTAAAAAGAGCTGGAATTTGAGAGATGTGGATCAAGACAAAAGAAAAGTATAGATGAAGACCAGGAAGCAAAGAACAGAAAAAAGAGAAAAGCTACCATCTTGGAAACAACCCAGATGAGAAAATGGGAAGAAATTTAAAATCTGAGATGAGAAATGATTGCAATAGAAACAAAAGAGTAGGTTTTTCTGTTCATTTTTTTATTTTAAAAAAAAGCTTTTTTTTCTCCTCTCTTCTCCTCTCTACCTCACTCCCCTGTTTCTTTTCTATATCTTTCTTAGTTATTACACTCCTATAGATTAAATCAAAAGAAATGAATTTGAGGGAAGAAGTAGAGGGAAAGAGAGAATATATATATAGAGAGATATTGATAGCAAATCCTCTGATGTAGAATATTTGGAGTAGCTTAAAGAGATGACAGTGGAGGTTGATGTTTTATTATTACTATTTCTTTTTGTAATAGAATTTCAAATATAATATCACAACTTAAACAATATCCATATTAACATAACTATTCTTTGCTTGGATGTAATGCTAGAACCAAATCAAGCTTCAACCTTTGCATCCTTTAAATATTTTTTTTATAGAATTTATGTATTTACAGACATGTTTGACCAAAAGTTTGGCATGCTGTTGTTGTCCAAAGTTCATCATGCTAGAATGAACCTTATGGTTATATTGAGTCTGGTTGGCTTGAGTTGAGACCACACATACAACTAGTGGATTTTAATTTCTATTATTATTATTTTATCCTCTCTTTTTTGTTCCTAAAAGAACACGAAAAAGGATTAGAAAACATCATGACAATCATCATGTCTTGTTAAGTTGATTGTTTGAAATCTTCAAAAGTTGAAACATTTTCAAATAACATTGAGGATTGAGAAACTACAATAAATACCATGCTTTGGTCTGTTTAGGACATTTAAATTTTATATATTTTATAATTAAGTTTGTTTTATTTTTAATAATACAGGGATTAGGAGATAATATTATTCAAAATTTTCTTAACTTAATGATAATGTATATACATCATACAGACGCAATTGCTCGAATCAGGACCTACTCAAGATTTTTCTTAGTTATTGACAATGCACGCATACCCTATAGACACAATTGTTTGAACTTATGACTTTGAGAAAGAACAACACTCCTACTCCTTTTAATCATTGAAACCTGAGTTAATTTAAGTTATTTTTTTATATAAATATATGTATATGATATTTAATATCATTTTGGTAGGTTTGCAGTTAAGATTGGTGTAAAGGAGAAAGCAAGGGCCAAAGTGTATAATTTAAGATAAAAGAGGCATTGGTTTATATTTAAGATATTTTGGGACATAATTTAATGATTTGGCGTTTGGCCTGCAGCTTTTAAACAATGTATAAGTGAACAAGCAATGAAAGAAAACTATGCATGGTCCGAGATCCCATTGGATCTTATTGGATATTTAAATTGGTCTATTAGAATTAAAATATAGGTTAAATTCTATCACTGATCCATGTACTGTGTATAAGTTGTAGATTTAGATATGTACTTAAACTTGGTTAATTTATTCTTTGTATTGGATAATATTATTAAATTACATTGACTTAAAAGGAATTGACAAGCAAGAATTAAATCCATAGCTTTCATATAGTAGAACTAATAGAAATTTTGACCTAACACACACACGCACACGCACACGCACGCGCACGCGCACGCACACGCGCACGCACACGCGCACACGCACACACCTTGTTTCATATGTCATTTTGAGCTTATTTCAAGACCATAAGTAATGAAACTACCTTTGTTGTTTTATCAAGTGGGAGTAGAGAAATATCAAGTGGAAGAACTAGAAAGTGTAATCTTGTAAACAGATTTTTCAGCCTGAAAGAATTGTACATAGGAAAAATCTTTGCTAAGAAAAAAGCTACTTGTAAACATGTATTTGGCTACGTATACGGGTATATTCATTTTTTTTTGAAGTTTTTTTTAATACATAAACTTTCTTTGTTTGGATTAGGAAGAAAATGAATGATCTTGGAATGATTTATGTGTGTGTTAATGTAACGCCCCCATTCCAGGATTAATAGTTTCGGGTAAACCTAGGTGAGTTTTTGATAAATCAAGAGACCACTTAGACTTGTTTTAGTTTGGGCTAAAGCCCATTAAGAATTAAAAATGGTGTTTTTTGATTTAGGAATGGAAGAAGGACGAGTAGGAGAGTAATTACCCCTAAAGTTACCTAAAGGTTTATTCTCATTTATTGAAGGCTTATGTCATGTAAGGTGAAGTTGTCTCTTATCTTCTTCTTCTTCCCTTTCAAAAGTTTTTTTCCTTCTTCTTCTTGTATTTGAGCAAAGGTGAATGCTTGAACATTTTTCACTCTTATTCCGAGTTTTGAAGGTAAGAAATGAAACCCTCGCCTCTCTAGCTTCCTTTCAAGCTCATTCTTTCACGTTGTGACCTTGGAAACCTTTATGGGGGATTTTAGATGGGGTTTGGGTTTTAGGTCCCTTAGTGCTTCTAATCCATTTTCAGGGATTAAAAATAATGTTTCTAATCTTTTTAAGCCTCTAAGTGAGTTAGTATCTCATTCTTTTGCTTGTGATTAGTGAAAGATGTTGGAGAGAGATCCAAAGACAAGGGTAAGCAGAAGCTAGTCATTGAGTGATATTGGATAGTTCTCTTGCAACTTGGGTGAAAGGTAACACATTTATAACTCCTTTATACCATATGTAGGTCCTTACACATGTTCTTTGCATGTATTGGGTGCATTGAACATATATGTGTATATTCGCTTGATTATGATTTAGATGTTTTTATGGTGAACAAGCCATGTTAAATGACATATTATGATCCCTACAACTCTCATAAGCTTTACATAACGTTTAATAGCCTTAAAGGAACTTATGGCTAGGTTGGAGGTTGTATTTTCATATAAATCATAGTATTTATGGGTTCGAGTATCAATACTAAATGAACAATACCGATATTACTCTTCGAAATAACCTTAAACAAAAAGGTTTTTGGGCTAGAAGTATTGATACTATTTGTTGGGGTATCGATACTCACGAGTGGAGTATTGGTACCCTGTTTGGTTTACTAATTTCATTGGAGTACTGATACTAAGCTTGGAATATTGATACCCTAGGTAAGAGTATCAATACTGGACTAGATTTTAAAACATCAAAGCAAAATTTTGATATTGATACATAGGATGATATCAATACCCTTGGACAAAAGTATCGATACTATGGCTAAAGGTATTGATATTGCCTAGTTTCCTCAAATTCCGGTAACCATTTTTAATATCAGTACCACGAGATAGTACTAATACTAAAGGGTTCAGTATCGATACCCTCGTCATGGATTGGGTATGAAACTCATTTTGGATTCAAGCATCGGGAAGGGGGTTAAGGGTCACCATAACAGTTCTAATAAGACTACAAGTGAAAATAATTAATAAATATGGCTATAACTAGAACAATATGAACCAATATGACATCAAACTAGCCCTTGTGTGACAATCGGAGAAACGATCCGGACACACGAACTACTTTAGATATTTGACGATCGTCTTGTGTGGTGAGATATCCGGATATATCAAGTAAGTACTTATGCACTTAATCGCTAGTTGAAAGTAGGCTCTGATGCTACACGACCCCAAAGGTTTTCCAAGTACTCTTAAGAGGAGACTAGAATGACGTAGACTCCAATGCTACGTGACCTTGAAGGTGTCCTAAGTATTAGACAATGAGGGCCCTTCTAGATGAAGATTTCGATGTTGTGTGACACAGGTCTTATCTAGGGTACCTTAGGTAGGATAGAGGGATTTGAGTCTTGAGATGTTGTGTAACCCTCAGACTACACCATAATGCTTACCTTTTATCTTGTGTTGATGTGATTGTATGTTCATGCTTATACTTGTTTGTATGCCTATGTGATGAATGCATATAGTATGTTAAAGTTGTTTGTGTGGCAATGAACTCGTCAGTTCAACGTTCGAAATGTGTTTCTATCAGTAGGATCTTAGGAGAACAGGTCGAGGAACTATTGTCATATCAAGATTCCAATTTCTGATCAGTTGATCAGAGTACGTCTTGGATACATACTTAGTGAGCATATACTCTCAGTGACCTTATTCGTATTTAAGCCGTAAACTATGTTTATTAAACTTATGCATTTTGACTTCATCAATGAGAGCTCCTATTTTGTAAACAATATACTTAAATGTTAAACTTATGATTTGATTTTTGATTTTCTAATTTGATCGTTGTTAAATATTGTTTTTAAAATAAAAAAATTTGGTTAGCCACTTCGATAGACTCATGTAATGTTTTAACTATTCGATCTTCGGATTGGGACGGATTAGAGCGTTACCCTTAATGATATAGATATATTTCAATCACCAAGGGTTAGCAGGTAACTTCCAGACAGAAAAGAAAAAGAGACAAGCAAACGACAGACAAGTACATGTAAAGTTTAGATAATTTTATTTAGTTAAGCCTCCGTGGAAATTGGTTTTGACGCTCGATGTAGCCTGCAGGTAAACAAAAACAGAACCGGTTTCTCGTGTTTTTTTGCGAAGGAATAACGCTAAGCTGTTGTGTTTGAGGTGCTGTGTATGCACATTCTGTCATTCATGCTTGTGAAAATCTTACGTTCAAGCTAGTTTAGCTGGCTTCCATTGCTCTGGTACTTGTAGAACAGTAATTTTCGTCGGTAGTACAACAGTAACCGACAGGATGAATAAATATTTGTTTTCTTTTTCCTAGCAAGCAAACAACATATATATATATTTATATATAATAAAATTATCAAAGAAAATCACTCACAAACTTTGACATATCATCAAAACTGCAACTTTATCTTTGAAATGGAAAACCAGAGCGGGCCAGCCAGATCGGTGCCAGGCTATATCAATAATTTCCCGACAAATTTGAGTGTGACAGCAACTACATAAAAAAAGGCCTCTTTATCAACCAACTTAATACAATATAATATGTTGTGGCAGCTCAATATGTCATTGCCAAGAGCCACTTTAGGTTGGCTAATCTTCAAGAACATGCCCATTAATTCAATCCTTTGAATGTATCTTTCCTTTTAGTTATATATATTTGATTTGACTTTGCTTCAAATACAACCTAAACACCATTTAATCTTTATCTAAGTTTGACAAATAAAATATTGAGATTTCTTTCACAAGAAACCCAAAGTTCACACTCAATCTTCTCCCATTCAAACTTAATGTATGTTTGTGAACGCATATGTACAAATTAAACTAGTTTTAATCCAATTAACCTACTGGAAAAAGAATTATTTTAAGGGAAACCAACCATTGGGTTAATACGAAAACAAGAATCTATACCTAAGTACTATTGATCATTTTCGTCATCATCAACAACTTCGTCGAAAAACGGATCCTTGAGCAGCTCCGCCGCTGCCGGTCTTGCACCGGGCTGAGCAATGCATCTCTCAATGAATGCCTTCACATCGTCATCTTTAACCTTGCTCAAGGCTTGAGGCCTCACCCCATTGGATACTTTCTTGTAAATTTTGGCCACATTGTCACACTCACTATAGGGGATTTCCAAGGTCACCATCTCAAGCACACACATGCCGAATGAGTATATATCGATGAGTTCGGTGTAATGTTCGTCGTATAACTCCGGCGCCATGAATTCCGGTGTCCCGAGAATCGAATGCGCTGAATGATTCTTTCCCACTATTGCAGCCAACCCCAAATCACCAATCTTAACCTAATGAAGGTTTAATAACTAATGTTATTCATCAAAATCCAAAGGGACAAGGGGGAATTATGTTTCTAACTTTTTCTTTCCTTTTCCAAGACTTTTCCTAGTGATCAAACACGCAAAAGAAAGAAACAAAGCATACCTGGCCCGTATTTCCATTAACAAAAACATTGCTGCAATTAAGATCTCTGTGAATGATACAAGGCTCATGTGAATGCAAATAGTTCAAGCCTTTCAAAATATGCTTTGACCACTTCTTCAACGCCTTCATTGAAACTTGCCTATGTTTCTTCCTGTACTCCCTCAAATTCCCAGACGTACACACTTCGGTTATGAAATTGAGGGTGTTACGTTCCTCGTCGCGCCAAACGTTGTACAATGAGATTATGTTGTTGTTGGTCAATGATCTTAACAACCGGACCTCCGAATAAAGCCTTTCGATCATCGATGGATCGTCGGAGAAATTTCTTAGCTTGACTTGGTTCCATGCAACTTCAATGCCTTCTTCTTGATCAAATGCACGGTAAACTTTTTTAACTGCCCCGCAGCCTAGAAGCTCCGTGTAACGACCATAACGACCGGTCGGATCGACCTCCACAAAGGGCTCGGAGTCCTTGTCGGATTGGTCGGGATTGACGCTAGGCATCTGCTCAGGACAATAATCACGCAATAAACGTATAAGTGATCAAAGAACCTTATAGAAAACCGGTTAAAAGAAACTTTTGTTTCGCGAGGGATCAAAGTTCAAGAACTAAAACAATGACAAACAGTGAGGAAACTTGAACATAAAAAATAAAAAATCTAGAGTAAAAACCCCATAAAAATATGACAAACTTGCAGAAGATCTCAATATAAAGAGAAAAATCTTAAAAACAACTGATAACCCATCAAGCCTATGAAAGTTTTATCATCGAAAGCTAAATTCTTAAACAGAGAGAGAGAGAGAGAGAATAGTAAAGAAGAAGAAGAAGAAGAAGAAGAAGGGTTTTTGGAGAGCTCACCATAAAAAAATATATATGAGAAACAGAAACTTAATCTGCAACAAGAGCGTACAACGGAGAAGGAAGCAGTACGAAGGCGGCTTTTAAGGTCAGTACTTATAGGAATGATTCCTATTAGGTTAAAAGAATTACGTTAGTTAATTATGTTTAATTTAGATAAAATTCTTTTATCAGTCTGCACCATGTATAAATTATAAATTTAATTTTTTATTGTCTGTAAAATTTAAAACTCCAATCTTGACTCAAATAATCATTGCGGAATCTATTGGTTTAAACTCTGCTATTAATCTATATATTATATATTAATTTTAAATTTCATTTATGAAATCTAATTTGATCCGTTTAAACTTATATAATTTAGTCATATTATTATCATTATATTTTTATTAATATTAAAAGTATATAAAAATTAAAATATATTAATCAATATAGGGATTAATGATTATTTTTTTAATTAAAAAACTGGATTTTTTTAGCTGTTGTTTGGATCTTACCAGGTTGTAGCGCGTTACGGGGGATTATTGCCGTTTTTTGAGGCCGTGTTTCCTAATGTGTTGGGATATTAAAGAGCAATCAACTTTGAAACACTTTGTTGATCTTGGATTGTGAACGTCCCACGTGGCTTTCTTGATGACTTGGACGGTCTAGATTAAAACTATAGAGGTTTTGGATGTGCATTGACTATGAATTTTTCTTATGTTGGGTTTAGGGTTTAAAATGGAAAATCACATCTGGTCAACTTTTCTATTCTGAGTCATGTGATCAATGTCATTCTTGTGCAATTGAATTAAGCTTATAATATTTTAATTTTTTACACTTATATAATTTATATATTCTTATAATTTGCACCAACTCGGTGATAAAAGGAGTTATTGTTATTTCTTAAAGTTTCCGAGTTTAAGCACTAAAAATGTCAGGGATTAGGTCTGTAAATGAACCGAACAAACACGAACGGTCATGTTAATTCATTTAATTTTAATCGAATAACTAAAAGAACGGAATTTCTTGTTTATGTACCCTCATTAAGAAATTTAGCCTGTTCATGTTCGTTCATGTTCGTTCGTTTAAATGATAAACGAACACAAATGAACGATGAATATAAAATTAATTGGGTTTATATTTTAGAAGAGTTTTTTTCTTTTTCAAATAATTTTAGGATTTATATTTTCTTTAATCGATTTGAGTATTTTTATTTGAGTTTAAAATTAATTGAGTCTAAAAATATTAATGGGTTTAAGGTTAAAATTTATTAAGTCTTTATATTTCAAACGGGTCTACATAACATAAACGAACGAACATAAACAAACATATAAAAAATAAAATAATTAATTTAGTCTAAATATATCAATGGGTTTAAGATTAAAAATGATGGTTGTTATCTTTAAAGATTTTAAGTTCGAATGTGATATTTATCGAGAATCTCTAAAACAGATACTACAAAATATTAAATAAAATAGTTAATTAAGCTTTTAATATTAGAAGAATGTGAAATAAAATTTAATTAATTATTCTCTAAATTTAGAACCGAATTAAAATTATAAAACAACCCTTAAACCTTCTACAAATGTTTTAGATAAATACCGGAGCCTTGGACACGAGAAATTATTGTATGGTCTCGGCTTATCACGTCATTCCACCAATTAACTTTTTCAATTAATATTAGAGACGACAATTGTTTTCCCAAATAAATAAGAATTAAATTTTCTTTGTAATGATCTTTATTAAGCAAATATATTACATTTTCAAAATAAATATCGGGATACGATCTCGTACAAGATGAGATAACATAAACATCTATAATTATTCCACCGGTTAATGAGTCTCATTAGTCATTACATTGATATTGAATATATTATATTTGGTCAAGTTGCCTACCTTGCTACCCAAGAAATATTCCTTAATTTGGTCAAGTTGCCTACCTTGCTACCCAAGAAAAAAAACAGGTAGGTGGCGCATTAATTTTAAGAAAAGAAAATTGAGCAAATTAATTGAGAGAAATACACATTCGGCTTTATTTGTTTGGATCAATTAAGCGTAGTAGGGAGAGGAAAGCCTCAAAATTTTATTTTTTTAAAAATAATTTAAAATATGATAAGATAATATTTATTTATTTTTTTAATTATTGTTAATGTACGGGTTGAAACTCTCATGAATTAAAAAATTATTATAATATATGACGTTAATATATAAAAGAAACAAGGTAGGATACCTAGATAGCTAGTTTTAGAGGTTGGGATTTTCTTGTGACAACATGAAGGCACATGTGATTTTATGTCCAAGTTGTTCCGGCCCCATGTGAGTCCAGCCAATTCCAATAAGTAATCCGTATCATATGCAGCGAATTAGGTAACACAGTTCTGCAGACCGATAGTTCTGTTTCGTCAGCAAGCCGTATTGACTCGGTGGTGACTCGGTCAAAGTTGAAGGAGAATGCACATTTGGGTTTCTTTCATCCTGATTTAAATCCCAAAGATTGATGTAATAATATACTTTATGGGATGTCATTAATTTTCAATATACAAGGTCATTCTATCTTCACCTATAGCGGTTCTCTGACCTATTAGCATTATATTCTTAAAATGAGGCAACAAATACAAGTGTTGTTCTATTTTCCGTTTTGTTTATTATCGTACCTTAATTTTGTTCGAATTAAGTTGAAAATGATCGAAGACTAATGTAAAGATGTTCGTATATTAATGTTAAATTCATTTGAGTAGCGATCGTGGATTTGGAGATATTTTTCGGTGAAATCAAAGGCAGATCCATGCTCAGGAATGTGAGAGGACATCGTTGGTGTATTTTGGGTTTCAATGGTCATCAGAGACGGCAATCGGTGCGGTGATCGACGGTGACAATACAATGGTCGACGGTAGGATTTCACTGATTTCTGGAAAAATATATAGAGAGCTGAGAGAATTATGAAGATAGATAGAAATAAGAAATAACAAAAATATGAAAAAAAAAGATGAAGGGGTTTTATAGAACAATCAAAACGGTGACGTTTTAACCCCATCATATGCAATTTAGACTTTAAGGCTCTAATTACTTTCTAAGCTATTGTAAGTTTCATAATTTTCCATTTTGGTCACCATAATGTGTTCTTTTCATTTTTATTTCGAACTAAATGTCCTTATATTACTATTTTCCATTTTTATTTTTTAGCATTAACTTTTGGATTATTTTCTTTTAGGCCATCAAAACTTTGCCTCGTTTTTACAGTTTGGTCACTAGCTTCGTTCCTTGATTTCTTTCGATTGTAGACTTCTGGTTTTTATTATTTTTATTTTGGTCCTTTTTTTTGCAATTTTATTTTCTTGATTATTGATTATTAAATTTTAATTTCATCTTATTTTTATCATTTTTTTATTTAGTGTTCATTTTAATTTATTTTACTAAAAAAGTTAATTTTTGTTTTATTTAAATCTAACTTCTCAATTATTTTTTTCTTCAGATTATTCAAATCAAGATTTTCAACTTTGTATTTATTTGATTTAACCTTTCATAATTTTTATTTATTTCATTCTTTAGTTTTTTTCCTCTAATTTAATTATTCTTTTTTAATTATATATTTTAATTAAGATGTTTTAGCTAGCATTCTAATATTCTACTTTCCCCCTTTTCTGGTATGTTCTAATTGAAATAATATATCTTTTTAACACTCTTTTTCTCTTGTAGGTTCTAGAAGGGTTTTTAACGAGGTTATCTTTAAAAAAAATAATTAAGGTATATTTTTATGTTAATTTTAATTTAATTTACTTTGTACTTTATTTTACGTTTAATCTTTTCTCTAAATTAGTAAATTTTTAGGATAAATTCTTTAGGTTTTAATTCTCTTTAATTTAGTCCATAAGCAGTAGATTTAGACTTTACATTTAGCCCTTAGATTTAGATTCTCACATTTTGGTCATTTTAATTTAGGAAATAATTCGATTTGGCCCTCGCATTAAAATATATGAGGGTCCATTTCGATTATTCGATTCAATAATTGGTAAAAATTAAATAGAGTTAATAATTATAACCTTAACCTTAGACTCTTCACAATTTAGTCCTTGAACTTTTTAGTTAGATATTCATTTGTTATAATTAATTAGAGTCGACAGTTTATGTTTAATTTCACTTTAGTCCTTTAATTTAGGGAATAATTCAATTTGGCTATCGCATTAAAATGCTCGTGGTCCATTTCGATTATTCAATTTGATTATTGGTTAAAATAAATTAGAATTAATATTATAGCCTCCATTTTAGGTTTAATCCTCTAGGTTCTTTAAATTACATAATTGACACTTTAAGTTAGGGTTTGCCTTAATTAACCCACTAGTATAATTAGGTTCATAAATTGTTATTTGATTGCATTTCGCTTTTTAAAATAATAAGGTAGTGCTTATTTATAAAGGAATTAACAGTGTATCATCCGCGTTATACTCAGGGGGTGACAACTGGTAATTCTTAAAGTAAATCAACATCATTTTCAAAACCCATTTCTCAAACTTTAAGGCAATGTTCGTTTACTTTGATCAATGATGAAGCTTTCACATTAAATGCTCGAGGGTGATCGTTATTGGTCTTAGTAAACCGACATCATTTTTCAAACTTGGCATCCATAATAATCTTTAAATTAAATAAAACCTTGAACTCAAATTTTTTAATTTTTAAATATAGGGTAATCGACTAGGTACTAATTTCTAGGCGCCGTCACAACCTGTTTTCTGGTTTTCGCATACCAAAATTTGATATTTTTGATAAAATAAAATGTATTATTAAAATTACCCGATTTTAGGCGTTCCAATCGCACCTTAAAAATAATTGGTGGCGACTCCCAACAGTTCATCAAAAATTATTTCAAAAGAAAAACCCTATCATTACAACCAATCGACTTTTTCCCGAAGGGTAGGTTACGACGTCCATGAAGTTGGACCTTGATATTTTGTACATCAATAGATCTAGTATTTAATGAGATGCCTTGAGGGGTTGAAGTTAGTAGGGACCATATAGTTCAAAGTGATTAATGTCGATACCAACCGGAATCTGAATGAACAATAAGGGTTCGGTTATTAAAACTGTAAATTTAATGTCCCTTCCCTTTGGTATACTTATTTATTTCTTCTCTACAGATACACACAGTTACATGATTGTTCATGTATGAAGCTTGCTTTGCATAATCAATTCAATGATAGGGAACAGAACACCAGCTACACCGGTGCCTTCCCTGTTTCCCTTTGCCATTTATGTCCAACACATTGTTTACTGCTAGTTTGATTGTCGTAGTTCTTAGCTCAGCTTTTTGTGGCAGATTGGGTTCAACCTGAGCCCTACCTTTACCTTTATTTGTATATATATAACTACTTTTATTTATATGATTTAAAATCAAACTTTTTTTTGGATAAATTCCTCATATTGTTATCCAAGAAGTAGTAGAACTCACTGCTACACCAATACAATGCCCAAAAACAACACCCACCTCCTTGGAGGAGCTAATTCCCCAAGCTAGACAAAGGTCCCTGTTAACTACGCTACTCTTTATGGCTATACGAACAGATTTCATCCTAACAATCTCTTTAATACAATTAACTATGTTATCAACATCTCTGCTGTTACCCCTAAACTACCTATGATTCCTTTCTTCCCATATATAATATACATATGCACACCAGGCTATTCTAAGTATAAAAACAAGAAAAGTTTTGCCCTTGAATCTAAAGACCGCCCAGCTTAATTCCTCATCCCAACTTCTCATTGTTCTGTCAACATTACACAGTCGAGTGATGATCCCCCAAACAGCTTTCGAGTATGAGCATTCGAAGAAGATATGGCTACGGGTCTCAGCCTCAACACCACATAGCCTGTACTTATCATCCACCCCAATCCCCATTCGGACAAGTCTATCAGTCGTTGGTAATCTGTTAAGAATAGCCATCCAAGCAATGAGAGAGTTCTTGGGAATGTGCATAGGGAACCAAACAACCTTGTGTCATTCCACCTTCACTGTCCTCCCCCTAATCTCATGCCACATCCAACGTGCATTAACCTTCTCCCAGTCTGCAATCCCCGAGAATAGAGGTCACACTTCCTCTCTTACCTTCAAGATTTTCCGTATACTCCAACTGAAAGATGATTTGCTTTCAACAGACCAGAGATCAACCCCCTTAAAAACGTATGATCTCACCCAAGCAACCCAAAGTGACTCCTCTACCATAAGAAGCTCTTTAACCAGTAGCAACATGCAAGCCTTGTTCCAGCATTTAATTGCTTTAGTCCTAAGCCCCCCTCAGATTTAGGTGAGCATATTTACTCCCAACTCACTCGAGCTCCCTTAGCTGGAATGTCACCTCCCTTCCAAAAAACCTTGCACAGAGCTGATTCACCTTTCTAACCACAGCTTTGGGTAGAATAAGCTACCTACACCAAAAATTGGTAATGCCCAGTAAAACAGATTTCACCAGCTGCAATCTACCTGTATAGCTCAACCATCTGTTGGACCAAAGTCCTATTTTTGCCTTGATTTTCTCCACCAGACTAACGCAGTCTTTCCCAGTTAGCTTCCTAGGTACAAGAGGGACCCCAAGGTACCTAACAGGTAGGCAGCCTAGTTTAAATCCAGTAACCTCATGCACCAGAGTCCTCATATTATCATTTACACCCGTAATAAATATTCCAGTCTTTGAAGCATTAAGTCTTAACCCTGACATCTCATAAAATCTTTCCAAAACACAGTTCACCCCAACTATTGAGTCTACATTACCTTTACAAAATATGAGCAAATCATCTGCAAAGCATAAGTGTGTTAAATTCACTCTTTTGCACTTAGGGTGGAACTGGGAATTTTTTTCAGAAGCAGCCACATCCAAGAGTTTGGAGAGCACATTCATGGCCATTACAAACAAGTAAGGGGATAGGGGATATCCCTGCATGACACCTCTTCTACCTCTGAAAAATCCCACTAGGCTACCATTTAATACAATAGAAAATCTAGAGTTCATCACACAAGCTTCTTTCCACTTCATAAACTATTCAGGTAGCCCTAAACCTTTCAAAACAGCAAGGAGGAACTTCCAGTTTAAGGAGTCAAATGCTTTCTGTAAGCCAGCTTTAATTGCACACCTAGGTGAGATGGAACCCCTACCATAACCTCTAACAATCTCTTGAGCCAAGAGGGTGTTACCTTCAATTTTCCTTCCCCTCACAAAGGCTGACTAGTTAGGAGCTATCATCTTGGGGGAAAATTAACCAGTCTGCTCACTAAGATCTTAGTAACTGTTTTATAAAACACTGAGCAACAAGATATAGGCCTAAAATCCATGGCTCTAAGAGAGTTGGGCTGCTTAGGAACTAAAGCAACATCAGTAGAATTAAAAGCAGGTAACATTCTAAAGGTTTCAAAAAAATACCTCACAGCAGCCACAAAATCTACTCCCACAATGTCCCAGGTAGATTGAAAGAACCCAACTGTGTATCCATTAGGGCCAGGGGCCTTATCTTTGCCTTGACTCCAAATGGCCACCCTGACTTCATCACTTGTGACAGCCTTAACCAGATTAACATTGGCACCTGCTGGCAAGGCATAGCCCAACAAGTCTATCAGGAATATGTCAGAGCACCCTTGCACATTACCATCCATAGTGCCAATATGCCTTGTGAAGTAATTCACTAATTTATCAGCCATTGAATCAAAAGTATCCAGCTTATTACCCCTCTCATCAATCAACACTCTTATAGTATTCCTTTTCCTTTTAACAATAACTTGGGAATGGAAAAATTTAGTGCATTGGTCACCATCAAGCAATCAATCAACTTTTGCTTTCTGCTGGTAAAATAATCTTTCTGCCTTTTCTAAATCCATGAGCTCAAAGTAAATTTTCCTCTCTTCTGCCAAATCACCTGGGTTTCCACCAGTTAAAGTCAAAATTTGTTTTCTCTCTAACTGTTCCCTCTTCTTAGCAACTTTCCCAGAAATGTTAGAATAACACCTTTTATTCAAAGCTCTCAACTCAAACTTCAACCTCTTCATTTTGCAAAATAAAGCTTGCATAGGGTCACCCTGCACAGCCTCAGCCCAAGACTTCCCAACAACCTCCTTGAAGTCAGGATGCAATGCCCAGAAGTTTAAATATTTAAAAGGCTTAGGCCTTGAAGCAAGGCTCTCATGAGAGTACCAAGTAACAGCCATGATATGATCAAAAACTCCAAGGGCTTGAAATTCCACATGGGAGTTAGAAAATCCCTCACACCAATGATCATTCCCCAACACTCTATCCAGTTTCCTAGCCAGAAACCCCAATTCATACTTATTTAACCAGGTAAAGACAAATCCAAAAAAGGGTAGTCTACTAACCCCAAATTAGTCATACAATTTTATAAGTCCTCCATATTTGAGGAGAGGTTTCCTCAAAGATAGAACTTTCCACAGCTTCAGTAGTAACATTAAAATCTCCCCCAATAATCCAAATATTACTATCTACCAAATCATTTACCTCAGAAAGTTGTTTCGACAGTTCTTTCCTTATAACTCCACTATTACTGCCATACACAATAGAGACATAGACATTTCTGCCACCCAAAATACCTTGAATAGTAATAGATTGATCAGTCACTTTCAAAACAGAAAATTACAGATTCTTCTTCCATAAAATCCAGATCCTGCCATTTTCCAGGCAGCTATAATTCCAACAGTAGTTCCAATTAGGAGTAAACTGTGCAATGATGTCCTGAGCTTTATTCTCCCTTACTCTGGTTTCAAGCAAATAGAGAATTTCCACTTGTAACTTCTCTACACGATCCATAAGATTTCTTTGTTTTTTGGGATGGTTAAATCCCCTTACATTCCAGAAAATCACAGTCATGAGGCAGAAAGAGTGACTACACCTCCCACTTGCTCACCAGTCCTCTTAATTTTATCCAATGAATCTTTCTTTTTGGTTTTCATTTCTTGCAATATATTTGCTACACCCTGAGAAGCAAGCCTAGGCTTCCTCCCCACTCCTTCAACCTCTTCCAATAAAGACCCCAAGACCTCAAATTTATTGGCAGAACCAACACCAGATGATCCCTTTACTTTCTTACCTTTTTTCTCCTTACCTCTTCGATCAGGAGGCAATGAAATGTCAAGCTTAGGGACAATACTACTACCAGCCTTATCCTCAGTACTACTCATTCTTAAATTCAGCCCAACAGCTGGCTGTTCCTTAATGGACAACTCGCTAACCCTCATATTATCCACTATTTTATCAGCATTTCGATGTGATGCAGGGTTAGAAGGCAAATAAGCATTAGCCTTAGCATTCACAGTTCCATTAGCCTTATCCTCTACAATTCTCAGCTCCACATTATTCACAACAGCAGCAGAGCTTTGCCCAACATTCAGAGCTTGTCCCTCAGCCTCAACCACTGGCAATCCTATATCAATTCCCTCTTTCTCTCGAATCAAACTGCCCAAACTAGTTCCAGATGCCTTATCTTTGACTCTCAATTCCCTCTTTCCTTCACCACCACCAGCATTGCAAGTTTTATCCGAATGCCTGAAAATCCTACATTTTGCACAACATGCAGGGAACCAGGGAATGACCACCTTCACAATGCAAACTGTTCCATCTTGCAGCCTAACTTCAATCAACCGAGGCAACTGAGCACCAACCTCTACTTCAACACAGACCTTGGCAAATTACAGCTGTTCCTTAGAAGCTGTAACCGAGTCCATGTACAAAGGAACACCAAGGGCACTAGCAATATAGCTAATCCCTTTTCTGGAGAACAGCTCTAATGGAGCATTGGAAAGCTGAATCCATACAGGCATCCTTTCCATATTAAAATTGAGACACTTCAGGTTAGGTTCTCACTTCCTCAGCACTAACGGCTTGTGCTGGAAGTGCCAGGGACCATTCTCAATGACCCAGTCTCGACTAGCACCATTCGAAAAGGAGAAAACGTAAAGATTAGAACCAGCAAGACTCACCTTAGTTGCCGATTTCCCCCACACTATTTCCACCAACTTCTGCAGGGAACCAAAATTGGGCGCCGATCCAATAAATTATCCCACTAATGAGAACTTCCACTCCAAAATCCCTTCCTCAAATACAACATTTGGAGGAACCACCGTCATGGAACCCTTATGACACTCCCGGGGAAAGAAATCTAGCGACTGTTCCTCAACACCCGCGAACAACCTCCGCCAATCCATAGCCCAAACAATCACCTGGAATCCATCGCGAGCCAAACGCACAGGCCAAATCAGCAAAAACCATGAAAGAAACCCTAAAACCCAAACACAATATGCCAACTATCGAGAGAGAAAAACGGTTATTTCCTGGAACCTAAAAACGATTACTTTTTTTTAATAGTAGGTGCTAATTTTATAAAAAGAAAAAATATTTAAAATTACAATGGATGTTTATAATCATTGTAAATCAACCACTCGCAATTAAACAATTATCCAATAAAAAAATATTAGAAAATTAATTAAAAGTTTGAATAAATGTAAATACAGATATATGTGATTGTATCGATAAACGAATAACAAAATAAAATTAAAACTACAGAAAAATCACTAACAAATTATATATCAAGTCAAATGATATAAAAATACTGTCCTTGAATGCCATAGTGTTTCTAAATATAATTCGAAAGTGAGCTGGAAGCCTCGAATGAATTGAGCCTTTCGGTACCTACTCCTGCCGAAGTTGATGCAAATGAACTAAACCAGATAGGTAACCCGAATAGTGGGATGCTGTTGGGGCAGTCTGATCATAGAGGAGTTGGGCCCGTGTCATCTGATGATGGATACAACTGGAGAAAGTATGGACAGAAACATGTGAAAGGATGCGAATTTCCCCGCAGTTATTACAAATGTACACATCCTAATTGCGAAGTGAAAAAGCTATTCGAGCGATCTCATGATGGACAGATTACAGAGATAATATACTAAGGTACACATGATCACCCTAAACCTCAGCCTAGCCGCCGGTATTCTTCTGGTAATATCATGTCTGGCCAAGAGGAAAGATCTGACAGGGTCTCATCTGTGAATGGTAGAGATGGTAAGGACAAAAATTCATTCAGTTTTATCTGTCGAGTCCGTTTTGTACTTATGAATTAATCTTTTGTTTTTCTCCATTTTAGACAAGCCATCCTGCGGTTATGGCCATAAGTACATTCACAAATATCACCCTAGGTATTTATAGCTTAGAGAATTTTACAAGAGATAAACTTCCTAAAGGTAAAATAAATATTTAAAATAATGAAATATCTTAGAATATAAATAATAAAAAGATAAATCTTAAATATTTGTTTCAAATCTTAAATAATTTCGATTGCCCTCCTTCTAAATCGATGTTGACTAAACCTTTTAGAAGTTGTTACTGATTGGATCTTCTAAAATTTACCATGTCGGAAATAGTCATGTCTCAGCCTATGCTTATGATTCCATCCATAATTCCATAAAATAAAAAAAAATACAGAATTATGAAACTTTAATGAACTCGAGAATTAAGTAATATTATTATGAAACTTTAATGAACTCGAGAATTAAGTAATATATAGCTAAATTTATTTCTTTAACTATTATTATCTTCCTTAAAAGATATGTTTATAGAAATCATCATAAGATGACATTGGAAGAGTTATGTAGAGAAGGTTGAATTTGTAGGTCAATATATAATTTTATTTTTGTTTTTGAGAAAATTCAATAACCTTTCGATGCATGCATACTGGCGGCATTGGGCCAGGGCAGGAGGGGCACTCGCCTAGGGCTGATAAATTAAAAAAATAATATAATATTTTTATTAACTTTTTGATAATAAATTATAAAATAAAATAAGGTAAATTACGTATTTAGTATTTAAACTATTAGTTTTGATTCGTTTTAATATCTAAACATTTTTTTCAAAATCAGACTTAATGTTTAGTTTTCATTTCATTTTAGTAACCCGCCGTTAAAAACTTAATGTGTTTAGTACTTAAACTCTCAGTTTTGATTTGTTTTAATACCTAAAATTTCAAAAAAAATTAAAACTTAACGTTAAATTTTGAATGGGGTACTAAAACGAAACAAAAAACTAAAGTTTTTAACGGAGTGTATTAAAATAAAACAAAAACTAAACTTTAGGTATGGTTTTGAAAAAATTGAAAGTTTAAGTATTAAAATAAACCAAAAATGATAGTTTAGATACTAAACGCGTAATTTACCTATTAAAATAATAGAGTCCATAAATTTATTAAAGCGTCACTTGTCATCATTGAATTTTATGTTAACGTTAATAAACTATTATTCCCATAAAATTCTAATTCAATATTTATTTCCTAAAATTTAAAAAAATCAATTGAATCTCTTTAATTTTGGTCTTTCCAAATTCATACCATCAATTCACCAAATCACTTTCTTGATTTTCCATATCAGTGAAAATTTTTATTAACAATAATTTTTTCTTCAAAACTCAATAAGAGGAAAAAAATTAAGTATAATTAGTATGCTTATTTTCTCTTCTATGTTTCATGCTTCATCTAGAAATTATTATTCTCATTTTTTAATTTATCATATTTCTCACACACACAAAGTCATAATTGTTTATCATCAATTGTGGTGCTTGAACCATATTGAAGATTGTTCTTAGAATTCTAGATAGATCACGTTTTCAAATTCTTTCTTTTGATGTTTATATATTTTCAAATTCTAGATAAGATCGTTATTTTTGTTTTCAAATGTTATGCTATGTATTGAGAAAAATATGTTGGAAAACATTGATGTTGACAATATCATTCATCGAGAAATGCTCGAAGGCTATATTTTTTTATAAATATTTGTATGTTTAAATATATTTTTTGACATTTTTATATTGTAATGAATTTATTATTAAACAAATTAAAAAAATTATTACATATTTTTAAATTATTTCTATTAAAGGTCCATTTTTATTTTCATCCTGAGTCGAAAAATAACGAGGACGGACCGGCCCTGCATGCATACATGCATAGATATTGCATTTGCATTTACAAAGCAATTTCAATGCATGTTTTTGGAATTTGTTGTGCCATCTTCCACTTTTTCTACTTCGGTCAATGTATCTTTCAAAGCTTCAATGATTGCTGGTTTAATCTTAGGATCAATTGTTTCTCCTCCCCTCGGAAAAAGCTTCTCCTTCATAACTTTAGGATCCATCCTTCCTCGGCTGCCATTCTTCCTCCTGCTGAGGTGAAGATGATGCCTCCAACTTCATTTGTATCTTTCACGAGGCCTTTGTTGGCGGCGTCTTGGAGCCCTCTGAAATATCTTTTTTCACCTCCTTGTCTGTCACTTTTTTATCCTCCTCCTTATTACCACCTTGATCCGATCGTTTATTGTCTTTTTTCTCTTCTTTGGATTGTCCTTCCATGAATTGCATTGAGATCATCAGGGCCATTGACGAGGATAATTTAATCATGTTTTTGTACAAATAGAGAAAGCAATGGCACAAGCAAAAATAACTATCACCGTTTTACTTAATGGGTTGCTCAATCCCGAACCTGGATGAACCAAGATGCAAATTCATACATACAACCTGTCATTGTTGACCTTTCAAGGTATTTCCTCCATTCTATAGGGAAAAATAAACAAAGCAACCACATCGAAACATGCATGCATTGACATTTGCAGCAGAGTCGAGCACAGCTCTACCTGTTTTTGCCTCGCATCGGCGCCAATCACGTCGAAGATTAGTTAGACTAACGCTTAAATATAATCTATTCTAGTTGTTGTAACCAACCTAGTATAATTTTTTCCTTTAATAACGTGAAGTGATTATAAATATTGAAAGTTATTTATCGACAACTAACGCATACTCTTCGGACGTAATTGTTTAAATCTGAATTTTATAAAAAAAATAACATTCTCTTTTACCGTAAATTCCGTAATATAAAATCTTTACATGCATACCAAATGTGTCAACAAATATTTCTCAAGAAATAAAGAGGCAAAGTAACATAACTTTACAGCTTCGTTTGCAGGGACCAGCCAGTTATTTTGCGTGAATGGCGGAGTCATATTGTAATTCTGGACCCGAGAGTAGCAGGTCAATTATATGCATGTAGGCCCCCTTTGGAGTTGAAAAAATTATTATTTGGTCCTAGTACCCACCACGTGGTTGTGCTGTCAACTCCACATATTAATCAAAGCTAAAACAGAAGCTAATGAATGAGACAAATCTCAAGAATGATGGCTTCAGTCTTTCTCGAATCTCTTTTTCAAAAGCTTATTTATCATCTTGTTAAATTGGAACTTTGCATAAATTTAACGTTCAAACTATTTTGGAACTTTCATGTATGTTAGTTAAGCATGCAGTTTATGTGATTCAGTGCTTGTAATGATTGATTCGAATATACGATGTTATTTCGTAACGAAAACGGATGAAAACCAGGGATGAACTTGGTGTAAATTGCTGACAAAAGTTCTACTTTGGGTTGGAAGTTTATTTCAATTCTATTGCTGGTGTTACAGTGACTTCAAACACATTTGAAACTCTCTGTACACTGCTCTATGTCTATTGTTCACCTAAAAAAGACCTATATTACATCCTCTTCTAATGATCCATACTCTCTCTTGCCTTCTTCAAGTGATTTTAACATAAAAAAAAGTGTAGAACCTTCTTTATATATATTGCTTCTATGTGTCATGTCTTCCTCGTTCCGCCGCTTCGAAATCAACAGAGGAGGCAGATCGATCATCGGAGATTTACTTCGTCCGGATATTATGTACTTGCGGGAGATGTAAAGAAGTAACGGAAAAAGCGTAAAAGTGCTTTGTTTATGTATAGATTAGCAGATTGTCACTGGCAACCTAACTAACTCCTCTATTTATGTCTATATCTAGACGACGACGGAAATGCCGCTATGTATAGCAGGAGCAAAGGGGCTATCTGGCAGATTGAGTCCATCGCTGCAGATGTATGAACATTCGAAACGATCATTAAAACCAACAGATAAGATGACAAATATGTGTAGTTTTAGGTTTAAGATCTTATACCTCTCCTGGTCATTGTTGTCTGTCTCTACATGCTTTATTTTTTCATCTGATGCAGTGCCAGTGTTGAAAGCTTCCAGCAGGAAATTGAAATTGGTTGATGGGAAACTGAGTTGATCTGCTCAGCAGAGAAGATATGTCATCGGATAGAATTAAAGAGGAGGTCTGATAATGTAGAAAAGTTCGATACCTTCCGAGACTTTAAACTCGTCCATGGAGTGGGCAAAGAAGGACTGATTCGCCAGAGGCTTCTGTGCCAAATGAATCTCCAAAGGGTGCCTCCTCGGAGGTTGAAAGAATTGCTCAGGATCTTCTACAAACTGCTTCCTGTACAGCCTAGACGTTGCATATCCTCTCGGAACTGAGAAATCACAAATATCAGATGAGCACAAGTTACTTTACTCAGAAGTCGGACTTGTCGATGAAGTTAAATCATTGTCTGAATAAAAAAGGGCGACGACGCGCCTATCGAGACACCTGTGTAAAGTTCCTAAAGAAAAATAGATGGCATTTGCCAGACCAGACTAAAGAGTAACAAAAGAAGCTAATTACTTGAGTGAAGCTCGGATTCCATGTCTATATAATTGGGAGAATAAAACATTGGAGACTCGATTCTTTCCTGGTACTTCCTGCATGAATATAAAATCTTCATGTATATATCACTATTCTTCGCAGTTCTCAAACGCAGAAACGAAAAAGAGAAACAATTATGGTTACCTGTCAACAAGCTTTGGTTTTTCCCTGTAAGGCTTCACAAGAACACGAGCCCCGCAGACGTAATGTGGATTTCCTTTTGCTAAAATCATCTTCACAGTATCTGCACTGACAAAGGATACAAACCCGAACATCCGTTTCTGCTGGCAGGGAATCCGGACATCTTCGACTTGTCCATAATTGCTGCATTAAAAAACTCGAAAAAGTAAGAAAACTTCAGGATATCGAATATGACTGCAATTAGGCCTGCAGAAGAGTACATTATCATGTTACCTGAAATAGTTGGAGACATCATCTTCACTAAAAGTGCTCTCAGCTGGGAATGTGAGATAAATCTGTCGTGATCCGCTTACAATCAGACCTGGGCCATTTCTATCGTTTTGATTTTCAATGTACTTTGGTGCATCTTCGGCCAAAATGACAGAATGCTGTCCATGAGGCCTGCGACGCCATCACGAAAGAACAAATCGAATGAGCCTTCAAAGTTAAATATTTTATTTTGCTGCGAATTTAGAACATAATTTATGAATCATACTTGTCAATTACTCGAATCGTATTCTTCAATCGAGCGAGAAACTTTGTCAAGCTGTAACCTGCTTTACCATGTCTCTGACTCTCTGTGAGATAACCATCTGCCTGCAGAACTTTTCCATATTTCTCGTAATACAACAAAGGGAGCGATGCGATCGAAACAGGATCCCCTCTCTTCGTTTTCAGAAGCTCGACTAACTCGACCTCTAACTTCTCGAGTGACATAACATGATTGTCACCAACAGCATCCATCAAATTATGGATAAACATTTGAGGGAAGCCATCCGAAACTTGACCATGAAAGTACCTACAGTTACTTCCATGCTTACAGTACCCTTTGTTGAAATAATGACAGGACTTAACAGGGAAGTTGTGCGGATTCTGGTATCCACGTCCTACTTTAACATCATGATTAGCGATCGAAAATCCGCCATTCTCCACAAACTCCATTGGATCTTCCAGACTCAATAGCTGAGTTTGAGCCTGCAAATTGGACATCGAATCCAAGTAACCAGATGCATTAAAATCTAGGCTATGCTTGGCAACGAGTTGCTGCTCCCAGTACGGAGGTGTCACCTGGACACTTGTAGGGGACAGAAATAGCTTGGAGGAAACTGATGGTGAAACAGGAGGCGAAAAAGAAGTGAACTGTGAGGGCAATTCGAGTGCAGGGATGGGGTTCATCGGGGGCGGGGGAGAGACGGATTTGAACGGCAGATGCTGCAGTTCAAGCTTCGATTTATAAATGACCTCCTGCATGACTATATCAGGGCAAGTAGCCAATTGAACAATCTCTTGCTCACCATAGTCTTGCAAAAGAATATAGCCTATGATCTTTGAAACATTTTCCGGATCAATTTTGTTGATTCTATTGAATAACATCTGTGTATAGTCCGAGAATTCCATCTGTTTAATCACTGCAAATTCAAGAAAATTATTAATTATTCAGAAATAATAATAATAATTACATCCAAATCTCAACCATGGCATCTAACTATACTGTTAGGTTAAAAGCAGAGAATCTGTCTTCAGGAAAAAAAAATTGCAGATCCACTCAACAAGCAGGAAAACACACACACAAAACTTTTAAAAAAATGCAAAATTTATTTTGCGAAGAAACTAAATATGGAAAACAAATAAAATCATTAAACACGAAATATTCTTTTTCCATACAAAGAAACATATTAGATTATTAAAAGGGAAAAAAATACTACCAGAAATGTTAAAAGAAAGTGAGAGAACTTGGAACTTAATTCCCAGCCTAAAAGGGAAGATTTCTAAGAGTCCAAAGTTTTCAAAACTGAAACCCCAGAAATTTTCTCGGGAAAAAATAGTAATAATTTTTATAAAAAAAATTACATTTAAGATAATCTCTGGAAAAAAAAGTATAAGCCTTTGGAAAAACAAGATTCAAAGATGAAAGTAGAACAAACAAAGAATCACTGAACTTACCGACCAAAAGTATATCTTTTTTGAGTGCTGAGTTTTAAATTGCAAAGCTGCTCACTGATAGCTGAAACCACAACATATTAAGCTCTGTTTGTCTCCCGAGAAAACTTGGCTTGGCTTCCTGCAATGTCTGTGACCATTTCTAACTAACACAACTTTACAACTTTATATAAAGGAAAAAGAAAGACCCTTTAAATGGTAATTTTTTGCTTGTTTTCGAGATTATTTATAATTTTTAGTAAAACTTAACAGAGAAAGTTAAATCTTTGACAGATAAACTTCGTAAGTAAGTTACAGAGAATTAAGGCAATATAATTTGCTTGATTTTCGATTTTGATTCTAACAGTTTTGACTATTTAAATATCAAAGTTGCTGAATTTATTTATTCATTGAAATATTATTTTATTTTTGAAAATTCCAATGTGCTAAGTTTAGATTTTCCGATATACATGTGGGCAAAATGAATATCTTGTGTGGCTCAAACGTGGATCGTATTTTGTCTTTGAAGGAGACAACTCTCCTTAAACAATTACCGTTCGATCGCCAATGATAATTGTTAGTCAACGATCTAGATTGCTCAGGACCGTGGAGATGACATGCACCATACTAAAGTTTGCAAATTAATGTAATTTTTCATATTTTTTAGAATTAAGTTATCATTGAGGTATATTTTACGTCTATCAAGGTTAAATTTTTAAGATTTATAATTATTACTTAATAATATATGTTTAAAGTCTGAATAAATATATTTATCATGATTAATTTGCATTTGATATTAAAAGTAATATTAACTTGATATTAGGAATGGCAGAACAACCCGAACCTGACGGGGGAATCCGACTAAGTCAGGTCGGGTCGGGTTTGATTAATATCGGGTCGGGTATCGGGGTAAAATTCAGTGATTTTTTCGGGTTCGGGTTCGGGGCAAGGTATCCCGCCCCGATTTTATTTATATATATATAATATTTTATATTTTTATATTAATTATATATATAATATTTTATATTTTTTATATTAATTATATAATACAAACCCTAACCCCTAAACCTTTAAACCCTAAACCTTAAACCCTATCTTTTATAATTATTAAAGTAAAATTTAGTTGATTTATTGATAAATTTCTCAATGTAGGGAGCTACCAAGGAAAGTGACAAAAGTGGAACGACAATTTTGGATTACTTTATTTGACTTAATATTACGTAAGAATCTTCGTTGTATGATTTGAATATCTGAACAAGTTTGTATTTAATTATGTATGTGTTTTATTTTGGAGTTTAGATAATTATTTAGAATTGAGTTTGAATTTGTGACAGTAGTTTGAATTGTAAATCATGTAGACTAATTTTCTAGTTTTTGTGATCGTTTTTTTCTATTTTTTTATGAAAACTATCGATTTTTCTCGGGATCGGGTCAGGTTCGGGGACGGGGCAAAAAAAATCCCCGACGGGGCACCCCGATAAATAACCCGACAGGGAACATGGTGGGACGGGATTCATTTCGAGGACGAGAATAGGAGAGCAAAATCCGCCCCGAACCCGCCCCTTGCATATTAAACACACTTTACATGTTAATATACGCTTTTATTGCCATACTCTTTAATAGTTTTGTTTATATTTCTAAATATACAATTATATATTTATTTACCATATACTCCACGAGAGAGATTGATTAAAATAAAAACATAAGAATAAATGAGATACAAAATATCATACGGATTTTGTTCAAAAAAGAATAAACGCATACAATATGTGTCGAAGACATGTATTCGTACAAGCATAAGTCGAAGAAAAACGTCGGGTATTAGTTTTATCTTCAATCATTCAATTAACGCATATTTAAAAGATTATATTTATATGTTTGGGAAAAAAATATCATGTCTATGAGAAAATTTCAAAGAGGACAATCATTTGAAGCCCAATTGTTGGTGGCTAGTCAAACTTTAACATGGCTGAGAGCTGCTTTTTGCATGCTTCTTTCTTTTCTTTTTTGCTGAGTTGCTTCACATGTTTTCCACCTAATCATTGTCAAGCTTTTCCAGGCAATATATGGTTCATATGTCTGAAAACACACAAGGTCAACTTGGGTCCAAAAAAATCTATCCAAAACGAAAAGGAGGGAACCCACCCATTGTTCATTTTTTGATCAATCTTTTCTCTTTTTTGTGCATGCATATCTATGTCTAGCTTAATTTGAGCCATTTGGTAACCCAAAGCCATTCTCAAAAGGGTTTGTTGACATGAATAGAAAGTGACCCCATTGCCATGTTAGCTTTTAAAATCTTGGTTAATCACTTTTCATAAGGGACGGACATATAATTTTATAACATTTTAAGAGATTAAAACAGATTATAATAAAAAAAATATTTAAATTATATGAAAAAATTGAAATTTCCAAAATCGTCTATCTTCACTAATCCTCTCGATCCATCTCTGCTTCTCACACTGTCTATGTAAGGGGAGTCGCAATTAATGCAAGCATTGCATTTTCTTTTCATTCATCTTGCTTGGTTTGGCCCCTATTGTAATGCTTGTGCTATCAATGCGTTGGCTCAACCTCAAATTCTGAAGAAGAGATTTATTTCAATTACCCGCAATATATTCAAACCATAATTCCTCAACAAATTGTCTAGAGAACCTAGAGAAAACGAAAGAATTCTTGGATCCACCACTACTTTTTATTTCAAAATTCAGATCGAATTTCAAGTTGAATGAGATTTTTTTAAAATCAGGTTAAGTAGGATAGGATAAAGAGAGTATGTTCCTCAAGTCGGGTTAGATTGGCCCAAAATTTGACCCTACCCAACCTAGTATATTTCCCTTTCCAGTTACATCACCGTCTTAATCACTTAAACTATACAATCCATCCCTCATCTAATGAATTCCATTTGGTACCCGAGATCGAAATGTGAATACTTTCAAAATTAAGGGACCAATAAGATAGTTTATCGAAAAAAGAGCTTGTCTTAACTTTCTTGTGTTAATCTGATACAACTATTCACATGTTCATAAATTGAGTTGAGACGACAGTATCATACAACCATTGGTGGCACATGAAAGATAGCCAATAGTATTGAACCTTATCAACATCAAACATAGATTTTAAGGATGTGTGGTCTTTATCGAGGCTTGTCTTTTACATAGTAATCTAACGACCCATTCTTATTGTTCAATACAAATTGGGGCCCCATCAACAAATGGTCGGCACAGCTATTGCGCCCTCTCTGTCTGATTTGTACATATACTGTGGCTTGTTCATTTTGATGATGACAACTTTTGGTCCCTTTACTTTTAGTGGTCATCCTTTTACCATATAACTTGGCATTGATTGAGACCATTTCCTTCTTTAATTAGATTTTTTTTTCTGTTTCTAATTTGCAGGCATTTAAGAAACAATTATTGACAGTTGGAGTTTAGTTTAATTTAATTATCATTATTGTCAAGGACCTCAATTGTAATTATCTATTTTCTTTTGATTGCAATTACCCCATTAATGTTCATAATCTTGAAATCAAAGAAGCTGATAATTTTCTAAATTAATAATAAATATTTCTTTTATACTTGAAAAAAACAATTTATAAAGCTTAACTTCTTCTTTGGACTCTTATGGACCAATAAACTTTAAGGTACCCTGAAATTTGGGCCAATCCTAGAATGAAATTAATCCAATCCAGGTTAGAGCCCCCAGTAACAACAATCTCACCAACAGTTGAATTGCTTTTGCTGTTATGGCTAGGGAGCCCAAAAATATGAACATACACTGGATTCAAATGCAGCAGACTTTCTGGCCATTATCCAATAGCTAAGGTAGTTCGAATAATTATTTGATACAGTGATAATATAGATTTTTATTTTCATAAATGAATTTATGTCATGTGTCTTTAATGAATCAATCTTTCAATCATTACTATTTAATTATTACACCTCGGACGATATCTTTTGAAAACTATTATCTTTTCGCTAGTCAAAATTTTTGGATAGACTCATTCGATCACCAAAACTCCCAAGAAATCCATAACTTCTAACCATAGAAGTATTATAACTTTTGAACCAATTACAATATATAGACAATACATCTTATAGGTCTGTGCTACCTTCCATGACGAAATCTGAAATCTATCGTATCTATTTAGTCTGTTGACCTAAAAGTAGTAGTCATATTATCCTATGCCTGATACAGTTAGGCGCCAGCTAAGACCATTATAAATACCCCTTAGGACGTGTTCGGTTTAAGTCATCTCACATTACTAGGGGAATGAAATGTCATTCCCCTGTTTGGTTGGCAAACATTTCCAACCCTCAGTAATCTTTTATTCCCAATAGTGGTATTTTGGAGTATATTACCGGGAATGTGATTACCCCCTTCCCTTAGGTATTGTTGGATTACCGATGTTTTGGACTAAAATGCCTTTAAATTTTTCTTTTAAAAAATATCATTCTTCTGTCGTTCAATAAAAAAAATTCTACGTAGGTTAAATTACAAATCTATCCTTAAACTATTTTAGATTTACAAAAAAATCCATAATTAGAATTTTATATGAAGTTCAGGGGTTAAAATAAAATTTTACCCTTTCATTAAGCCTATTTATCTTTTCAATTTTGTAAAAAAATTATATAAATTTTATGAATTTAAAATTTTTAAATAAAATATATAAATTAATTGTAGTAGAATTCAACTTCTTAAAAAAACAAATATATAATAAAGGACAATTTGGTAAAATATACATTCAAATAATCTTTTATTCCTTTAACCAAGCACTGTAATCTTACATTCCTACTAAACGAACCAAACACAAAATACATCATTCCCAGTAATCTTATTCCCGCCGGTAATCCTATTCCCGCTGATAATCTTATATTCCGTGAACCAAACGCACCCTTAACTACAATTGAGAAAAGAGTTTTCTCACCATCTTTTCCTTGGGTCTTCATCTCTCTTTCTCAATTTTCACATGCATTATCCATCATCTCTCCTACTACCTTTCTCCTTTTTCCTCTCGGAGAGGATAGGCTAATGATAATCTTTACACTAACAAAGTTCTTCGCTCAAATCAGAAGAAGAATCGTCAGCTACCAATAAATAAACTTGTTCCTCCCAACAAAACTTAATCATTATTCTTCAATATTTATAAGCTTGATATTAGGAACCTATGAGTGGGTCTGAAGACCTTGCATGAGCCATAATTTGTTAATAGGATGAAATGAATTGAATTTCTATATTTAACCAATATAGTTTGTATTGTTTACCAACACCATCACCATTGACAATTTGATGTCTCATACAAGAGAAAACTAGAAGAAGAAGAAAAAATGTTACATCACTCAGTTCCTCATTTAACTAGTTTCGTTTGGCTAAAGTTAGATAAATTGTAAGTGGTCACAGTTGATATCAGATATCTAGGATTGGGTAGGTTGCTTTTGAGCTTCTGCACTAGCTTCCAACAACGAAGGGTTCAAAGGCAAAATACACCCCAACAACAAGAACCACAAAACGAATCCAATAGCTTTCTGCCTTTGATGCCATTTCATATCCAACTACTTGCTGACAAACAGAACATGCAATTTGAGACAGAAAAGCTTTATTTTTTTGTCACTAAAAAATGGGGCTCCGTTGTGAAAAATATCAAAACCCCAAAGTCCAAAATATATTCCCTGCTCCAACTTTTGTCTCCAATTTTTTTTTCTTTTTTGTTTTCTCAACAAAGTGGAAAGAGAATGTTGAAAGGTGAGAATAATATAAGATCCCCACCAAATCCCCCACCAAAAAGGGGGCACTATCTTCTCCAAAGGCCAATAGCTCTTGCCAACAAGTCGACAGCATCATAGACCATCCTTTTATTCTGCAAAACATGCCCTTCCAAATGCTACATTCCATCAAAGTTTGGATTTTTATTTCTCACCCTTTTCTTCCTATCATGTACTTTTACCTCAGACGCATTTCCACATAACTCTGCCTTCTTGAACTTCGTGTTTCAGTGGCCGATTCTACGTAACTTTATCTTTTACATCATTGAGAAATCACTTAAAGGGCTTCAGATTGAATAGATTAACGATTCCAAAGCTTACTACTGTCCTATAGATAGGAATATAGCAATATCAAACCATCTTATACCACATCGCTTGACACCCTAGGTAGGCTTCGTTTCGTTTTTGCAAATGGGAGGGCAGAGTGACCTGGCCGTTCATTCATCGATTGCCCTCTTGCAAGAGAGGTTCAGACAGTTGCAGAAAGCCAAGGAAATGAGGCAGGAGAGAGAGGTTCTGCGGCTGCTCTCCGAAGCGGAGCGGATCAATCCAGCTGCACCTCATCAGGGACCCCAATCATTTTTCCATTCCGAGTTGATCCTTCAGCCAAGACCTCCTCTCCAAGGATCTATCTGCAGTCAAACTAGCATGCATGATCAGCATCAGGTTACTGATCCTTCAAGTTTGTCATGTTTACGGCCGAGAGATACAGCCATGCATGCATCCACCTTTAGTGATTCAGATGTTGACACTTCACTTCATCTGTGAAAAATTGTACAATGTTGGTCTTTTTTTTCGTCCTGTTTTTCGAGCCTTTACCTCTTCTTGTGGAGCTGTAAGAAATGTGGAAGGGGAAGAGGAGAGTGTTCAGGTGAAAATTAGTGACAGATAGTGTATTATTAACTATTGTTCATTGAGAATATCAGTATCCTCTTTACAATCAGCAATTACATAGTGATCTGAGATGTCTTCCTCTTGCCTCTTTTCAAATGTATCTTCATCATAGTTACCATTATTTGGGTCTTCATCACTGTTCCATTTCCTCTTTATGATTTTCGGAATCATCGGAGTTACTGCTGTGGCATGTAATAGTTCTTCTTCATTGTTTATCCGCTCAAATCGAATGGCACTAACTTTTCGGGCATTTCCAGCTAATATCTGCACCAGAAACATGTTGGCCACAATAATATGTTAGTGACATAACTGATCATCTAGCCCATGTGTTCGTCAGGTTAATGAAATATCTACAGGAAGATATATTAAAATTTGGAATAAATCTCACGATACTAGTCTGGAATATCATATTTTAGTGATTTGGAAGAGAAAAGGGAGATGAATCACTTCGCTTTCACCATTAAGGTAGAAGACCCGGATTAACAAGGATAATATCGTAGTAACTGAAGTTTCTCATAATTCCAATAACAAAATGTTTGGAATTTCAACTGTTATAGTCTTGGTTAAGAGATTCTGATTAATTTCCAGATGGAAAAAAAAATTCTAGCTGCACTCGTTTCGTCCATATCCGACTACACACCATTGAGGAACATTTATAAACAATGACATTATTCAAAATCAATGCTAAGCAATATAAACACATATGGCAGACGGTTCAAACCATACCTCAAGTTTATAAATTTGATGCCTTTCCTTCAAATCTTGTTGATCAGATCCATCTTCAGAACTCTCATCATCTTCTTCTTCATTTTCCTTTTCAAGGATTACCTTAATACTCTCACCTGTCCTTGGTATATATCCAAATGCTTCGCAGACAAAACCGGACACTGTCTCATATTGATGTTCCTATAAAACAGCAAAGCGAAAGAAAGGAATACATAAGATAGTGTGAGGGACGACACTCCGTTTTAACACCTCAGTGCATATCCATGAACATTTCAACAATACTAGCTGAAACTTGCGAGTAGAAATGAGAACTTAAGCATGAAGATTTATATCAATTAATACAAGTAACATACTTCGGGCATTTTGATATTTAGATCTTCAGCGAGTTGATCAATAGATGTATTAGCGTCAACATCAAAGATTCCCTCTGCTCGCATCACAATGTAGCCAGTTTTCTTCTGGATCTCCTCCTGTCATAGCAAATATATATATATATATATATTAAGCCCATAGAAACTTGAAAATAAAGTTTACAAGCTAGAGATCCATCAAAGTGTACTACTGAGCAGAAAATTGACATAGATCAACAAAATTAACTGGTTTTGGACTTTAATGAAAAGCAGCAGTTCGGAATTAAAGTATGTAGCAGAACTAAGTCATTGATAAAGTCATCAAAGATATGGCAAGACTTACATTTGAATCATTTTCATCGAAAATTTCACCAACAATCTCCTCAACCACATCTTCTAAGGTGACTATCTGGTTCAGCATTAAGAAAATAAGATAAAAGAATACAAGGGGCAATCCTAAAGAGAGCAGGGATAGGTAGAAATGCAGATTCATTGTTGCCTGCCGCATTTGCTAAGATTTTAGCACATCGCAGACTCCACTCAACGAATTTTTAACAAGAGATAAAAGGATTTAGAAACACTTTGACATCTTTTTCAACTTTGCAAATGCAGGAACACTTTTCCATGTCCAATCTCAATTCTCATGTTAATGTCGAACTGTCTTACTTCGAGGTTCTCAACAGGTACGAATTATTAAACTGTACTAATTTAAATTCAAAATCAATTCAGAAATTTATAGTACTTACTCCAACTGTTCCACCATATTCATTAAGAGCCACAGCCATGTGAACCTTCCTAATGCGGAACTCTCTAATAAGATTCCAGACTAACATTGAATCTGAAAAACAAATTGACAATTCTATTTGTAATAGCTTCTCATAATATAATCCATAATGACATGTTGACAAAGCATGGTAATGAACGGTAATTAACCGAAGCTGTCGTTCGGTCTAATGGATAGAGAGACAGAAAGGCAAAATTCATCTGCAAATTAATTGAGCGGACAAAATAAACAGAAGATATGTCTCAAAATTACCAGGCACAAAAAATGCAGGCTTCTGAGCCATATCCCCCACAGTAGTACTTTCTAGCAGTCCACCCTTCAAAATCAAACATATTATAATTTTGCACGCTATAGTATTGTTGCACACATTAAAATGTCTCATATATGATCGGAAAAAATGATTTAAGATCAGAAATTGTCAGACCTTTGGAACAGAATCTAGTAGATCCATAGCGTATGCAATACCCACTATATTGTCAACACGCTGCTCAAAAACAGGCACCCTGAATCAATGTCGAAAAATTTCTTAGCATGTTATTAAGATAAAAAGAACCTAAGTGATGGATTAATACCTTGAATATTGATGAGTCAACCACAAATTGTGGAAATCAACAAGTGTTGAGCTTGCATCAATTGCAACTACATCAACAAGAGGTGTCATCACCTCTCTAACATGAGTATCTTTTATCTCTAACACATTTTCAATCATATCCTGCAAGAGGATTCCAGCAATAAGAGCGCACCAAAACCATAAACAAAGAGAGAGGTATGGATTTGTGTTGTATCAAGTATAAACACGGACCATAGAGAGCAATAATTGCAACAGGACTGTACACCATATACAATTGGAGGGGAAAATATAATCGTAGTGAGCTTCAGCTCAATAGAGAAATAGAGAACGAGTTCTAATGATCCATTTTGCATGGGAGTTCTGACTTACTATATGCAACAGAACCATTTCATGTTATGCATTTCACTGAATTCAAAACTTTGTTTATTGATACATGTACAAACAGATAAAAGAATCACGATTCAGAAGATAACTTAGCATCAATAACATAATCTGAGAAGTTCACAGCTGAGGCTAAAGTTCTGCATACAGATTAGTCTAACAACAAATAAGATACCTTTGGATCTACTGGGCATTTCAAGAACCGAGGGTAAAAGAAAAATAAATATTGCAGATAAGTTAAAATGCGTTAAACGAAAGCTAAATCAGAGCTATATACATGTGAACTTGTAAAACATGTGATATATGTGGCTACCTGCTCCTCCTCCTCTATTGCTCCACTCAATTCTGCTCCTCGTAACGTTAGCTTCAATTCATCTTCAGTAACATAAGGTTCACTGAAAACGAAGAGACAATGCAGAAGGCATTCAGAAAGCAAATAACACAATGAAGACATATGTTGAAATTTCGACAAAATCATTAGAAAGAAACAGCACAGAAAATAATCAATGATTTAGAAGCTGTACATAGAATTAAATTCGGGTAAGTATTTTCTTCACCTTTTTCCTTTTAGACCAAAAATTTTGAGCATTCCCATTGATAAATATGTGACAACTCGTCCCACTGGATATAGTATTACAGAAAGCCATGCCACTGGCCTAACCTAGAAATATTGCAACGACAAGTAGGCAGTCAGTTTTAAATTGGAAATGATAACTTCGGCAAAGCGCCAAGAGAGTCATGAAGCCTATAGAAAAAAAGGAAGGAAGAAAAGCTATACTATTTTAAGACACATCTGGCTTGTAGTGAAATTTAAATACTCAAATGATGAAGGCTGAAAAGAGAAATCGTACCACAAATCTGGCAACTTCTGTTGGATTGTGAACAGCTATACTCTTTGGAGTTATTTCAGTGAGAAGCAATACGGCAACCTAGCACCATACAAGGAAAGTTAACTGGTTTCTGTATTTATTTCACCAAAATATATATTTCATTTCACTTGTTTATATATTCATATGCTGGCCAACCATACGTTAACCGATTTATTATTTTACTGGCTTACACATGATAGAGAAAGGCTCAAAGATGTGCAGTTAGGCACCACACAGTCCCTCGAAAAACCAAACCAAAGCACAGGATATCAATACATACAGTCATTACTCCAGTTGCTGCACTAACACCGGCTTCCCCAAATATTGCTGTTGCAGCATCTGTGACTAAAGCAGTTGCTCCAATATTGACCACACTAAGTAAAGAAATAAAATCCACAATAAGAAAAATTTCAAGATTTAGCTGAAAAGATGGAAATGTAACATAGCAAGGTGATGGAAAGAAAAGAGAAGTACGTGGTTCCAATAAGAATGGTTGTAAGAAACCGAGTTACATCACTACGAAGCATCTTGAATACACCATCTTCAGACTCTTTTTCGGCCAGCTCGCGTACCTTACAAAGATTAACACCAAATGAGCAATGGGTGGCAACTTTCTTAAAGGCTTGATGCAATGCCAAACTAAAATAAACCAGTACTCGATGAAGAAAACTTGCATATGATACTTCTGCTTCAACCCACTCTAAATTAACAATAAACTGAAATTTGTACTTCCAAAGACTTGTGCCTTCACCAAAATGCAACACTAAACAACATCAGTTGTTTTTTAGGCTTTAACAGTTGAACCGATACATACTTTATTTTGTTGTTCTCTATGGCTTATCTAAGTTGTTTGCCTCATTCTATCTCTGTTTACATACTATGGTTAAGCACAAATCAATAAGAGATTGATGATCACTCATAACTCAATCCACCATAAATTAATAACACAACATGGACTCAATACCGAGAGTTAACATAGCAAATTAAAATTTAATCTTATAATTAACTTAAGCCAAATATATCAAATTACCAAAGCAATTTGCACCACAATCAGGAAAAAAGAAAATATCCCTAAGGCCCAATTTATAAATAGCAAAGCGTCTGCATTCTTTCCGATATCCAACGTTCAACATTCATTCACTCTAACTTCCATCATTTGAACAACCAAAGTGTGCACTCAATAGGTATAAAAGTAATACTATGCTGGGTCAAAGAAACCAATACCTTCCAAGGCCATAGTGTAGTTATAGCAGTCTCTGCCATTGAGAAGAAGGCAGACAGACCCAAAAGCGCTGTCAAAACCAAACCTTGCTCCTTGAAAACTTTAATAAGCATAGATAGCTTTGGCCAAGCATTCTTCAGCAGCAATATGGACTGCCCAATCACTCCATAGCCGGCATTAACCACTCCCTCTACAGAAAACAATCTTGTACAACCAAATGCTAATACACCACAAACCATTGCCACCAAAATTCCTCTTTTCACAAAATTCAAGTTCTGGTAACTTCCCAGTTCTTCCTTTTCTTCAATGAACGACCCCAAACGTGCTTGGCTTCCAAAAGTGCCGGTTTTTGGCAACCCAAAGGCTTTAGCAATACGGAAATGAGGAAAACTAGAGATAATGGGAGATGGGTAGTGATTAATTTTAGATAAAAACTTCGATGGGTACTTAAAATTTCGATTAAAAAGCCTGAAAGATGAAGACTTTGTTGACGAAAAGAAAGTTGGTCGGCTGAGAATTGAGGTATCAAGTGCCATTTCCATTAAAAAAAGTCAATAATCTAAAAAAAATCAAAACTTGTCTGAACAATAGTAGGGAAAAAGAAGAAAAAAAAAATTAGGTTCAATTAGAATAAGCAGAAATTTCCCATGGAGTGGTCTCTTCATGAGTCCATTAGAGGATTCTTGGAATAAGGCTTGTGTTCGATGAAGGAAAAGTTTTGCTTGCTGCGTTCTGCAAGTGGGGGGTGAAGAGGAAATGCCAAAACTTGTCCCCCATAAATTCTAAAATCACAATCCAATCCCTAAACTAAAGACAAAATTTAGGCTACTGAACTTGGAAGTCCAAAATCATGTAGAAGCCGAATGAATCCATTAGGAGATGAAACTGATCACCAAAAAGAATGAAAGATAACTGAATACACTTCACGTATCATATAAAACTACCAAGTTTTAGCCCTTGGCTACAGTTTAACAGAATAAAGCTCATACTTGTACTAACAATGTATTACAATGACATGAACAAATACCAGATAGATGATCATCTCTGATTTCTGATGCATGCTTTATTCAAGAGAAGAACGATAAGGAACCGGAATCGCAAGCAGGTCGTGTTTCCTTCTTATTGTTAAACCCGGTGCACATGTCATGTCCAAGTCTTGATATTTCATTCCACTGGGGAGCTTCCAATCAAAGTGGTACACCATTTGTGCAAGTTGCTGCTCAATATTAGCAAGAGCAAATGAAATGCCTGGACATATCCTTCTTCCAGCACCGAATGGAATATATCGAAAATCAGTTCCTCGATAGTCTAGTGAGCTATCAAGGAACCTTTCCGGATTAAACGTGTCAGATTCATTCCAGTACCTAGACTCTCTTGTTATTGCCCATGAATTGATAATGACATTAGTCTTAGCAGGTATATCATACCCGCCAAGCTTACAGTTCTCACGGCATTCCCTTGGTATTAAAGGCACTGGATTGTGCAGCCTCAATGTTTACTTTATAACTGATTTTAGGAACTTCAGTTCGCGAAAGTCATCTTCATCGGCATACCCTTTGCCATTAAAGAGTTTTCTCACCTCAGCTTTTGCTTTTTCCATTAGTGTTGGATTCTTCAGGAGTTCTGACATTGCCCATTCAACAATTGTTGATGAAGTTTCACTCCCCGCAGCAAATATGTCCTGAAAGTGGATCTAAATTCAGCAAATTACTTGTTGAAGGATGAGAATTTAAAGCAAACATTCCAATATGACTGATTTGATGTTGTTGGAAGACAGGGAAAAGTCAAGGTTGCCATGCTCTTGAAGGTCCAAAAGCATATCAACTAAATCTTTCTCCTCTCCACCACTTCCATTTTCGTTAATCGTCCTCTCTTTATGCTCTGCAATGATATTTTCAAGTATTCTATCAGCTTCCCCATGCAGTTTCTCAAGTTTTGGCCTGATTCCATTAATCATCTCAAGTGCTTTAATTGAAGGGTAAAAATCCGCAATTGTAAGGCCGGTTGCCACCCTAGTAACTTCTGTGATAATAAATTTAAACTTCTCTTCTTCATTGCATACCGAACCGAAAGCCACCGTCGATGTTATCCGATACGTTAATGAGAAAATTTGGTGACTCGGATTGGTTGGAGAACTCCGGTACGACGATATTCTCTCGATGAATTTGGAAACCATTTCTTCTCTAACTCTTCTGAACGACCTCACACGCTGCGCGGATAAAAGCTCCGTCACACAAATTTTTCGAAGCTGCCTCCAATAACCACCATAAGGAGAGAATACAATGTTAGTACAGTCATAAGATACGATGCTGGGAGCTAACTGATAGGGCCTGGAAGCGAATACGATATCGTTTTTCTTCATAGCTTCTTCGGCGATTTCGGGTGAAGATATAACAACTGTGGAGACTGCTCCAAGTTGCAGGTGCATTAAGGGGCCATGGTTGAGAGCCAAGTTCCTTAATGTGCATTGGGGTTGTGAACCACCAGCAAGAAGCTGGTGAATGTTTCCCATCAGAGGTAGTTTCCATGGCCCTGGAGGCAGCCTTGGGAATGGTTTCTTAGCTCTCAATGTTTTAACGAATCTGGTAATTATGAATAAGAATAAGAAGGTGGTGAAGAGGATGATGATGAATGGAGGAAACATGGAAAATTTATAATCCGCCATTGGTGGAGGTACTGCTTGATCTTGTTTGTTGCCATTCTATCAGGTATTTTAACATATTTATACTGATACAAGTACTGTTTCGTCGTGGGAAAAGTAACAACTACTGTTCTTGGTCAATTTTTTCTACACCAACGTGTTTCGGCATCAACGTGCTTATGTGATCAATATGCATCACGGCGTTTTTTCCGAAAAATCACCTGTAATCGATATATTTATCAATCTAATACTAATTAGATTATATTTTTCGATCTAACATCTTTAGTAGTAAAGCGCGTCCCCTGCATCGCGTTATATGTTGATTTAACGCCACGTGTGGTAAGACGCGCGTCTTATCCTGACATAGATACACGTGGATAAAGCGTGGGGTAGGTGTATAATTACACCTAAGGTGCGGGACAGGAATCGCGCCTTCTCTGTGAATCTGACACACGTCAGGAAGGTACGCCTCAGGTGTAATTACACAACTATCCCGACTTCAATACCCCCAAACTTCCTTATAAATATCTTCATCCTCAATCACTTTCATCACACAAAATTCTCTCAAATACTTTTATAATCTCTTCTAAGGTATATTTTATTATATTTTTAATATTTTGTATTTAATTTATTTAAGTATTTAATTTATTTAATATTTTACTTATTTAATTTTTTTTGCATATATAAAATGGCAGACGATCTATTTCGCTTGGATGCAAATCATATATCTCGACACTTTGCTGATACGGTGACATTTTAACGTTTTAATTTAATTTAAATTATTAATTTGAAATCGTGCAAGATTATATTTTTTACGAAAAATGTTGATCGGAGATACGAAAGCCAAGTTTATATAAGTTTTCTTTGTAATTAAATAATTATTAGATAAATAAATATTAAGAATTAAAGTTAAAAATTTAAATCATGTTGTACAAAATTATAATTTCTTTTACATTTTTATTTTTCAATATTACTGAAAATTATCATAATTTATCTTGATTATTAAGATAGATTCAGAGGTTAAGGAGTTAAAGTTTGTTTTTCTGCACAGTCTTTTTTTTCCAAAAAAAATGAAAATTTTAATTACATATTTTCCGTTCTTGTCTCCCATAATGGAAATTTATATAGCCATCACTAGTAGATTAGATCTATAGCGGTGCTTTTCAGTTCTATGTCGACATTTTAAAGAGTATCTAAAAACATTTCCGACCTAAAAAAACGTCACAAAAAGTGTCGGCTAAACATTCGCCACAATTATTACCGGTATTTTACCATATTATTTAACGACGTTTTAGATACAAACAACTCATGATGAATAAGTGTAGTCGTTGATTCTCAAATCCAATACCTTTAAGAATAATAATTATTCATTTAATCACTGAGGTAATTTAGTTCGTATTGTAACTGACTTAAGTTGTCTTATTATTTTATATTTTTAATATCTTTTTATGGGTAATTTTGTGGTACAATAATCTAATTTAAGATTAAAAGGACAAAATAAATGTAATAAAATATATGATAAAATTCATAATATTTTAAGTTAGACATTACCTAAAATATTATTTTTATGACATTTTTAGTTCAAACGAAAATATCATAAATAATATAACATTGCACTCAACCTAAAATGTTATGCCTCTTTATCATATTTTTTATTGCATCTGTTTTTACCGTTTGTTAATCTTAAATTAGATTGTCATTCATTTTCTCAACTTCTTAATATTTATGTTTGATATTGTCCTTTAATAGTATCTTTATATTATGGGTAAATTATAAATTTGATAATTAAATTTTTCATATGATTCATATTTTAGTAAATGTACTTTTAAAATTTTTAATTTATTTACTTAATTTTATGGATTGAATTTTTTTTGTTATTATACCGTTAAAACAGGTCGTCATGACGTAGTTTAGAGAAATTATTTTTTAATTGTTAAAAGACATGGAGGCTATGACTAAGGATGGCAATTCAACCATAATTTTATCTTATATATTTAGGGATAATTACAATAATATCCCTCTATATATAATTTTTTTCAATTAAGTCACTGTTTTCATTGAATTAAATTTTTTTATTATTATTTCGAGTCGAGTCGGGTCGAGTTTCTAAGTCATATATTCGGGTCGGGTCGGGTAGGGTGAAACATTAATTTTATCGGGTCGGGTCACGGGTGGAGAACCCTTTCTTCTCGGGTCGGGTCGGGTGGCCCAAAAACCCGACCCGACCCGACCCATTGCCATCCCTAGCTATGACTGGTGAGAAAAAATAAAGGATTTTTATTTCCCACGACCGCCTATTTACTGCTCATCTTCTTTACCTATTTGTCTTGATTCTCCGTCACTCATTTTCTGCTGCAACGTTGACACTCTGGCAGTGGCGAAAAAAAACTTATGATTCATCGATAGTTGTTCGTAAGCGCCTCCTCTCATCAAACCATCGAATCAAATCTCAAATTTCACATCGCATTTAGATGTATTCCAATCTCGAAATCTACTGGTGCTATGGCAGAACCCAAACCAAAAGTCATCGTATTCCTCCTCAAATGAGCATTAAAAGCACCAAGTATATTTGAAAGAGTAAAGGAAAAGAATGAAGCAGTGATTTATACTGGAACTCATAAGGAAATTAATGGAAAACATGAAGGTATGCCATCCTTTTGGTAACAATAAATATTAAGGCAAAAACTTTTGCATGTTCTGGTTCTTGTCATGTTTGTTTTTTGGAAATTGTATTGAAACATTATGAAATTGTTCATTGTTGTATTGCCTTTGTTGATGTTTGATCGGCGAGAGTGGTATATCCATCATTTAAAAAAATTGATATTTAGGTTCAAAATTCATAACCTTTACCGTGAAAGGGAAAGTGGATGAAGAGAAATCATCCATGGCATCACATTTGATGTTTCTTCTTTGCCCTTTTCACCACCTCTCTCAAAACCCATCTCTACTAGAAACCATTCCCTTTCCAAGAACACACCTAAAAAATCCCTCTTCTCTCCCAAAATCCTCCAAAAATCATCTTCTTTCTCTTGCAGCCATATATTTCATACCCGTAAACTGCACTTCATCATCACTTGAATAAAACCTCTTCTCTCTCTTGAAAACCATTCAACTGCTGGTTCTGTGTTGAAAAATCTTCTTCTTCTCCGATCAAGTTACCTTTCACGATAATTTTTAGGTTAGGGATTTTGATTGTAAAGTTTAATTTTTAAATATTAATATTTATTTTATTAAACATAAATATTACGGGGTGATGGAGAAAATGAGTGATGGAGAACGAAGACAAATAGGTGAAGAAGATGAGTGATGGAGATTGGAGAATGAAGATAAATAGGTGAAGAAGTGAACAGTAAATGCTATTTGATGGTAGACCATATACTTAAAAAATTATGATGATCACTAATTAATCAGTTTTAATAATTAAGAGACTATTATTATTATTATTATTATTATTATTATTATTATTTGAAATTTATTATATTGATTATCAAATCATCAAGAGTCATTCAACATGTATTATTTTATTATATTATCATATATCATTATCAGCGTCTAAAGTTAAATTATTGCTTCTTATATTTTAATTTATGTTCACAAAGTGGACCATACCTCCACATTTTGTATTAATATAATATATCCCTTCCAATCTCAATCAATGGTGGTCTATATGCCAAGTTTCAGCTATAAAATAGAAATTGACAAGAACAATCAAACAATTCAACAGTCAACTGTATCTGCTTTGGATCTTCTAACATATTCCAAAAGCTTCTCCAAAAAAACCCAGTTTTGCAAGGTATGTCTCCAGAAATATCTCATTTTCCTGCTAGATCTTTGTTTCTATTAGTTTCAGCTTTGGGATCTCAGCTTTGTCATAAACTTTCATGGCAGAACCAGTTTTGTATGAAAAATATGAGCTTTAAGTTACTTGTTTTGGAGTACATCTTTATTCTTGGGATTTTAAAGAGTGAAAATTTTCAGATTTGGATCAAAGAGCATCAAAATGGGATGAATTTAATGTAATTTAAAGGGACTTTAAATTGTGGTGGTTGAGTAGATTTACTTCACCATTGAAGCAAAAATAGGAAGAGATCACATGATAATCGGCAGTTCAAAGAGACCTTTGCACCATGGGTTTGGTTGACACTGACCACTTAATGTAAGAAGAATGCTATCTGTACCATCTTGGTTACTTTTAAGTCTAATTTTCTGATAATTTCAGGGTTCCTGGTAGTGATTTATGTCTGCTGAATCTTCCTAATGGCCTGTAATGATGCAAACCAGCCTTTGCTATCAGAAGTAGCAGCTCCGAAAACTCGAAGAAGTAACGGGGATGTACCAAAGAGGAGAAGGCGGCTTCGACGTGTTCGAAGTGCTCCATTTGTGGATTTTGGTCCGACTGATACTAATGGAGAAGAAGCACTTCCGCGTTCCGAATCCATTTTCGGGAGACTTAACATAAATATCAAGAAGGTACCCCTAGTTTTGACATTATACTTGGGTATAGGCACCCTTTGCTTTTATGCAATCGGGAACCAAATCAGAGGAGATAAAACTAATGGAATTCTTGATGCTGTTTATTTCTGTGTCGTTACGATGACCACCGTCGGATATGGTGACCTCGTTCCTAACAGCAACCTCGCGAAACTGCTAGCCTGTGCTTTCGTCTTCACAGGAATGGCTCTAATCGGACTTGTACTTAGCAAAGCTGCTGACTACTTGGCGGAGAAGCAAGAGATATTGCTGATTAAAGCCTTAAACATGTATAAAAAAGCTGGTGAATTTGAGGTTCTAAAGGAGATCGAGACTAAACGTGTGAAATACAAGTTTTATACAACATTGATCCTTCTTCTTGTGCTTATATTAACCGGGATCGTCTTCCTACATAAAGTCGAGAACTTGGACCTTATCGACGCTTTTTACTGTGTTTGTTCTACAATTACAACCTTGGGATATGGAGATAAAAGCTTTTCAACTGAAGGGGGACGCATTTTTGCTGTGTTTTGGATATTAGCTGGCACTATATGCTTGGCTCAGTTCTTTCTCTACACCGCCGAGGTAAATACAGAGAACAGACAAAGAGCACTGGTGAAATGGGTTCTTACTCGAAAAACGACACATGTAGATTTGGAGGCTGCTGATATTGATGGCGATGGAGTCGTTGGGTAAATACTTTGCAGATTATTAACTTGATGCTTTCTTTTTATCAGCTCGATCTGTTAGCCGCGTGATTGACATCAACCCGTTTTCTTTGCTTTATTTTTGTAGAGCTGCAGAGTTTGTTCTATTCAAACTTAAAGAAATGGGGAAGATTTGCCAAAATGATATTTCACTTATCTTGGAGGAATTCGAGGATCTCGATGTTGACCAGTCCGGAACCTTGTCGGTATCCGATATAACCGAAGCTCAATCCGGTGAAACTAGGACCCCGTAGAAACATTATATGTAATGGAAGGTTAGTTAAACTCCAGTATTAGCCCAGCTTCTATTGGAGGGATGAGGTGAATGATCTTACAGCTATTCTTTAAACCTGTAATGCGAACTTTTAATCACTTATAAATCACCGTGTCGAGTTATTGAGTACTCCGACTTCATCAAATTGAATTGAACTTCACACAAATGAATGTATTTCGCAATGACGATTCTTAGCAATTTCAGGTAGAGTTTAAAGTATGAACTGTTTGCCATTTTACCAATTATCTGGTTCCTGTGCAAATGGAAAGGCTGTTATGCAAGAAAAAAAGCAATATATACACTTTTTTTTAACACCTAATCTAATCCGACTCAAATACCGAAATTAAAGTGTTACACGAGACTACTAAAGTGATTAACCAAAATTTTTCTTTTTAAATCAATTATAAAACATCATAAAAAATCTATCCGAGATAAAATGAAATAAAACATAATAATATGAGTTTACATAATACAGAGTGTCTCTAAATCATCTAAAATAAATACAATGTATTTAAATCAAAATAGAGTTACGATTGAATACAAAAAATATCTACAATAATGCATGTCATCTGATATAAATCAAGACGTACCCTAAAGACTCAGTTAATCTAGAATATGTTATTACAATAACGCTCCACGGACAGTCTCCTAAGAACCTCCACCCTGGAATTACATTCAAAACGCTTGGGCATACACCCCTCTAGGTACTCTAAAGTCTCAGTTAATCTAGAATATCTTATGAAGATAACGCTCCACAGACAGTCTCCTAAGAATCTCCACCCGGCCAATTTACTCCGTCGAGTCTTAGGGCATCTATGCCTAGCTGGCAACTTAAGTGTCTTGACAGTGATTGGGATATATCTGAATCGTACAGTCGTTATTTGCTAAAGTAACTCGGGTGTCCTGGCTGTTTCTCGAGCATCAAACAATGTTAGTTTTATGTGATAGTTGTTATTGTTTCTAACTGTTATGCGTTTATTATTGTTCTCACTTGTAGTTTTATTTGATGACATTTTGAGTATTATTGGGTCCCTTAGAACTATCCCTTAAAACCCATGGGTTTCTTATCTAAAATTGTTCGTGGATACTGATACTATCGATATTGACTCTTGAGTATCAATACTAACTTCTAGGTATCGATATCGACTGCTTATTGGGAACTGAGACAAAATGGGTAATATTCATATTCTAGTTTGAGTACCGATACTTTCAGTATGTGGTATCGATACTATCCTAAATATCGATACCAAATTTGGCTTCAATGTTTTAGAAAATACCTCAATATTGATACTCCTATTGGGAGTATCGGTACTCTAACCCGATATTGATATCTTCATGAGTACTAATATCAAAAATAGCTATTGGAATCTGTAAAGTGAACTCAGTATCGATACCTAATGTATGAGTATCGAAACATTACCTACAATATATATACCTAATGTATGAGTATCGATACTTCTAGCCCCAAATCTCCTTATTTTAAACGTCTGATGAACAATATCGGTATTTTTACTCTAATATTGATACCCTAGCCCAGAAATGTCCTGCTTAGGGCATAAAAATGACCCTCTAACTCACCCAAGAGTCCTACTAAGGTTCCTAAACATTATTAGATTTTTATGTATGATAATAGGAGTCATAATAGGTCCATAAACATATTTAAAAAACCAATTACTGAAATCTACCATGAACATGCTTCACGACTCATGCAAGCTAAAAAACACACCTAGTTATCTACATTGTACTGGAGTTGAGTTTGAAGTGAGTTACCTTCAATTTCTAAGGTGCTGGAACACCCAAGGTTCAACCAAGTACTAATTTCTCCTTCCCTTTGACCTTGGGGTTTTTTTCAACTTCTTTCACTAGGTAAGAATCAAACACTTGAGTTACTAGTTTGATTTAGAGGTTAAAAAAATTTAAGAACACTTCCTAAGACTTAAATCCACCAAAATGGGCTGATTTACTAAGAATCCTTAAATCTCACTAAAACCCACTCATGGCTATCTTAACCAAAACTTGAATGGAAGACTTGAAATGAAACTTAGAAAGAAGAGATTAAGAACTCTCTTGAAATGCTAAGGGAGGTGGAGAGGCTTTGAAATGGAGAATAAGACAAAAACAATGGTGAAAATGAGACATTAAGGAGGGGTGCAAACGTGAGATAATCACCCTTAATGGATATTCAACCTTTGAAATTAAAAGTGGTGAAAATGTTCGCTTGGTCCTCCTAGTTTTGATTACAACTTAAAATATTTTTTTATCAACTATTGGTCCCAAACTTATTAAAATGCAATGGATTTATTTAAACACACTCGGATTAATCCAAAATTATTAACTTGAGATTTGAGGAGTTACATTTTCAAACTTCAATGGCAAGCTATTTCGTGCTCTCGAATGTATATGATGTCATGTTTAGATCTTCAGATTTGACTTCATGAACACAAGTCCAGCATTTGAGAGACACTCATCAAGTATTGAAATTTCTCATTTTGGACTTGCGTTCTTAACATGGCATGGAATATTGAAATTTCTCATTTTGGATGTGCATACGAAATTTCCCATAATCCTATGCACATACCGAAAACAGAAAACGACATCAGCATGAATCTTCTAGGAACTTTCCAATGCATTTGGCTCCAAAGTTCCCTCAAATTCTATTAGAACTAAATAACTAGAGTTAGTTAAGAGCAGTTAGTGTTCAGTTGAGGCAGATACAGAGCTTCTAGAATTGTGCCAAGCTTCTGTTAGCTATTATAAAATCATGTACACCATCACTGGAATTAACAGAGAAAGCATTCTATGTTTGTTCAACATTAAAGCTCAATCTAGTTTTTCAATATGGTATCATTCGCCGATGATCCTGCGGCCATCTTTTCCGCTTGCGTTTGTTGTTGTTGTTTTCTCTCCGATGCAATCTGAGGAAGCTGAAGAGCTTGACCGAAGTAGTATGGATGGATTATCTGATTTCATCTCAGTTCTGCCCGACGAGTGTTTGGCTTGCATTTTCCAGTTTCTTAGCCCCGATGACCGGAAACACTGCTCTCTTGTTTACCGGCGGTGGTTGAAGACTGAAGGACAGAGCCGTCATCGACTTTCCCTCAACGCCCAGTCAGATCTGCAACATTTGATTCCTTCCATCTTCTCTCGCTTTGATGCTGTCACGAAACTGGCCCTGAAATATATCCGTAATTCTGTTAGCATCGGGGATGAAGCGCTTGTTCTAATCTCGGAGCGCTGCCAGAACTTGACTCTCCTTAAGCTCCGAACTTGTCGTGACTTGACCGATACCGAAATGTCGGCTTTCTATCTTGCACTTTCGGAGCTAAAGGCATGAACGCCGTGCTCGACCACTGTCCAGCGAATTCCGTTGGGTTCTTGGAGAAGTTTTTTGGGTGTCCGGCGGGGACAAATCCCCACTGGTTGGATACTGCTTGCGGCGGTGGCCTCCGATGGGTCATTATTCACGTGGGGTGCTATAATGAGTATGGTCAGCTAGGCAGAGACGTCACTTCCGAAGGATTACAGGGGGCTTATGTGAAAAATGCAGGTGCAAAATTCCTTGATGAGGCTCCTGAGCTTGTGAAAATTGCCCAGGTGTCATGTGGAGAGTACCACACTGCAGCTATTTTTGCATAGTAGTATAATCCTTTTGTGTGTGTAAATAGAAGTTTAATTTTGTATTCATTTTGTTGCTTCTATCTCAAAGTGTTAGGGGACTTGAAAGCTTCAGAGTCAAGAGTCCATAAAAAAATGTGTCAAGGAACCTTGTAAAAGAGGGTGAAAAAGAAAGAAATGAAGGTGAATAAGAAGAACGAAAGGAAGCATCAGTACTTTCGATTCAAAGTGAACGGAAGGAAGCATCGGCACTTTTGATTCAAGAAGAACGAAAGGAAGCATCGGCACTTTCGATTCAAGTGAACGGAAGGAAGCATCAGCACTTTCGATTCAATTGTTCATCTTTTCAATTGTTCAGGGCTAAGATGTGTATGTTACCTTGTTGAAGGAGGAGGAGAAAGTAGAGGGAATATTAGAACTAAATAACTAGAGTTAGTTAAGAGCAGTTAGTGTTTAGTTGAGGCAGATACAGAGCTTCTAGAATTGTGCTAAGCTTCTGTTAGCTATTATAAAATCATGTACACCATCACTGGAATTAACAGAGAAAGCATTCTATGTTTGTTCAACATTAAAGCTCAATCTAGTTTTTCAATATGGTATCATTCGCCGATGATCCTGCGGCCATCTTTTCTGCTTGCGTTTGTTGTTGTTGTTTTCTCTCCGATGCAATCTGAGGAAGCTGAAGAGCTTGACCGAAGTAGTATGGATGGATTATCTGATTTCATCTCAGTTCTGCCCGACGAGTGTTTGGCTTGCATTTTCCAGTTTCTTAGCCCCGATGACCGGAAACACTGCTCTCTTGTTTGCCGGCGGTGGTTGAAGACTGAAGGACAGAGCCGTCATCGACTTTCCCTCAACGCCCAGTCAGATCTGCAACATTTGATTCCTTCCATCTTCTCTCGCTTTGATGCTGTCACGAAACTGGCCCTGAAATATATCCGTAATTCTGTTAGCATCGGGATGAAGCGCTTGTTCTAATCTCGGAGCGCTGCCAGAACTTGACTCTCCTTAAGCTCCGAACTTGTCGTGACTTGACCGATACCGAAATGTCGGCTTTCTATCTTGCACTTTCGGAGCTAAAGGCAGAACGCCGTGCTCGACCACTGTCCAGCGAATTCCGTTGGGTTCTTGGAGAAGTTTTTTGGGTGTCCGGCGGGGACAAATCCCCACTGGTTGGATACTGCTTGCGGCGGTGGCCTCCGATGGGTCATTATTCACGTGGGGTGCTATAATGAGTATGGTCAGCTAGGCAGAGACGTCACTTCCGAAGGATTACAGGGGGCTTGTGTGAAAAATGCAGGTGCAAAATTCCTTGATGAGGCTCCTGAGCTTGTGAAAATTGCCCAGGTGTCATGTGGAGAGTACCACACTGCAGCTATTTTTGCATAGTAGTATAATCCTTTTGTGTGTGTAAATAGAAGTTTAATTTTGTATTCATTTTGTTGCTTCTATCTCAAAGTGTTAGGGGACTTGAAAGCTTCAGAGTCAAGAGTCCATAAAAAAATGTGTCAAGGAACCTTGTAAAAGAGGGTGAAAAAGAAAGAAATGAAGGTGAATAAGAAGAACGAAAGGAAGCATCAGTACTTTCGATTCAAAGTGAACGGAAGGAAGCATCGGCACTTTTGATTCAAGAAGAACGAAAGGAAGCATCGGCACTTTCGATTCAAGTGAACGGAAGGAAGCATCAGCACTTTCGATTCAATTGTTCATCTTTTCAATTGTTCAGGGCTAAGATGTGTATGTTACCTTGTTGAAGGAGGAGGAGAAAGTAGAGGGAATATTAGAACTAAATAACTAGAGTTAGTTAAGAGCAGTTAGTGTTTAGTTGAGGCAGATACAGAGCTTCTAGAATTGTGCTAAGCTTCTGTTAGCTATTATAAAATCATGTACACCATCACTGGAATTAACAGAGAAAGCATTCTATGTTTGTTCAACATTAAAGCTCAATCTAGTTTTTCAATAAATTCTAAGCGCTTTACATTGGATTGCAAACTTGCTTTCTGCTGTAAGTCGCTTCCGTCTCCGTTGAATTTTCCGAGGCTCTCTTTCCGAGCTTGTTACTGAAGAACCTGAGCTTAATACCAGGTTAGTTTCGATAGATGTATTTTAGTTCTCTTAACACTGAAGTTCTACGTTGTAATGCTTCTCGCAGGTAATCTTAGTGCTGGATCCCTTCGATTCGATCGATTCAATGACTTCGAACAATGCAAAGCAAGCCAAGTTAACAAATGATGAACATGCTCCCGAGGAAAGAAGCTTTCGGGGCTGCAAAACTACTTCGGTCGCTGCAAAATGTGCCCCTCCGGATACTCTTGGGTCTGAGATCCCTGATCTTAAATGGCTTGGCATATACTTCGGTGTCTACTTGACAATTGGAACCATAAGCTTTTATTCGTTAAGGACGATATTGGAGGGGGGGGGGAACGAACGATTTCGTTGATTTATTTTGTTAAATAAATTTAATTATCAAATAATATTTAATCACTAGAATTATAAATAAAATTCAATTTAACCCCAATTATAATTTAAGTTAAAACATTACATATATTATGAGATAACTGTGTAAGACAATTTTATGAGATAAATCTCTAAGCGGTGCCAACCAAATGCCAATGGTACCTAATAATGTCCATACACAATCAAAGGGAAGATCTTCTATTTCAGGACACATCTAATCATATAAATTAAACAAAGTTTTGCCCATAAACAATCAATAAACTTGAATAATAATAAATAAATAATACAATACAATACAATACCTAATAATGTCGAAAGTTGGAAGAGTCAGCTTTGTGACCCTAATGACGATGCTCCTACTGGCTTAACAGGGTATTACCACTGGGAAAGGGTATATCACATCCACATTCTCAACCGGATGTCCAAGAAGGCTCCGCCGCTGACGGTGCACGTGAGGTCGAACCCACGATCTTAAAGAGCACATCACCGGGAAAGGCGGCGAGTTCCAGTTCCATTTCACCCCCCAGCTTCTGGCACAAAACGGTTTTTAATTGCGTTTTCATGAGCGGCGCTAAAACCAAGGCGTTCGATATTTACGGGCCCAATGATTATAGCTACGGGAGCAAAGTTTGCCGTCTTCTTAAACAGAGGCCGGTGAATTGGAAGGTGCAAGATGACGGGTTTTACCGCAGTTGTGACGGTGTCAGTTATCAGAAGATGTATGATTGGGGGCGCCGGTGAATGATGATGATAATCATCAACGTAATGCGAATATTATCGAATTCGATTCAATTTAAAAAATTAATATTTTATTTTATTTAGTTCAAAAATTTATGAGCATAAAATTATTAAATTTAATTTACACTCAAGATTAAAAATTAAAGTTTAATTCAAGCTCAAGTTCAAACTCAAACTCAATATTATATTTTAAAAATATATAAATATTAATATTATTAATAATCTAATTTAAAAAATAAAAAATAATTTTTTTTTGTTTAAGAGATTTTCGAGTCAGATATCAAGTAACTTATTTTAGTTCGTTAAAAATTGATTCGAATTCATTCGATTCAAATATTGACCAAATTATAATCGAATTAAACTCGAATAATTTGTAATCAGTTTCATCTCAAATATTGCATAGAGATGGATCAAAAATCATAAAATTTTAAAATTGTCATATATTTTAAATATTATTTTTATATTTTTAGTTATAATCTATTTTTTCTTTCTTTAAATTCTACAAACTTACTTCTTTTTAAATTTTAAATATTCATTTTTCATAATATAAAATCTCGTATCCGATCCTGAACGAGTGATATACAGAGATGTAACGGGCTCCAACCAAAACAAGCCATCTTTTCTTCCATTAAAGGCTTGCGACAGCACGCGATGGACTAACATGTAACACCAATGCATCTAGGGATGTGTACAAATCCGGTTTTGATCAATTGATTCGACCCAAAAATTCTTTAATATGTGATATGATATGATATGAAATAATATATTTATTAAAAAATATTATTTTTATTTAATAAAAATATGGTTTGAATTAATAATAATATTATATATATAGATATTATTGTAATTATCACTACATATATATAGTAAAAATAATATTTTTGGGTATGATATTTTTACTCTAAAGTCTAAACTCGAATCCGACCCAACCTTAACATACCTTCTAAAAAAATTCGACTTAACTTGATCCGTATTCGATTTTTTTTAAAAAAATTTAACATAATCAAATCGAATCAGATCGAATTATACTGTCTAGTTTGGATACTGTGCCCATCCCTAATTGCATCTCGTTGGATTTTTATTCCACAAATTAAAATCGGTGCACAACTGACATTATTATTTAGGATAAACTACACTGATGGTCACTTAGCTTTTAGAGAACTTTTATTCTAGCAACTAAACTTTTAAATTTTGCATTACATACACTAAACTTTTAATTCACATTAGTTATGGTCATTATCATTAGTTGACATGACATCTTCTCAAAACAAATCTTAAGATTCAAATTGATATATGTTGAAAGCACTAAATTTTCAATGAAAAGAGTTGTCATCGATTAATCACAATGTTTAAAAGACTTTGTTTGGATATAAGATTAACATAGCTCAATATCAAATTGATTAAGCAATTGACAATGATGGACCAAAAAAAATTAGTTTTTAGTTTCAATTGGAATTGAGTAGATTAGAAGATTTTTTAATGAGTTTGAACCGAAGAAAATAGAGAAAAGAAGAAGAGAAGTAGTTTGATGATCTTTTCGATTGGTGAAACCATCAAAGGACAATGGAGAAAGAAGAACAATGATTTTTACGCTTTTAAGGGTTTTAATGTGTCACAATAAGGACTCCAATGCAATTTTTTTTATGACCAAAGTGAATATAGCCTAAAAGCTCAGTGACTAATTGTGTAGTTTACCCTATTACTTATTATTGTGCTTGGATTTGATTATTGCTGGTGTGCAAAATTACCCGACCCGGTTGACCCGACCCGCCGACCAGGATCTAAAAAAACCGGGTAATTCTCTAAAAAAAATTACCCGGCCGGGTTGGGTACCCGGCCCGACATTTCCCGGGTCGGGCCCGGGTCACGAAATCTAGTTTTTCCAGGTACCCGGATAACCGGGTATCCGGTTATTTATATATATATATATATATAATTATATAAAATATAATAAATTATTTATATTATGGATTATTATATTTTGTATTTTGAACTTTTAAATTTTATGTTCGGATATTAGAGTATGTAATTCGAAGTTTCGAATATTTAAATTTATGTATATATTTTTTTAAATTAATAATTTAAAATTAAAAAATTAAAAATCGGTATCGGGTACCCGCAAAATTCGAATTCCCAATTACTGGGTACCCATAATATCCGGGTCGAAACACGGGCCGAAAAATCGTCAACCCAAAAATTTCAGGTACCCAAAAATCCGGGTACCCATATTTGCACACCCCTACTGCCCTCCACTTCCTTCTGAAAAGGACATGATGCCTCTCTCCTTTCAGCTGGTTTCTTTTCCCTCAATTTGTGATTTAGCTCCTAAACTATACATATTTTTCACTTGGATACTTCAATTATTATTTTGGCCCCAATTAAACCTTTCTCCTTTTTTTTTTGGCTCCAAAGCCTTTAGTTTTTAAGAATTGTATGGTACCATGTGGCTAAACATTGTGTTGCACATGGCTTGCAATTCCAAACCTTGTTGATGTTAATGGGAAAAGAGATTAATGATTTGCCCCCTTTACTTTAAAAAATATTGAATTAACCTCTTTGATTACCAAAGTTTCAAAAATTATAAAATAGACATTAAATTTCTTCTCAAACGGATTACAAAATGATCATTAAACTATTCAAATTGTTATAAAATGATTATTAAATTTATCGAATTGTCACAAAATGATACTTAAAATTATCAAAATTTATCACTATTTGATAACATGTAATACCCATTTTGTAACAGGTTGATGAGTTTAATGATCATCTTATAACTTTTAAAATTGCAATGACCAGAAAGAGCAGTTCAGCATAGATCAGTGACCATTTGTGTATTTTAGCCTTTTTCTCACAATCAGATCGCTTTCAGAAAAGAACATAGGCACTTGAGTTTTAAGGAACACACAAGGGTGACCTGTTTCCTTCATGATTTTTCAAGCAGTGCTGGTCCAAGAGGGAAATAAAGGCTACCAACATATCATCATTTCTAGCAAATTCCTCCGTTCTGGTAACCCTGAAATCTCCTTTTATGAAAATAAAAAAAAGTAGCCAAATATTTGTTACATCTATCTATCTATCTATCCATCTGAACATGATGGAAACAACAACCGAGTATCAAATATGTCCTCCATTTCGTCTCTTCAAACCCTACTTACTCTGCGTTTCAATCCTTGCCCCTTCAATTGTTTTGACTAGTTTCCTTGGCCTGGGGTTCCATGCCATCCTTCTCACGACAACAGTCTTGATCTTAACAACAAGTTTCATGTTCAAATTATCCCGGAAAACAATGGTGGTACTCGAAGAAGAAGAAGTAATACAGCCGGTGCTGATGAATAATGTTACTGTTTCAGATGCTGCCCCAGGAGCTGATGATGGTGAAAGCAGTGAGGATTCATGGCGGAGTGAAGATGGTGAGCTGAACTGGGTGGTTTTAGGTGTTGTGGAGCAAAACCCTGAAGTCTCAGATGAATATTCAAACTCAGAAGATGATGATGATGATGAAGAAGAAGGTCTCATTGAAATTGCTATTCCATTTCCAGGCAATGAAACCACTGGTTTGAATGAAGAACCAAAACAAAATGTGCAGTCCAATCCGCAGACTTTCTTGCAAGAACCTATTTTCCAGGAGCAACACCTTGTGGAACTGTTGGCAGAAATAAACGAGGAAGAAAATCTAATTGAAATTGACATTTCAATGGGTTCTATCAAATGTCCAGCATTTGAAATTGAAGCTTAAAATCATTAGATTTCCAAACTTTGAGTTCAGTATTTTGATACTAAGAGTTAGTTTTTTTTTTTATATATTTGTTATGATCAAATATCATAGACTCAATTCTCTACTTTTTTGGCTATGAATTAGCCTTTCTTATGATGAAGTTTAATGCTTTTTAGAGCATGTGTTATCTTTTTGGCACACGCAATGCAGAAAGGAAGCCAACATTTTGATTTTTATATTGCATGTGGAATTATTGCTGTCGGGGCCTTTCTCTCATGGAAATGGAAATGTCACTGGAATCCCTTAGAATTGGAATTGGAATTCAATTCCATCACTTACTTATGTTTGATTCAAGTTTTTAAATGGGGAATTGGAATCCAATTCGATCAAGGGAGTGAAAGTAAATTTCATCCATAACATGAAGGAATTGAAATCCTTTAGAGGGAGAGAATATGAAATTTGACCATACTACCCTCATCAATCTTTTGGTATTAGGGTCGGATTTTTTTTAAAAAAAACCAGGATCGAGTTAGGTTCAGGTTTAGGGTGAAAAATACCCGACCCAAAAAATATATATAATTTTACCTTATATATTTAGAAATAATTACAATAATACCCATATATATATAATTTTTTTCAATTAAGTCACTGTTTTTATTGAATAAAAATAATTTTTTATTATTTCGGGTCGGGTCGGGTTTCTAATTCATATATTCGGGTTGGGTCGGGTGAAACTTTATTTTGGTTGGGTCGGGTCTCGGGTAGAGGTTCCCTTGTTCTCGGGTCAGGTCGGGTGGACCAAAAACCCAACCCGACCCATGGTCATCCCTAATTGGGATGATTTTAACTTATGATGTTTATTAGTATGATTTTTATAATTTATTGAAATGAATAATCAATCAATAAAATGAAAATTTAATATTTTTTTAATTTTTTATAATATATTGTTACGTGTAAGTTATAAAACAAACTAAAATTAAGCAAAAAAAATAAGAAGGGCAATTCTGTCATTTTACATTACTGAAATCAAATTCATCTGACATGTTTGCGAACCAAACAGAATATGGAATTAGATTCCAATTCAATTTCCTGCCAACCAAACAGGTTTCAGATTCAGATTTCAATTCCTTCAGATTTCAAATCATTCACAGATTTCAATTTCCTCAAAAACATTCTAGCGAACCAAACGCCACCTTAGGGTAAATATATTGATGTTACCAGTTATTTTTATAGTTATTTAGTTGAAAAGTATAAAATGATATTTCTTATTAACGGTGATAAATGTTAGGGAATACAATCGTTAGTTGTGTAACAACAATAATAAAATATCGTATTTTACTTGATATTTTACTATTTTTCTTTCTCGAACTAGCATCCTTCATCGTCGTTAATTCGACTGTCGCCGATCCTCATCTGCAACGTGACGGGGTACCATAACAGTTTCCTTTCTCTATTCTTTCTTCTATGTTTGACTTTCCTACCATTTGGATTCGAAAGAAAATACTTTGGTGTTTGTGAATCAAATGGAGCCTAAAAATATAGGTTTGAGAGAAAAGTTGATGAGGCTGTTTATATAAATTTATCTCAGAAAATTTAACGACGTTGTACACTTAACAAAAGAAACACAAATTTGAGAGCAATGATAATTTTTTTAAAACTAAATGACCAAAATGGAAATAAAACAAAAATTAAGTGACAAAAACATAATTTATCTTTAATAGTATTTAAGGGTATTTTTGCTATAATTATTTGTTAAAATAATTTTTATAAATATATATTGTTACACGGTGTAACAAAATCTAACATCCATCAATACATTTTGTAATTGCTTTCTTCAAATAGTTGAAAGCTACATACTGGAAATTTATGCAATAATTTATACACACTATTTTCAATGAGAGGCCAACACATAAGTACTTCTGTCTCATGTCAATGTTCTTGTCTTTTTCTCTCGTATTAAGCAAATAAACTGAGTAAAAAAAGATACTTAACTCTTGTATGATTGTATAAAGTTAATTTCAGTAGTCTAATTAAAAAATTAAAACGAAATAATTCGATTTAAAATAAGTTGCATTAAAACCTATCAAGTGATTCTAATGATAAAAGGGAATGTTGTTCTCTCTAAGAATCTTGGATTAAAACAATTATTTGCAGTGTATAAACATTATCAATTAATTAAAAAATTATAAAAATATACATTAAAATCATCTCAAGTTATTAAAAATTCATTTTTCTTTACTTAAATATTTTGTCTATTTAATTTAATTTAATTTAATTTAACTATTCAATTAGAATAACATGTGTCATCATCTGAATCAGCTTATTAAAGAAAAATAAATAAATAAATCGAAGGGAACACAAGGCAATAAACCCAGGATATGTAGGGTTGGATATAGAAACACCAACCAAAAAGTCAAGTTCATTATTTGAATTTTTATTTTTAACAATGACAACTAGATTTTATTTATAAGGGGAGAAATCAAAATTATTACGCAACAAAATATAGAGAGAAAATTGGAGATAATAATCATCAAAATACTCATATAAAAATAAAGTATTAAACCTAAAGATACGAATAGAAACAAAATCTTGTATTGAAAAATGACAACCAACATCAAAATCCAATAACCTTCATAAAAACTCATTGTCTCTATCGAGTTGGAGGTTTTGCGAAGTGATAAAGGAGTAGTGAGCTAACCAAACAAATCTGACAGGCTGCTTCGTTACATAATTCTGATTAAATCGGCAAAAAGGCTTTTACCAAAGAGGGGATTTGACTATAAGTGACCACCGACAAACCAATTAGAAAATAAATGTCGTAATGGTTTTTATGCGAGTACCAAAACAATCACAAAAGTATGCGAAAAACGTACCAAAAATCATAAGGTTCGTGCCACAAGACCAAAGAAAACACGTGCTACAAGACCAGAGAAAACGTGTGCCACAAAGACATATATTCTTATTCAAAATTAAAAAGATTCAATAAAAAAGACATAATATAAAAAATAAGAGAATTATTAGTCACCGACAGTCGACAACCAATATTAAAATTAATATCGTCGGCATTTAAATAAAAAATTAAAGAAAAAAAGACGACACAACAATATTGAAAGAAAATTAAATTGAAAAAAGAGAGAGACGTCTAGAGTTTTTAATGGTGATTTTTGAATAAGAAAAGATAATAATAATAATAACAATAATAATAATAATAATGAGAAAAATGAAAGAGATAAGAGATGGAAAGGTAAATATAATTTAATGTTTTATATGTATTGAATGAATACTTTTATTTTTAAAATAATTTAGGATGATTATAATGTATGTTTAGATTTTTTTAATTAATTGATAATACGACTTATAAATATAACTATTTAAATTTAAAATTTCAAAAAACATAACAATTTTTATGTAGCAACTTGAATTTAAAATTAAGATTTTGAAATAATTAAATACGAGGAAAGAACCAAAAATAGTAGTAGTATTTTAATTATCCTTATTACATGCCTAATCACTCAAAACGCCAAAAATATCTTGGACATTATTGTTGTTAGGTGTATTGATTGAAAAGGAAAAGTCCACGCCGATCACGTGCGAGACACAGAATCAACGGCTCAAAACGAATTCTGAAAAATTATCTAACGGCTTGTATTTCATCTGTGCGAAAGACACCCTTATCGGAAAAGAACGGCCCAGTGCTAACCACGTTCATATTACCTACATTTATATTATTTATACTAATAAAAACACGAGATATTTAAGTAATAACATTCATTAACTAGTAGGGTAAAGTGTCTCTCAAGTGTATGGTATTAGTTTGTTGAGTTTCTTTATTAGTAAAAGTTTTAAAATGATCATTTTATTATAAGATTTTTTTGAGTCATTTAATTATTAAAAGTTACAAAATGATCATTTGATTATTCATATGTTCTAAATTTATCATTTTTTGTTAAAAAAATTAGCGATCATATGAGATGGAGGTTAACTTATTGATTGGGATATGATAAAATTTGACCTCGAGAATGTTTTAGTTGTATTTTATGGATCGAATCTATGTTTAAATTATGTTGTTGAGCTAGTGCTTGAACATTATGTTGGTGAGTTAGTGCTTCATAGCAATGACAGTGCCAATAGAGATCATTAAAATATGATTTATCATATCTCACTCAGCATATTAACATAAAACTCATATAAGCATCATTTTTATAGGAAAAGGATGATTTTGGAATATATCAATAGTCAAGTGATCATTTTATAACTTTTAATAGTCGAAAGACTAAAAAAAACAACATATTATAGTCAGAGGACTCAACAAAACAACATCTTATACTTGGAAACAATTTTATAGCTTTTAATAGTCAAGAGACTTAACAAAATAACACCCCATAATCAGAGAAACATTTTATAACTTTTAATAGTTAAAAGACTTAATAAAATAATGTTCTATAGTCAGGGGACCATTTTTATACTTTATCTTAACTGGCATGTCACAAGTCCTTATGAAATTTATATATTTCCTATTTTAGTTGGATATTTATTTTTCAACTGCTATATAATTGAAATTAGAATGTTTTGAAAAATCATGGATATTTTTTTTCATTAATGTGTGAATACAAGATAATATTTGTTTGAAAAAATCTTAATCATTTAACAATAAACGCTTAAACTTCCCTACAGACAATTTGTTCGAACCCAAAGCCTCTAGAAATAACAGCTATCCCATTAACCACTGAAATTGTTTGATCATTATGAGGTAATGACATGTCATTATTGAAAAAAATAAAAATGGTCACATCAGTAATTTTATTTATTTTTTTAATGGTGGGTCAAAATATAACGGTAGATACGATTTAAAAAAATAATTAGTTGATCAAAACAAAATCAAAGTGATGGTTAGATGACTAAATATGTAGTTTACCTATTTTTATGTAAAATAAAATAAATATTTTAAACATGAAATATGATAGTGACAACTTGATGCCTTGATGGCCTTTAATCTCTCTAATGTTTTGGTATAATACATTTTAGGTCATTGATAATTTGAATGTTTATCAAATTTTGTCTCTAACTTTTGAATTCAAATACTTATTAGATCTATTAACTTGAAAGTTTCTTTTCTTGATTAATTAACTTGGAAGTTAGATGACTCGCAATGTTTATTCCTAATTTATAAATAATTTAGTTTGCATTTCGTTAAATTTCTTTTATTGGTCAAACTTTTTACTAGCATATTATTTTGTATGATATATATATATATCAAAGTACTAAGCGTTCATTCAAAGAAAAAGTGAAGAGCTGAAATAACTTATTTTCTCAGTTTAGTCCTCTCCTCAATTTTCCATTAGAACAAACCTTCACTTAAGTCAACACCAAAACCACTCTCTTTCTTCCCATCCAAAAACCCTACACCATAAACTAACCAAAAAAAAAACTGAAGCCCTAGTTCTTGTATACGTACATATATTCTCAGCATCCAAAGAGTTGTCCGGCCATGGCGGATTCAGACACTGAATCGGGAGGAGCTCAAAACAACGGTTCAAACGCAGGAGGGAACAACAACAGCAGCGACCACCTTTCTTTCCCCAAAGAACAAGACAGGTTCCTGCCCATCGCCAACGTTGGCAGGATCATGAAGAAGGCTTTGCCCGCCAACGCCAAGATATCCAAAGAAGCTAAAGAAACGGTGCAAGAGTGCGTGTCGGAGTTCATCAGCTTCATCACCGGAGAAGCCTCCGATAAGTGTCAGAAGGAGAAGAGGAAGACCATCAACGGCGACGATCTCTTGTGGGCCATGACCACGTTAGGGTTCGAAGACTACGTGGAGCCCTTGAAGGTTTACTTGCAGCGGTTTAGGGAGATGGAAGGGGAGAAGACTACGGTTGCACGTGAAAAAGACGCGCCTCTCGGTGCTGGTGGAGGCGGAGGCGTCGGTGGCGGAGTTTATGGGATGATGGCACATCAGTATGGTTCTACTGCGTTCCATCAGATGGGTAATGGGGTGGGTAAAGGTGGGCCTCCGAATTATTTGGGTGGGCCGAAGTAGTTCCTCATCTGTCACTATCATGCCCGACACGTGTATGAACGTTGTTAGTTCGATAATAATTCCGGGTTGGGTCTGCCCGGTTAGGTCATCATTGGGTACACGTGGAAGGTTTTGGTGATCATGGGCAACCTGTGCTGAAGGTAAACCTGGGAGAACTATAGGCGAGGGGAAGGTGAGTGTGATGGGGCCTACGTAGCTATAATCAAAGACACGTGTACGGTCGGAAGATGGTAGAATCAATTTCAGGCCCTTGACATGTGTTCACAACGTAGAGATCTTGTAGCTTATGACTATGGTTTTCGGTAAAAGTAACATTAGGATTATGGATTGCCCTCGCATATAAATTATTAATGTTATTGCTAGTATTTAAAATATATTATTAATTGTAATCACCTTATATCAATAATAAATATATTATGTATTATTTAATGTTACCAGTTAAAGTATGTTCAATAACTCGTTATTTATTGTTTTTAGGTTTTTTCTGTCGTCTTTTCTAAGATGGCGTTTGGTTGGCATTAATCCCTTAGAATTAGGGGAATTAAAATTTAATTTCATCAATTTTTCATGTAAGGAAATTGGAATCTTTCACTGCTTCAATTTTTCATTAAATAAGGAAAAATGAATTTCATCTATTCTATGATGGAATTCAATTCTCGTGTTAGAGGGAATTGAAATTTGATCATAGTACCCTCATTAATCTTTTGATAATTTACTTATATATTGAATAAAAATATCTTTTATTATTTCGGGTCGGGTTTCTAATTAATATATTATGGTCGGGTCGTGTTGGTTTTTTTAAATGTGATATTCGGGTCGGGTCGTGTTCGGGTTTAGGGTGAAAAATACCCGACCCGAAAATATATATAATTTTACCTTATATATTTAGAATATAATAACCCCTCTATATATAATTTTTTTTCAATTAAGTCATTGTTTTTATTGAATAAAAATATTTTTATTATTATTTCGGGTCGGGTCAGATTTCTAATTCATATATTCGGGTCAGATCGGTGAAACTTTATTTTGGTCGTGTCGAGTTGGTTTTTTTAAGTGTGATATTTGGGTCGAGTACAGGTTTAGGGTGAAAAATACCCGAACCAAACAAAAAAATATATTTACCTTATATTAAGAATAATTACAATAATACCTCTATATATATTTTCAATTAAATCACTGTTTTATTGAATAAAATAATTTTTTATTATTCGGGTCGGGTCGAGTGAAATTTTATTTTGGTTAGGTCGGGTCTCGGATGGAGGCTCCCTTGTCTCGAGTTGGGTCGGGTGGACCAAAAACCGATCTAATAAATCCTGTCTTTACATAATGAAATCAAATTCATCTGATATGTCTGCGAACCAAACAATATGGAATTGGATTCCAATTCAATTTCCTGTCAACCAAACAGAATATGGAATTGGATTTCAATTCCTTCACAAATTTCAATTCCCTCAGAAACATTCCAGCGAACCAAACGCCGCCTAATTTTCTTAGATTAGTGTCTCGTTTTTCTTCTAAGAATTTGCGACCCTCTCTATAGATTAATCAAAAAAATTCTTTAGTTTTGTTTGGTCGACGAAGACATCAATTTGATATTAATTGTCGATCGTTGTTTCTATTTTTTTTCTTTGTTTTTTTAGTTTTTAATAGATACGTATATCTTGTGGTATATTTTTTTCATATTCTTCGCTTGTTTGGTTTTTTTATTTTATATTTCGTAGGGTTAGTTTTGACGATTTCACAATTGACCGAGATGATGTTTATTTATAATTCTGTTGATTTTTCCCGCTTTGGGCAACCAGATTTAATTTAGATACTCAATTTTGTATTCGTGAATAGTTTGTCACAACGTTTGACTTTGATTTGCGATTCTTTGTGGTATTTCAATAACTTAATATTTTTCGTGTTTCGTTTGTATATATTAGATTTTGTTCATATCTATTTATCATTAGAGTCTTTTGGTTGAGTTTTTATTTTCATGTATAATCCTTGTATGATCTAAAATGACTATTTTTTTGTTTCAATATTATAGGAAAATATTCAAATTATGTATTTAGTTGACAATTTTAGTTGTAAAATCTATTATAAATTTAAATTTTTTAGCACTTTAATAAGATTAACGGATTCTATTAAAAAATACTACATGTAAATTTGAATATTTTAGCATTTTAATAAGACTAGAGACAAATATGCATGTGAATAATCATTAGTAATATGACACCTTCAAATTATTTTAGCATTTAATAAGACTAGAGACAAATAATGCATGTGAAATAATCAATTAGTAAAATATGACACCTTCAAATTTATTTTCAGAATTTATTTTAAGAAATGGATCATTTGTTACAGAACACATGAAACTTGTCACATGATAGTGGCGAATTTCATAAAATATATTAAAAAAAACTCACAGTATAAAATAGATCAAAGTTATATGAAACTTATCACCTCCACGTAACCAATTCTAAACTTGTCACCTCCCCATAATAAGTTTCATATGCACTATAACAAATTATCTAAATCCCGAAATAATTCTTATCAATCTCCATTTTTCAATTTTTTTCACTTATATTATTTCCCTACAACCACCCAACTTTCTTCACTTTCACTCCTAAAAAACAGCTTTTAATAGAATTTGAGGCGACAATAAAATATAATGTTTTAAACGTTATACAAAATTATTTGACCACTAAAAAATTAGGCAATTTTCCCGATAAATCACCGGTGATCGACATATTTACCGATCTAACACCGGTCAGATTATATTTCCCGATCTAAAACCCGTAGCAGTAAAGCGCGCCCCCTGAACCGCGCTATACGCTGATTTGGCGCCACGTGGGTATAGCGCGCCCCCTGCCCCGCGATATACGGTGATCTGTCGCCACGTGGGTATAGCGCGCCCCCTGATCCACGCTATACCTGGGTATCTGACACGTGGGGTATAGCGCGGTGCAGGGCGCGCGCTATACCCCTAAATACCCAACCCTACACATCCTCATCCTCTCTATAAATACCCCCATCCTCAATCACTTTTATCACACCAAATTCTCTCAATTCTCTAAATTTCTCTCAAATACTCTATCTTTTTAAGGTATATTTTATAATATTTTTACTATTATGTATTTACTTTATTTAATATTTTACTAATATAATTCTTTTGCAGATATATAATGGAAGGCACTCTACTTCGCTCGGATGGAAATCATATATCTCTACACTTTGCTGATACGGTAACATTTTAACATTTTAATTTAATTTAAATTATTAGTAATATTTAGTTGATTTATTTAATGCATGATTATTAGATTAAAAATTAAATATCTCGACACTTTGCTGATACGGTAACATTTTAACGTTTTAATTTAATTTAAATTATTAGTAATAATTAGTTGATTTATTTAATGCATGATTATTAGACTAAGAATTAATTTTTGTAATTATTTAATTTTAGGAGAATGACCGTGTATTAGATCCTTTTATTAGGAATCTTAAGTTAGTGATACCCAGCCGTGTCTTGCCGTATTTAGTAGAGGCTAGATTCAGTTACATAGGTAGATATCAGGGTCACTGTAAGATAGAGCCAGATCTGATTTCTGCCGTAGTAGAGCGGTGGAGGCCGGAGACCCACACATTCCATCTTCCGTGCGGAGAGTGAACGATCACGCTTGAGGATGCACCTGGGGCTTCCGGTGGATGGAGATGTGATATCGGGGATAGCTTCCGGTTCTTGGACTACTTTGTGTCAAGATAGTCTAGGACGTGTCCCGAAAAATTTTATCGGAGGTATGATACCGTTAAATTGGTTTGTTGAAAACATTTTGATGTTTCGATATAACAAATTAAGTTAAATGAATTTTAAGATTTTCCAAATAATTTTCTAAGTATATTCGATATAACTATTCGAATATCAAAACATTACTCCAAATCTTTCAAAAATCATTTTTAATCCATACTCAAGTGTAAAATTAAGTTTTAATCTTAAAACAATTTCAAAATAATTTTACAAAGTATTTCGAACCATTTCAAAGCCAAAAATTACAGATTGCTCAGAGAGAACCGATTCCCCCCTTGTATAATGGTCGAAATATTTGAATTTTACACTTAGGGAACCGATTCCCCCCATGCTTCAAGCTGTTTTATTAATTGTTTTCACACTAAAACGGCTATATTATCTTCTCTAATCATCCCCAACGTTCAAAAGTGATTCAAGGTGTATTTAAGCAAGCTTAGAAGCCATTGATCAATAACAAGAAACATCAAGCAATTAGAATCAAGAGAGAATCAAAGAGAAAGCATCAAACATCAAGTTTGAGCATTTCAACCCTATTTTTCATTCAATATTCATTTTACTTTCAAGAACACTTATTGTGCTCAATTGTATTTATTCTTAAGTGTTATTTCTTTGTTCTAGAATTGTGCAAACATATTTTCCTTGTGGGGTTTTTCTTGTAAGTTTGCAAATTTGTATTTCTCTTTGAGAAAAGAGTGTTCTCAAGAATTGGGGTATATTCTTGAGGGAGTTGTAAGGTTATCTCTTTCGCCTCAAAAGAAAGAACAAATTAGTGAATTTGTTGGAAAATCCTTAGTGTGGATAGCTAAGGTAGTGGACGTAAACTTTGGTTGATAAAGTCGAACCACTCTAAGTCGCTGTGTAATTTCTTTTAATTTTCTGTAAAAGCTTCAACCAAAATTTTTATTGCCAATTCACCACCCTCTTGCCCGATTCAGTCAATCGATTAACTCAACAATTAGCATCAGAGCCTAACTCATTTGAAGGTTTAATCGCCTCTTGAGTCGATTCGGGAAGAGTTATATCGATAATCAAAGTCATCAATGGCCTCCGCTTCAAACTTTGACTCCGGTCTCGATTCGATGCCCGTCAACAAGCCTCATTTCTTCAATGGAGCTAACTATGCCTATTGGAAGAATAGAATGATGTACTTCATTCAAGCAAGTGACATAGGAGCATGGAATGCCGTAGAAGAAGGATACATCAAACCTCTCACTCATCCAAGGTTGTGGAGTGAAGGAGAGACAAGAATGTTTCAGCTCAACTCCAAAGCCATCCATATCATTTTTTGTGCTCTTGGACCAGATGAATACGGAAGAGTTTCATCGTGTACAACTGTCAAAGAAATATGGGACAAACTTCAAGTCACTCATGAAGGTACCGATGAGGTAAAGAAATCTAAAATTAGTATTCTAACGCATAGCTATGAAAATTTCAGGATGAAACCAAATGAAGATATCAAAGCTATGACGGATAGATTTTCAACGATTGTCAATGGTCTCAAATCATATGGAGAGATCATTTCAAATGAAAAGCTTGTGAGGAAGTTAGTCTACTCCCTCCCAAAATCGTGGCAATCAAAGAAGACGACAATCATCGAGTCTAAGGACTTAACGTCCTTAACTCTTGAAGAGCTAATTGGGTCACTCCTCACTCATGAAATGATGCTCGAAGATGAGGTGGACCTCGACAAGATTGACGAGACACCAAAGGAGAATGAGAAGAAGAAAAACATTGGAGTTACTCTCAAATCCATAAAAGATGAGAGTGATTCGAATAACGATGACGAGGAAATGTCATTGTTTGCCAAACGGTTCAGAAAAATGATGAGACCTTATCGAGGAAGAAAATTCAAACGAAATGAAGGCCTCAAAAATGAACCGAAAGAGAAGGACCCAATCATTTGCTATGAATACAAAAAGCCAGGGTATGCCAAATATGATTGCCCACAATTGAAGAAAAATGGTCAATCAAAGAATAATCACAGGGCTCATGTGGCTACATGGAGCAATGAAGAAAGTTCTGATGAAGAGGAACAAGAAGTAGCTAACTTGTGCTTGATGGCATTCGGGGAAGATTCTAAGGTAACCTCTAACTCATCCGATTTTGATGATTTACCCTATGATGAGTTATTAGAGGAATATAATGGGTTGGCTTCGGATTATGAGAAATTATTTTTAAAATATAAAAATGATGTTTCAAAATTGAAAAATGAAAACAAACTCATATCCAAAACCAACAACGATCTTGAAAGTAAAATCAAAGATTTGCAAATCAAACTAGAAGAGTTTGAAAAGAAAAATTTAGATTTGAAAAATTTACTTTCAAAGATCAATGATGATCATCAAAAGAAAATTGATGATCTTAAAACTTCTTTTGATAAAGTTGGAACAAAACATTTTGAAAAAGGTGGAAATTCAAAATCCAACTTTGTTAGAAAAAGTTTTAGAAACTATAATCATAGAGGTCCCCAAAGAACCTCTGATGGAAAAATCGTTAGAAGTATGTGGGTTCCTAAAGAACTCATTACTACTAAAGATAAAAATATCCTACACAAATGGATACCTAAGGGGACTAGGATTTTGGAAACTAATAAATATGGACCCAAAAGAATTTGGGTACCAAAAATAAAAAATTAATCTATGTTTGTAGGGAAAGGAGAATTGCTACAAGGCACGGGAAACTAATTCAAATTCATGGTACCTTGATAGTGGATGCTCAAGACACATGACCGGAGACAAAAGCCGGTTCATTGAGTTTAACGCCAAAAATGGAGGAGAAGTGACTTTTGGAGACAATTCAAAAAGGTCACATTGAAGGTATTGGTACAATAGGTAATACCTCTTCCATACAAATTAAAAATGTTTTATATGTGAATGGATTAAAGCATAATCTATTGAGTATTAGTCAATTATGCGATAAAGGATTCAATGTCTTATTTGAAATTAATGGTTGTAAAGTCATTGACATTGCATCTAATCGGATTATGCTTGTTGGTCATAGAATAGGAAACATATACATGGTGCATTTAGATTCTTTTGATATGACTAATTTATGCCTAGTTGCTAAGGATGAGCATGATAGTTGGTTATGGCATAGGAGACTAGGACATGCTAGTATGAGTGTTTTGCAACGGTTAATTCAAGGAGACCTAGTAAGAGGGTTGCCTAAGCTTAAATTTGATAATGATAAAATCTGTGATGCTTGTGCTAAAGGAAAACAAAAAGCGAGTTTCATTTAAATCCATTAATGATGTATCAACTAGTAGAGTTTTACAATTGATCCATTTAGATCTTTTTGGGCCAACTAGAACTACTAGCTTGGGTGGAAAACATTATGCATTTGTCTTAGTAGATGACTATTCTAGATATACTTGGGTTCTATTTTTAAGTACTAAAGATGAAGCTTTAGAACAATTCATCACGTTTTCAAAAGTAATCCAAAATTAAAAAAGGTTACTCTATAACTAGTGTTAGAAGTGATCATGGAACTGAATTTGAAAATCTTGGATTTACTGAATTTTGTAACTCTAACGGTATTAGCCATAATTTTTCAGCACCTAGAACCCCTCAACAAAATGGAGTTGTTGGGAGGAAAAATCAAACTTTAGAAGAAATGGCTAGAACCATGCTTTGTGAAAATAATTTGCCAAAATATTTTTGGGCGGAAGCCACAAATACCGCTTGTTATGTTGTAAATCGAGTAATGATTAGGCCAATTTTAAAGAAAACTCCATATGCAATTTTCAAAAATAAAAAGCCTAACATTAGTTATTTTCATCATTTTGGATGTAAATATTTTGTTTTAACAACGGTAAAGAAAACCTTGGCAAATTTGATGCTAAAAGTGATGAAGGAATTTTTCTGGGTTATTCCTTAAATTCTAAAGCTTATCGTGTATTTAATAAAAGAACTTTAGTTGTAGAAGAGTCTATACATGTTGTTTTCGATGATAATCCCCTTCCGAGGAAGGATTCTTGTGTGAATGATGATGTAGGTGTTATAAATACAAATGACGTTAGACATGAAGTTGGAGAACCATCATCAAAGGAAGAAACGAAAAATGACGAAACTCATGATACTCTTGAGAATCCAACCATTGAAGAAAGGGAAGTATCTTATCCAAGAGAGTACAACTATGTCAAGGATGGTGAAATTATAGGTGATCCATCCAAAGGGGTAACAACTCGATCTTCTCTTAGAAATATTTGTAATTATGTTGCATTTATCTCATGCATAGAGCCTAAGAATATTAAAGAAGCATTAAATGATGAACATTGGATTATGGCTATGCAAGAAGAGTTAAATCAATTTGAGAGAAGTAAAGTATAAACATTAGTTGAAAGGCCTAGTAATAAATCTACTATAGGTACTAGATGAGTATTTAGGAATAAGCTTGATGAGAGTGGTAATATAGTGAGAAACAAGGCTAGACTTGTTGCTCAAGGGTATACTCAAGAAGAGGGCATAGACTATGATGAAACATACGCTCCCGTAGCTAGGATAGAAGCAATTAGAATGTTACTAGCATTTGCATGTTTTCATGAATTTAAATTATATCAAATGGATGTTAAAAGTGTATTTTTAAATGGTTTTATAAAGGAAGTGGTGTATGTGGAACAACCTCCAGGTTTTGAAGATTCAAAATTTCTAGACCATGTTCTTAAATTGACAAAAGCTCTTTATGGCTTAAAACAAGCTCCTAGAGCTTGGTATGAAAGATTGTCAAATTTTTTAATTGAAAAAGATTTTTCAAAAGGGAATGTTGACACTACATTGTTTCTAAAGCATAAAGGTAAAGATTTATTAGTAGTTCAAATTTATGTTGATGATATAATATTTGGTTCTACTAATGATGTTCTTTGCCAAGAATTTTCTAAGCTAATGCAAAGTGAATTCGAAATGAGCATGATGGGGGAGCTCTCATTTTTCTTGGGACTCCAAATCAAGCAAAGAAAAGATGACATCTTCATCAATCAAGCTAAGTACGTCAAAGATATGCTCAGAAGTTTGGACTGGAAAATGGGAAACCTCATGACACTCCAATGAGCTCTTCAACAAAGCTTGACTTAGATGAAGGAGGTAAATGTGTAGATGTCAAATTATATAGGTCAATGATTGGCTCTTTGCATTATCTAACTGCAAGTAGATTGTACATTATGTTTAGTGTTTGCTTATGTGCTAGATTTCAATCATGTCTTAAGGAATCACATTTACTAGCTGTTAAGAGAATCTTTAGATACCTTAAGGACACTCTTAGTTTAGGACTTTGGTATCCTAGAGACTCTAGCTTTAGCTTGCATGCTTTTTCTGATGCGGATTATGGAGGATGCAAATTAGATAGGAAAAGCACCTCCGATACTTGCCAATTCCTTGGAAATATGCTAATTTCTTGGTTTTCAAAGAAACAAAATTATGTTGCATTATCTACCACTGAAGCCGAATACATTTCAACTGGTAGTTGCTGTGCACAAGTTTTATGGATGAAACAACAACTTTTTTATTATGGAATTGAAGTAGGTACCATTCCTATCAAGTGTGAAAATACTAGTGCTATTTGTCTCACTAAAAATCTCATCTAACACTCTAGAACTAAGCACATTGAAATAAGACATCACTTCATTAGAGCCCATGTCACTAAGGAAGATGTAGTTCTAGAATTTGTTGATACTTTGCATCAATTAGCGGATATCTTTACAAAACCCTTAGACAAGGAAAGATTTTGGACACTTAGGAGAGAATTAGGTTTGACCAACCTATCTTCACTTAGTGTTTAAAATAATTTTGGCACTTTTAAGAATAAATGAAAAATGCTTATAATAGTAATTTTTGATTGCATTCATTGCTATTAGTTAGGGGGAGTTTATGATTCTTGATGCAAAATTAATTTTATGTTTAAATATTGTTTAAAGATTAATTTAATTGTTTGAACATGATTAATTTTCAATATATGAGTTGCCAATACCACTAGAGGAAATTAATTTAGCATTTTGGGTGTTTAAAATCGGATTTTAGCATTTTGGTGTAGAGGGAATCGATCCCCCCATGAGGGAACCGATTCCCCCTTTGAAGGGGAACTGATTCCCCCCACAGGGGAATCGATACCCCCCTGGGGTTCTAGTTATACACGAGCAGAACCCTTCAAAATCCTCAAAAACCCTCTATTTTCTTCATTGCCGCCAAACTCTCTCCCTATATTTATTCTTGCCTCAAATCATCGATTTTAATCGGAATTCACTTCAAATATCATCTCCTAAACTTGCAATCATCATTAAAATCGTGAAAACAACATCAAAATCCACTCAATCTCATCATTCAAGGTAAAATTTTCTAAACTCACTATTTAATTGATTTTGAACATAAGACTGGTTTTAATTAGTTCTAGGATGAACTTTAGATCGAGTATTGATTTTTTAGTGATTAGAAACTAGATATTACAACTAATTTCATCAAAAACACAAGAATTTTCCAATTTTTTTTTAAAATTTTCGAAATTAAAAAAAATGTTAATTTTTAAATTATTGTGTTTTGATTAAATTATGTTGTTGTTATGAAAACTATACATATATTGTTTTTCAAAACCGTATTTTTCAAAAGTTTTCAAAAACTTTGCCCATTAGGATTGATTTAGAGAACCTTGAAATATTGAGGACTCAATTGAGTTTTTGGATTGATTGAATTGCATACATGTGTTTTAAATTGCAGGTTATCCATTCTATTCCGATTTCCTAAACCATGTCCAATCCTAAACATGCTAGGTCATCATCTAGTCGCTCACACCGTCAACCAAATCCACCTCTAAATCCTCCTCCTATTCCTCCTCCTATTCCAATTTCTAATCCTAATCCCATTGATCCTAACTTGACTATCCAAAATTCGTGTTTCAATTATCCTGGTCCTAGAAATCATCGTTTTTGGTATTATCAATATTTCGACTCTTACAAAATCCGGGAAGAACGTATTCCTTCTTGTCAAGCTATGTTAACTATCAATTTTAAATATCTTCCTCTTTTACAAGAGTGGAAATTTAATAAACTCTTTGACCTTGAACCCATCGTTTACCATCAACTTGTTCGTATTTTCTATTTTAATGTCGTTTGTGTTAAAAACCAAACTAAAATCGAAACCATAGGAATTCGTTCCTACCTCCTAGGACAATTCTTATATATTGACTCGTCTTACATAGCCAATACATTTGGATTAGATAACGATGGTATTTCAAATGAAAAACAGGTTTTCGGATCTCGTTATAAAAGAAGAGATAGTGCTAGTGTCTTAGACCTACATGAACGTTTTTTTTATCTAATGATTTCTTGGTGGTTTCGACCATCCAGAGGTCGTTATTCTACTCTTAGAGCCTTAGATCTTTGGTGGTTACATTGTTTCGAAAACAATATTAAAATTAACCTACCTCAGATTATTTTTGCTGAAATTATTGAAATCGTAAATCTTGTTCCTAACAAGAAACTCTGTTCATCTCTTGTTTACGGTTGCATTTTGAGTAATCTGTTTTCCAAAGATGGCTTAGAGTCGGTCTAGATGTCGTTTTTCCCCTTAAGAAACAAATTAACCTTATTTCCTTAATGAGAGCGGGATGGATTAAGGATAAGGAAACCGGTGAATGGGGTCGATCTTCTACAAATACTTCGGGAGCTAGTTCTTCACAAGCTCCACCTGAAGCTGACAAAGATCTCGAGCTTGAGCAATTAATGCGAGACATCGATGAAGCCGAATATGAGCCTGAGCAACCCGAGGAGCAAGCACAACAAACGCATCAAATGCCTCCATATTTTCAATCTTTTATGGAGACATTCGATTTCCGATATGCTACCATGGATTCACGCTTTACTTCTATAGAGTCCCATTTATCCACAATGGGAGCTCAACAATTAGAAATTCTTCAGGAGATGCGTGCTATGCGAAATGGCCGCTATGCGAGCTCGTTTTCCTCCTCCTAATCCGGATATGTGATTCTGTGCTTAATTTTAAAACTTTGAACTAAAACGATTATTGCTTCAACTTTTTGGATTGTTTAATTTTGTGACATTGGATTTGTTTGTTTGAATTTATATATTTTCTTTTGATGGTTTAGTTAAATTTATTGCATCATTTACATCATTATAGCAATATGACCAATTTTGTCACGTCACATTAATTATGAATATTGATTATAAAACTAATGACTAACATTTTCTCTTGCTTGTGATCTTAGCAGCTTATATTATATATATCAATTGGCTAAATGATTTCAAAACCTTGTTTAAATTCTTTAAAATGTCTTTTTGATTTAACAAAAAGGGGGAGAAGTGTTAAATGTGTTTTAAATGATAAATGGGAGAAGTGTTAAAGTAAGGGGGAGTAATTTCAAAACTTGATTTCAAAATCTTAAAATTACTAAAATGTTTTGTTATATCAAAAAGGGGGAGATTGTTGAAAACATTTTGATGTTTCGATATAACAAATTAAGTTAAATGAATTTTAAGATTTTCCAAATAATTTTCTAAGTATATTCGATATAACTATTCGAATATCAAAACATTACTCCAAATCTTTCAAAAATCATTTTTAATCCTTACTCAAGTGTAAAATTAAGTTTTAATCTTAAAACAATTTCAAAATAATTTTACAAAGTATTTCAAACCATTTCAAAGCAAAAAATTCCAGATTGCTCAGAGGGAACCGATTCCCCCCAAGGAGGTACCGATTCCCCCTGAATGGTTTGGCTCCAAGAATTCCAGTATGCTAGGAGGGAACCGATTCCCCCCCATGGGGTACCGATTCCCCCCTTGTATAACGGTCGAAATATTTGAATTTTACACTTAGGGAACCGATTCCCCATACGGGGTACCGATTCCCCCACGCTCCAAGTTGTTTTATTAATTATTTTCATACTAAAACGGCTATATTATCTTCTCTAATCATCCCCAACGTTCAGAAGTGATTCAAGGTCTATTTAAGCAAGCTTAGAAGCCATTGATCAATAACAAGAAACATCAAACAATTACAATCAAGAGAGAATCAAAGAGAAAGCATCAAACCTCAAGTTTGAGCATTTCAAGCCTATTTTTCATTCAATATTCATTTTGCTTTCAAGAACACTTATTGTGCTCAATTGTATTTATTCTTGAGTGTTCTTTCTTTGTTCTAGAATTGTGCAAACATATTTGCCTTGTGAGGTTTTTCTTGTAAGTTTGCAAATTTGTATTTCTCTTTGAGAAAAGAGTGTTCTCAAGAATTGGGGTATATTCTTGAGGGAGTTGTAAGGTTATCTCTTTGGCCTCAAAAGAAAGAACAAATTAGTGAATTTGTTGGAAAATCCTTAGTGTGGATAGCTAAGGTAGTGGACGTAGACTTTGGTTGATAAAGTCGAACCACTCTAAATCGCTGTGCAATTTCTTTCAATTTTCTGCAAAAGCTTCCACCAAAATTTTTATTGTCAATTCACCCCCTCTTGGCCGATTCAGTCAATCGATTAACTCAACAATTGGCATCAGAGCCTAACTCATTTGAAGGTTTAATCGCCTCTTGAGTCGATTCGGGAAGAGTTATATCGATAATCAAAGTCTTGGCTTTGCGGTACAGGGAGATGTGTGGAGGCAATGACTACAGATGTAATGCTATCGGCAGATGTGTCCTACTGCTGTAGTCTTGGCCATGATATCGATTGCCCTTTTTATGTCCCGTTGTGAAGAACCTATTCGTATTTCCACTACTTCTGAGGTAATTATTAAACTGATTTTGTATATTAATAATTTTATGCAGTGTATAACAAATTTTTTTTTCCTTGAATAGGTGGTCTACTGATAGAAAAAATCATCAGGAGCTACCTGATGATTTAGAAAAAATTAGGGTGCTAATCGATCAGAAGGCTGGCACACAGGTATGAATTTTAATGTTTAAAAATCGATTTTAGATTATAGTTATATAATTAGATTATTATTTTGATAAATATTATATATTATTTGTTTTAGTTTGAATGGGTGACATATTCTACTAATGATGTAAGGGCGGTGATCCCACCTGAGTTGAGAGGTCCATCAGATGTTTGGATGGTGATGGTCCATCTGATCTGTTATGCGACCGTCGAGTGGCACTCCACTGATCGCGTGCTCTGGTAGTTTGGTTGTTTTCAACCAATTCCGGAAACACCTCGCAATATGGATAAGTTGCATAGATTAGATAGACGCGGCAAGACAGATACAGATTGGCTGGTGAGGCATCATGGGTGGGTCGTGTTGTGGGAGGATCGACATCGGCGCCTTCCCCGTAGAGAACCCATTTTTGATGACCTCTTGATGTATGCTGAGGATTATTATGAGTGGCTCAACAGTAACAGGAAACCGTTTCTACTTCCCGAGGATGCACGAGGGCAGACCTTTCCATGACGTCGACAGAGACGTTCACCGACACAGCACCATCGTCCCCCGACTCGTGAACGGAGAGCAGGTGCTTCCGGTTCATCCTCAGCTGTACCAACAGAACCTTCCCAGCAGCCACCGCAGCCATATATGATGCCACATCCATATATGATGCCGCCATCGCCTTTCCATTACCATATGCCGCCGCCGCCTTCACCTGGTTTTATGACCCCTACACCGTCACAGATGACCCCTCCTGGAGGCTATTATGGGTCTATGTTTACAGATCTGACTTAGGGTTCATATACTGGATAATTGGCAGGTCCCAGTTTTCGCAGGCCGGTGGGATAGTCAGTCATACACCTCCAGGGTCCTTATTCTATGGAGGTGCTTCATCGTCATCAGCTCCTCATCAACCTAATGTACCTGCTCAGGACGACGACGACGACGACGACGGTGATGACGACGACGACGACGACGACGATAACAGCGAGTAGTCAGAACCAGTGATACGAAGAAATCCTCCTCGAGACCGAAAGCTGCGGAACACATTCGCGACGCAGGCATCGATAGATTTTTTTATTATATTTGTATTTACTTTATTTTGTTTAATTGTATTTTTTTATTATTTCTCATTTAATACTTACTTTATTTTGTTAAATTTGTTGGACTTTTTTTTAATATATTTCAGTTAATTTTGTTTATTATCATTTAATATCAGTTATTGTAATTTGGTTATCATTTACCATTTAATTCTTATTGTAAGTTTGTTGTATTTAAATACCAAATTGTTATTAGTTTGATAAAATTTAATGATTGTGTTCACTTTTTTAATCTTCATCAGAGATTATCGAATGACATTAACTTGAAGTAAATGCAAATTAAAATACAAGAATTATTATTTGATAAACAAATACATCATTTCCTCATCAATTGTTACTTGATGACAACAAAAGTGGATATGTTTTTCTAGTGTGTCATGAGTTTCTACAATGGCCACATCTTCTGTCTTGTCTAGATCTTTCTCGAATATCCATATCACAATGAATTCGATTGGATTTTGGACGGCCACGCTTCCTCAATAAACTCGGATTTGGTATAATCGGAAGCCAATCTTGAACCTTATCAGGGTCTTTATCATTACCTATGGGGGGAAACTCAAATTCGCATACCTTAAAAACTTCATATAGTAGGTATACGAGATCCACAAAATGGTTATAGTCTTGACGTGTATGCGAGCAAGCTGCTATCACATGAGAGCATGGATACTTCAGAGCTTGAAAAAACCCGTAGTCGCACGTTCTGTCCCTTAGATTTACTCTTAACGACATAGCTTCAATCCCTTGAAGAGGTCGCGGTAACTCTGTGACACGAAACATTTCATGCCATCTAGAGAAGCTTGTTACAGACATTCCATTTGATGCAACAATTTTTTTCTGTAGATCTGCAACTAATCTAGGGTGATAGACATGATCGCCTTGCATCCAGGTTTGAGCTTGTCCCCCGAGCTTCGCAAAAAGCGCCCCCAAAAGAAAATATATAGTTTTTACTAAAGCCGCTACAGGTAAGTGACGTGCACCCTTTAAGGTTGAATTGATTGCCTCAGCCACGTTGGTCGTCATGTGTCCATATCGATATCCATCATATGCGTTCGTTCACATTTCTTTATCGATGAGGCTGATGTAATCGTATCCTTCCTCGTTCTTCGCCCGCAAATCTTGAAGCATTGATTCAAACGTTCGAGGAAGTAGTTCGTAACCTGATCAAAAAATATATAACTTACTAACTTGCTTTCTTTGCAAAATTAAAATGATAAAAAAATGTATAAATTACTAAATTGCTTTCACTTACCCATACACACAATTAATTGACGCTCATCATTCTTCTTATACCTTCCATGATAGTTCGCAGAAATGTGTCGGAGACAATACTTATATTGGACAAAGGGTGGTTTCCACATTGGACCCAAAGACTCCATTGCTGCTTTGATCCTAGCTCTGCGATATGAAATGACACATATATTTTCCCTCGTGATAACATATGCACTTAAATTTCGGAGGAAGAAAGCCCAAGAATATGTATCTTCTCCTTCGACAAGAACAAAAGCAACTGGAAGAATGTTGCGATTGCCATCTTAGACAACTGCCAATAATAAAACTTGTTTGTATTTTCCATACAAGAAAGTCTCGTCGATCTGGACCACAGGCTTGCAATATTTGGCAGCATTAACACACTGTGGGTAACTCTAAAAAACCCGATAGAATTGGCATCGATCTCGAAGAACTTGATCATTATGGTATGCATTGGAGGTTTCGAAGTCCACAATTGTCCCAGACTTCAACGTCCGCACCAGTCTAAACCAACCTGGAAGTTCGTTGTAAGATGCATCCCATTCGCCATGAAGTTTGACAATGTCATTTAGTTTTGCCAACCAAGCTTTTTTTATAGGAGACGGTGTACCCATACTGTGATTGTATAGCTGAAATCAACACTGCAACAGCTATATGAGAGCTTGCTTTTACCATGGGCATGATGAATTGGCATATCACTTCAAAGTCCAAGTTGGGATGATCTTGGTTGACACCTCCAGCACAACATGTGTGAGGACCGTTGTATACTGTTAGTTCTCATATGTTGTTTTTCCTCTTCATTTTCGATACGCGAACCATCCAATTGCATCCGTTTTCGCGTCGGGCACAGTAGCATATATATTTTTTGGTCGTCGATCGGTTGACTCTGGACTGAACAGAATTACGGATATTGTAATTTTTGATAGCCATCATCGCTTCTTCTTTGCTTGAAAACTCCATGCCTAAAGATAACTCACCATTATTTATTGATGAATAATATACATAGTCACCAAGATGAGGCATATCCGCAAATTCTGGTCCGTACATTGCACCATAATCAGCTTCATACATGTGTGCAGGAGGGTCAGTTTTTGCCATATTTCCTGGAACTTCATCATCATCGGAGTTGAATTGCGGTGATTCTGGGTAAATGAATAGTCCAGTCTCAGCACCATCCGCACCAGGCTCACGAAGCGGTTATTCTGGTGGAGATGATGGTTCTTCCATGCTCTCCACATTTAGGTCGAAGAACCTACTACTTGCACGCCTTCCCCTTGAACTGTAAGGCATATCGACATTGAGATAAAAAAAGCTCGCAGTCGAATGCCTCCCCTGGAGCTTGAAGCCATCGTTTTAAATGGAAACTGCACAGATGGTTACGTCAATGGCATCTCCATATGGTCAAAGAAATTTGCAGATGAATGCCTTCCCCTTGAACTGGACGCGGTGTTACCATACGGATTGTTCGTGGATCCACCTCGGTACATATCGTAAGGAGTTGCGGATGAATGTCTCCCCATTATGGCATTAAAATCATTACACATTACTGTAGTCGGGCTGTCAACTTGATCAACTTGTTCAGCCAGCCCATAGTGCGAGTTTAAAGATTGACCCCGAACAACACACACTTGAATAAAATGTGCATACATCTCAATAGCGGCGTATGAATAATTACTTTGAGCTTCAACCATCATTTAAACATCATCATTGTTCGAAAGTTCGAACGCTGTATAAGTTAATGGCAACAATGATGTTGGAAATCTGTACTGCAAAGACGACATTTTTCTGTTACTTCCAACATGAATCTTCCTCGAAATCTTCCTCGAAATCTTCGTTATCAGCTCCTCAAGAGTTATGTTTCTCTCGAAATCTGTACTGCAAACACGCTCATTTGATACGAAAACAACGCCGGTTTCATCTTCTCGAATTTCACCATCATAATAAACAATAGCTGAAAGTCGCGCCATTCTTTGAGTTTAAAAGTGCGAAAATATTATATATGCAAAAAAAAAAACTTAAACAAACCTGATTAAATAAATTATATATGAACGGAAATATAACACAAAATTTTTTTTACACATCAACGTAAATAATTTAAATAATATAATTTTATATTCTTACCTGCACCGCAAAACTATTTCGACTTATGCTACCGCTTTTCAATTTTACAAACATAAAAATTAATTAAAAATAATTAGTATAATATTTTTTTTTCAAATAATGATAATAAACAATAAGTATAATTAAAAAATTATGACAAAATTACCTTATAACGAAAAATCGTACGAACTTCTAAATCAAATATAAGAAGATTGCCAGAATTATTACTCGTTGACGGAATTGTTGTATTAATTTATAATAGAGGAGAGATGCGAGAACCGGAGGTATTTATAAACATATAAGGCGCGGTACCTGCACCGCGTTATATGTAATTATTATATAGCGCGGATCAGAGACCGCGTTAAATATAATTTTGGTACGGCGTATAGCGCGGCCCCTGATCCGCGCTATACCCCTACGTGACGTATAGCGCAGAGCAAGGGGCGCGCTATACCCCACGTGTAACCCAGTCAGCGTATAGCGCGATACAGGGCGCGCGCTATACTCCACGTGACGCCAAATCAACATATAAAGCGGTTCAGGGGGCGCTTTACTGCTACGGGTGTTAGATCGGAAAATATAATCTGACTGATGTTAGATAGATATATATACCGATCACCGATGATTTTTGGGAAAAATCGCCGAAAAATTAAATTATCCGAATATCAATCAAATAAAAAAATGGTTTATATTATGGAAAACCTACAAATATAATTTTAGGAAAGTTTTATAGTACGATACCTTAATATAAGGTTAAAATAAATAATAAAATCGATAGAAATAATAATTTTTTCATAATTTTTTTTCTAATTTTATTATTTAAATAATAAAAAAATTGATAACGTATTTTTGAACCGTATATTAAACTTGTCACACATAAATATTTCTCATATTTTCAATTGAGCATGGGTGATTGAAAAATATGTACAAAATCACGCACCAAATTATACGAGTAATTAGAAAAATAATTATTATTTGAGTCACATATTCCAACATCAATAACGATAATAAAATAATTAAAATATTCACTAATAAATAATTAATAATATTTAAAATAAATATTATTTTCAACTTATCTTAAGAAAATAAACGTGGAAATTGTAACCCTGCTGTCGGTGTGGGTTTTTCTAAGGTCACAGGGACGAGCAATTAGCCTCCACGTGCTGTCGTTTCGTTTGGTCGTAGCATTGGTCCCCACGTATACATGAACAGTGAACCTACTATAATCGTTAATTTGTTTGAATAAAGTCGCCCTCCAACTTTCATCAAACAACGATAATGCCACGCTACAGTAAACAAAACAACTTGGCACCTGCTGTCAATCAAATTGCCGAATCTGACTGCCACGTAGATAAAAACATGTATTTACAAAAACGTATTTTAAAAAAATACGACAAATGTAAATACATTTTTATTTGTACATAGTATAAGTTCGTGTTTAAAGCTGCACAAGAGGGTATGTCGGTATTTTTCCTTGGGGGTGATGATGTGAATTAAGTAGACCTGTAATCGTTGTTTGATTATAATTAAATGATTAGAGAAAGCGAATATTTTAAACTGAAAACGTTGAATCTTGGATACGCCTAAATTGAGGTTGTGCTTGCAAAATGGGGTTTGGCCTTGGTGTAATGTAAGTGACTACAAGTAAGCAACGTTTCATTACAAGGTTTAGAGAACAACTACAACACTGGTAAAATTTCTGATAAGCTCATATGACCCGACGAAACGAAATTAATATGCGACGATTAAATATATTTTATCAAATGACTTACGAATAAATATAATGACCATAACACTAAACGTTAATATAAATCCTCCCAACTAATTTTAGAAAGAGACCATAGCCTTTTTACTATTCATACCCAATCTATTTCTTCTTGATGATCAACTGCGTCTCATGGAGGAATATTGAACAATGGTCGTATTCTTATCAAGTACGACTCTTCGTCCAACAAAAAAGAAAATGCCATTAACGACTGACAAGATATATTTATTATTATTTGTGTATGATATTATGAAATTAAGGTAGTTTTTTTTATATTCAATTAAACCTTTATATTAAAAAATTAAACCATTTAATTAATTTTGACAAGCCTGAATCAACAAAAATTCCTTATTATAAACTATAGTTATTAGCTATAGAAAGTGGCAACCGCCTGCTCCTTATCCCAAATTTTTAAACCAAACCCACTCAGCAGCACAGTGGCTCCAATTGTAATTTTACCACATTCCAAGCCCCCTTTACTCATAAAAAACCTCTCAACTTTCATACCCTTTTAGCTTTAGCCAGTAGAGACTCTACCCTACGCTACAACCACCCTTGAGCTTTCCTTTCCCTCCCTTCGTCCAAAGCAAAAACATCACAGAGCTCAGAAGCAAGGGGAAAGGGAAGAGAAACAGCATTATGGGGCAAAGGCAACACCTTCTTCTTCTCATCTTCTCACTTGTTCTTCTCTTCCAAACCTCAAATGGACACAACATTACACGTTTACTAGCAAAGCACCCATCTTTATCAACATTCAACCATTACCTCACACTCACGCACTTAGCTCCGGAGATCAACCGCCGTACCACCATCACGGTCCTCGCCTTGGACAACGCCGCCATGTCCTCCCTCTTAGTCAAGAACCCTTCCATTTTCACTGTCAAAAACATCCTCTCCCTCCATGTCCTCCTCGACTACTTCGGTGCCAGGAAGCTTCACCAAATAAGGGATGGCACTGCACTGGCCGCCACTATGTTCCAAGCCACTGGTGTGGCTCCTGGGGTTTCTGGGTTTGTTAATATAACCGATTTCAAAGGTGGGAAAGTTGGTTTTGGGCCTGAAGACAATGATGGGAATCTGAATTCGTTATTTGTTAAATCTGTGGAGGAGATTCCTTATAATATATCTGTGATTCAGATCAGCAAGGCTTTGCCTTCTGCTGTAGCTGAGGCTCCTACTCCAGGGCCGAGTGAGCTGAATATCACTGGCATTATGTCTGCGCATGGATGTAAAGTGTTTGCTGATACTCTTTTGGAAAATCATGAAGCCATGGGAACTTATGAGGTAAGCTGGAAATTTGTTCTTTGATTCTTGCATGAACCAATCTAGTGAAAAAGAAGGTGAAAGAAAGAAGTGAGGTAGTGGGAAAAAGGGCTAGAAAGTAGAAAAATAATTAATTTTTGGCTGTTTGATTGAGTTATGATGGTGGGGTTTTAGACTTTTAGTGTGCAATGGAGAAACAGTGTAAAAGCACATTGAAAAGTTTTGATAATGGCATAGGATACTGTTTTCTTTACTCTTTAGTTTGGCTAATTTTAGTTTTCAGAAAGGCAAGGTTTTGTTGGAGAGTGGGGGGGAGCTAATTTTTAATCCAAGAGCATGACAATGACATCTTAAGATTTTTCAAATTTCAAAATTTGTTTTTGTTTTTGTTTTTGAAATTTCTAGATAAGGTCTAATCCAGATCTGGGTTTATTTTTTTTTCCACCTATTGGATGCCAAAGTTTGAATGTCCCTTTAAGTGTTGGGACCCTAGACTCTAGAGCATGCTCATTATTGTGCTGGATTTAACACTATACTGTAAGCAAACAACATGCAGTAAATGTACGAGACAGTTGCTGTAGACATTGATTCGAAGATGGTGGTAGTTTGGAGATGGGCGTAAACGGTTGGAAGTTGCAACTTTGAAGTCATTGTTACATTAATAGGCTTGGTTCGAAGCTTGTAGTAAATGCATGAACTGGTAGCTATGGAAATGTAATGTAATGATCTGCTTTGTTATTTACTTCTTTGTTGGTGCTGGTTTGCTCGTCTTTCCTTTGCCCCCAGTATATAAAATTGTTGAGATTTTGCTTGTTTGTTACTTCATATTCTCCGAATGAATTCGTAATGGATCTGTTGTTGCGATGCTTGCTTCTAGGATAATGTTAATGGAGGATTGACTGTGTTCTGCCCTCTGGACGATCCATTCAAAGCCTTTTTACCAAAGTACAAGAACTTGACAGCTTCTAAGAAAGCATCGTTCCTCGAATTCTTTGGCGTGCCTGTGTACCAATCTCTGTCCATGTTGAAATCCAACAACGGACTCGTGAACACATTAGCTACAGACGGAGCCAGCAAGTTCGATTTCACCGTGCAAAACGAGGGTGAAGAGGTGACTCTAAAGACCAAGATCAACACCGTCAAAATAACCGGGACTCTCCTCGACGAGCAGCCGGTAGCAATTTATACAATTGATAAAGTCTTGATGCCTAAAGAGTTGTTCAAGGCATCGGCTCTTAGCACAGCCCCGGCCCCGGCACCAGAGGAGGCAGCAGATGCACCAAAGGGATCCAAATCCAAATCAAAGTCCAAGTCGAAGACGAAGGCAGCACCAACACCGGATTCAGACTCACCAGCAGAGTCACCTGACGATGACCCGGCTGATCAGTTAGCTGAGGATGAGAGCGGCGGCATGTTTTTGGGGGCTGATAGGTCGATTGCTGTTGCATTGAGCTTGTTCTTAGTGTTTTTCTTGCTGTGAGTCTTCTAGTTTATTTACTGATGCCTTTATGGGCCGACTTATCACTTGTGTTCAGCGTGGTTACTTTTTTTCAGTCTGTGATCGAGTATTTTTGTGCTGAGTAAATGCAAATTGTGATGTTGGTTGATAGCAATTAAGTTTTGGGCGTAAGCTTTGATGATAGTTTTCTTCTTTTATATAAGCAATTTATGAACGGTCCATAACATGATCATCAAAATAAGGCACCATCATCATGGAAAGGCTCACCATTCACCAACTCTTAACCATTTATTGTCAAAGCTAAGCTACTTTGCGGGTGGAAGTGCTAATAGGGCATTTCACCCGGGTGTTGCGTGTTTTAACTCCCTAATTTAATTGAGTCAATTTTTTATTTTGAAAATCCAGGCATAGGTCAGGTCTAATTAAGCTTTAAAGAGGAAGATCGAGTTTGAATTTAGGACGAAAAAAATCTGATAAAACAAAATATTATAATTATCTTTTATGTATTTAGAGATAGTTGAGATAACATATATTTTTATTTTATCTTTTTAATTAAATTCTTATTTATCTAATAATATATATTGAGATGGGTTGAGTGCGGATTTCAACCTAAATATTTGAGTCGAATTTTGAATTGAACGAGGTCCTCTTAAACCTCGAGTCAGATCATATACAAATAGAAAGATTTGATTTTCGAATTGGATTTGGGCAGACCTAATAATATAAAACTTAGGATTTGTTTGGTTCTAGAAAATATTTTTTATTTTTATTTTCATTTTATGTTTTTGTTTTTAGAAAATAGTTTCATTTTTAAATTTTTAAAAATTAGAAAACATGTTTGATTAATATAAATGAAAACTTATTCAAAACTAAAATAGTACAAATGTATGTGGTATCTAATTTTTTAAAATAGAAATAAACAAATAATAATTAAATTAAACTATGGTCATTAAAAAATCATTATATAAATTTAACATGTGAGTTATGTAAATATAAAACAATAAAATTAATAAGAATTTTCATAAAACAAAATTTATTTTAATTTTGTTGGTATAACCACCTGTATCTAATCTATTGATCGACTAATCCAGATCAGGTATTGTAAAGGCAAGGGCGACCCTCTGACCCAGTTTCCTCCGGTCACAAAATTTATTTGGGTAAACTACACCAATGGTCACTAATATTAGAGTAAGTGTTCATTTATACCACTAATATTTAAAAAGTTACAAATCAGTTACTAACGTTATCGTTTATTACAAAATGCTTACTCGAGATTAACAGTTGGTTCGTTATCTAGTGAATTAGATCGTTGACAGCCATTTTAACATGTTATTCTTCTTTTTCAACCTATTCCCCCCATCTTCTTCTTCTTCTTCTTCTTCTTTATTTCTCTTCTCTTCTTCTTCTTCCTCTTATCACACATATGACACAACCCTCACCCCCAAAGGCCAAACCAAACATGAAAACTTAAAACCCTCACATCATCACCATTTCTTTACTTAAAACCAAACATTGAACTCAGCCTATCCAGTCGAGGTGAAATCTTCTACCGTTTGGACCTTGCTTTTCTCTGTTGTCTTCTTCTAGTTCTAGGGTTTAAGTTCGCCTCTACAAGCCATTAGGATTTTTCTTTCTGAGGGCTGAGATTCCCTGAAGAAAGGAGAAGAGAAAGAAAATGAAGATGAAAGTCATATCACGCTCCACAGATGAGTTCACTCGAGAACGAAGCCAAGACATGCAGTGGGTGTTTCCTAATTTCTACCCCAGCCTACGATCCCAAGAGAGAGCAGTCGAGTACGTCCGCTCTCTTAATGCCGCCAAATTGGACAAGGTACATTCACAATTCAGGATTGAATTACTTTTTTTTTAATCTTTTTATATTGAAATTTCATTCACTTTCTGATTATTTTGTTTAGATTTTCGCAAGACCGTTTATTGGAGCAATGGATGGGTATAGAGATTCCATCAAATGTATGGCAAAGACCCCAAATATTAATGAAATTGCTGCAAAAGTTTCTAAGTTCTCATCTCCCATCTCTTTACAGATACCTTCCAGGTATTCATAGTACACATTTTCTTTACAATTTTGTTGCATTACTACAATGATTGGTGGCAATTTTGTTGTCAAATATCACTTTAGTAACATATTTGTTTCTTTTCCTTAGATATATTTTTGGTAGTTTGTTAAATTATTGTTTAAAAGGAATCTTGATTGACATTTATTTTTGAAATTTTGATTTTAAGGCGAACAGTTTGTCATTTCCTGGTCACCAAGGTGTTGTACAAGGTTTGACCTTGTTTGGTTTGGCCTTTGGAGGTGAGGGTTATGTCATGTGTGTGATAAGAGGAAAAGTGAAGAGAAAGAAAGAAGAAGAAAAGTGAAGAAGAAGAAGAGAAGAAGATGGGGAATGGGTTGAAGAAGAAGAGTCAGTCAAAATGACGGTCACGATCTAACTCAGTAGATAATGGTCCAGTTGTATTTTCAGTCACGTCTATTAATGACTGTTAACGTCGAGTGACCAATTTGTAACAAACGATAATATTAGTGATTGATTTGTGACTTTTTAAACATTAGTGGTAAAAATGAACACTTACCGTAATATTAGTGACCATTGACGTAGTTTACCCAATTATTTTAATTTATAATAAGAATATAATGTTAATGCATATTGGCCATAAATTAAATTTTAAAAATACATAAAAATATTGTTATAAGCAATAACATACAAAAGTGTCATTAATATAAAAGTATGTTTAACGGTAATTGAGACCCTCAAACTT